>NC_135078.1:7077500-8512500 GCF_051107435.1 Chaetodon auriga
GCAGGCGCAAATCCAGCACATGCAAGCTTCCCACAGCCAGCCATACGGACACCAGGGACCGGTATCACGCACATACACTGTCTATCATAAACAATCATGATTTCTAGATAACAGTTGTACGCCACACTGTGTATCACTGTCACACACACCCTGATATCCATAACTGATGGTGGCATGATATCAAGGGGGTTGACGGCACAATAACAAATGGGGCTGGAAATACCGATCCGCAGCAATACAGACCTAGTAGATAGGCAGGCTGAGAGGTGTTAGAAAACAGACATCCCCCACTCTAACAGAAGCAGAAGGATGAGAGAGCAAGAGGAACGGAGAGCTGGGAGACAGGGGAAGAAAAGCGGAGACAAAAGAGAAAAAGCCAGAGGTTAAAACAGAAATGAAAAGGCAACACACAGCATATGGTTCTTCTCAACATACATTTCTTTAGATATTTGCTTTAGAGTGTGCTTTTTTTTACTGTTGTCATAAATCTCCATTGCTCAAAGCACATGTCTATTTTCAAGGCTGGGTTATCGTCCGAGCAGCTACTCCAGGGCTCTGATCCCAAGGATGGCCCAAATTCCCAAGCTCACTGTGTGTCAGCTGAGTACTGTTTTGATTCATTTGATATTTGTTTGAGAATATTCACCTCTAAATGGCAACATCAACAAAAAAGATGATGGCCTTTTGCTAGATCCTGCGTTAAAACTCAATTTTGCAAACCTAACACCAGACAGAACGTTGGTATTAAGGTTAGGTAAAGATCGGGTTCACTTTCTCCCAAAGTGGGTTAATCCAGGCCATGTCAATTTTACAACACTTTCACAGACACCGCACAAGTGATGTGTCCCTATCTATATGGATGTGACATGATGCTCTGGCCTTGCTCAGAGAGCGAAACATATGACTGTGAAGTAAGCTGGGTGAACTACAGCCAGTCAGCATTAAAAACATGTTAACATCAAAGTGAATGTGGTGACTCTTTGTGTCCAAGATGTCCCAGATTAGGAATTAGGGATTTAAGACAGAAATGTAAGGTTAGTGCCTATTTAGGCAGGTTAAACAAGGGGGTACTTGACAAAAACCCAGAAATGACACAGCATCAGGGGCCACATTACTTCAAAGCATTCTGGATATCTTCTAGCTGATCTTACCACTGAAACAGACAAAGATTGAGGAGGGCTGATTTGGCTCAGCAGGGGATGATCAATGCAGATGCAACCATTAGAATCTCAAACAGGTCGGATTACAGGAACAACGTGTGTGTGTGTGCGTGTGCGTGTGTGTGTGTGTGTGTGTCTAACTGTGTGTGCTCATTCGCAAGATTCATCCTCCACTATAGGTCCTGGTGAGTGTGAGGCCCTCATTCCTTTTGAAGCGCACAATCCCTCTTTGATGTTTGTTGTGCGCTGATCATTTATTTATCTGGAGTGGAGTCTCGTCTGACACGACTCTTCCTTCACTCTTCCTCACAAAGCAGTGTATGCTGAGGAGCCTGTGTTTTCAAAGTGAAACTCTACATCCATGTGAATGAAAGCACAGGTTCCTTTTGTTTCCTCTCTGTATGGTGAGAGGACCTCTCATTACTTAGCCAGTTTTTTCATTCTCAAATCAGGAATCAGGAATGCCTCTAACATGAATTTAGAGGCATTGCATATGTAGCATCCTTGTCTATTTCCAAAGCTATCCACTACTTGAGATAACCGACAGCAATAGCGTACCATAAGCCACGTTGATTGGACATACTTGATGACGGACTGTAATGATTCACACCCCTAGAGGGTTGGGGGGCAGTGTAGCCATTGCTTCCTGAGTCATAAAGGGAATAATATGGCAGGCATGTCAGCTACGCCCCACAGCTTATCATTAAACACCAACTTCTGGGCCTACTTAAAATAGCACAGGGAGGGGCATCTGAAGAATTCCCCTCTGACACCATGACAGCTCTGGTTTTTTTAAAGCTTTGGTTCAGCAGATGTTTGCTAATGGCCAGAGTCAGAGGGGATACAAACACAGCCAAGGTCTGCACATTTTAACCCCATCCTCAATTACACACGCCCTAGTTAGTGCTAACTTTATGTGGTGGAGACGTATCAAAGCGCAACTCCAAGGGCAGGGGTGTCATTGACGGATGCCGCTATTGGAAGTTTATGAGTAGAGGGGATGATCATTAATCAAAGAGATGAGATTAAAAAAAAAAAAAGGAAAATGTTTAATTAATGCAAAGGGAAGCGTGTTAGATTTGACTGCTCTTAAGGCGTAAACATCTTTAATTAAAAGGAAAAACAGGCTCATATTCCATGTGCAGAGTTGATGCGGCACCTCACTACCAGCTTCCCTTGTGCTGCTGCAAGGCTTTTCCTCAAGTACAAATGCACTTCAGCACAAACCCCCAGCTCTAAAAATAGCCCAGTAATAAATATATCCACACACACGCGACCACAATTTTGAGTGTGGATCGGCAGATGAGATGCAGTGTTCGCTCACTTCAAAGGCTTGCTGGAAAATCCAGTCATAAATCCCTGGCACCTTATTCATCAGGTCCCCCCCTAAAACAAATCTTCCAATGACAAGACCCTCTGCCATCATACGCCTCTCTGTAGCAAACTGGCAAGCATTTAAGTGATGTTATTCTCCAGAACGCCTTTAAATGAGCAAGCAGCTAGAGGTCTTGTTATCTTACTATATGACACCACAACTAAATCACAAAAATGGGTTTGCGAGCGAGAAGAATGTCCCAGCTGCCTGAAATAAAACCTTGGCAATTCCCCCATTGCAAAGATGAAATTCTTGTTTTGTGTATATGGAAACTTTTCTGCCTTGGGCAACATGCAAACACTCTCACCAGAGCAGGCTGGAATGACCAACATTTGATCTTTTGCTTCTCTTGTTCCTTTGGTATCCTCTGGTGAAAAGCATCACAAACTGGGCCCGTTGGTATGAGTCTGCTGTGTGTAGTCAGCAGACATTATACAACTGGATTTATTGTTGTTATGTCTCACTGCCACTTTGAAACCACTAATGTGGAAATATGCCAAGAACAGCTTTAACCACAAGGCCACCCTAAAGCTGTAAAGAAAACCTGTCATTCCACAGAGGACCCTTCATGCTTTGCAGCCCGTGGGTGTCTTGTCAAATGAAGATAGCCATACTGTACATCTCAATAATTAGATCTTAGAGCAATAATTCAACATTTCAGGAAAAAAAAACTGTTTAGTTTTCTTGTCAAGTGTTATACTGCTTTCATGCCTGCATGCTAAATGTGAAGCTATCGCCAGTGGTCGATTAGCTTAGCTGAGTTAGTTTAGACAGCTAGCCTCGGTTTGTTCAAAGGTACATTTTCCTACAAGCACCTCCAAGGGTCACTAATTAACATGCTGTGTCATGTTTGCTTAATCTGTACAAAACCAGAAGTGCAAAACATCAATTTATTGTTTTATGAGGGACACCAGGCAATTTCTTGGGTGTGCGCAGTGACTATGGCTCAAACTTTTGTCTTTACTTCTATCAGGAATCAAAGCGGGGCCAAAGCGGGATTAAAGCTACTGAGGAGGCCACTCAGAGCAGAATCTGCGTGTCTTGTGTGGTTTGAGTAGGGGGTTATTAGAGGGATGGGGCGACAGATTGGGAGGTAAAGGATGAAAATAATTGAGTGTGACCATCAGTGCCCGATATTGAGTTAGAGACATTCACCCGATTAGGCACTTGGTGGGTGGTGGGGACCTTCCTCCCCCTTAACCACCAATTTGCCCCTTTCCAGAGGCTGTAATTGCAGCTCAAATTAATTCCTTGTCTAAACCCATCTGATGCCCATCTGAAAGATGCAGCTCTCAGTGGCAACATTGGGGACTTAAAAACACCTGCTCCTCCTCCCACTGTGTGTGCATTGGCGTGTATGTGGTGGTGGAAGAATTGACCTGCACCTTCTGTTGATGATAACACATTCATACAGTCAAAGGCCAAATTGGCGATATTCGGGTATATAGCTCTGCCTTACAGTTTCATTTCAGAGCCTTAATTTCAAGCTCTTCAGAGAATTTGTGTCCTTGGCTAAGCTGTCTAATATGTCAAAGCTCTTATGGAGAGTGACTGACAGTTAAGTGATTCATCATAATGACAGTCTGCTGTGTTGGGAATTCCTGCTCACCAGGAAGGAAGGTTTTTATGACTTTTGCAACTCTTTAAAAGCACTATCCACGAACATGGAAGTCAGTTTGAATAAGTCCCATTTATGAAGAAACATAAAGCTTTTATTTATGACAGACATGACTATTTCACATGAGTGTTGCTATTTTTCAAAATGTTTTTGAGAGCTTAACTGTAGCAAAATAAAGCCAATTTAACCCAATGTACAGTGGACATAAGTGCCAATTTTGTCACGGAGTATTAGCCAAAATCGCCATATTCAGCATGCTACCATGTAATGAATGGTTAGTAGAAGATGATTTTAATTTCCAATGATATACTTTCCTAATATTCTATGTAGCACTGGACTGGTACAGTAAGTGAGTAACATATTAAAAATGACGCAACACAACATGGACACAGAAATGCACTGTCACCAGGAATAAACCTCCCTCCAATTTAGAATTCCAGTCATTGTTGGTTTGAGGAACATTAAAGCAATCGTTAATGCCCAGAGGGGTATTGTTGAGTGATGCCAGGATAAGCAAAGCTTAGCGAGGTGCATGGAGTCCATAGCTGATCGCTTTCACAGCTAAAAGAAAAGAAATACAGCTGTTGTTTACCATCCATATTTTACTTCATCCCTTTTCTTTGAACCGCCTCTCTATGTGGAGGATTTCAGACAGGAAAAAGCTGGCAAACACACACATTTACATACGAAGAAAAAATACTTGTCTTTGTTAGTCCCTTTGACGAGCTATAACAATTCATTAAGACTTATAAATAGTCATATACTTTATCACAGGAGAAACATGCTACAGAATCCCCTGTATTATAATGGGATGTGCAAAGCATCTAACAGCAATCTGATTTAAATGCCTTCTCCTCCATTAAATGTTATCATCACAATGCATAGTGAGGTTTTACCCCAATTCTTAAACAGGGACTATAGAATACGCTTCAGGTCTGACATTATAAACAGCCAATAGCAATAAGGTCAATGTTCAGAGTAGAGTAGCATCTAGATAATTGTGAGGTAATGAGGTTACTTTGAACACACCGAAAGCTAAGCACAAAGCTTTGATAGACATGAACATCAGTCAGTATTTCAATTAGCTATAAAATGCTCTGCGGCCTACTTGTTAAAGAGAGAATTGAGAGTCTAACCGTTTTTAATCCAATGGCATGCAAAAAAGAGCACGTCCTTTGGAGCACATAAGACACCCAAATTGGAATTAGGAGTCGCAGGTTGTATCTCACAACAGGTAACAGACTTCAAACACTCCATTACACAGTTGAGTCTGTCTTTAGAAACTGGACCAGAACAAACGCCCTCTCCTGTTCAACCCTAACATACACTAAAAACTGTGAAGAGAACTAAAACCACTTTTCAGCTGACATTCACCTGAGCTGATTCAACTGTGTGAATTATTGAAATCAGAGCACATTTCCTGGAGCTCTTGAATGCATTGAAATAAAAATCATACAAGGCACCTCAGCGACAAAGTGAAGTGAAGTGAAGTGAAGTGAAGCTCCCTTGAGGAGAGATAACTAAGAAAGTGAAGTCTTGGATTTGCAAAGCAAAAAAAAAAAAAAAAAAAAAACTGTCAGGAAATGTAATTACTGCAATGATGAGCTGAACAAAGTGATTAAAGGAGGCTGGAGGTGTAGAGAGAGAGGCGGGTGTACCTTTGATGTCAGTGAGTGCCGTCAGACCACAAGTAGACTGAGGACAGGCGTAGCTCTGTTAGAGTCGACTTGCTTGTTCAGTCTGCCTGGGGAGATCTGTTGGTAAAAAACACGAGGACATGAAAAATAAGTACTCAGCCACCCGGCTGAAAGTGCATTGTCAATATAAGGCTCTTATGTAATGCAGAGATGCATACGTACTTCGAGCAATTACAGTAGATTTACAACTGTCATGGAATCATGCTCTACTATCAACCACAGTACCTCTTCAACAGCTATTTGGTAATACTTCATCCTTTATTGCCCCTCACTTGTGGTGTACCACAAGGCTTTGCTTTAGGTCAACTACTGCTTTCACTTCACTTGCTGCTTTTTAGGGGCATTATTTGCAAATAACATTATTATTATTACAACTACTGGGTGTCCAACACTTTCATGCTACAGTAAATGAGAGATCCTCTTATTCAGCCCTCTAGACTCAACTGATCCAAAAGAATATTGAACATTTGTCAACAAATGCTGACCTCATACTCAAGTCAATAAGTTTGTACAGTCCAGCTCTCTTCACTCAAAATACGTGTTTATCCTCTGATGTGAAGAAAGTTATCCATGCATTTATTTATCACATTTGGATTTTGCATGTCTGTTCATCTTCTCTCTTTTCTTCAGTTGGTCCAAAGTATGACAGGAAGGATCATAATCATTCAAGGAAGTGTGATCACATCACTCCTGTTATCGTCCCTTCACTGGCTACCAGTTACATTTTAGATTTAATTTCAGAATTCTTTTGATTGATTCTAAATTAGGTCTGGCCCTAAAATACATGTGTGAACTCTGAGCCCTCTATGAACCAGACACACCTTCACTGAGAATGCTCCCCAGCTTTGGAATTCCTTGCTTGAATAGCTTAGGCTACTTGCTACTTGGGTGTCGACCTTTAAAAATCATTTCTTAATGCATATTTTCTCAGAAAGCCCACATTTTCATATCATGTTGACCATAGATACAAGATGTGCTGAAGACCAAAAACAAAACATGCCACCAATATTTCTGCGTACACTTATATTCTCCAAAGAAGCTCAGGGTAACAAGTCTACAAATGTGCAATTAATTCCAAGTAATATGACAGCTTTTAGTATTCAGTAATACGAATAATTTCAGGCTCGGAACTTCACATAAAGAACTAGTTTAATAATCAATTCTTCAATAAATATGTGAGGAAGAAGGTTGTCTGGACAATATCTGATTCTTACTAATGAGCAACACCAATATGTCAGCCTGACCTTAGTATTCACACTGCACCACCTCTGAAATATAGACATCACAGGCACACAGAAAGAAAAGGACCAGTGTCCAATACTGCAGCGCAAATTGGTTTTGATGCTTCATACCATGAGATGAATCATTCTGCCATACACACCAACCTGTCCAGAGGCGCTGCTGCCTTTGATGGCTGAGAAAACAAAAGCCTGGCAGCAAAACCGCTGGATCGACTGCAACCTTGAAGATGTCACTGATGATGAAATCAAACACGCTCTTACACACGCATCCTCGTATGCCAACTTTCATTTACAGACTACGGGTTTAACGGGATGTAATGGTTCCTTAAAAATTGCCTCATACTTCAAGCAACACTTTGCTTTAGTGGAATATTTATTTAAAAACTACAATTCCCAAAATGGGTTCATCACCAGTTCGTTTCCCAATATTAGCTGCTATGCACAGATTCAGCTGGGGCTCAGACTGATTCTTGATGAAAAGGTTTAAAAAGAGCAAAAGCTACTTGTCTATTAAGTAGATGAAATTTGAAAGAACAAAAGTTGTTTTTGATGCAACATCAATATTTTAATCTGCAACTTAACAGGTTTTTGTTGACATATTTAACACAGTTTTCCTTTACTGAAACTAAGAAAACTTCCCTCTTGGAAACCTGAAGAAGAAAATATTTCCAAAGGACCTTTCATGAGTTTAAACTACATGAATTCATGTTTAAAAGCAGAAATATGAACTACTGCTTTAAGCTTTAATGCATAGGGAGCTCTTCACATGGTGAGTATCTCCAGATGCAGCTTTGACTCCAGGAAAAATATGCATCAGCGAGTAGTGAAGCCATGCAATGTTTCATTAACTATGATCAGAAGACACCCACGATGTTAAAAAAAAAATCGATACAAAGTCAACTTTCCTCTCCAGGTCTTAGCCGGCTCTGGGATTAGAATATTTCTCCCTCTCCAGGGATTCCTGGGTGTGTTCACTTCAAGGACAGATAGGCTCTGAGCACCTTGGATTTCTGGTACAAACATCAAAGGTGAAGCTAAGCCTGGCCGCATTAGTTATCACCTCGTCTGTCTCTGTCTCTCTCCAGCTCTGGACGAGCCCTTACATCGCTCCTGAATGGAGATTATCTCGGCACACAGTCGCAGCTCACAGTAGCACTTTGATTAATACAGATTTTATTCTACTTAATGTGATGCAATGCTCTTGTAAGTGAGTTTCTCCTTTGCCTTGGCAGGTCTGGAGATGGGAAAATTCATGGTCAGAGATGATGATGAATGAATGATGCTTCAGCATCCTCAGCCAAAGGCACTTAGAGTGACTTCCCAGCTGATGCTGTGGAGCTGATCAGAGATCAATAGTAGAAGACAGTGATTATTCTGAGTGGCTGTGACTAAAGAAGTATTGGTAAATGACCAACCCTGACACAGGGCTGACATGCTCAAATATGGAGGTCATAATGTTTTAAAGATGTGTGAAGGGCAGCTCTCAGGCGTAAATGTGGATAACAAGGCATCATTATTGCAAAGCACTTTGAAGGCTATATGAAGATATCAAAAAAAAAGCAGTCGCAATGCCTCACGCAGATAGACTTTCATACTCCCAATACCCACATCCAATCAGATATATTGACACAGTCAGATGCATTTTCTCTGCTCTTATTTTTTGCAGAGCATGTTGACAATCTTCACCACTGCCCATATCAGTGGCTGATACTTCACCTGCTGTGCATTATGCAGACAATTACATATTCTATCACGACTTGTCCCCCGTCAACCCACACCACTTGGAGAGCGCCCCAATGTAATTCTGTGATTAAAAATGAATGCAGAGCGAGGGTTAGCTAGCTGGCTGACTGACTGAAGGGATGACTGTCTGGAGAATGCAACACTGGGCTTTCCTTAGCTGCACACTCACACAGAAGAACTGCAGTCACGTACTACAAATGACCAAGTGGATAAGCAGACACCGCTTGTGTGCGCCTGTGCATGCAGAGAGGAGTGCTTTCACTGTGTGTGCAGGTTACTTGTGAATGCAGTGAGCAACCTGATTAATTATTTGGGCAACTATGTAAATGAAATGCTAAATATGAATGTGAGTGGAAGCATTAATTATGTAAGACTACTGTGCATGTGGGTTAATCTCCAACAAGTCCTCCAACCAAAATGACAAAACAGCTTCTTTGACGTAGCTTTCCAAACGGACTCACGCAGTGTTTTGTGGTGTAGTGTCCCCGTCGTCAGGATGCCCCCATTTGTGTGTGTCATCCAAAACACATGCAACAAAATATTACAAAAATGATTCATGTGAGCATTTTCTGACTTACCCTCTATATGAATGCGGTTTGGTTAAAAATAAGGCAGCTCTAACAACTGGCAGGAATTCAGATTTGTGCTCAAAAGCATCAGGGGATGAAGGCGTTTTTCTAATATATACTGTGTATTAGCCTACTGAGCCACGAAGAAACCCCCACTGTACACACATACATCTACAAACTCTGATATGTGGACACACAGCAGCTAAAGCCAGTGGATGGTATATATATATATATATATACATATAGTGTTATTCCTCTCTCCTGTCTCTCCTCAGTGCACAGTCTAATGCCTGTCTCTAATGAAACTTATTGCAGCTGGTTTGGAGCACTCTGTTCTCCCACAGAATCCCAGAGCAGAGCTAAGACACGTTGTACTGCAAATGCTCCTCCTGTGTGTGCAGGCTGCGTTTGCAGAGTGCAGCGGCTAATTGTATATTCCAAAAGAAAATTACACTCCATCATCATTAGTCCAGAAAAACAGGCAGACTTGCGTCATACAAAAGAGAAGAGCTTTACAATTCTGTGCGCTCATCCTAGAGAGCTGACCTTGGCTTGCGCTCTTCTAATTTAAGAGAAGAAGGAAATGATTCTGCCCTATCAGAACTTACCGCCTCTCAGGATGCAAATAAAGAAAGACTGATCGAAGAAAAGGCCCTGGCAAAGGCTGAAAGATTTCCTGCCAAAACAAAGTAACAAAGCTCACCGAGAAGTTTGACGGGTATAAGGGGAAGGAGGAGAAATTGACTGGCTTGTTTGTTCTTCAGGCTGTGTAGTTTCAGGTTTTCATCTATATTTCAGCAAGTTACTTTGAAAGTTGAATTTCTTACAGATTTATTACAGGCAGACTCTCATAGGTAACGCAATCCACCAGCCATGGTCCTTGTATGAACATTTAATGATGATCAGGTATTACAAACCCAACACGGGGAATCATTCTGCTTCACGCTTCAATGTTTGAGCTCCCCACTGCACTCTGTGACCTTGTGACTGTAAAGACACCTCGTCTCTGTTCTGAGTAGAATCTTACCCCACAATGTCATACACAGCCGTTGATTAAGTAAAACCAACAAGCTTGTTTGTTCAAACTTGTCGAGATGTGAAGATTTTCTAGAAGTGAAGGAATCAAACTAGCTACAGACGGACAGACGGTCGTTCATTTTTACTTTGCTAGCATTAGAGAAAGATGTGATGCTCGTGGCAGACTGGGAGGAGTCAGATATGCAGACTGCTTAAAGAATGCAGTCGTGCCATATACTCTAATATCTCTGCTCAAACCTGCCATACAAGTCTGTAGCTAGTTAGTTAGCCTGCTAACTTTCCAAGATCTTTTAATACCATGATGATGTATGAACAGTGAGAAACAAGCTTCCCTCTTTGCTATTCAACTTTGTCGATTAGCTTGTGATTCTTCTCTGGCTACACCCACCGATTCAGAGAATGATGGAATTGATGATGAATGTATACTTTATTTTGCTATATAAAGTGAATTACATGTCCTGCTTACAGAGCAAGTCATCCATCGACAATGTGCAAAAATTAAACTGAAATAAACTTCCATCAGAAACTGAAGAAGTTTTCTCCTCACATCTAAAATGCATTCAAAATTACAGGGAATATTTTGCACAGCTTTACTGAGCAATCTGACTCGAAACAGCACTGTGTTAAAACACACACACACACACACACACACACACACACACACACACACACACACACACAAATGGCTGCATTGAGAGTACTGGGAATACACTGGGAGTACTGCTAGAGGTATCGATGAGACGATGAAATACAAACCAGAAAGGTCAGATTAAATAATAGATGCATGACTCTGAAGCCAAAACACTGCAAAAACAAACAAATATGTTGGCCAATCGAATATCTGCAGGTGTTTAACTGGAGATCATTTGGGTTGCTTGGCGGCATTGCGTTTTTCATGCAGCTCTAATGTCGGCTTGAACACAGCTTCGAAGTATTATAGCCAACTGAAAAGTACAGATAATCTACAATGCTGATAATCTGTTGAAGGACAAGACGTTTTCTACATGGGGGTTGATGGGGTTTAGTTTCTTAATATTTCAGTCTTACATTCCACACATAAGCAGTCCATACAGATTTTATATCTGTTCTATCTATTGGTTGACAAAAAACTGGGGTGCGTGTCCTGCAGGCATCCATTTATTTTTACTATAATCCACAATGTTCTGGATTATCATGCTGATAATGCAGTCATTTCTGCATACAGAGGACAGTATCCCAACCAGGAATGCACTGAGTTTGAATTCTAGCTCCTCGCCACTTGTCTGGTAGTGCCCAAAGAAAGCAAGGCAGAAACGAAACAGTCCCCTACCTCTCTGACCCTCTGCCTCTCGTCTCAACAGGTGCTGATGCTCTGCTCAGAGCAGAGGGGTTAATAAGACCTCTGGCGCAGTGAGAAATCTGTTACCATCTGAACCGTCTCAGTTTGCCGCTTCAGTCCACTCATCTCTCCTCTGACATAGTTAGAACTCTGCCAGCTCAGACAGCTTCAAAATCAGACTTGCCAGGTGAAGTTCGGAGGAACGTGTAACATTTTATCAGCTGTAGGTTTACATTGATATATAATTATTAGAGCTAGTAAAGTAACATCAATAGTGGCAGTAGACACATTTGTAAAACTACCAGTCTCTGCTTCTGTGCTGTCTGCTGTTCAGCCAGGAAGTCAGGCAATCCCTCATCATAATTTTCTTAAAGAATCATAAAGAACATAATACTCTGCTGTTGAAAATAGAATACAAACAAAACCATCCAACCGTTTTTCACTTTTCCCTTCAAAATGATAAATAGCACCGACCCAAAACAAATCCTGTAACAGTTTGATGAATGGTAGGTAATGTGAAGCCCCAGAATGATAACGCTTTGACATATCAGATAATCTCGGCTTTAGCAGGATTGAGTGATAAGATTCAGGTGATGATTGATTAGAGCATGGCGTATGGATTTTTGGAACTCTTCCATATGCGTGTGTCTGTTTGTGAGTCAGTGCGTGTGCAGTTCAGCCCCAGGGAGGGTGATTGTGAATTCAACCCCATCACCCTCAGCAGCGTATGAAACATGTGGTGGATCAGTCTCCCTGATGGAACAACAGAACCTGGCGAGGAGGAGTTTTTTTACGCGCTGCTGGTTTGAATAAGAGTGCCGTGCTGGGATTTGTGGATGACGGGCAGCCCCAACCCCGCGCTCGCCAATTATGTAACGTGTACCACCGCAGCCTGGTGAAACACTCGCCTCTCATCAGTATCTACAAAGACAGCACAAGACTTTATCTGTGGTATCAGAGAATGAGACGTGGGAGAGAGGGACAGTGGGACGGGCAGAGAAGGACGCAGGTGTGTTTGTGTGTGTGTGTGTGTGTGTGTCAAAGCCGTGAAGAGATCAAACATTGTTGTGGGACATTATCGGCTGCCTCTATTTGCAGTGGTGGTGAGGACAAGCAGCGTCACACCAAGCAATTCATAAATTTAACTGAGTGTATAGAAGACGTGGTTAAACTATGAACTGAAGTCGTCACAATGCAAACACTGATATGGACAAAAAATGGATTACACTGCCAGAAAAGCAATCATTTACGGACTTTTCCCTGAACAGACCCTGACCGATAGGACTTAAAATCATATATACAAAGGCTTTAAGCTATTAACATTTCTGTCAGTTTAAACGTTTGATGAAATATATTCTGCAAATTTAAAAGGCTGGAAATAGACTCAAGCTATGTTTAAGCAATGTATTACATCCCCGCTAACACCACTGAATTAAAGGTGAGCCAGATTCTTCCCACTTTGTCTCCCTTTCTTGTTTTTCCACTATGAGCCACAGTTCATTACACAACTATAAACACTTTGTTTATGCCGATTACTGTGTAATTAAGAAGGACATATTGTTAGCAGTAGCAAGCCAATGAAAACTCCAGGGGAGAACAACTGATTAATTGTTGACAATCCTAAATCTAATTGCAGTTAACTGGTGAAAAAAACACAACAACAACACAGCCATTCATGCGAAGTGAGGCTTGAAACTGCATGTGTGTGCGGAGTGGACTTCCAGCCTGAAGGTCACCGCCGGTGCCTCGACACTGACGGCGACATCGCTCATCACAAAGTCCGCCTTGATAATTAGCTTCTGTCCCAAAAAAAAGGAAGTGGTAATTACGTCTCAAAATACAGCATCTACACCTAACAAGGCTCAGAAAGCTGTGGACTGAGAAGGCAATTACTAATCAGTCAAAGCCTCTAACATCGACTGAGTGAGGGTTTGGCTCTTGAAACTGACTGCACTTTACCCCGGGGCAGGAAGGGAATTCAGCCAAATGTTATTGGCCAGCACCTCAATTCTGGTAAAATAAAGCAGCTATTTTTAGAAACACGAGTATAAGGCCCAATTTCCTGAACTGGGCACGGAAAGGCGTCTCAACTGGAGTGAAACTGGTCACTGGAGACTTGAAGAGCATACCAAAGTAACAGCTCCAGCATCTCACAGGGGGGCCCTGTCTCTTTTTTAGCTACCTATGATTATACCGCTATCCCACAACCACCTTACATTCCTGCAGGAAGAAAAACCCACTCATGAGACTTCCACACGTACATCTGCATAATCTTGGATTCAATTATTTGACTTTGCATATTTCCATTTTCAGAGAGTAATGCGGCGCAACAATGAAAATCCTCATTCAAGGAAGAGTTCAAAAGGAAATGGCCACTATAACTGATTTCATTTAGCATTATTTTCATATAGTTGGGACTGGAATAACCACATGCTATGTGGTGGCCTACATGAAGACCTGCTGAAACTTGTTGGACAGTGACTTTTCAGACATGATGGATACATGGCTGCTCAAATATGCCTGCAAACTCCTTCTACGTCAAAAGTAATGTAAAAATATACCATTACAAGTAAAAGGCCTGCATTCAAAATCCTGACTGAAGGAATAATTTGATATTTTGTTTTATTGTTTTCCTTCTTAGAGTCAGATGAGAAGCTTGATACCACTCTCATGTCCATGTCTGTACATTCAGTATGAAGCTACCATCAGCAGCCAGTTAGCTTAACGTAGCATAAAGACTGAAAACAGAGGTAGAAAACCCCTTACCGGTACTTGGCTCTGTCCAAAGGTAACAAAACACCCCGACCAGCACCTCTAAAGCTCACTTAATAACATGTTATATTTTCTTTGATCAATCTGTACCAAAAACAAAGGATTGTTTATTAGTACTATAATTATTATTATTATTATTATTATTATTATTATTATTATTATTATTACTATTTCTTGGTTTTCATGATCTGGTTTTTCTATATGCAGCCTGCTGCTGGCTGTAGCTTCATAGTTACCATGCAGACACTGGAGTCAGTCTTATCATCAAGCTCTCAGTAAGAATGCAAATACGGTATTTCCCAAAATGTCAAACTATTCCTAGAAGTACTGAATCCATCCACAAGCATATATAAAATTCACTAATTACCTTGTTATTTCTCTTTTGTGTAGAATTGATAGATTGTGGTTTCATGGGAGGTTATGTGCTAGACTATTTACCTCTGCTACCTCTGAACAGGCCAACACAGCCAGGCTATGTGTCTTAATGCAGAGCTAACCTGTCTCCTGACTGTAGCCTCATATTTACCGTCCATCTCACACTTGACAAGAAAGTCAATGAGCATTTCCCAAAACTACTCATTAAATGGTTGCAAAGCAACAACAAGAAAAAAAAGTTCTTCTAAACAGATTGATATTTTTTTCTGTTTTTGAGTGAAATATTGGATTTAGGTGAAACCATCTGCAAAGTTTAGAGGGGAAATGTCTCTGCTGACAACTTCCGGTATAAACATCTGAACAAAGGGGCATTGAATGAAAATACTGAAGTAAAATACAAATAAGCTTCCCCAAAATTGTACTCAAGTGCAGAACCTGGTTAAATGCACTTATGTCGACCACTTCCACATCAGCCAAGGTCATGGAGGGAAAGATGAAAAATGGAGAACGGTAAAGACCATCTCATTTGTGTTGTATCGATATTCTTTCCCAGTGTGCAGGCCATGACATGTAGTAGGAAGGCTGATGAGAAAGAGCAAGGCTGATGTAAGGATAACACACTGTCTCTGAGCCATCACTCGGCAAGACAGGGAGCCTCAATCCATCACTTCTCACTCTTCAGCACAGTCCTGGCTGCTCTGCTCTGCTCTGCTCCTTAACTATTGATGAAAAAGTCTCAGACCAAAACCCTGCATCTACTCCCTTTGGGTGTGTTTGCAGAGTCATACCTCAAATCATTCTAACCTAGATTCAGCTGAATCTAAATGTCAAGGCTGTCAAACAAAGGTGGTGCGGGCTCTGCTTCATTCTTTGCACTGAGAATTATTATTTTCACATGTTTCTCAGATAAGCTCCAGTTAAGTAAATACAATCCAAACCAATCTTAATAGTATGCTCTTCTCTTCTGAGATTTCTGAGATCAATGAGACCATTTTGCCTTACCTCCATCCAGTCCAGGTCTGAATTGAGCAGGACCCACAGTCGATGCCAGCTTGGCACTGAGATGCACCTCAGTGTTGCCCAGAGTTTTATAGCTATAATTTAACATCAAATGTCCGGGTTTTGCACACTGAGAGACAATTAAATCCTTGTTTACCCAAATGAATAATTAACTATTCTGGAAAAAAACACAGTCTTTTGTGGTGAAGAGCTACTACTGGCCATTTTGTTTACAAAAAAGCTATTGTTGATAGTGTTTACCAGAGTCAGAGTGATGAATCAAAAAAAATGGCCATTGTAACTATTTGCATCCTTCCTTTGTTGTGCTCTCTGGCTGGTGTTTGCAGCTTTATTGGGCCGGATAGAAAACTGGCTGCTGCTGTGTGATAGGCATCATGTGACAAACATGTATCAGTGCTGCCAAACAACCATTAACGAGAGGAGAGATCGAGAGGCAAAGAGAAGTCAATAAGGGCGAGAAAGAGAGTCAGGCAGGCATAATTTCTGCTGCCAACTCTCACTGACATTGATGGGAAAGACCTGAAGTTACCTTGAGCGCTTCGGGAAAAAAAAAACCTTCAGCATCAGTGCATGACAGAAATTCATCCTAAATTTAACAGTCGTCAACAAAAACAAACCAACACGGCAAAAAAATGTCAGAAAAACAAGGAAATGTGTTTCAGGCAATTTGTCAGCGTAGAAGATCAAAAGCATGTTACTGTACTTGAGCTTTGGCATAACACTAGGAGTTCGCAACCGTGTCAGATGAAGGCCCAGAGAGTGCAGGGTTTCCATTGCATCCCTGTCTCAGCAACCTCTTTTGAGCAAGGCACCTAACCTCAAAAGCACAAGTGCACCTTCTGGAGCAGCTCACAGGTGCAAAAGCATGAATATGAAGGAGGGTGCTGCAGAAAAAAACAGGGCAAAGCATAGATAAATATAGGCAAACGGAAAATTGCTAAAATAAAAGACCATAAGACTGAGGCTCTCCAGTGAGTATTTAAAAACCCATCGACCATTTTCTCTCGCTCATTTCTAGGTAATGTCCTCTTAATCTGTGCAAAGCCCGGAAGATTCTCTCAGCGCTGTCCGGGTGATTAAACAGTGCTTCCTCTGATACAATGGGGTGGAGCAGGCAGCCGATTTGGGAGCTGCAATTAATATCTCAGAGATGAGCAGAGGCTTGTGAGGTGCACACGGACCTCACAGAAAAAACAACAACAACAAAAAAAAAGACTGGATGCTGGGAATGTCCTGGATCAATGCATGCAAACACTAATATCACAGGGGGTTGGGGGCTGTTGATATGTTAATGAGAGTCAATGCTTCCTGAGCTAATATACGTCAAATTATATTCTTTAGAGATAAAATGACCTTTCAAAGCAAGAGAAAACCTTAACTTTGATCTAAGAACATGTTTATGGCCAGAATGTGACCTAAGGTCAGGTTACTATGGTATTACATTAAGACGGATATACACTGGAGGGGTTAACATCAAGTCTTTATTTATATTTCAGCAATTTACCGTGTTATTACTATTACTGTAAAACTTGGCAGGGGTACTCTACGGAATTAGACCATATTGTATTTCCATTATCTAACCCAAATTAACCGGCTTACATTCTTTGATGATACAGAGGAACAATTGGAAGGTTCTCACTACTGAATAGGAGACTGCAGCCATACAATTGCCATGTTTACGTTCTTTCATTTACTGTGACAGGGTAGTGTTTGCAGTGAGGAGAAGGTCTGCACTGGAGATGACGGTGCTTGATGTGTGTCTCTGAAGAGACGCAAGTATCTTTCTTCAGCTTGCTTAATATTGTCTATACTGTCAACAATCTCCCACCATCATAAACTTGCAGGAGAAAACAAGCAATCATGCTAACCAATCACAGTTCTTGCAGTGTCTGTAGATGCTGTAACCTAGACGTGTAGTAACATTTAAGAAGAAGCCTCTGTGGCTACGCCTTAAACCTTTAACCCACAACTGTAAAGCCAGTTACAATTGTCAGTGAAAGTAGCCTGGTGTGTTCATAACAATAATAATAGTACTAAAGACTCTTCTTGGCTTCATATGTTCAACAGAGAAATCCAATATTACCTGTGCACTACCAGATCAAATTGACATACATCATCATTTTGTTGTTGAAGCTGAAATTATGTGATTCCTGATGGTGAAAGTTAAGCCCAAAATGGCAAACTATTCCTCTGAAAGACATCTAACATCATTACTATTATAGCAACATGATGTAATTTAAGTACCAATAATTAATCTTGTCCCAAACTACAGCAACAGATATGTCGATTATAACACTGACAGCAGCGTTCTTTACAAATAATCGACATGGTATTATGACAAACACTCTTAATGTCACAGCCACAATCCACTCCGATCATTTGTTCAGTACCCAGAAGACACTGGGAGAACGAAGCACTGACGAGCTGGCCTCAGCCTTGCTGCAGTGAGCTTGCTTGGCCACTGATAACAGGGCTGGAGCTGAAGGCAGAGAATCCCATTACAAATGGCTTCATTAGGGTCTGTCAGATTGTGCAGCTGAGGCGGTACATCTCGATTGACCCTGCACTGCCTCGACTCCCCTCTGGGGTCAGAGCATTGCCCCCTCCTGGAATAAAATACCTCTGTTATTTTCAACGGGACTATGTTGGAGCCCTGGCAACAAATGCAAACAGACACACACACACACACACACACACACACACAAACACTGTGAGAGTTAGTAGAGTCACACTGCATCTCCCAAAAGAACACACCAAAACTGAGGTTATAAACAACATACTGTGGCACAAGTAACTAGGCTCTAGATAAATTAAGCTAAGATCGCGACTTCAAGCACAGTTAAAATGTCCTTTGATTCTTACATGTTACATGCACCTCAAATGGCTGCTGGCCTGCTTCAGCAGTGATCAATAAAGAAGCAAAAATATATAGTGTATACTAGAAACTGCCACAACATGGATCTGTGTTTGACTTGATGACAGTTTTTTGTACAGTTGACACATTATTTGGTCTTTATTTCCTTTACTGCAGCATGGAAACAGCACACTTTCACTTCTTAAGCAAACTCAAGATATTCCATCCATCTATGCATCCATTTTCTTCCACCTATCAAGGGTTGTGTGGGAAATGTCCCTCTCACAAGCAACGATTTTTGCTCCTCCTGTGGGATTCCAAGGCCAGATGAGATATGTAATCCCTCCAGTGAATTCTAGGTCTGTCCTGATGCCTCCTCCCAAGTGGACGTGCCGGGAGAACTTCCGAAGGGAGGTACTCAGGAAGCATCCTAATCAGACGCCTGAACAACCTCAGCTGGCTGTTGTCGATGTGAGGGAGAGGCAGGTTTACTCCGAGGTCCCTCTGGATGTCCGCGTTACTGGCCCTTTCTCAAAGGTTGATTCCAACCAACGCTACTTGCATCTCATCTGTTTTTTCATTACCCAGAGTTCATGATCATAGGTGAGGGATGGAACGTGAGATCAACAGGAAAATCGAAAGCTTTGCCTTCCGGCTCAGCTCACTCTTACAGTCCAGTATGAATTGAATGCATTAATGCTGAAGCTGCACCAATCCACCTGTCCGTCTCACTGTTGCTGGTATACACATTCATTTGCAAATGACTGCATTCTGTCTTTATTCTCCTTTTGCACAGCACATCAACTTTTTGGGAATCAGAGTTGTACACATATTCTGCAGGACCCTGTGCCATCACTGTTGGGAATGCTTCCAGCTGCCACAGAGCTCACTTCTGACCACACCCAGTCACACATACCAGTGACAGTTTCCACCAGAGAAAGCAGCAAAACACTGAAGTACTTTGACTGCTTCAATGTAAATTAAAACATCTATCATGCTTTACTTGCCACAAGTGGAAGAAAACACAAATGAAAACTACATTGTCAGTGAATAACGTCCAGATACGTTCCGCATGAACATTGCTGAGAAACAGAGTTGTTAATTACACCATCAAATACACTCAGCTTGTGTATCCTGTGTTCTTTCAGAATTAAATCTGCAGCTTCAAGGTGACCTCAGTCAAGGTTTACCTTCACACACATTATAAATAAATAAGACTAAATAAGAAAGTCAGAATCTTGGACATGCTTTGACTGACAACGTCACTCGGTTTAGACACATTTAAGGCATTTTGGAAATTGCTTTGGAATCAGTCTAAAGTAGGCACATTGCTAATGAGACTTTTATCAAAATATGACTGGGGACCAGAATGTTTACAGATTACAGCACATGCCTCAAAGAGGATAAAGATGATTACTTATTTTCTATATTTTACAGGTAACCACTACACAGTCGGGGGAAGGCTGGATGGAAATACTCCAATAATTGGTTTATTCATGGTGACAGTGAGACTGAATCACATAGTATCAAATCCAAATAAGCCCTTCACCAAAGTATGGCCAATAGCTGGCTTGCTGTGTGTGTGTATTAGCAAAGCTACTGTTATCCTACACGTGCAGGAGGAGGAAGATGAGAAAACCCGCAGGAGGAGGAAGTGGAGGAGGAGGTGGAGGAGAAAGAAATGAGCCAAGACCTAAGTGGCATTGATTGAACTAGTGCATGTCCGCCCTCATTTACAAACAAGGATAACCTGCCACACGCTTGTGGATGATGACAATGAGCAATGCTGGCACGCATCCCGGCAACACCTGTGCAAAACTGCTCGGGCTGAATCATACAAAAACAGAAAACAAAACAGCAGGAAACAAAGCAAAAACAATCAAAGATTTACACTTAGCAGGTACATAGTGAGTATTGATAGAATCCTAAGGAGGCCATTTGCCACATTTGGATTTGGATAGCTCTTTTTCCGACCTGTGGCAATGTTTTACAAGAAACGTGATTACACACACAATGTATGGTATTGATTAGTTAAAATGGGCTTCTTTGTGGTGCAAATGGTAGTGAAATAGGTCTAACAAAGCAGAGATAACGCGTCGTTCAAGTCTTGCAGAGGAGATAAATCCAATCACAGGGGCTGCATTACGCTTCTGATGACAAAGATAAAGTTCAAACACAGACTTTAAAGTAGGATATCAGCTTTCATCACTGTATCATATTTCCACAATCAAATCAGAGCAGAGATAGATATGCTTCCTCATTACAAAAACAACACGCAGATATTATAGTCTGGCATATGGGATTGTATTGTTTTGCAGAGCAAATGAGCCGAATGATTCCTGACATGGAGTCAAATGCACATAGCTACCCGACACGGTAACAGGAATCAAAGAGCATTTTGGGAATGGCAATTACAGAAGTGTCTGGGGAAATAAAGGCAAACTATGGACATGGCCATCCAATTTCAAACTGATGCATGTACAGCATCCTTATCAGAGCTGAAGGCCACAGCTACAATGACTCGTTACTGTGAGACTCATCAGCTGCTTGCTGTAGGGTTTCACCAAAACAAAACACAAATTAGGCTCATATCTTAGATGGGAAGGAGCCAGAGCGTGTTTGCTTCGACAGGAGGCCTCATTCTAATCACTTTGATCAAAGTGCTGACAGTTAAATCTGCAACAGACTGTGTAAATCCCAAATGTAAGTTGATACAAACAAAGAACTCCTAATTAGCATTAAGATCACAGAGGCTATGTGAAGTGACGGAGGTTGCAGTTCTCCTTCAGCTTCTCATCAGCAGCCATGCAAGGTTGAATCTGGCATTCATAAGTCACAGTTATGCAGACGCCCTCGCTTGTTTTCCACAGTCAGGCGTCTTATTTTGGGGCATCCTCCAGGGCACAGCACCACACAGAACAGTATGCTGCATGACTCAAGATTACTGATGTGCAGTCTGGCTTCATCTCTCAGGGAGCTATGAGGTGAGTTCATGCTGCATGTGATCCCCGAAGATGTCCCACTGAGTTAGACTGCTCCGCCCACATTACTGCCAAAATATCTTAAAACAAGGAGACTCCTTGGATCTCCTTGTTGCATTAAATTACAATTTTAAATTAGAAACCTGAGTCATTGTAACCGCCAAGCACTGTAAAAACAGAGGAATTAGTCTCAAGGACATTACAGCTACAGCTAACACTGACATTCAAAGACAACAGCTCTTCACATTTCACATAGGAGCACTGCATATCATCAAACTTAATTTAAACAGCGAAGGCCACTGACAGCAAGCTCTCACCCTGATAACAACACATAGAAAATCCATCTAAACACTAAAATACAACTCAATAGAACTAAACTCTAATACATATAAAGCAATGGAGGTACACAAAGTCAACGAGTTTCACAGCACGCAAGGCCAAGGACAACAACAAGAGAGATAACATGAATACAAATAAAACACCTACATTCACATCACTCTACGTCTATCAGAAGAGATTTAAATTGATTAAAAGGAATCATCTTGGCTAATCTGCAGGCTGTTCCATTCGTGTGGTACAGGATCAAATGGACCCAGTGCAGTGCGAACTTGATCTATAGTTAAGAGGACATGAGAGATACTGCTCTATAGATAAACATAATGCAGTGCTGTTTTTTTATCTAACAGATAACGACAACCACCCAACTCGCAGCTGTGCAAAGTAACTAAGTACATTCACTGAAGTACTGTACTTAAAGGTCCAGTGTGTAGGATTTAGTGGCATCTAGTGTTGAGGTTGCAAATTACAATCAACGGAACACCTGTTGCCTCTCCCTCCACGATGGTGGCTGCTAAAAATGCTAAAAATGTGAAAGGCGCTCTCTCAGTGTTTTGGTTTGTCCGTCCTGGGCTTGTGTTTGGGATGATATGGCCTCTTCTATCTCAGCATATGTAATATACCACCGTAATGGTATATATCACTACACATAATTGTTCGGTACATTCAATTAACAAATGGTTAAAAATAACCATACCATGCTCTCACTTACTGGAAATACTAACACTGAGAGGTGGCAGGTAGACCATTCAGGAGGAGGAGGAGGTCTCATCAGTAACCATGACTTTGATTACTTCTGGCATTT
This sequence comes from Chaetodon auriga, assembly GCF_051107435.1. Lineage (NCBI taxonomy): Eukaryota > Metazoa > Chordata > Actinopteri > Chaetodontiformes > Chaetodontidae > Chaetodon > Chaetodon auriga. Next base: position 7,100,403 of record NC_135078.1, read on the forward strand.
CAAAAAGCAAAACATGATCTTATTGTATAATTTTCCTGTCAAACAACTTGGCAAAGCAAGTACAGACAAGGCCACGGCAATAAAACAAAGATTAAGTTAAATAAATGCACGCTGGATGCAGCCATGCATTGTGAATAAAAGGGAAATGCAACTAATAATTATTAGTTTAATGGTCTTTAGTTGGTAGTATTCCTTTAATAGCAAATTACTGTTACCAACAAAAGATAGATCAGTTCATAAAATATGCTAAATTCTTACAAATTAAATTATCGAGCAGCATCAAGTAGTTAAATGAGCTCAACGTGGAATAGCAACAAAATGTGCACTACTCTAATGTAATTAAGATTCATTAATTTGCATGCAAAACTACATGTAATGGGATATTTTTACAATGTGCTAATGGTGCTTTTCTTCAAGTAGAGAGTCTGAATACTTCTTCCACCACAGATAGTAACATGTCAGTAATGAAGAAGATCTTTTGGATAATGAGTGCAATGAGTTTGCTTTGTTTCATAGAATTCAAAATGTCAGACTGGACGACAGGATTAATATAACAGAAATCTATAAATAACATGATCAAGATTTTTGAGTTCGCTTTGCTCCTTCACTGCTTGTTTCATCAGGAAGACTGAAGTAATTAAAGTAAGTTGGTAAAAAATTCACTGTTTTTGCATTTAACGGCTCCTCGTTCTCTTCTGTGTATTTCTGCTGTGCTTCATTTTGGCTAATTGGAGCAAAGTTTCAGCTGATCAGACACTTACCCCAAATCTGATGACTTCCAAATCCATGCTAAAAACTTTTCTATTTTTCACTGTTTTTTACGGCAATTTCAGCCAACTTCATGTTGCACTTTGTCATGTATTTCTTCCACGCTATTTAATTTCTCTACTTCAGGCTTTATCTCCTCTTACATGCCCTTTTATGTGTTATGTAAAGCACTTTTAATTGCCTTTTGTATGAAATGTTCGACATGAATAAACCCGGCTTGAATATTTATAAAATGCTTGTGACATTACAAACAACACAAACATAATTGGAGGGGTTTTTGCATCGCACTCTGCTCTTGATATACTTGTTGAGATGGCAAATAAGCGTACAGAAATGTGACTGCTGACCCCTGTGGGTCACTGTAGGTTAATCATTGAAGCAATGCCTGTGAAATTTGTTCCAGTCTTTTTGTTGAGCAAACGAAGCAGTTTTTAGTCAGAAGTCATAGCCCGCGGCTAAAGAAAATCTTGGCACCGTGCAGCCAGCAGTAAAAAATCATGCCATCCAAAGACAAACAACTATGTCAACATAAACATGAAAAAATGGACCAGTACTGTGGATGGGATATGGACCCCAGCACGGCAAATGTGGTGGGATGACCAGCCCCAAACTCCTCCATACTGTCCCAGTTTCCACCAGTGAGAAATAAGTGAAGCATGTGTTTAAATTGAACAAATTGGTGAAAATCAGTGCTACACATGAGTTTTTAGCTCATGTGCTCTACCAATGTGTTATTTTATTGTTCAGTGACATTCTCCCGAAATGAACCTGAAATTGAATAAAGGGTGCAGAACGTACATCTAAATTAAAGTGAATTTCTTCCCAAAACACCAACAGTAAAATTATGCAACATTATGTACAACCATTCAACAGGCAGTACACTATTGTCATCCAGGCAGCAGAGCATACAGTGAAATGAATGGCAAATCTCTGGCAAACCTATATATAGTTGCCTTTGTTTGTACTTGAGCCTCTGAGTGGCTTATGGAACATAGGCTGCTGATAAAGTGCTTGCATCCATCCCCTTCTGTCTTGGGCCATCTGGATCAGGGCGATGCCATGGCACTCATCCCGCCTTCATCTCCCCTTCAGGGCAGTAAATTACCACCAGCCAAATGCTGATAAATTTTGGATGCGGCCAGTAAATCTGTCTGCTCTACCAGCCACTTTGGCAGGTCACCAGCATCATTCGGAGGTTCTTTTCTAGTCTAAAAATCTAGTAGGTTGGCAAAATATTAAAAGTTCTGGCTGGATTTTGAAGGCTGGACAACTTAGTGTAGCTTCCTTACTTGGCTGAGTAATGGGCTCCATGTCAAAGCAGGTTCCCTCATCCCTTGTTATTGTAGTTGCCATTGTGGTCTGACACCATAGCTCCCTGTATCACACACACTTGTGTAACCATTAATAATGCATTCATTCCTAATCATTTGCTCAATTTCAGCCTTCATTGGCTACGATAATCACCTCCTCTGAATCAGTTCTCCATCTTGGATAATTTGAACTCATTATTTCACCAGTTGTTCTCTGTGAGAAATGATTCAGCCGCTGCATCACTTCCATGTTTGGCTTCTCATCATAGTGAGATTCAGTGGGGGGGTTTTTTCTCCTTGGTTTAATGGAACACGAAGGCTGGCCAAAGGATCTGGCCGGCCTTCGTGGTCCAGCACTCTCAATGTGTAAGCCATCAGTACAGACATGCCTACCAGGCAGATGACAGGAAAAGCAGTGGTGGTCATACATACCTAGATTAAACCCATTCTGCTGCACCTCAGTCACCACAGCACTTGTTGACGATGCCAGCTGCAACAACTGTGGCAGGTGTGCAGGAACAAAAACATACCATTTCCCCACACTCAGGTATGACAGATGTTGTTCTCAAACAATCCTCAGAGAACTCCGAGTGCCACAAACAACATTAACATAGAATATAAAGCCGCACAGTATCACCTTGTGTTCGCAACACATAGGACACAGTGTGCAAGCCCACATGGGAAAAGAGAGATTAATCTGTTACATAGGCGAGGCTGGCACTCTACAAGGAGCAAGGTCATTCCCGAACACTGGCTACATTGTCTTTAGAGACAGAGATATGAGATACTGTAGATCTGTCCAGGAGAGAAGGAGAAATGTGCACACAGCTTTATATAGAGGCTGCTGAGACCAATCTAGAGCCCTTTTTAAAAAGAGATGCTGCCGTACGGCCAAAAGGAAGAATTGTCATTATGCTGGCTTTGCTTTTCTTACACACAACCAAACAAAACATTATTTTAGACAATAAGCCGGCATGACGTGTAACATTACTTTGCCGGTGTCTGGGGCGACCCATCCTGCCGGCTCCCCCATTTTACACAGATGCAGACTCATCTTTGTTGCTACCTCCAATGCCACCTTAACAGCGGGACAACAAGTGCCCCCCGTTCCATGTTTGTATGTTTCATGCAGAATGGTGAGGTTGAATAACATTCATTCAACAGGCTGGTTAAAAGGAGCTTCAGTTTCATGTTTGATGTTACTACTTATAATGGTGTTAGAGGAATCTGTCAACAGGTTGTTAAGAGAAGTTACGAAAGGAAATGTGTTAAGATCTTTTGAATATATAATCAGGCTTAATTATACTGCCATTATTTTATGTATCTTTACATACTGGTTTGTTTGGGGCCTACTTTTTCCAAGCAACATGTCAATAAAAATGTGTTGAACTGTGAGAAACAGAGAGCGCTTGTGTGTCAGGTGAAATGTGTTTGTGTGTGAGTGTGAAAGAGAGAGATAACACCCCCCAACACTATCAGTAGAGCATTTGCTGTCACCCGAGGCCATACCTACTCGTGTACAGGGAGGAAGACAGGTTAATGAAAAACTATTGATTCACCCTCTGTATCCCAGGAGATGAGGGGAAGTAACACTAATACTTCCGAACTTTGTTTTCCTCTTCTTTTGATGCCCTGGCCATTCAGTGGGCACTCAGAGTCTTGGTGGAGGTGGGGCGATCTATGTGAGCAGTGATGCTGTCAGTGGCGTTTAGCAAGAGAATAAAGCAGGGACAATGAAGGTGAGGGGGAACAGAGGGAGCGGTCAACCCTGGCCCACCTCCACTTCCCTCATTCAGAGAAAGAGAGAAGGAGGGAGAATGAGACAGGATCCTTTAGTCGGAGAAGCTCAGTCTCATTTTACTCCATTTCACTCAGAGCAGCCATTCTTGCCCTCTTAATGTTCAAGATCATCTGGCTGTGGAGAACAGGTGTAGATTAGAGCGGTATATATCATCTACGCCTTCCACATATATTGGATATCACCAGCTTTGAAATGGATATGATGCAGCATTACTACAAAGGTTGTCTATGGGAATTCCTCAAGGTTTCTAAAGGTATTAATAAAGGGTAACTCCAACAATTTTCACACATTATCATTTTACTCATCACTGGCAGTACACCTCAGCCTGTGAAAACAGTTGCGTAATGTCTTCTGTGTCTCTGGAGGAGCTTTGTCAGGTCTGAGAAGATTACCCCAATGATGTCATCGGGGTAATCTCGGTTTGGGCTACATTTTTAATGGACAGCCAGCGCTACAACCTGAGATGTTACGTTTTTTCGGAGCTTGATCAGAGTACTGCTTCAAAAGCTACACACTGAAATGCAAGAGAGTTTATTGATGCAGATATGTCACACTGTGTGAGATGAGTCTTGGCTGTAATCTGACTCAGATTGTGCCATGAATACCTTGCAGATTGGAGCGCTTCAATGTAAATGCAAAAAGAGGAAAATCTCAAATGGTACCATCCTTCTGTGCTGCTCTCAGGTTTTACCTTTTAGTTTATTCATAATATTACATCAGACATTCTAGACCATTTCATGCCCTATTACAACTACTTCCTTGTACTCGTTGGATGTGGTGTAGCAGCACTCACATTTTAAAAATTTGGTTCAAAATTTCGTGACAGAATTTGACACAGGTTGTCTCTAAACTGACTCTAAACCTAGGACTTCCATTTGGATTAGATTTTAACACTTTTTTCTCCCAATTGTCAACTTTTGTCAGGACCAGGTCAAAAATTGTCCAGTGTATTTAGTGTGTGCATCAGTCTGAAGATGGTGGTCTAATACAGCTATGATGCAGGGGGTGAAGCCAACAGACCGCCTACAAACCACCTGAAAAGGATGACAGAGATGAATGACTGTGAGGCAGAGACTCGACCTCCACCTCCCCTGTCTACCTCCGTGTGTGGTCTCTTTGGAGACTGGAGGTCTCGCTGTGGGCCCACACTGGGAGTCAGCGAGGGGAGAAATTGTCATCCATCAGTAATCAAACAGAATCAACTCCTGCCTGGAAAACGTCACAGTGTTACATCTGTTGAAAAAATACCCAACCATAGATCAGACTGTAGATAACTGAAGGACGTAGCGGGGGGAACGAATGAACTGGTAATACCCTCACTTCCCTCTGTATCTGTTAACAACATCTGACATTTTCAGGAGTGTAACTAAATTGCGGAGTCACGTGATGCATCATCATGACAGTGTGAAAGTCCTTCTTGACCGATATGTGGTCCCTCATTTACAAAGTGCTCTTCATGTGCATTGTTCTGTTGTTTCCACTGGAGATAATAGAGGATATTGCTGCAGGTCACTTGAGAGTTGAGCTTGTTGAAATTAGAGCCCGTGCACTTGAGAGGGGCTCCCTCTCTGTTCTCTAAAATTACAGCTATGAGAGTGTGACAAAGAACTGCCAATTTGACACTGCACAAATGTGCACACAAACACACACTCACACACTTTTATATTTACATGCAGATTGCCTAATGTCCCTTCATTCCTTTGCAACTGATCCTAACAATGTCAGTTAAAAAGAGCAGAATTACCGCCTCCTGCTTGTCTGCCTCCAACAAGCAGTCAAGATGCAGTTTACATCCATGTCTGTCCAGATAAGTTAGATGAGAAAATCGATGTAGGTCCATTAAAGATGGAACTATACCCAAGCTTAGCTTCGCACTCTGCATTGTAACCACTGATTCCAGTCTTTATGTTAGTTATGCAAACCGTCTGCTGGCTGTAGCCTCACATTTAACACATAAACAGAACAAAGGCATCGATCTTCTCATGTAACGTTCAGAAAGAAAGCAGATAAGCACTGGAATGGGTTAAAAGTATTATAATTCAGGTCACTGTTATGCACTAACAATGGCATCAATATTCAAACAGCTCTCCAAAGAACTTTATGATCAGCTTTGTGAAAAAGCATCTGAAACTGCCTTCTGCTGACACATCATCTCAAAACTGAGCTCAGCAGTAATTTAAGATAAGTCGATGGAGGTAAATTAGAATAAATATTGCATAACTCTTATTTCAGTCTCTCAAGGATAAAACAAATTTATAGCGGCTTGGAAATGAACACATCAACAAAGGCAACAAAATAACGTGAATGAACAAATAAGTAAACACAAACACAGTCAATCTCGGCATCCGTAAACAAGCCTCCGCAATTATAAGTTATTACTCACTATCAAGGCATGGCTCACTCCAGTTTACACTTCACGGAGAACAGTCTAATCCCTGGCCCTCTTACATGTAAATCAATAAAAGCAGTCAGAGTGCTGGTGCTCCAAAATGACTTGTGGAGCTCACCAAACCTAATGTGGGAGAGCTTATTGACACTGTAAGCACTACAAGGTTGCAGAGTCCAAAGACGTTCGTTTGTTGTTATTTCTACTCGTTGCATTCTGCCTCTGGGTGCAGGGAATGTTACACAGTCTGAAGTGTAATGATACAGGAACCAACCGCTGTGACTCGATTGCAGCCTTACTCTACTCTGAGTATTGTGTGATTGTTCCTGTGCACACAACATATTACGTAAAATTGTATGGAACTTGTTTTTGTTTTACTTTTACTTCTTGGCCCATTCTTCTGCTTTGCACCTCGATGAAATTCCAGGGTTTTCTGTTTGTTTTTGTTTGCCATTTCTGTTTTATTATTTAGATTGATATAATCACACTTTCATTGTATCTATTTTAGCACTTGTTTTATGTGGCTGGTGGTCCACAAAATTGTTTCAGCCTCTCTTAAAACACCCATGTGACATCCATCAGAAGTTGTAGAAGTAGCATTGGTTTTATCTAGACCATTGCAGCACAGACTTCACTTTCAGACATGGACACTGATGTGCATATAGTGTAATTGCAATATAAATAGTGACTTGTATTAGCTGCAGCTAACACCTGACCCCCACTGATTTTAATAATTCCAAGTCCTGCTTTCAGCTAGAAGGTAGAGAGAGGCAGATCAAATAGCAGCTTCTACTGAAAAAAAAACAAACAAACAAAAAAAAAAAACAATCTGGTATTTGGAAAAATTACAGTGCAGAAACTACTTTTCTTACAGTTATGAGCTGCTGCTGCTGCTGCTGCTGCTGCTGCTGCTGCTGCTGCTGCTGCTGCTGGCCTTCACTCCATCCTTGTTTTTCTGGATCAAAGCGCATCATGACATCCTAAACCTAAACCACCCACCCCTAAATCCCCGGCACAGCTGCCTCACATTCTGGCTGTGCTGCAGCCATCGGAGCTGATCGCGGCCATTCTAGACAATGCTTGTGATTCCACCAGAGGCGTGTTTCAGAAGCGTCCTCGAAGCGACTCCTCACTCTGGAATATGGACCAAGTCTATTTTTGACAGACGCCGTGTTAAGCTGGGCAGAGCAGTTCAAGCCAGACAGAAAGTCAGATACAGGAACGACATAGAGAATCTGGTCAATTTTCAAAATAAAACAGCCTGTGTAGACTCTCAGTCATATACAAATAAAAAACACATTTAACACAGACAAAACATTTAACTACCTAGCTAACATACCCATGGCAGAAGCATAAACATCAAGGAAAAATGACCAAATCAGCAAAATCTGTGTGACTCAACAACATCAGGCAGGCAAAAGGTTCTGCTTCCGAAAGGCTCCCAGAACAAAACCCCTCAGCAGCCAGAACGTGACACAGCCGTGCCCGGTGGAGTCTCTGGGTAATTGACCGTCTTGAAACGGCGGTACTGCTCCTCAGTGGGTGAGGGCTTACCTACACCTATAGCATCAGTAAAAGCAAAGTGCAACAAAGTGCAATGGAAACAGACTTTGCCAACTAATCATGGCACACATGAAGCATGTGACTCCATGTACAAGCAGGATACTTCCTTCCATTAACACATGAAACAAACAGAAAAGTCATATTGCTATTGTGTTTTCTCATTTTTTCTCCCAAATTTTGAGATCTGACTCGTGTTCTTTTTACCACATCATATCGATGCACCCTCTTCTTCTGCAATTGTATAATGACACCAGTATCTACAATTAGCGCCACCTACGTGCATACACTTGCATTCTCTTCTGTTAATTTTCTGAATATTGAAACCTGTTAAGAATCTTGGTGTCATCTTTGACTGCAGCTTCAACATAAATAAACACATTAAATCAATAGTTTGATCTTACTTACTTATCTTGCAACTACCTACTCTCTGCATAAAGTCTCTATCCTGTCTACAGTTAATTCAAAACTCAGCCACCAGGGTTTTAACCATAGCAAAGAATTACTTCACAGATCCTGGCATCACTGCGCAGGCTACCTGCTGATGAATTTATTACAAAATCTTACTGATTAAGCTTTTAAAGATAGAATCTGAGATATCAGATAGTCAACATTAACCTTTTCTGGCATAATGTATATGATGCAGTTTGTTGGATGCTCTTAACTTTATCTGGTTCCAACAAAATATTTTGATCAGACTCCAGTACGCATGAAGAATTCATTAGTAGTAATTGTATCATCCTGGAGCGTTTTAGTGCCCGTGGTCTAATTGCTGTTTCAGCAGCACTCCTGATCTATCAAGAATCAACGGCTGAGACATAAAAATTAAATAGTTGTAATGTTTTGCAATTCTCAGCCTGTGAAATTGCCCTTAAATTGTTCATATAGCTTCAGTTCACAGTTTCAGAGTCTCTACTTGATGTCTACTGCATCACATTTTAAATATTAAAACACACACAGATGCAGAATTGCTTTTCTACGTATTTCCAGGATTAAACATATTTCAGTTTTGTGATAGAAACCACTCAAAATCATAAACATATCCAAAACTCGTGCTTCTATGATAGTCATTTGTGATTATAATGAAGTGCTGTGATTCCGTTCCGCTTGGGTGCAAAGGGATGACTGACTGGGGTTAGCTGTGTGCTACATATATATGCATACGTATGTAGAGGTCTCTATATTTGATGCGTGTTCAAAAGAGAAATGTATACATGTAAGGGAGGAAGAGGTAAACATAAAATGAGCTCTTTATTATAGGTTGCCTGTGGGAGGAGAAGCCTCCGGTCAGAGGTCTGTGTTGAGCTTTCTGTAGCTGCTGTCTAATCTACCATCACATCCCATAAACAGCATGTGCACAGCTTCACGCCAACGCTGCGTCCTTGAATGTGTGACTCTTGCAGAATGGATGGAAGAAAAGAAAGAACGGATACGGACGGCGGGGGGAGGAGGGACCGACAGAGAAATGATTCTAATGGCGGACAGATCTGTAGCACCATGAATCACCTAACGCTCTCTAATATTTCTGTTCTTCTATTTATTATGAAGCAATGAGATGTGTGGGAGAGAGGCAGGAAAGAAGAAGAGATTCCAGCAAACAGCACTTCACACGCCCTCTTCCTCTCTTCTCTCAATAGGGCGGGACGGTGGAACATCCTGATCTTTGGTTTGTTAAAAGTGGCCTTGTATTTTATCTGTGAGGCAGACAAGTCATATAAGTTACCATTCCAGCGTGGCAGGGGTCCTCAACTAGATTTGTCCAAGGGTCAGAATGTATTTATGCAGACGCTGTTGAGGCCAGACTTTCAAATTAAAAAAAAAGAAAGAAAAACATTTATTTACGTATAATTAGTCTATTACTGTTTCATATTTTCACTGTCTTGCAAAAGTCATGCTTTCACTAATGTTATTTTTATCAGCCTATATCAATGTGAACAGACTCCTAAAAATGTGAAAAATCCACAATGAAAACTAGATACTGGAAAACTAGAAACTAACTCAAAAATACTCTTAGACCTTAGCCAAGAGGCAGACAGTGCTCAATAATGTTAGGGATCTCAGGAAGCAAACAAAAATACTCAGTTTGAGACTCAATACAACAGCTGGTCAATGAAATAAACCCAAGTGATGCCTGTTTGTGTTTCTCCAACTTCTCTGAGGTAGTCATAGTCCAGTGTGTTGCCGCTGGTTCCAGGGTCAACTTGGGAGCTGGGTGGATTGATGGTGGGTCCAGAGAGTTGAGAGGATGGAGGTGGAAAATAATCTGATTCTGTAGACTGGGTGATCTATGAATTACAAACTTTTTGGCTTGTTGCCAGGAGTTGGCAAGCAAATCAATGCTCATTCTCAGGATGGACTGGGTCTCTAGTACTGGTAAGTAACATTAGATACACGCATTTTCCCAATTCAATAATACTCTGCTTGCCACCCGTTGATGATCACAGCACAGTGTTTCTGAGATGAGGAGGCTAAACTCTTTTCCTTCCTCTCTCCCCCTCATCACAGTGCACACACATTAACATATATTATACATTAAACAGATTGTATAAATGCTTGAACATACAAATACATACTGAACTAGCTAATTATACCGAAATACCTTGATGAAAGTATATTTATAACACACACACACACACACACACACACACACACACACAAATCCAGGGCCATTGTGAGAGATGAAAGCACACAGTGTTCAGCTGGTGGAAGAAAGTGATACACGGGTTTCAAATTTACAATAAAAAGAAGCATGAAGGTAGCAGGCTGTATCTGGAGCCGGCATGGGCAGAGTCAGCAAAGAGAGATTTATTCTGGCCTGGCTTCACTGGGTCTACAAAGAGACGGTGAAAAAGAGAAACAGATGGAGCTCGGCCTACTGGTTAAAATTTAAAAGAGGCTTGCAGCCCGAGAAAAAGTAACCAACCCATTCACACTTTGTTTTCGACAGACATTTGTGTGTTTACCTTGACTTTCTGCAGCACATTCTTCATACACTAAATTGAGGTTGTGACCAATATAAAGAATTTGGGCATTTCATCAAATAATTCATGAAGTAACTCGGTCAGTTTGATCTACCTCTGATATGTGATGAATACATTGTTGTTTGTATTCTTACAAAAGTAAAGCTTGTCGATATTTTCTATCAACATTAGATAAACCACTTGAATCTGTATTACCTGTCTGTTCTGTCCCTCAGCACCACAAAGTGTCTCTGGCAACAGTAACAGTTAGTGTAAAAAGATTTGATTCAGTTGGACTGCATCATTTTTTTCCCTTCACATACAACCAGCGAATATATCAGAAGTCCCACACTGGCATATAATGTGTAGAAGTATATAACAGCTGAGAGCCTATCAGAAGAAGGCTACTTGAGCTTCCCTCAATGTAGCTGAATACGAACAAATCATTAATACACAGGAACTGTACATTCCCAATTACTCTCCTTTGGCACATAAGAAGGCGAGCCTTTGTTCAGAGCTCTCATATAGAATTTTTGTCATTTTTGTAATGACAGACAAAATGAAAACTGTAGCATTAAAACAGAATTAGACGGTCTCTGAAGGGCTGTAGCTATAACAGTGAATGCATATAAATTCCATAGTCATATGCCAATACACTGACTATTACTACCAGAACAGCATCTCAGATGTATTTTCATTACTTTGTGCCCCTTTCTACTGACAGTAAGAAGAAACAAAAAACACAAAGTGGAGTTCATGGTAACTAAAAGAATATTAAACTTTGCAAGCTTCCTGCTGGGCCCCTTAATGAAACTCTAAACTACACCACATGTGGTGATAATGCTCTGAAATCTATGCAACCCTTCTTCTAAATCAGACCACCGCCACCCCCCCCACCAGCCCATTTTTGTGTGTGGCCGTGGCTGTGCGGTCCCCATCAGGGACGTGTGAGGCGTGAAGGACGGCTAGCTGTACACACCAAACAAGGAGATCCCTGGATTAGTCACGCTCGCCGGTTCTCTGCTGCTGCCACCCTCTGCTGCATCACCACCACGCATCCAAATCCAGACTCAAAACACCACAGCAAGGGCAACGCTGCACTGCCAGCCATCATATACACACAGTGGAAATAAACAGCAAGCTTTGCTACAGCGTGTGGTAGTAGCTAATTACTATTGCAAATAAACATAACAAGCAATGAGTATGAATCTGAATGGGCTTTGTTATGGAGGACCCAAGTGTTTTTGTTGCAGTTCCTATTCTGAACGGCTTCTTAATCAACAGCTGTCTGGGTAGTCAAACGAGTTTGAAATGAGTCATTGTATCACACAAGTTTATATATTGTTTTAGACTGCAAATGTTCTACTGTACTCATGACAGTCTATATATCAGGGGCAAGAAAACACATTGCCACAATGCCGTAACATTGTGGACATTTTCAGTATTTAGAAGTAGAGCAACTTACTGGAAGCCAGCAAAATTCACATTGATGGACCTCTGTCAGGTCTAGCTAACATGACACATGGCAGTGAAACCCAGTGTGAAACTGCAGCTCGTACCAGTGGTATAGCTAACCTAGACAACAAAATCAGCTCTTGCAGGTGGTAAGAAACCAACTCTTTTCTATATTCTAATTCATGACTGAGGAATCAGAAACAGTACAGGTGGACAGCAACCTTTTCTGAAGAAAAGCTTGTGCTAATCACTGACACTGCAACACAGTGACAATGTCACAAAACGTGGACAGCAGGCCTCTTGGTGTGGCACCATAATTTATGATCGTTTAATAAAACACCCACAATCGTCCCCCATGAAGCAAGGCCCACTGGAGCTAAGTGCACATTCTCTTACCGCTACTCTGGAGGATATAATTATTACTCAGAGCAGCTGTAAACATATGCCTGAATGCTATACAAACAACTCCACTGAAATGGGACAGTTGGTCCCAAAGCATTTTAGTCTAATGTAGTACCAGTGACAGAACAGGAATATATTTATAGTGGCAGGTTGACTGTGCAGCAAATACACAGGAACTTTGGGTCAGAGTTACTAAACGCAACCACACCATGCCTGGAGCCTCTGCAAATATCGCTTTCACACCAGTCACACCTCCAGCAATCTTCTAAGGAGGCTGTAAACCTCTTCTTTCACTGTAAGTGCTTTGCCAGGAGATGAAATGCTGGGAATGGCATGTTATGAGTATGGTTAGACTCATTACTGTAGTAAATGCAGACAGGAAGAATTTGAAGGCTTCATCATTACAACCTCTAATTTCCTTAAAAGATTGCAAATTCGACTGTAGACTGGAGTTGACTGCATGGCTGCAAACTCATTTCACCCTCTGTCTCAACCAATTCACGCTGCCAGTTCCAGTCATAAAAAAAGCTCTTCTCACTTGGTGTACATTAACTTATTAAAGTCATTTTCCCTGGCCCATTAATATGCCCTCAGCGCATAAAATGATAAACAGTGGCCTCAGGCTCCTCCTGACATTGAATGAATCAAAATGAGTAATAAGCAATATTTGAACACTTCCTGAAGCTTAGGGACAGCATGACAAGAAATCATTTCAAAGGCAACATGGCCTAAATGTCAGAAGGGGAAGCAATTCTCTTGTGGAACTGTTCTTATTATGCATGTAAAAAATGAAATGTGAAAGAGGCCGGAAAGGGACCAAAACAAAATCGAATGACTGTGTATCTGCACTATAAAAAGTATCATTAGCTTTAATAAATTCTCTTCTATCTTAATTATTTGGAAAACAGGCCATTGCAGATCATTGGGCTGTGGGCCAGCCGTCCCTCTCCCTCCAAATGAAAACAAAACGCCAACTTCTCAAAGGTGTCAGTGAGAGAGAGAAATAGAGAGAGAGAGAATAAAGTAGTGCATTAGTGGGAAAGCTGGGAGTTCATGGCTATGGGCCTGTTGGCCCTTAGAGACAGTCTGTGTGACTCCTGGCTGAGGCTGCCTTATTAAAAGTCCTCCTCTGCACATTCAACACCACAGTCAGGAAAAGCAACTTCAAAACTTTCTGGAACAATTTTCATTTCCATTCAGCTGAAGTGCAGGACAGAGCTGAGCCAACTTGTAATGCACACCATTTGGTGAACACTTTCATCCAAAATAGCATAAGCATGGATGACCCCAGTGGGAACTGAAAGTCTAACTAGCTAGTCGCTGGCGAGCTGCTGTTTGTGACACACTTCTTCTGCCCAACATGTCTACAGAAATAACTTGATGGGGCTGTGCTCTGCCAGGGCTGAAGCAACCCTGTGGCTCTGCATTGTGTGGTGTTGGGTAAAGGAATGATGCACGGACATGATCTCTAATGGACTGGCCAAGTTACACAGTAAAAATCATGCAATTAATACAGAAACATGAACAAATGAGAGGAACCGCTTACACTGTATGTACATCTTAGAGCCATGGCTGGGTAGCTTGTTGGCAGAGTTTGCCATTCTATGTTGTAAGACCTGTTTTTGTACTGTAAAATGTATTCTATCCACTTTTTTTTTGTTACAGTTTTCAGGTAAACATGGCAATATATAGCAAATTTTTAAATGATCAATTAATGTGCCAATTATTTTCTCGATTAATCATTTTGTCAGTAAAACGTCAGATATTATTTCCCAAAGCTTAAAACAAGACATTCAGAGTGCATGTCTTGTTTGGCCCATCATCCAAAACACCAGAATTTTTAGCGTACAATCAGATATGACAAAGAAAAGCAGTCAATCGTCATAGATTTCAAGCTTTAACCAGGTATCACACTCTGCCATGAATGTTGTAAACACCGTTCAGGCAGTCACAGGCCATGATTATGTCAATTCCACATTGTCCAGCTTGGACCCTATTTCCTGAGTTAAAAACAATCTTGTATGTTAGCTGTGTTACATGTACAATAAATTTACATTGAATTTACAACATGAATGTGGTGAAATGTCTGAAATACCTTCATACATGACACTTGACATGATGCTTTCCTACATTTTGAAGTTGAACTACTTGAAACATGAGACATTAGAGTTTAATCTCTGAGCTTCGGTTTGGAGAGGTCATATGAGTCCACACAATACACGCACAGTGACAGTCAACCATAATTGGTCCCTTGCCAGTAGATTAATATGCAATCCCACTCTATTAAAATGTCCTTTCTTAGACAGAGACTCTAGAGAGTTAATTAAACCGATGCCATTTTGGAGAGCCAAGGATTCAAGGATAAAACTACCTTGATTTGAGAGGCGGGGCTCCTGGATGGATAACTGCACTTCAGTGCACTTAACACTCCATGACCAGCATTTACTTGGTAAGGGTTACGAGCCAAATCTGTTGTATCCTGAAATGTTCTGCAGGTGTAGTAAAGGCTGATATTTAACTGAAGGGCAGCTGCTGAAGTTTCACTGGGAAAGGTCACAATGAACATGGTATTTGAAGAGAAAAATCTCCTCGGGTAAGATTCCATTCAGCTGTGCACACATACAACACTCAAATGCAAACAGCAGTGGTGTGTTGGTCGCTACTATGAGAAGAAACAAGAGGTTAACGGTCACTATACTGTAGAAAAGTAGCGTAACCTAGCTAACCTGAAGCCATGAAGGGGTCATGGACAAGTGACTGCTATGTTGGATGTTTCTGAGAGTAGAATAGATAATGTTGTTATAGTTAACATTATTCATAAGAAAAGTTTTTAGGATGCAGTCATATTTAAATAATTGTGTCCTGCGATCCCAACCTCACTCTCAACAGGTCTCCAGAAAGGAATATAAATTGCTTTGATAAGTAATTTGCACAGGATCTTATTCAAAAAGATCTTAAACACCATCCACTGAATGGCTCCTGGATGGATTGCAGGGTGCTCAAGGCGCAACTGAGTGTGTGTCCGTGATTTGACCTCTCTTAAAGCCAATCTGCTGTAAACAGTCCGTCCACAGATGGCCACTTATTCCCACCTTGATGAATCATAAAAGTAGGATTTTTAGTGCTTTAGCGAGGCAGAAAATGAAACATGAAATCGTAAAAACAAACTAACAACATTAGCTGTACACTGTAAAATGCTAAGAGGCAGTGAAGCAGAGGATGGTAGTGAGGAATCACTCAGTGGCTCTGTCCCAGCAGCTCTGCCTCTCAGGGGGAGGGTGGAGAAGGGCCCAACCAGGGGAGAATCATAGCCTGAGGGAGGTGGTGGAGGTGGGTTAATCTCCTGTCCCAGTGCCTTCAATAACTATGTGTCGGAGCCTGGCTGTCTTTTTTTTTTTTTTCTTTTTTTTTTTTTTTTTCAAGTCTTTAAATCTTCCCCTCATGTCAAGTATTAAAGCTGATATCTCATCCGAGGCCAGGCTGTAACTCCTGGCTGAGGAGCACAGATGCAGCTCTGGTGATGTACTGCTCCCCCAAGAACAGCCAGCGCAGTAGCTCAGTCCCATTAAACAAAAAGTACAAGACCAAGACAGAAACAAAACATGACCTGGAGTTGGGTTCCACTTTTTCTTCAGCCAAACTACGCAAATGACCGGTTTAAGCTGCCAGAAACAAGATTAACCTCAGCAGCGAAAAGGAACAACATACTGTAGTGACTCGGTGTTCTCGTAAATCAGCGGCTAAAGAGAGTCCCCTTGTCAAAGTGACCAAAGAAAAGGCTGACCGTTATGCTTGGAGGGGTTTTTTGGAAACAGAGCTTCCACAAATCGGTTCAACTTCACTTTACAGCTCCCGGGCAACCAACATCTACGCCTGAATTGTTTGTCAGGTGGCAACGAAACTTTCTCTCTTTGAAATAAGAACATCAGTACTTTGGAAGACAGTGAAAGCAAGGGCAACCCAAGAAAGTTGTTGAAAAGATCTTGGGCACACACTGCAGTTACTTAGGATCTGTGAAAGAAATCCTAAAATAGGATATAATAGCAGAGATGGTGTCTGTTGCTTTAAAACTATCTGTTCTATTGATGTAAATGGGGACTTAGGAGCACAAAGAACCAGTTTATTCACTTCATTCTCAATGGCAGACTGGGATCCTTTGTACCAAAGAGGTATCAGATAATCCAAGCTAGAAATCAATTACATGTCAAGCATTTTGAAATTCACCTGCAAACGTACCACACTGTTGGACTCACTGCAATAAAACATGACACCAAAGTCATCTACTCCTCACTCTGAAGCTTTATAAGCCCATCATTAAACCACCTCATGCCTGTAAGTGAGAATAAGGTCTGACCACTGCGTAGTTGTGAGTGCAGCACCTGTTCTACACATCCACTGGTAACAGTAAACCACAACACACCTGTTTGAAAAGAGGATGAACTCACCTGTGGTTGAGGAGAAAGACCCATACAAGTATCAGGACAGGTTGACATTTATTACACCAGAGCCGCAACACTTGAAACGGTACACCTGAAAAGAGAGTGCAAGACATTTTAGACTTCTGTGTAATTTTATTAAATGCAAGCATCAAAAGGAAAACTCTGGGAAATATACTCATTCACTTTCTGACTGAGAGTTAGATGAGAAGACTGATACCGTGAAGCTATCGGCAGCAGTCAAGGCACAAAGCCTGGAAACAGGGGGAAACAGTCAGCATGGGGGGCTTACTCTAGCCAATTAGCGAGCTTGGCTTGAACTGTGCATTTAAATCCGTGTTTTGACTACACAAAGCATGAAGAAGGCCAGCAGAGAAGTGGATTATTCTACCGGTGCAGATTGAGATATTTCCATTAACTTTTTTTTTTCTCTCTGAAAATTTGTCACAATTAGCTTACATTAGTGATGTTGATTGATTAGCATTTGTTTCCACTCCATGCAATTACTGACATTTTAAATTTCCACAATTACAGTTCCAGCATTTTCATTTACATTTTGGGGAACATTTTGAGCATATTTGTACAAGGGGGTGGGGGGGCTCCCCTCTAATATTATATATTATAATTACAGCACTTCATTTTGCAGACTGCCATCCTGAAGCAGCTGAGTAAAACCCTTGCAGGCAGTTTCTCTGGCCAGGCATGGTACATTAATAATAACATCAACATATTGACAAGCTGTGGTTAAAAAAGAAGCTCCAGCATATCAGAAGTTGACAGTATTGACTGGCGGCTAACAGATTTATAATTGAAGACCAGTGCTGACTGTATCAGTCCGCCACTAGTCTGAATAGGAAAGAACCTGGAGAAGCTTTGTGGTAAAGCATGGAGAGCAGGGGAGCTAAACAACAGAGAACCATCAGAATAAACGCTATGAATGCCGCATGTGCACGGCAGCAGAGCCAGGCAGCAGCATGGGGTGGTGAGGATCATGTCCTGTTTGGTCAAGGGGCAAGACCACAACAAGATACTGGCAGAGAGAATACAGGGCCTCCAGCTGAGTACCTGCGTACCTCTTCACCCCTCCTCCGACTCTCCTCACTCTGAGGTCTTTCATTCACTCTCTCTCTCACTTCGAACTGTGTTCGCTGAGCATTACAGATAACATGTGAAAGGTCACAATCAGAGACAACCCAGGCACGCCAGATGTTGCAGACATCTAATAAAATACCATTCTACAGTAGGAGTGAAAGCTCAGCGTGCTGCAGATAAACGAAACACAAGAAAACAAATAAAACACAGTTGAAGAAATTCTCAGGAATCTTCAATTTAACAGCACATACAGTGTGTAACAAAGCAGGCTGTAAATATAGAAAACAACAATACAGATAGGTTGAAGCACATTTCTGTATTTGGTTGTATTGCCTGAATCTTTGATGTATTGATGAAGCTCAGCTGAAGTTCAGTAAGGACGACTAGCTTCATGCTTGCTCTATATACTCTCTTTTCCTTTTCCTGCTTTTGAGTCAATCCGCTAACTGAGAGCGTTCGCTGTTTCAGCTAAACCAATCAGATTTCGCAACGGCCTCTGTGAGTCAATCTTATCGCTGCTGTCAAGCTTGAAAACCGTTTCCTTTCTCTGCTGCTGTCAGCTGTCATTTCAGTGTCAGATCAACGCCTCCACCCCATTCACCTCCAGCTTTCGTCACATCCAGTGAGTCCTTCCACTGAGCTCATCAGAAGTCCTGCTCCACACCTCATCCATCCACATCTTCAGCCATTGCTCTTCACTCCTTCATTGCCCCTTTAAAATAATGGCCTCCCGATGGCGTCTACTTGCTAAAGACTCCTCTCATATTTCTTCAGCGTTCCTAATATTCACTATGTCAAATAAAGCTCTTTTCAATTAAGTCTCTTCTAATTGAGCCGGATTTGGTTGTTGTCAAATTGATGCACCTGTTTTCCTCATTTGCTTGTGTTTTGTCCATTTGCATGTTTTTTTTTTTTCTTTGGGTGCAGCGCATTGAGCTCTCAGAGCCACCATGAAAAAACAAAAAAAAAAAAAACAAAAACATAAGATTCCAAATAATCATGACAAGAGATTTCAAAACTGTACAATCCTCTAATTGAGGTCCTGCCTTTGCAGCTTCTACAAAGTCATATTAAATAGTTACACATTTTCTGGTGCACTGCAGAGAAAGAAAAGAACACCCCTAAACTAATTTTCAGCGAATAGCAAAAGCTGTCTTGTTGAGAATGTGACGACATTTACAATTCCTGGGAGGCCTGCAAAGGGAAACTGACAGGAGTGCTTGCAAGCAGCGGCCTCATTCACTGGTATTGCTCATTCTGCAGGATCTTTTATGTGACACCATTACAGCTCAAGCTGTTTTGGGGGGAGTTTTTACAAAGGGGATGATTCAATGCTTTATGAAAAGAACAAAAAAAAAATTGTTCTACAGAGCAAGCAAATACAGACTTAAACTTCCTTTTCAAGAGCCCCCGAGGGGCAGATTAGTTTGAAACAACGGCATCTTAGAAAATGGATCCAACAATCAGTGGCGGCATGGACTGAGTCATAATTTATTACCCGTGCATGCTGCACAGTAGTGCATGTTAGTGTGAGACTCAACACTGGGCACCAGACTCAAAATAGATGCAAGAAACCGGAGCTGGGAAAACGATCACATTACAGCATTGTTGGGCTTCTATAAAAGAATATGACATGTTTGACTGTAGCTGTGCGGTGTTTAATGGTGGAGAGGGTTTTCTTTTTTGTTGATAATGGAGCAGCGTCTGATGCTCATGTTTCATTGCCCTGGAATCACTGCCTTCTGCAAATACAAAGGAACAGCTTGCTATCAAAACAGCTTGCTATCAGCCTTCGTATCATCTATAACCACATGAGTATTACAAGGTCCTTGCAGTACTCTGACTTTAATGAGCAAAAATATATCCATACACGAGGCTCGGCTTAAGAGGAAGAGTGGAAAACATGATTCTGTTACTGACTTGAAGTGGACAACAAAACTCCCCCCGACTGCTTCATTTTATGTCTCTCTCCTTCCCTCACGCACATACAGCACACATATAGTAGTGAGAGGCAGAGAGCTTCCATAAATAGAATGGAAAGTAGGCAAGTGGCTGCTGGGAGTGGCTTTTACTGGGAATATGATCGATTAAAAAGCAATTTGCTCCTCCGCTCAGGCCCTGCACTCCTAAATGACAGCCCCCCACGGTCCAGATGGAGCTCTGAGGGGTCGGAGGAGCCGGCCCGCCCCGCCTGGCTGCCACTACATCTCCAGCAGCCAGACCCAGCCCCTCGTACACATGCACACACACAGCCTCAACTCCCAAGCTCCAGCCTTGGTCACAGTCTGATGGGCACCTGGAAAGTGAACGGGCAGAAACATCCCAGCAGCCCCTGCTGGTCTGACAGAAAATCTAGACTCTGTTCTAACATACATACATTTGAGAAAGCTGCCATGGAGGCGAGAGGCAAACAGGAACAGAACGCCACACGGCACAAACTCAGATGAGGCATAAATTCGATTCAGTATTGTTCGTCATGACGCACTGGACCACCACCTGCCTATACTGCTGCGTCTGCAAAATACACTGTTAAGACTGTAATATGGTATTTTTACTTGTTCCTCCTGAAAGCAGATTCTCTCTTATTTCCAATAATCAAGATAACTCAGATTCCTCCCCTATTTGCCTCTACGTGAGTACATTTCTATCACAATCACCTTCATCGGGGGATTGTGAGAGGATACAGGTTTCTGGGTAATTTGGCATCACCCTGACATTTAGTGGGAGTGTTAATACCAGCACCAGCTAATAATTGCTAAGTTTATGCTGAAATTGTAATGGTAAGAAATTGTTTTAGAACTATTTTTTCCAGCAATTAGCGGTATAATCGCTAATTACCGGAAAAAGAATCGTTTTTTCACAATCCTCTATCATCACATTTCACTCCGCTCCACAGCACCATAAATTAAAGCTGAAAGACTTATTAGATAACTTAATTAGGCAATCACCAGAAAATTAATAGGCATTATTTTGATAGTTGCCGATTAATAGTAGTCCTTTCTCAACTTCCCAAATATAAGTATGTGCTGCTACTTGGTTTAAACCGATGGAGAAAAGAATCAGCCGATAATGAAAATAACTGTTAGTTACAGCCATACCACAAATTCCTGTAGACACATATAACCCCTGGCCCTGAACATGCTGCCATGTGTGTCTGATCACCTACTGGGAACAGAGGCTGGTTGAAGAGGAGAAGAGGGAGGGCAGGCAGGACCATATGGGCCCGGGATTTGACTGGCTGTGTGGGGGCACTTTTTGGGAGGCTCATTGGTGAAGCCCATATGATGATGACAGACTACAAAATGATTTGCAGATTGTGGACAGTTGAGAGAGAAGAGAAAAGCAAATAATTTGTTTCAAAAATCTTAACAAACCTTGAAAACAATATGCCGATATTGATAACATTTAGTGTAAAATTAGTTTGCCCTCACTCCTAAAGACAGCCTCCCCTGTCAAGTGAATTAAACTGATTTCTTCACAGTGCACAGCCTGTGAGCGACGCTTCTGTTTTCATTAGTTTCATAGCAGTGGCTAAGAAACACTTAGCGTTTAATGGTAGAAATTTCAGATCCAGATCCATCAGCAGGGGTTCCACTGCAAAAGCACATCACTGACAGAGCAAAAAGATGAGCACTATTTTCAAGTGCCAGGGAGTATGTTCTCTGTTACCATAGGAACACACGTAGCAAGTGGTGATGGAGACTGTGCATAGCTAAAAACACACTGCGCACTGAAAGACTTCATGGCTTTTTCACCATGGTCATCAGATAGAGAGTGAGTGGTCATTTTTACACAAAATTTCAAATAAAACACCACCGTTATTACTGGACAGAGGGCCTTTAATCTTGCACATTCACTGCTCTGACTTTCCCGTACGACAGGGGATTCAAACCTGCAGCGTCTCCATTTTTTTCTAGCCTTTGAGCAACACTTCCCCTGATTATCCTAACTGTCTGCAGCTCTTGGCTCCAGCAGAGCTTGGCTTCAGACCTCTTCAGACTTAGTGGCTGGAGGTTAATTTCTACTGACAGATGACATAACGTGGAAGTCATTTGCAGGGAGATCTGGCTTCTTTATCAATGACACCACTCCTCACACACACAGACAGGAGGGAGGGAGTTAACAGATGTGATTCTGTCCAGAAGGCTCATGTTCCCATATGAATAGTGTTAGAGGGCTAATGACTAAATCCATGCCAAAGTTGTAAACTTTGTCAGCGAGCATTCTTTATTTTCTGTGATACACAAGTGACACTTACCATCTTTCATTTTGAGCATTAACTTTTATTAGTCAGCCTACTTAAATTCTGCTTTAAACATTTTAATGACGATATGACAGCATGACTACAGCAGTATTTCAACATTTTGGAAATACGCTTTCTTGCCAAGAGTTAGATGAGGAGATTGATCCCACTCTCATGGCCGTATGGTAAAATGAAGCTAGCTTAGCATTAACACTGAAAGCAGGGGAAAACAACTTTGCTCTGTCCAACAAAAACAAAATCTGCCTCCCAGTTCACTATATAACACTTTTATATCTTTGTTTAATTCATACGAAAACTGACGTGGAAAATCGACAAGTTGGGGTTTCAAGGACTAGCTATTTATTTCAGCTAGGCTAAGCTAAGCTAACATTATACTGGGTCTAGCTTCATATTTAGCACAAAGACATGACAGTGATACATACCGTCTCATCTATTTCTAAGCACAAAAAAGGGAATAAGCTATTTCCAAAAATGTTGAACTATCCATTTAAAGTTTGCATTAACTGTCTATGAGGCTCCAGAACTTCACACCATCATTTATCTAAAGGTTACTGAACCACTGCTGCCAAGAAACGATCACTTTAGCCGCTGTCTTTTGTCAGTGACTCAGTGACCTTGCATGGTTGATCAGAGGTCCCGTGAGCCCACTGCTAATGGGATCAAGGGATAGTGAGGCTGGGGGAGTGGGGGGAGGAGAGGGTCTTACTGGATTTCACTAAGGAGAAACAACCAGAATTAAAGCCCCTCTGGGGAGAAAAGAAAAACCATCAGAACTTTTGTTCCCGTGTCTTTTCACCCACCCAGAGTGGCTAGCTGATTGATATTCTTATGAATGTTAATACTAAAGCACCGCTTCCAAAGCTCACCTTGATGGAATTGATTTTCCTCAAAAATAATTCAGCCGAAGCATAATGGAAACTAGTAAAAGTGCCTCAAAGGCTGGATTCAATGCTTTTGAAGTGAAAAAGTTTCTGGCGTGATTCCCTCAGTGTAAAAATGACTCTCTGTAGACTGCGGATCCAATTTCTTCAAACTATAGAACAAATTTAATACAGGTACGTCTATGTTTGACTTTATGACCTACTGTCTCCTGCTCCATCTTCAGACATAAAATATTCATCTATCTTGGGTGCACAGATTAATAAGAAGCTTATTGCTGCTGTTGTACAAAATCCTCAAAACACTCATTCCATATTTCTGTTGTTAAATTATCAGAGTTCTTTGTGCATAATTTCCTGATTCTAGGGTCTCACAAATCCCAACACATGATAAAAGCACACAATGTGAAAAACAAGGCGTGCATTTTGAATGAATCCGACAACAGCTGAATCAAAAGTCCTGTCAGGGTTTCCATTTAACCTTCAATCTCACCTCTGATAGGTTGGAAAATGGATACAGGCAAACAGAAATGTGGACACTTCCACTTGATATGGCATTAAAGCAGCAGTCTCCTATTAAGGCTTATGGATTAGCCAGTCGTAACTCTCCCCCACACACACACACACACACACACACACACACACACACACACACACACACACACAGCTTTCTCTGGCACAAGCAACGTGTCAAACAATTGTTGCCAAGTCTGCTGCCTGCAACAAAAGATGGAAAGAATTAGAGAAATGGAAATGGTGATTCAACGCTGTTATAAAAACTGGAGCGCAGCGTGCTGTGACAGAGTGAAAACCCATTCAGACGGACTTAATGCTCCATGGAATCGCTTCCCTGCCCCGACCCCCTATCTGTGGCACTCAAAAATGCAAACAAAAATGTACTGTATTGTCCCTGAGTTTTTACACATACTCACACACTCTCACACACACACACCTCTCCCTTTGCACCCAGCCTGTCTGGCTTCCTACATTTAAGATTCAATATTTAATTGCTATGTCACCCATGCTGATTGGAATTTGTCTCAAGTTTCCACACTCAGACTCAGCAGTCATTTAGGAGTCTTGAACCAAACGCACAAATGAACAAAATATGAGCACAAAGTTGAGGTGAATTCAGGTAAAAGCCTTTATTCTCTATTGAATTCCCTTGCAACATATTTGCTTGCTTGTTAGATTTAGCAAGTTAGATTTTTTTAAATTGCACAAAAGAGGCTTCGAACTCAGTATCATGTCCAGAATATTCTGCGCAGTCAGTGCATTTGGGAACATTTATATCCTCGGACCCGCTTCGCCGCTCCGTTCACTCCCAACAAAGTTACAGCATGTTGAATTCTCCCAATAGAACATGCAAGTGCAGACCTATAGATCTATATAAGCCTTCAGCCATATATCTGAGTCTGGGACTATGCAGAGGTGAATACCTGTATAAATACCCGTACAGAGGCAGCGGCACTGCAACGCCACAGAAGAGATTGGTATTCAGACTGGCAGTCTCCAAAGTTGAAGCTGCATAAATAGCCCAAACTACTGTATTACCTAAAGGTAAACAAAGCACACTGTGCTGAATCATATCAGCTCTGCGCTGCAGCAGGTGGATAAACTGACAAAGGCTGCTCTGCTCATAAAATGATATAATAATATGGTTTTTGTTTTCTTTATGGCAGAGCAGAGGCCGAAAGCTGTCGAGATGGAAGCAGAGAGAGAAGACAACGAGAGAGAGGGAGCAGAAAGATGGAAGACGTAGACAGAAAATAGGCCAAGCAGCTCAAAGTTAGCTGTGAAGTTTTAGTCACTTCAACGCTAACTTCCTTTGCCGTGTAGCAAAGTGGGCTAAACTGTAGAGGTGTACAGAAGATAATGTCTCACAGTAGCTGTCTTACCTTTTTTCAGATATCATAGCACATTGCTCAGATAATGAGCCTCGCAAGTTTGGATAAAGGACTGCAATAGCACGCACACACACACACACACACACACACACACACACACACACACACACACACACACACAGAACTCAGACCTGTTTATTCCTTTCACTATGGCTCATTAACAGCCCAACATCACCCCACCACAGCAAGGATGTAACACTCTTGTCTGTTTGCAGGCGGAGAAATAAATATCACGTCTTTCACGTTTTGTTGGTGTTGTATCTGCCACACAAGCTGCATCCAATTTAAACGGTGTCTGCAGGTTGCCAGAAGAGGGAATCCAAAATGAGAGATGGTGGGAAGGAGATGGAGACAAGAACGGCGGAAGAAAAAGACCGAACAGAAACAACGGTGGAGAAAAGGAGAGAAGGACCAGAAGTGTATGAAATAAGTATGTAGAGAGGGATAATGGAAGTGTTGGTAGGGATTTGGGGAGCAGTAGTGGACATCTTGTGGTTCTCCCACATGAGGGAGTTTTGTGGCAGGCTGTCTGTGCTGCTGTCAAACAGCATCAACGCTCTCCTTCTCTCTGGAAACAAGAGTTGTGGTTGTTTATCCATCCAAATCCTGCAGGACTGTTCACTTACTGTCAACCCAAGCAAGGCAAGCATTTAAAAGAAAATCTGGTGTAATGTTAGATATTCATGTTTGTACTGAAGTATTGGATTGCATAAATTATCTAAGATCAACAAGGATTTAATTGGCCACCCCTGGTACTCAATAATCCTTTCAATAATCTGCATTAAACCAACTTCAAAACACACCAGCAGAGTTTACTGAACTCCTCTTGCTTCGTATTGGCGTTCATGTCAACCACCAACAATGATCATAAGCGCTGTGCTTGTGGCTCAGGAGCGTGTGTGGCCATTCTGTATCCTTCGAGTGCCCTCCACAGATATCTGATGCCCAGTTTGATCACTCCCATGGCCACACGAGTAACACACAGTCAAAAAAGAACTCATCTCTGTTTATCAAAATCACACATCCAGAAGTTTTTCCCATCATAACAAAGATGAAGTCCGCTCCGTTCAATGTATCTGGTTGAATTTTTGCTTGAGAAAAAGGTGACTGTGCAAAAGTACATGCTAAAAAAATGAACCTCAGCAGTTTTACAGATGTTTTAACACAGGTATGTGCAGGTGCTCATTTGGGCTCATCCGGGCTCTATTTTCGTTACATGTGCATATAATTTCTTGGGGTATGAATTATGTTTCATTTGGGTAGCAATGCTTGGTAGAGGCTTTTAGCTGAGTTTCTCCCCGTCATTCTGGTATGCTACAAGTTAGGATTGGTGCTTCTTAGCGTGAGCATTGACCAAACTGACCGAGCATTGTCTGAATTGCGCGCATTTCACCCTGCCCTTCAAAGTGATTTTTAATTAGTCACGGTAATACCGTATACGGTATCAAAATTCGGATACCGCCCAACTCTAGTTGCAACCATGACTGAAAGCCCTGGGGATGCATTTTTTTGTCACAATCAACTCAGTACAAAACACCTCTTTAATTTTGCCATTCAATTCATTCACGTAGTATAGAGTCCCATACAGTTTTTAACACAGTGAGGGCAGCCTATGTCAAATGGGTGGTGAATGATACTTGAACTTCATCTGCAGGCTTTCAGACAGATGTGGTGCTCACAACAATGTAAATTCATTCATTATGTAAATCCTCCAACACAGCACGAGAATTTAACAATCCTTCAGAGCTTTTTACCTGCCACACTGCTAAGTTTATAGCTTCTCTCTTGGAATAATATAGCAACCGTACTCAATCAGAGCTGTCAGGACATTTTTTTATTGAAGCAGACTCCAAATACAATTTCCTCTTGTTAATAAAAATATTCCGCTTGGTTCTGTCAAGGGGAATGTTGCAGGGTTTACAATTTCACTACTTACTGTACATGTCATGATGCAATGAATAGAGTAGTATTATTGCATACATGACAGTGTATATATGCCTCACTGAATGCAGCCATAAATAATAAAGGACAGTGACAGTGATAATGGAATACTGATAATGAATTGTATTATAAATGACCGTACTTGTTGCTTCATTGCACACATCAGTGTTTCCAGAAGCCTTAATTACAAATGACATCACCTGCCATTGAGAGCAAATTTGGGGCTCTTCATATTTAGGTTTTGTGCTGAGGAAATTCAACTGTTAATGTACATTTATTGTATACAATGGAGACTGAAAAGATTACAATGATGACTTGTGCGTAAGACAACATCAGTTCTGCAGCTTCTCACTGAGTTCACATAGATGGTTAGTTTGTCCTTTCTATGAGTCATGTTGTCCTTTGTATCTCTATGTTGTTGCTGTTATAATAATGGATATTATTTCATATCAGAATACATAAAGCTGTGCATTTGGCATTTTTATACAAAACAAACTATTTTATTTTGAATAATATACTGCTGTTTCCTAGAAGCAGGGCTTTAAATTTTTATTGTCTGTCCAGTCTGGCCGACCAATTCCAAATTTTCTAGACCCACCCCTGGAAACATCCCCGTAAAGAGAGAATAGAAGGAGACTCAGCAACAGTAGTTCACCAGCTATATCTGCGAGCGGTCACTACCTTCACAAAGTTCGAGAACCACATATTTTGCAGTGACACAAACATTAATTTCCTTCCATCCATCCATCCGTTTTCTGCCACATACTCTGAGCTGGGTTGGTGATGTCGGGTTATGTATGTAGTCCAGGAATCCCTCTCCCCAGCAATGTTTTCCAGCTCCTCCCAGGGGATCCCAAGCCTGATGAAATATATAATCTCTCCAACATGTTCTGGGTCTATCCCAGTGTCTCCTACCAATTGGACAAAAGAAAGGCACCCAGAAGGCATCCTGATCTGATGCCTGAACCACCTCAACAAGGTTCCTTTCGATGCGAAGCAGCAGCTGCTCTACTCTGAGCTCGCTCCAGATGTCAAGGATAATTTACTTTGCCATAAAGTGAGGGTAGGGTGGTACAGTGGCAGCTAAGGCCTTCCTGTGTGCTGTTTGCATGTTCTCCACAGGTCTGTGTGCATTTCCCTCAAGTGCTCTGGTTTTCTATCACAGTCTAAAGACATGCTGGTCAGCTGAAGTAGATACACTGGTGACCTGTGTAGGGTGGACCCAACCTCTAACCCTTAAACTCTCACTCAACTTCTTACTCCCAGGACAAGTCTCCATACTGCTAAAATGTTGTTGAAAATCGAGAAAGTTGCTTGAATTCTACGCTCAACGGGTATTTTTCTGTGGCCGTCCTCTGACCTCCCTGAAGCTGGTGTCACAGCAAGCAAACAGACTTTAAAATTGTGTTAACACCCTGCCTGAAACTTGTGCTGATGTGCTAAAGCCTGACATAGACAGTGTGGTTCATAAAGGTCACTATTGTTGTCCCCAGCCCACCAGAGACATGCAGCATTTACAGGAAGTGAGCATTAGCATTTTGATTGACGGATATTCTGAGAGACGTGTGTGGATACACAATGTGGTGCCTGAGAGCAATACACAATAGAAGCCTATCAATCATTTCTTGCCTTCGCTGCCAGTAGCCACATGGTCCCGCAGCTGGTCAGTGGCTGATTGAGGTACATGATTCATTTTAGCTCAAGTACCAATCATGTCGCCACAACAGGTGGACATATAGCAGCGGTTGCTGATGAATGCTTTCTGCAGCCTCGGTTTGGGCCAACTTTTCTACATGGCAAAGTGAGGTTATCATATTTAACATAAACTGACTTTTATAGGTCTCTGGAGTTGCTATATACTGTATGCATGGTTAAGGAGCGAATCGTTTCTTCATTTGCATGTAAACCCACAGCTCCAATGCGCTCAGCTTAGATGACACATCCTCATTCCAGTTCAGAGCTGCACACATTCAACTGTGGCTAATTTATCTCCGACTCATTTTCTCCAGGCTTTTAAACAACAGGGAAGCAGAACAAAAGTCTGTCATGTGTGATGTACAGTACAGTAAAACAGACTTAGCCTCTGGAAAAACTGCCTCCATTTACTCCAGCAAGTTAGGGATAAAACGCAGCCTGTGCCACTTAATTTATGATACAGAGTAAATTAATGGGTGCTGACAAGCTCAATAATTTTTCAGAGGCAACAGATAACAGCTATAATTATCAGCCGTGGAATTAAACAGTCAGTGGAGAGACAGCGGGCACTTACAGTGGTATGTGTATGAGCACATATGTGAGTGTATGTTCAATATCGCCTGCTGGCCAAAGCTGGGCCCATTAATGGAGGACCTTGAGTGTTAATGTGATATTGTTTGGTTTATTACAGTCCAGTGTGTGCCAGGACCCGACTACAGAGAGCTGATTTCACGCCAGTTCTCGCTCTGCCTCTCCCTCTCTTTGCCGCTGCTGCTCGACAAAAACATATTACATCTAAAAGAGTTGTTTTCTTGAACCAACTGTATTGCCAGAGAACAACAGCTCAGCTGTAGCAATGCTCTACAAGGAGCTGTCTTTTATTTTTCAGCCACCATTGAACATCTCGGTGTCAGGAATGGACCATTCACTGAGTTATGATTCGTTACCCGCAGTCATTTAAGGCAGTGGTAGTCAATGGTTGCTCTTCTGCATTGCGAGCTCAGCCACATTGATGGCTTTTAAAAAGCTTTTAAGTGAGAGAGATTCAGATAGAGGGAGACAGAGGGAGGCACAAAGTAAGTGTGAGAGAACTCAGCATCAAAACAAACCCTTGTATTGTCTCTGGCAGATGCCTGACTTCATTAGGGACTTGCATGCTGCTTCACACACACTCCAATAGGCTGAAGCCATAAACAAAACAGAAGTAAAATGAACCCTTTCTGAGTTCTATGAGCAAGCCCGGCCAGTCGCACAGGAAAACACACCACCTTGTCAGATAACTCATGTTATACCTCTCCCTCTTATGTGTGTGTCTGTTACTCTATTAGTCAAAGAGGGGAGATTGTGGAGAGCGCAGCTGCCCTCTATGGGTGTGAAAGCATTCTGACACACAGACAGAGGCAGCTCTGATTTCTCCTTCTGCTGCTGCATCATGGCTGGAAGAAACAGAGAGGTGTTATTGTTGGAGCTCAGGTGTTTAACACTAATTAGTCGGCTTATCTTGCTAATGTTGCAGAGTCATCGAACGTAGCTCCGGCAGCGTTGAACGTAAGGAGGATTTCTCAGGGTAGTCCATATTTTGCTTGCTTGGAATGTGAAGCATCTGACGTGTGTTCAGATGATTTTTTTATGCTTGTGGAACAGACTTTCAACCCCCAACACACACGGCTCTAGTATCTCCAGTTTCAAAATCCCTGCTTTTGCATGCCAAGTTCAATATAGCACAAAGAAAGGTGGTGCTTGTCTTTGCTTTGTCCTCGCTGGCCCATGCTGCGGACACAGACCATAAAAAACAAGGTGAAAACACACACAACTGCTCTGGTAATAGATTTTATAGAGCGAGCCCAAAACAAATGGGTCTGTGTGTACACTGACTAAGCTTTAAAGAGCCAGAGGAGGCTGCAGTTCATATTTCTAAGTCGGCTGGCTCCTCCGCTGCACCACAGAGACCCCTGGAGATCCAGGAAGCATGTAGCTCTGGAGGGAGGCTGTGTATGTATCCTCCCAGATCATACTGAACACGGTGTGATGTGTAATCCAGCAAAGACCTGAGAGGATGAAAGGAATATATAAGACCTCCATCTCTGATAACATTCATTACCATGTCAAAGCTGGTCAAGTTGTGGTTCTCAGAGAAGATGTGATGTATTTTCAAGGAAAAAACACTGACACTGGAAATGTTAGTGGATTTTAGAGGTCTGAGTGGAGACCAAAAAAAAAAAGGAATGCAACAATAGCTACTAATACTTCAATGTTATTTTAAAGGCTAAGATTCAATTCTGAAACAGTCCAGTGGTCGTGCCTTTTTGTTTCTAAGGAAACCGATAATTGGACATTGAGACATCCATTCTTTTGGTGTGAGCGGGAAGTTTTCTGGTTGTCCAAGTGATGTCTTATATGTAAAATCTCAAATCTCAGCTGCAACATTTAACATGTCAATTTCTACCAAACTGCTCCAGAAGCTAAAAACTCATCTCAGATCTCGGACGTATTGATTTCAAAGACTTCAAATCTATCTTAAACAATCGTCAGGTGTCTGTATGAACAGTGAAAAAGTTTTTCTTTGCTGTAAACATTAAGAGATCCTTCTCAATGTATATATGAACATACATAAGAAAATAAATTACAGCTTTACTATAACGCAAAAAAGTAGTAGTAGTAGTAGTAGCAGAGAGAGTGATTTCAGCGAGAAAAGGAAGAAACACCCAAGACTGAAGTTATGCTGTGTTCATCCGACACTACTTTCACACAGTTGGCATTTTGGCACTTCAACCGGCCAACTTTGCATATCGAACGGAGCAGAAACGAAGCAAATTCCCTCTGCCAGTGTCAGGAGGGCTGCATAAACTCCTCCATTAGAGTCAGGTGATGGAACGAGGGCCTTCCCTGGCTCCCGCTCCTCCTGCCCTGTCATCCATGGCAAAGATCTAGCACAGACTGGAGAAGAACCAAGCATCTCTCAAGAGAGAGGAGGGATGTGAGCAGAGATCACTGCAGCATGTAGTGAGGCTAAGAGCTGTGGGCAGAGCAGCTACTCACACTGTTACACCAGTTACTGCAACAACATGCTCTGTTCTACTGGATTGCAGACCTTTGGCTGCCAGACAACATTAAACACATTGCCGTAACACTTACAGTAACACTGAGAGAAAACACACTGTATCAATAATAATGAATCACTCACTCACACACTCATGCAAACACTGTCTTGTTTGCTCAGTCGCTCACCCACACACTCAACTAAGTCACTTGCTCAGGCACTTGCTTGCTCACTCATTTGTTCATTCACTAGCTCGCTCAGTCAGACACTCGCTCAGCAATTCTCTCATTCATGCATCCAAAAACACACACAAATACATGCAGACACATATCCACAGACATCTGTATAAGAGTATATATAGAGAACAAGTGACTAACAGAAAATTTCTACAATACTTTTACAGTATTGATACAATTTGGTTGGTTGTAACCATTAAAGAATAAGGCTGACAAAATTCTGTATTTTTGCTTTTGTCAACAAATCCTATAATAAGATCAAGACCAACAATTTTCCAAATCAAGTCATGAATGTACAGATATATAATTTAAAAAAAGACAAAACACCTTGCTGAAGCTGGGCACTGTAAAAAATGTTGCTCCCAGACCTTGATTAAACCCCTAAAAATTCATCTCTGTCTACCAGAATAACAGTTTTTTCCATGAAAAAAAAATCCCTTCATGGATTTCATTGGCTTGGAACTCTCCACCTTTGCCACCATGTCGCATACGTCCCTGCCTCTGTCTCCACCCACCCCTCCACCGCTGACCTACAGCTTTGATTCTGCTCATCAAACATAAAATTGATCAGCAGCTCAGCTATCTGATAAAGTGCTTTGAGTAACGTTTGCTCTAAGTTTCTTCATCAACACCTTTGAGCCATAAAAAATGTCTTGTCAGCATGTCACATGAATCATCATGGCATCTTGGCAGGCTAACATTTGCTAACATTATGTAGCACACTGCAGATTTGTCTGGACACAGTCAATGAATAAAGCACAAGAAAACGTATCAACATGTTGGCTCGCACTCGTTGTGTCCTCACAATAAATGGATGGAGCAGCGTCAGGCTTCAATATAAGCTTTGTGGAAAAGCAGCACTCTGGAAAAAGGCTACTACTGGCTGAGTTTGGCTCTATATTCAGATCGTTTGGTAACACATGAAGGCTCACCATTTCTCCTTTTGCAACTTTCCTACCAAAAACAGAACACGTCTCTGCCATTGCTCTGAAAATTGTGAAACACAGCTTGCAAATACACTGGGCTTTTCTTCTAATACCCCTTGTTTCACTGTCATGTACAGTCTCAAGGCAGAAATGCTCAGCCATGACGGTGATTCATGCTATGTCTTGTAGCATATTAAAAACACCATATGGGCATGTTAACATGGTTAAAAACTTGACTTTCATTGGAAGGAGTCTTTCAGCCAGCAACCCCACTCAGACAGGAGTAAACAGAGCATATACAGCTGCCACACACTGTATTGTAAGTAGGATCAACTTAAAATAGACTATGGTGCTTGTTTCCATTGTAATGAAGGAACAGCACTGTGGCTCACTAATGTGTTTCTGACAACAATGGAGCTCTATGGCACACAGAGAATAAGATATATCAGTCTTTTGCGACAGACTATATGTGGTTTTGCTTTTCATGGGATTTGTTGACAAAAGAAAGAATATCGGCAGGCTTATCCTTTCAGGTAAAGTTAATGGCCACAGCACAGGTAAGCCAAAGCAACAACAATGCTGAAAGTACAGAGAGGAGAAACTAACCGCTTTGAAAATACAATTCTGAGAACTGATGTGTTTTTCTATCTCAGTTTCGGTGCTGGCCTCAGTGTCTGTTATTTATACAGGTTACCTAAGCCGCTGGCTCGAAAATGTTTCAACACACAACTCATCAGGATGAGTGACAAGCTCTTGGATGGGAACATGACCCACTAAGAAGAATGGAGGACAACCAGTGCACTCCATTTTAATTGGCCAGTAGGAGAAAAACTGTAAAATCTACCTCACATTAAACATATTTATAGTCCTTTTTCTGTTGTATCATCTTACTACTGCTGCTGGAATGTCCCAATTTCCATGCCATGCACGTCTGGCAGCAACAACCATTTTCTGACATGGTCGGGGACAGGGACGACGGTTGGTGTCCATTCACTGCTTGTTTGTGCATTGATCTCTATGTCAATGAGGCCCAGACACTTCTGACTGAGTAGTAATACAACCTGGGGTGATCACACTACACTTTTCAACAAATACACTGATTAGACCTGAGGGGCATTAAATTTAAAGGTCAAAAAGAGTTTCAGAGGTATTTCATTTGTTTAACATATGCAGGACTTCCACTGCACGCCACATGATTCCCACAATTTTGAGTTCCTTGAAAAACAGCTTTCCCTACACAGCCCATGGGGTGAATGCATCATTGGTGGTTGATGACATGTTTACTGCTGCTTTGTCTTCATTACCATCATCCAGGATGAAATACAGCAAAGAAAAAAAAGCCTGCTTTCTTCATATGCAGACAGACTGCAGCCACAAACCAAGTCAACACTGCTTTAGATATCATCTAAATGTAAACATACCAAAATGTCACAGCCAGTGTCTTAAATGAAAAAAGGTATAACCCTGCACTGTATGGCAAAGTATAATGGCTTACACTACATTAGTTCCAGAAAAACATACATCAAAATTTCTGTATTTTTCTTCGAGAAATATGCAGAGGCCTGTTCCAAGTTCAACAGCAAAAGTATATCCTCAGAGGAAACCAGTGGCTAAAACAACAGCTAAAATATCTGGTTTGAAGGGGTCGAAACAGTCATGCTGCAAATATTTCACCACCTCTCCAACACTGAAACCTTTTCATACTCTTCAACATTTTCATGTTTCGTAACACATGTCCGTGTGGGGGCTTGAAGTCCACACTTTCTACATTTGAGTTTATAGTATGACTGCTGAAATTTCAATCAGCCCCTCAAATCTATAAATGAAGGCACCAAAGCTTCAGCAGCAATAATAGGAATCATCCACCTGCACAGAAATTTCATCTCATTCTCGACATTTATTCAATATTTTAATGGACCCAGCACTACCAGCTGCAAAAATGTTTTAATATCAGATACATTACAACCATTACCCTTTAATATCTGCACGTAGGTCCTCATAAAAGAGATTGGCTGCATCCCTGCATCACTTTACATAAAAATCATTTCAAATTACCATAACTCTTTCTTAGCAGTAAACTCTACAATAATTTAAGCCAACCATGATATCTTGCTACCTTCTTTGACACCCTTATTTCTGAATATCTGGTCTATTTTTTCTCTCCCTCTCTCTTTGTTAATCCACTGAACACCTGTTACATACCTGACTTTGAATAGTACAAATGTTCTATCGCATATTTGCAACTGATGAACTCTGCTTGTGACTAAGATGCTCCAGATGGCAGAGATCGTGAACGGTTTTCCAGCCCTAATGCTGGGTGAATGATTTGCAACCTGCTGGCCCATCTTGCCCTCACGCACAATATTAGAACAAATTCGAAAGACAATTAACTTTACATGCATAGGACACACTGGATACAGCCTTGAACCTGTTGAGCTGCCAGATGTCTTCTTGAGCGCGTAAAGCGGCATCGCAGGGCCCTGCTGTTTATCAGCATACACAGCAGTGGGTGGACAAAGCAGTTCTCATTCAAGTTCAATGATCAAAGCTATATGCATCACTCATTTTGGGTTTCGCACATAATTGCTTGTTAACTGTGTAGCATTTGAATTAAGTAAGTGTTAATGGGACAAGCAGCTTTGGCATAGTTGTAAATCTCATTGGAAAGGCAAGTCATCTGTTATGTTGAGTGGCACACCTCTGAAACAATACTCCCGTAAAATGTCATTAATCAGTATCACACTTGGAAATTCCTTAACTGTAAAGCTGCACTAATCAATAGCATTTTGTTTATAATGGATTTAGTGATTATATTTAATGCGAATGGTGTCGCTTGCAGTGAACTCAGAGAATTGTCATCAAGTCTGTGGTTCCCCTCAGCTCTGGAGCATTTTAGTGACTTTCAATTCATTTTCTTTCCTTTTATGGCCTCAACTTTACTGTTCTGGTTCATTCTTACCACTCTCTTCTGCCCTGATTTCAGCCACAATAGGCAGCTTGTCAATAAATCTACTGGCTCTAAACACATTAGCAGTAAACTAGCTAACGAGTGACTGTGTGTGCCGTCAGTGTGTGCCTGTGTGTGCTTGTGTGGCAGCTCAGGCTCCAATTGATCTCAGAACTCACCAGTTCTTTGTGTTATTTTCGTTGCTCTCCTTTTCCCTCTGGTCTCTCTGCATTTGAGAAGAAATACTAGATTCATAAAGTTAGAATGAGAAGCTACATGAAAGACAAATACGTTGGAGGCCACCTGTCCAGCACCACACAGCAGACAAAGTTAGTTACTAGGTGGTGAGCATATGGAGCATTTATCTGCTACAGAGGCAGATATTGCCCTCCAAAGATGGTGGAGACCAAAAAAGAGCTGAAAAGAGAGTAACATTGGACTTGTTGTTACATGTCTGCTTAATGTTTAGATAGGCAACTGTTTGGTAACACCACCACTTTCTTAATCTGATAACAAACAGCATACAAATGTGCTTTAAGCTTGTTCTGCTGCCCCTGAGAGGCCAAAAACATTAAACAGTGCAGGTTTAACTGATTGTAAAGCGCCATTTTAGATTGCACACTATCGCCTTTGCCTGTACCAGTTCAGCAGTATCACACTGATCTCAGTAATGACAAATTCAGGGAGGCACCTCCTAAAATAGCAGCCCATAAACAGTCCCATGCATCGCCAAATTCAAACAGGCACACGGCCAACAGGAATGCAGGTGAAAGTAACTGTAGGCATTTCAGGGGAGTGCATACGGGCGAGGTGAGTCAGTGGCTGCTACAAGCCTTACTCACTCTGCCTCATTAGCAACGGATGGATGGACTTTCAGGGCCAAGGAGCTGTCGAGGCTTGACTGGTCCCATGTAAGAAAACGCACACACTAAAAACCTTGGGAGTGTGGGAGTTGGAGATTTTTTGGAGAGCAAGTCAGTTACAGAGCACAGCTATGACCACTCCCCATCAATGACTCTATTACTGGCACAACTGTACTTCATCAAGCCTTGAATCGTGTCAGTCTAGGACAGAAGCACAATAATCATCAGAGGCCGGAGGTACCCACTGGGTCTCACCCATCAGGTCTAGGATTTTCTCACATATAGAATGGCTGAATCCTGCGTGAAGAACTGTGTTGAAGATAAAGCCCACTGTGAAAACTCCTCCTATTCGGTGCCAAGGCAGTTAATCCAAATTAACTCCGCCAAGGCTCTCTAACACTCCTACACCTGTCAGTTTGGCCTGGGCTCTAAGCCGAGCAGCAACACTATAATCATCAGACCTCCACTGGAGAGGAAAGTGTTCAAGATTATTAAAAGAAACTGGAAAATATTGCCCAAAATACATTCGGTCCAAAATATCCCAGGCACGTTTTAAAACCTTAAAATATTTCCTCCCTGTGTTGGACACATCTCATACCAGTTTTGCAACTGGCTAAGAACATGAATCCTTACATCAAAACAGATCAAGTAACCTCTATGAGAAAGCTATCCTCTTACAAAATACCTGCTGAACCTGGAAGTAACACCTTCCAGAACATGGAAATCTATCCTGAGAGAGAACTGAAAAAATGAGATGGAGAAAATGGAGCGTGACAGAAGAATCTAAGACAATCTACAGTAAGAGTAATAGTATGGAACGAGAAATGTGAAGGCAGAGAGAGTGTCTGCTGTACAGGAGAGCAAATCCCTGCACTGTGCTAAGAAAGAAATCCTTCAGCAGCAAGATTTCATCTTACTGAGATATTCAAACATGATCACCTCCCATATGCTGGAGGCAGTTGATTGGGTGACTATGGCAACAAGTGAGGCTGACAGAAAGAGAGGAGAAGGGTTAAAAGACAGGGAACATGGAGAGGTGATGGACACAGAGGACATCAAATGCACGGTGGAGATGTCAAACGATCATTCTAAGACCAATCTCAGCATATTTGCAGTCGAGTGAAGGAAGGATGTCATTGAGGAGATGATTGATTTAGTTTACAGTAACAGAATAGCAAATAACAGTGGAGTAAGACACCATACCACAAGACAGACTGAGAAATAATGCAATGCAACAGGAAAAGTGTCATACTGTACATTCCAAAGGTGCACTACAAAATACCAAAAATTATATGGTCACACTTTATACTAAGGTACACATATTCACCATCAACGAGTTGCTTGTTAGCATGCATATTAGTAACATGTTGGCTCTTTATTAGACATTATAAATGTCAGGTTATTATTATTATTATTGTAGGTTATTAAGATCATAATTCAAGTACAACAAGGGTTAGGGGGAGGTTATTAAGAAATTATATTACCATTCTATATATATATATAAGCTCTTGTGTTATCTACTGAGCATCCCCATGCCAGATAAATACAGCAAAAGCTACAGCCAAACTAGAGCTGAAATAATTAGCCAGTTAGTCAATTAGTTGATCAACACAATGAAAAATGAATGACCATTAAAATCATGGTTATGAAGGGAGCGGGCCTCAACGTGATGATGTGGAATGCAAAAGAAAGATGCGAATGGAATCACTCAGTATAAAAAAATCAATGTTCATGATTCTGACTGTCCTGTCCTCCCTAATTAAAATCTATGCAATATGTTTTGTAAAAGATCACCGTCTGAATTTTAGCCCGTCCTGTATATCACTACAGCTGGCAGACTCCAGATAATCACTGCACCCAATATCTAGACAGATCTGCTTTGTCAGTGTCCTGGTTATGTTGTACTCGGACTGTAGTTATATCTCAAATCCAAAAATCCACATACTGCCTCAAAAAAAAAAAAAAAAAAATTAAAAAAATATCACCCTGACTCTGCCAGATTATTATGACCAAAGCTTTGAAGGAGGAGGGGAGGAGGAAGAGATTACAGATTCTCATTTTCGAGCAGTGCTGTACTTGAAAAAAGAGGAATTTGCTGTCATGACAAGTATTGATTTGTAACCTTTCACAGGGTGATAATAACCTGTGAGCTGCTGTCCCTTGAGGCCTGCCAAAAAAAAAGAAAAAAAAAAAAAGTGGCAGGACGCCACGGTGTGTTCTCTATTTTCACCTCCGCCTGGGAGGAACATTTAGCCGTTTTATGACTGTCAAGCCATTTCATTCTCTCATAAAAGTGGCAATAGTAGTGAGGGAGAGGACCCGTTTTCCTTGTACTTAGGTTTCTTATGTAACACCTTTTGTTACCATAAAAAAGCTGACATTGTAAGAACTCCTGCTCATGAAAAAATAAGCAGATTCTGTGTTATTTAACAGCCGCAGTCTCAGTGTAGGATCAAAATGTGGGCAAGGACAGAAGGAGCTTTAATCTGCGAACAATCTGAGTGGCTAATGCACAGAGGCTCGGCACAACTTGTCCATATGTGGATCTGAAGAGGGTTCAGCCCGGCGCTCACTTTCATTTCCACACACTTGTAGGTGCTGTCAAATAGCATTGTAAAAGGTTCCGTCCCACAGTGCAGCTTAACCACTTATCCACATTAACTTCACGCAGCCTCCTGCAGGTCCAATTGACACCCCACCAGGGTGAGCCATTTGTCCCTGCACTCTGGTTATGAAGTGGGCGGGGTGGAGGGTGGTGATGGTGGTGTTCCTATTTGGGGGACTTAGCTGACATCACGCACTGCACCTCCCCTACCTCCCCCAGCTGCTGTTTGAACCAGATTTCAACTCTACCGCAGTTCTGATATGTGTCGTGCCCTAGAAACCGCTGCAGAGTGGCTTAGTCTGACCTCAATATTTCCAGACAGGCCACATCGATGGCTGCTGGGCAAACAGGGGCTTGTCCGTGGTTGGAGTCAGCGTTGTTAAACGACTTGTCACCGGGGCGAAGGAGCGGGCTGTGAGCCACGCTGGAGATTGGTCAACAGCTTTAGGATTACTGAGGTCACACAGAAAGACGTAGCCCAATACTGAGAAAAAGGAAGACTTAATACAAGACATATACTCTCATATACATTTGCCCCCTATTTGGAGTGATTTACAAGGGTTTCTACTGGTACTTTATGAATTTTTCTTGAAGTACCTCAATTCTTGAACAAAGAGAATAAGTAAAAGTGATGCCACACACCCAAGTAGTACTTCCTCACTGTGTTTTACTGAGGAGCTTGATATATTTTTTGATGGGTGTTAGCCAATACAAGAGGACGCAGTCCAACTGTGGAGGCTGGAGTGAGGAGCACATATGGCCACAGGGCCTCCAGGGAGTAGAAAGGCCAGACTTCCATCACAACAGACTAAACAAGCATATGGAGTAAACAATACTCAAACCGAGGTATCTACCAAGGCAGTCCACAAGGAATAAAATCCTATAATTACACCAAGTGAATGGCGGCATTGTCTAGCACTTAGCTTCAGTTCTCTTTTTCCCTGCTGGTTATGAGTTTAATTAGTCATCTTGTATCTATAATCAATCAAGTCAAACCATGCTCTTAATATGGTGCACTCAGCAATACTAGCAAGCAAACAAAGAGGGGCCCCACAGGTGGCAGATGAGAGCAGGCTTCCAGGTCCCAGTTTTTAATTACTCTGTATTTATATATACTGTGTGTGTGTGTGTGTGTGTGTGTGTGTGTGTGTGAGTGAGAGAGAGAGAGAGAGAGAGCGAGAGAGAGAGAGAGAGAGAGAGAGAGAGACATGATCTGGGCATTGAGTGTAGGTCCCACTCTGCTATAATTAGCTCTTTTCACTAAACCGATTAATCTCTAACACTTGAACAGCAGCTCTCACTTACACACACACACACACACACACACACACACACACACACACACACACACTATAAACACAGAGTGATGCCGCACATGTGTGCACCTGACCAACCTGAGTACCATATTTACACGCTAAGGCATATAAAAAGATTGAATAATAAGTCATGACAGAAATGTCATAAAAGAGCAGAACTTTTTTAAACAGATGAAAACTCGTATCTGACTGTCCACTGTATATGGTAAACACACTGAAATATGGATGAATTCGCTAAAATATGGCTGAATAAACTGCTTCCACCTCACTTTTGGCTCTTCCACTGGTCAGGAGAGCGGCATTGTTTTACCTCACTTCCAGACTAGACTGATATTACACTTCCTATTCAGAGAACAGAGATGAATACAGCTTTGATGGTAATTTACTCACTCATGCAATAAGAGAAAATAGAAGTGATAGTAGTAATAACAAACTGCCTTAAGTCTAGTATTGTTTTAGAAGAAACTGTTGAAGTAATGTGTGAAGGAACCACCAGTAAATTACAGTAATTAAGGCCAAGCACACAAAAAGTCTGATTAAGGGCAAAAGTGCAAATTGCATTTCCAGACTTAAACAAAAGGCCCAGTATGATTAAGGTTATGGAAGTGTAAAACAAATGATGGTTAATTTATGGCTAGGATTAGGCAACTAAAACACCTCATTAAGCTTAAGGAAAGTTGGTGGTTTTGGTGAATTAAAAAGCCAATATGAAATGCAAGTCTCCAGCTTCTTGGATGACAGGTGTGCCACAGCGTGCCACAAGCCCATACTTCAACCCCAACTTCCACTGGTGAATGTCGGCATTGAACATAATCATGAGATGCAGAATTTTCAAATACGGCTGCAGTTCTAAGGATACTGCGCTGCATCCATTAAAGAGGAAAACCTAAAAAGAAAATGCTCGCAACATTGATTCTATCTGACCAAGAATTGTCAAATACAATCAATCAGTCAACCAATTGTTCAACTGATTTCCTTTGGATCATGGCTCTGATGAGGTCTACAGCAGCAGGCTGGGAGCGTCCTCTGCCTATATGGCAGCTCAGTAACACGGTCACTGGGGAGCAGTGTGACTGCCAAACGAATGCAAATCAAATTAAGCCCAAATTACAATTGCACGCTTGCATTCTGATGCAGTGGATCTAAATACTGAGCTCCGTCACTGTAAAATTCTGTTTCTTCACTCCTCAAAGAACATCCCCCCAGAAGGGTATTTCTTTCCCTTTGGTCTGACCATTTTCGCAGTCATTTAAATATAAAAAGAAATGATGTGCTCAAAATAAAACCACTCTGTTGTATAGGACCAGTGCCAATCCGCTTTTTGCTCCTTTTGCTTCAAGAGCACGCGCAATCATGGAGGGTGCAACAAATAGAAAATGGATCTTGTCTCTGAAATCATCGTCTTCATTTTGACCAAATGACTGCAGTCACAAAGAGCAACATTATCTGCTCGCTAGATTTCAGAAAGAAAAGGTTTGCTAATTGGAAACCCTTTAAGTTCTCTTATCACTCGCCGGTAAAAGTCATTTGAATAATGCCCATGTTCCCCAGGTGCTTTGAGAGTGAATCCGTCAGAATCCTTTCTCCTGTGTGCGTCTCTGTCAGCATTCCTGTTTCATCCCTGCAGCCTCACGTCTTGTATATATTACTGAGGCAGGTAGAAGGTCTTCTTTGCAGGTAAACACCCTTTGAAGCAGCTTATGCAAACTCTGGAGATGTCCTTTAGTTCTGCTTATTTGCCGATGTGTAAAAATTATTTCAGGGTCCATGAAATAACTGCAGTAAAATGCCTGAACATGCTGATATCAGTCAGTTCAAAGTGAATTTTGAAACCTTATATTAGGGCTCAGAATGCAGCCCAAATTACAATGATACCATAACAGAAACTTTTTGCTAAGTTAACCTGCTGCTAGTTCCGGCGGTATCAATTATCTCGTTTGACTCTAAGGAAGAAAACAGCCGGAATTTCCAAAATGTTGGACAATCCAGGGAATTTGTTTTTTTGTCCCTCCTGGTGCCAAAAACTCTGAAGTGATTTGGTGATGTTTACAAAAACTCCTCTAGGCGAGCTAGCTGCCAGTATTTGACCTTTCTTCACTGTTGTTCTGTAATTGGGCTGTGTGAACCTAAACTGAGCAGAGAAAAGAGCAAAGAAAACAAATTGTAGGTGTTACAGTTTAGACCGAAGCCTTTAAGTGATTTGGACTGAGCAGAGTACTACTTACAATCCTGCATAACATCAAGTTGTAAACATGCAAGAGTGCGAGAATAATGCAGTCTTACACCGAGTCTTGGCAGAACATGACTGGTGCACATAATGATGACTGATTATAGTCCTCACAGTACAATGGAACAAAGCACACAGCACACAAGAAAACATGGAGCTTGTAATGTCCTCAAATATAAAAACATGAATGTTACTGGCTTCCATAAGGCCTCTGTCATAGCATGGCAGCCCCTTATAAATCACACTCTGTCCTTTAGCAATGGTTTCCTGTGCATCCTGTAACCATTTGCTTAATAAAGCCCAAATATAATGGGATATTAACTGAATCGTCCCAGATACATGCAACCTATAGCAACACAAATATTTAGAAAAAAAAAGCGTATAGCTCACTGAAATTCCAATATCCGTGCCAAACAGATGACAAAAGGTATAACAAGGTAATGGGCCAGGCAGAATCGTTTAATTAATCCCTTGCTAGCAGCAGATGGGCATGAGCTTAGTGGTTCCTAGTAAGAGCTAATGTATTTTTGCACTCAATGTAATGATGGTCATGATGGTGCAAGCGAATGGGGCTCTGGAGTCCGAGGACTGACATATGGAGACCAGGCAGAAAATGGAAAGCATGTCCTGGTCAAGGGTTCCTGCGACCTGTTAACTCACAGGGTATACTGTCAAGAAGAGCACATGCAATCCTCTGGGCAGGGGAATCCTCAGGACAACAAAGCAGTGTGTCCTACAAAATGCCTCTTGGTGGAGTAAAAGAGCTCAGCAAGGATCACTACTGATTCTTCAAGCCCAACGTCAGTGTTTTTTGGCTTTGTTTTTCACGCAAAAGTGATGACAAGTAACTTTTTTAGTTACTTTTTAAATGTCTACTTTATACTGTCTACTGTATAATGTCTACTTTTTACTTTGTAACGACCAGTACAGTTAAATATCTTATTTGGAAACCATAACAAATGTACGGCAGATGGTGGTATTGTTTCAGATTCACCCTGACAACTAATCAATAAAAACAGGTTTTTGGATTCTGTTGCCAAAATGGGTATTCATGTTCATGAGGTCCTGCAGTTGATGTCACAACCTCTAACAGCCACTGTACTAGTGGGCAGATGGCATACCGTCTCAGTCCTGCTAGCATGTGACTGCATTAATAATGACTGCTTGTCTTTTCAATAAACACGGAGATTTACGGATATAAGCAATTAAAAGGGAATGGAAATATTACTTGAAAAATTTTATTTCGATTTGTTAAACAAGATGTAAGAATGAGTCACGAGATGTACGCTTACATAACTTTATTCATATATGACCTAAATAGAGTCAGTTAAGATATATTTCACACAGCGTCTTCAACTGCAAAGTGCCGAACAGCACATTTAACTGCTGTCTTTGTCAGTGGAGCTATGACATGGAGCAAGCAGCAAGATGCAGCGTCTGCCATAACGTAACTCATTTTATAGCTAATTAAGAATGAGAAGGGCTCGTGTGGGATAAACCTGAACTCACAACAACAAAACGTTAGCACCTCATTAACCTCAGTGTTATTTCATTACCTCAGCAGTATTGTTTGGGGGGGGTGTTCACCGGTCGCTAACTTTATATGCAGCTGTCGCTAAAGTTAAGCTGAGGTTGCATGCAAATCCATGCCACTACTTTAATTAAAATTATTTGTTTTAATTTGTTTTTAACACCATTCACTCATTTATTGCATCATGGGGCACTTAGTGTTCAGTTGGTAAAGATCTGCATGGTTCCTCTGTAATTTTCTTTGTGGGGGAAACCTTTGTTGTGACAGAGGCAAACTGAACCTGATATGAAACCAGAGCAGTAGCGTTACCAACTTCCCCGCT
Source organism: Chaetodon auriga (assembly GCF_051107435.1). NCBI lineage: Eukaryota > Metazoa > Chordata > Actinopteri > Chaetodontiformes > Chaetodontidae > Chaetodon > Chaetodon auriga. The sequence goes on from NC_135078.1 coordinate 7,145,271, forward strand.
GATACCCCAGGCACAACAATAGCAGCACTATTTTCAAGCATATAGGTACATCATATATTAGAGAAGCTAAGATGAAAGAGATAACAATATTTGAATGGAAGAAAAACATAGTACATATTGGAGGGTTTATGAGCACACTACAGAACTACCTTGTGACATTTTGCAACACACTTACTACTGAACTGCCACCTAATCTTTCCTTGGTATCTAGGCTCACTTCAGTACTGGTAGAGTGAAATTAAAAGCCACAGGAGGCTTGTACGGGGACCAAATGTGAAAATTACACACACTTGAGGGACAGACTGTATTAGCTTAGTGGATGCTCACTGAGAATAATCTATCACCCATCCTCCAAATTCCCTCTGAACGTTACCAGGGTTACTGCAGCCCTGAGATTTCGCATGCACTGCTTCAATTTCCCTCATGTGCCAGCTAGGGGAGGCTTTGCTCTGCTTCTATGTAGCGGAAATTTGTTCCATAGACTTAAACGTCATCTCTGCTCACAAATAGACTTTAGAATTGATTGCAGTTACCTGCTCGCCAGACCATATGTTACCAACAGATATTACAAATGCGGTGCAATAATACGGTACTGCTGTTGGTTTACTAGTACCTTGTATTCATTTTCACAGTCATATGGAAAGGTAGGTTTTCATTGTGTATAAAACTGTGTGCAGAGAAGTCTAAGGTGAGTGTCAGAGATGACCAACACTGGAATGGTGGATGAAAGCCAGAAAATATGTAAGAGAAAGGGAAAGAGCTACTGTATCCCTCCTGTTTAACAGCTCTGTGTCTCCCTTGTACTCCAAGAGGGGAGAGGGAAATAAATGGCATCCACTCTCATTCATTTTTCTGTGCGTCATCCGCGGCCATCACATGTCATTAATTGCAAACGGCTAATATGAGGCGGCAGGCATTCCCCAGAGGTTTGTCATCATGTCCAATCCATCTCGGACTAGAGCGGATGTCACTGATTCCACTGCTTTCTCCATGTCCTGCACTGGTATCCAAAGATGACAGAAGGCTTCATATGAGACACCACAAAGCAGAAAAGGAAAGGACACCAGTATAAGACTGCACCCACAAGTGGCAGGTCCAGAACCACCAGCATGTCGGTTGGTTTCCAGTGAAAAAGGGTGACAAAACTCTGCTAACATCTGGCACACAAGCAAGAAGCTCTCAATGCACTGATTTCCTGCAGCAGCATGAGTTTGAAAGCTGCTGAGCCTTTTATCTGCCTCAAACTAAATAACACTGATAAGCTCAGCAGCCACCATGAAGTCTAAAGAGGTCTGTATGTAGGTTGGCATGTGTAGGAACCCCCTTGCACACAGTGGGACTCAACTGGGTTGGAAAACACAGTGGATCAAAGACACTAGCAGGGGCTAGAGGCAGAGAGGCATGTGGGATTCCTTCAGGGTGCTGCAAAGACTCATTTAATCTCTCCATACCTCCCTGTCCTCAGCAGCTGTTGGAGACGGAGGGGTTTAAGATGCCACGGGCTGAGACCCATAAGAGCAGATTAGGATGGAACAAGAAGGAGGAGGAGATGAGGGGGAGGACGACAGGGACAATTTTTCATCACAAATATGGAACATGGCAAAGGCCTGGCTGTTACAGTGCTGAAGCCCTGTCAATCACTCACGCAGAGACAGGTCCCTGGGAGACATGGGTGTGCAATGTGGGCCATCTCCTTGCACTGGGAGTCCTCTGACAACTGGTTGCCTCTCGGCGTCTTTTAGCAAATGCCACGATTGGGTTTGCTTTGCTTTGCTTTGCTGTGTACGCAAAAGAACTGCTCGGAATATTCATGTCCTGTCCCGAACAGCTGAATGCAGATTGCAGACCCAGCGGGAGTAGTTACAAAAGGGGAGAGACATGCAAGAGGATGGCATGGCATTTGGAATTGGTGTCAAACTACGCTCAGATATCTGTGTTGCCTGCGGTCAACCAACACAGTTGCAGTGTTATAATATACATTCTAAATCCCCCTGGTGCAACCAATGTTACTTATTTGTGGGCAGTGTAGTATAGACAGAGAGCGGCAGGAAACAACAGATTAACATACACCATCACACTGAGACGGAAGATTATTTGAGGCCATTTCAAGCTGTGACCATTCTTGCCTGAAACAGTTTTCACAGACACAGTCTAGAGGATTACTCTGTATTTAGAAACTTGTTTAAACAGTTGACTGCACTGTAATTTCAGAGAATTAACTTAATCTACGACATCTTATACTGCAGCTATAATCTCTGCAGGGCAATAAAAGACGGACAAACAAAAACGACATAGCAGCGCATCATAAGAGCAAATTTATTCTCTTTTTTTTCTGATGAGCTGTTTACACCTTGTGTGCAGGAGTGCATAATCCTGATTAGGAAAAGCATGCTGTGATTCTGCAAAGATCCTGACATTTGCAGCACCCAAACCTTACAGTGCAGTGCAGTACTCTTGTCCATAGAGCCACCACAGCTAGAATGAGGTAATTGGGGTCATATCACTTGTCGTAGAGTTTAATTATTTTCAGATTCTTTCTGCATATTAAACAGAGCTGGCAGAGGAACATCTGGGGGGGTTTAATAGTGATGGGGTGAAGTGTATGTTTGTGATAGAAGTGGGTAAGATCCCAGCATATGGGGTAGGATTATTACATTGGGATCTTAAATTAATGCAGTCCCCAAGGTCAAACAGGGGTGCATTTGTATGAAAACCATGATTTCTCCTCTTTACTTTAATCTCTGCACTTGGCAAAGTTCTGAAAAGGTCAGGAATGACGATCTCAGTTAAGATTACTCTCCATTACGGAGGAAAATTGAAGAGCGCACAAAAGTTAGAAAAAGCCAAATTCATTTTTTGGTCATATTTTTTTTGGAATTACTTGGTTAAAGAGAGCTTGAATTGAAAGTGTCATGCATATCTAAAACATGCTGAAAATAATGGGTTACACTACAAAAAAGAAAACTATTTGACACATCTGAGAATTCTGGACAGCCGTTTGATGGGTAGACTGTGCAAGCAGCTTTCACTCACTCCAAAGCAATAACACTAGCTTACACTTCTTTTGATATTAATCATCATCTCATATTGGAGAACTTTGCAAGTCTCAGCGAGTGGTAATTAATTTTGTGACAGCTTATTTGAAAAGTAAATGTCATCACATTCATGAAGGAAAATGCTTCTTATGAAGCTGAAAAGACTTTTAAATCCTATTAGTGGAAAATAAGGCAGCTTTCACAGTTTATGAAAAGGTTTGTTTTTTTTGTTTTTTTTTTAGTAATGCAACGGCGACATTGTAGTGGTTGAAATAAATGAAAAAGTGGGCGAAAAAGCTTTATCGTAGCCTCAAATCAAATCAGCTTCCCTGATTAAATCACCTTTCATGTTAGTCTCAGAATACAGCCTGCTGCAGCTTACCAGCATGGCTGTAAACGCAACACTGGCATATCACCACTTTATGAAGTTGATAAGGCTAATGTGTTAGTGAACATTTGCCTATTTACATATCCTGCAGACGCGGAGCAAAATCAGCATTTATTTTTGTGTGTCTGGCTACCTGGTGAATGGAGGCCAATCTTCACGCTCATATTCAAGTCTGTTTAGGTCTCAAAGCTCAACTGCTGAGGGAAGTATCCGGCTCTGTTGCTGCTAAATGCTCCTCATCGTGCCTTTGTGTGTCTGATGTTTGGTTCTGAGCAGGTAGTGACTACAGGTCAGACTGGCTGCTGCAGCTGGTGACCAGGTTGGTGAGAGCAATGAGAATGAAGTGGCATCAGTACTCATTTAAAGCGGTGTTTCTGGCAAAATGATGAATAGAAATGGACCAAAACAGTAAGTAGCCAGCTGTAAAACCAAGACAGCTAGCTGATAAAACATAAACACGAAACATAAAGTTAACTGCAGAGCTGGGTGATAATTCTCACTATCAGTGACCCCTTTCACACAGTCATTTGATCCACTGTAAAAGCAGAAACATTGACAAGAGCAGCTTTAATGTGACAGCAGATAAACAACATGCCTCTCACCTCATATTAGTCTAAATCAATGTCATGTGAGAGTAACTCTCTGATAGGTTAAATATGCTGTAGGTCATGTTGTATTTTGAAGCCTGAAAGTTCAGCTGTGATTATATGTGTATTTGCTTGCTTGAGTTTCAGATGCCTCTCATCACACAGAGTCTTTGTGTTAAGTCAATCTGAAAACAGACAAACACAGAGTGAGAGAGATCTCATTAAAGCCAGTGAATATGAGAACGAGGATTTCCTCACAATGCAGTGTAATCTTTACAGGTTGTGAAGGCTCAGGATACACACAGCTCTTATCATCCAAACCATGATGACTTGAATTAAGTGACAGGTCTGAGCAGATTGTGCTTACTTCTCATAGATTGTTAAAACCAGATAAGGAAAAACTCGGGCTCGTGGCCCGTGTGATAAGCGACATAAAGAGATGGAGAAAGGGTGCAGGAAAGACAGCTAGAAATGTAAATTACTTCAGCCACAGCCAGCGCACAGTGATGAGATCTCATTGTCTAAGGAGGGGAGCTTGGGCATATGTCATACAGTGCGTCAGTGGATACACACAAATAAATCAACACACACAATCCTTTAACAAAGCCCATTACATCATCCACCATGACAAATGTTTAGGGCTAACTGGGTCCCAGGGGGAAATTGCTTCGTCCTCTGCCATGCCAGCAACACCAAGGGATCAGTTACCATTCAATCCCATCAGCCCCTGCATCCACCCCCCCCCCCCCCCCCCTTCTCTCCATCCCTCTCATTCCCTGCAGAGCCTGCCTCCGCTCCTTCTTTTACTCACTCCACTGTCATTCATAGTGCCAGCATCTGTTTGAAGTGATTCAGTGATGAAAAAGGGGGGGTGGGGTGGTGAGGGTGTTTGTGACATACTGTATTGATATCAGCGTGTAGAGGATGAGTAAGTCGGCGGTGCGGAATCAATCTTATCATTAAGCTTGGGTTTTTTCACAAAGCTGAAAAGGAGCTCAGTGTTCTCGCAATATAACACCATTTGCTGTAATGTTTGTTTTAGTTGAGGGGTTTCATCCATAATGCTTCACAGCCATGATGTGGTGGAAGGTAAACCCACCTTAAATTTACTGTCTTTTTATAGCTGCAATAATCAATACTTTGTATTAACAATGGATCAAATGATGATCAAACTGCTTGCTTTCAGCTCATTGTTTTAGTTTTACGGCCAACATCTTATGTTTAAGTGTGTTCACGTTCATTACTTTACAAATCAAATAGGGCAGGTGCTGAGCTGAAGGTGAGCAAATCACGAAATAAACAAACAGCTCACACACTGCAGGGCCCCAATGTCCACTATTTACTGCACTAAGGTGAAGTTTCAAGCATGACTGCTCTTCATCAGACTCTTCTTTGTCCTATAAAAGATGTAATATGATTGGCCAGAGACCAACAGTACAGAGACCATACAGATGCAGTGCAAAGAGGATATAACTGTCAAGTAGACGGTTTAGGGAGTCACAAAGAGGGGCGAATGTCGATTTCCTCTGGGAGTTACACATGAGTCTGATGAGGAGCGGCCGTCCTCAAAACGCCATGTGATGCAATACATAGGGGACATTGGAGCCCTGCGGTGTGCAGACTGTTTGTTTGTTTACTTGCTTTTTTTATTTCATTCACCAGTTTACCAGAGACAAAGCTCCGAATGAATGCTAATGTTGCTCTGAGTCTGCTGGATAATTATTTGCTAACAAGGTGATAATAAGTCAATGCTGTGTTTACAGCTTGTTCCCCCAGGTGGCCAAAAGAAATTTAATGATGCTGCTTTAAGCTTAAATATATAACTTAAAGGATAATTGCAGTTTATTTCAAGGTGGTTCTCATTTTGGCAGTTTTGGCCACCATTTAGGATGACACTGTCAACACCAAAGAAATTGATTAGATTTGGGAATACGACAACATTCCTTCAATGAAGTCCAGCAAGGCGAGAATCAAGTCTGATACAGTAAGGTAATATCATAAGGATGAAAGGTAGAAATGCTTTTCTGAAAATATTCTTGAATGTATTAGAATCTCTGGTAGTCCTAGATTATGACACTGTTGGCCTTGATAGTACATACAATTTAAATGTCTAAAAGAGGACTGAACCCTAAACTATTCCTGCTCCACTCTGGACCTAAATAATTAATGAGAGCTGAGACTAGTAAAAGGGATTTCCTGCTCTGATCTCACAAAAAAGAGATGCTATTATCAAGACATCACATCAATGTGTGCTGGAGTTCATTCATAGTAAAAACTTACAGCCACTGCATTGCACTGGAGCAGAGGGATCACAGCACTCACTCTGCCAAGGTTAACGGTTCGATTTCCACCAAGGCAGAGACTGCTGACTGCCTCTCTCATCATTATTAGTGAACCTTTTATTTTCCCAGAGCCAGCTCTCCCACCTACACACACACATATACACACATATACAAACACACACACTACACAACCCCCAACTAAAGCTCTGATTAAATCAATCCAAACAGTAATGCCAAGTGTTCTTCCATTCCCCCTCCACTCTTGCTCCCTCCCTCTTCCCTTCTCTCCCTCACTCCCTCCTTCCCTATGAACCTCCAGTAGCTGAGGCCTCCTCTCAGGTCTGTCTTGGAGCTGCAGAGTGAACACCCATCATCCATCCAACAGCACCCACCCGTGGGCCTGCAGCACTATCAAAGAGCTCGGCTGAAATGGGAGAAGAGGCTGTCTGCGGGAATGGCTCAATCGCTGGGGCTCTGATTTCCACATAGGCATGGAGGAGATGCACATTTGGCTTGCGCAGATCGATCCGCATCATTTCATGCCATGGTGGTGCCTGCAGGGCTTCTATGATGCTCTGTGGTAGTGCTGTCGCAGGACGACTTCAGTGAACTTGCTGAAGAGCAGAGGTAATGAAAGGCTAACACCTTGACACAAATAGAGGCTCATGCTGCAGGAGCTGGGCCAGGGCCCGTCTGAATGGTAGTTCATAGTGGGGATACGAGCAGAATAAGAGGATCACAGTATTTCCTGCAAATATGATGGTGACAAGTTAGTGCGGACACCATGGCAACAACAGGACATGTGAAGTGGTTGAATTTATTCAACACACTTGTCAAAGTAGGGCACAAAAAAGCTTAGCCAAGCTTTCCTTGTTGGAATATTATCAACCATTGAATTTAGGCTAATTACAGTTTGTGGATTTTGGTGCTGAGTAAGCTTGATTTGTCCTATTGTCTTATATAATGTGGCTGCTTAGGACATTTTTATTACTTTGTGTGTGTGTGTAGCATGTACGTTAATACAGTACATCTGGTTCCATAGCTGAAGGAGCCTCATACACACTGCAGCACTGCCCTCTATGCTGCAAAGCTCTGCAGCAGCCAGAATTGATTTCATCACAACCGCACATTGGGTGGCACAGAAGCCGTCATTTGCAGTGTTCCTTCATGGTACACAGAGCCCTGCATCTGGGAAACCTACACTTTGAAGAGAGGGAGAGATAGGATGGGGGATAAAATATCCTTTATTAATGAGTCATCACCCCAACAAGCACTTGTGTGAGGTTCCCAATTAAGCTGTCACAAACTCAAAACAAGTCACTTCCTATCACCAGATTCCCTTGTAATGGGAGGGTGTACCGTTACTTTGCATGCTCTTGTCAGTTCTCTTCTAGTCCTAGAAGAACTTTCTGCTGTAGGAGTGTGGAGAGACAGCTTGCATCCACATCACCCAGTCCCAGCTGGGCAGAGCTCCTGGCTTTCACCCTCCACAGAAGACCGCTGCAGCGCTAGCCCTGCACATCAAAAACCCTCCCACACATAAAGCCCGGCATTGATGAATACGCTGGCATCTCCTCCGCCACATTCATGTTCTGACAGTGTCCCATTATATCTGCTGCCAGCTCTTAAGTAGGGGAGAAAAACATTTTCCTGTCTTTATTTGACAGCCTCTTCATGAGGCCATCTCACATGACCTCTGCATAAATTAGCTGTCGCTGCTTGGCCAGAGCAACAAATATGAAAATGGACACAATGAATGTGTATTGTTTTTCTACTTTCATGCAAGAATCAAAGTAATACTTGTCTCTGCTTTCTCAATTAATGTAAAGGGGGATAAGTTCTGTTTTCTTTAATTTGCAATTGCACAATGTAAAAGGAAATGCCACCCTCACGTACTCTAATATGACTTTTTTGTTCTACCCTGTCTGTTTCCCTCAGCCTTCCTCTTCCCTCAGCCTCCGTGTCTTCCTGGAGTCTTCTCTTCAGTGTGCTTGCCAGGCAACCAGCCAAGAAATAGTCCAGCACATAAGCCTCCGTAAAACCACTTGTCAAGAATTTATCACTCTATAATCACCTAATCTGACACAGTGTCCATCTTAACAGACAAAAATGTTGTGCAGCCTGAACCTGACATCAAAGCGTATTCACTGTCTTGCTGCTACATCAGATTAGATTTGCTTAGGTTATTTAATTAGTTAGATAAGAACGTCTATGACACTTTCATATGTTTCTGTTATATAAGACCATGATGCTGGAGCCAGGAGATGTTAGCTTATCTTAGCATAAACACTGGAAGCAGGGGAAAGTAGCTAGCCTGGTTCTGTCAAACTTATAACGAATCCACCTACCCTCACCTCTAATTCTTATGTCAGAAAGTGTAAAAACAAGTCAGGAAGTTACTGGTCCTGGCCAAGAAATAGGCTAGTCCAGCACATACCTCAATTTAAAACCACAGCTTGCTGTTTCATACATTTTTACAAATGAAATTATTGAGAAATAACATGTTAATAAAGGAGGTTTCGGTACTGTTTGCTGATTGGCCGGTGGCTGTGGCATGCTGTTTACACACAGACCAAAGCGTGGTATCAATCTTCTCACCTATCTCTGGACAAGAAAGGGATTTTTTTTTTTTACTTATACCTGTTAAATAGACATAACAAACATAACAAAAACACAATTGGCACATATCATATTACAGCAACTAATCATTGTAACCACCTCCTAGGATCCAAACACTGTCGTTGAAAAATGGGACAAAGTGCATTCGAGGGGGATTCTGAGTGGGCAGTAATTGGCTCTGACGGTGTAGAGCACCAAGGACAGGTCGCCTGAGATTTGACCTCAGCACTGACACGACTGATGCCAGATGGCCAACCTGTTCCGCTAGACTGCCTTTTCTGAGTTTTCTGAATTTACTTGTTCCCTTAAAAATCTTCATTGTTTTTTTTTTAGCATAAAGATGTCATTTTCAGTGGAACTGACATCAAGCTGTACTCTCTAGAGGTCTGGGCCTGCACTCAGTAGAAAGTTCAAGAGGACAGGGTTTTCCCACATTGCATCACACTACAGACCACCTACCCATGATTCACTTTTTGCTGCTTATCTGGGTCCAATGCAGCCATCAGAGAAGAGCAGAGATACAGACCTGAGGTAGCCAAACAGATGCTGCCCACACTACGGCTGAGCGAAGACATTCTATATAAGAAAATCCCCAAAATGCACCTTTACCAAAGTCCAATACCAACCAAATGGCACTTGATGAAGAGCGATTCAGAAACCTTTGTGAATCAGCCTTAAACGAAAAGAGTCGCCTCAACTGGAATACAGAAAAACAATGTGCGTGGGATCGTCGACATGTAGGCTCACCACCCAAAGGAGAGGAATAAGACTTCAGTGTGCTGTTTGCCAGATGGTGGGGGATGGCAAAGACCTCGCTGTGCTGACCCCAGTTTACAGGCATTTTCACTATAAACACTGCAGAGAAATAGTTAAGTGTTGTACTAGCTCACCAAGTTCCCCCGACCTTTCTTTGTGAAGCAATTACCTTCTAAAGCAAACAAATTACAGCTACTGTTCAGGAGCCTTATCCCCCCTTGAACCATCTAATGATGTGCCAACTTCATTTCACACTTTCAAGCTCCAGTGCAAACGTCAAATAGGAACAAAGCCACAAATTAAAGGCTGCAGGCAAATCAGCATTCTGAAGATTTGCAACTGTAAAATATGTCAATGAATTCAAAACAGTTTACGTTATTTTTGGTCATTGAGATATCAGTTGATCAAAGCATGGCAGATGCCACAGCAGAATCTAGTAAACCTAGATGTTTTCATCTTGTTAGAGCTTTTCAGTGCAGAGTTGACATCCGGAGACATAATAATGATGAATTCTCTAAAATGTCAAGTGAGTCATACTGACTTAAGGTAATTCAATTTCTCATGCTGTCACATCACCTTGCTAAAATGCAATAATAATTTGCAGACACACTTGGGGCTGATGTGTCATCTAACTCTGGTTGCAATCCCTAAATACATTTTCAAATTATGCCACTTTATATCACAAAGGCCTGCCATGCCTAAATAGATACATGCATGCTGAGTTACTGTTGTTCTTTTACACTTCATAGCTCAGCATCTATAATTAAAGGTGCAGAGCGCTTGATGAATTTCATTTAGATATGACAAGCAGGTTCCTGCTAACTGACAACAAACAGAAAAGTGGGATTTAAATCATGACCTCCACTGCAGTTAGTGACCGTGGTCATCTTGGGACTTTTTGAGCAGGTAGTGAAATGCTGCTTTTCCAAGCTCTAGTGTATGTCCGTTTCCTGTGTGTGACCTGGACTGATCCGTGCTCCTGTGTCAATGCTGCTCAGGACAGCTCCAGTGATTACAATTAAGCAGCTCTTATCCCTGGACATAATCAAGGCAGGCCAGTATGTAGAGGGCGGGGTTAATCCTCAAGACCCAAGTCTGAGAGTGGAGGAGGGGGCGTAGCGGGTGCAGAGTGTGGACAGACGGATGACCAGACTTTAACGGTTCTGCTCAGATCATTCTATCATCAGGTAGAATCCACATTACCATACACAAGACATACAATATTCAACACAGGCCTGCGTGTGTGTGAGTGCGCTTTGCATGGGAAAATAAAGGTATACTGCTTTATCCGTACACTGAGGGAGGGGGGAGAGGAACAGACAGGTTTCAGGAATATTCAGGAAAGAAATTCAATCTGCGCTGTGTGTTACTGCAGAGGCCAGGACACAGGGAGGGCGTAAGAATGGGGGGTGGATTATCAGCGAGTCAGCATGTTACAAAGCACAGGCCAACTGATGCTCTAATAACAATGCCACCCGAGGTCCCAACAATTGGGTATGGAGATGATGCCACAAAAATCTAATTTAAAACCAATTTTGACACAAGCATCATTGTATGTCTGGCGGCAGAGAGCCAGCTGCACTGACCCAGCATTTAAGGTTACAACGCAGCTTGAGACTAAAAAAAAATGAAAGCCACTGAGACTATGACTCATAATAATAGCAAACGACTGTAGACTGAAAATGTCTCCGCTGCTACAAACAGTTGTGATGGGAGATAGAAAGAACTCTTGTTTAATTCTTCATAGACAAGCAGTTTAAAATCTAAATAGGTGGTTTGTATTGACCAAATCGAACCAATAAGGAGATTGCAGTAACATTTTGAGGACTGCTAATGCATTGACAGTATGTAATCTAATCTATGGCTGGCTGTTATGGGTGCTTAGAGATATCATCGGTGATGGTGATATACAGGCCATGCAGGTAGAGGCATTCACTCTTCATTATAGTCAGCTGCAACTGACAAATGTAGCACTTAACTGTAAGGTAATCTTTAAGAGCAGGAAAATAAATGGAGACAATATCACAATACATCGCACATTACAAATCATTTCCTAGTGTGACACTTTTGTATCAATATTATAACAATGAAACTCGGAGCTGCACCCAAACGCACTCAGCAGGAAAATGAATATTTGAGTTTTCAGTTCAAATAAAAAACAGTACAGTTATGAAAAAGGAAGATGGAACAAAAAGATCAGAGTGCCAGAGTATAGGATGGAGTTGAGAAGAGCAGGGCTTTATTCACTGTTAGTGGCCCTACAGCGTACCGTACGTCATTCATGACTTAGCTTTTATTGGATTCCTGGTGTAATGAAAAGGAAAGAAACCTAGGCGAAGTTCATTTTTGAGGAAAATGTTAAAGTTACGGGACAATCATCCTGATATGAACCAGCCTCAACTGAACCAAAGCCATTCAAAGTGGTCTAACAGCACATCTCACGTAAGGGGACCAAGATGTGTGAGCCAGTGGGAAGAGAGGAGGGTCCCCAGAAGCGAGGTGTGTCACTTAGGTTAGTACAGTTTCTCGGCAGATGACGCTAAGCAGCCTTCATGTAATGTTGTTCGTCAGCTGTTTGTCAGAAAAAGCACATACTTTTGAAATTAAACATATTTTGCACACATCATCTCAGAATCCCCTGCTAAAACACAGCCGGACTGTCTATGTTTTACAAAACTTCTAAATTTAACCCCTTGACAGAGGCAATCGATACAACTCTAACACAGGCCTGCAATCAGCCTGTGTTTGCCAAGCCCAAACAAAGACATGAGTTATAGCCTTTGCAGGATGGGCGATGTAAAACAGGTGCCAAGACAACAGAGCAGTGCAAGGATGGGTGGCTGAGGGACTGGGGATTGGGAAGGCCAGGGAGGTTGGAGGTGCATGTTAATCACGTCAGGAGCAGGAGGCAGAGCTCTGCAGGTGTCTGTCCCACAAAGGACCATTCACTCTGGCTCCGGATTGGCTTTTCCCCTGACCACTCGCTATCACAGACCGCTTCAGTCAGCCCACAACAGCCACAAAACACAGCTCGAGTATGATCCAACAGAGCAGAAGAACTCTGAATCACAATCATTTCAGTCTTCATGTGCACTAAATACACGGGAATAAGCCTGCAAGTGTCACTTGAAATAATTCATGGTCTGTGATAGTTTTGCTGATAATGACCAATCACTTCCGCTATGTGACTCGGTCAAGAAACACTGCATGCCTTTTGAAAACGACCACCACTTTACTCATTACGCACTCAAGGATGTGAAGCATAGCATGTTTGTTTGAATTGAACTGGCAAACACATAATAACAATTCTATGTAATAATGCTGCTGCTCTATAATTCCCCTGCATACTTGGTAATGAAATGCTACACTGACCATGAAACTATAATGAGGTCGGCATAAGGCTACTATGATTAACAACAGAATGGTTCTGAACGTAGAGCAGTGATATATTTTTATGCAAATGCAAAGGGTCATTTCAATTGGTAATTTCTTTTATATTGGTGCTGCTGCTGTGAACTTGCAAAAAAAAACAAAAAAAACAATACATGGTCAAAGTTTCAAAATTTAGCAGCAGAGGAGCTTAAAGGTCCTACACACCTGACTGACATCTCTCTGACCCTCCTGTTAGTTTTGTGACATGTGTTGGGCCATGTTTGCTGATGTCATGTAATCCCAGCATACCTCCGCTTTGACGGAGCCATTCTCTTATAAAAAGACACACGGTGATCTGTCCATGCTGTCTCTCTGGATAATGTGAGGAAATTCATTCTTAAGACATGCACATGGCAGCTTTTATATTTAAAGGCAGTAATAAATGGCTGATTTGTCAGTCAATGTGGCCCCTGCCTTGAAGATTTGACATGCGGCCTGAAGAGACTAAAGTCGCTGTTAGGAATACTCATTGTCTGTATAAACTAAATCTGTGGATGTTTTTGCCTTAAAATACCCATTGGTTTATTGCAATACATTGCAACTGTTATTGCAGTGTGTTGCAAAACCAATTCATGCATGGAGACTTCTTTTTCCTCTGTTTACTACTCTGGTTTCTCAAGTACCATGAGGACTTCTGATGTAAATAACAATGCATATTGGCAACTGGCTGTTTTGACCCAAAAATAATAAAAATGAGTCTTCGGAAATGCTTGAAAAATCCAAGTCCTTCATAGCCCTCATCACATAAAACAACCTTCTTGTCATCTTGGTTCATATGTCCCCCTGGGAAACATTTCATACAGGAGTAAGAGCACAGGGTCAGTCAGTATCTGCAGCTCTCATGCGGCAGATACAGCATCGTCTTATACTTATTCCATGAGGCCGTCACACAGAGCTGAACACCTGTGGCAGCAGCCAAGTCCTCTGTCTCTCCCGTGAGTGATTCATTTTAAACAGGGGCTTAGTGAAATATGAAAGAAAATCCTCATCATCCCACAATAAATGCATACAAATGGTTTTTGTCGCGGCTGAATAAAAGCACAGAAAAAAAGATTCTGATAAAACACTGCTGAAAGAGGTATGAAACAGGTGGTTTAGCAGCATTACAGCCACAACCTTGCTCTGTGACTGCGAGTTTCATTGCTACAGGAGCACTAAGATATTGATCTGTGATCCACTTGTGACACGTCTGTCCAAGGTGTACCCCATTAATTCAATCCCCCCCTCCCGATCCTGAGCAGTATAGGCAGTGCATGGCTGGGCAGACGGAGTGAAAGTCTGATTTTCAGACCAGGGAATCATACTGAGATAATGCCATGGCAAGTTAGTTCCTGCAGGTTTGAGACAAAGACAGAGTCTGACAGTAACCAGCTTCTACATTTATAACCAAATTGCCAACATGCTACAGGGCTGACGTGAATGCTACATATCTCCTTCAGGCATCGCACTTCCTAATAAATTAGTGCATTAGAGCATGAACTGCTCCTCAGATTAGAGGTGAGCTCAGGTCAGCTTGTCAAGTCCATTAGAAAAATGACATTTTAACCTTTAAGATCTTCAAGTGGTGTCATAAGAATTAGTTCCATGGACAAAAAGCCAAAGTCAATTTCAAAGAAATAGGCCCCAGCTGTCGTCAGATTTACTGCGGAAAAAGCTTTTTTTTTTTTTTTTTTTTTTTTTTTTTAAATTCTGCAGAATAAAAAAAAAAACACTATGCAGCCATGTTTTGTTTGTCATTAATTAGCTTGTTAACCGGTGATTATGGTAATGAATTTTAACAGTGTTTTTTGTCCCAGGAAAAACATATTACAATAGAGGACAGGACAAAGTTGTTATATTTTGTCAGCATGCAGGAACGCGTGTGATAACTAGAGCAGGAAACTTATGAAATAAAAAACAGATTTTTTTAACATTAGCATTCATGGGAAGTCTTCTTGTTTACCCCGGTTACGGAGCATTTTTCAGTTTTCAGTGCAGTCGCAGGTAGTGTGGAAATTCTCAACCTGTCCAGAGACTGCTCTGAGTTTGAGTTGCAAATATTTTGTGTTCCAAATGAGTTACTTCCTGATTGCTAATGAGCCCAAAATGTATTCTGTGAAAGTGAGGATGTGCTGACACTTGCTTTGCAAATATAACTGGCATGAGCTCATTTCCACATATACACAGGCCGACCATATGAGACAGAACTGATCAAAAACACATGTTGCAATGATTTGCTGTATAAAATTGACCAGTTTACATTGTGCATATGGAGTGAGCTGGCTGTCGAAATCTGGAGCACCTAGCCTCGGTGCTCACTACCATGTGGCCACCAGTGATCAGTGTGGATAGTCTTGCACCTGCAACCTTTTTTCTCTTTTCGCTTAGCTGTTTGTTTCACACTTCACAACACCCACACAACATTGTGCACATACACGCAGAGCTATGCTATACAATGGAGTAAAACACTTAATTTCATGTAAAAAGATTTCAAAATTTGGCAATGCGTGTCCATTTTCTGCTTCGGCATGGTCCTCCTGGCAGGGTTAAGGCAATATGTGAATAAGAGACAATATGAAGTAACTTTCTACTATATAACTGTCATTAAAATCCCAAACAGCACCCCATGGCAACTGGGTAGAAACCTGCTATATAAACTGACCCAAATACACACTAATATATGAACCAACGTGCTCCTTATTGGGTTTCTTAAATCTGCAAATCTCTCTTTTAAAAATGTATCTTGATATATTAAATTATTTCAGAAATGATATGAACGCTGTGTGTTATCGCTGGGCTACTGCTTTCCCACATTTACCACACAAACAGTGCTAAATTAAACTCACTAGAGGCATCTTATGACAGTGTGTGAATTCAGTATTTCTGAGGTTTTGGATGGGGAATATTCAAACTCATCAATAAGCCAGTGCAAATGAATTGCACATGCTCACACTTAATTGCTGTAATTGCATCCAACCACATCCTCGAGCCATTAGTGCAAGGTGGAAGTGAGAACGCTGACCAGGACCAATCAGAGTCCACTGAGAACTTCATTTGAAGCTCAGTAATGGCCTGGTCTCAGGTCGGTGTTATGAAGCGTTCAGTCATTCTAGCGGCCTCTCACATGGGACATGAACACAGCGCTGACCCAACAACACCATCAGTCCAGCCACTGACAGCCGCCCCTCTCCAAATAAGGTAATTAGTGGAGAAAACCGGAAGACTCTCCATGGTAACTCACTCACAAACAGGAGGGCTGAAAACAATGGACTAGTAAGGATGTGATGATTGACAGCTCGTTGAGGCTCGCGCTCGCTGCCTTTGACTGCATCCATTAGCGATAAGAGCTTCCAACAACACACAAATATCCAAAAAATATTACATTTTATGAATCTATTTGATACAATAAGATACCCGGCAACATGAAATCTAGTTGCCTCTGTAATACCACATTAAAAACACCGACTATTCCACAAAAGCGTGAAATATTTTCCACACACCGGGTCCGCGTATCCTCATCAATATGCCTCATCTGAGCCACCCGCTCACCCATCCGCAAAGAAGCCGACGGTTTATCTTCATCTATTCCTCTGTCAGTTTAAAATGTTGTATTGTTATTGCATTGTTGTCCCACCCTCCTCTTTGACTTGCAATGGCACAGGCTAAAACTTGGCGTTGCAAGATAATCGCCACATGGATTTACGCGAGAAAGCAGGGAGCTGTGCTGACGTTACCTCAGTTTCTCCTGTTCCTCCTTGTTCTGGAAAGCGAGGGGACCCTCCGGTGCGACGTGCGGTAGTCCGAGCCACAGCTGAATAACGTTGTTTTGAACGCAACTTGGCTGCTGCAGGGATAGGCACCACTGTTACAACCTTCACAATCTCAAATTGTAGTTGTTGTCAGGCTGCTGCTCGCACGTCCCTTCAGTCACGCGGAACATGCATAAAAAAAGAAAGAAAGAAAACGAAGTATCCTAACTGGTTTAAAAGTTATGTCTTGTGCTCAAAGCGACTATCGTTAATTACTACTAATTAGCAACTGCGACGTTGTGTAGTATGAAAGGCAGAGCAGCCCCTATCCCTCTCATCCACAATAGTGCTGGATGCTGTCGGTCACAGCAAGTGTCTCCGCCCCATCACTACTCGCACAGCATTGGAGGAAATTTGTGATTGATTTTTTTCATGATTTATCTGAAATTATTGATCAAGGAATTTGTTCCTGTTATTACTTTAACTTGTTCTCATTTGGTTAGTACTCAGAGTTATGGTTGTTTAAAAAATATCCCATAAAACCGCCTATTAAATTCCACAAAACATAGAATACTCATATATACTCACTCATGTGTATCATTTAGATTTTATTTTATGTTCTCATCATGTTCCGTCTTCTATTTCTCCATATTTGGCACGTCGATTGTTATAATAATTTACTCGTGCCATGACGTTGTAAAGTCAGCACAAATGCGAAGTAAACAACTAGTGAATACTTTTTCAAAGTAAAAGTTTTTAAAGTGACTAACGCCAGAGTAAAACAGTAGTGTAAGACTGCAGAAAAAATCAGCACTTTCATTTTGCGTTTTAAAATAGTGTACAACCTTCAGAATAGGCTGAAATCTACTAAGCTCTGGTTTCAGCCTTGGAACTGAAGCGCAAGTCAATGTAGATTCCAGTCATATTATCAGAGAATCTTAAACACCTCTGTTTTGGACAGGTATTGAAGAGTTAACCCTTGCACCCAGTATACTTAATAAAGAAAAACATGTGTGCTCAAAGTTTTGTTCTGGTCTCGACAAATCAATCCTATGTTGATATTTTAAACATTAAAACAAAAAGTTTACAATATTAATGCTTTTATTTTGAATGTCGCTAACCGGAGAAGCCATTATTACAGTTCGCTTTTAACCTGCTCGTTTTTATATTGCTTGTAAACTGACCAATCACAGAGAACTCCGGAGCCTCGTTGGAAGTGCACTCGTTTTAGTTATTTTCAGTGCCAGGGTGGGCGGGATTCAGGACAACGCGCAGAGAATAAATCTTCACACCCGCCTTGTGAGACGTCTGGAGACCCAAATCGAGGTCATCCAATGTGAACACTTCCTTTCACTTGTCAACAACGAGAGTAAAGGGACAGTGAGTACAACTAGCCGATTCTTCACACTCGTCAACTGTGTTGATGATAACTGGTTAACATTTGGCTGAGCAAACGTCACCTGCAGTGCAATGTGTCGCGCGTAACCAAGTTTAGGCAGGTAGCTAAAGTTTGCGTGGTTTGCCTCTCTGTCATCGTTACGTGTATTGCCTGTAATAATGCTAACCATAGCTAGTTTTTGCTTCGGTGACCAAGTTAAGCTGAAACTAGTTTGCTGGAAGCGGTAGAACTAGCCACATGTTGTAATGTTACTTAACCGCCGTTGGTCTGAAAGGCAAGGCTTGTTTTTTTCCTCCAGCCACATACATAACAGGCAGTGGCTAGCCAAATAGCTAGCTCATCTAACAAAAAAAAAAAAAAAAATAGCAACTATTTATAGCTTGCCACAGCACTGCTCACTGTTTAAACGCAGTGTCATTAGACCGTTAACATATCCAGTTAATGTTAACACTGTAATAGGCAGTTAGCATTATAACCTGCTAGCTTGGTAGTATCAGGTACTTATAGCACCCTCCTTAGCACATCATTGAATGACATTGTGACTCATGGATGAGGTGCTGAACTCCTGCTACTCCATTGCTAGTTACCTTTGCACTCTGTACAGTGAAACGGATGATAAAGATAATGCACGTTTATGATACTATGCCTAAACTTGCTATTTTGAACATTCTGGGTGGTCCATTTGTACGTCATACAGTCAAATATACCATGTTCAGTGACGTATAAGTATTCTGATGAGTGCATCCTAAATATATATGGCACGTTCCCAGTTTCTTTCAGAAGTGTGGTCTATGAACACAGTGAAGAAACCCTTTATCTGATGTCATCTCAGTCTGTATTATGTTGCACAATTTGAACAAGTCCAACTTTGTCTTGCTAGGTCATGATGTTTTTTTCATAGCAGATGTCTTCATTTCTACAGTCTCCTCACTCCCACACACATCCACGCTCTCATACACCAGCGCTTAACACAGTTGCTTAACCTGTTTCTTTTTCTGTTCTTTTTGTCAGATGTGAAAAAGATTTGAAGGCAGGCGTGGATTGAGTGAAACCTTGTCATCAATCCCCCCCAGTACATCCATGTGTATAATTTTCTTCAAGTTTGACCCCCGGCCTGCATCCAAAAATGCCTACAGGTGAGCAATTAGCCCTTTCAGCATACTGTGGTCGGTGCAATCTAAGTATATAAGAAAGCTGTTTGGTCAGTGATGCACTACAGGATGGGGAATTCAGAACTGTTGGAGCTGGCAGAGACTTAGTGTCTTGCTCTACTCCTGATGTAGCAAGAATTATGTCTTTAAACACAATGTCACAGTTAACCTGTGTCAGGCAGCAAGTGGAAAAACACAAAGATGAGGATCAAACATCAGAAACACCTTTAAAATCCTACTTTACCCAGTGTGTGGCCATCTGTTTCAGGCTGTTTTTTTCAAAGACCCTCAGTTGCGAAATGTGTATACAAATTATCCTTGATATTTCTTTTTGATGCAAACAGGACTGGCATTGAATATTTCGCTCAGTTTGCATCATAAAGCTTCAGTAATGTGTTGAGACATGCAGCAACAGAACATATAGATATGTTTTTAAAAATAAAAGAAAACCTTTCAGGTTGATAAATCCCCGCTCTGACAGTGCTGCAATGTTCCCTTTTTCATCCTGCTCCGGGACTGTCTAATGTGTCACTGAGCAGAGCTGCAAACACATGCGAACAGCAGTATAGCAACAAAGAAGTTAAGGGTTTTATCATCTTTTTTCTAAACATGTGGAACTCAGGGACATGGGATTTTGGGGGTGTCAGTCTTTGCCACGGCCCAGGTTTTTCATGAGATGACATGAATTGCCCTCTACGTTGGGCATGCAATGCACTTAGCACTGGTCACATCATAATTATTATAGAAAGGACATCACATCTTTTGCTCAAATCTCCCATTTTAATGTGCTGAATGAAACTTTGTGTGACCTCCATGTGCCCTACCTAGCAGCGAAGGCTGTTGCCAGCACAGACCAGCCCGCTATGAGTAGTCAATGTGAGTTACAGGGTGATGTCGAGTCCAGCTTATTATAATTCCCCTGAGCTCCAGAGTGAGCTCTCTACCTGGCCATAGTCCACCTCTGTCCTTCCTGCTGGGAGTCTGACCCCGCCTCAGGAGATCACAGCAGAGATGTGGTGTGAGTACTGACTCAGACCTGAACCTGGGGAAAGGTGAAACGTACTGTGTCCTAATGTGGTTACATCAGTGCTATATATAGACTATTGGTTGCAGAAGTAGTTTTCTTTTGCTGCAGTGATGTGTAAATCAAAAGAAATGTGCCGCAATACTTTGACTAAATTGGGTTGAAGGCAAGATTAAAGTTTCATTAAGTACAATTATTACACTCCTGCAGCACAAAGTGACTGCAGTATACCTGAGGGGGTTAAATGGGTTCATGTTCAACTCAAAGGACTCATTTTGAAACTACATTTGTGTTTTTGTTTTTGTTTTTTTCAACTTTTCTTTAGAATAAAAGTAGTTCTGCAATCAACCAACGAGCCTTACAATATGAATCTGATCGGTAATTGTGGCGCTTCCTTTAGGCTAGTCATTGTCATTTAAATGTCAACAGCGTCACTAGCAGACACCCCAAAATGATAAAAGTGATGGACTGAGAAAGAGCTTACTGACAGTTTTTCATCGATCTTTCACAATGGTGGGGATAGCATTGTTGACCCCCCTAAGGAGTATGATGTCATTTGTGGCAATTTGACAATTGTATTGTATGTGTCCATTCAAGCTGGGTGGTCACATGCCCCTCCCAATTTTTGATATTGATTTTTTTTTTTAATATTTTGTATTTTATTTGATTACTATTTTTTTTATAATTTGTAATTCAAATCATTCTTCTGATTATGTCAGAGATCATAACACAGAAAGTGACACCCCCCCTTTCCCCGTAGTATTGGTTTCTTCCAAAACTGGTCCACAACAGCAGGTAGGCACACACACAGCTCTCTGTGGCACATCAGTGCTGGAGGAAATGCTTGCTACAGCTTAACTGTGTGTTGCTGAAGTGGTTCATCAAGCATCAGTCCTTTTTTCAAATGTGAAAATTGAATGCAATGTTTTATATACACTTAAATGTAAAAGCAATAGACTCGGGTGCTGTTTCCCTCATTGCATTTGAATCATGTCAAATGCAGTTTTCATTGTCAAATTTTTCTTTTTTTACATGACTTCAGTAATGCTTGCACAAATGGAAAAATAGACTACATTGTGTATATTACATTTTAACTTTCAAATTTGACTTAACATTTGAATATTGTCTGTTTCAGAGTGTTTGAAAATGAAATGTCAAGCAGCTTTTTCATTTTAACATTGTCATCAAACACCCGTTTGAGTGTGTGAAGATGAAAATCCAAAATTATTGCATTTTCATTATTACCCAGATAACACAGACCTAAAAATGGAAAATTAGAATTCCAGTTCCTGTTTTCCTAGATACCTTGTCTCTGAGCACATGGTTGGTCAGGCGGGACTTTAACATGATGGGAATGTGAGATGAAAGGTCAAGTGCTGACAAAATTTACAAGGTAGGATCCTATGGAAATCATGACAATCCTTGAATCCATAATTCCACAGCAAACCTGTGGCTCCTGCCAAGTCCACAAGCCACCGTGTGTGTTGAATACAAAAGTTCAAATATTCATGAAGAGCTTTGATAGTTCCCTGCTCTTCACCATCCCTCCTACATGCAGCTGGTTGACTGTGATCCGAGCTGCTCAAATGTAATTTTTCCCCTCAGGATCATATAGCAGATGCTCTCTCTGGTGCAGCATCATAACTGTTAGCTTTGTTTTGTGGAGCAGTGGTGGCTCATATGGTGCCGTGGGAACAAGCTGCTGTCAGCCCTTGACGCACAGAGGTCGACCCCTATTAGGTCAGTTTGGTCTATTTGTTTGCTCTTAACAGGATCCAAGCTCCCATCCTGAAAGATTAATAGGAGGACTGTTGCCAAGTTTAGAAGGAACATACAGCCATTATAGAGGTCAATACATTTCATTGGCCGTTTTTTTCTACTCTGGCCTGTGTAGTTTGCCCACAGTGCGTTTAAGTGCCTCTCTGCTGTGTTTAAATCCATAACTCAATAATCTTTAACAACTCAGATTATATAAATGTGAAAAATGTAATTTTGTCCACAAAATATCAATAAATATATGCTGATGCATTGCATGCTTACACGCCATAAATCTACAATATGAATCTCTAATAAAATGTTAATTGATGTTTCTAGAAGTCACGGTGCAAGAGTGAGAGGTCATGTTTTCCTTTAGCAGAAGAATAATTGTTTTCTGTGTTTCATAACTGCTGAATAGGTGAGATGGGCTGGATATTGTGTGCATGTGTGTTGCTAGGAGAGTCGTTAATAAGAAAGCTGACCTGACTGTAAAGACATGTATAAAGTAATGGCTGACGTTGCATTAGTTCCAGGTCACATTGCAGTTTCTAGTCGTTAATGACCATGAACATAATGGCATCGCAGCTCACTGACAGGCTGTTCACTCTTGTTTGTTGCACTAAGTGTTTGTGTTGTAGCCTGCTTTGGCAATAAAAACAGAGTTGGAATTAGATAAAATACCTGGACAGGGTACTGATGCAAGGCCGGCACAGACAGCTTTGCAGAGTGAGATGAAGATGAGATAGCTCATCTCGATCTGTCACATGTTTAGGTAAATGTAAATGTATCATATTTGAAATAACCCCTTAAAATCCAGTTTAGCTCTTAAGTTGATTTAAGGTTAGACAGCTGATCTTATTCCACACTGTCTGACAGAGTTAAATGCTGTGTATTCTTTTTTTTTATGGCTGCACCATCACGTCCAGTGGAAATATTCTAGATGTTTGTACATGATTTCAATGTAGCCTGACATATTTGGTGTCTTTGGAAATGTACTTCTTCGTTCCTTCTTCAGAACTTTTCGAACTGGGATCATCAGTCCTGTTTCATTTTTACTTCCTCACTTTCCTCCCTTCTCTATTAAGACTGGTTGTCTGTAACTTTTATATTGGCTTGGCCTTTTGATGTCACATTCCTTTTGATCGTCTCGTCTTTGGTCGTCATCAAAGGACCTCCTCCTTGTAACCTCGACCTTTTGTGTCCTTTGCATTCTGCTCAATCAGTTTCTAATATCACTGTAGTTGAAGTCTCCTGGACACATCTGAGGCCTTTATGAAGTCAGGGGGAGACTCACAGCAAGTCTGTGACACTGTGTCCAGGAGCAAGAAGTCTGTCTGTCCGTCTACCAACTCATTAACTTCTGGGATGGGATCTCATGTGTCCATGATGATGAATGAGTCGTTGATGAGGGATCTGCTGTTGAGACCAGTGATGGTAATACCTCATTGGTTCATGTCAGGAGCGAATGAGCGAGACTCGCTGAATGAACAAAAATAACAAAGTAAACCCCTCCCCCTGCTTCTCTTCAGGCTAATTTTGGCTGCAAACAGAGATGAGTTCTACAACAGGCCGTCCAAAGCTGCAGACTTCTGGGGGACCAACAGTGAGATCCTCAGCGGTGAGTGTGTCCAGCTCACCACTCACCCAACAAACACACATTTTGAAGAAAGTAAAGTAAATGATTGAAGAATTTCCTGCATTCAAAAGGATAAAATTACTGAATGAGTGCTTTAACATATGATTATGAAGTAAATGCTGATTGCACTGACTGTAGAATAATGACACCATCAGCGTTTAGTGAGTTTAAAAGTTGCCTTTGTCTGCTTTAGCCAGGTAAGTCCCAATAATGCTGGAAGGCTTATGCAAGAGAGAGACTTATCCAAACCAATAAAAAGTTGTAAACAGTGATACAAAATCAGCCAGTGGATAGTTTGTTCAGCTGATGTAGAAGAAGTGCTCAGTCGGAACAAAGTGAATATGTGTTAGACTTTAAAAACCTTCCTTGGGTGTGTGGAAATGCAGCAGATGTTGACTTTTTAGCCATGTTGGACTCGTTTTATTCAAGGCTAAATGGCTTTCAATAATCAAGGAAAAAGCTGTCTCCTTCACCCAGGAATCCAATTCTCCTCCACTCCGTCACAGAACATCCCCACCCGCAGTAAACTATATTTAATTGACTGATGTCTAACACACATTATGGCCAAGCACAGGAAATCAATCATCCTTTTTTTCTGCTGAAGGAGGAAACGGAGAGACAGCGTCGTTGTTCATCCGTCTCCTTCTCCCCTCTGTAATAGAGGGGTCAGGACTCCAGTCGTGGGCCCTTAATTGATGGCTGCTTTTATGCGATGTGACAGGAATAAATGGCTCTGCCTTATCTGTGGGGCTGGGGGGTGTGGAGGCAGGGCCCTGAAGGAGACATAGCATGACGAGAAGGGAAGTAAGCTATAGCTCCCAGTGGGATCCCGCTCGCTTTCCGTCCACCCCCCGAGGAGTAAGACCGTTTGGCTCTCTTGGTCACTGTCAGTGTAAGTGACCTGTCTTTATTGATCACCAGGGAGCACAGTAGACTTGCAGCGCCCCACCTTTTCATGTCACGTGAAGAAGAGGAATGTGGAAAGAAAACTTTGGATCTACTGATGGATTGGGCTGAACATGAGGGTTGTCCAATCAAAAGCCGTATCAAAGGATAGAGTCCTTATGTACTTTGTGATTTATTTATTTATTTATTTATTTTTTTAAGTGAATGACAGTCAGTGGACATTCCATCATATGACAGTTCTGTATCATCAGGTGTATCTTAATGCAGGCTAGTTCAAGTTCAGTATGTTTTCTTACTGACTTAATCAGATTTTTTATCAGAGTGAAGGACATTTTGCTTCAAAGCTTGCAGACCTCAGTCATTTTGCATGTTCAGCTGATCTGTGTTTTAGCTATAAACACCAGCAGTTAATCATAGTTAATCAGCTGGAAGTCTGCCAATTGAACAATTTCTCAATTTCCCCACAATTAGAACCAAATTACACGCTTCTTTCCAAGAAACAACATGGAAATTACGCCAGTGAATAATTTGTTACCCAGTGTGCTTCTTGAGAAAGGCTGACAGCTTGACCTGAGGGTTCTAAACCCATTGTGAAAAAACCTGCAGAAACATGAGAAATTACTTTACTGAATGGATGCTAACAGGGTTTTGTATTTTGTGTGAATTGTTCAAAAGTATGGAGGAAACACACTGAGGTTAGGATCTTTTTTCATTTGTGATAGTTCATAGTTATTTCCAGTGTAACGGCTTCTGTGTTTTAAAAACATTTGCTATTTTTGCGTTAACAAGGCCTGGACCTGGAATATGGTAAGGAAGGAGGATCATGGCTGGGGATCAGCAAGCGGGGCAAGCTGGCTGCAATCACCAACTACATGGAAGGACGTCCCAACCCTGATGCACAAGGAAGAGGTGAGCCAGCCATGAAAAAGTGACATCACGTATCTCCAGTCTCCACTGTCCCCTGTGAAAGTTCTTGCATGTTGCTTACACTTTAGATTTATTCCATAATTTAACCTAAGGTTCTGCATTCTGCTCCTTTAAGGAGTTGCTACTGTATATTTAACTGAACCATTTGAAGCACAATACTGCATTTTGAAGTGTCTCCTGACATGATTTCTTCTGCAAATTTCACTTATCTACATAGCTGACACATGTGCTCAGTATTATCAACACAGAGGCTGCGTTCATTGAGTGTGTACTTCAAGAACCCTTTCTTTTTACCCTTGCTGTTCTGCAGGATTTCTAGTGTCTAACTACCTTATGGACAAAGATCAGGACAGCTACTCCTACCTGAAGAAGGTGTCGACAGAGGGCCACCTGTATAACGGCTTCAACCTCATTACAGCGGAGTTCAAGTGAGTGGCAGGTGTGGTGAGAGCCATGCGAGTGTATGGTCCATCAACTGATAAAGCTGAGTCAAAGACGTGTTGGCATCATGGGAATCTTTCCACTGCGATTTGGTTGCAAAAAGACACACTTGTCTTCCAGCAGGAGCCGTACTCTCAACGTGATACATTTCAAAAGTTGAAATTTATTCCAGAGAGTTAGGAAAACTACTTAATATAGCCACCTAAGGCTGCTGGATGGTAAGACAACTCCTTTATTGCACTGTGTGGGTGTCATGAAGTGACACTGGCAGATTCTTGCGCACTAAAGGATTCTGAATGTGAGATTTTTCAGAAGCTTGCTGAGAATGGGCTGTAACTCTGTTCCTCTGAATTCTGGCCTTACCTTGGAAGGAAACCGCAAAGGCAGCTTCTTCATCTCTCGAGTGCTAAGCAGGCAGAACTGAAAAGAAATCTCAGATGCTGCTCTGTGGCAGAGCCAGCATTAAAATTCTAAAGGAACACCTGTTCATATTTCAGGGTTTCAGACAAAGAAAATCTAGACAGCATTAAAAATAATGAGGGTTTTTTTTTTTTTTTTTTTTTGCTTCCCCCCGCTTCACCATCCTGACTTTACAGAATTTGGTGATCTGTTTAAGGGAGGAAAATCAAAGTGGGATCAGTGCACACCAAGATAGCTGTCATGGTGGAGGCCCCTGTAGACAATTGGCATGGAAACGGGTCTCTGCCAGCGAGAGGTTGGAGGTTCAGCTCGAACACACACACCCCTACCAAACTGTATCCCTGCTGGGGGAGATAAAAAAAAATCAGGTTTTTCACAGTGGAGTTTGGTGTCACGATCTGTGTATCCTGGTAACATGGCCTCAAGCAGGATCTTGTCTCAAAGGGGATTTTCTTATGCCTGCACATCCCTTCCTCCACATTTTTAGCATTGCTTTTAAGTTAGAGTGTGCATTGGTTTTCTGCTGTATTAGGCTAATAATATCATTTTTAAAATCCATGATGTCAGCTAATCATCTCTGCCTGCCTCCAGGATGGATATGGAGCAGACCTTCTGGTCTGGAGACAGTTTGGTTTTCAGACTGAAATGACAACATCGTACTGTAGCTGGCCACTTACTTACAGTTTTGATCTTATATTCCCATAAGACACCACTCTCCAAACCCTTCAAATGCCAATTATCTCTCATAATACAGCCCCATGCACACTGCGTCAACATGTGGAGAAATCCAAAACTTGCTGCTGGACCTTGTAATGGTTGCCTCGCTATGATTGGACAGTCACTGTCAAGGGGAGTGAATGGACAGTGGAGTGAAAAGCAATCAAGAGAAAAAACATACAAGTTTCAAAGGAGAATTTTTAGTCCCAGGTATTTAACATCAGAACAAAATATAAGCTCTTTGCAGCCTCAGTTCAGCCTCTTTTCATGTCAGACTTAACTGCAGCAAGATGGCTTGACTTTTGCGTCTTTGATAGCTGGACAGCATCAAGATATGCAGTGTTCTTGTTAAGACCAGGAGCCGTATTTGTGCCTGCGCTGCCCCACTGGCATTCCTCTTAAGTGAAAGAATAAGGTGCCCACGTTTCACGAGACATCAACAGAGCGAACGACACCGTGTGATTATGTCGTGATAATGCCTCATGTCTTCCAGTTTGGCTTGGCTGTCATCTGGGGCTCCTGCTGTGAGAGGGCTGCGCGTGTTTTCTCCACAAATACCTGTCTGATGGGAGCCGCGCTCACTGCAGATAGAGATGACACACAGCGGCAGAAAGCGAGCCTACATCTTTTCAATAAACACTGTCATTACCAGCCTGTTTGTTTTGCACTGTAGCGCGTCCAGCAGCACAGACGAAATAAGGCGTCTCATTTCTTTCCGAATCAATAACATCTGGTGGGTAGAGAGTAGCTCTGTATTACAATTAGAGGATTTCTCATTCATGTGTAACCAGAGACATGATTTATGATGTGGTGGCGGTGGGGGAAAAAGATGTGCCCGCCACTTTTAAGCGTTCTCTGTCTTCACTCAGTTTGTGAGAGTGTGTGTTTGCGTGATCACGCTCAATGAGATGCATATGACAGCAGTGGTGTACACTTAATACACAACCAGAGGGACATGTTGTCTGTTAAATTGCGATTCTTGTTAAACTAATACTGTCCTAATTAATCATCTATAGCCACGTTGGGTTGAGTTCTACATGTGAGTAATTTGGTCAGTGGCATTTCCCAGAAAGTCGTACCAAGCCTTCCCTTAGTGGAGCTGCTGCCATATATATTTAAAATTTGATCTTAGATCTTCTCTGCTTGATGCTCTCCAGGCTCCATATCCAACATTTCATCTGACTTTCCTATAGCTTTGGTTTTTGATCCCACTTTATGTCACTCGCTTTAAAGTGAATGCCCAGAGATTATCCATTTTAATGAATATCTCCTCTGATGTTTGCCTGCAAAGAAATGCCTCGCTTAATGCACTTTCAGTCAAACAGAGTGTGACTGCTTTATCAAAACAATGTTAGAAAGTGGTTCAATCTCATGGCCCCAAACCATGTGTTGTGATTCTTGGCAGAAACTTGTTTGAGCTGAATAAGAAAAACAGTGGTGGAGCAGATATGCACATTCCAGGGGTGGAGTATCAAGGGTGGATGAACTCTCAACATCAACAAGAGGAACTGCTATCAGTGTTTGTTTTTTCCAAGCACTAGTAAGATTACCTGTCGGGAATTCACATTCTCTTTGCACTGAATAGAATTAGCAGGCGGTGCTCGCAGTAAATAGCTCAAATATAGCCTGCGTTGTTCAGTGAGTGAGTCCAGATGTGCAAAAATTGCCACAAAAATCAAAATAATGTTGATTTTGGCTTTACGGTTGTTAGCATGGGGTCATATTTTACATCATCAGGAGATCTGAATCCTGCTACTTTTTCCTGCATTTGTCTTTCCATCTGATCCACTGTAGGCTGATTTTTGATAGGCCAACTTTTCTAGGTCGTGTGTGATTTTGTTACTTAAGTTACATAAGAACATTATGGTGTTTTGTTCTATTTATCAAGTCAGTGTTCGCCTTGCGGTCGTATACAGTAGCCGATGTTGAAATAGGGTACCAAATTGATATGTCTATAATGATTCAAAGTCAGATTTTTTTACTGTGTATCCAAACATAACATTGTCATCCATAGAGCTGAGACGCTAACATGTCTAAAACTTATTACAAACAAACAAAATACCAAACAAATCCAGTGTTTTCCCACATTTCATGCCTTTCATGTCCACATGTGTGGGTGTACACGCACAGATGTGTGTGTGATTGGATACAAAAGTACATGCTGTCATTACCCAGGAGCGAACACCATCGTGCCTATCTACATTCAACTGATGATATTGAAAGCTCATCCAACCATCTCCAGGCAACTACACCACAGCTGGCGATGGGGAAACTGCTCTGCAGCCTCAGTATAGAGCACTCTTCATTAGAACGTCTCCCAGCCAGCATACTGATTACTTCTCTGACTGAGATCTGACAAAGCCTGTTTTCGACTCTTCCCTCCTCGTTCTCTCTCTGCCCAGTGGCCTTGACCCCCTGCTGTTCCCTCATCTCAGCCCAAATCAACCCACAGCACACCTGATGGGACTTTCAATATTCGAGCCAGTTTCAAATAGCAGAAATGGAGCTGTTTCTCTGCAAATCCTCCACCTGCTACCACCACGCTCAATTTGATGCACATCACAGGCAAAGTGTGTACATACATAGACACCGGGCCTTTAAGGTATTGCCGAGTTCAAGTCGCAATACCAAGTGGAAAATAGTACTTCAGACATTGTGTTTGCCCACAGCAGAGCCAACAACAGGTAAACGCTTCAGAGATTCTTCCATTTCCCTTCAGGTTACAGTGCCATCTGGTTCGCATTGAGCAGCTACCGTGCACATGCATGTGTGAGGGGTGAGCGCTATTACCCGAGTCAACATTGGCCAGTGCTGCCGTGTTCATAGTCACCATAGGAACACAGAAAAAGCAGTTGTTTATTCACACTGTTCGGCTGCGTTTGGATACAAGCTGGAAACAATATCGAGGTCTTTGTTGTTGTCAGAGAGATAGCGTAATGTCAACCTGCGGCTTTGAGGGATCCCTCGCAGCTGCCCTGCCTTTAGAAAGTGCTCTGCTCCAGGAGATGTACCCAGGACACAGGGATCCTTGTGCAAACAGTCAGGGATGACCTCTGCAAGGCGAGATCAGCACTAATCATTTGTAGGGAACGAACATGAGAGTGTGTGTGGCGTGAGAGAGCCTGTGTCATCATGTCATTCCCTCAGTCTTGAGTTTGCTGAGGTTGAAAAGGCATGGGAACATCCCTGAGGAAAGCATGGCTTGAATTACGATGTGCAAGATAAAAAACTGACTGCTGAGATCCGATGAGTCATCACCTACATTTTAAATTCTAAATGCTGGCATATGTGTTGTCATGTCACGGCATCTCTTGCATCATTCCGCCTTTGCAGCTGGGCTGACCTAATGGATAATGATCCTCACTGCTTCCTTTCGATTTGGCTAAGGAAGACAAGGACAGGCGTTTCATCGTTGCCTGATAAGCAAAAAATCGAACGTTTTCGATTCGCAGTAATATAAAGCAGAGAAAAGCTGTACATTTGGAACAATCAAATGTTTGGCATTCCTGTTTGAGACGTGAATCAAACATTTTATTGACTATCAAAATAGTTGTCACTCAATATGCTGTCTATCAACTCGGCTCAGCTCTGAACATCTGGTATGAAGTCATTAGTGAGTTCTGTGGCTGGCATTTTCTGCTTAAGGTGATCAGTGGTATAGACCAAAGGCTGATTTGTATTTGGGTGTTTAAAACTATCTGGTACAGCGTGTGGCAGAGCTACAAGCCCAGCAGCATATTCTGTTCCTGCCTTGCCAGCTATTGACTGGGAAACTTTCCAAGTTAGATGTTGAAGCAGTGTTGCACCACATTTCAGATTGACTGATGCCACTGGTATGGCTGTCATAAAATTGACATCAAAAAATTCATTCCCCTGCTGGTTCAAAGGATTTGGTCATAATTTATTATTCACTCTCCTGTACCAAAGCCGTCACAGATGCCCTTGATGTCAGACAGATTTTTCAGACTGAATAAATTCCCTCTAACTGAGGACTTTGCAAAGAGATCTAACACCATAACTAAAGGGTTTTGTGGTAGTCAAAGGTGTTTGCAGCACTAATTTGTATTTTGAAGCTTTAATTTTACCCAGTTGTTCCTTTAGGATAGATTTAAATGCTGCAATTAAGCGCGGCGTTAGGTATTTTCCCATTTGAATTGTCTGTACAAATGAAACCGGCTTCTTAATTCCTCTTTTCCAGGACTGCAAAGAAAATCAATCATTAAAGAACACTGTATGGTGCGCTGTTGATGTTCTCTTCCACCCTGAGCACCCATTTTACACGATTCCCGCAGGAGTGCTCCTTTCAACACTGCTGTATTTGCGTTTATTTCAAGAGCACAGACGCATTATGACTCTTGACACAGCCTTCATAATTAGACACAAACAAGTCTAATCATCACTAAATGCAGTCTCTAATTTTCCATCTTACTGTGTCCCGTGCAGAGCCAAACAAGACACTGTGTGTTACTATGGAAACAGAGGCAGCCCTGAACCCATCCATCTAAAACCAGGTCTGTGTTTTTAATGTGGTTGCTGTAGAAACGGTTCATTTCACATTTTAACTCTCCTCGTGGCCTTTGCCCTCATCATTTTAGCCTGACATTTCCATGTTGATGTGGCTCTCAGATTGCCTGAACCAAGCTTATCTGTGTGTGCATTTGTATTTTTCACTTGCCCCTCAGCAGGAATCTATGGCTTGAGTAACTCGCTGCTGGACACTCCATGGAGGAAACTGCTGCAAGGCAAGCGTCACTTCAGCAGTGTCGTCAGTGACCAATCCCTGTCCTGCGACGGACTGGTGCAAGAGCTGCTTGGCGTCCTCAATAATGAGGAACTGTGAGTGGTGAACACCTGATTAAACACGTCAAAACAACAGCATTTCATCTTGATTTTATGTTCCAAATAACCTCATGATAATACTTTTTTAGTAATTTAAAGGCTTGATTTCGGATGTGAAGCAAGTCTGGGTGAATTGCCACCGATGGTGTCATGAATATTGGTTAATTCCATCTACACCCACTAGTGCTGTAGGGTGGTACATTGATAATGAACATTGCAGAATTGTACCAGGTCGGATGCCGTATGTGGGGTCAAGCACTGATTGATTCAGGATGCACAGAGCTCCCTGGAAAATGCCAGACTTCATAAATACTGTCAGGGCTCTGAATGAGCTGCTGTGGGGGATTGAAATTTTCGCTGCATCCAGTGTTGGTTCCTCTTAATAACACAGTCTTTTGCATGGTGTTATGTGATGCCAGAAGGGTGTAACAAACATATTGACATTTTGGGAAATACGATTATTCACTTTCTTGCTAAGAGCTGGATGAGACGATCAATAAAGCTTTCAAATCTGCACGGTAAATATGAAGCTGTAACAAGTGTAAAAACAACAAGTCGTGGTTTTATCTTGTCATCAATATGAGGTTGACAGGCAACCAGAGAGTCCAGGAAGTTTGTGTGCCCAGCCAAGAAGTATTTTGGCACAAACCTTCAGTCAAACCAAAGCTTTTTTTTTTTTACTTTTCAGTATTCATGCAGATTAAACAACCAAGATATGTCATGTTGAGCAGTGAGCTTTAGAGGTGCTGGAGGGCAGAGTTTGTTATCATTGGACAGAGGCAGGCTATCTCTTTCCAATCTTACTGCTCAGATACGCTAACCGGCTGCTGTCTAGTGACTCTCAGCAGGAAAGTGAGTAAGTGTAGTTCCCAAAATGTTCAACTATTTCATTAATGGAGAAACAACGCAGTAGCCATTGTGCAACTTTTCCATTTTATTGAAGTGCATTTTTATTTCCAAATGCATGGTTTAGGTAATTGGGTCAAAGTGATGTCTTGTTTGAAATGTGCATTCTGTAGCAAAGCTGTGTTTGCTGTCAACAAGAGATTGTTAGGGGAAAGGTTTTTCATAACTGACAGAAATGATTGCTATTCCTGACAAACTTAGACCCAGATTTAAGAAAAATATTCTCTCTTGAGCGACTGAAAGCACAGAGCTGCAGCAGTTCAGGTTGAGGGACCATTTGTGCAGCTGTTGTTTGTACGTTACATATTTTATGGATATGATGCATCAGTTGATTACTGACTTAAATGTAGTGCACAGGCAATATGACAGACAATGATATATACAGGTTTTTGTTGTGGGTTTGTTTCACAGGAACACACCTGATCCAGTTCAGGAGAGCCAGGGTGATGGTTACAGCAAGCCCATGATCCAGGCTCTGTCAGCGGTGTGTGTTCGCTCTCCTCATTATGGCACAAGGTCAGTATCTTCTACCCACACCAAACCTCTGCCTCGCCGCTTGTATCTACCTGAGGTGACTGACAGAGCTGTGCTTGCCTGAAGGATCATACAGAGAGCTGCTGGTATACAAAAATCAATCATCCACACAGAAGAAATGAAAGGGAATTATCTGCACTGTACAAAGACTGTCCAGTACCCAAAATGTCAGAGAGTCGACCAGAGCCATCAAAGTGTCCTTTAGCAAGGCACCGTGTGCCCCTGCCTGCTCATTCTTGTTGTGGGTGCTTGCAAAATACCTTGAACATGAAATTGACCCTCAGTGTTGCTCTCGCTACCTGTCGTGTTCTTTGATTTTGAGTCATTTTCAGTTTTATTCATTCTATATTTCTTGTCTTTCTTTGCTTGTATCTCCTGCGTCCCTGCCCATTCAGGACCAATACAATTATCCTGATAGACGCAGAAGGTAACGTGACCTTCACAGAACGCACCATGCTCAACTGTGACACAAGCAACTGGAGCACCAGTTCCTTCCAGTTCAAACTGCAGGTGTGAGGACACAATGGAGGAAACCAGCTCTGTGCCTTTCTGCATCACCTTTCCTTCCATCGCCTCCGCCTCCCACCCCTCTCCTCCAGCTGCTCTTCATCGGAGCAGCTTTGTGAACATGAAGACTCGTCTGCACTTTTTCTTCAGCCCTAGCTGCCTCATTGACATCAGTGATGCGTGTGTTTCTTATTCTTGATTTAATTTAAGATGCATCTTTTGGAAATGTGTGCTAATTTAAAAGATTGCCAAAGAACATTCAGAATTTTGTAGAGGAAAATATTTTATCTACATGTCACAAAAAAAAGTTGGGCTGCTCCAAAAAGTCTAATCTATGACAGATGGCTGGCATCCTGCTTTGAACTGCTATCAGTACCATTGTGGACAAGATTATTTTAATGCAATCTAATTTATTCTTGTTGGTGTCAGGTTGTTTCCTTTGAATCTGTTATATGGCGTGACTGCGCTCTTTATGCACAAACCACTGGCTTAAATTTAAAAACAGTAATTTAGTGTAAAAATCCTGCAAATGATTTTCTGTTTTGCACAATAGTAATTCATGGAGTCACCAGCATTTTTCCAGAAGATGTGTAATCTGATTGAAGATCACAGTAATTGTCATAAATTACAGTTTCCACTTTTGATTACAGGTAATGATGATGACAGATAGCAGGTAATTCATTAGATCTGCCCCGGCCCTGCACAACAGTAGTGTTGATTACAGCAGACATTTCAGTGTTGAATGCAAATAGTTTCAGGTACTGGATCTCTGCCCACTTCCATTGGTAGAACGATGCATTTTACAGCTGCTTTACAATAAAAACAATTTATCCGAATGCTCAAGTTTACTGTACCATATAATGACTGCTGGCATTAATACACAAACACACCATTTTTTTAGTAACAACATATGTTCATGCACCTGTCAGATGATTTCAACATGACACTCTGTGTTAAACAGACAGCTGGCTCCGGTGTGCTTGTGCTTCCAGGCGTTTACTTCCACTATTTTGTGTGTAGAGCGTTATTTCAATGAGAGTGCGCTTAGCCAGCCATACATTCAGTGAATGTCCATTCTTCAGGTGACTCTTAAAAGCAGAGGAATCCACACTTTATAGTACTTGTGAATACGCAAGTTTTGTTTTTTATTTTTTGTCCACACGCACCTTAATCCACTGTCAGGTTTTGGTGTGACTGTCCCAGGCAGTGCACAGCGGCCTTTACTCTCTACAAAAGGTTTATAGGCCGTTTTCACAGATGACATTCTGACATGTCAGAAAAGTACAGGTGCAAATAATCAAATGAGTCATAGCTGAATTCCATTCAGCTTCTTTGCTTTCTGGGCTCTCCTTAATTATATTAGGAACACGTGTGTTTGTCCAACAATGGAAAATCAAAATGTCTCCTGTGATAAAGCCACATGGCCAAAATAAATTCACTTTTACTGAAAAAATCTGGGTTTCGGCCGCTGCATTTTATTACTGATCTGCTGCTGTTAGTGAAGAGTGACCCCAACTGGCAATTTGCAATAATGCCATTCACGTGTTCCTCGTGCAGTCTGCCCCTCAAAACACCAAATATCCAATTCATGTGACACTGACATATCAGCCCTTTACCTTCATAGACACTGGTGGTGACAATGAATGAAAACCATATAAACAAGCTCACTCTACAAAACCACAAGTGCAGAGTGTTTACAGAGACACCTGGTATGTTTGACATTGATGTGTCATATGAAAGCAGCTTGGACATCAGTGAAAAACATTTATTCAAGTTTAGCTTTTAGACACATCACAGACCAAACAGCATCTTTATTTTGCTAAAGGGCTATGCAATCGCAGCTTCTACAGACTTGTCAGTAAACCTTGCATATACCCAACTGACAATGCAAGTCCGTGATTATTGTTGTATTTTCAGTACACATAAACAATTATTTCAGGTCTTTGTGTACTTCTAGTTTTTGGCTTCTGTACATATATTGCAGTTGACTCTAGTCAGTGGCTCGGAGCCTGTGCCGATTATACTTTTATGCTGTTTCTCACATATTTATGTTTCTAAAATTACATGAAAAAATAGTCAGTCCGCCGTGAAGTGAAGTCATTCAGAACAAAATTCCCATTCTTCATTTCTTGGCTATTCTGACGTTTGTGTGTTAACATGTTGCTCATTGGACAAAACTTATGGGGCTGTTATCTTATTGGTTGAATTGTATCAATAACAGAATGTTGTGATTCGTCCGCTGATCGATCAATTATGGAAAAGCTGGTACTGGGAGGCGGGGTCTGAGTTGGTTTTGCCGCTGTGGTTTTCTTCAAGATGGCGGGGCTGCAATTGAGGCAGTATGGCGGCGTGTCGAGAATTAAAATAATTTAGAAAGGTAACTTAGTCAGGTGCCTGGTAGGAAACAGCCGTGTCATATTTATCGGTAAGTATTTCTGTACTAAACTGTTTTCAGGCTTGCTGCCCATGTGAGCAGACGCGGATATCTGCACAGTCGGATGGCAGCTTGCTAGCATATTAGCATTGATGTTAGCGTTACCAGGGGCCCGCTGTGCCGCTAAAGACTGAGCAGATGCGCTAAAACGAGGTTCTCCCCCGTCATCTTAGGATGAATTTGTCTGCTATTTGAACTTGGACAAACGTTACTCATAAGCCCAAGAAAGAGGAGACATATTCAACGCCCGAAGTTAGTTTTCCGCAGCTACGTTGTAGCATGAATATGTTAAATATCCTGTCATATTATGCTATCAGTCATAAAGTTGCACTAAGTGACGTCTGCTCTCACTGGTCTTCTTTTCTAGCTCCCAGAAGATACCAGTGGAGGATGATCAGTGCCTAGATCCTGTATTAAGCTGAATGCATTGTGATTTCCAATAATTGAGACAGTGATTCTGAAAGCTGTCTACATTAATGAAAAGAACAATGTAGTCAGCTTAGCATTTTCACCTCTGGTACGTGGTCTATACAGGGATGTGCTTCTGCATGCATTCTGGTTTTAGATTAGAAGAAAGGCTCTCAACAGGTCAGATTTTAGAGTAAATTATCAGTCTGTATAAGTTGTAGTACGTAATATAGAAGAAATGGAGATAGATGATGTTCTACCCCCTCTCCCCTTGGAGCCACCTGATGATATTGGCCGAGATGAGGGCAGAGCACCTCCACCACCTCCCCTGCAAACGTCCAGTGACGCAGAGGTAATGGACGTTAGCTCTGGTGGTGATGGATACACATACACCCCAGGGGACGGGGAAGCCCAGCCACAGCAGCCCCACAGCATGGGCTCAGTAACTTTCTGTAGCCACCTCTCAGACGAGGCCAACCCCAATCCACCGTGCCCCCGAACAGCCCGCCACGCTCCCCCAGTCACCAAGTTTCTACCAGACCTCAAGCTGCTCAGAGATGTTAAAATCAGCGTAAGCTTCACTGAAAGCAGCAGTAGCAAAGACAGGAAGGTTTTGTACACGGGTGAAGAGCAGGAGGGAGGAAGCGATGACTGCTTAAACAGCCTGAATGGTGAGTTGCATGACTCAACTAGTGAGCAGGAGGTAGCTGAGGGTAGTTCTGGAGCAGGAAACATTGCAGGCAGAGCATCAGAGGAGGCTGAGGTAGATCTGGAAAACAAGGTAGTGTTCGCAGTCCTGGATGAGTTGGATGACTTCTACGAGAACTTCCTGGATCATGACAATGGGGAGCGTGGCGGCTTTAAGTCTGAGGTCATAGTTCAGCAGGAGCAAGCAGATGACGAGGCTGTGGCTTATTCCTATGAGGTACGTTTTGTCTTTTTTCTTCTGTATCACTTGTCTTTATCAGCTACACAACCAATTTGTCCTTTGCTGTCAAATAGAAATAATGTCGGCCTAATACAGCCCATACAGTACACTCCGGAAAAAAAGAGGGCATTATTAGCACTGTTTCATGAAATGCAGCCTCCCCTGTCATCTCAGTGAGACCACTGCGATGGCACAGCAGGTGTGCGGACACAGCAACAAAACAAC
Organism: Chaetodon auriga; assembly: GCF_051107435.1. NCBI lineage: Eukaryota > Metazoa > Chordata > Actinopteri > Chaetodontiformes > Chaetodontidae > Chaetodon > Chaetodon auriga. The sequence continues at coordinate 7,183,258 of NC_135078.1, forward strand.
CTCATGGTTGCTAAAAAAAAGTCTTTGCTGCAATGCATCATCTGGCAATTTTGCAGTTTTCCTTCGCATTCGCAGTGTTTTAGATTGAGGAGAAAATGATTGCTGCAGTAATTACATAATAGCTTTCTCATAATATTGGAAACTGATGTCTAAAAAAAAAAAAAAAAAAAAGTGATTAGACATCCCATTTGAGGCCTTCTCACTAGTACTCGAAGCAACCCCTTCAAAGCAGTGCAGCCCCTGCATTGACAGTGCAGCTTTTGATGGGAAGGCACCCTTATGGAGGGGTGGTGAGACCACACTTCCATAAACCTTGTTGTATCTTGTGCCAAATATGATGTTGCTACATAACTGCCTCCGTGGTGTTAGGTTACCCACATTTAAAAAAAAAAAAAACAGTTGTATGTAGACATGTGGGTGATTTTAGTTTCATTTGGTTAGATTGGGCTCTCCTGCTGTTATTGATGTCTCTACCCAAGCACAATGCATGAAACAAAATCCTGCAACTATAGGTAAACATACTGGCCCAGTACTTCCAAATGTTAAAGGTGGGGTGAGTCATTCTGGAGAAAGATTGTTGGTATTTGAACTCAACACCCAATTAAATGCACCCCTCCCTTCAGTGCTCCTTCAGAAGCTCGGCCCCCCCAAATTCATGGATGCACAGTCAACATGCCGAGAGAAGGAGACATTTTCCTTAGAGCCAGCACACCAGCTCCGGACAGCGATACTCACAAGTGTCCTGCTGTTGTAGCTAACATCACAACAACAGCATATCTTGACTAACTAGAAATTAAGCTGAATGTCAGTGGACAAGTAATTTAATGTTACCCGACTAACAAATCTCAAACATTACATCAGCATAACGTAGCAAAACTAATGTTATCCACATGTCCACCAGAAATTGAGCAACCTCCACATCCGCCTTCATGCCTTTCCACTCTTGGAGTTCTCTCCACCCTTGGAAAGCCTCACCGCATTATGTTAACATGTCCTGTGTGCACTAACACAATGCCACCTGTTGCTGATTATAGGCTGGGCTGTATGTTTCTAGTTATCCTATTGGCTGCAGGGAATAATGGCACAAATGAATTGAAAGAAAAAAATCTGGGAACACATAGAGATAAAGTACAGCTAGAACTGAATCAAAGGACGAGTGAAAAGCCAAAACAATCAAAGGATCAGAAAAATGACTGATGCAACGATTTCTTAATGCATCACTTCAGACCTTTTCTGCATCAGTATGAGTGACTGAGCCAGGATCTAATGCTCCATTAAGTAACATAAATTTAAATGAATGTTTGTTTTTCTTTATTTCTTTGTTTTTTTATTACTGAAATGATTAAGTGAGATGCTGGAAGAGGTTAGTGTCATTTTAAATTTTTCCCATTCAATGCCGGGTTTCCTTTTGATTCAAAAGTAATCAACAGTCATAAAGAAGGAATCAAAACAGCTAAAAATGTCATTTAATTTGTAGTTGTAGTGCATATGGATTCAATATTATCTTTCTCAATTCAGAGGTATTTCACTTTTATGCTTTAAAGTGGAACTGTACATTTTAACCTCTGTTGTGGTAGACTGTTGTGTGGTTTTTGTTTTTTTTGTCCTCCACCAATTGTTCACCATGGCATTGCATCAAAACTTCCTTAAACTGGTGACCCATCCTTCTCTCCCGGCCTTAACCATTGACTCTTCCAGGAGGAGTTTGACAATGATGTCGATGCTCTGCTGGAGGAGGGAATGCCGGTCCCAAAAAAGATGCGTCCGGCAGAGGACAGATTTGGCGGGGACAGTGATCATCAGTCAGATGGTGAAGGAGGTGTTCAGCCCATGATGACCAAAATTAAGACTGTCCTGAAGAGTGAGTGGTGGATCTGTCTGTTCAGGGTTGGGTACTATCAAGAAACCTACAGTTGAATGTCATTTCAATACTACAGGTCACAGTATGATACCATGTTCTGAACCAGGGACGGGGAACTTTTTTCCCATCATGAGCCATTGCAAATTTTGTAACATCCTTCTAGGGCCATACTAAATTATTGAACACACATATCACACACAATGACTGGAACTGCTTCTCTTCAGCGAGGTGTCAGATGGTAGTGATAATGATGCTACTCACAGCTGGTTTTCCAGGTTTGGTTCAGTCCGTCTTGAGCAGAAAGGAGTCTTTGCAAGAGTCAGTTTTGAAAAGAGCTGCTCGCAGCAGTAGGTTGTCCCAAACACAGGTGTAAACTTCAGTGCCTGTCTCCTCATAATGGACAAATCCTCAGGGTGTACATGCAGTTTCTAGACCTCGAGCAGAAGGGAGGATGCTGCACTTGGCTTTGAGCTCGTTGTTGCTTTGCAGCTCAGTGATTTTATGTTGTAGGATGTCAGGCACATCAGCTGGTTCCACATTAAACAGTGTACCAAATGTTTTCAGTTTCTTGTGTTTAATTGTCATGTCCTAAAACCTCGAACCAATTTCCCCAAGGAGATGTCACACTGACCTGCACACTCACATGTCATAGCAGCTTTTGTCATTGCAGAGTAGGAACAGGCACATTTTCACTGATGACTGATTGTATTTAGCGGCCACCTGGAAGGGAATTTTTTTTAATCGTTAGTTGTTATTGTTTTTTTTGTTTTGTTTTGTTTTTTTTTGTAGTTGTATTTATGAGCTGCCTCATATGCCAACTTTGCAGGCTGCATATGGCCTGGAAGCCGGACGTTCCCCACCCCCTGCTCTTAACAGTACCTGCTCAATGCATATGTGTTACATCTGTTACATAATCATATTTTGAAGTGAACTGATATCAAATATAGGATAGTATCGTGTTTTTCATTCATAGTGTTGTACAGTTGTGTGCATTGCTGACATAGATTACAATACAGAGTTTCTCCTGGGAGAATTAGTCAGCAGAAGTGGTAAGATCTGCACAAGTAAAATGACAGCTAGAATTTTTTTTCTGCTATCAAAAAATCAAAAAGTACACACTGTTTAGCAACTTTGACACACATACACTGGTATTGGTCAGCCGCTGAGATGTGAAACACACATGCATGGACTCACTGAATTAATCAGGTTTGAAATCTTAATTGTGATTGAGTAAAGTTTTGAGTCTGCAAAGCATTAACATAAATATCACAAATTCTAAGAACTTGCTTGTTTTATAAATGATTGTCCAAGTAGCATTTCTTTCTTCACTGTCTCGAACGAGCTCATTGTTCAAACACTGTGCAGATCAGCAATGAAATCATTGTTAAAGGTTTGTAACCTAAACTAGAGCAAAGTGTGATAGGAAGTGGTGACAGGCAACGCGTGCGTGCGTGCGTGTATGTGTGTACATGTACCACTGAGTTCTGTTTGAGTAGTCTGATGTTGATATTCATCTATTCGGTGATGTTTCCCTGCTTTACGTGATTTTCGTACTGAAACCCAGCTGTTGATTACCTGTTTCCTTAATCAATGTGAATATCTCTTGATTGCTTGACACACAAGGACATGTATCAGTTTTGCGGTTACACAACAATCTTGTAATAATTACTAGAAAAGTTTACCACACAAAGTAATGGTGTAGTAATTAGTGCCTACATTTACATTTTTTCCCCTTGTGCCAGGCCGGGGGCGTCCTCCCACTGAGCCTCTACCTGATGGATGGATCATGACATTCCACAACTCAGGCATTCCAGTCTACCTGCACAGAGAGACCCGGGTGGTTACCTGGTCCAGACCCTACTTCCTTGGGACAGGCAGTATTAGGGTAAGACGTAATACTAGTGTCCGGTCTAATATTTGCAGGGGTTTTGATCCTCTTATGTTTTGGGTACACCTCTGTGTCAGCTCTCTAACCAAAATAGTCACACATTTTCTCCCGCCACCAGTTTGTTAACCAGTTTAGGTGGCCCATACTAGTTCCCAGCTCTAGATGCATATAATGGGCTTCGTGGTGTGTGTGTGTGTGAGTGTGTGAGTGAGAGAGATTTTACTTCATTCAAAGATAACACCCTTAAACTGGCAATAGACAAGTTTTTTGCTTTAACATGTCATTCTAAAGTAAGTGTTGATTGCACCTAATAGCCAGAATAATGGCACGATCTGTGTTTGGATTGATTCCCTGTAAGCCTCTCTTTCAGTATGCAATTTGGTCTGCCGGCGGGTATGATCTCCTGGAAAAATGAATTCTGACTGACGTTCCAGTCAGACTGGCACCGTGTCTGTCTGCTTTCATGTCTCCATTATAGATTAAATGAATGAACTCGCTCACGCTTCTTTTCTTCTGCCCCCCCTCCACCCCATCACCAGCCCATGCTGTAGTAACAGTGCCTTGGATAAGTGTTCACCCCACGTCACCACATTTTGCAGTGTTACAACCTGAAATTCAGATGGATTTTATTGGACTCTTTACCATTTGATTAACACAACATGCAAATTACTTTTTGCGGCAACACAAACAATTAAGCCAAAAAAAGCACATATGTAAGTATTCATCCCCAGTCAACGCCATCTTTCGCAGCGGTCACTGTTCTGCACTAAGTGTCTACCAGCTTAGCACATCTCGAGGCTGTGACTTTTGCCCTTTCTCCCTGGCAAAATAGCTCAAGCTTAGTCCGATCGGAAGGATACTGTCTGTGAACAGCGGTTTCAGAAGAACAGATTTTCAATTGGATTGAAGTCTGGGCTTCGACTGGACCAAGACAGTAACATTCTTTGCCGTGAGCCATTACAGTGTAGCTCTGTCTGTGCTTCGGCCCACGTCTCTTGCAGACTGAAACAGGTTTTCTTAAAGCATTGGCTGAGCTGTGGGTCTTTCCAGCTCCTTCAGAGTTACCATCGACCTCTTGGTTGCTTTTCTTATTTCTTGCCCAGTCCGTCAGTTTTGGTGGACGGTCTTCTCCTGGTAGATATTCTTTCCATTTTCTAACCTAACCCTGCTACCCTGTACTTCTCAACATTTTCATCCCTGAGCTGTTTGGGCAGCTCCTTGGTCTGTCATGGTTGTGATGCTGTTTCTTTGGTCTTGTTCTCTGACAAACTCTGAGGCCTTCACAGAGCAGGTGTATTTATACTGAGATGAAATCACACTCAGGTGGACTCTATTTGACCCAAATTGGGTCCGGTCACTGAACAGAAAATTGACAAACTGACGATACTGTACAAACATTTTGTTACAACTCTTGGTCTTCTTTTTGATACAGAAACATGATCCTCCTACCAGCAGCATCCCATGCTTACACTACAAGAAAATGAAGGAACAGGAGGAGAGGGATCTGAATGGGGAGGCGACCCTTCACGTGGAGGAGGTTCCAGTCAAGACTGGTGAGGAGGCCAACGGTGAAGAGGGAGCTGGCAGGGCAGAGGCTGCAGCTGAGGATCGGGATGACGTCCCTCCCTCCAGTCTGTCTGACAGTGGCCCAGATGGAGAGGCTAACAGTCTGCAGCCTAAAGAGTCTGAGTCCTGTGACACTGCCCAAGGAGCCTTAGGACAAGTCAAGGCCAAGGTGGAGGTGTGCAAGGACGAGTCCATAGGTAAGGACTTCTCAAAGGTTATTGTTATGTTTTTGCTGTCCTTCATGTAACTTATAAATCCAACTTCATCAACCTTCCTCACAGAACTTGAAGAGTTTCGCTTGTACCTCGAAAAATGCTTTGACTTTGAACAAGTCACTGTCAAGAAGTTCCGCACCTGGGCTGAGCGAAGGCAGTTCAACAGAGACATGAAGAGGAAGCAGGCAGAGTCAGAGAGACCTATCCTGCCTGCCAACCAGAAACTCATCACACTGTCAGTCCAGGATGCACCCACGAAGAAAGGTCTGTGGATTTCATGCAATTCATGCTTTTTTAAGAAGAAGCAGGTCTTATTTGTAATCATCAGTTACCAATGAAACATAAAACTCAAGAGTTAATTTATCCTAGCAGATTATGCTGTGTAGCCTGGTACAGTTTATAACTATGAGTCATCGTGCTCCATGGTCATCTAAAAGCTATTAAAAGCACATTAACGTTTGGGTGGCTTTTAACTTTCAGATGAATGTGGCCAATATAATTCTAATTCCATTTAGCCTCACTGATTCATTGTGTGTACTTTATTAACACCAATTTATGTCAAACAGGCTGTTAATTGCTTAAAACAGTTCAGGGAACAAACAGTGAGGCGCAGAAGGAAGAAGTCCCAGCTACCCCTCTGACAGAGGATGTGAATCCCCCATCTAACTGTTGAAAGGGCGAAGCTTTCCATTACGAAAAATGCTTTGAACTTTGGATGTCAACTGTAATGTCATGTGAGATAATACACGACAGCAGCTTGGGACAGTGAAGGGACATGGAGCACAGACGAACAAGAACATTGTTAGAAATAGAAAGAAAAATAGATTGTTGGTTTATTTCAGTTTTTCTGTTTTAACAGAATTTGTCATCAACCCTAACGGAAAGTCTGAAGTTTGCATCTTGCATGAATATATGCAACGTGTCCTAAAGGTTCGACCTGTTTACAACTTTTTTGAATGTGGTAAGTTCTTCTTTAAGTGTCATGAGGTATTTTAAGTCGCTGTGTCACTCTTTCCTTTTCAGGATACGTCATTATTTAAGAGAAAAAACCGTCATGCGTGGTATCTGGTATATATTGTGATGTGTGTAAATCTACTGTCTATTCTGCAACCCAGTACACATTTACATCTCTTCCTCTGTAGTCACTTAGCGTGCATGTGTACCTGTGTGCAGACAAAACTGTTGCCTCTTGAAGTTTAAAGTTTGTTGTTGAGCATTACCGGATATGTATATGAAACCAAACTGAATTTTTGTGCCCCACAGAGAACCCAAGTGAACCCTTTGGAGCATCAGTCATTATAGATGGAGTAACCTACGGCACAGGAACTGCAAGCAGTAAAAAACTTGCCAAGAATAAAGCTGGTAATTTCTTTTATTTACAGTGGTTAGTATTGTGATGGGTTGGTTTGTGCATGTCATGACTGAAAATACACTGTATGAGCTCAGAGTGGTAATGAGAGAGAGAGAGAGATGTTTATTTTTCTTCTCTCTCTCTCCACACGGTCAATGGTTGCACTCTAATACGTGACTATTTCTGCCTGCACTTGTAATTTTCCTGTGTGCTTTAGCTCGAGCCACACTGGAAATCCTCATCCCTGACTTTGTGAAGCAGACCTCGGAGGAGAAGCCTGTCGAGGGCGATGAACTGGAGGTACGTCTCTTTTCCTATTGCCACTTACTCATGTTCTCATCTGGAATAGAGTAGGCTGAAGTTTAAATGCGTGTCCACAACACTGACAGTGGGTAGCACAGGTTTTGACTGTAATTGTTGCCAAAGGTCAAGTGTTTTCCCTTGAAGGTTGATGCACCTTTAGAGTGAGAGGTAACAGAGCAGTGGTGACGTCACATGTGCTCTGCTCCACAGTATTTTAATCATATCAGTATAGAAGACTCGAGGGTGTATGAGCTGACCAACAAAGCAGGACTACTTTCGCCATATCAGATTCTTCATGAGTGCCTTAAAAGGTAAGAGCGAATGCATAATGCCACCAATACAGTGTGTTTATCATTATCTGTGGTTGTCTTTTTTTTTTTTTTTTCTACCAAAGCTCAGGCAGGTTGGGCAACACTTCAGTTGTATCATTCATGTCCTGTTTGCTCTTCCCTGTAGAAACCATGGGATGGGAGACACCAGCATTAAATTTGAGGTGATCCCAGGGAAAAACCAGAAGAGTGAATATGTGATGACATGTGGGAAGCACACTGTGCGTGGCTGGTGTAAGTACACAGCAGTCCTCATCTAGCCATGTATTCAGACTGAACCAGTCCATGTGTGTAGAGCTGGGGAGTTCAGTGATTGTTTGAATGACCCTGTCCGTCTTGTTTTACCTCGGGGAGCCAGCTGTTCTGTCGCAGACTAGTCTGGTACATGAAGCTTTCAGCGACGTGTTTTGTACATTTTCCACTAGGCAAGAACAAGAGGGTTGGCAAACAACTAGCATCTCAGAAGATCTTGCAGATGCTTCATCCCCACGTCAAGAACTGGGGCTCACTGCTGCGCATGTACGGCAGAGAGAGCAATAAGATGGTCAAGAAGGTAAGTACGGAAAGTTTTGTTTTATTTATCAGATGTGAAGTATGTTAAGAGAATAATTCTGGTTCTGAGCAGTTAAATGTCTCTCAGCATCTCACTCCTGTAACTTGTAGTAACAGTCCACTGGCATGTTGCTCACACATTGCCTTGTTAATTTTACTACCTGCCACATCAGAACAACCAGTGAAATGTAAATGCTGGTAATGAAGATGAAGTTTTCTGCCTCCACCACTTGTAAAACAACTGATCTTTTGCAGGAGAACTCTGACAAGAGTGTGATCGAGCTGCAGCAGTATGCCAAAAAGAACAAGCCAAACCTTCATATCCTGAACAAACTGCAAGAAGAAATGAGGAAACTCGCCAAGCAGAGGGTGAGAATTATAGCGTACAGAAGATCTTTGTTTAATGCACTTTCAATTGCAACAAGTCTTTAACATTTAACATTGTCTTCCACATCTCCCATCAAAACCATTGACCATGTGGCAGTGAGCCAGCATGGCTTCTGTCATCAAAGAAGCTGTATTTTCTTTTGGAGTGTAGGACTTCTCGTGTTCATCCTTTCTTCTCCTGCCAAGAACCAAACACGTTTATTTGTTGAAAATCAGACATACTGTCACCAGACAGCTGATTGAAGGAAAGATGGATGGTCGTCTTGATCCAGACAAAGCTCAGAATTTCATTTGGGCAAAGAGGAAATGTGCAGGGTCTCAGTGAGCGGGGCTCCGATGCTATTTCCTGTTGTACATTTGATGCTTGATGCTTAGGCTCACACTGCCACTGCCACGATTTGTGTATTAGAATTGATTTAGAATTTGAATAGTTTTCTTATTTTCAACGTCTTGTGCCATTTTTAGACCTCACTTTATGGTCACTTCATTGTATTTCTTTACCAGGAGGAAACAAGGAAGAAGCCCAAGATGACCATAATGGAGTCTGCCCAGCCGGGGAGTGAACCCCTCTGCACTGTTGACGTTTAAGTCTCTGAATCACTGATGAACCACGGCACTGAAACCCAGTCACTGTCTGACACCACCATCCATCACTTAATTATGCATCACTCAGATCTAATGGCAATATAGTTACGCATTGACCAGGCCGGTAGAACTGCTTGCTTCCTTCGCCCCTGTTTTATTGGTTCAGCTGGTAGATTTGAGGGTAGGACTAAATGCACTAACGGACAGTAGAGCAAATATCGTCTACCTCTCTAGATGCATCCTCGCTATGGCACTACAAGAAAAACTAAACTTAAATAAAAGTCACCAGGGGCTGCAGAGAAGTTAACCTGACTTGAGAACGTATGAACCGCATCAGAGTAAAAATGCATGCTTCTTTGACTGCAATAAAAAAAAAAAAAAAAAGAACACACGGCACACCTTTGTTGGATTTTGAAGTGTTGTTTTCAGCAGTCACGATCTCGGCGTGCCAGCACCTATTAGTTTTGTTTGTGCTTCAAGTTTTTGAAAGGGACTACTAATACTCGTGTATTTATACCGTTCATTTAATTGGGAAACAAAGTTACATGTGTTTGGGGTATTTTAATGGTAGTGTTATGGATATTTTGGATGATGAATAGAAAATATGGCGTTTTTTTTTTTTTGTTTGTTTTTCCTCCAAACGGACAGTCGCTGTCTTGGTTTGCACGATAAAAACATGCGTTGTGAAGTGATCACTATTCAGAACTATTGTTATGCACTCGTGTCATGTCAGATATTTTTGTTGACTGATGATGCTGTTGGTACAGGAACCAACTGCTTTTGGGATACTTGGGGTGACTTTTGTATTTGGAGGGACTTGTTGCCTTTTATTTTATTTTTTTTTTCCTCTTCTGCTTTGGCATTACAAGAAACTGGCTCCCTGCACTCCATGCCAACACTGCAGTAAACCCAGGCACAGGGCCACAGAGTACGGTCGTGTGTTGGAGGTAAAAGATCATTTCTTTCATGCTCTTAGTTCTCGCTCGCTTTTTATTGAAGTACTAATGCCATGCACACCAACTAACCACTTGGTACGTTTCAGTAGCTTTTCAGTTTGGGTGCCCTTAAGAGATCATGTTGGCTACATGTTGCCTTAGTTAATTCATTTCATGAAGGGCTCAGAGAATATACAAAATATTGGACCTACACCCTTCAACAGGAAGTGGAAAGACCAAGCCCCCTTTACTTGATAAAGCATTTATTCTTTAGCCAGTTAGTATTTTAATGAAGACAGCCTGTTAAACATCAGATACTACGGGGGAAATGCATACAGCATGTGCAGATTTCTAAGACTCGTCTTATTGGATTGTGTATTTCGTGTACGTTTGCCATCATTGTGACAGTCATATTTTCTGACACGCAAGTAGAGTACGTTTTTGAAAAGGCAGCCTTGCAAAACGTAGTTGGTACACTGACATGAGCAAAATACGATCAAGTCATTTAGTCCGACACAAGCTGACGAAACTGTGTATACCAAAGCTTACATCCAGTCTTATGCATTTTATAGAATAATGTTGCTGCAAACTGTACAGTAGAAACATCTAACACAGGACGATACATCGACTCGTTACTTGCTGGAACAAAATAGAAACTGCTGTGCATTCTTTGTCAAGTATTTGGCCTGTGGTTTTTCTACAGAACCTTCAAGGACACGCCACAGTTTAAACACGAGGCTGTAGTGACATCGTAGATCGCTTTAAGAATGTGCTTTCCCTTCTGTGCGTTTGTCGTCTTGCCAAGTGTGTGTCAGTGTGAGAAGAGAAAAAAAAAATACTGCTTTTACATGTGTTGCTGTTGAGTTGTACCAATGAATTGTTTGAGATGTTGCTGCCTAGAAAATGAAGTATGTATTGCAACCTGAGCTCCATGACTTCAGTGATATTTGTAATGCAAATAAAATGTCTTGACTAATGACTAGAAGGCATTTACTTTATTCAGCCGCAGACTCATGAAAGACATTACAAACTGAGGTGGTGCTTTAATAAGTAGAAGTATTCATTCTAGTGTCCTCCTTGTATTGCATTGTCCTTAACAGTTAATGTATTTCAGGAAGTTCAAAAAATTTTTTTTAATCTTTGTGTTTGTGTTCTTATGATATAGTTCATAAAATAACCTACTTTTGAGTGAACACAGCTGACAAAGGTTCTCAAACTAAAAAGGCAGAACAGGCAGAAGGACACAGTCCATAAAGCTCAGTTTAACAGATAAAATGCAAAGCACACTATCAACACTACCAGTTTTGTTTGACATACAAATTAGTTGCATTATGAAATGAGCACCAACCTGGATGAGACACTGATGAGTGGAAAACTATTTGAATGAACTGACCCTTTAAAGTTAGATTACGAGGCTGTATGACAGAGGAAAGGTTGCTGCTGTAATCAATCACTTTGAGGGTGAGGGTGTGAGCCCATGCTGCCTGTCAGACTGCACAGGGGCTAAGACTGCGGCTCTTCCTGAGTGCTGCTGCTCTGCTGCTGGGTATTGTAGTCCACTCTCTCCAGCAGCAGAAGCATCTCCACGTGCATGGTCTGAGGGAACAGATCCACGGCCATGGCTCGCACTGGACGGAACGGGGCGCCGTGAACTCTGTTGGATGGTGCTCTGCACAGACTAAATGACAAATTCCACCATGAGATTTACTATTTTAGAGAACTGGCCACCTTTCAAAATGATACCTGGTATGACGGTAGAAATATTACTGTTGCTTTAAAAGAGCGAAATTTAATCATCATGACTCACTCGATGAAGTTGTTCATGGCTGCCTTTGCGTTGCATGCCACATAAACCAGCCTCTTCAGATGCTCTGCCCTCCTGATGGCCAGTATCACCTTGGAATCTGCGTTTAATTGAGACAAGAACTCTTAATGTGTAACACCCTGAAGTGAGTGAAATTCGTTTCCACCTTTCAGCTGCTGTTCACTCACGTAGGCCTGCCCTCGGTGGATCCACGATGGCTGTGATGTTGGGCGACATCAGAGCATTGAGGATGTTGGGGAACACATCCTCAGCTTTTCCGCAGTGAAACTCCACATTGCTGAGACCTTCACATACAAACAAAGAACTGGTCACGCTTTATGCTGATCGCACTCAGCCAGTCATGAACTAAACCAGACTGCACAGTACCCATCATAACTGACTGTCCTACTTCATGAATTTTCACATCACAGGCAAATGTCACCCGGTCTCTTACCATTGAGCTTTGCGTTCACTTTGGCGTCCTCCACTGCCTCCTGGCACAGCTCGATCCCAATCACCTTCTTTACCCTCTACAGACAAAAGTCAACAAATATGCAAAGACTGCCAGATGCTCCATTTTCATCCCAGGAAAAACATTTCAAAAGGTGTTTAGTTTGCAACCTTTTGCCAAAATGGTGCAGTGTGGTATTATTCTTGGCGGCATTTCAAATATAAGCTTCCAGAAATCTTAAATAACACATGTACAGTGTATGACATGGATGGAAAACATGAGCCACGGAAGACATTTGTAATCAAAACACAGTCACAGGTGAAACGGCAGCTATTCTCACCTTAGCCAGAGAGATGCCGATGGTCCCTGTCCCACAGCACACGTCCAGCACCGTGCTGTCCTGATCCAGCTGGGCCCACTCCCCCACAGCAGAGTACAGCACCTCTGCAGCTCCTGTATTCACCTGCCAAGCATCACAGACACGTTGTGTGAACACCTGGAAAAGTAGCACAGCGATCTGAAAGTCCATGAGGTGAATCTTTCTTACCTGGAAGAAGGAATGAGGAGATATTCTGAACTTCAGACCCAGGAGTTCCTCATGAATGCAGCCCTCTCCAGCCACCAGCTCACAGGGTAAGTCCTCCAGGTTGGGAGAAGTCCTTGGAAGCAGAAAAACACACATTTAGAGCAGCATTCAGAGATTTTTTTACTGTGCCCTCTGCAAGTTTTCCTTCATTTTCTTCTGATACTGTCAGTCAACTTGATGACTTGTGGAGCATTGTGTTTTTTCTTACCTCTGACCCTCTCTAACAAAGTAAAGAGAGGTCACTCCGCTGTCTTTCCCCTCTCCCTCTGTAAAATGCTTCCTCATGGAGCTCTTTAATGCATCGACTTCTTCTTCCTCAAGTTTCTAGGGAGTCGTTCAACAAGTAAAACAGATAAGAATGGAGCGATGAAACGGGCCGACACACAGTTTGCAAACAGAACATTTCCTCACCTGCGGGTTGAAGAACACGACGGCCATGGCTTGTTTGGTCCTCGTCGTCCGTACAGTCAGCTGCTTCCAGTGCCCTTCATATGTTTCAGGACTGTACACGGAGTATGCTGTCGTCCTGTGTGCAAAACAACCAGATTAAATGCAATACTGGAAATGTGTGTGTGAAGACTATTTTAGTTTTCTTGATTCAGACAAAACCACTGACACTCCAACACTAAGTAACACAATACAGCAGCCAGTGGAAACCTATGCTGAGGTTGCCCATTTTCATTTTTGAAGCCTCAGTCTAAAAAATGCTGGTAGTTGTGTTTTCCATGGCCCTACCCTGCTGTGGACTGTCATGTCAAAATACCTGATGTACTTCTGAAACTCGCTGACCACTCTCTTGGCCTCGGCTGAGACGTGGCACGTGTCAGCTGGCCCAACCACGGCGCAGGAGCCCCCTTTATACTTCCCCAGACGGAAGCCGATGGTCTTATCCTCACCGTCTGCACCCACTGAAATCAGGAACTCGCACTTGTTTCTGTACTCCGTCTGCCATGATACAGGAAGAGAAATATGAACAGGGTTAGGGTTATATTAGATATTACTGCATTACAAGGTGTGAAACAACATGACGTACCTTTGTAACTCAGATCTCTAACATAGCGTGTTTGTATTTGTGCAAGCATGACAAATGTGTGTCTCAGTAAAATGTGCACTGTTTGCTTGGATCCAACATGTTAATATACCTGTGTGGGAGATGGCCGGATAGCTTCCAGAGGACAACACATTTTGTTGTACTTCCCTTTCTGTGCAAACAGCCATGGTAACATGGCTTTGTTGGTGCTGCCAATCTCTCTGAAAAAGAAATTGTGCAGGTTTTGCAGACTGTCAGTAGAACACAGTGAAACATCAAAATAAGCTTTTGTGTGGAGGGTTTTAATCTGATATTTTAATACTATTTCCAGTGTGGACACAGAACACTGGGTCGGTCATACATATGGCACCACTTGTATGTATCAGACTCCACATGCATGACACCACTCACTTGGCCAGCCTCTGCAGAACCCCCACCACCTCCTGCTCCTTCCTCCTCAGCTGCTCCTCATAAGGCACGTTCCACAGGGGAGTCACCACGTTGGCTATCTGAACACTGAGCGGCTCCTCTTCCTCGTCCCCCTCTGTTCGTTTAGATGGGGGCTGCCCTCCCGCGCCCTCTCCCTCCTCCTGCCTCCTCTTCCTCAGGATGGGGTCTGCTTTGGGTTTGGCCAGCCTGACGCTCAGCACCTGGCCCTTCCACTGCATGCCATGAACCATTTTCATGGCTTTGTCGCGCTCTTCCTCGTTCTTGAAGGTGACAAAGGCGAACGTCTGCTTGCCAAACAACTTGATTTTGTGCGGGTTGAGGCTGTGCTTGGCCAGGAACTTCTTCAGGTCGTTAAAGCCGGTGAACTTTGGTAGATTCCGGATCTCCACTTTGTAGATCTCAGACGTGAAGAGGTCCTCTTTGATGTAGCGGTACATGCTGGGGTCAGAGGCCGCCTCGTTTCCCTCCGCTTTCATATCAGACTTCACGTCATCGTTGCTGGCATCCTGGGGGAGGTCATCAGGCTTGTCCTCCTCTGAGGGTGGAGGATTTGCTACCGGGCTGTCACTAACATCTGCCATCACTCTGCTGGATGACACAATGAACAATCCCATTACAAACTGACAAGGATTTCACATTTAAAAAGAAAAAACATGCATGACAAAGAGTTCTGAGTCTTGTCAACGTTACAAAACAAATAAAGTTTTGTTTATTTGTGTTTTTTGCTGGACAGTGTGCGTTTCAGAGACACTATAGTTTATAAAAACTCGTTATAATTAACTTCAAAAGTGCAGAAGAGGAACGTTTGCATTTAAAAACAGCTGCACACAAAAGCATGAATTGCTTCCAGAGACTTGAGTTTTAGCAGTATGTCAAAAGCTAAAAGACTTTTTCAGCACTTGTTTAGCATACAGTGCTATCATGTTACCTTAACTCGCCGAAGCCACGTTCTTTCCTGTTTAGAAAAAAAAACAAAAAACAGTTGGTCAGTATCCCTATCGTATTAAGTGTCGGCCATGGACACATTCAGTAAAAGTCCAGATAATGTCCAGATAATGTGTTTCGTGTGCCTTACCGGCGTACACTTACTTTCAATTCCAATTCTCACTACAGCGTCCAGGGGGCTGCCATGTTGATTTGACCACGTGCGGCGGTGAACTCTGAACGTTGTTAAAGTGGTAGTCCTCATTTCGGGGCTCGAGCGTCACCTCCATATTGTCTCATTGTTGATGTTCTTAAAAGGCCCTCTTGCCACTTTGTGTACAAATGGTGAATAAACAGGAAAACGTTGAAATGATTTCTCCTCCCTATTCCATTTTAATTGTTTAATGTTTGTTTAGTTGTTCTCTCAACATTTTTAACCCCAGGCTTCGGGTTCACCGTGAGGCGATTTGTTTGGTAACTGAATTTCTGATTGTTCATACTTCATGCACCGCTACAGCACACTAAAGTGACAGAAGTCACACCACCTGTACTCACTGAGACTCCACCTTATAGGAGCCCCGAATTAAAATCTGTAAAGGCTCTTTATTATTTATCTTTACACTGTGCTCACTGTGCACATACAGTGGGATAAGGCGTCAACAGAGGCCGACAGTTCATTTTAATAGCCTGTTAAAAATCACAACAAACACATTTGACTTAATAGTTTTGTCTCTGGATAGAAGTTTTCATAAAATGTCGCGCCTAGCTTTCACATTTCAACATATTAGAGCCCATATTTTTTACAGTAGATACAGTACATGTCGTCCATGTCTGTTTCTGTAAGTAATCAATTGATGGAGAACCTATGACACAAACAGCATGTTTGTCAAGTGCGGCTGATGCAGGTAATCCCAGACACGAGAGAGGCGGTGCGCGCACAGTCACAATGTGGGCGCGGGCATACGTAGGAAATTCGGCGCGCGAAAGCTGTAGCAGGAAGTGAGAGTAGCTGAAGGGAAACGGCGGCCAGTGTAGGATTTGAATCTATCAAAGTACTTCCATAATCTGAAAACATCTACATTAATATGGCAGACCCGAAGGTGAGGTCACGCGTTTTAGGTCATCTAATGCATCCTTTTCTTTTTAAAATCGGAATTTTGTGACAAATATCGTATTTTACATGTCTTAAACTTTGTAAAGGAAGCTGGGAGCCAGAAATGCCGACAATGATGTTGTCTTTCGTGATGCTAGAAAAGCTAATAAGTATGTTTTCAAGGCTATAGGATGTAATGAAGGCTGGAGAACTTTCTGATGGACAATTGGCGTTCGAAATTGTCAGTGTAAGATATAAACCCTTTAAGCAATTCAACGTTGACGAGCTCAGAAGTACTCTGAAGTGTGCAGCCAGTCAGCATGTTAACATTAGCCCTCTACTCTGATCAATAGCTGCTTAGGGAGGCAATGGCCACAACGTTCCCGACGAATTAACTGAATTGCCGCAGTGGTCGATTATTTGAGCAGGGTGTTTTACAATCTCCATGTAACCAGCTGGCCAAAGACAATGGGTTATCTTGGTCCCTTGCCTTTGTCTGCGAAGTACAACAGTTGCTAACATTAGTTGGCTAATGTTAGCTTCATTAGCAGGGCGCTGCAGCCTGTGACTGCGTATTATCCGGCAGTTTACTGTAAGATGGTTACATTGATTTGAATACAATTTAGCCTCAAAATCATGTCACCTAATGTTAAGTTCCTCCCATATTAACTGTAGAAATAGTGAGTGGCACACATCGTGTCAAAAGCCAAACGCTTAAGTTAGCTTTCAGCTAGCCCGCTAGTGAAAGGCCTTGGCAGGCAACTTCACAATGAGTTGTCTCTGAGAAACAAAGTTGAACAACTATTTGTTAACATTATTGAAGTAAAATGCAACTGCGACAAACGCATATGATTAATACATCCGCCTAATCATTCAAGCTAGTGATCATATTACATTAGTTACACCGTTATTTCATATTTCATCCTTAGTGTCTGTAGCCGTATATATAGCTTGTCTGTTTTAGCTAATGCGCAAGACTTAAACGTTAGTTATGTTATATTGGAGTACAGCTAACTTGCAACGGCGCTAACTAGTAGATGAACAGTAAGTCGAAGTAGGTTTGCCACCCTGAAGAAAGTCAAGTGTCTCGCGTATGCTCAGGTTTTTATCTACTGCGGGATGCTGCTCATCGTTCAAGTTAGTCGCTATGGGCTTTTTCACACTTTGTCTCAGGTCATGCACTTTCACACTTTTTTTTTTTTTTTTGCAGATAGCCATATTTGTCCAGTCGTTTTTGTATGAAGAGTATGTATGCTCTTGCTATGTTAGCAATGTGCGTTTAGTTTTACAAGCATCAATGTGAGAACATGTGCCCTCAAATAGAATTAAAGATGCTTGGCTCAGCAACAACGCTTTGGTAAAGGCTTTGCCAGTTCCCCTACAAAAGCTATACTTAACCAATGAGCCTTTAAATCCCTCCATTGAAGCATCCGTGGCCTGTTGGTCAGTTGTCAGAAGTCACTTTGTTCCAGTGAGTTTCAAAGAATCACACTGAAAGATACTATGGCTTTTGGTTAACTCGTCCCCTGCTTTTCCTCTTAGGAACAAGAAGAGCACGAAACTACTGCAGAGGACTCTAATCATGATCCCCACTTTGAGCCCATCGTGTCCCTTCCTGAGCAAGATGTGAAAACATTAGAGGAGGATGAGGAGGAACTCTTCAAAATGCAAGTTGCTTTAATAGTCATCTTTTGTTCATTGGCATGTTATTTGTCTCACAAGTCTGTTGAGCTAATATATGTTTTGCTGGCCAGTACGCTGGTGTTGTCACTAAGAGTGGCGTCCTGTTAATGGAGTATACCACTCTTTTCCCAGGCGGGCTAAACTATATCGTTTTGCCTCTGAGAACGACCCACCAGAGTGGAAGGAGAGAGGAACCGGTGACGTCAAGCTGCTGAAACACAAAGACAAGGGCACAATCCGCCTCCTGATGAGGAGAGACCGAACCTTGAAGATTTGTGCCAATCATCACAGTGAGTCAAGTTGACAATTAGAATTAAATTGCTATTTTATATCACAATACCAAAATGAAGAAGAAAAAACTAACTATAATAGCACAAATTAAAATATCTGATTCCAAAATCAAATCTGTCAGACTGCAGTATGTATGGTATAGCATACACAAAGGTACCTAAAGCATAGCTGAACTCGCTGACTTGTGGGCATATATGTACATTTGCCTCATTTTTATAGCAATGTATATTTTCTGAAGTACACATAAGCCACATTTCCACCAAACTTCTTGTGTAATACTTTTGGAATTCTACCTACATGTACCTAAACCTTCAGTTTTGTGTTTCCGCCACAGACAGTACTCTTAAATGTTGGAAAGGTTGTTTGTTCTTCTCAGTATGTGGCTGTTTATTATAACAAGAAGACAAACTTTGTTTGACAAAAGGCTGCAGGTAGCAAAGAAAAGTGCAAGTTTGGGAAATGTTACTTCAGAGCTCACACAAGGAGAGCATTGAGCCCTTTGTTGCAAAAGAAAAGACAGTCTTGTTGACAACCAGCAGACTGCAGTGTCTCTAGCTTTATCATTAAGTCTTGGGTCAGTGTGCTCTGTCCCTCAACAGAGGGTTAAGGAAAAAAAGGGAGGACAAAGGATGTCCTGCTATGTCACTGCAGGCTTGGTGCAGCATGGCAAACTGGTATTCACCATCTTTTTTTCTTTGTGTACCAATTAAGTTGTCTTTGACATCACAAGCTTATAATTGTTATGTTCACTGAGTGACTCGGGCACATTGCATGACGTCACAGAGCCACGCTCGGTGGAATCAACATTTACACAAGCAGCAGATTTGTTCAGATAAGTGCTTTGCACCGAATATTTGTATTCCCCTAAACAAATCCAAGTACAGTTAAGTGGAGAACAGGAAAAAAAAAAATGTAAGGGGACTTTTAACAGGGATGATGGTTTTCCCAAGTGTTGTAAATATGGACTTCTGGTTCTGGTAAGAAGAATGTTTAGATTATACAATTAGCAATTATTAGCAATAGCATTCCAGCTAATAGTTGTGCAACCACTAGATAAGATAACCTCCTGCACGGTACATGCTTATGTCTCTGCCTTTGTGTATTAACCTTGCTCCCTTCTTGTGAACTACAGTTAAACCTACAATGGAGCTGAAGCCCAACGCAGGCAGCGACAGGGCATGGGTGTGGAACACACTAGCAGATTATGCTGATGAAAGCCCCAAACCTGAACTTTTGGCAATCCGCTTTTTAAATGCAGAAAGTAAGTATTTATACATCTAATCCAATATAACTTTTGAAAGGTGCTCAAACCAGTGTTTAATTTGAGTTCTATCGTGATCACACTGAAGGGACATTCTGCTTTGAGAGGCCCATTTTCTGCATCTAAAGTTTGGGCAACAACACCCAGCTGCTATATTTTCTTCCTTATTTTCCTGTATTTGCCATTTGTCAGTGCAGCATAATTAAGCAGCCTCATTGACCGTCATACAACAGCATGGTGATGTGACAATATGCTAATTTTCTGTTCTGTTTACAGATGCTCAGAAGTTCAAGGTCAAGTTTGATGAGTGCAAGGAGGAGGTCAGAAAAAATGTAGAGGGAACAAGTACGTGACACTTTTGAAATTTTCCTAATGCAGTATGTTAAGTTTGATGAGATCCAGGGGAGATAAAACATGTCTCTCTACAAATATAGTGTTTTCACAAACCAGTTATTTAAAATGGGAACTGCTTAAGCAAAGAGTGCATTGGTTTACTTGGGTCTGTAATCCTTTTTACATGGTAACATTAGCAGTCATACGTCAGGGTTAATGAGAATGCAGACTCACTCTGTTCTTTGCTGCTCACTCCAGCCTGGAACTTTTTCTGTCTGCTACACAAACATGCAGAATGTAACACTTGACTGGCTTTCTAAAAGGCTGGTGCCACTATGTTCTGCTACATTACAATTGAGATTTTTCACAGGTCACCTCTGCTTTCTAATATGACCACAAAAGGCCACATGGTCCACCTAAAATCATAAATGAACTACAGTGACTGTATGAAGAGGTGGGGTATTCTTAAGACAATGAGTTAAGATGCAAACTTTCACTGCTTTTTAGTTGATGGCACGTTTCACTGTTTTGCAACAGGCAACACTGATAGTGCAAACAAAGTGGCAGAGAAGCTGGAGGAACTCTCCGTAAAAGACGGGGCGTCAGAGGAAAAGAAGGAAGAGGACAAAAAGGAGACTGAGAAGAAAGAAGAGGAAAAGGTGAAGGCTGAGGAGAAGAATTGAGAACCAAGAACTTGCTTTGCTGATCTTCAATTTATCAGTTTTTCCTCTTTTTCTACAATAGACTCAATGAACTGAATTTGGACACTTGCATATTATTAGTTTTTTTATTATCTGTTTTGCCTCAAGATCACAAGTCCTTGATGCCACTGGGGGGAAAAAATACAGGATAGTGGATTAATGAAAAAAAAAAAAAAAAAGAAGTCCTCCCCCTCCCTCCCCTTTCCCTCTGCACCATGGAATGCCACACGTTACATCCTTGTCATCTACAGTTCAATGTTACTTTTGACAAACTGTGAAAAGAGGCTTGTGATAGTGATAATTCCCACATTGGGGTATTTTTTTGTTTTGTTATTCTGAAGCAGAGTTTGTTTATAGGGAAAGAGGATAATGTAGCCTGCTTGTTAGCAGCACAGGGTCAGGGACCAGGCATTATGGAGGTGCATTGTAAATGTAGAATCCCATGATGCATCTCAGTGGGCCTTCTTACCCTGTCCACTGTCCATGCTTCCACGGTTAGAAACAGCAAGGTGAAGACTCCTCAGTGGATGCCTTGTAGAAATAGGTCTTTCTTGGTTCCTTCCTTCACCAGTTCTGTCGTGAACTGACTCGAGGAGGAATCCACTCCACAGACAGTTGAGGGGCATCAGATGCATGCTGCAGATCGCTGACTGATAGGAGATCAGATGCACTTACCTAAGCATTTCAAATTTTTTTTCCTTTTGTTTTAAATATCTAAAAAAAAAAAAAAAAACAACCACAAAGTCCAAAGTCAATGGTTCAGCCGAGTTCGGTGCAGCTATGCTCTGACTTAAGTTCCTCACCAGGAAATCAAGTTTGTATTTTTAGATCATAACATTCCCAGAATTTAAGCATGTAGAGTGTATGTAACAGAGTGCCCTATCTGATCTGTGTGCTCACCACCCTCTCCTTTTCTTTCCACTAATTGAGTTCTTAACCTTGCCTCTAAAGCGCATCTAAGTGCCAGTGCATCTGTAAATACATGTATATGGTTGAAATGTTGCTTTTCATTTGCACTCAAATGACTTGAAATGTTTCCTCCACCTTCGAATAAACGCTGTCAAAGACCACATGTTTGCATTCATATAAAAACCGCTTGTTTCCTGGGATAGCTGATGATAAAATGTGCAGTTAGAATAAATTCTGCTGTATATTAAGACAAGTTGTAGGAGCCAAAACAAGATTACGGGTTATATGAAATGATCTGCAGAGGTTTGTATTGCAGTTTGACTGAAAGGATGAAGTTAATGTCAGTGTTGTGCAGGTTTCCCACATTGTACCCTCCTGCAATAATCAATCTCATTCACTCAAAGAGTTGGAAACTTTATTTACTCTGCTCAGGTCAATGGGAAATATTTCCTCTTCACAAAAATAGGAACGCATGTACATTTATAGTATATTCTATATTTTAATACATATTGAACTTTATATTTCTGTTTCTGAAAACAAACTCAGCCTGTGGCTGATGGAACAGATTCATTGCTGACTGTCAGGAATGGTCCCTGACCTGCAGTGATGTCCATCCCTAAAGAGAACAGTGGACTAATGGCAGTCATCTATAGAGGAATGACATCGATAGTGTTTTGATATGTGGTCAAACAGGGTCTGAAAGTCATCATAAACGGGTATTTTCAGGCAGCTCAGGAGCTAACAATCTATTCAAGGATTTCAAAATGTTCCATTTAGCTGTTCCACTGACACTCAACCATCAGATTTGCCCTGTGTACCACAGCCTTAAAACAGACAATTTTTAAACAATTCAGAAATACATGACTTGAAGAGAGTGTCCAGTGTTACCTCACATGATGCTAAGGCAGCTGGGTGAGACCTTAAAAGGGAGACCACACTAGCCAGAAGGTTGTAACACTACAGTGAGTTTTGATAACATCCAACCTTGTCAGGAAGCAAGACTCTACCACAGCTACCAGCCTTTACACTCAGGAACCTATGAATACATCAGAAGTGGGGAAAGAATAATGTCATTTCATAATTAAGAAAGATGATGTATTAGCTCGTACACTGGCATTTCTTCCACAACCTTCTGTTAAAATTTGAGTCTAAGTCGCTCACGTCATGCCATTTGCTGCTCAATACAAAACACTAATGGTATTTCATTGTCACATAGTGTACAATAGTGTTCGAACCAGCCACATTTCATCGTGTATGAAACAGCTTTTCCTCTCAAAAGGCAACAATGGTTTATTCTTAATGAGACTGTAGCTCAACCAAATCTACCAATTTACACCCATGTAAATTCTGTTGGTGCTGAACAGAAAGAAAAACCCTCAACTTCGATATCATCAGTTCATTTTTATGGTCAAAAGTAAGACATGTTATGAGACTTGGTGGGGGGAAAAAAGTTCCACATTAACTGAGTGGCGAATAATACCAGAGCTGTGCCAGACAGCTGCTGCAAACTGATTGATTTGACATTTTCAGTCTTCAAGATGTCACTGTGACATTGTCACCTGGTTTCTGTCTGAGAAATTAAGGTGTGTAGCCTTTTTTGGCACTGAGATCTCAAGGCAGCTTCTACTAAAAGCCCAATCTTTGACTCACAGCACACACTGACTATTCAGCGTGGATCATGTGGCTGTTCACCCGTCAAAGATTGTGACTTAAATGTTTCCTCAAAAATCACACATCTTGTAATTACATTTCATCATACTTTGTTTTTGTTTTGTTTTTTTTACACTGCATGGTAGAACAAGCTATATTTACTTCATGGATTTTGCCCATTATCATCATCTCATTTATTTACTGAATTTAGAATTTATCAACACAAAACTCCACTCAAAATAAAGCATCCATTCCAGGCTTCATTATCTGTATAAAAAAGATGTATCAAACATAGTTTTTGAAAGGTTGGGTATATAAAAAGGGAACAAACTGATTAAAAAAAAAACCTCCAATATAATGAATGGGTGACCAGTAATCTTCATTTCACTACAGGGGACAATGGCTTGTTTCACTGCACCTTTCCATTCCTATGATTATAGCACAAACATAACATACATGCTAAACAAACTTTCTTTTTTTCTTTTTTTTTTTGACAAAACAAACAGAAAAGTTGTTTTGGTTGTGCACGGCTGGACTTGTTCTGAACTCCGTGGGAACCGTTGGGATGAGGTATTCTGCTCTTTCAGAATGCTAATTTATCTGCCCAGCACTTGCGTCACGGGTCATGTTGAAATCCCCCAACTGAACTTCTCTAAAACAAACAGAAACCTATGATGTGCTGCACCTTCAGGAAGAGGGCTAAGCTATACTCGAGCCCTGAAAATCTGCACTCAACAGGAGACATTCAGAATGTATGAACTAACATCAGCTAGCATCTCTGCTGCTTGCAGTCATCCCTGAGAAATTCCTTTTTGACAAACAAGGAATTTCACTTTGAATGAAAAGAAAGCCTTTCTCACGAATTTGGAATGCAACCAGCAGACATGACGGGACAACGCTTCCCTCTCGATATCCCTTTTCCCAGCTTATCGTCTCACAGGTGATTCTGCTCTAACTGTCCTGACCTGTCCTCACTTCTCAAAGCTGTACAACTGCACCAAAGATGCAAGAGATGACGTGAACAGTACAAGTTAATGTGAAGCACCTTGACTCCTTGAGGTCAATTGACTCGTAAAGGATGTTAGTCTTCTCGCAGAGGTCCGTGGTGAGGATGTCGTGTTTCTGTTCAGCCTGCAGTGCTGGAGCAAAGTTCGTGTGTGACATTTGGAACAACGTACGCTTCATGACCACAGCTGAGAGACAACAGTAATAACACTGACAATCTGTTGGACGGTCCACTCTTACGACCGAGATGATGAGCCACAAAATGCTAACCACAAGACCCTCCTCACACATAAAGCCTGCAGCGGGATCAACTGACAACCACCCCTCTGGTACAAACCCACACGGACATTTGGCTTGACAGACCCACACAAGAGCAGACAGATCCTGGGATTGGATAATGACTCCAAAACAGGGAGTGCTATGTGCCCCTGATTGGCCGTTATCTGGACTTCACAAACATAACAGAGAGGAGAAAATCTCTTTGTAGCTGGGTGTCCGTTGTTGGAGGTGGATGCCGTGTCCAGGCTCACACGGATATCTCATATGTGGTGCCTCCTACACCTGTCACCTTTTTGACATTACTGTGGCGACTGGGGCTGAGGGTGGCACCCTGGGCACTGGGGTGGCAGTCCATCTGCCCATTAACTTTCATGGCCTCTCTGAGTGGAAAGAGAAGAACAGAGAAAATGATTCAACACTATTAGTCAAAGAGATTCAACACAAACCGAACAATAAGGGATGCGGCAGCATGCAGATTACTTGTGTGTGGCGTAACAGTTTGAAGTGTCAAAAGCAAGAATTGCAATATGGATGATAACTTGAGAGTGTAGTTGTTAGTGAAGGAAAAGACTTGGAAATGTTAGGTGAGTGGGTGAAAAGCATGCAAAAAAAAAAGGAAATGAGGAGTCACACAACTTTATTCAACTGACATTCGTGAAATAATACAAAAATTGATATTTTACTAGAAAGGCAAATATATAAATCAGAACAGGACATTAAGAATTCACACCAGTATTTAATATGAATAAATGGACGTAACAGTCAGACAAATACCATACACCATTTACAAATGCTACACATTTCCTCAGTTAGGACTAGTACACTATGCCGATGAACTGCTGGCTGTGCCCATCAGAATGTGCCCACCAGTTCCCAGCAGCTCAGTACAATGCATGCAGTCCCACAGGGGCAATGTTAGTGTTCATACCTTGGGCCCCCTGGACGAGGTGAGTCTGTCCTCTCATGGGCACTGATGTAGGAGAGTTTCTGGTGGGAGTAAGAGGGGGATCGGGGCACAGCAGGGGAGTGTGGATGGTGGGCTGGGGAGCGATAGGGGCCCTCAGGGGCGGTGGCTCTGCTGTGGCTGCTGTTGGTGCTACTGTGATCTGTGTGCAGGGAGGTGGATGAAGTCCTTGGGGCGCGGCCCAGCGTGGAGCCAGCATGGCGCAACACAGGGGTTCGTTGCCCATAGCTCACCAACCCGACCCCCATCAGGTTGTCCCTGGAGCCTCCATAGGCCGGGGGTGTTGGGCCTCTGGAGCCAGGGGCACGAGGCCCATCTGGGTAGCAAGCATTGGTGGGTAGGCCATAGCCCCCATCAAACACGCCGGAGTCCTGGGCATAGATATGGGTCTGGGAGCGCCCATGCAACATCTGCCGCTTCTCCCTCTCCTCCATCTCCTTTCTCTCCTGGATGGAGGCCATGATGGTCTGGGAGAGGTTGTCGTAGCGCACTGGGGATGGGTCCCTGTCCCTTGCATGAGGGGACTGCCTTCCCACCCCCCTGGGTGGCATCACTGGACTGTAGGTGGGAGCGACCTGGTGCCTCTGCATTTCAGGTTCGCGGATGTGGCACATTTTGGTGGGCAGGTAGGGCGAGTGGAACCCCATGGAGGGCATGCCACGATGGGCCATGCACTCACTGGCAGTGGCTGGGGAGAGGCTGGGGTTGAGCAGGCTGTCATAAGACAGGCTGCCATTACGGTTGGAGAGCGTGTTGGGCGAGAAGACACTCTTGTAGGGGGTGGAGGTGACTGTCTGCGGCTGCAGGGCTGGGAGCTGACCCTTCTCCGGCCGGCGTTGACCCTGCTTCAGGCTGAGGGAGCGTGAGTTGATGGGGTCAGAGTCCAGCTGGAGGGGAGAGGACTGGAAGGTGCGGTGGAGGGGAGCATTGGTGTACTCCGGCAGGTCCAGGTTTGGCTCAGATCGGTAGTCATGACCACGGACACCCTCTTCCATGATGGCCGAGGTCTTCCGGTCATCTGTCATAACAATCTGAGGAGCACACAGAAGAATAATATATCAAATGTGAGTGGGAATGTGAATAAAGTCACTGTCCTGAACAACTGCTACTAATGATTTTGCACAAAGCATAGCACCCTTGGCTGTTAGAGGGGAGCAACTAAGCATAATAATAATGATACTTCATGCAGCATGTATCATGTACGTAAGTGCTAAACAAATCATATCTTACCTTCTCTCCGGCAGTGTGGTAGTGGACTTTAGGCATAGTGCCAAAGGACGGCCTGAATTTGTACATGGCTGGAGTGGAAGGATGGGTCTTACCAGAAAGAGAACTCTCTAAAACACACACAGAAAGAAGATCAGAGTTGACAATGTACAGATAATAGAAATTACGCTGTTATACCAGCTCTGATTGAAAGGCATTTCTGGGGGAAAAGACAGGCCCTCTGAGCTGAATTCTATTATCAGAGTAAAATGGCTGTGGGAATTGTGTTCCTGAAACCCACACCATCACTGTTTCTACAGAATGAAAATGAATTGTAGTGGATGGGTAGTCAGATGGTAAGAGTCCATTCTGTAACTGATATGTAGCACATTTGAGTTCTGCAACAGCCAGCTGTCAATCCTTGACCAACTGCCATATCCCCGAGCAAAGCCTGAAACCCCAAGGTGCTTCTTAGCAAGTAGCTGCTTCTGTGCTCTGGTGGACACGTGTCTCCGAAGGATATGCAAAGAATTCCTGAACATTTGTGAGTCCCCTAAATTGCCTTTCGAAAGGGAAGCGATCCAGTTAGACAAACTGCAGTACTTTAAAGTACCACCAGGCAGTGGTAGCGCTCCATGGAAGAGCAGAAGGTGTTCACTCCCTAATATAATGCACCAGGACACTGGAGATCCTCTGGAGGGAACCTGCTGTTGTAGGTTCAAAACAATATATTTACCACTATATATGACATTTCAAACTATTGAAGACATTAGCAGTGGCTAATGCCATCAGTAGTAAAGCCACCAGCAAAATGGATCTGTCTCAGTTCTTAATTTACACAGACAACTTCCAGAGTCATTTTTAAGTTAAAGTCTTGATTCTAGACCATGTTCCTCTCCCATCCCTCCATTTGGCAGCGCTCAGTTGCTACAAACCACACAAAAAAAAGGTGGTGATTCATGTCGCAATGATTCACTCTCTCCATTGTACCACAAATCTGGTGCTGATTCAGTGAACAGTGCTTGCCTTCTCACTACAAATCACACCTATTCTCTGGCCCAGCATAAAGAAAGGCCATTGACCTGCCACTCGGATGGGCATTTATCACGTTAAACTACCACCAAGTCACACACTGGGACACTGGTGATGTACAGAGGGAGTTTGGGGAATTGCTGTTTGGTGCAGCCCTGACAGGATAGAGTAATAGCACTGATGATGACTGACAGGAGAGTTGCCGGTGAGCACAGGGAGGCTGTGTTCCTGTGTTTCTTACCTTCGCTGGAGGTCATCTGGCTTTTCAGCTGGTTGTACCTGTCAGCTTTGGGCGGCAGTGGCGGCTGGGTTTCTTTGTCATCCAGGCCATCCAGGCTGCTTTTGGACTACAGGGAGGAGAGCAGGGTGTTAAAAGCATCCAGAGCAGGTGGGGGAGCAGCAGATGAAATAGAGAAGAGCATGTGCTGGTGTTGGGGATGCACAAACACTCCTCTCACAGATGGTTGTAGGGTAGCAAAGCTGCACTAGGCAGCTGCTCTACTTGTGCTTAAATTTATTCTTTTTAGAGGCTAATGGCTTGGAAATGATGAAAGGAAATGATCTCAGAGTTGGATTAACATTTTTTTCAATAGAGTATTCATTTGTTCGTGTAAAAGAGATTGAGCATTGAGGAAAAAAGGATCAATATCAATGCAACAGAACCAGAGATTTCGTCGTTTTCATTCCACACATTCTTCTTCATTGTCAGAACCTGGTTATCCAAATTGCAACTTGACCGCGTTAAGTCAGAGACAATTTTCTATTTTGCTCCTCAATCTCACTTCATCACTCTCAGTTTGTAGAACCAGAACATCAGAGAGTTAATTGAATCTACAAGGCTACTCTTACAGGGAAGAGGATGCTTTAGTTGCGTTTTCCATTTTCTCCCCCACTTTGTGCTTTAGGCTGCGAGATGAGGGTACTCTTACAGGTACAGACAAAATCTGCTATCCCTTTAACTATGCATTACCAATATCAGCCAATTTCCAACTCTCTGAAGGCTGATTTTCACAACAAATGGCATGAATTGAAGCCAGTGGCTGCCTATCTGTGAGTCACTTTAGTATCAAGTCTAATAATACCCTGTTTTAAGGAAGGGGAAATTCTCTAATACATCTGACTTTAATGACCAACTGCATCCTGTTGCCTTGACATGAGATTATGGGAATAAAGCAAGAGGACATAGTTACACCACCACAGAAGAGCGACTAAATGTAGGTCAATTGGATGATGGAATAACAGGAAAACAACAGAGAAAAGCTCTATAGTAATTATAAACAACTCACCTTGGAGCTGATAATGGTGCTGTGGATGCCGTTGTCGCTGACCTTGATGGTGATCTGCCTGTCTGACAGGTCAGGTCTGATGAATGGGGGCTGAATTTTGACATGGGGTTTTTTTCTGGGGTCCAACATGTACCTGCAGAGAAATGGACAACAAGTATGAATAAACAGGTGCTTTAATGTCACGTCATACTTTCCCAATTCATAGTTTTCAGAATAGTCCAGCGGTCAGCGTTGCCATTACTTTGGAAATGTTTAGTAGACTTGTGTTTTTTGTATCTCACGTGCACAAAATGTTCTAAAATGTTATATGCATGAACGTCTTCAACAGTGATCTGGAACATGGAAGAAATTCTTTTTGAATAAATTAAAACTATATGTAAATTTACACAAACACAGCCGGCATTGCTTATGTTATTTCAGTACTCCTGTTGGCCTTCCTGAGATATGCACCGCACAACACACTGATGAAATTAGTTAAGCAGTTTTCATAATCCCATTTGGCTAGTTACGCAGTTTAAAACAGACATGTCAAACACAACTTGCTGACAGAAAAACAACCTTTAAGTGAGTCTCACAGGGTTTTTTCATAATTAAAAGGGCTGTCACTGTGATTCCTTTTAATGTTTAATGGCTGGTGCGGAAACCTGAGAAGTAAAATGTGTGCTGAACTATGATTTGCTGTAGAATTTATGCTATTCTAACACTTCATTCAGTATCAGTCAGGTCCAACATGCTTTGACTCAATGGTTCGGTAAATCAAAAACCTTCCATCAGGAATTATGCAACAATTTAACAGCAGATGCTTGTAACACAGCATTTCACCCCCACCTGCTGTTGTCTCCCTGCAGTCACACTGTTGATTTTTATGGGATGGGACTTATCCCTATAGGTTGTAAAACTGGCACTAAGGGTCTTAGCGATGCTGTGCGTGCGTGTGTGTGTGTGTGTAAAAAAACACATTGACGAGCTCTGTGCTCTGTTTCCCATTAACTGTTGTTCTACGGAGTGATTCAATTCGCTCAGCCATCTGCCTTCCCCCAGGGTTGCTGGCTGCTCGCAGACAGAACTGAATACACACCTCCGCAACCACCTAAGAGCACACGCATACGCTAATACACACACACAATGCTCCTGTCTGTGGTAATATTGCAGTTAGACGGCACTGTACTGGTGCTATGGCATGCATGTCATAGGCTGTGATGGGGCCACTAGAGACACATATATATGTCGATGGATAATCATACAAAAACATATTCTCTCAAGTGCAGGAATACACCACTACCGATTAAAATCGGAGTTAAGTGTAGTGACAGAAAAAAAAAAACTGAAAAGCATCTACTGTACACACATGCAGCATTATAAAGCATCTTACCTCGGAGCCAGGGGACTACATAAGACATACTCCACGTTGCCACAGCAACCCTTAGTGAAGGGATTTACTCCTCCACGAAACTTGCCCGTCACCTGAGGAACACAACGCCTTGTTTATAGTCAGCAGTAAACGAAACACAAGGCCACAGTGCACACGCATGCACACACACACACACAGTCATATACACACAGTCCAGCGCTTGAATACAAAGAGGGTTATTCATGTTGTTTAAGCATCTCATAATTGGTGTGTATGTATACAGTGTGTGTTATGTTTACCTTTATTAAGGTAAATGAATTTCTGTCCACACAGAGTAATTGGACTGTATTATTCTGATGTATGTGAAGCCACAGTGCCCTTAATGCTCTGTGGTGACCAGAGGTTTGCTTGTCAAGACTCAAAGGTGCCCTGAAGCAAGCCCAGGTGTCAACAGCTGCAGCTCCAGGTGTGAAAGTTTGGATCTGTGCGAGTGTGACACAGGGCCACACCAGCAGCTCTGTTGACTTTCGTTGGATGAATCACAGGCAAATGATTGTGTGATAGTGTGCACATTCAGAACAAACACATCCTGCACTAATGCCTCCTCACCTGTTCGTTGGTTGTCCGACCCCGAGCTACGAGCACCATATGGAAACCTGTGAGTCCCATGACTGGAATAAAGAAGAGCCCTGCTATGCACATGACCACCAGGCTGGACACAAAGGTCAAGGTCAACCACAGCAATACAAGCTGACTAGAACACGAGCACATGTTCTGTAAGAAGAGCTCCACTGACTCCTTCAGACAGCTCTGGAAACATTGTTCTGAAACATTAAATAAACAACCATCCATTTAAAGAAAGAATTGGGCTTTGCGATGAGATTTCCAGCAATGAAAGGATACGTGACAGTGGTGTGCAGCGCTCCCAGTCTCTCCCGGTGGTGGAGGACAAAGATGAGGCCGAAGGAGAAAACTCCCACCATGTGGATGCTCAGCGACAGCAGGAAGAGGAAGAAGTAGCGGTAGTTCCTCCGTCCAATGCAGTTGTTCACCCAGGGACAGTGGTGGTCGAAGTCCTGAGGCAAGCAGTTATGAATTTATTCATATGGTATTAACACTTGATCTGGGTTTGGGCTTAAAATTGGATTGTAAATTTAAGTTTATACGCATTGACCGATGCATCATCTTTTATCACTGGAAAGGCACTGGTTTAAATCTCCACTAACAACAAATTTAATGACAAAATCCTCTTGGTTGAGTATGAAAACTTAATTTAACCAGGTCGTTAGAGGATACAGTTCTAATCATTTGTTTTGACAGTCCAACATTCAGCCCTTTTTGAAATGAAATGTAGGAGAAAACAGGACGCAGGAATACAACCTGTGTAATTCTGCATCCTGTGTGTGGGTGTGTACTAATGTCCTGATGAGTGCGTACATTTAGAAGACCAAAATTAGATTTTGAAAGCTAATACCGATAACAATGTTTTCCAGTTGAAGCTGCCAAAAGCTGATTTATGCCAATAATTACGATCTTTAATGATGACAAATTTTGGGGCGGGGAATAAACACAAATATTTAGAAATTATCTTTAAAAATGTATATTTGGTGTTTGTCTCATGGTTTAATTGTTAGTGGGAGACAAACTATATATTATATGTGCTGCATTCAAACAAACCATTGCTAACAGATCAGCACCAGATTGTTGATAAAAAAGCTGCTATAATCTAATTTAGTCTTCCCATTTTTAGATTTCCATACATGCAGGTATGCTGTACATGGACAGCCTCTCTGTGTGCACATTTGTATGCACACACACATACACACTCACACACACACACACACACACACACACACACCTCCACACAGTTGTCACAGACGCTGCAGTGCGAGCAGCGAGGCGGCCTGTAGAAGTGACAGGTGGCGCACCACTTCATCCGGACCTGAATGCCCTTGATCTCCACGTTCTTGTAGAGCGGCGCTCTGAAATCATCGTCCTTGTCCTCGTCCTCGTCCGCTGCGGGGGAACACACGGACACACACAGACACACACACAGAAGCACATTAACGGGGCACAGATGCATATGGTGGAGTATGAGAAAAACAGTCACAAACAGACACTGAAAAAAAAAAACACGGTTTTGATTGATGATTCCACTTGACAGGGACAGCAGCGGAGCATCTTAAATGAAGCCCCCCCTGCTGCTGCCTGTCTGCAGAAGGAGAAAACACTGAGAGAAGTGAACATTTTTATTGACATGACCTATTGCTTCTGCTAACATTAAGACTGATTAACAGGCACACTGTGACTCATGTATAACAGATGCTATTTTTTATTTTTTTCAATGGGAATTTAACCGCTAACCCCGGCAGAGTTGGTGCTCTGCTCTATCTGAACTAACAATACACCTATATGAGTACAGTATGAGCGTGCATGACACATTTCCCCTGCCCTTGGTGCGACTGTGCAGTCAATCAAACTGTTCATAAGAAGCTCTGCACTGGGCGCCACTTTCCTGTGACTAAGAGCTTTTTGCTTTGGAGTTGTGGTGCAAAATAAAATGTCTTTCAGCTGATCAAAGGGCACATTCACACGATCGACACGGAACTCCAACCTGAGAAAATAATTTCACAGTACAATAATAACTGCAGGGGGATCCAGGCAGCTGAACACACACACAGGGAGCAAGGGAGAGTGAAAAGAGAAAACAAGAGCAAAACAAAGGTAGAGCACAGAAATAAACAGTTCCATAAGCAGAGATTGCTCTGTTATTATGGTTGTCAAGTCTCTTCAAATAGATTTTAAAGGTAAACCGCTCACCAAACCAGCAGACACAAACAGCAGCTACGCCTGCTTCTCCTCTGACGGCTCCTTTTCTACAAATGCTCGATGCAAGAAGAATTCAGCAGACAAAGCCGTGGCCCATTTCATACAACATGCATCTACACTACAAAGATGACATGCAGTACAGCTCAATTCCAATCAGACTTGCCTGAAATGAGCGAAACAAATGAAGTATTTTCACCTCTTTTCACTGAAATCGCTGATCTGCATTAAGAGCATATTTACTCATTTATTCATGATGATTTCCTCATGTTTATTTTTAGCATTGAAGAGCGAGGAATGTATGTAAAGTCTTCATCTTTGTCAAATACATGTTGGGCTTAATCCTGTTATCGCCATTCATGTTAAACTGCAGTTATCTTCAAGCAGAAGTTAAACCGCTGACACCTGCCCTTATAAAACGACTGCTTGTGTGAAGGTCAGGTGGAATATTAATGCCTTTATGGGTTGTAATGCTCAATGTCCTTTGGAGCACTGAGTGGCTGGGAATCTTACTGAGAGCATTCTGAGGACATTTGTGTGTGTGTGTGTGTGTGTGTGTGTGTGTGTGTGTGTCTGAGCATGCATGCACAAGTGTTTGCCACTGATAATAAGAGTATCATCCATCATAAAAGGGTAAATTGTGCTTCTATATGAGGTAGACAACTCACACTGTCTGAGCATGCAAAAGCTCAGCATTTTGCTCAATGACTCTTGTGCAGGGTGAACGACTCTTAATGGGGATCAAACCATTGACCTTTCATAGAAAAAATGAGCACTTAAAACACTTATCCACTCAGTTTTTGCATGTGCATGGCTAATATTTACATTAGCTGTCGCCTGGGGAAACACAGTGTCTTGTTCTCAGAAATCTGACATGCACAACAGCTATTGTTGAGAACAGTTAATGGTAAATGGACTGCACTTATCTTGCGCTTTCCTATCCGAGCGGACAAAATGCTTCACGATCTGCTTCTCGTTCACACACACACACACACATTCACACACCGATGATGACGGAGCTGCCATGAAAAGGCACTGCCCTGCCTATCAGGAGCAGTACTGCTATATTATATTGTCTCTTGGCATTGTTATTGTTATGTGAGGAACCCAACAGGAAGACATACGTTATAGTGAGCCTATGTAACTTTTGAAACACTCTTCCTCTTCCAGCTGAAAAGCTGATCTAAAATGCACGCTGTCCATTAACTGCAGCCAGGGATTTTGCTGCCACAGTCTTAATTAGTGTGGTGTGTGTGACTTCATGACTTCTGTTGACTAAACTTATACTACACCATAGAAAGTATCAATGGTGTCTTCTGTTCAACTAGATGTTATGTACTGTATGCTCACTTAAAAGCAGTAAGGCCGCCAGGGGACAGCAGAACAGGCTGTAAACATAAAATGGACATATCTCTTGGTAAAATTAGCAAACAGTTGTCTATTTAGCCCTCTAGCAGCTACATTAGCATTCATTTGAAATGTTGGGCTCCACAAACTCTTCAGGAAAAAAGAAAAAAAAAAACCAGAATAGAGGGTTAAAGCTTTCATCGAACTGAAGAGAGTTCCAACTGTTCCACTGTAAATGTAAAAATAAAAACTTTAAAATCCTCTGGGATCAAATACAAGTCAAACACTTTGTTACTCATTTTCCACTTTACAGGTCCAGACTGCTTTACAGTTTTTAGTGCTATCCTACTGTATGTCCACCAATTGAACTTAAAAATGAAGTGCTCATTCAGAGACGCCTGAGGTCCTGCGTGATGCCAGAATACCTTCTATCCACCAAGGAAAGTGGAAATGTCAGAGTTCTGCAAATTGCAGTACATTTTGCGAAATCACACTGAATCGTGAACTTTCTAATATTTCAGCTCTATCAGCTCCGTCTATTACCTCATTTTGCAGTTTCCCCCAAAAAGGAAAATGACGATAAATGACTGTGCCATACATCAATGACCTGAATGGAAAAATCCTTAGGACACACCAACCTTTCATTCTCACTTTTACAATCTGGATGATGGAGTGATTTTCTAAGCAGATGTCACTTGAAGGCTATGCCAGTACTTCTTTTTTTTCGTTTCCTTTTTTTTTTAAGCAAAACTTGGTGGGTCTGCTGCCTGTGAGATATAACATCAAGAGCTCGGAAAACTCCTCATCCATCGGTAGTGTATAAAAACCTGCAGGTCAGCGGCAGCAGAAGGCCACTGTCACCTCTGGGGAGGAAGATAACCCGTGCTTTATACAACCTAATGATGATTACCCCTTTATGGGCAGAGAAAGCTTTCTAAAGACAGGTGCTTATCATTTACAAGCGCATTACAAACATCCCCGGGGATGAGTTCAATCATCATTACTTAACCCCGATAGCGCTGAAAACAAGAAGCCTGCATCAGGGGCATTAAGTCAGTGCAGCTTCGTTGACAAGCCGAGCAGCCGAGAGACACTCAGTGCACCTCCTAATATGAAGGCTGGCATAACTTCCAGCAGCGTCCCGCCAGTGGAGCATGAGGACTTTAACGGGCTGCAAGGCGGAGAGTGGAGCAGTGAGATATTGGGTGGGGTGGCGCTCTGATAAATACAATACCAGAGAATACAAACCTCTGGGGTAAACACCAGGGTCCATGAAGGTTGCCATGCTGAAGTTGGCCAAGACGAAGAGGAAGACCAGGCCATTGTAGAGAGGCACAGCGGGAGAGATTACCTTTGTCAACCAGGGGCACCTAGAGACACAAAGGAAGAGACAGGGGTTAGGATTCTTTCTGTAAACACCATTCCATTGACAAATGCCCCCTCATCCTATTCTTATGAGTTGAAATTGGAGGAACAACCAGAACTGCAAACATGATTACAGAGAGCAAATTAGAGCAGGGTAAACAGTGGATGCCAGAACTCAAGCCATCCTAACAGTACTGTAATTCTTTCCAAATTACCAGGACAACTCTGAGTTACTGTGAGATGAACTAACGGAAGAGTTGATCCTTGGCCTGAAAGGCTTCTTTAGAAATATGTTTAAAAAGGATGCCTGGTGGCTCATTAAATAAAACTAGTACATGTTTCTCAAAGGCAATTTCTTGCTTTACATATGCTTTCTCCTCTTGCATGCTGTTAAAGAGTAAAAAGATAGCACCAGGTTACAGCCCATCTGAAGCGGTGCAGTTATACTTGTAGAAGTGGTATACTGTTTAACATTGGGTTACACAGTGCACTGTTTGCATTAACTATACTTTGGGCGAACCACACCCAGCGACACAGGCTATGAGGTTGAGAATTTGGCTCACTGTAATGGCAGTTACAGAAGACTGAATTTAAGAGCCTCAGTAGATGTCATGCTGAACTTTCATCTGGTAACATCTGGCCCAGGATCTACCAGCAAAACACTGTATCTGTATGACTTACCTAGCAACAGTATACTGAGTGAAATATCGGAGTATGAGTGCTCATCGTTACTCACTGTTTCTTATTACCTGGTGAATCTAACAACAATGCAAAAACAAGAGTCTACGGCCACATTAGCAGCTCTGTGTGGCTCTACCTACTTTGATCTAAATGCTAACATTAGCATACTGACATGCTTAGAATGACAATGTTAACATGCTGATTAACATCAGCTAATACAATGTTTACCATGTTAGTTGCATGGTGGCATGCTAAAATTTACTAATTAGCATTAAACACAAACACAGCTGAGACTGTTGGGAATGTCATTAGTCTTGCAGATATTTGATCATAAACTCAAGTATTGGACATTTGCTGACATGATGAGCTTGATGACAACATGACCTTCTAATTTAATAGCAATCCACCCAATGGTTATAGAGAAACTACACTCAAAACCAACAAATACCAACCTAATGGTGATGAAAAATGGACCTTGAATGTCTGTACAAAATTCCATGGCAATCCATCCTGTACTTGTTCTTAGTGAAATTTCACTTTAGGACCAAAGTGACTGACGGAGCGACTGACAGGCATTGGCATTCCTAAAGCCCTGCTGCTTGCATGGCCAAAAGTAAAGCAAACCACACCTGGAAAAGCTTTTATTTCAGTTCTGATGAACTCTTCTTGCACTGAAAGCTCCCCTCTGAACTGTAGCTCAACCTAGCTGAAGGGTATTTGCCATCACATGCATCTGATTTAACTCCGCTATGCTGGTAAATTAGGCAGTCACAGAGGTTATCAATGGAAAACCTCCTTTAAATTCCACCAACATTTTGCGTCAAGACTGACCTTCTCCACTCCCTGCAAGTCATAACTCAGTCAGCGCTGTGAAATATTCAACTTTGGCGACACCTGACTCACACCCACAGTCCTGCTCAATCACCTGGACTCAAATGTCAAGATGCCATGTGCCTCTTAGGGTGTTATCATTCAAGCCAGCTGTTTGTGTGCTCTCTCTAGGGATGAAACACTGTCAGAATGAAGATGTGTTAACGCCTGTGGTTGGACATACTACAGAGATCCTTCAGGTCAGAGGCTCAGACAGAATTTATGAATTAATAAAGTATCTTGCAAGAGAGGGAAGAAGAGGTTTCAAAGTGAAACCCTCACTTACACTTTTGTTTCCGGCTCTCTTTCCTGACATAATGACTACGACACCCACATCCACCTGCACATGCGGTAGACAAACAGACTTAACACATTCAAGCATGTTTCTCCAGCTTATTCTGACGTCAGAAAGTCAATTTCCTGGTGGCCATGCCCCGAGATCATCTTCAATCCATATCTCCTCTCCCGCTCTGCCCGTCCTCTTTTGCTTTGTTGAATTATTCAGAACCATGGCTGAAGAGAGCCACTAATAGAGAATAGAGGCGCTAACGGGGACGAGGTGGCCTCTCATAACCAGTAACGCGGGTGGTGCGAGCTTGATTCATTCTCACAAGATACCACTACACAACACGTAAGGGCTTTGTCTTCATTCACGTCACTTGTAAGTGTGGCTCACATCATAATCAAAACCATTACAAGCATATCATAAACTCATTAGAGGCAGAGATGCGATTTCTTATAATTAGACAATCACCAGGAAATCACAGCGTTGTTTGTGATCTCATTATGAAGGCACACTGTCAGTGAATGCGATGGGCATTTTTTTTTTTTTTTTTTTTTTTAAATGAAGACACTTCAAACTAAAAGTTTGGTCCAGCTCATTCTCTGGATACAGTTCCAATGGCTTATTTTATGGCACATATTTACTTTTGCAGCATAACATCAATGTACATTTCACTGGAATTATACAGGGGACTGAGTGGTGACGTGCTGTGTCATCACAGCTTTGGCAACAAGTAGACAAGGTACAAACGCTTAATAATTGATCAAAGAAAAGCAATAGCATGCAGCTCCGCCATCTTACAAAATCCCAATTTACTCGCCTGTCAAAGGTTCATGTATTTTTGCCCACATTGTGATACAGTCGAGTCAGAGAGGAGGAAAAAAAAAATGGAGTGCAGCTGACAGCAACCATTTTAGGAGCCTGGGAAGCAGACAGTGTGGGAGGAAAATGTGACAGAGAAAAAGCCTGATTAAGGCCACAGACACTGGTTAATTGTGTTGGAGTAACAAATAACCACAGAGTGCTTATCAACACTGTTTACTAGCCACTTTTACTGCTTGTGTAACCATGATACTTCAACTGGGGCAGAAAAGCCTTCGGCTTGTCAAAAAGTTTGGACCAAGTTCATAAAGCTGAAGGAGCGTTTGCTGCCAGAAGTACAGTAATGTAATGAGTTTGGTTCTGTCCTTGCTTAAAGTCCTGAGGCTGGCCAAAGTGGAAGAAAGGCCTGGATTCTCTGCGGTAATTAAAATTCCTGCAAACAGGAGCTGGAGAGGTAACGAAGCGGGCACGCTCCAGCCAATCAGCATTTAAAACGCCAGCTCAGAAGCCCCCAGAACATGCCCAGCACACAGCCTCGGCAGAGGTGTAAAGATAACATTCATGCTGAGGAATAAAAGAAATGAAAATCACATTTCATCTCCTGGCTGGAATAAGGAATAGAGCAAGGTAAAACCCAGTGATTAAAGAGGAATAATCCACAGCTTGCTCCTCAGGCTGGCAGAGCAGAACACAGTCTCCTCGCTAACCTCAATCATATGAGGCAGACTGCTACCAAAGGGTACACCATCCACACAGCAGCCTTCACTTTGTCTTCATACATTAGCATCGTTAAAGGGGGATCGAGCCTTGACTCTCTTTCTGAAGCTTTCCTCATTTCAATATGACTCATTGTGGTTTTATCCAAAGCGCCTCAGGTTGGCAAAATATGTTCTTGATTCAATACGTGATGCAAACATCATGATTTAATGCAACTATAATAAAATAATTGCAGCAACGGCAGCAAAGTATGACTCCGCAGAATTTGGCTAATTTTCTAAGTCTGACATGATTGCTGGAATACAAACATGGATGGAAATACAGCAAGTTGTCAAATACATAATTTGAGTGTTATTACTGGATTAGAATTGACTGAGAATTGGGAGAGCCATCTGATTTCTGATTCCTACACTGAAAGAAAATGTCACTAATACAGTGGTATGCAAGTTTCTGTTCCTGTGAATAGGCGAGTGAGTAAAAGATGACATGATTTCCAAACTGCATAAAATTAAAGACACATTTCTTTAATATTTTAACCAAGATGACTTTCTACTTCTATCTTTCACAGTTCTTAAAATCACAAAAATGGAAAGCGGCCAGAAGCAAAGGTTTGGGCACCCTGCATGGTCAGCACGCAGTAATATCCTCTTTGGCAAGTATCACAGCTTGTAAAGGCTTTTTGTAGCCAGTTAAGACTCTCTGGGGTATTTTCACTCCTTTTTCCTTTAAAAGGGCTTCTAGTTCTGTGAGATTCTTGGGCCATCTTGCATATACTGCTCTTTTGAGGTCTATCCACAGATTTGATGATGTTGAGGTCAGGAGGTGTGAGGGCCATGGCAAAACCTTCAGCTTGAGCCTATTGAGGTCGTCCATTGTGTATTTTCAGGAGTGTTTAGGATCAGTATCCTGTTGTAGAAGCCTTCCTGTTTACATCCTCAGCTTTTTTACAGAGGTGTGATGCTTGATTGCAGAATCTGCTTATATTTCGTTGAATCCACTCTTCCCTCTACAGCTGAAATATTCCCTGCACCACTGGCTGCAACACAAGCCAAAAGCATTGATCCGCACCCGTCCCAAACAGTTGGAGAGGTGTTCCTTTCATAAAATTCTGCACCCTTTTTACTCCAAGCATACCTTTGCTCATGGGAGCCAAAAAGTTGTATTTGAACTTCATCAGTCCACAGCACTCGTTTCCAAAATGCATCAGGCTTGTTTTGATGTTTCTATACAAACTTCTGATGCTGGATTCTGTGGTGAGAACACAGGAAAGGTTTTCTTCTGATGACTCTTGCATGAAGGTCATATTTGTGCAGGTGCAGCTACGCGGCAGAACAGTGCACCATCACTCCAGAGTCTGCTAAATCTTTCTGAAGGTCTTTTGCAGTCAGACTTGTGTTTTTAATTTGCCTTCCTTGCGATCCTGCACGCAGTTCTCTCAGAAAGTTTTCTTGGCCGTCCAGACCTCATCTTGATCACCACCGTCCTGCTCACTGTGATTTCTTCGTTACATTCCAAACTGAGGAAACAGATTCCTCAACATACTTTGCTATCTTCTCATAGCCTTCTCCTACTTTGTGGGCATCAGTTATTTTAATTTTCAGAGTGTGAAATCCACAGAGTATTATCGTATTGCAGTTCAGCTCAACTCTGCAGGATATTGTTGCATCTCTTAGCTCATTGTTTTGGCTGTATGACCCACAGCTTTACTGTTCTGGTCCACTCTCACTGCTGTCATCAACCCCGTTTTCCAGCTACAGCTGGGATCTGGTTCATGGAAACTGCAAGATGAACTCACTCTAAATTGTATTTGTGGATAACAATGATGCTGCGTCTGATATCCACCCCTGAGACAAAATGAAATCATAATACACACAGACACACACAAACACACACTTAGCTCCATCCAGCTCCATACAGCTTAGAGACTGAAAGACAATCTTAGCCTCTGGTATCTGATAGCCTCCTCACTCACTGCAGCAGTAGGGGTGTCTGTAGCTGGGTATTAAGATTAGAGAAAACACCCTGGCTTTCTGGTGACGATAACCCAGCTGTCTTTCAAAAAAGAAAAAAAAAAAAAAAAGAGAGCCTGGACACAAATCCCCTCTTCAAAACTCAGCTGATTGCCAGCCACCCTAAAAAACACAGACTTGAATCCGTTGATTAAACAAAATCTGGGTGGAACACTTTGAAAAGAAGCCTCTAATCCCACAGCTGTGGAAAACCTATAGGGGGAGGAAAAGGCTCTGTGGTCTTTGTGAAGTAATTAGGTGCTTGATGAGGCTGGTAGGACTGGTCTGTTGGCACACAGGGTTGTGATAATCAGTCATCATCTACCATGTAAAGCCATCTACACATTCACTACACACTACACACCCCAAAGCTATTTGGCTACTCAAATCTTCCTGTCCTTCATTTGCCTGCCTTTGGATCAGAGCAGAAAAAGCAGGACTGCCTTTGATGTTGCTCTTATCTGTTCTTTTAGTAGCTCTGGGAGCAGGCTGGGGTGGGGGCGGTTGTGTGAGGAGGGCAGAGTGCGAACAACCATCAAAGAGAAAACTGAGTCAATCCTTTTGGCACCGACACTGACGGGTAGCACTTTTTTTTTTTAGTCCAACATGAAGTAAGACATTTTCACTAATGTGCAATATGTGTCGGATTCATTCAGGAGCTGAATGCAGGACCGCTGCACAAATTCATTATTTTGGGTGATACTTTGTATGACAATTAAAGGGGCGCTCCAACTATCTCCATACTGAAAGAACTCTGATGAAATCATCAGGATATTCTTCCTCAGGCGTAACGAGGCGCCACAGAAAACAGGATATAGCTGTTTTCACAGGATGAGTAGCACTGCATGAGCTTTAAACATAAAATCAGCATCAATCCTCTTTAAAGAGCAACTTAACACCAGCAAAAATTTTGCTGACCTCCAGTGCTTTAACTTCTCATCCTGCTGGAGTGATGGAGAAACAGGGTGTGTCAGTACACTGTGAAATTCCAATCTTTGGACCAGAGAGGGCAGTGAAACTCAGCTTTTAAGCCTGCTATTAAGTTGCAGTTTAATATCAAA
This sequence comes from Chaetodon auriga, assembly GCF_051107435.1. Taxonomy (NCBI): domain Eukaryota; kingdom Metazoa; phylum Chordata; class Actinopteri; order Chaetodontiformes; family Chaetodontidae; genus Chaetodon; species Chaetodon auriga. The sequence goes on from NC_135078.1 coordinate 7,225,500, forward strand.
TTCAACAGTGCTAACTTGCTTTTGAAAGTGAATAGAACGATTAACCTAAACTTAACTAAACTAAACAAACAAATCCCAGCTCCCATTCAATGCCAGAGATAATGTAATGCAGTTTGACAGACAACATTTATCCATAAAGGAGAGAATTCTGCAGAAAACATGCAATGACTCTTTGAGTCTTTTTGTTGGTATTCAAATGTTCAGAGTTAAAGATGTTTTCCACAGTAACAGTATGTCACTGACTAACAGGAGCAGAAATTAAACCTTATCAGACTGTAACGCTTGTGAGCATGAATGACACCTGTAACACTAGACGATGCTAGCGGACCACCGGGAACACTTTAAGTAATATATTCAGCCCACAGCGAGAACTCCGTCCCATTGATTAGTTCATTAACGCTGAACTCAGTGGGACGCACATGGGAGGCCTGTTCTCCTGCAGACTGCCTGCTGTGGCCCAACGATCCAGAATCTGTTGCAAGGCTGGTGTTATTTCCCCATCCAGGAAGTGAGTTTTCATTATTATTTTAAAAACGGGGACGGTATTCTATAAGGAAATGAGTGAGGGGCTCAATGATTACATTTCAGAGCTGATCCACAGAAGAAATCTTTTCACATCTGGCTCACCAGGCTCATGAATAACAGTCTGTCAAATGTATTTTACTCCTCGCAGGATTCATGAACGGCAGCATCACTCGCCGCGAACTCCCCCGAGACCTGCCAATCTCTGACGCAAACACGTCCCTGAGGCTTGGCATTCACACACATGGCATTTAGTATTCCACACACAAACACGCACAGCAGCAGGCCCGGTGTCAGCGCAGACAGCGGTGATGTTTGGTGGAGGCGTGGAGCACAGCAGTTCCAGGCAGAGCCGCACAGATTGGCCTGGTATCATGAAATCCATTTCCTCCAGCCCTGAGCATTTCATTATCAGCAGAGCTGTGCATTCACATTTTGAGTAGGCATTTAATTTAAATCTTTAGCCAATGATCTATAAAATGTCAGAAAACTCTCCCACTGAAAAATCCAGGATCTATAAAATACAAATTCATTTCAAAAGTTTAACTGCTTCACCATTGAGTCCATTCTCAATGTATGTGTGCTGGAGGATTCAAGTTCCAAATCACACTGCAAGTTGCTGAACCACACTTGGTGTCCAAACTAGTCACAAAATGGGACTTGCACGCCTTGAACTCAGATTTAAGGAGGGTACAGAGAAACCTCCATCCTTCAGCAGATGAAAGGGGAAACTTCAAGAGTCAATCCAGAAGGTCAGGCATCCAAGTGGAGCTTTTATTTTAAAATTTGGATTTTAAGGGATGAGTGGACTTTTTTTTTCTAATGCTCATTATGCGTGAACAGACTTGCAATTAATCCTCATTTTAGAGACTGGGAAAGACAAAACCAAGTCCCACTTCAGCTCCGTTCATTGATGAGCAGCCTTGAGGAACGTTGACTTCACTCTCACACAGCAGAGCAGAGGAGGGACCTGTGCAGCTGCAGGAGACGCTGTATTCCATCTGTATTTCAGCTCAGAGCTCAGAGTAATTTGCATTGTCATAATTGCATAAGAGGTCCATTTGAAATCAAATAAAATGCTTTGCCCCCCAAACGCTGCCCTTTTGTAATTTACATATTCATAGCCCCATTGCCTGTAGAGAGAGGAAAGCAGAAAAACAGTGCCTTAAAGAAAAACACTTCTATTTCCCCTTAGCTGCAAATACAGTCTAACCAGCTTACCACACTAAATTACATCCCACTATAAATAAGCCCAGTGAGCACTGATACTATTACAATATGCCTGGCTCCATACCTGAGGCTCATGTCTAAATACAGTTTCATTCCAAAGTTATATTTACAGCTGGTACATAACACACCTTCGAGCTCGAGAAATTCACTGAAATCTAAAATTGCATTTCAAAACTGCATGATGGACGGCCATCCGACTGAAACCGAGTGAGATTTTTGTTTTCCTGTAACACCGACTGTAACATAATCTGATTCAGGATAACAACATGTCAGTCACATTCCCTGAAGAGCTTCCTCTTATGGATGAGTGTTTTGTGGGAGCAGATGTCCCATTTTTCAAACGTGGATCTCACTCGGTGATAAAGCAAATATTTCCACATGGGAGAGGAATGAATTAGTGTGTGTGCTTTCAAGCGCGTGTGTCGAAGGGAGGAGGTTAGCGTCACCTTTCTTCCCTTCATCCTCCTACTCACTGTCTGTGCAGCATTAAGCATTAAGCGGCAGACACACACACACACATGCTTTGTTAATCTCCCCGCTATTTCCCCATAAGGATTCTACAAAATCTCTCATACACACACACATTCCCAAAATGTCCTTACACTCCAGTAAACTTCCAGCGTCTGCTCAAATAATCCAGTAAAACAAATGTCAATCATTCTTCCTGGTGCAAAACAGTTTGCACTGACATGTGTCCATAAACTGGCACAACAAACACACCCATCTGCATACATTCACAAACACAGTGTGCTGTGTGGGCTGGCGTGTCGCGTAATCTCCCCAAGGGGTGATGACACATGTGCTGCCTGTCTTTCAGGCTCCCCGTGGGAAACTGGAAACCAGTACAGTGCCATGGGTCAGTTGGAATAAATGAGGCTTACGGGGCCAAAGACACTGAGGCTCAACTAGACAAGTACAATAAATATCTCTGGGTATTTAGACCACAGCAGCAACGACGGTCCGCTCAGCCCAGGCAACTGTTGCCTCCATGTGTGTATGTGTGTGTGTGTGTGTGTGTGTGTGTGTGTGTGTGTGTATGTTAAGCTCTACCAGTTTGAAATATACAACTGTACGAAACCCAATCTGGATATTGGCTTTTCTGGAGGGATGAGTGGCTAACGTGGACATCCCTTGCTTCAGACAACCATTGGGGCTGCTCGCTCAGTTGCCAGGCTGACATGTATGGAAGGAAAGCAACGTCTGCAGAAGTTGGCTTGCCTTGAGTCACATTCCTAGCCACTCTTATTCTAAGTCCCGAGCACAGCGGCCTGCATGTGTGGCCGCTGTCAAGAGCTTTCAAGAGTTACGACTCAAAGAGGAGACAGACCGAGTTTTTCAGACTGTTTCAGCAGCCTGTTTATAGGTAACTGGGTGCTGGACATTAGTGTTGTACAGTAAATGCAGCATGAAAAAAATGAGTTGCGACTCTCGGAGAACGCTAGCCTGCTAACTGCTACCAGGCTGGTTATTTGCAAATGACTCAATAAGTTCATACAGGTTGTTCAGGAGAGATCCATGCCTCTTTTTGGAGCGTTTTGTACAATGACGGAGGGTTCGATAAAGCGGAGGCACACAGATAATAAGCCACAATAGGGTTAGGGTTAGGGCTGTCTTTTGGACTTCATTTTCTCAAGAATGTGAAGAATGAGCTGTCATGTTCTAACCAGACTAATAAGTCAAATTCAACAATAAGTCACATGTTAAGTTCCTGTTTCTTATCCAACACATCTTGCTGACAGAGGCCAATCAGTGCACTTTGGTGAACGTAATTTTTATCGTCAGCCGAGGCAAAGGGCGCTGATGTCAAATCCCCTCGACCAGCACTCGCTAGTGACGACTCAGCAGTTGTAAGAAGAAGAGAGCTAAGAGGAACTGAGCTGAAACCTGAGGAGGAATTCCAGAAATATAGCAGATGGTAGACAGATAGACACATACACACATACACACGGAGGCAGAACATAACAGATAAACACAAAGCCCTGAACGAGTTTAAAGAAGCGAGACAAAGCGTTGACCTTAATGTCCAGGCCTTAATTGCACAATGACCCTCCACCATCCAGCCTCCGCCCCATCCCGCTCTCTCCGACACAATTATGACTGTTCTGCCTATTTATCTGCAAGCGCCATCTGCAAGCTGCCTCCATCCACACCAGTGAGGTCAGTCCAATTCTCTTCTCACTTCCTGCAGGAAGCCGAGGTTGAGCTGGGACTGAACAAGCACACAAACACACACACAGGCTGGCCTCCAGGGGACAGAGCAATCCGCTCGGTCTGCGGCACAATGACACAATGTGGAGATTTCGGAGTTTCGCCTGGGAGTGCACAGAAAGACACACAAGGTTTTAATTTCAGCATGCCAATAGAGGGAGCAGCATGGCGTGTCGAAGACCTGCCTTATGATTCAGGTTTGACTAACGAGGGTTTCTTAGAGCCAGCTCTGATACCAACACTTGAGGACAGGAGCTGATGACAAATGATGTGGAGGTGTGCATCAATATGAAGAGATCTCAGAGAACACAGGAGTAAAATTTCCTTGGATTAAACACACACGTTTCACACCACGCTATGTACAGTCATGTTGCCTCACTGCAGGCAGCGCTGGCAGTTACTGGTGGATCAGCTGCCTGCCTGCCTTCTGGTCCTGGTGATATTTACAGTACAACACTCCCACCTTTCCAAGAACCGCTGATTAAATGGGATGGGCAAACAGTGTTGTTTTCACAGCTAAAGCGTGTCCTTCCAGCTAATCCACTTAATCACATAACTTGCCCATAAAATGCGTAGCACAATGGCAGTCACTATGTACACAAACCTCAGCTATGTTTGTGACTAATACCAATTATTATGTATTTTCACATTTGGAAAAAATTGTCCTCACAGCAGAAAATGTGTCACAAGGGCTGCAGAATCATCTAAACCGCTGACGCAGCCGGCATCAAACCCCAGCAAATTCTGGTTGTATCTTAAATCCACTTGATGTTGCAGGGTGCTTGTCTCCCCCTGCAGAGCCCATCAGCCTAATGAACTGTTCATCAATCAGTTTAATGTACACAGGCACAGGCCCCGGCTGGCACAGAGGTTGGCAGAGATGGATGGCACAAGGCTCGACTGGTACAATAAAATAATGGGAGATGTCAACATGTACTTCTTTTCCCTTACAGCCAAAGAGTCAAGTCAGATACCAGAAATAGGAGGGGACAATATGGGCTTAAAATAATATCTTGATGATATGACAAAATACAACTTGCCAAAGATTCGGCGATGCCATGCTGAGCCAGTGCAGTTTGTCTGCTTGGTTCAGAGCTCACAGTAGCTGCTCACCTCTTCTCGCAGGATTTTTGGCTCTTCTCATATTCAGCCGGGTGCTTGTATTGCCCCCTTTTGTTCATACAGCCTTCTTGCTTTTCTTTATGGTTTGTTGTGCAGCAGATCTTTTTGTAACTAAACCACTTCCACACTAATGAAGTCGCTCCCCTTTTTGGAACTAACTCCAGTGCCGATAACAATGTTACCTTCTCATTCAGCTGTGCTTGTTGTTGCTGTGCATAACAGAATGATTTCATTACGTCAGCAAGTTGGAATGTTGCCATTAACATGACATTTCTAAAAAAAAAAAACAAAAAAAAAACGATAACATGTAACACACTCCAAACCAGCAGACAGAGGTTTGGGGAATCATCCTGAGAGGCCTCAGTGGACTCAACTAGTGAAGCAACAACTGCCAGAAATGCCCTATTGGAAGAGTCAGAAAAGAAACAAGGCCTAATATTGGATGTTTTTCTGCTATTGTCAAACATAAGAAAGCCCCCATGCAGCCATATTCAACATCCACAGCTTTCAGGTGTCACTGGCAAAACCATTTAAAAGCTTTTGAGATGGCTGTTACAAAAGCTTGTGTGTTTTTTTTTGTAAGATTTTAAAATGGGAATATTAGAATAATGTGATCAAAAATGACTCACTCCTGTAGTCTCACTTTAATTGCTCAGTCCACTCTGTGCCTCTAAGCATTGGTGTATTTTAGCTGATCATCAGTTCCTCCACAGGTGATAGCGATAGTGAGAGTGAGTCATACCCTCAGCCTCAGCGCTGGACCTCACTCAGAACCCAGCAGGCAAAAACATTGAGAAGCTGTCAGGCCAGACAGACACAAACCACGAAGCCTGCACAGAGACCAGAAACAAAGCGGCTCTGGCAAGCTCCCTGCCCCATTATTCAACATGCTCAACAAATACGACAGCAAGGTGGCATTGCAAAGCCTGGTTTTTGTGAAATACCATGTATTTAGTAGAATATGGGTTTAGCAGCTCACATTATAAATGCATGCTGGAGAAAAAACACTGGAGAAAACATCAGCCAAGTCCAGGCTGACAGTAAACTAAGATAAGACCATTAACTTTCAATTCACCTGCAGCAGTGAATTAAATACACCCAGATAGTCTGAGTTAATGTCATTCCTCACACACACACACACACACACACACACACACACACACACACACACACACACACACACACACGCACACACAAACAACCCTGCGCTGACTACAACTGAAGCAGCCTTCTTTCAGCTCTGACGTGCTCAGTCAGACCCAATTTCCAGGCTTAACATCTATTACATTTGGAGTGACTTGGCCTTCCGCTCACCTCTGGCAGATTTGACATCATGGTAAAAAGTCAATGTTATGGAATTTGCAGAGTTGGAATATGAAATTCTTAATCCTAAGCGATTGTCCATATGCATGTCATAATGCCGCGCTTTCCAAGTCAGTCCAGCCATCGACAGATGTGAAAAGAGATTGAATCCACGTTCAGATTGAATGTATATATTTAGAACAAAACACAACGGGTGCACAGCGAGTGAGGCTGGGGCACCACACTGACAAACAATTTGCTGAGAATTACAAACGTGATATTAAAACTGAAACGCAAACGGACATTTCTTCCCATATTTCGTTTTTTTTTTTTTTTAGGATTTAAAAACGCTCTGAAAACGTCTCAGTGTGTGAGGTGAATGCTTAAAATATGCATCTTAGGTTTGAATAAAGCAGGAGACCAGTTTCAATACAGCAGAAGAAGCCTTTGTTCTGAAAACTGGGTGGAAACACTGCTGCCTCAGAGGATTTTCAAAGCATAGTAGATGATTTTTTTTTTTTTTTTCCATTTACAGTATGGTGCATGTGTTCCGTGTAGCGCATGGCCTCTGACTTTGAAGGGAGGTTTCTGTGGTGTGGTGGTGGGCTCCATAATAGCCTAGCCTGCCCAGCAGTCCACATGTCTGGATGTGTTATGACAGACTCGGCCTGAGACCAGACCTGCTCTCCCACCACTGCTGTCCAGATGTGCTCCCCTGTGGGTCTTGATCTCATGCCTACGATTGTAAGCAGCTATGATTAGCTTAGTAGTTGATGTGTGTAATTCATTGAGAAGGTGCTAGTTGTAGCCTTTGTGAACATCCATTTATTTTGTCTAATTTCCTGTAAAATGAGCTTCAATTTCCGCAATATTATCAAGTGTTTCTGAAAATGAAAAGAGTAGTTTGACATGTGGGGGAATGCACTTATTCACCTCCTGAGAATTAGATGAGAAGATTGATACCACTGGTGTCTGTCCATCAAATATGAAGCTACAGCCGGGAGATCATTAGCTTATCTTAGCTTAGTCCAGCTTAGCGAAAAGACGAGGAGGTCTGGATCTGTCCAACAGTAACAAAATCTGCCTACCAGCATCTCTCCAGCTCACTAATTAACACTACCAACTACCTCCCAATCCTGCTTTGTACCATTAATGAACATTTGTGCTATAAAGCAAATTTTCAAACACACCCAGCCAGCTGGCAGACCCAGTCGAAGCTGTCGACCCGGTTGCTTTCTTCCGTGCGTAAAAATGAATGTGGTAATGATTTATTGACATCAAAATACAAGCAGCAACTTCAAATTCTCTCCGCCGAAAATGTAAATTGAGTCATAACAGAGCACCGGCGTTTTAAACGGGAGGACTGAATTAAATTAGAGCATCTTTGGATTTGAGGAGCTTTTCAGGGCAATGAAAAATTCCATCTTTCAAAAGAATCTCCTCCCTGAATTGCATGGATTTAACATGAATTAACCGCATCCCCGGTGTCTTTGTGTCTGCACTGATGTGTGTGCTGAACAGGCTTAAGTGAAGAATTTGCATGAGGCCAAACTGTTCTTCACTTCAAGCTCAAACTGGCTCCATCCCCCTCTGTTCTTCCCTCTCTTAGCTGTTCCTCTTCATCCATCATGAGGCCAATAGCTGACGCAGGTGCTTTCACTTCACCTCCTTGAAGCCTCCCCGCTCCTCTGCCTCCTCCTCCTCCTCCTCTCTCCTCTCTCCTCTCTCTTACTGAAGGAACTCATCAGTGGCCCCTTCACATCTGCAGGAATCTTAATTGTATATTGTCAAACAGGGGATTTTTTATCTAGCAAGGGTGGTGATGTAGATCAGCTGGGGGACTGGAAGGAGGCTGAGCACATGCACACACACACACACACGCACACGCACACGCACACACGCACACACACACACACACACACAATTTAATGCATATACACACAAAGCTGAATTTATGACCATCCACACACACTTCGAATGCAAGCGCATGCATGCTTGCTCACAGGTGTGTGAACAAAAACACACAAACCTTATATACTGTACAGGGTGAGCATACCTGCACATAGGAGAGCAGGCACGCTCACTCACAGAGGCTCAGAGAGAGAGAAAAAGCAGAATGGGAAATCTCTGAGGAGATGGAGCACGGCAGCTCTGTGATATCATCGCTCCCTGTTCCTTCTCTGTTTGAATAACTCCAGGGATTTGAGATGAAATGTGAATATCTGCTGGTCCTTTCGCAACCTTTCCAAAAGCACAGAAGACACACAAATATGATCTGCCGGGTCTACGCTCAGCAGGCCGCAATCATGACACATCAGTGCAGGCCGGGGCTCCATGTCCTACATGTTGCAGAGGAAACAAAGAGTCCCATTGATTTACAGAGCTTCAACAAGACAAGACAATGATCCCTTTTAGCAACAGAGGCTGGTAGCACTGGGCAGAATCCCACCAGTGTTCTCTGGGAACTTGGGGACAAAGAGCGGGACAGACAGAGGGTGGGAGGGTCAATAAACTGGGTTGACCTGTCTTCAATGCAAGCTGTGTCGCTCCAGCGTACAGCATGACAGCACATACATGACTGGACACATTCACGCTAACACCAAGCAGTTGCATAATTGATATTACAGCAGTGTTTTACGGAGAGCATCAATATGTTCTTTCACATCAAGTGCCAGTTCACACGCCACTGCTCAGTGAGCCTTGCTTAGCTGGCAAACCTGTTGCCAGCGGACAGATGTAAATATAGGCCGCTGACGTTAAGCCCTCACAGGGCAAGTTACAGCGTCCAGGCTCCACCACCCAAAAAAAGAGCTCCTCCGGTGATGCAGACCCAATTGAGCACCCATTCTTTCCGAGGGAGCATTTAAGAACCTGCTGACTGAAATATAAGACTGATGAACAGCAGTTAGGCTGAGGCCGGGCTAAAAATGTGCCTTGTGGCAATGGAAATGGTGGCACAGAGGTGGGCAGGCAACATGCAGGGAAAGCAGGAATTGTATCAGAAGCCATTATGTGTAAGTGGTTTGCTGATTTGGTGGTTTGAAGAGCCAAAATATCAGTGTGTCTGATCCAGATCAGATCTGACGAATTCTAGTTAAATTCTGACACCAAGAGACAAATAATTCAGGTGCATTGAAATGCAATTGAGTGAATGGGGCTGTTTTTTAGCCTTGAAAAATCAACAATACACAAGAATAAAGAATGGATTAAACAGTGTTTATCAGCCCTAATAAAAGCTGAAAATGTTAGCATGTCCGGTTAACTCACAGTTCTAACCAAGTCTTGCTTCACGTGCTCATTTACACCTTTCAATTCAAACTTCAAAGAAACATTTTCAACCAAATTGGGAAGCTAAAATTAGTTGGCTTATAAAACTGACAGCTACAGTGGTTATTTCAAAAGGCAAAATCGATACTCGCTGGCCAGAAACAAGAAGCCTAATTTTGTCTATCTCTGTCTACAAAAGAATTTTCTGAGGTAAATGTGCCGTTGATGTCAGTGTAAAGTGCAAACTGTCCATGTTAGAATGGAAAGCTTGATAGCGAAGTAACAGCAGGCCTAACTAATGGACGCTTAGCGAACACTCGATTGGAAATAAACCAACTACTGAAGATTCAGTCAGAGTGGGAACAATGTTTTTAAGACTGATATTTTAGGCATTTCAGCAAAAATGTCTTGGAATGAACTTAAAATGAGTTATACTCCACATACAGATGCTTGGATGTAAGCTCAGTTATTGCTGCTAAAATCTGATTTCCAGCGATTTGACAGTGAAAAATGAAAAGCGATGCCCTGCGACTCCCTAAAAAGCCAAACTGAGATTTGCAATTTCATCTGGCTCGACTCACATGCCGAAGAACCTTGTGAATATCATATGAAAAGGCAGGAGTTATCTTCTAAAGCGCCTGCTGCTGGCCTACTTCCCTTATTAAGGGGATTCCTCTGGATGCCTCTCCCTTGACGCTCGGGTCGTGCCATCTGCTCCGGCTGCACTCTGGAGTTTATTATGGCGCTGACAGCCCTGCGAATTGTGACCCTTAATGAAATTGTGGAGCAATATGTAAGGTCTGATCCGCTTAGGGGGCTTGTTGAGGTCTGTCTCCCTGCAGCCGCGGCAGGCAAGAGCTGGAGAGTCAGAGCAGCGGGAGCCTATCCTGAACCATATGCAGGGATAAGCGCTGATGTCAGGTCACCGCTGATTCAATAAGGGGGACTCCAGGGCTGCTCTGCTCGGCTTTTACAATAACAACATATTCACATTAAGGGTGTGGGATTTCATTACTGAATTGTTAAGTGACTCATGGGCATATCTTTTGCTGAAATGCTCAGCGCAGTGCTGGGGAGCGGCGAGTTGGCGACATGCTGGAATGAAGACTGATGGCCTTTATTAAGATAAATGTATTTTTGCTCTTTCACCGAATCAACTCCTGCTACTCTGAGCGTACAACCCTGGAGAAGGTGAGAAGGATAAAGATTTATTTGCTAGTCCATTGCTATGTAGAGTAACACAGAAACCTATCTCCTCTTGTACATGTCTTGTAGTTTCATTACAGCCTCGACATGAGCTCCAACAGCTGTGGTTTCTCCTTTTTCCTGTGTGATGCTCTAAGTGCTCGCTTCACAGAACGCTAATGAGAGAAACTGATAATAGCTGGTGTTTGCTTAGAGCACAATTCAGGCCATTTAGTGCAACTAGCTCTGTTTTGTGTTTAATGTGTTTGGAAAGACAGATTCTGTCTATAAATACACATGCTGACCCAATTATAGGTGGAGTAGAGTCATCTGTGATTTAGTCTGTTTGAAGGCAGCCAAAAAAAATCCCCTCGAGTAGGCTGGGTGGGGCCAGCCAATACTCTGAAAACAATTAGAGCTGAATATTTAAAGAAACCGTCCAAGATCCATTTTGATGCATTGTAGAAGAATTTGACTCACTAATGCTGTTAAACCAGTTTGCCTTCTGAGCACGGTGTTGGTGATTAGGAGGTGAAAATCTACATATTCAGGTTCAAACCAGGCAGAGTCGGTAGAGAAAAATGGGATAGATGTCAGAAACGTTGTTCCAGCAGCATTTAAATAACTTCAGTGTGAGGTAGTGTCTACACGATGCTGCAATCTCATCAACAAATTGCACAAGCGAGAAAATACTATCGCCCAAAATGCACGGACAGACAGTCAAGCCATACTCCGTGCTGGTCATGTTGGCCACATACTGCGCTGTACGTGGTGTGAATGCAAATGCATTTCTGGCCACACACAAGAACTGCCGAGCTGTATGGCTGAGTGCACATGTGCATCCTTTTATCGGGGCTCTACAGGAAGGTTTTTTCCACTTGCCGTCATCTTTTCCAAATAATACTGAAACCAAAAAACCCCTCTTTGGCCAAGAGGGGGGGCGGCCTTGATGAGCTGAAGTGACAAAGCCACTGTGGGTGAAAGGTGGAAGCTCAAGGTCGCCCGTGAGTCACACAGTAGAAGAACAAAATGAAACACTAACTTCCCCACTGGCTTAAAGGAACAGTTTGACATCTGGGAAAATGCGCTGATTCACTTTCTTGCTGAGATTTAGGTGATAAGATCAATACCACTCTCATGTCTGTGTGGTAAATGACTAAGGTAACTGAGGTAACTTTCTGGAGTTTGTGCTGGTAAGCTAGCAGCTGGTCTCTACTGATTATCAAATGAGATATAACATTTCAATCAGTGAGCTTTACAGGTGCTAGCAGTTGGATTTTGTTCACTTTGGACAGAACAGCCTAGCCGTTTCCAGTCATGCTAAGATAAGCTAACAGGCTGCAGGCTGCAGTTTAATATTTAGTCTACAGATATGAGAGTGATGTGAACCTTCTCATCCAAATGGAAATGTCCAGCTGAAGCTTTAAACGTTTCGCTGGGGTGACGATCAACTCAATTCAAAATCAACTTACAGAAGAAAAGCAAAATCTTTAAAGTACGTGTTATGCAAGTTGTCAGCTGCAAATGTCATAACTGTATCTAATCTGCATATACTTATGAAGAGCATCATTGTGACTTCAAGCACAGTGATTTACATTTGACCTCAATGTCACCTGCTGTGATTTGTGATCTGCACTAACCAACACCTCCACAGCACCTTACCTGAGGCACAGCCCCATTAAGGCCTGTCACATCCCTTAATTTAACCAGCATTCATCCAGATTATGCATGCTTTTTTCAGCACTGTTGCACTTGTAATTAACAGTTATGTAACCATTTGCATCTGGGAGCTGACCAGTAGTTCTGCTGTTAGCCAGTGATCAGCAAGTGTTTTCCTCAGGGGCATCTTAATGGCATTTGCTGAGGGAGGAAAGAGCTTCCCCCAGTTGGTCCAGGAATCTGCACCAGCAATATCCTGGTGTCAACCCAGAGTTCTCACACACAGCAATCCCAAATGAGAGCACCAGGAATCTGCTTCACACCCAGGCACCCATTAGGACCCAGGGCATGATGGGCAAACATCCCACTGCACCAAAATAGAGCTCTGCTTCCTACTAATCCCAGATGAACAGGTGCTTCTATTTAAAGGACCAAATCCTCTCCAATCCACCCCATGGCATCCCAACCTTCTCTCTCCTCTCCCCTCTCCACTGTATGTGGTTTTTTCCCTGTTTTTCTTCCCTCTTTTGGCCTTTCCTGGATTAGCAAGAGAAACAAAAGCATTGAGTCCTGAATGAGCTGTGTGGAAATCTGCATGAGGAAAACCACTTAAGAAACCAGAGCTTTCACCACCCTTCCCCCAGAGAGTGCCAAGCGTTTGACCACGCATGCTATTTTCAGGCACAATGGTGAATTGGTACTTCTACTTCAATTTATTAAAATTTTTTTCCATCTGTCAAGTCAGTAAAATCTAGAACTGATTACTAATATTAAACAGTGCACCCATAAATGCCTTACAGTATAAGCAACATGGCTACGTGCAACAACCAAGAAGCAGTGGTGGTTTGATGTAAAGCCACATGAACAAATACTTTATCATAACAATAGATTATGAGATTACATGTAATGCGAATGGGGTCAGTCATACTGACGACCCCACAGAGAATTATCACCCAACTCAACACTTCCACTGACTCTACCGAGCATTTTAGCATCTGTCAACTCTTCATTTTTCATCCTGCAACTTGAAGGCTTTGGTTCAGTCTCACCACTCTCATTAACCATGTCTCCATCTAAAACGGGCTGCTGTTTTCACAAAATGTATCTGGCAAAGAAAAATGTGTTTATGCAGGTTTAACATATCATTTCAAATACACACAGTATTGAAACGGAATTAGTAAAACCACTGAGGATGTCATGACTTCAGGTGCATCTCTCTTGTGGTCATGAAATAAGGACTACAATGAAAGTCAGAAAAATAACATATTGTGTTGAGAATAGATATAAGATAAATATAAATCAGGGATTTAAACTTGTGAGCTGCCATAGGGAAAAAGACAGAGCAGCTGGGAGGGAATTTTAAGCCTTATTCAAAGCTGGACCCTGTTAATAAGCAGCTTGGTGTCACAGTGTCTCAGTCTGCATGTCAAGGTATAGAAAAAGTTTTCTTTTTCCCAGCCAAGCAGTTAATGATGGAGGATATAGTCAGAGTATTTGTGAATGGGCTGAGTTTTTATCAGCTCTATCATTCTGCACCATCTGCACCTCTACTCTTATTGTGTGTACTTGAGTCATTAACAATTGGAGCAGCTCAGAGTGGAGATTTCCTTGATCCCTCACTGAGGAAACGTCTTCGGCGAGTTCACGCAAAGTGCTTTAGGCAACATGGATGACAGAGAGGGGTTGGAATCAGAGGAGAAGGAAGAGGTGGAAGGAGAGACGGGGCTTACAAGATTTACTTTTTTTTTTCTTTTCTACCACAAGACCTCTTGAAAAACTGAGAGGCCTATCAAGCAGCACAACACCTGGCGGACAGTGAGTGACGGGACAATATGGTGCGAGTCTGGCTTTGACAGCAGCCACAAGACGGATTGATTGCACCCTTTGAGTACAGGATTGTCATGGCAAAAGCACACTACAGCAAAGCAAGGCTCTCATGAAAGCAGCCGAGTTTGAGCTCTGCTAATTATACTTTTCCCCCTGGGCCAGAAACCAATTTGTCTCGTTTTCAATACCACCAAGTTTCCCCTATCACGCTGACAGAATGGCTCAGGGCACTGTTTGAAAAAAGCTGTAACGAAAACAATTTCTTCTAAGATCCAGTGGGGTCTGGATTCAGTCTTGAAAAATGCAGAAAGAGTAATCCCTCCACTCCTATCGCTGTGAGTGGGTGGAGGAGCCGGAGAGCGAGCAGACATAAATTCTATTGTAGCAGTCCAAATGAGTTATGTTGTTAAAGGGGGAATAAGGTTGACAGGCCCATGGGCTGGTCAGGGGAGCCGGCTATTCACAGGAGCACAATCACGACCTTTCTAAATATGAATCTCGTTCGGCCTGTGCAGTCTTGGCTTTTGTTGCGGACACAATGCGACATGCATGGACTGCGTCAGCTCTGCAACATACAAAAAGAAGGAAAAGGCCCGGAGGTGTCTGAGTGTGGGACAGGCTCTCTTAAAAGGCTTCGTTTTCTTTTGTGGAGTGACCTGATGAGTCCACCGTGAAAAACAGCACATTGCACAGTGATGACCTGAACTGAACTGACGTGGGATTTTGAAACCATCACTGTACATGCTAACATTCAAGATGCTTGAATATCTTCTGCCAAAAAGTCTTAATTGTCTCCCACAAACATTTATTCTCATCATAGTAGACCTACGAAAAGAGACCGAGACTGGTTAGAGCTAAATGCTAAAGTCAGCTTGCTAATGCTCACAATAAGAGTGCTAACATGCTGATGCCAAGAATTATTATGTTGCATGTTCACCATCTTACTTTAGCTTGCTAGCATGCTAACATTTGCAAATAAGCACTAAACACCAAGTAGAGCTGAGTTGGTGGAAAGTCATTATGGTTGCAGAAAGAAACATTTTGACTTGATATTGGCACTAGATCACCAAAGCTCTCACTATTAATCTTGAGGGGAACACTTCACAGCAATCCACAGCCTTGCTGCCCACATCACTAAAAACACAGTTGAGAAATAAATGCCAAAATTAAATATGAAAAAAAAACCAAACAAACCTGTTATTATCTGTGGTCATTCATGATACCGATCTGACATTCAACAGGATCTAAAATACGATATAATTCAATTTAAAAGCGTGACAACAACACTGAAGCCGAAGGCTGTTTGCACTCATGGCTCTGTGAAGTAGAATAAAGTCATCCTTTGCACTGCGTGTCTAACAGTTAAAACATCCATCTGGGAGGGAAAAGTTGGGAACTACTAAAGCCAATCCAATCCCAACATCCCTGGGGCCGAAGATTCACTCTGACATCCAAAAACCTGGATCTCATCAGCGAGGAAGAGGGTGGCCCTGCACCTTTCATGACTTGGCAGAGAAACACTCAGCACTTTGTGTCCACACTCTTTCTACTGGTGCTGAGCCTCAGTGACACAGAAGCCCTGAAAACGTCCACTGAGGGACGGCGGAGAGCCCGATGGCCAGGTGGACAGGAAACAGGCCGAGCAGTGACCTCGGTGGCATGAAGCCCCAGGTGGAATATGAAAGAGTGGACAGACTGTCTTTGGGTGTGAGAGGATGTGGTGAGACTTCTCCAACCTGAAGGTGGCGAACAAACCATCAGATTCACTGAGTGACTCTGTAAAATACCTCCCACAGACACACACAACTCATATTTGTCTCTCTCTGTTACAGAAGACAAAAACACATATAATGTAATGCAGCATCCTGTTTCCCCTCTTAAGGCCTGGTCACAAAAACATTTCAAATTGTGGAATTTTGCAATGAAATCGACAAGTTTCAGTGAAAAAAAAGCCAATTCATGCTAATCTTTTTGCATCCAGTTCAACTTGACTTCAACTGAACTTTCACAGCAACATTTACACTGTTGGAGAGCCAGACAGTCCAAAATGAAGGAAGCTATTGCATCTTATCGCTTTCATTTTACCCTCCTGCGTCAGACTTTCACCTGCTCCACAAAAGAAGCATTGCTGGCAGACAGGAATGAGATATGCATAATATGTGCTGGCTAGCATGTTAGCCACTGCTCTGTATCTCATCATCTCCCCAGTGCGTGAAATAACATGCACCCACCTCGACCCTTGTGCCCTCTAAAGGAGGGCTGGTTATTGCCTTTACTTTAGGTGGACGTTGTACATTCAGAGACTATGACTGGTTACACTCAACAGGCCTGCTTACATACACATCAAGAAAAAAACTATGTATTACGGATTCATAACTGTGAAACTGTGGACTCAACTGTGTGACGCAGTCTTATCTATTGACTGTGCAATGTCACATGAAAAGGTGTCAGTTATTTCCATATGTTTATCTGCTGACAGCGGAAACATGCAAAGCCAGTTTATGAGGCAAGATGGCAAAATATGAGCAAAAGAACAGAAAATATAGAGCAGACTCTGATGATTCTACCACACGTTATTTAAATGGAACTCTGCACACAAGAAACAAGGGTACTGCTGCATGATATCCTGGATTTGCTCCTCTCTTTATGTGCATCTACAAATGAGTTATAAAATTAAACAGACTATCCAATGAAATCCAAGCATGTTAGTTTGCTGAGTCAACATTCAGTGAAAATCTGCAGAACAAGGCAATAAAAGGCTGAATGAGCTCCGGTTAATCTGAAATGCACTGGCTATATTTCTGAATCTGTGCTGCCCCTGAACTCACGTCTTTCCATAACAACTCAATGCAGATGGTTTGTAACATCTGAGAGTCAGCTGACCGGCCTGCCCGGACGCTTTGCTCCGCTCCAGTTTGTATCAACATGAAACTTGAGCCCTGCCCTGTTTGCAACATTATCAGTGAATGATGAGCCAGATCCAAGCTGCTCTGCCCGCTGGGCCTCGGACTGAACAGCGCACTCATTGTGATTACACTCAGGCCTGATACTATCAGTGTGTCCCATGATGCTCCATCAGCGGGCTGAATCTCTGATGTGAAGCGAGCACCTGAAGAGGGTGGAGGCTTTCCAGGCAGGAAGCTAAAGCAAAGGAAGGTTTCCCACTTTTGATAACAAGTGTGTGAAGAACACACATGCAAAGCCGGGCTCTCCTCTCTGTGAACTCAGTGGAACTGAAACACACTGAGCCGTTTCACACGACCCGGTTTGATGCAACAGGATGCAGAGGGCATTTTCTGATCCTCCCTCCAAAGAAATCATTCGTGAGGCCAAAACCTTCACTTACTCCCCTGGTCTTGGCAGGCATGAGGTCAGGCAAAAGGAGGTGCCTGTGAATGAGGATTTTTCTTTCCGATTAGTCTTCAGTGAGTAAAAGGTTCAACTCTGCACTCTCTGTACCCTCCTCTGCTACTTCCAGGACTTTACCAGCTCTCTCCTCCCTGCAGTAACCCGGCCATGACTCCACCTTGGTTTGCTTTTTTCCCCTTTACTTCAAGGAAAGCAAAGAGGGTCTCGATATAACTTGATTTAAAATTCCTCATCTTGTCAGCCAAAACTTTATGACACTTGAAACTTCCTCAGATATTTCTGGTTGTTAAAGTCTTGACATGTACAGTCTAGGTGCTGAACAAAGTGAGGTTTCCTCTTGGTAAGATTGTCAGCTCACTGCATTAAATGTTGCACTAAAAGCCAAAAGCAGTTTATCTGACTTTCTGCCAGGACGTGCAAGAATTCAATTCCTTTTCCATCAAACTGAAGGACATTGAATCAGCAGCGGGGTTCCTTGAAGTGAACGACTGCTTCCCTGAGGAAGGCAGAGCTTTTGGTTTCACGCCAGATGACGATGGTTTTATAGCAAGAGCTGCAAAGATGTGGATGGAGGATTTTTTTGGCATCGCAAAAATAAATAAACATGAAAAAATTGCAAATGCCAAAGTAATGCAGCGTTTCAGAGAGTGTAGAAATGACAAGGAGATTCAATTCTCGTTCAATTTGTGATGTGGCAGACACCCAAACTGGAGTAGAGACTTCACAGTGTTTCTCTTATGGCTGGTTGAGAGAGCTGCTGGTGGTGTGTGCGTGTTTGTGTGTGTTTGTGTGTGTGTGTTGCGTGGTGTTAAGTCTTCACAAGCTATCTCTGTCTGTCATGTGATTGTAGATCTTTGAAAACGAAATGTTCTTGATCTGTTTCCGCTACCTGGCTGGACTATTAAACAGACACTGTTGAAATAACTTAGTGTTCCCACTTTCCAGCCAAAAAAAAATTTAATTAGAGGATTATTTCTCTTGTTTACTGGCCCTGTATCGTTGTGTTCAGCAGTTTTCTGACAGTTGCTGAGGGGTGGGGGTGGTGTTGGGGGCCCAGTCTCATTCTGTCTGCAGAGAAAAGCAGCAGAGTGGAGTATTAATTGTTCCACTGTCAACCACAGGCACTCATCTCATCCCTGAACCATTAATCATATAGTGAGAGGCGGGCAAAGGGTGCAGGGCCAAAAATCACATATGCATGAAGGCAATTTGTAACACCAGAAATCTGATCAGAAAAAGGACATTTTGCTTGCCATGCTGGTGCATACTGGATCAGCAGATAGGATTCTTCTTCTTTGAGACCCACAGTAACACTTTGCTCATCAGTGCATTTCAGACTAACTGGCAGGAAGAGTTTATAGTAAACACACGTGTGTGAACGAAGGAGCTCATTAAAAATGACCACAGACAGAGCAAAGCCTCTCTCTCTCTCTCCCTCCACGCAACAATACTGCCTCTCTTTCATTCCACATAACCTCCCTGGAGTCTGGATTATGACCAGCGCTGGTCTCTCCTGAGCCATGAATAAAACCAACAGTTCATGAGTCAGAACCTTTCACATCCACACCTATTCACGAGGAGAGGAGAACAGCGGCCGTTACTGGGTGCAGCCTCCACCTCCCTCCCTCAGTTCAATGAATGAATGGAGGCTCTATTGAGCCTGGACGGTCTGTTGCTTCAACCCACAGTGGAAAATATGACGACCCAGCAGCAGGTAGGAGAAAGAGGCTACTGGGACGGCGTGAGTGGGAGGTCCCACCACCAATACAACCACTTTACACACAGCCGTTTGTGTGTTTTCTAGATTATTAATGGACAATTATAAGCAGAGTGACTTCGAGGCTCAGGTTAAAGGTTCAGCTTTGCCTTGAAACTGAGTGATTGCTCTTTGAGCACAGGAAACGAGACACATGTGCTAATTGAGTCCTAACTTGGGAACTTTTTTTTTTTCAAAAAGTCAGACACATCATCCCCATGTGCACCAGAGGAGCCTGGTTCTGGTGTGGAGGCCACGATCTGACTGACTTTAGCCTTATGTCCAGAGAGGACTGGTTTCATTCATTTGATAAATATTTATCTCTCTCGTCTCTCTCTTTATGAACACACACACACACACACACACACACACACATATATATATACATATAAATAAAGTACATATAGTACCTCTATAGCAATATATAGCCCCTAATCTATTTGTTCTTTTCTCTATCTCTGCTTTTCATTCTGCTGTTGTAACAAGAGAATTTTTCCTGTGTGGGATCAATAAAGTCTTTTCTGAAGCATACATCAGACACTTGGAGGCAGGTTATTGTCCAAAATAACATCAGTGGACTGAAACAGTAAAGTTAGGAATTTAATAATAAATTACTCCAAGCATCTTTTTCTACATTATATTGTCTAAAAAAAAAATCTGCAATAGGCCAATATTGGCCAATGTATCAGCTGGGCTCTAACATTTTAGAGAACAAATATTCCCGAAATTGCCTCCAATAATGACACAAAATTGCTTGGTAAGAAAATAACAGCCAAGGAGGAGAGGGAGACTTTCTCTGCCTCTCTCCCTTTAGTATGAATGCAGCGTTACAACCAAGAGAATCAATATAAGGTATTAACATAGCGCTCATGACAACAATAGCTGCAGGTGATGAACAGCTACAGAGCAGAGCTTCGGAACAAGCACTCGCTCTGATTACAGGCAGCTTCTAGGAAAACACACAGTGTCTCTTGTCTCGTCTTCCTCTGCCTCCATCCTCCCTCTCCTCTCTTTCCTCCTACCCACACACTCTGGCTTTAATGCCAGAGGGTGAGTGAACGTTTGTTCAGCGTTGAAACAAGAAGGACCTCTCCTCAAATGTCTCACTCCTCACCAGCTCCGTGGTCAGAGAGCGCCATGACATTATGACCGGAGGAGTGCGGCAAATAATCGGACACATTTTCAATAAAAACAACCACCCACAGATGGAAACTCTGGGAACAAGCAGCACCATTTCTGAGTAATTAATACACAAAGGACAAACATTTGACTGTTAAGAAAGTAGGTTAGAGTGATTTTTTTGTGATGTAACAGCCGCACACTAACTTTTTTTCTTAAAAATCAGCTGCCAGTGTCCTGTGATCTTGACGCTGCTTCCACGCTGCCGACAAAGCGGGATTGAAAACAGCCAAAATCTAAGACGTGTGTTACTAGCAGAGATCGTTGCACAGGAACAATCATTAAAAACAGGTGCTAACTGAACCCTTAAGGGATCATTTCAGTCAGACTTAGTTGGGATTCCTGAAAATGAATTGTTGCCAAACAGCGCTACACTTCAACACACTACATTTGTCTCTATCGCTGCATCAGCTTCAGCTAGCATCCTCAACCATTATTTTTGGGTGATTCATGTAATTTATTGTGCGCCATCCACTACGGCTATCCGTCTCTCCCAGCAGTGACATCATCCTGTCCTCGCCTAACCAAGCAAAGCAAATTACTTTTCAGAGGTGGTGGACGAGACAGCATGACCCCCACCCTCTGTCTCTTACTAACAATCCAACATTAACCTCTCAGTTTGTGACTATAAACTCAACTCGCTGACACGACATTCACAGCACTCCCTTCATCACTGCCCCATCTAACAGAGAGCCTGGACTTGTTACAATTATGCAGAACAAAGACAAAAAGAGTTTTCCATTGAAGGCTATCAAATATTTATAGCTGCCAAATGTAAGAGGAGCTTGTCCTATTTCAGTCAGACAGCTAAAGTGCCATTTAACAATATGTAATCAACGCACATTCAGGTGCCTTTGTACCGTGGAGCCCTTTCAGACTACTCTACGATGAGCTGCTTTGAATGTGTTGAGTCACAGAGTGTACCAGAGTTCAAGGGCCTGGCCGTATCTGATTGGGTCCTGTGCGTGATATCACACTCAATCCCGAACAGCAGCCTCAGTCGAGACATTGATTGATGTCAGTTGTGTGCTTCAGTTCAACAGTTCAATAATCCTAAAACTGATTAGATGCAGGCGACACATCACAGCATACTGACTCTTATCTATTGGGATGATACGCTGCTGCAAGCCTCAAAGAAGTATCATTACATCACAGCCACAAGAGCAGCCAAAAGACCCGTGATGCATCTGTTGCACCACCCAATCAAAAGCAATCAACCATATGAACAAAAAGTCACTGCAGCATCACGAGCTGTAACATCACTTCAATTGCCAGGCCTTTGTGAATGTAGCTATTACTTCTTTGACTTTGCAGGTGCCTGGTGCAAGAAGCGTGCAACAGACATTTGTATGTATTCATGGAGTTTCATGTGAGAGGGAAATATCTGTTTATGATGTTATTTGTCATTTAGTCAACGATTATTAACAAAATAATTGTGTTATTTTTGTTATGTGCAGTTTAAAATCCTCCCATTATTTAACAGCTTCTGGATCCAGTGTTGACTATCTTCCATACTACCTCTTAACACTCTTAATGGGTTATATATTAGCAAGCGGGTTAGCTGTGCAGCATTACATCTAGCAGTTAGCACATGTAAATACTTAATAACAACTAATCTCCATGTAAAAACTAGTTTGTGTGGTGCAACCTGTTTTAATTTAGCGATGAATCAATCTCCACTCAGTAAACACATTATGATTAAGCCAAGTTTCAACAGCAGCTGCAACTGGCTCACACACACACACACACACACACACACACACACACACACACACACACACACACACACTGCAGCCAGGTAGTGCTAATTTAAAGACCTGTGAGCTGTGTCCTCTTTAGACCCTGATTGCCTGGCAACAAGGTAAAACTGGACTGAAGTCTCTGCAGGTTGAAATGCTGCATCTTATTTGGGTTTATCTTTCGCTGCTTTCAGGCTGCCAAACATGGTGTTTCCATTATTCCTGAAGCCATCCATACTAAATATGTATGCCCTCTAATGAAGGCACTTTGGATAAAAGCAGTACATTACAGCACCAGGAGAACATATTGGGCATGGGCGGCTCCAGAAATGAGCTTGGCATAAAAGCGTCCATTAAACGGCAGATAATATTATAATAAGCAGCAGAATGTGATGATACAATGGGCAGTAATAGTAACATAATCACTGTGCTGTGTTTATGTGGAGCCAGGCGTCCCATCCTGCAGGGATTAGTCAGGGAAAACTAGGCCTTGCGTTCGCTGTCACCTTGCCATCACTTCGCACCTTTTTATAGCTGTGACAGGCCACAGTTCATACGCACACACTCACAGCTGCATGGCCAAAAACAAGCTGAAGCCATAGTTAAGCACCTTGCCCTCAGCTTGCCCCTGTATTGTGTGCGAACAGCTTGTTTTCTAAACTCCTGTGTGCGTTTGTTCTGTCTATTCAAGCTGTTGGGTCTCGCAGTGGGAGAAATGTCAGCGCATCTTTGTGTTTAAATGCCTTTATGTGGAGTTGAGCACAGAGCAAATAGTACGTTGCATTTCTTCTTAATGCTGACTCTGCGTCTCTGTCTACCTCAAAGCTCACCTTTACCCCGTGGGGCCAATCTAATAAAACATCAAGGAGGATATCACTGTTTCTAGCCTGCTGACACTCTTATAATGCCTGCAACAGTTTCATGCTGAGAGGGTTGACTTAACAGCAGAATGGAGAAAAGCCATTACGCTGGTGTCTAAGGCTTGCAAATATGGAGACATTGTGTTCATTCAGGTGGCAGATAACCTGAGCTTCTCTGCAGACACACACACTCGAGCACGACACTAGCTGTAACAATAATTCATTACAGACCCATGAAAGCAAGCGGGAATCTCTCTGCATTATTAAATGAAAAGCAGTGGACTAACAAGAAGGTAATGATAACTGCAGTTTAAAAGTCTTCCAATTTGCAAAGAGCCACTCTTTGCAAATAGCAATCAATTAGCTGTTTCACTAGCAACAGTCATTACAATGCAACATTACCAGGCTTCGCTAAAGACCCAGTAAATGATTTGAAACCCATCCAATATCATCATTTTAAATGGGGTTAGTGTCGAGCTTTGGAAATCAAATCTGTTATGTCGCAGCAACAAAGGTTATCACTTCAGCTAAACACCTGCTGGAAGGTGTATTTGTCTACCTGGTGTAAGCCTCCCTCCCATCAGCACACCTAATTTCCTCTGTGTGACACCAAAGATTTGAGCGGCTGTTGTGCTTCATAGGAATGAAGTGTTGGCTGTGGAGCGGCATTATCTTATTCATTGCAGTGGAGTATGGTACACAGTGTTACAGCAACCTGCTGCATTTAACTTCAATCCTGCTGAACAAAGCAGTGTCCAGTTTCTCCAGCTGCCACTGTTTTTCCAGGAGACTCGGTTTATGCATGATAACCGGCCTGCTGGCTCTGTGTGTGTGTGTGTGTGTGTGTGTGTGTGTGTGTGTGTGTGTGTGTGTGTGTGTGTAAATGTATAAGCATGACTCGGGCAGGTATGTGTGGGGGTGTGAGCATCAGCAGTGTGTTATCCTGCATCCCAGGCTGGACACAAGCCTCCCACTGAGCTCCACTGCCTGATACTCCCAATGCTCATGTGATGTTCTGTGCTCAGCACTACCATTACAAACTGGCAGCAGAAGCGTCCAAAGGAGCAAAAAGACTTTGCTAAACCTACATGTTATTTCAATAAAGTCATCACTGTAATCAGGCACTGTAGCATTGTGTGCCTTTTTGAATTCAGTCATCGTCATCTGACATGAAACCAATTCAGTAATGTTACTGAACAATGAACATCAATATTTCATTAAAAAAAAAAAAAAAAAAATTTAATCATTTTAATTAGAGTGTGAAAGCAAATTTTTGAC
The DNA here is from genome assembly GCF_051107435.1 of Chaetodon auriga. Classification (NCBI taxonomy): domain Eukaryota; kingdom Metazoa; phylum Chordata; class Actinopteri; order Chaetodontiformes; family Chaetodontidae; genus Chaetodon; species Chaetodon auriga. The sequence goes on from NC_135078.1 coordinate 7,250,003, forward strand.
CTTGGAAAGTCTTAACTTTTGTCAGGCTATTGTTTTCATGCGAGGGATATGTGGTGATGATGCTAATACATCCCTGTCTGAAGCTCTGAAATATCAAAATCATAGCTAAGAGTACAGTTCAAATAAATGTAGTATGTGCGCAGGGACACGTGTGTGGTCATGTATTCCTCACGTTGAGGACACATGAATCTGTTCGCACAGTCATATTGTGGAGACTCGCCTTCCTTATGTGGACAAAATGCAAGTCCCCATAATGCAAAGCCTGGACGGTGATCTCTAGGCTGAGCCCTGAACCTCACCTCCTGAGTCAGCACCCGATGTTGGGACCAGGCCTCTGCCAGCTGTGGCATACTGCAAGCCTCATTAGGCCCTGCAATCAACCAGACTGGCAGCACCAGAGCAACAGAGAGCTGCTAAGTCACTCCATTTCATCTGAAACGCAGCAGGTGTAAGGGGAGAAAAGAGGACTTATCCCCATTACAGCCTAACGAGGAAGTCTGCCATATTCAGGCTGATACAAAGTGTGCTGTGTCACAGTTTCTTTGGAGAAATGTCATTATTTGACAAGCTACTGCCTCAGCATCCAAGAATCAATAATATACTGGTATTTTTGGTACAGATCATGACTCAGCAAAGATGAGTGTTATAACCGAGTGGCAGAAAAAAGTGAGCCAAGTTTAAAGAGGTATTCAGAGATGTTCTTTGTGCTCAAAGTTGACTCTGACAACCTCAGCACTGGTTGTTAGAAATGATTTTTTTTTTTTTTTGAAATAGAAACTTTATAAGGCCTTTCACGACAATACAAGAGCTCTCTAAATTGCATTATTTTCTCTAACAGCCTTGTTCAGTTCAAAAGTAGAAAGAGCAGCAGAGGCCTTCTTCACGGAAACACTTCAGCAATTACACTTAAATAAAACGCAAAGCTCTGCACACACTGTTTGCTTTGATGGTCAACCACCGTTTTCCTCCTCTTGAACTGATTTGTATTTCTGAGGTTGGGCACCCACTTAAAACACAAATGTTCCGCCTTTTGTTTGGCCTTATAATTGAGTGAGTTTAAAGGATAAGTTGTTATTTTATATATTTGTATTTATATACCAAAAGCAATGATGAATTGATCCTACTAACACTGCCTGAGTAGTCAAAGCCTAACATATGAAGTGGGGCTGTCACAAGTTTCAACAAATTCAAACTAACCACGTAATTTGCTACGTTAGACCATCCATTAACTACTAAAAACACTAGCATATATAATGAAAATCAAAATAACTGTTAATATTCTGCCAGGGCCCTCGCTGAAAACGGAAAACCAACAGGATAAATAAGCAGAGACGACACATATCACCTAAATTCTGAGGCTCCTGTTTGGAGCAAAGCGCTTGCATTTTGATACAGTCACATCAACTAATTATGCCCATCTGGCGGAGACTGATCCGACCTCAGCCTACATTATGAGATCAGTGTGTGTGTGTGTGTGTGTGTGTGTGTGTGTGTGTGTGTGTGTGTGTGGGCACACGCAGCTCCAGGAGCATGAAGCACACTCGTGATGCACAGGTGTCATCAGCAGAGTCACTTCCCCACTTAAGCCCCAGGCCCATCTGTTCCATTCATACCCAGTGGAGATAGGTCACAGCCACAGCCAGGCATTACAAGTCGACTGATGACCACCAGGTGCTCAAACTTGATGCGAGGAAGAAGTCTGTGAATATGAAATGTCACGGCACGTGATGTCAACAAGAAGTAAACTGAAAATGCTGAAGTGTGCCAACACCTATTAATGTTTACACTTCCCCATACAAGTATTTGACTGAAATGTTCAAGGGGAGGAAGATAAAAAGTTTATCAAAGCTATTTGCTGAGTAAACTGCATGCCGTGTTGGGCCCTTTACTTTGCACACACGGAAGGGTGATAAAAATGTCCTCTGGTTATGGTTTGGAGATAAGGGCTGGCAGGCGGCCACCCCAGTGAGCCCAACCAGCTACTGAGACTCCTGAATCTCACAGCCAAGTTAAACTCCTAAACACTCCCACAAGCAACATTTATAGTAAAGTGCAGATCCCAAAACGGCCATGCTGCTGTTTTGCATAAAAAAAAAAAAAGCCAAAACATTATTGAGCCACTTCTGTGTGTAGAGAAGAAAGGAGCGGAGGAAACAGGAGATGGGAAATGAACATGAACTACTCGTCCATAGTTGCTGATTGACACCTACCTGCCTCTTAGCCCTGTTACCCATTTCAATGAGAGAGCGCTGTGCTCCAGTTACAGGGGGTTGTTAAAAATAGGCCTCACTCAGTCACCACTTAGCCTGGCAATGTGGAGAGCAGATTGTAAATGAGCACAGTGAAGTGCTTGAATGGCAGCCCTTGTTGCTCGCTCTCTGGGCTGTGATACACACACTGAATGTAAAGCAGTAACACTCGCTGGTAACGACTGAGCAGTAAACACACTCATCATGCAGTAAGGTTGTGTATGTGGAGCAGATAAGGACAACAGCAGCTCTGTAATAGCATGAGGAGACGTTCTATTCAGTTTGGTTAGAGTCTGCACTGGTTGGCTGACACATTAATATTACAGCCCCTAACTAATCTCTGTTGCACGTATATACTAAAACTTTACTTCTGCTCTTCCCTTGAAGGCACATGAAGCGGCTGAGGACACGTGTCAACAGTGTTTGACAGATGATGAGCGCCCAAAAGTGACCAAACACTAGATTGACGGGCTTGTGGCAGAGCGCCTTGAAGGTGAGGCGTCGCCTGACACGGGGGTGAAGTGGCTCCTCGGGGCTATGGGGAATGTGACGGATGAAAGCTTCCTGCAGCTCTCTGCATCCAAGCAGTCTCACCCCCTTATGACATGTTCTCAGCTTATGCAGTTTGGATGGCCAGCGTTGATTAGTGCAGCTTTAAGTGCCTGTTTTCTCCATCAGAGTTCATAAACTTTACCATAAGTGTGTATTCCACACTATCCTCATGAACTTTTGCCATCATATGGTCTCCGAATATATAAATAATGAGCTTCTGCATCATGCATAACCCATGAGAGAGGGAAGATCAATACCACAGCTCATTCTGCATGTGCTTCATTAAGCGCACAGTGAGACATCACCTCGTCGGGGCTCGAAACTGTGTCGGCGGCACCGGCAGCCTCCCTCCTCGTCGACGCCGCTCTCCGGGTAGAGCCACATGTCTGCAACCGCTGCTTCAGAGGCAGACGGCATCACATGTCCGGCTGCTCCCGCTAACCCCCTCGGTAAGTCACATTGAATTTTGACCCCGCCAGGCATCGAGATGAGATCATACAGTGATTATACTAATGACACGCATACGAGTGTGGAGGGTCACAGTGTGTGGCCATTTTCTGGCAGCCATGCTTAATGTCCTTGCACTTAAAAGTTCCAAGGCTGTGTGACACAAAGAAGTCTGATTAGGCCTTTCGTGTCTAAAGCAATCAAGTGCTTTTACACAGTGCCATGTGTTTGTAAATGTATGTGTATACGAGGTGCGAGGTCATGCCAAGCTCGGAGTCTGACGGGAGGACGTGACCCGGAGCGTGACCCAGAGAGTCTATTAGCGGCACCCACTTGCTTCTCCGCTGCCATTTGGCCTCAAGTCGCCTGATTCACACGGCGGACTCCAGGCTGAGCCACCGTTCCTCTGATGTCTGTGTACACACGCTGCTGATATCAGTGCGTGGTTGAAAACTGGATACTGTCCAGTCACTGAAAGCCCCATCTGATATGACTGATGTGATACAGTCTTCACAGCTCATCAATGCTACACTAGTAGTCTTTGGGAAGTTATCCAGCAGAACTGACTCCAATCTGCTTTTTTATTTATTTTTTGCTCAGGTACAGTACAAATATGTGTAAATATGCTGCTATTCTTGTCCTCTAATTTAACGGAGCACGGCTGTTGTTTGGCGGAACTGCTGTTTCAGAGGCTTTTCCTTCCTGCCAAGAATCTAATTATGTGAGGCCGCTGAATGCTTGAAATTATCTGGCATGAAAATTGTTACACTTACACATAATTAATATAATTAAGCTAAATCCTACCAAAATGTTACGCATCAGTAGGGGCTGAAAATGTATTTGTACATGTTCATATTCCGATACATTAGCTGCATTTTTGACATATTAGAAAAGTAGCCTGCTTCTACCAGATTTGGTTGTTATACATTTCACAGTGCTTAAACAGAAATGACTTTACTGCTGTAGATACACAGAAATGCCCTTTCATATCTTAAAGTGCACTGTATGGTCTGTTTGTCTCCCATGTGAAAAGTGTCTTTCAGCTTGTTTCCATAACAAATTATGCATTACTAAGATTTTTCAGGCTCAGTCAACACGATTAACATCATGACAGACTCCTGAAATTGTCAGACAGATGCTCTGATTTATATTAGTGACGGTCTAAAAATATCACTTTGTGGCACTCTAAGGTAGAAGCAGGAGGCTGATGCAGAGAGGCCTGTTGGGCTTACTTTTCATGTTTCCTCCTCTTTAACCTCAGCTCTTGCATATCTGTGCCAGTGCTCTCCTGTTCCAGCTGCCACCACACCTCAACCCATGCCACATGAAAGCAGCCTCCACGGGCAGCTGTTGTCACATTGCCTGTCAGCCCCTGCTGAGGGACAGACCTTTTGTCAGCCGCTCCAGACACAACAACTCCAACTCTTTGCCCATCACTGCCAGAGCTGATCTGACGTGTTCCTCGGGTTCAGGCGGAAACTTGACATTTGAGCTACACTTGCTTACGGGCTCTTTTGGGTCTTTACTTAGCTCGGGGGTTGAGACAGCTGCATGGTTGCTACTTTAGCACTGTCCTGACCAATTGTCCATGTTGTTGGTGCTTCCCAGAACCAGGTGTAGTTTCTGACTGTTCAGCAGTTCCCTGCTCCTCCCCTTCCTCCACCTCCTCCTCTTCCACTTTCGGGAAACTATTCATTTGGGGCTTTCAATCGAATCAGTCACGATGCTGTTGATGGGAGTTGTGGCTCCCTGGTGGCTCATCTCTCCAGTCCAAACACTCAAACTCCTAAAATATCCCCCAAAACACCAAGGCCAATTCAAGTCTGCACACCATGACTGATGCAATTTATATATCTTGTTTATTAAACGTATTAGCATAGATTACAGCCAAATTGCAATGCAGAACTACACATAAATGTAAGAAATAGGTCAAAAACGTAAGGTAACAGTCAATTAATAATGCAATGCTGGAATATTAACAACACACAATTTTAAACTGTTCGCAATGAAACTTTCTGAAGTACACCTGACAACCAGAAATTCTCCTCAAATCAGGAAAGAAAACTTTGCTCTGAAAGTAAAATGTGACAAGAGGTCTCCAGGGACTCACTAATAACATTCTGCACACATTCTCAGGGGGAACTTCTCAATTTGCAGCACCCGGCGCATTAGCGCAGGCAGAAATATGCTTAGGAACGAGGAACGCCGGGGCTCGTGGCAGATAAGCTCTGATTTCATTAACATGGAGCAAGATACATTGTGCAAGGCAGGCTAAACCCACAGGCGCGCATCAGGGGAGCTTTAACCTGCCACGGCGAGAAGATGAAAACATATGCATCTCCTTTCACCTTGTCACAAACTGAACGCAGACACTCAATCATGGCATCGCGCTGCGGATTGACAGATATGAGTGTACTCATCACAGGTGCTTGTGCAGCACTTGTCACCGTGACGGCGCCGTAACTGCAGCCTCCTAAAACCACGGCTAGATTAAAACTTCCACAGAGGTGAATATAGCTGAGAGAAAAATGCAAACTGACACCCGGCATCATCTTCAGGACGTGCAGCATGAGAATGCACCGTGAATTAAGGAGGGCAGTGAGCACAGAGCTGCTTACGGCCTCGTATGAGGATCAATAAAACAAATGCATTGACATTCACAGGTTATCCTGCCTGATATTCAGTGATGCTAAAAGCCAGTGTGCTCATGGGAGTAATGCAAAGAGGTACATTATAACTGCTGCATTATTAAACATCTGGGGCTAAAGTGGCCCTGAAGTAGAGTTTCTGTCAGAGAGAGTGACCCGGACAGGTCCTGAGACACTGAGCGGAGTAAATATGTGACTGGATCTTCAACACAGCCCACCTGGGGCGGTCTGGTAAACCTGGCTGTTGCTGAGCTCCCCAACAATGGATCCTAGATGCTGAATGTTTTTCAGCCACCTCGGCAATTTGGAGCCATTAATTTATGTGACTTATTAGGAATTCAAACGAGGGAGCAGTGGGTGTCTGTCTAGACTTGGTGATCACTGCCCCGCCTTTGTGAGCAGGGTGGCTCATCGGCTGATGTCAACAGGGAATACTATTAAAACAATTTGAGGGATCAGCTGGGTTTGGCCGGCTGGCTAATAGCTCCACAGCAGTTTAATCAGGACTTTAACAATTATTCACACTGCTGAGAATGCACATGGTGGCAGTAGTGATGGGGGTGAGGTGCTGTGCAACAGACTTTGAGAATAACAAAGTCTGCTGTTCGTGTCAGTTCTGATCAAATGGTTTTAGGCTGCTGAACGGACCGGCTGCAGCCAGGTCACTGAATTAGATCACCACCGTGTGTGCAGGTCGGATTAAGACTCCAACTAAGATCCAAATTTGGAGTAAAGTGGCACTGTGGCGTGGCAGTGAAACAGGGCTCTGTTTCAGTTCATCACTCATTTGGCTTCAGGTCTGTTGACATTTTGTTCTTCAGTCCGAGCACAATTTTGCCTGTGCAGTGCAGGCAGTGTGTGCGGTCTGAGCTTGCATTAGCTGTCTTACCCAAAAGGTCAGGCTCTAGGTTCCAGCCCATCTCTCAATAAATTCCCCCAAGACAAGAGGCAAAACAAACAGAAAACATCCTCACCCCGGAGCAGAGATAAGGCAGGATGGAGCCAAGCATACTGAAGGACCCAGAGCACGTTGAGAACTGCACAACCACATCGCACACCGGCCAACAAAAACATCCAGACCACCAATTATAGCGCTTGACTAACCCATGTCCCATTAAAGGGTGATGTACATATCACTAATAGAGCCAGGGAGAAGCTTTGGTATTATCTCAATTACTGTAGTTCTGTATGTGTATCATTGAGGATCATTCTCCAAAGAGGGAGTGAGACGTGAAGTCAAACTTCCCGTCCTTGTTTTTCAGTCAGAGATAGAGCAGCTATGACTTCATCGGCTGGACGTGGATAACAGTCAAAAATTGCAGGCTTTTCTGCAGAATTTTGCACAACACCGGGCCAAAGAAAACAGCGCAGCAGAGGAAATCCACAGCTTAGAGCTGGCTGGCTTTTCTCCGGCAGAAGCTCCAGAGTGCTGCCTCTGTCACAGATGTGGTCAACAACTTCCTTCCACACCATCAAGAGTGTTAATTCACTCCACATTTTCATATGATCTGTCTGGGTGTAAAAATAGCACAGCCGCATAAGTGGGTCTCTTTCGCTGGCTTGAAAAAGCAACAACAGCTAAATAAAACAATCCCTGGCACTGAAATGTAAGTCATTTCAAATATTAAAATGGGATGACCTGGAACGTCAAACACAAGCTCAGATGGAGCCCGTACACCTTTCAAACAGGCATCAAACTGTCAAACTGAGGCAGTGATTTCTCTCCATATGACTCTCTATGAGGTGGAAATGGACCTGGAATCCACAGAGAACGGCGAAGGCCTAAGGGCTGAATACTTTGCCCATTGTGCATTTAGCCTCATTTTAAAATATCCTCGCTGTCAAGCATGATGTCATTCTTTTAAATAGACATTTGACCAAAGGATTACACACTAACTGGTTGGAGCAGTGACCCACCTACAAACTGGCTCATGGTAAAGCTTTCTGTCTCTGCATTCTAGCTGTAGCTTAGCACATTGGCCGAGGTTTAAAGGCGAACAAATCCGTTTAGTCCAGTAGAAAAAAAAAACAACAAATTACAGATGAATTTGCCTTTTCATACGACTTTCGCTGCCAGAGGAGTTTGATCACAAATTCAGATAGGAGAGTGGATGATGGGAGAGTGGGTGAAAGCTGAAAAAGGTGAGGCTTGGGTGGAAAGCAAACAGCAGCTAATGCACAACGCGCTGAATCACCAAATGCATTCAGGTTTTGTCTGTCCTTTGGAGAGAAAACAGCTTCTGAGCAGATAAAGCAATGAAAAAACACAATTCCCTGAATGTCACAGCAAAATGCCCAACTGCGATGTTTCAGAGGCTGGTGCTGAGGCCTGCACACGTTTGTATATGAACAAAGAAGGACATTTCTATCTATAAGTACATGACATCTGGCAGGTCACACACTAATAAATATTAATACAAAACTGATGCCTATTCATAAACTGTCCAGAGAGGTGTGAAATAATAGCATGTGACAGACACGACAGTATAAAGGTTGCCTCTACAGTGAACTACAAAGGGACTGGGCGAATGTCTAACAGAGGCAAGCCTGGCTAGAGCCCCATGGATCCATGCTTCAAAGATGAGAGCAACCATTTGTATTTATAGAATGTCACCTGACACGAGTACATCATAGACATATGACAACAATTTCATATTTACCAAGCTGTAAATACAATGCTGGCATTATAGCGAGCTTTTTCGTACATAGTTCCTTGTTTACACCTCCAGCAACAGTAGCTTTCATTTGGAGACATGTTTCTGGCCAAAATCCTTTTTCCTGTTAGCTCTGTTTTGGGTCTCTACCAACACCTGAGAGAAATACCTGTCTGTAGTTGGCATGGAGTGGGTTTTTAGAGCTTTGGTAAAAAGAAAAACAATGCTATGAAGACAGTTGGTGAACCAAAACAATAGAGTCGGAGGCAGAGGGGAGCTGCAGACTCATGTAATTCTCTGTTGATTCATCAATACCAGTGACTCCTTTCACAATGTCCACACACTGTTTTCACATTGCATTTGATACGTTGTTAGTATAGAAATATCATTAATAGCCACTTTAAAGCCACCATGAATTTAACAGTTCAGGACTTTTGGCTCCTCCAGTGTTTGTATCAAGAAGCCATCTCAGCTGACCTCAACACACTAAATGTGTTCAAATGTGACATTTTCCTACTAAAACTACGGCCATAAGAATAACCTCAAAGATTCTATAATAACATCAAAATTCTATACATAGTGTCTTTAAGTCTAAAAGCATTTGGTCTGCAGTGGTTGAACTCTGCTGCACAGATGAATGGGTAGTGGTTTTGTTTGCTGTGCCCACTCATCTGCACAGACTTCTACAACCACTTACTTGAAGAGCTGGCAAAGATGCGGAAGACCTGCCCTTATAATCACAGAGTCTATCTGCCCGTCTTCCTCTGCGCCCAGAGACGGACACTGCTTCGCTCTTGTAAACACTGGGAGCCCCAGCTTGCTACAGGCTCCTTGATCTCTCAGAAAGCCACTCCAGCTGAGGGTGTTAAGACACAGAGCTCTGTTTCTACTTATTACCAGTCATGGTCTCCCTCTGGCAAAACAACATGAGGGGAAACAGGGTGGAGACACCCATGGAGGGAGAGGCTGGAGGTCTAAATTAATCCCACATGTTCCCCAAGAGGAGACTTTGCAGGCAGCCTCGGCTTATTCGGCTGGCGGAGTACAGCAAACTCGGAGAGCACCTCGCTGCACTTTCCCGCACTTTTCGCCCACACACTGCTGTGCACTGAATCCACATGGATCCATTTAGCTCAACTATGGCATCACAAGGCACAATTTACTTTTTTGGCAAGCGCCAGAGCTCCAGAAAGTCACTGCTTCAGAGAAACCAAAACGCCTTTAAATAGACATAGAGAAAGGAGCGCAGTCACAAGCTGCAGCGGGAAAGAAAGCGAACTCTATTGATCCAGAATACAGATGACACGTTCGGACAAATATGAGACGTTTCCTTCCTGTTCTTCAAGGCATATTACATTTGCCTGATTCCCGCATATAGCAAAAGAGTGCACAAGCAAAAAAAAACCAAACACAAGTGCAGAGCTTGGCAGAAAGAGGACGGGCTAATTTTAGAAAGCAGTGATTTCTATTAAAGCTCAACATGTGCTTGAAAATCATGCTAAGAACATGATGCACAACTTGGATTCTTAATCACCTGCTGTTCCACCTTATTGTGTTTACGCTTTTATTCATTTATGAAGAATCATGCTAATCTGCAAACAATGAGCTCACCCTGTTAAAAACATATGGCCTTATGCAAATGGCTTTTTACTGCAACTTAGCACTCTGTTACAACCGTTTAAATCCTTCCACAAAACAGGAAGCACACTGTATTTAGTGTGAAGAATTATGCAATGAATTTGTTTCAGTAACTGCACTTTGCATTTTGGGATTCTAATTACATAATTGTAAAAATGTACAAAGTCTGAGGAAGTCTAAGAAGGAGCTTGTAGAGCAGGTGACTGAACCAAATCAGGAAAGCTTGCCTTGACCCAAAGCTTGATGTAATGTAAAGTTGGCACCAGTTTGCGTTTGTGTGTCAGGTACAGTAGGCAGTCGCCCTGCTCACGGATGCACGGTACAGAGCCAGGGAAGAGGATCTGTCAGCATTATCTTAACCTAGTTGTCAAGTGGTGACAGCACGGCTGGGATGGGATGAGATTAGAAGACCTGGCCTTTTATTCTCTGGGCCTCTTTCACTGATCAATACCGATGGAGACAGACTGCTCTGGCCGTAAGAAAGCTCTGCCAGAGGCCCGCTGCTCAGGCCTACTTGAACCTTGATGGAGGGAGGACAAAGTGGCAGTTCAGGGTTACTTTCATCTTCAGTGTGAGTTCCTTTGTGCACTGGCCACTGACTATCCTGCAGGTTGGGCCTGACTTTGGCTGAGAGCAGGAGAGGCGACGTCCTGCATAAAGTGACCACAGAGGTAATTCTATCATTGAGATAACAATGACAGACAAACAAAATACTTTTTCTGATGTCCCCCTCAGAGTCTTCAAAGGACCTCTGCTGAACCCCCGATGAGAACCACTACCCTAGAGCTTTACTCTGAGTACACACAGCAGCTGGGCATACCTTGGCTCGACAGATATATGGCCGTTCCCGCCGTGGCCGACAGGGCTGGTTTGTGTGTGTGTGTGTGTTGTGTGTGTGTGTGTGTCTCTGTCTTGGATGTATTAGCTGCTTGGTAATGATTTTTCTCGGAGCCAGAACAGTCCCATTCAGAGGTCCCTTAGGAACCACACTCTCCTAGATCATTATTAGATCAAGACATTTGTCTGAAACTCACTTTTGATCACATGACAAACAAGACTGTCAAACAGTCGGCAGCTAAAAATACGGGGGAGTCCAGATTCAGACACGTCGAGCTCCCGCTGGAGTGACACCACGACTCCTCCTGCCGTCTCCACGGTTTGAACTGAGGCCTGTTCATATCAGACATTTTCAAAACATCAACAGAATCCATCCAAGATTATCTCTGTTTGCATTTTCACTGTGATGCTCAATAATGACACAACAGATCAAAGTCACTGCCACTCAGTGTCACTCCCACTGACATTTACTAGATGATCATTCTAAAACAGCTTTTTGTTTTGCCTACAGATGTGATGAGTGTGAGTGACACCCTACAGAGAAACTGGTTTTTATTTAATCCTACCACAGAAGCGTGCACGTGACTTATCTTTTAAATGTGAAAGCTGCACATAAGGATGCTTTAAACATTTGACAATTACATCCACCCCTGAAGACTAAAAACAAGACGAGTCTACAGCAAGTCTAGTCTACTGGCTCTATAAGGCTGTAATTAGGCACAGTAGTGCAGCAGGAACCATGAATGTCTGGACAAGCTTTCATGGCAACCCATCCAATAGTTGAGATATTTCAGTCTGGACCAAAGTGGTTGACCGGAGAACTGACAGACCAAAATTGCCATCCGTAGAGCCACGCCACTCGCATGGCCAACAACCATCCTTCGTGTTGTGGACATACAAACAGGCACGCATCAGAACCCAGTCTGATAAAACACTGTGGACAAATATGTAGAGAGACGTTTGGTGTTGATTATGCAGTGAATTGTGTAACTCTGTAAAGTCAATGCCAGGAGAGTGAACCCTGTGATGACAACAGGAATCTGTGAAGATACAGCATGCTAACATGCTCAAATGAATTCTAACAAACTGAAATCTTTCTCATTTCGGGACTTCTCTTAAGGACCCCTGAGGCTCCTGAGTCCCACTCAGGTCGATTCTCTACCAGTGGTTTATGCATATATATTTTCCTTTCTGAGGATTATTGTTCTATATTAGAAATGGCAACAACACAGTGCTGATGGAGCGTCTCAGACCAGAGCTAAAGCTGCATGGTGATGGCCACACCATGCAGCTTTAGCTCTGTATGCAGTTAACCATAATGGTTGTTTCAGGCGGCTTCTGTCTGCTTGCTTTCGGTCACATTCAGAGAGTGTTTGGAATAATTCATGTAAAATCTGGTTTATTTGGAAACCGTAGGAGGCTCGCAGCTTGCCCTGATATACGATGTTTTGCATGAGTTCTTGTTTCCCTGAATCTCGACAACAGAGGCGGAGAGTGCAAAGTTAACAAGAGCCACAGTAGCCACTTTTCTGGGAAATACGACAGGTTGAAATAAACTGGAATTATCCTTAAAGTCCATGAAGCAGCAGGAGCAGGGGACCGGTCCGCAATGTGTAATGATCTTAGAGGTTGGAAACGTGCCTCGTGGTAAACCAAAAACCACTATAAGAATGAAAAGTGACCATAAAGCAGCACACAGACTAAAAATACAAAGGTCAGTGTATAGCAGTGGCCTCCTCCTCTGCACTAACTCAAAGCGAAATGAAACCCCTTCTCCATGTATTACTGCCTGTCAACTTAAGTGCTTTCTGAAAGCACAAGTGACACATCCCTGCGCTGCAACTGTCAATCTGCAGGCCCTCACTCCAAGGTGCTGATGGATGAGGACCTACAGAGGAAATTACATCGCTATCTAATCTGACAAAGCTAGCCTCGCTGCACCGACCTGCTGCTGGTTTTATCCGCAGTGGAAAAAAAATAAAGCGGTTATCTGCACAAACCAGCAGATCGCGCCACATGGATTTTATCAATAGGCAAAGGGAATGCGTTGGCCCTGGTGATCTTGTACATCTATCAGCTACTCCTGGTCCAGATAATCAAAGTTTTATCCCCTGCGTGACATGAGGACAGCAGAGCTCCTTATCCACCTCAGCTGAAGGGCTAAAACCTAGCGCTGTGACAGTGTGTGAGGATGAAACAGTAATATTTCAGTGAATTCTGAAGATGAATGCTGATGAGCTTGCCTTTAAAAGCTGAAATGTTTCACTCTCATGGGAATCAAGGAATCGTTTCACCAAGCTTATTAAGAGGTTAAAGTTGTGCGAGCATGTGACAAAGTCTCAGCATGCTGTACACAAGGATATGACACGGGGGAAGCTCAGATTCTCTGGTTTCTAGCTTTGATAGATGCGAGCACAGTCACTGAAAGAGCTACTCGGGCATATTAATAACATGTCAACTGGCAATTTCCTCCTCCTGAGAAACGCTCTGCCCTTGCGACATCTCAAACTTGGAAATATATCCTCAATCACACATTTAAATAAACAAACTAAACACAAATCAGTCCTGATGTCACATGATCAGGCAGCCAAGATGAGCTGACTCGCACACCCGGCATAAACAGGACGACACAAACCAACAATTCATTTAACTACAGTCAAACCCCAGGCGCCTCAACGACACTAACATCACACAGGAGGAAGGCACTCGGGCTCTAATGGACACTAACACCAAGCGGTGAGGCATTAATGGTTACAAGCTTGTTTACCGAACCCCTGGACAAAAAGACGCCAGCAGCTCGGCGCACATAATCGCACGCAGGACGCGGATCAGGATCAATGAACAAACGTTCAGTTATGCTTTTAGACCTTCAATGAAACCACAGTGTGGCACACAGCAGAGCGGGGACAGAGGGCGCTGCAACCTCAGAGGAGGAAAGTTAAAAATGAAATCATACAGCGAAGAGGACTCATCCATGCTAGTCCATAAGCACGTCCATCAGGATCCTTACAAACTCTCATCAGAAGGTTCGACCGAGCGGCATATGGTCTGTGCAGGAGCGAATGTAGAGACGGCGGCTTTTCCAAAAGACATTTTACTTCATGATGTTATGTTAATGCCAGCTAACATGAGCCACAGCGGTGGATAAAAGCAGTGAAAGTGGATGTTGTGTGCATCCCTCATTTCTCTTCCCTGAAACGATGGATATTTGACTAATGCTCCGTAAAAACACAACTGATGAAATTACAGCCTGTAACTGTTTTGTAAAGAAAGGCCTGCTTAGCTACAGAGCTCTTAGTCAGAGGTTCAACAAATGGAAATCTTTTGTTCACAAACGTGGCTCAGCTTTATCCTGTCCCCAGATGTCTTTTCTCTGTATCCACATTTCTTAGAAAAACAGGTGAATGAGAACATACGATGTTCCTCTGCTGTGTAAATGAAGCACAGTAAAAACAGAGATTCTACACAATCAACCCTGTGAGATGGTTCTACGTCGAATCATTTAGGGGAGCCATACATATATGTACCAAAAGGTTAAATGCAGGAGCGCTTGTGTTAACAGTGTATCATGGCTGACTGTCATCACCCGCCTTTCCCACATCTGACAACTCTGCACTCTCAACCAAAATCAGAAAACCCTTTCGAAATCTCTACAAGAACCTTTGACAAAACAATGCGTTCAGTAGGATCTGAACGAGGTCCGACTCAATGGATATACGGTGAAAAGGAGGAAACAGATGTGGAAGCTGAAGATTAGATTCCTGTCAGGCCTGCTCTCATGAGCAGCTCTGCTCTCAGCCTGGTGATATGACTGCCGCCGCTGACTACCTCTCTCATAATTCACCTCCACTCGCCAAAACTGCTGAACACGGGGCTTGTCCACATGATCGATTGATAGTTTGCACACGTCTATCCATGCCTGCTCGAAACTGTGGACTATTAGGCTTAGCAACAAATGATAATGGCCAGACTGGCCGTTCTGTTTCCTGAGCAGGTTGTTCATTTGGCATACGGTCAAGGCCAGTGATGAAGCCATTCTGAGGAATTACTAAAAGGTAAAGAAAGCATCTTCAGCGCAGCCGCACAGAGCTGGGACAAATTTAGACACAGTGAGGGGTCTAAGCTGCTGTATAATAGAATCTCATTACAGAGCCAGATACGGCTGGGACAACATTATGATGGCTAAACCGTGACTAAAGCGCAATTTATCATCAGTATTTTTGTGGCGAGTCGTCGTCATGCTGTGGAGATATAAATAATTCTGTACTAATGTGTTCTAATTCAATCTCTGTGGGAAACACTAACTGTCAGGCGTCAGTAAGCCAAGCACAGCAACACACCATGGACAGTGTGTGTGTGTGTGTGTGTGTGTGTGAGAGAGAGAGCCAGCGCTGGTCCCAGGTCTCATCCTCCATTGCCCATATGACACCAAGTGGCCTGCTGGCAACACTGAGACCTTTAACACACTGCAGCCTAAGAATTAAACACAGATTTGTGCGCCTGGCACTCTGCTGAACATCAGTGTCTATGAGGGACGAGTAGTTTGTACCCCTGCATGTGGCTGCCAAACAAAGCTGACATTGACCTTTTGACTGTTTCTACATGTTATTCTGGCTAAGACATTTAAGACTGGGCCATGCCACTGTTCTGTGGCTTCCAATGGTAAGTGTGTATCATTGAATGCCAGCCAAAGCCAAGACTAGCCTGGGTTCAACATAATAGACTAGATGTGTGTTTGAGAATGAGGAGGCATGGCCTAGTTCACTGCTCCCTGGGGGGTTCCATTATATGCCACTCAGTCCTCTGGACCCTTTACCGGGAAATGAAGGAGTAAAGTCTTAATCCTCACTCTGGAACCATCTGCTGGGGGATGAACCTTAATGTGTCGATTTGAAGTGAACCCCAGTAAAAGAAGAATTAACGTTACCTTAAAGACCCGACGGGCGGCAAAGGTTCTGACCATAAAACCCTTAAAATCATAACACGTTCATTCTCAATCAAGACTTGGAAATCAGGCCGCAAAGCCTAGGAGTGCTGGGATTTTTAAAGCTTCAATCCAACCCACCGAGACAACCCACAAACACCATATGCTTCCTTCAGTCTCAGCCATTGACTGAGACAGTAAACCACTCAGGCTGTAGCTAAAGCATTCTCTGTCTCATCCTCCATTTGTCCAGGTGGGACCAATCTTGTTCATACAAGTCAAGAACACATACAGTGTTCCACTTACACATTCAATACAATCAATCCTGTGCCAGCAAGCAAGAATTGATTTAACGGTAGAAGCAACCTTAGACCCACAGCAGCTATTAATGGCTATGGATTCATATTAAGTAAAAATCTATGTTAAAAATGGCATGTTATGCACATAAAGTAACATTATCTACACATCCGACGTGTTTCCATTAACCACAGTGACACAAGCTCACTGAATGTGACTCACATTCAGCAATATCACGCTTTGGCAGACAAAGTGATTCTATCCCCACTGTCCTCAGTCCAGGTCAGAGGCTCCCATAACGATTTTCAGACCCTCTTGGGGTTCCTCGCAGGTGTGAGATGGAGTGTGCCGTTGATTTCACTGATAATCCATTCACCCGGGGGTTAACACTGGAGGAGAATGCCCGTGAGAATGATGCTTCAGACCAGAGACATCGCTCTCTCTCTGTTATCTCCCTTCCTACAGCATCCCTCATTCATCAGATGGAGCGGCCTGGGACGAAAGGCGCCCTACGTGGGGGTCCTCAGCATGATTGTGATGCAGGCTGATAGGCTGCCTGACAACGTAATTATCCTGATTGTAGCTGGTGTGCATGAACCACTGTCACCTGCTTGTCAGAACATAGAAATTCCCTTAAACTGAAATAAAATCTGTTTTTGAGAGCGCAAGGACCTGTTAGATTGGTCAGAGGTGGCCCCAAAAGTGGAAGCACTGTAGATGCAATGAACCCAAGCTGGGACTCCTGCAGGACTCCACTTCAAGGTTGTGTGACACTGTAACCATCCCAGCTGAGTGTGCATGAATCAAACACACTGCTGGGCCAGTGCAACCATTTTAATTGTATCAACTGCTGCCTGCGGCATTTCTTCAGTGGAAAGTGACAATCTGCGGCCTGAACTGTGGTCTCCTGCACGATCATAGCTTGGTAAACTTGCACGGTTTACTGGAAGTTTGCCTCGTAGGTATAATGGCTGCATGGTCTGTCTGAGGCTGCACAGGAAGGCAGCATGTAAGGCTGCTCTTTGCAGAGCCGCTGCGAGATTCCCCGTTGGGATAGACACACTCCCATAAACCACTTAATCTACCTAAGTGACTGAATCCACCCGTGCAAACTTGGAGCTGTAAATCCACTCCTGTCTGTGTAATCTGGGGGAAACGCGGTGGATGAAAACCCCGGCGTGCAACGAACGAGAACAAGAAGCGATGCAAACTTACGTGAAAACGAAAAATAAAGTGGTCGATCCCACAAGGAGTGTGGCAGCAGTGGACACTGGGATGTATTTGGTGGGTTTAAATCTCTTTCCGGCGCTGTTGGGCATTCTGTAATTTCCACATTCCTCAATTATTTATTCCGATTGGAGACGCATGTAGAAAAAGGATCCAGTGTGCAGTATATATAGGCCTTTCTATAGCTATGAAAGGTACCAGCAGTCCGCCTTTGCTATCGTTTAAGCTGCATGGATCCTAGGATAGAGAGGCAGGGATACACGGCACTCTGTGAAAGCCTGGAAATCCCACCCTACTACCCAGCCCACTGGTGAGGTCACTGAACCGCTTGAAAAGGTGGAGCCTGTGTGCAAACCCTGCGAGAGTCTTTGTAAGAAAATGAACGGACCTGTAATGATCATTGCTCTGCATTTTCCTCGGAAGCCGCGCTGCACTCATTTCTTACCAAAGAAATTCCAAATATAAAAATCTACTTTTCTCGCAAAATCGCGGCGACACTTAAAATCTGCCTGCATGTGAAATAGATTTCACATCATAAATCTCTCGAAGTTTAAGAGGACTAACTGCAGCTGTTCTATTGTGGAAGCTGCACTGCAGGTAGCTCTGGTTCGAATTTGCAGTGCAACACCAAACTTCATTCAGAATTTTGCAGTTTAAAGTGGCTTTGCTTGCCTACAGGCTTTCACCCACGGATCAAACAGGCATAATTGTTTTTACAAAGAGTCAAGCCCCCGCTCTTACATTCGGTATCGTCACTGTTTACCGACACACATCTATGTTAATGATAATTAAGTTGCTAAAATGACTACCCGTTCCAACCACAGTCTTCCAACAGCACTAAAACAAACATGGTAAGAATGGACGGTTTAAAGAAGCAAGGTCAGCGGGAAGCTCTTGTAAGGGTTGAAATATTACTGAAACTATATGTTCATTTGCGCGGCATGAAATTGTCAGAAGTTTGTACATTTGGCCCCTCAAAAATGTTGGATGATGGAGTTTACGGTCTGTAACAGACGGTGGAACATAGTCAGGATCACTACACTGTGGTTACAACGGTGGATTTAGGGATTAGAGCGCCCTCAAGTGGTACATGTCTGCATTTATGCGAAATGCGAAAGCCATCTGTTTTGTCTCTGGCGGGCTACCGTAATGTTTGTGGGAAGAAGCACAGATTAGCTTGCCGTGTCTTGTGCGGACTGTATTTTTAGTTTGCAGCTAAGAGCCGCCGCCCGGTAGTTGTTTGTATCACCACAGGTTGTTTCGTTTTCTCTACTGGAGCTAGAATTACAAGTCAAACGGCATTTAGCTGTATGGCGAGAGCCATTCATTTGTGAGGAGGATAGCGTTACACCTTGTGAACGCTAAATCAGTTAAGCTCAGCTAATTAGCTAGCAATAGTTTGCTTCTTCGGCGGCTCTCAGGATGTCGTACAGGAAAACTTTAAAACTTATTTGTGGGTTCGCGGGAGGCTCTGCCGTCCTGGTGTTAGCGGGTGTCGCTGCTGACTCTCGCGGATACTTCGGTGAGCCGCGTGGAAGTGCGACCAGTCGGTGGCCAGGGTTCACCGTCCTTCAAGCTGCGCAGCCGGCATGGACACCTGCCAGTCACACACCAACCCCGACTGGACACTCCTGGGACTCCAACTGGGATAAGTCCGTGTCTCTACACGCGCTGTCTCTTGACTGTTGCATTGTTTGAACGTTAGCTAGCACAGTTATCTACCATCATTTCCTCCTTCCCCTTTTGTATGAATTGAACGCCACGCAAAGTCGCTATCAAGTAGACATGGATTTAATAATAGGCCATCCACCACGGTGAAATTATATTGATTTTCGTGAAAGTGCACATTTGACTTAATTTTAATATCCTGATAAATTTAATTGTATACCGAATCTAAGGGTGGACCATAAAGAGTTGTGAGATGTAGTTAATGATCCTTATTCTTCGAGCGACTGTTGTTGGCAGGCCAGTCAGCTATAAATATAATTTTGCAATCTGAGTTTGGCGCAGGGATTCTTCAAAACGAGACGCATGGAAGTTCTTCAAAGAATCATACTGACCATAATCTTAAAACGTTGCGTTAACCCAATTTTCCATCCCTCAAGTTAACCACGCGAGACAAAGCCACTTCTAATCTCAAGATCGCCTCGTCTTAACTCTTTTCAGGAGGGACCCATCTGCACTCTCCAATGGGAAGAAGAAGGAAGCTGTAACTGAAGACCCCAGCTCTGAGCAGGACAACGGCAAACCAAAAGCCACACGCAACATCCTCCTCATCAGACACTCCCAGTACAACCTTAGTGGAAACAGTGACAAGGAGAGGATCCTCACTCCTTTAGGTCCATATTTCCCCATTATGTCTCCTGGAAAGTTGATCAGACAGCAGTCTGGAAAGTAATTTCAGTCACAAGTACACACTGATGCTTAGGACAACCATGTGATATGATGACCGTTGTGTCTACACTTCCAGGTCGTGAGCAGGCCGAGTTGACAGGCAAGCGGTTGGCAGCGCTGGGACTCAAGTATGATGTTCTGATCCACTCCAGCATGGCCAGGGCTACAGAGACTGCACATATCATCAGCAAACACCTCCCAGGTAGTGGATAGATGCCACAAAAAAAAAGCCAAACAAAAAAATGGCAAAAGATTCATTAGATAATTACCATATTGCTGTCAGTGATACATTTTCAGTCGTCGATTGTTGAGATCCATATGCTGTTTATCTTGTTTGTATCCTGGTACTGTTTTCTGTTTAGCCGCCTAGATTCTGCAAAGCACCAATTAAAGCTGGTGCAGAGATGCTGAACAATACAAATGCATATTAACATTTTTCCCCACACCAAATGTCATACGGGTCCAGGAGTGGAGCTCTTGAGCTGCGATCTGCTGAGAGAGGGTGCACCCATCGAGCCGGTCCCACCTGTCACTCACTGGAAGCCTGACGCTGTGGTGAGAGAAGCTACACCCGCTCCGCCTCTGGAGCGGCTGTAGGCCCCATTTTCTGTATTTTGCGTATCCTTGTTCAGGTCACTTTCTGCTGCTCACATGTTTGTGCAGGTGTCCTGTCAAGTGCTTGTTTAGGCTTACAGCTGCAGAAATCAGCCAATACATCAGTGCACTGCCACAGGAATGGCTGAGAGGAGGAGTAAATTTCCAAAATGCCAACGTTTAAAGGAGTCTGGCAGCTCAGGATCATTCTTATTATCACAGTTTAATCACTTAAAAGTTACCCCAGTGATATCTAGCCATGCAGGTTGGTTTCCGTCACACCTGTTGGAAAAAGTATTCAGCAGCTTCAGTGTGTGTGCCTTTCCAGAATCACTGTCCTGGTTACTGTGGATAATCATGGATCCAGCTACCTTCAACAGAAAGCTGCTGACGGTGACGTCTGTGGATCCAGAGCAGTGGTCGACTGATACGGGTTTTTCAATGG
The DNA here is from genome assembly GCF_051107435.1 of Chaetodon auriga. Lineage (NCBI taxonomy): Eukaryota > Metazoa > Chordata > Actinopteri > Chaetodontiformes > Chaetodontidae > Chaetodon > Chaetodon auriga. Next base: position 7,270,909 of record NC_135078.1, read on the forward strand.
CCAGTGCCGACATTTAGAGAGCAGGTGCCTGATACGCAATGCCAGTATCACATTGTTGCTTTTGCATCTGATAAAATACAATTTAATAGTAGTAAAAAGCGAGACACAGTTGCTGAACTTGAATGAACATTTATTTAACACTAATTTTATTGTCTGCACTGTCTCTGTGTGCTGAAGTAGATCTGCTCTCTTTCAGCAGTTCACTTATTTTGGATAAAACATTTAGCAACAACATAAATGTCCACCGGTAGTCAACTCACTAAACTACTTAAAAAAAAAAAAAAAATCATGAATGAAAACTCGAGTTTTACTGCACTTAACAACAGCATTTATCAGCAGGTAGCAGCATCCCTTTGTTTCTGAGAGAGTGAAATTTCATTTACTTATATAAATTAAAGAATATCAGAATGCCAGATGTCGAACCGATTAATCGCTCAACTGATTAATCGGTCCTCCACTTATCCAGGGTAACCAGGACACTGTTTCTACAAAGATACATGGCTGTGGAGTTTGTATCTTGGAAAACTTTTACCTAAAAGAAGAAGAACTCAGTAACTCGCTGCCTTCATTGCATGAAAACAGGCTTATTGAAGGAACCGTCCCTGGAAACATCTTATTCAGCAATGCCTTCCCCCAAAACATAATTGCTTCATCAGTGTGAATGCAACCACTAATATTTCCCTCAGAGAGCAGTGCAGCAGCAGTTTTCTGCTCTGTGATTCACTGCTGATTTCAGTAGAAATGATGTTTTCCGTACAGTTGGCCTCATTTTGGAATGAAACTCTTCAAACATTCCCCGCAGTGCACAGCAGCATCATGTATTGACTCTGTACTGACTGAGGGGTTCAAACAGAGCCCTCTCATGTGACAAAGGTGGCTTTCAACCTCTCTACCGTCCTCCAGCAGTACCACGAAGACGGAGCGCGCATTGAGGCAGCCTTCCGCCGCTACATCCACCGGGCTGACCCCAAGCAGAAGGAGGACAGCTACGAGATCATCGTGTGTCATGCCAATGTCATCCGTTATTTTGTCTGCAGGTTTGTGTCGCCGGCAGGCTCGGTGCTCACGGCCCGGCCGAGGCCAGAGTGTGGCCTTCTTGCTTTGCTGACCATTGTGTTTTAAACGATGCGGCAATTGCTTTTCATAAGGTTTTTTTTTTTTTTTTTTTAGCGAATATGTGCTTCGTTTGTGTCATTGCGCTCTGAAAGGAATCCTTAAAATAAAATTCCCCTTTAATATAAATACTGTGCCTCTGGTTAAAAGGGACATTTTAGTTCATCTGGTCAGATATGACGTGGATTGAATATCCTCCAAATGACAAATCACCGGACAGTATCACACACAAATCAAATGATTTGTTTAATAAGTGCCCTGTAACGATACAGTAGCTCCCAGATTCAGATGCTCATTCTCAGCTGTTCGTATCTTTCTCTCAGGGCTCTGCAGTTTCCCCCAGAGGGCTGGTTACGTATGGGCTTGAACAACGGCAGCATCACGTGGCTCACCATCCGCCCGAGCGGCAGGGTGGCTCTCAGAACTCTTGGAGACGCAGGATTCATGCCCCCGGACAAACTAACACGGACCTGATGGCCCCGCACGCCGCTGGTTTTTGGGACTCACTCGGTTGGTCGCAGGGTCAAAGCTCAGTTTTCTCCTTAAGTGTCTTGAGAATTACTGTTATTATTTTGTAATTGAACTACTGTCGTCACGAGAGACTCTGTGGTTGTGATTACTTCCGTGCCATAGAATGCCAGCAGAGGTGATTCAGAGCTGCACAGCAACTCCTCCTGAATGTAACAGGATTTTTACACAAGTGACTGACTTTTAAACCAAACTGTTGTATTTATAGAGCCATTGTAAATGCAAACCTCGCTCTCAGCTTCATGTTTGTCGTCACAGTGTGCTGAAGTGAGGATTATGTGTTGTATGGTGCAGCAGTAGTGAATAAAATGATGAATGCTTCAGTTTCTGTCGCTTTTCTTCCCTGAAATAAATTGAAATCTCTCCCCCCAAAAAAAGCACAGACATACTGGCAGTAAAGTAGGAGTGGTGTTTTATTGATTAGTTGAAAGTAAATGAGGTCTAGACATACAGAAAGAGAATTCACCATGAAAGTTTTTTTTTTTTTTTTTTAATAAAGCACAGAATGCTAAAAGCACAAGAAGCATGTTTTAAGTTTTTTAGGTGCATTTTTGCAAAGTTCCACATTCATGAACATTCAGAGACCAGAAATAGATCTGCTGTCACCTGAGAGCACAAGGATGACAATACAATCTTCTCAGTGAAGTGGGTTGTGCTCTCGGATAAAGGTTTAGTTCACAAAAAAAAAAAAAAAAAAAAAACGTACATTCACAACACTTGCTTCTCTCAACCTAAGTAGAGTGGCAATCTGAATATTCAAAATGATCGGCTTCTTTTGTCCTAGACGTCGCTGAGAAGCCCTCAAACAGTGGTGAATTTTACCCAAAGTTACAAATAATTTGGATACAGCCGCTTCTTGCACACATGCCACCATGATTTGGAGACCTGCAAGAGCCTGCTGTGTTTACTGTAAACCAATCTGAACCACCGCAGAGATTCATTGACAACGTCGGGTATTAAAGCTCTATTAAGCACAAGTTTTGAAATTACACTGAAACTACTTGTAATGGGAACTCTATGCCGCTCGCAGCTAATTAGTTGAGTTCTCTGTAAGCGTAAGGCAGCTTTTTGTTAACAAGATGGCCATAAGCTAATAATTATATCAGGGTTCGGTTACTGTTGGGTTAGTTTTGGACTCTTTCTGTCCCCTAGTGGTTAAAAATCGCTTAATACAGCTTTAAGGTGGTCTCACTGGGCCATTTCAAGGTTTAGCCCAGACAAGACAAATTCACACCTGCCAACATTTAGGTTTCAAAATACGGAAGGTTTTTATAAGCGGGTAGTCTTGAGATTTCTTTCAGGTGGATTTAATGTGTGTAGATTGTATTTCATACACTATCTGGCAACTTGGGTGATGTCGACACATACAAAACGTATGGATCCATGTAGGATGTTATCAAAGTTTGAGAGCCGAGGGAGAACGACCAGAGAAAACCAGGAGAACGGAAGTGTTGGGAGGTATGGACAAATCTGGAACTGTGTTTGGTCATTCATTCTAACACTGTGGGAGGTGACTGTGAATGAATGATAATTCTGAGAAGAAAAAAAAAAAAAAAGAAGTTGCACAGTCTAAGGCCGCCGGTCGTGGCAGACAGCAAAAGTCAAGACATGTCCAGGAACCACTGAGAAAAGATGGAAAATGTATGCATTTATTGAAGACTAGAAATAAAAACAAGGAAGATGTTTGTCAGCCAGTGAGGTCGCCATATCCAGATATTTCACGTATGAGCTAGAGAGAGAGTCCAAACTGACAGAGAACCGGTCCATCACTTCAGAAAATTAAGGCAATTCCTGAACTGAGGAAAACATAGGAAATGGCAGTCGGTTTTAACACCATTAATAAAAACATTGAAATTTTGTGCTACTGACCAACATACAAAAAATAACTTTTAAAATATTGACATTTTACTTTTTTTCTTTTTTAAGAACATCTTCAATGAGAGAATCCCGTTGAGGATTTCACACGAAGGTTTTTAGTGATGAACTAACTTTGGGGAGTGCGGCTTGTACTCACGATATTCAAAAAAGTTGACTCAGGCTATGATACAGGTGCTTCACACTTGCCACAAATCACATTACCATCAATTCAACATGGTCCACACCCATACAGTACATAAATTATCAAGGTTTCTTTTTTTCCTTTTTAAAGTCTTGAGTGTACATCACAACCCAACGTGATGAGGCTTCCTGTATTACATAGGAGTAGTACCATACATCTTTAATACAAATCTTCCAGACATTTGTGCATATTTCTGTTAGGTATGTGGTGTCTGAGCTCTGGTGTAGCCACCTTGGTGCAGCTGGGCTTGCATTGGGAAGGGTGGGGGTGGGGACGGGGCATTGGAGAGGGTATGGCCATAAGTGGTGGGAGAGGAGCGGGCAGTTAGATTGGTGGCTCGTTCAAGTGCTTGAGGCGGATGCGCTGGATGTAGCTAGCATTGGCAGGGCTGAAGTCCGGCGAGGCGGCGTGCCGGGCCGGACTGAAGCGACCAGTGGGCGACATCAGGCTGCTGACCGGGGAGCCGGGAGTCTGATGCTGCATCCTGAGTCGTGGTTTAACCACCGCAGGGCTGGGCCAGCTAGATGACACACATCAACACCAGTCAGTTGCGTTTAGAGTATTGTTATTTTGCTTCTGATACTGAAAGGTAAAATTAGAACAGATTTTACTGTCCCATAGCACAGACTGACCACAGCCGAGCTGCAACTCCAACAATTACTGCACCTGGTTTTGTGCCATCATCAGCACCTGCTGCTAAGACCCATGACTGAAAAGTGCACTTTGTCATATTTTGTCACCATTTTAGCATTGGATACACGATTTTTTTTTTTAACCTAAAGAACCTCTTCCTTCCCGAAACTACCTCTTGAAATGTCTGAAGAGTGCAAAGCCTTTCAAAATTTTCTTTTCATATTTATTCTCCAAACAGCTTTAGCCTGGCTGAAGCACTGGAGCCTGAACACTGTTCAAAACTTTGGAGTTTTTTTTAGAATGTGAATATCTGAGAGGCATCAAAGGTATGAATGAAGCATACAGACTGCACACTGATGATGATATGATAGAGAATAATGTATGTATGAAATGTCATTCGAGCCTACTAACCTCTGCATGTCTGACGCAGAGTACGACTTCATTGTGCTCTTCCACTTCTGAATGCTGGGATACTTCTGGGGGTCGAGTTCTATGCGTTCTATTGCTGAGAAGACCTCTCTGTCCAACTTGGTTGGTGAATCCCTGTAAAACACACAGGATTAATCTACTGTATTGTTACCGTTGTGACTCATAAGTTTGGGGATGAACAAACCTTTGGCAGCTGGCTGCCTGTCACATTTCTCTAACAGCAGTGAAATCAGAGCTGGCGTTGCAGACAGTATACTTTCATGACTAAAAAATATTATTTACTTATTATTGCTAATTTCTAATTAGCCTATCAAGTCTAAAGATTGTGGTAATCATCTTGTCAAACATTATGACCTCAGCAGAGACACCAGTGTGACTCACCCGTCAATGAAAAGTCCTCTTCTGATGTGCGGTGGGGTCCTGGGTAGGAACTCATTGGAGTTATCTAAGGACTTATAGGAGGACCCAGAGGACCCTGAGCTGCTCAGGTCCCTTCCGCCATGGTCCCATGACTTGGACCTAGCACAGATGTTGCGACCCCCTGAAACTGACCCCCTAGTCCTGCCCAGCACCTCCAGATTCTCCTCTGCTTCAAAGTACTCCTCTGAGCTCCCGCTGCTGCGCCTCTCCTCTGTCCCTCCTCCCTCTGTTCTCCAGCCTGCCCCCTCCACATTCTCGCCGTCCTGACTGCTGTGACCAAGAGACAGGCGGTTCACCCCAGAGCTCAGGTCTGTGGCTGAGGGGGAACTGTAGGAGTCCCGGGCCTCCCTGTGCCGGCTCCCGCCACTGCTTCTTCTCTCCCTGCAGCTGGTGGGGCTGTCCAGCGGCTCTTGCAGCGACATGCGCTCAAACTCCACCATGAGGTTGGAGATGGGCGAGAGCGGGCAGGAGGAGGACGGGGAGGTGCGAGCGGTCACCTTGTCTCCATTGTGAGTCCTATCTCTGGAGGAGGAGCACACCCCATTTTTGCAGACGATGCCGGGCGACAGGAGGCCGTCGTTGCAGCAGCACAGCAGGTCCTGCTCGGCCGCCGTCTCGATCAGGTCGGCCCCGCGGTGATGCAGCGCGATGGGCAGGATGTGGAATTCACGCCCCCCCACTGCTCCCTTCAGGCCGTCCTTGGTGAGCTTGTTCTGCCGATTCTTCATCTCCTCAAGGCTGATGTCATCTCCCTCGTCCAGGAAGGCACCAACAGAGATGGAGTTGCAGAACTTTTTGGGCTTGCCTGCAATCAGAGATGAGGAATGACCAAAACAGACTCAAGGCATTATTACAGTGTAATTCTTTATGGAAGGAGATTATGTAGCACTGCAAGAACCTGTGTCTGCTTCATATCTGAGCAGAGGCTTTATCTGAGAACATTACACTGATCACATTACGATGTCAATTAACAGGCTTGATCACACTGAATCAAGGAGGATGATCTGGAATGTAGGCAGCCCATTTTTTATTTCAGCAACTTCTACTTTCTTGCAGCTTCCTGAGCAGGTGAGGGTACCTGGAGAGGGGGTTTTGAACCTGTTGCTGGTCTCATTCTCCCCAGCCTCTTCATGAGCCAGTAGGCTGAAATCCCTCTTGCTCAGGTAATCTTCCAGCTTGCGCAGCCCCTCAGTTGATGACAGATCCACAAAACTGTCCAGAAAGTCCCAGTACTCAGACCACGGGTGGCCCATCCCATGAGCCAGGTCTCTGTAGATAAAGGATGAATAAAAGTTTAAATGATTACAAATTTAATTCAGCCATATTTCTGTACTTACTAGTTAAAAAACTGGTGTTGTCATAGCTGCAGGAGAATGAATGAACCATTCACTGACTGGGATCAATTGGCTGTTTGGTATCTTCCCCAAGGATACTTCAACATGTAGACTGCAGGGGGCAGTTTCTTTTTTTCCTATTTCTTCTTTGACGCTTTTAACAATGTTATGAGTTGCTGCTTAATTTGCATACCTGATACACCAACCTGCATGTATTTTAGTGAGAAAACATAATTTTTAAATGATTTGCCTCTCATCCCCACGGTGGTCTCCTGATAAAATAGTGTCAGTAAACCAGTGGAGGCTTGTAGACAGCTGAGACGACAAAATCCAAAATTTGTCAAGTTCGAATGCTAATATAATTGATCTTTATCGATTATCTTGATGCTGAAATGAAAAGGAGACTGTTGATTTATGATGCCTTTTATCTTTTATTCACTGTATGCATATTTTTTAACATTTTGTCGCCACCGCAGAAACACTAGATTACTGCTGTGTGATAAGCTTGTCTAACATTCATTAACTGTTGTTAATTATTGGTTTGATTAATGATTTACAGTCTATTAATTTGTGTTTGTATTGATCACTGACGATGGCAAATCAGACTAACTGGACTCATTAAATGGTTGCCCTTTGTGTGTTTTGAAATGACTTTTCTGAACATAATGTGCTTGTTGGTGTTATTAATGACTCCTGATGAAACTTGAAAGCTAAGCATTCTCACTGCCCTTTTTGGGCTTCCTATATATAAATAACATGAACATTTATTCACCCAGAGAAAGCTCAGATTTCTCTGTATAGTATCTCGTCTTTCCGTCAGCTGCTGTGTGTCAGCAGTGTATCTAGTGACGAAAGGAGACTAGCGCTCTCGCCCTGAGAAGTTTCTCATCAGTGTGTTTAATGTTTAACATGTAAAAAAGCACGTGCTGCTCATCTATACAAACAGGTGTTTCTATTATTTTGTCCACCCCATTTACATCAGTGAGAGTAGCTTTAAATGTGTATGAGAAAATGAGAGATTTAACAAAGGATGAACCAGGTTTGTAGCCAGGGTGAGCAGTACATGGCCTGACGTGTCTATAATCCCCAAAGACATGTTCACATGCAAAAACTATTTCCTCCACTTTATCATTGTCATGCATCGCAGTCGAAAGCCATAAAACCAGGACTATCCCCCTCCGACAGTGTCACAATATCTTTGAGAATACATGTAGACAGTCATAGAGACAGTTTAAGCACATTGTTTTGCCCGTACCTGCCCACTCTCTCTGCTCCACGGTCAGGATCCGACTTAAGAATATGGTGGAAAAGCTCTGCCCGGTCTCTGGGCGGTGTCTTCCAGGACCGCCGAAAATCATCTGCCTACAGGAGAAGATGATATGTTCTGGTAACTAATTGCTTTTAATGATGCTATGCAATGATGCAGGGTAAGTACAGACAGGTAATCAGGTCAAGAACTTGCTTTAGAAGGACTCAGCGGGCCGGCAAAGGCTGTGACAGTCATCACCGGATCCATCGGGCTTCTTGTGTGCCGCTGGATCAGCGAGAGGCTTTCTGAGGACTCAGGTGACCACAGCTCACCAATGATGGGCTGAGAGGTGTTGTCGGTTGCCCTCAGCAAAGGGACATAGCAGCGGTCTGTGAGACAACAGGCAATTTAAAGTTTAGATAACATGTTTGATGGCCATGACTTTTATTCACAGCACTTCACAGAACAGTGACCGCGTACACTTTCAATGAGGGTGGCACCAGTGACAATCTAACCTTCAGCTGGTAGTGTACTTCAACACAATCAAATTTGGTGTGTTGTCAAATATGTTGCAAATGGTGCTGTCAGTCAGTGCACAGGACAGAAAGTAAAGATATACAATATACAAAACTTCATGCTAAATGTTGTTAGCTTCAAATTTTCCCATTCTAAACAGTCTTTGTGGCCATTTGAGTAGATTTCTGAGTTTAAGAGGTGCACAGAGACTCTCAGCAAAGTCTTTTATTACAAACAAACATTTAACTGCCAGTGTAGCAGACAGCCTTCTGAGATGTATGCACCAAACTGAAAATCTACCCACATATGCTGCTTGGCGGGTGTTCATTTCACACCCATTAGCCCATGAAAATGAAATGACTTTTCTTATTCATCACATTTCAGGAAGTCTTTTGCAATGTGTTTATCATGTGAGTTTCTTCTATCAGCTGACATGGCCAACAATAGCAAACAGGACAGATACATAAGGCTATGTGAAAGTACACTAAATGAGGTGTGTGAAGGAAACAGACAAAAATAGGAACAAAAATCTGTACTGTTAAGAAGCGTGTGTGTGTGTCCTTACCCTCCAAATATTCAATTATCTTCTGTTTCACTTCCTGGGTTTTATTTCTTCTGCTACAAATAAGCTGTGGAAAGGAAAAAAATAGAATAATTGGGGCTAGATGTACAGCTGACAACATACAACAGTTGCTGGATTAGCTGGGGAAAGAATTTGCTCATGGTCATCTATGTTTAGCCTTCAATATGCACCGAGTGATTGTTGCCAAAAGATTTAAAAAGGAAGCTAAAAGGTCACAGCTTCAAAACCTAAGTAAGTATAACTGCACTTCCCTCAGCAACTACTGGCAGTAGGTCAGTGTTAGCAGTACTGTGCAAGGCTGAGTAGCTGCCAGACACCTCTCATATGTACATGCACACATCCATGAATACTTTCTGTGTAGCAACCCCCAACAACAACAACCCAGACTATGCAGAAGCTTTTCTTACTCAGTGTGCATGTTACTAAATGAAATTAAGTGTTAAAAATAAAACTCCTTACATCACAAGGCTTCTGGCCATCCTTGTTCTTGCAGTTCTTATCGATGTAAGGATGTGAGCACAGGACATTGACCACGTCTGGGCACCCAAACTTACAGGCAAAGTGGAGGGGTGTTTCAAAGCCCTGGGATATACACACAAACAGAGCAATATGCAATGTGAACACAGCCCATTAACTGCTTCTTAAAAGAATCCAATGTAATGTGCTTTAGCTGATATGGTAAAAGAACTTACAGCCTTATCTGGAGTGTTGAGGTAAAGATCTACAATGTAGCGGATACGTTTCTGCAGCATAGCTTCCTGGTCGTCTGGGTACATGAGGCGCATGAACTCTGGGTTTTCCAAGGTGTCCAGCAGCAGCTGGGCGATTCCTGCCTGGTTCTCCTTGGCTGCCACATGCATTACGTTGTACCGGCAGCCCTCCTAACCAGACAAAACAGAGGAATAACTGTATGGATCAGGACATAATCCTCTTTAATCTCCTGTCAACAGGAAAGGATGCTTAATTTTGTCTAAAAGCAGCATCTGACCTTAACTTCACCTGCTGAAGTTAGGGATTTATCACCCAACATTTGTTTCATTTTTAAGAACCAAGGCCTAAGAAGAAATAGTTGGCATTCATAACATAGTAGCATGAAAAGTGCATCTTTAAAATACAGAAGTATGAAACTTCATGAATTTAAGACCACAAAAAAGAAATTAATCACAACTATATTTTCAAACTGAAATGCAACAACACATAAGCTCACACATAAACGTCATGTTAGCAACTGAAAAGGGGATCAGCTGTAAGGTCGGCGCTGGTGTGGAAAAGATGTTTATGTGTCTATGCATCTCTATTAATAGCAAAGAGTTTCCACAGACTTTAAAAACCACAACAGAACTCTTGCAACACGGTTAAACAATGCTGCCTGGTGTTATTTATCCTCTGTTTAGGACACTGGTCCACAGTGTTGCAAAAAACAGACAATCTGAGACTGAGTACACCAAGAAATGTACTTTATGTCCTCACCTGGACAATAGTGGGATTATCCCCTGAGCCAATGAGATAGCGTGGGTTGTTCAACACCAGTTCGCTGAAGGCAACCTCATCGCCCTTCTCCACAGCTTTCCTCAGTTTGGCTGTAAGGTCCTGGGTGCGTGGGCTCTTGAAACTGTTGGCCCGCTCCCGGTTGATGGTATCAACCTCCATGTTGTCTGGCGTGGAGAGAGAGAAGAGAGTGAGGGACGTGCACAGGCTGTCAAAAACTCCAAATATTGCTCAAGGCTGCTGTGCCCTCTGCATTGGTTTTATTTTTGTTTGTGTTCCATGATATCTCAGACACTACTGACCTTACAAAACTCAGAGAAATGATGCAACTCACCATTGACATTTCCAAAAATAACGACGTTAACCACTTGAAGGCAGCAAAAAGATGCAAAAAAGAAGAAACAAATCTCTGCAAATGATGCAGATTTAATAATACAGAGAGCAGTAAACTGACAAGAAACAGTTCCCTTCAGTTTTTACCCTGCAGCTCTCTGTTGTGCACCGACTGCTGGCCTTCTAACAAGACCCAAAGATCAGTGTGTCACACCTTGATCAAAACCAAGATCGGACAAATATATAACAGAGGGTATTTGTAAGGACCCTTTTTATAGAGACATCTCAGCCATCGTATCTGCTTACCTTTACTAGTGACCAGGCCCGGTTTGACAGGAGACACACAGGGTGTAGATTTGCTGGGAGAGGGGAAATAGTCACAGATCCCCTTAGCAAACTTTTCAGCATCCTCACGATTGGGAAAGGCTTTGAAGCGGGCTCCCTTCATCATCTTTACAGCTTGAAGGGCATCTTTCTTATCTGTGTACACATGTGCTCGCTCTGTTGACCAAAAAAAGAAAAGAAAAGAACACTCATCAGCACTTTTTTCCATTTTCAATTTTTCTATATGATGAGTCCCCAATTTTTCTTGCTTCGTTTACCATTTCTTAATGTGGCTTTTTAACTGGTCGAAAAAATGTTTTGTTTTTTTTTGGTTGCATCCTTTTCTTGTGTCCAGTCAGCCTGTAAAGTCATTGCTACTGCTTTTGCAGCTGCAATAAAAGCGTTCTCAGACAGATTAACATTACCAGCATTGATTCGTGTGGTAGCTCAGGATTAATGTGCATCAATACTCTATTCCAGAAGTCAGGCAGTCCTACTGCTCTACTACTTACCACCGAAGAAACAACAACAAACGCTTTCATCCACTTAACAAATGTGGATGTCAGACTACATCAGCGTCCAGTTTCTATATTTGTTTAGTACTTACTCTCCTAAACAAACACAGAAACTAGGCAACACAGTAGATATCATGAATAAACAAACAGCAACATGAGGACCATTTATAGTGGACTTCAGTGTCAAGTCAGTAGACAGAAGTTAAACCAATGTCTTTCTTCCAAGGCTCAGACAAAAACAATGAGGAATTTAGACATTTGGACAAAACTTTTTTTTAAAATTACTGATTAACTTAAATTTAATTGAAATATTAATCATGTATGTTTCCATTGAGTAGTTACACCAGATGGAATCAACAAAGCATTTTTGCCTTCGTTTGATAGCAGACAGTTGAGAAAAGGGGAGGGAGAAAAGAGGAACGGTAAGCAACACAGGTCTGGACGTTCTGATTACATTATATTGTATGTGTCTTAACATTAGGCCACCAGGACAGGACACCCCAGAAAAGCATTAGTCATTATATCTAAACACATGAAAATAAGAAAAAACAAAGCAAAACAAAACAAAAAACACTAAAAACCAAGACAAAACAAAACAAAAAAACAATCAATGAAACAATATCCTCTTCTGCTGAAGAATTATTACATGCAGTAAAAACTATTTAAATCAACCCATTTGCCATGTGAACAACCCTGAATTTCATATGATACCGACTGTGGGAGAACAATTACAGCTCACCACAACATTGATGTTGCACAACACTAACGTACGTGTCACTTTGAATGAGTTGCTGTTACAACTGCAGAAGTGTTTGGATTAAAAAGCATTTATTTATGATTTACAAAAAAGATCTCATGCACCTACCCCACTGAATCATTTATAAGAGATAAACTGAACAGTGGTAATCTCGACGTTCTTTCCATTTGAAAACGGTTTTTATATTGGCAATTACTAGACTAGATTTTTCTCTTTATATATTGTGTACTTCCCTCTCATTGAATGTATTACAATTATTTGAAATGATGATGGATTTATAACTATTTATGTGGTCTAGTCACATTTCAAAGAGTATTTCCTTCTACTCGGTTAAAATTTTTCCTGCAATTGCAAAATTCAAAACCACCTTCAAGCAATTCTGCACTGAGATCCATGTGAAAATGATGTAACACTGAAGTCTGAATGACACCACACAAAGTAACAAAATGAGCCTCTCTTACCATTTCTAGACAAAACATCATCCCACAGTGGACACACTCCATAATAAAAGGTTGGAGACACTTGTGCTGGTTTTGAGGGGGTTTCTGTTTTGTATTGAGAGTTACTGCCTTCAACAGAGCTCTCTGAAGTTGTCTTTACTGAGATTTCCTCTTCCTCAGGAGGGTTGAGACCCATACCATAGCCAAAGTCCAACTCTTCACCGTCAGTCTCAGTGGGTTTGCTGCTTGTTGCAGCAGTGGCGGGTGCAACTACTGAGGTGGCACATGACACAGGTTTGGCATGATCGACAACGGAGGCTGCACTGCTCGAAATGCCTGCTGAAGAGCTGCTATCTGTCTGGGCACTGCTCTCTGGCCCGGCCAGGACTCGGGCTAACTTCCTCTCAAAGGTGGCTCGGGTGGTAGCTGTGATAGGGCCACACTTGACGTTTGCTCGAGCAAACTCCTCTCGCAGTTCATCAGCACTTAGCCCCCTCAGCCTGCTCAGAACCGCCTCCATGCTTCAGCTCCCTACAACACAACACAACACACAAAGCAATTCAGCAATTATGAGCAGCAGTTGTTAAAAAATTAAACCACCACATGGGGAAATGTGACACTTAGAATTAACCTATTTGTAATGTTCCAGATATTTCTATAACTTAATATCAAGAATTATAATATATAATTGTGTTGTCTCAATACTTCAACACAGTTAGTCAGGTTTCTTCCATAATGACTTATTCACTACCTGTGAATGCCAATTGAAAATGCCAGTTCCACGTAGACTATAATAAATATCATTTAGACAAACTACTACTTACTACAGACGGGTTTTACCAACAAGTACACCCCTGCCCTTCAGTGCCAATGAAGTCCAGGTATGCTGCATAAATCTATTACTCAGCTCGTGTTTGTTCAACGGCGAAGGTTTTTACAAATATAAGTAACTGTCAGGCAATACAGCAGGGCCTACTGAAGTTCCATACACCGATATCATTAACGCAACATAATATATCTCATTAGAACCAACCACACTAATGTGGGACTAGCATCTGCTAGCTAGCTTGCTAGCCAACAAGTCAGCTTTAGCAACCGGGGAGTGTGCCTGACAAAGCTAGCATGAGGGAAACTGCACAGATGAAAATCTAAACTGACACAGTAAAGCACGCAGTTTGAGCTGGAAGATTTGCGATTATAAAGACAACGAGAACTGGATAAATTATCATTATTAGTCGCCTCATTCGCATGCTGTCACGCCCAAGTATGTCATTCGAGGTGGGTTTTCGGACTGTAACGTAACAAATTTGATACGTTTTCGTGGTGATGATGCCGATAAAAATCAAAGTGTAAGTGATGACATCTAGTAACAAATGTGCACCTATACTTACCAAGAAACATTTTAATTTAATACACGCGGAGCTAGGGGAAATCGTTGTTAGTTTTGCACAGATAAACTGTTAGATAGACACAAAGCTGGTGACGGTCTGGAATAGTCTCATTGTTTACAACATTTTCTGCGCATGCTCAGTACCAAGGGAGGGCGCACGCTGCATTCTCGACCTGTGGGAAAACTTACATACACAGACGACTTGAAGGTGACAGGGGCCGAACAGAAAGTGAAATATCACATTTCTCTCCCGTGGATTAAGAGGCGGTAAACTAGGTAATTTGCAAGATACGTTACGCCCACACGTGACATTATACAGACGAACGTCACCGCTAAGCTCCCTCTATATGACGACGATCTTTGTATCATAGTTTTTTATTTTCGATAGCAACAGCATTCTTACAAAACAATCTTGAAAATGAGTTACTGCTCCTTGTGGCCAACAAATTATGTAGCTGCTTTATTTTTTTCCTTAAGTTATAATATCAATATCAAATTACTTTTAACATTTGCTGTTAAAAGCAATATCACAAAGCAGTTCATCAAACGAGTCTTACTCTATTACATCGGGAAGTTATGCCTTGCCATGACGATGAATTTTATTTCCACAAAACTGGTCTGTGAATAAAGAAAAAAATAATAATAATAATAATAAAAAATAGCGGCTTAAAACTGTATTTGAGTCCGTCTCTTTTATTAACGCACTTTCCCCAAGTTTTGAATGTAGCATCACGCTCTCCTATAACAGACGTGACTAATCCAAGGAAACGATAACCTAACAAACTCATGTCTTTGTTTTTCTGATTAACAACTCATTGACCGATTTCAGATAAACGAAAATGACGAATTGGTGGAAATATCATGCTAGTCTAAATACAATATTAAAGAATATTCACGTTGGTGCAATCCTGTGCATGCAGGCCAACTTGATCAGGGGTGTACGAGGCAAACTAGCAGCAAGTAGACATGACGATTTACACGATATTCAGACCACAACTGAGCGAAACACGAGTTGTCTGTATGGATCATTTTCCGCTAAAGGTATAAGCAAAGAAAATGACACAACGTCAACTACACGAGACATTCTTTGATGCGGTGTTTGATAAGCATACTGTCATTAGCCGCTTAGCACGGCAAGAAGCTAATCACTCATGCCGCCGGTTAGCAATAGCATACGTTAATACGTACGGTAAGAAGTTTGGAATCTTAACGTACACATTACCGTAAAAATACACCACAGTTAACTGGAGTACACTGTTAGTTTAAAATATAATTTTAATAATGCCATGCCCACCTCCTCCTCCTCCTCTCTCTCCCCGGCTACTGTTGCTAGGTGTCTTCTCACCGCGACGGTTTCAAAATGCAGAGTGCGAGGACCCCCTTCTGTCTGACATAGTGCCTGAACAAAATACCGACTTCAACGTCTTGAAATAAGACAGAAGTTGAGACGTATTTATAAAGTCTTTGCAGACAACATTCACTGAATGCGCACAAATTGTAATGACAGATGAATAGTGCAATTTTATGATAAATACAATCACATCTCCCAACACGAATGTTAAAACATAGGAATGAATCAATTCCAATCTTTGAAAAACAAAACAAAACAAAAAAGCAGTTACAGCAAGGTTTATGCATTGAGTGCAGGTTCCCTAGCAAATGTGACTACATACTACCTGACGTTACAGTGAAAGGTAGTTTGGAAGATACAGTCCAAAATATTATTATTTTTCTAGCACAGTATATCAATATATTTGTTTTTATTTGCCTCAATAAGCATTCTCCTCAAACTGTTTATTGTCCCTTTGGAAATCCAAAAGCATACAATGGTGATCCAAGAAAAGCTTTTTAGTGTGGGAATGAGCACCAACACAGCAGCTGCAGCACAGTTGCATGCAGAAAGCTGCTGTACCATCCATTGACCCCTCTACACTGAAGTTATAGTGCAGCTGCATTAGACTTGCTATCAGCTTTATGGGTTACAGTTGATATCTTGTATTTCATCTTCATTACACTATTAAACAATTATGATGACTTTACAATCATACAAAAATGAAGTGTATTTATATATTAACCTCTGGAAACAATTAACTTATGCCCTTACCCATGAAACAGCCATACAACAAATATAGTATCTGATTAGGTTGTAGTCATCTTTTGTAAATACAGTATGTACCAAATGTAACAGAAAATGAACACTTCTGATTGCACCTGCTGTTAGAAGAAGTAACATTTCCGCTTCATCTTCTCAGTCAGTTAACTTCTGATCATCTAGTGTGCAATGTCAGTTGATGTGGCCCACTTATTTTACAATAAACAATTCTTCAGTAAGGATCGCACACATATACAATATAACATATTACATCTTGCACGCACCCTAAGCAGAAACACGCTCATTCAATCCAACTTAGTCCTAAACAGCATATTGAAGATTGCTTAAGGCTTTTTTTGCGTATGCATTTCTGCAGTCCATGCTAGACAAAACACCTCCATACATAACTGAGATTAATGTTTTTAGAGTTTAAGAACCCAATCTGATATGGTTACAAACAAATTAAGAAACACTGCATTTTACCAAGAGGCAATACCCAAAAGGGAAAAAAAAAAAAAAAAACTGACCACAAATGTGCATGAACTTGAACTTCATCATGAAAAGGAGTGATGTTTCATCAACTGCCTGGATCCTGTGTGGATGTGTAACCACATCAGTTAAACCATAGATGATCAACTTCACTCGTACACAGGCACAAAGAAATTGAAGAACAGTTGGTAGCCAGTCTGTGCAGACTCAGGGTTTGTTTCTGTCAACAAAAGCACTTTATGAAGTAATGTCAGCCTTCTTCAAGCAGCATCAAAGCCACCAGTTTAATGTTACGAGGAGGATGATGACTGAATACATTTTAGTGAGGAAACTGCTGACTGAACAGGGGGAAAACTGGCCACACAGATCAGTTTAACAACTAGACCATATTTGTGTCTATGATAACAAAACTGAAGAAGGGGGAATCCTCTTGGAGAGGCTGTCAGATAAGTTGTAATTCCTTAACTCTAAATAAATAAATGTGACAATAGCATAACAAAAATATAAACAACCGTCAAATAAAGAGGAAAGAATAAAGCTATGGTATATAAAGTATTACTCTGCAAAAGCACTTTTGTGCTGATGGGAGAATGCCAAATGTTGGCAGCAATTGTTAAGAAAAGAGAAAGGGAACACGGGGCTAAAAAGTGCCTTTGTGGATAAAACTCCACTCTCCCTCTATTGGCCTGAGAAAAGTTCTTCTGTTATGATTGCTGCTGCTCTGCCTCATTGTTATTTTCCACTACCATGTTGTTTAGTGGCGTCGATGATGTGGAGATGCTGTTTTGAAGCCCCAGTTGAACCAGTTCCTCCTCTGTGTTTGTCCATGAGCTCATTGACTCATGTACTGTTACTGTGTGTTCCTCCATCTGCTTTTGGAGGCTGTCCATCTCCTCCCTGAGAGAAAAAAAAAAACAAAATAAACAAAAAGCATTACGTGTATTTGGTGTTCTTTGGATGGCTGCTCAGCACAACACAGCAGAAAGCTTTCTGTTGGTACATTCATAATGTTGACCAAGTCATTTGGTTAGAAGCTTACTTGAGCTGCCGTAGACAGTTGTGCAGGTTGTTGAGGGGCTCCTTGTTGACAGAAGTTGATGGTTTCAGCAACTCATCCAGCAAGGTGGCAGGCACCGGGCAGTCTGGGATCTTAACTGGCGTCACTGGGTTGGATGGGTTCCCCTCACTCTTCAGCTCCATGCGCTGCTGCTCCAACAAAACCATCATTAAAGAGATGGATTTAGTCATTTATCTTCAGCAGGCATTTCTTACTTGGCATAATCCTCAAGACACTGGCCTTAAAATCTTTCTAAAGAGAGGGTGGGGCTTTAAAAGCATTACTCATAGAAGTTAATGGTCACACCCCAGCTGTGTAAAACATAGCCAGTGTTCACTGCTGTCAATGTAAAAATGAAAAAGTACTGACATACTATTTCTCAATGACCTTAGTTCTAATGTTTTAAAATATAAATATTCGTATTAAAATAAATATATGTACATATGTGTTAAATATTCTAATTTTCTGAAAGCCTTCATGCCAAAGAAGACAATTAAAGAGTGACTCAACACTTGAGCCTGACCAGTACATGAGTAGGCCAACGTTACTGTATATATACAACCCCGATCTGACTGCACAACCAAAAAATCATGTTGCTGTATAAAACAGTACAAAGACATACAAATATTTAGTGGTTCCCCCAAATTTATAAGGTGCTGTGGCAGGAAAGCTTGAGGAAAAACACTGAAACTGTCACAGAAGCCGACTTTTCATAGAGAAAAATAAGGTGTTGTACCTTCCGAAGACGGCTCTGTTTGAGCTCCTGTTTGAGTTGCTGGTTCTGCAACAGGACGGTCTTCATGCTGTTCCTCAGCTCACCCACTTTGGCCTGCAGCATAAACTTGTCCTTCCTGGTGCTACTCAGCTCCTCCTGCACCGACTCCAGCTCGACCTTGATGTTCTGAGACAGAGAGCCATCTTTGTTAGTGATAAACCCTTTTGAAAATCCTTCGTTCCATCCTTCCTCTCCCTACAGATACTAACTGTTTATACCGTAAATACAACAAACTGTTATTTCTTTTTATACTTGGGAGACTTGTGTCCATACTTTACATGTAAATGAATACTTGCCTGCAGAGCTCTCTGTAGGTTGTCCAGCTCCCTGTGGTGACACTGCTCCACCATCTCCATCTGCTGCCTCTGAGCCTCAATCTCCCTCTGCCGCTGCTCCAGCTCCCACTTCAAGTCCTCAACCTGAAGAGCGTTCAGTGTTAGACATCAGTATCACAGAGAGTTGTTTTCCGACAACAACAAGTGGTCGGTCAAACTAAGGCTGAAACTGATTTTAGACAACTGGAACCCTAGAACTCTTGAACACTAGGGGCACGGTAAAATAATAATGAATTCAGGCTAATCGATATTTGTTGAGAAAAAATAAATAAAATCTATATAAAAAAAATGCACTGTGTCATGTATATTATATCAGAGGGAGGTGATCATGGCTGCTCTTTGTCAATATATCTAATAAAAATGTCATAATGAGCTAAATATTTCAGTACAATCCTTGCTCAGAATCCTTACCTCTTGGTTAGTAAGGGGCTGCTTGGCCAGTTCCTCGTTCAGTTGTTTCTGGAGGATCTGAAGCTGTGAATGGGCCTCAGCCAGCTCCTCTTGGAACCTGGAAACCTCCTGAGCGTGCTGCTCATCCTGAGCCCTGCAGAGTACGACATATTCAATGATAAATGAGTGGTAAGATCACTGCTACAGATTTTGCAACACAATATTAGATGAAAGTGCCAAAAGTGACTGTATTTATTAATCAGGGAAATGCACGTACTGTAGTTTGTGGGATTCAGCCTGCAGAGCTTTGACCAGGTCCTCTTTTGCCTGCAGGTCCTTCTTGATCTCTGACAGCTCCAGCATGGCTGCCCTGTAGTGTCGTCGATTGTGGGCTGCTTCAGCCTTTGCTGCTGCCACCTAAAGGACACGTCGCATCATTACAACCTGAAAGACCCCCAAGAGAGCCAATGCTCCAGAGCAAAGGCTAGTGGCAAAAAGGCAAAAGCTACTGGGGACTTACTACAGACACATGCAACAATTCAGGTTTCTATTTTCAAGGTGGCAGCACCTATATTATTCACCATATCACCATATTTAAATTACAGACTCTTTGAGTCGTTTGAATGTACATGTTGTGTCGTCGGCATTTCAACTTAAAAACAAGGAAAACTGCATCCTGATGTTTGGCTTCAAGCTCCTACCTGTTCTTTCAGGTCCTTCACTTTGGTTTTCTCTTTTTCCAGGGCAAGTTGGAGAGTTTGTACCACCTGCCTCATTTGCTGGTCCTCCTCCTCTTTACGCTTCAGAACAGCTTGAACCTAAAACAAAGATGAAAGGGAACACAATGATCTGTTAAAGAAATTCAAAAGTACATCATTTGTCAACCACACTTTCCTATTTTGGCACACAAGAAACACGACGCAAGGATAATCCAAAAATATATCAACACTCTCAGATGTAAACTAATTTTTCACCTGTAAGTTGAGCTGGACAAGATCTGCCTCTCTCTTAGCTAAGGCCGACTCCAAAATGTTGGAATGCTCACGCAGTGTATTGTGGGACTGTGCCAATCCAGCCAACTTCCCTTTTTCATGTTCCAGCTCAAGTGCTAGCTTCTTGTTGGCATCTTCTAACTTTCGAATCCGCTTCTTGAAGCATCGTGACTCTTGAAGCTGTGAAATCAATTCATGTCATGAATACAAAATAGCATGCATGAACTGAGTGATGACAATACAGGAAACAACAATTAGTAATCATCAATCATTGTTCACCTCATCCTCAAGCTCCAGGACCTTCTCCTGGTATTCCTCCAGCTCTGTGGAGGTGAGGTTGATCACTTCCTGCAGCTCCTTCTCTAGCATGGTCTTACTGTTGGTCACAGCCTGCAGCTCAGCCTGCAGAGCCTTAATCTTCTCCTGGATGTCAAATAAAACCACACTGTATTTCTGTGTACACCATATTTTCCTTACTCAACAACAGCAGTTATTCAGCATTACTCACAATGAAATGACAAAAATCTTTATGGCGAGTCCAGCATGTGTGCAGAATGCAGGCTATCCTATAAATCAAGAGTTTTATTTGTTATGTATTAGTATTATCTTATTTGCTCCTTGCACATAGTACTCGTTAACTTCAACAAGAAATTCTAAATATGATTTATTCTTCGGTTTTGCTTGAGGGTGGCAAGACTAACATCTCTTGGTTTTATTAAGTGCCAGAAAAACAGGTGCTACAGGCTTTGTATCCCTACTACCTCAGGCCTCCTGTTTGTAGAGTGCCTAAAAAGAGTCACACACATACTGTGTGACTGCTTGCTACATATGTTGTAGCTGTGACGTTAAGGAACTGTGAAGGTCTTGCAGGTCTATACAGTACCTGTAAGGCCTGGTTGTTTCCCCCATCTGAAACCTGGGCCTTGAGTTTGACTAGCTCTGCCTCAGCCGCCTCCTTGTCTGTCAGAGCCTCTTGGAGCCTCCTGCTCAGGATGCCCACGGCATTCTCGTAGGCCTTGTGTTTGGCCTTCATCTCCTTCTGAGCGCTGGTCAAGTCTGTCCCCAGCCGCTTCACACGCACCTTCTGCTCTGAGATGGCCCTATTTGATGCATATAGGAAATTCAGGTGTTAAAAATGTCTATAGAGAAATCAAGTTGTTCTGATAGCAGATCATACATACATACATATGAAGACAAGATGTGTGTGTGCAGATTCTACATCTTTAAAATGACATTTAATTTACAGATGTAGGTAACACAAAAATATGGTGTAATGGTGTGGATGGATGTATTTTTCACATCACATACTGACTCATATGTCTATGTGGAGATCAGGAATTGTATAAGCAATGCCCTCAATTTGTATTCATAAATAGCACAACAGAGATACCGCGTGCCTGCATCATGGTCCAAGTCATTACTATGGAAATGATTCAAGCTCCCCTGTCCTCTCTGCAGCACATGACTCACTTTTTGGCTTCTCCCTCCATTTGCTCCACCTGTTTCCTCAGGCCTTCGTTCTCTTCTGTCACAGCTGCTAGCTGGCTCTGATCAAACTGTAGAGACTGAAGTGACAGAAAAAAAAACGATTGCTTCACGTTACAAGAAGATTCAAACTGAAACTGAAGTTTACTTATATCTGCTAATAATACAACAAAACAGTGAAGTACTTTCTGAAGTAAATCTGACCAGAAATCTTACCTGGATCTGGGTTTCTAGTTGATCCCTCTCTGTCTGAATGGCTTGCAGATGCGCCTCCATGTTGCTCATCTGCTCCTGGACTCTCACCACCTCCTTCTGCAGCCGGACCTGCTCCAGCTCTACCTTCTGCTTCTCCCCCTGAACGCCCAGCAGCTCCTGCTTCAGGTCCTTCACCTCTGCCAAGAGACGCTTTTTGGTGGACTTGAGCTCACTGATCAACTGGTCTTTGGAGCTGGCGTCCCGACGGTAGGCTTCCACCATCACCTGGAAAGTCAATAACACTAATGTTAGTTTCTCATACCTTTATCCACTGAGACAGCGGGCAAAAGACTTTTTATAAAATACTGGAGATTACATTTTGTCACTTTTCTGTGCACCAAAAATGGAAATAGCATCTTCAAAACTCAGGATGTAACTGATTCCCAGTATCCTGTACTCTTTTAAAAAGTAGTTAATCTGTCGTGCTACAATACCTCACACACCGTTTATGTATTTACTATAGAAGCAGTCAAGAGACATACAGTATTAGTTTGTTGATAATACAACCAAACTTCTTTTTAGCCACCAACGGTTAAGCTTTTGCTTTTCATGGATTGCAGAGAGCAGCCCCATACAATTTGATGGATGAAGATGGAAGTTAATGTGTGAGTCTGAAGGGTATACAAAAACTCCAGTCTTGAAAGAAATCGAATACAATTCACATTTCTGTCATTCTGTCAGTAACGTCCACCCTCTTTATGACAGCCTGTCAATGCAAAATGAACAGCATCTACCACTGCTCAGTCCGCTGAGGCGTGTCAACCAACACTCTTCTGAGACAACAGCCATCTGGCTCTACAATACATCCTCCCACGACAGCATCAGCCTAAGCCAGCTGGTAGATTCCTGACAAGAGGGTGCAATATAAATGTGTGCAAAGTCTACACAGACTAAACTTCTACCTGCCTTCTACCAGCAGAGAGAGCACTACGTGGCCCAACGTAAGAGCAAAGAAGATGGCTTACCTTTTGCTGCTGGAATTGCTCCTTCAGTTTCTGAGCTTGCTTCTTCAGTGAACTATTTTCCTGTTGAAGAGTTTCAATCTGTAACAAAGCAAAAGAAAAAAAGAACAAAATAAAGTGTGCAGTTGTGTCAAACCAAGCCACTAGCAGCTCAGCAATTCCTACAATGCTTTATAGCCAGAGGAACTGCTGCGCACCATGGCTGAGAAAGCATTTAACCATAACATATGTAACTCAAAGTGTCACTGCAGAAGTAGCTGGGAATATAATGATGTCCACAACGGAATGTCAAAGCTAGATGTGATATTTAATCACACTTCAACAGAGATGTAATTTTTTCTACTATTCCCATACCTGATTGGCTTTGACCTGGACTTCCTGTCTTAGCTGATCCAAGACGTCTGAAGCCACCAGAACATCCTCTCCGAGCCGTTCGGCGCCCTCGTCAAGTTGGCTCTTGTCAGCCCGGGCTGCCTGCAGCGCTACCTCCAGGACAATCTTCTCGTTCTGCAGGTACTGGATGTTGTCGTCCTTGGCATTGCTCTCCGTCTGCAGCTCGGCCAGCTGGGCCTCAAGCTCCAGGTAGCGAGCCTCTAGCTGGTTGATGGACTGCTCTTTGGTGTGCAGGTTCTCCTGAGTGGTGGTCAGCTGGCGCATCAGCTCCAGATGCTCTTTCTGGAGTGACTGCAGCTGCACGTCTTTCTGGGAAAGGGTCAACCTCACCTATGTGGCACAGAGTGTGAAAGGCAGTTTAGAGCAGAACACAGTAAGAATTTTAGTGGCCACACAAGGTGGAAAACTAATTACAGTTACAACTAGCATGACTACCTGCTCTAGTTCTCTTTCCAGGGTGCTGGCTGTGTTGGCCAGTTTCAATAAGCGATCTCGCTCTTCCTCAAACTCCTCCAGTTTGTGCTGCAGATCATCTTCCACCATGGTCTTTGCATCCTGGATCTGCTTGTAATTAGCTTCCTGCGTCAGCATGTCGGCCTAAGTCACAGACAGTAAAAGGGTTTACACAAAGATTGCTTGAAATAATACTACCCAACAGTTGAAAGAACAGTTATCAAACAATCAAATACATTTTGTTCTGGTCAAATCTAAGGTCCTTGACTGAATAACAACCTTCAGGTATGGGTTATTTGGTATGGGACGTTGGAGAGTATACCTCAATGCTCTGCAGCTGAACGGCAATACGTTCTTTGTCTTTGATGGAGCGGTGCTGGGTCTCAGTGAGTTGGTGGGACAGTGTCACATTCTCCAGCTTCAGATGTTCCACAACACCAATCTGAGTCATCTGTCCAGCCTGGGAGAGGAAGAAAAATAATACTAGTGTCATGTCAACTCTTGTCAAATGTTAGGCCTTGATGAAAAACCAACTGCATTAGCATCAACCTTACCTGCATGTTGGCCATTTCACTCTGCAGTCGTACTTTTGCCTCCTGGGCCAGTGCTAGCTGCTGCTGGTACCACTGTCGGACCTGCTGGAGTGAGTCAATTTCAGCCTGGGACGTCTTCATTCGGCTCTGCAGGGTGCTGCGCTCCAGCTGGACCTGTTGAAGCTGGCTCTGAAGACCAGTCATTTGCAGACGCAACTCCTGAACTACAAAAGTGTAAGACCAAAACATCTCATTCAATCATGAGTGGATATGCAAACCAGTAGTCTGACTGTTCTTCAACACCATATTGGGCAGTTAATTAAAATTAGAGCTACACTTAGCTCTATGGGTCTCCATCACTCACCTGTATTGTCTCTTGAGGCTACAGTGTTTTGCATCTCCTCCACCTTCCCCATGAGCCTGTTGTATTGGTCTTCAGCCACTTTCAGGTCATTGCTTAGAGAAGCCAGACTAGCATTCTTACTCTCCAGACTGCCCTGAAGCTCCACCATGGCCTTCTCTAGCTGGCTGCAGTTTTGTCGCAGTGTGCCAACCTCCGTGGTGAGGGCGCTCTGCTTCTCCTGGCTGAACTGAGCCTCCTCTTTCTTAGCCTGCAGCTGAGCATTCACTGAAGCGAGCTGGGCCTGAAGCTCTGTCTTCTCCTTGAGAGCCTGGAGAACAGGACAGTGCGGTCAGCACTTGAGCCCAATTATTCTTGGTGTTTCCAATATAGTGTCATCTGGGCGGCCTGGCCCGATAAGTTAACAGTCATTAAGCTAAATTTAATCTTTTTGGATGCTGTGATACATGACCTGGCCTTTATTAGCAGGCCAGTCAATATAAGCAAATGTTCAAGGGTCAAATTGTGGATTGAACTACTTTTTTGAGGATGTAGTGTGTAATGGTGCTGTATTGTTGATTTTCATGTTTCTGTTATTTTGACCACTCCTGTATAGAATTTGTATGGGTGGTGATTGGTACAGAAGAAACAGAAAATCAGAGTACAGGTAATACTGTTACATTACCTGATTGGCCTCAGAAGACAAAGATTCCAGCTGACCCTCCAGTCTCATTTTCTCTTTCAACACCTGCAGCATTTCATCATGGCCCATCACTGAACTTTCCAAAGAAACACTGAAACAAATGTAAACAACATTAGTGCTCAAATAATTAGTAATTAACATTTGAAAGCACCAAGTTCACGGAGAGGGACTGCAGTTCTCACCAAGCAGCATCTCAATGCAATATATGCTCATTTTGGCAGAAATCACAGCGTTAAAGTCTAAATTTGCTAATTGTAGTCATTGTTTTATTTCTTCCCAATCTGATGTTCATAAATACCTGCTGGAGAAACTGTCCCTGCGGCTGCGAGGCTCCGCTGTCCCTTCTCTCTCCTGCTCCAGCTCCAGCAGGTGCTGCTCTTCACTGGCTGCCTGCAGCACCTCCTGCAGGGAGGGGAACTGACCCATGGCCTCTGGGGCAATCTCCCTCCCCTCCACTGTGTATGACCCCTGCTGCCTTTCCACTGCAGCAGAGAGCATACCATATGTCCCTCTGGTAGACACGCTGCTGTAAGACGAGCTGTCGCTGTCGTTGCCGTCGTTCCCTGGCCTCGTTCCTGATTCGCTGCCGTCAATTTCTGATACATTGTCTGGGACTTGGAGCGAAGCACCAGACTGTGCCTCTGTCTCACAGGTGCTGCCCTCCGACATCACACTGACCTCAGACAAAGTGGACACTGAGCTAATGGTGGACTGGAGGGAGCTCATGGTGTTGTCTGTTGTTCTTACTCCACCTCCACCATCATTCTCAGGAGACTTGTAGTCAGCCAAGGAGTGGATCTTGCTCGGGCGGGGTGATCTGGACTTTCTCTCCTTGGAAGGGGGAATTCCCAAGCTACCCAGTTTGGGACCACGGGGGACACTGGTCCTCAGGAACGAATACTCCTTGGTCATGGCAACAGTGTTGGCCCTGGGCAGAGCCTCAGGATGCAGCATGAGCTCTGGATCCAGGGTGCTGAATGGCCTGTTCTTGGGGGTGGTGCGGTGAGACTAGAAACAGGTACCAAAGAAATAAACTATGGGACAAAATGGGATATGAGGCTGCCTAGCTTAAAACACACAGTATAATGTATTAACTTAGGAATAGCGGCGACAGAAACTCTAAGGAACATATACACAAATATAAGGTACTCACTCAAAGGCAAATAGAAAAAGAGTTCAAAGGAAACTGACAGCTCCTCCATTCACTCACCCTCTCCTTATGTCTCTGCACTCTGTACTGTTTGAGTTGCTCCTCCAGACGCCGGCGAGCTTCCAGGCGAATCTTCTCCTCATTCTCCATCTCCAGTGATGGCTTCTGGGTGGCTAAAGGGAAAAGAACGTTAGGCCAAAAAGAGGAATGTTCCCTCTCACCACATACTGCACAACTACACCACCTCATTTACACAACACTTGATTAATGACAAAATTGAATCCTTGCAATGAGCTGTATGTTGCATCATTGATTCAATATGAATGATTGTATTATATTGGTTGTACACTGCACAGTCAAGAGTGCAGCTCTGTTTGGTTTATGAATCATATGAAGAACTTTAAGTCAGTCATGTGTCAGGCATTAAAGAGGTGTACATTAGATCAGATGGTAACACCTTATTATGACCTTATTATTAAGGTCCTAATGAGCATGCATATTAGTAGTATATTAGCTCTTTATTAGTCATTATGAAGCACTTACTAATGTCTTGTCTGCATTAGTGATTACTGACATCTTAAAAACCTAACCCTTAATAACCCTAACCCCCAGCCCCACAGAATAAATGCTTTCTAATGACTAATAAAGAGCCAATATGCTACAAATATGCATGCTAATAAGCATCTATGAATATGTGCACCTTAATATAAAGCGTTGCCGATCAGTCATATTCATGTTCTGTGTGGGAGTTACAATGTGAAGCCAAACAAAATCACCACAGTTTGTGCCAAGCCTAAAAATATTACATTTGGTAACTGTGAACAAGGCAACTGTGCCTGACTTTAAAATACCACCAAAAACATAACATAATAGAGGGATTAGTTCCAAAGCGCGGCCATTAGTCCAAACAGCGTTCCACATGAAGCACCCACACACCAAATTCTAATCAAGCAATCAGATGCCTACGAGTTGCAGAGAGGGGGTAGAGTCTAACAATTAAAGAATCCCACTGAATCCCTCTGTTCAGATAATACACAGACAAGGGAGGTAAGAGAGGATGCAGATATGAGCCAAAAAAGCACGACATCCCACAGCAAAATGAGGTTAACATATGAGGGGGTATAGAGGGGGCATTCACTGCACACGAGTTTATGCTTACACAATTCAGTCTCCTGCATAGGCATACTGAGTCTGAGCGACTGCAATGAATCACCCGTGTGAACCGTGACCTCAGCACTAGCCCCCTCAGACTTCTCTAGCATCATGGGTGGATAAGAAGCCACACCTGGGGAGGGCTCGTGGGTCTGGGGGTTGACAGGGGAGCTGGTGCTCTGAGGAGGGGCTGTTGGAGGCAGGGACCCGTTTATATGGGTACTCCCTGCGGGACCGAAGCCTTCTGCCAGTCCGTCTCCATTTGGCATCGCATCTGAACTGACAGGACCTGAAAGGGAAGGGGGGAGAGAAGCCCCGTGGAATTTAACAATTAGTCATGATAAGTTCTTGTGAACTAGAGTGCAAAGTGAAAGTCATTCCACTCAGCAAGCTGGCGATTTTGTAAAGCTATAAAAGCTTAAATCAAACATTCATGCAGCCCGTGGCTACTGAAGCACCCCTTTAGCTGCACCTGCTCTTGTATCAAGTAACACAATCCGGGCTCATCTTGCAATGCAATCACATTCAAATGTACTGAAAACCTATTTTCTCTATCAGCTTCAGCCTATGGGGGATTAGGTCAAACAAAAAGACACTCTGTACAAAAATTCAGGCTATTGTTCTCTCTGTGCTCTCCGCACTGGTTTGAAGTGAGAAGGGCTCAGCTGGGAAAAGGTGGTGACACAAGTCTGTGTAGCAATACGAACTGAGCAACAGTTTAATTAAAATCTGACGATAGTTGTGGTTTGCTTATGTTGCAGGCCACTGTCAAACAAATCTGATCAAACCACACCCTCACAGTCCTGACGTAGCAGATATGTTGAAATTTTCATTGAGATTTTAATCTCCATAAATAATATCTAAGGATGTTTTTCCCAAACTTTAATTTTTGATTGTTGTTATTTATTTATTTCATGAATATTTAATGTTATAGAGAAATAGTTAAGACTCAAAATCAACTGTTCAGAGGCTTTAAATACAAATTGTACAATGTTTAACAAATATACATCAATACAACAACCCAACATTTAGTCATTTAGTGTTGCTTTTAAATAGTGTTTGAAAATTTTATGGCTTTATTATCTATATTTATTTTATTTAGTATCATCATTATTGCTTATTTTATTCTACTTTATTCTAACAACATTTTACTGTTGATCATTATTTAAATTATGCTTTTTTATTTTATAAACAATTTACAGTTTCACTATTATCAATGTATTTTGTGCAACATTTAATACTTAATACTACTTCGTTATGTTTACTGCTTGTAATACCTTTTCTTATCTTAACTACCCTTATTTCATTGTTGTCTTATTCAAATAACTCTTTGCTTTTTGGTTGTTTTGGTCATTAACCTCTCAATCAATTTTTAACATCCTACATTTTGTCGATTGCTTGTGAAGCTCTTTGAATTGCACTGGATTTGTTTGAAAGGTGCTATATAAAGTTTGTTTGATTGATTGACTCCATTGAAATGAACTGCCTACAACTGAAAATGAAGCCCACATGCTACTACAAAGGGAACACCATTGACTTAACACATCAAAATCCACACAGCAGTCAAGACGAGTTCTGTTCAGCCTGCAAAAACATTTCTGTCATGGTTCTCAGGGAGCTTCGTCAAGTCTGCGTCAAATAATCTTTGTACCAGTTAGGATATCTTTGTCTCTGCTTCTTTGGTTTTGACCATTTTTTAAAAAAAATCCATTTCTTGCATGTCTTCCAACTTTTTCATATTGCCCTACTTTTTCTTCTCCGAAAGCTTAACCACTGCAGACTGTGAGCGTGGTGTTCCCCTGATGATAACTAATTAGAATTCAGTTCAGCTATTTAACGCATTAGTCCAAAGAGCCGTGTAACATGGAGAGGGGGCAGGCCTCGGGCCTTGTAGTAGCTAGTGAAACAGGTCATGCATGGCAGGATACGAGTGTTAGATAAAAGAGATACCAGTAATATCCTCGAAATGGACAGAACTTTGCAGAGAGCACAGTTGGAAACAACCTAATCTCAACACAATGACAGTCATTTAAGTAGGACTATATTACAAAGAGGCACTTTCAGAAGGCCTCTGTAACATTACCTCCCCAAACACATGTTTGATATTAATGAGAGATTTAATAAGAAGCCTCCAAGTCTCCAGGCCTTGTGCACTGGAACATTATTTCCCTTATGTTGGGCTACATATACACACGTGTCACGTGTCTTGGCACAGGAATCATTACATATTCAAATGGCGTTTTTTTTCCCTTGAGATATTCATTAGTTTAGTTTGTTTTTTGTCCATGGATTACAGCTCTACCAATTCATAGCAGCCACCTTTTGGTTCATTTCGCCACTCAGTAGTAGCAAGGGTGGTGATGACACATTAAAGCATAATGTCAGTATGTATCAGTACTCACCATTGTGAATATCCCCTTTTGTGATCTGTGTATTGTCCAGCCCCTGTTGTTTCAATTGTGGTTCATCTTCCACAGGATGGCCTTCCTCTTTGGATTTTATAACATGGGCTTCTTTGAAAGCGTTAATCTCCATTTGAGCTGCTTCTGATTCGTTACTATCCATTTCCAAGAAGAAACTGAAAAGTCAATACTGCTGGTCTGACTTTGGAAAGATCTCACAAAACCATCTTCTTCGGAGGCAGGATAACGGGGAGCGTGTCAGCATCCAGGAACACTTGGGAACACTGAAGAGAGAAAACGTCAAGTTTAACATGTGCAGCTCTTGTTTGGAGAGTGTGACAGGTTGTAAAAACATACATCACACAACAAATTGCAGCTCCTCGCGGTGATCTGTGTAGACAGTAACGAGGTTATACAACAAAGCGTGCTTTAATTTGAACATAAGCTGAAGTCAAAGGTTAACGAGCTGACTTGGCAGTTAAGTAGATTGTGCCGCGTTAATTATAGATAAACTAGTAACACACGTTGAACATCTTTACTTTTACACAGAGAAACAGATAAAACAAACATGACAAGCTCAAAGTGTCACTTGTGTGTGTTTGCATTTTTTCGGCTCTGTACAATCTTTTGATAAGACAGACAACGTTAAACCGCATCAACCTGCAAACACAGTTAAACTCAAGCCTTTCAGCTGTCATACTTTAGCTTTGGTAAGATTGTGGGAAATATCCATTCTGTTGTGACACAAGTAGCAGCTGCTCCTGACTCACGTTTAATAAAAAAAAAAAAAAAAAAAAAAAAAAGAAAAAAGAAAAAACCATAAGCCATGCTGTCATTTGTGGACAGGGAAGGCCCGGTTTGCATGTAAGAATTTCAAGATCTGGCATTAGGTTCAGTCTGTATTAAGAGTGCAGCTGTCGGTTTAAAGCGTCATTATTCATTCAAAACTTCGGCATGTTTGAAGTTGCACAATTATTGCACGCTGTCGCTTTAGCTGTAAAACGATAACCTTTGACTAGGAGGCTGCGTCGGTTAGTTAACGTTAGCTGGAGTCATCAGTTCAAAGACGTGACAACGAGTCAGTCATTGATAAAACGTACATGTGCAGGCTGTTATGTTGCCCTCATGTGTTGAATGGGTTTAGTTAAGCTCTACGGGCTAATGACAAGGAGGACAGACTCAAAGGTAGGCGGATAAAACTAGCTCTCGATGCTAACGAGACAGCTAACGTTAGCTATATGTGTTTACGACGGGACCTGTCAAGCTAAATTTGCTAACTCGCGAGCTAGGATAGCCAGCGCCAGTGTACATGAGCGATTTCTCAAATACTTTACATAATTCAGCGAATTGCCCTCTGTCGCGGAAGTACATTACAACCCCCATTTGTGAATTACAAAATGACAATTTCGGTAAATGTTTCAAAGGACAATAAATGCTCACCTCTTTGCGAGCTTCGCCTTTCACTACGTGGCTGTTTGGTTTCCGTCCCTTTTGTGTCCGACTGGAAACAGAGGGCGCCTACACATCTGGAAGAACAAGTAAAGCTTGTCAGACAACAGGGCGCCTGCAGTGTGCACTCACAACGTTTAAAATACAAAAACTATACATATATTATGTTAATTATGTGAGATCATTATATCACAACGCACATGCCAACGATAGATTTATTACACGGGCTATAATATGGAACGGACAACACTTGTGGTAGATCTGTCGGATGTGGTACAGTGCTTCACTCTTGTGGCAAAGAGCTGCGCCCTACTTTTCTGCTGTGGCATCCTGCAGCTAACCTGCAGCTGTGGGTGCTACCACAAGTGCTTGTATAAGCTGCCGATGCCCGTTCGTGCCCGCCGCCTTATGTTGCACAGAATGCATGGATTGCATTAGTACGCACATCATTATAACGCCACTGCTCAGTGTAATGAGATTACACTGGATTTCACACAGAGGATTTGATTTAAGATGATATATTTGTATTGGCGTTTTATTTAAAATTTCTGCCATCGTCGCCCATAAGCGCATTTGGTTGAATCGCATATGCACTCTAAGATCACAGCATTACTCTGCTGGGCGCATGTTGGTTCTCTGTGTTCTACAAGTGCCGCACTGCTACTACCTGTAAAAATAATAACATCTCATAGGTTTTCATTTTTTTTTCTCCTAATCACACTGTGTATTTGCTAACATTAGACCACCATTTGTAGTACATAAATGCTCTCAGTTGTTGGATGTTCATGCAAAATTCTTTTTTTTTTTTTTTTTTTTAATGTTCATTTGTGTAAAAAAGCAAGCTCTGAACTGAACTGACTACACGCTACATTAACAAGACACCGAGGACTGGCTGTCATATGCAGATTACAGACCCCTTGGCACAGACACAAGGTATTAATGGCCATCATCCAATGCAGGGACCCTCAGCAGCGCTCCCACTGTCAGACACCTGCGGACAAGAAACAGCGATCCATGCGTGAGGTGTGAAATGTTAGGCATATTACATCCAAGTCTCCAGTTAAATGACAAAGACTAAGGGGACCCACTTAATATTTTAGTATAAATAAAAGTATGAAGCCAAAGGTGAAATCAACAGTTTTATTGAAACGTTTTAATATTTTAGGGAAAAAAGTCTAATTTAACCCCCCTTTGTAGGATTCCAAACTGTCTTATTTTGGTTCCATCTAGTGGTAGTATCAATAATGACACTGTCTCAGGCATTTAAGACAGAGGGAATTGGCTGGAAACATAACACAGACCTCACCAGTTCTCAACACAATCGTTTCGTTTTTCTGCAACCCAAAACGTAAGCCATTCGAATAATCTGAAAGACGCTAAACCATCTTGGGAGAAGTGCTTTGTTAAGATGTCTTGATGCCTATCTGAGATCTTGACAGAGGGTGCTTGAAGGAGTGGCACTTTGGAATAAAATCTAACAGCGTGGATCCACCACAATTAATTCCCGTCTCTGATGTCATTTTGTTTAAGTGTGGGAAAATCAGATCTGGCAACCGAGTCCCTGAGATTTGGTACTCTCTGAAAGACATAACCATCAGGATGGCTCCCTACAGAATTTTGTAATAGGCTGGCCAATCAGAAGACAGTATGCAGGCATTCCCGTGGGTTCTTTACTTTCATAAATTCAGTCTGAGTATCGGCTATAACTATTAAAGAACTCACCAAAATGAAGTAGCTCAGACTCTAAAGCTGATGTAATATTATGAAATCAACCACAAACAAGGTGCACATTTACTTTTGGTTACTTTAAAAGAAAATCATTCAATCAGGGCGTGTTTCACACACAGACACAATTCTGTCATAGTTGAAAAAAGAGAGTTGAAAACGAGGCTCCATACCAAATAGAAACAGGGAATAAGTCTTTCCAAATTCGTCTTTAATTTCTTTAGACTAGAATTCAGAGGGAAAAAACGGAAATAATTAATTATTTTCATTCATTGACTTATTATTGCACTGATCACATTTAGACATGGAACACTGCTGCTAGATTAGAAGAAGGAAGGAATATTAGGCAACAGAAATATAACGGATAGACCTATATATAAGTTTATGGTCACATTGGAATGGCAAAAGCTACAGTCAGTCTACAATAGTGTTATCAATTTTTTTTTTATGAGATTTTAAAGTAAATGTCACAGTCAAAGTGGTTAAGTAAGCATAAAGTTATGGATAGGAGAGTTTTCATTTAGGGGTCTGGTCCTGTGTCTGAGTTGTCCCATGAACGATGGAAGCGCGCTCCCGACACTTCAGGTGAATGAGAGGGAAGCAGAGGAGCGGGATACGGTTCACTGTGCGTCGCATTTAAAAGGAACAATCAGAGGAAAATGAGTGGTGTTACGTCGCTTGGGGCGCATGTTTTTGTGACAACATATCTACTCTTCGTGATGGGATGCGTTGCACAGAAAGTAAGTTGACATTTGTTGCCAATAAGCTGACAATTCACAAGCTTTACCTCCAGCCCTGTTGAGTGCCGTGCTCACTTGTATGGAGAGAATCAAGCCACGGACTCCGTTCGTAAATCTCGATATTCAGCAATTGTTGGCTTGTCGGCAGACACTCTGACCCCAAGCGATTTGAGGCAAGTTATTTTAAGAAATGTTAGGTGCCGCAATTCATTTCGGCAAATATCCGAGACACAAAGGAACTCTTGCGTCAGCCACATTTTAAATTTAAATCTGGTTCATCTGTTTTGCCAGCAGTTTTGTACGCCCAAAATACAGGGCAACGTTGTGGGCGGTAGCAAGAAGAGGTACGTGTGAATCAATTTTTAAAAGTTGACATTTTAATACTGTTAATACGTTTTGTTAGATAACATGTATGCCGACTGGATCAGAGGACCAGTCTGCTTCGAAAAACGTCCAAACTAATGTATTACAGTTGAGAAAAGTTTGTGAGTTAGTGGCGGACCTTTAAATTTACAATTTTTACAATTGAGTTTTGCGTAGATTCTGTTTGATAACAAAGTAGGACTTAACATTACCTTCTCTTACGCAGCCACTAAAGCTGCGGAAGTTTTGTACTACATTATACGTACATATATCTGTATTACATAAAGAGGTTATCAAAATGGTCTTGTTGTCAGCTTGTGATTTGACACCGTTGTCTGTCCATAACATTTAGCCAATACATCCGCCTCATTAACCTATAAACTACTGTAAATTAACCGAAAGGACCCTTTGAAAGTGTGGTTTGTATTTGGAAAACAAGTTTCGTTGTTTGTATTATAAAAATATCCCATGTGGTTATCTGACAATCCAAAACAGTCAAATCCAGGGGAAAAAACCCTGTGGTGTTCGCCATAGCCAGACTGTTTTAATCACCTTACATCATGCTGACTTACTCTCGTCCACCTTTTCCATTCACGGCAAAATGCTGAAAGGTTTTGGCTACATTTAAAAAAATTTCCAAACTTCGTGTCACATTATATCCTGTGGGGCTTTCAAAGGGATGTTTTGACGGCACAGGCATGTTTTGATGTAACTGCACTTCACAGAGTTGGAGAATGGCATGCGGAGTCCAAACTGCTGAAATGAGAACCACATTGAGAGCATGTAAACCTTATGTTGTATTTTTCATTCTCATTGAGCCGAATTCCCAAGCTTTGCCTCTGACATGCGAGGGGTTGCTGATCAAAAGTTGGTGTGTGATAAAACAGGAACGCGAACAGTCGGGGGTTGCTCCCTGGGCATGTTTCTCGTTCAATCAGGCAGTCATGTTGGACATGTTTTAGCTTCTCCTGTGGTAGATAAAGCTCCTGGTGCTTTGGGGTTGATTGTTTGAGGTTTAGAAGTTGTGTTGATGCCATGACCTGAGGTGTCACTCTGTGGTTTGGATACCTGCACAATCAGACTATCTGCACATGTGACAGAGGATGACAGGACTTGTTGGTGTCAGCCACCTGGAACAATCAAACTTACATTGAATGAGGCAGGGCTGACGACTTACCCCTGGAAAAAGGAACGGTGATGTGTTGCTCATACCATACATATATATCACACCATATTTTATGTACTTTTCCTAAGCATTGTCATTGAGGTGAAGCGTCCACGCTGTAAAGTGCATCACCCACTTAGTCTTCTGGTCCCATATTCCTTTATTTTTGATTTGTGTGTGATGAAAATGTCCTCATGTGGGACAGTGGCTAGTGTTCAAACATAGAAGGATTACCCTTGACACAGATCTCCTCTAGGACACCATGACCACATTGTCGGCCAGCAGCTTCCACCTGTCAAGAGTTGTCCTCTTCTGCTGATGGACAATGGCGGCTCAGCAGCACAGTTCTTAGAACTAGACAACAAAAGCCCTTGGTATATTGAATTGTCAGCGTCTCCAGCTTTAGTTCTTGTGTGCATAGGGTGCTCACTATCTTTGCAATTATCTGCCTGAGGGGGCACGGTAAATGATGTCTTTGTTCTCCACTCCCCATTTGTATTAAGTTGATTTTTGGAACAGCATAAACAAGCTTGGAATTTATTCTATCCCCCTAGACAAAAATGGGAGGCATCCAAGTCTGTCTGTCCACAATTCAACGACGAGGGAGAGTGCATTTGATCTTTGTTTTGTAGCTCAGCTCTGTCTTTCAGAAGGTTTTATTTGTAGTGGAAAGAGGGGACGCTCTCTAATTGAATTGAATTGCAGGACCCCAGTGAACAGTGAATTCACTTATTCCTCCCATGAATTATCTGACAACAGATAGGCTCGGCCTGTCAGCAGATAAACATGTCACTGTGTGTCGGTGAACTGCAGTGGGGCTTTATGGGAGATGGGATGAACAGAACAGGAGCAGAGATAGAGTGATGAGCAGAAAGTTAGATGGAGTGAATGAAAGCCGTCTTGTTACAGACGCAGTGCTGTCGGTTATTCTTTTTCATTACTGTGTGTGGTAGCATCATCAAAACTATAGGATGTTACAGTTTCTTATACTGGAGGTTTTCAGATGGCCTCCTAACCTTAGAAAGGCTGAACCACTCTGAGGTAATGGCAGATAGAAACATTTTAGCTTGTAGAACAAAAGCTGCAGTAGCTGCATTTGATATGAACTGCCTGTTTTGTTTTTTCACTTTAAAGGGTGTTAAAGCACTGCACCAGGGATGTCGTGTTGTTTTTTTGGCTTTGATTTTAATCCTTTTAATATTGGGTATCTGTTTATGCAGAGTCCGGTACAATACTTTTATTTACCAAATTGTTGATTAAATATGTAGCTTTGAAATAATTTTTCATTAGCTGCCTGATCCAAACACTGAAGGCCGTGAGTCTAAACTCTAAAGTTTATGAGCTTAGATCACTGAAGTCTGGAGAATGGGACTCCTGAGATTGACTGAAGTGATTAGAAGAGAAGATGTGTCACTACTTTAGAGTTTTTGGGATTACAAAATCACTCCACTCGCAGTTGTACAGTGGTGTTACAGAGCGATGCTTCTTTTACCTCATAAACAATCTTTGGCTGAGCACAGACACTGGTCTGTATGGAGCACACAGACCTGACAACAGACACGTTTCACTTTGGCCCCAGGTTGAGCCGCTGATGTATCAGCATTACATTCAGAGCTCAGCATCCGAGTTGCTAAAAAATAAATAGCAGGCGTCTTTGAAAAACCCAGTTGAATAAAACTTAACACTGTTCTGAAGGTATTTCCTGAATCCTCAGAGTCTGTTAGAACCATCTGGGTGAAAAATACATTCCATCTGCTGCATAATAAGACAGGTTTTTGCCCCCAAGTAGTGACTCTGTTTTCGTACCCAAACAAAGCAGAGAGAAAGAAATATGTCATTTCCGGCTTCCTGCATAGGAAAGAGTCGCAACTTGAGAAACGGGATAAAAATCTTTCTTGTCATGCAGCGGAGGGAATATTTTTTCATCCAGATGGTTAGCAGAGTCTTTGCGGATTCTCGAAATACCTTCGGAACTGCAGTAAGTTTTGTTAAACAACCTTCGTAGTTTTTTATAGATCGCCTGCTGTTTATTCTTCGGAAAATCGGATGCTTTGCTCTGTGACTCCAATGTAAGGCTAATACATGAGAGGCACATACTGGGGCTAAGTCAACACGTCACAGCAGCTAAGGTGACATTAATGCATATAACATATATTAGAATGGAAATTATATACGTCTCTGAAGAGATAAATCACTACATTTGGAGCAGAGGGCTGGTCAGGGTTTATTATAGCACAAAGCTTTGACGGATTTGACTACAATTGTCACAAAACATACTGTAGTTCCGTGTTGCCGGAGATGATATTCGAAAAATCAGCTTGTCTGGCAGATTTGATGCTGCGGTTGCACTTGGAAACATTGCGCGTCCATTTAGACTCTGATTGATTGCAGCTTAATGGTGTCAGTACAGTGCAGCTCAGCCTAAGCGATTGGGCTCTCTGCTGACGTGCTGCCGAAAGACTAATTATCATGGATGCATTCACTGGATCACATTCCAAAATCTGGAAAAGATTTCTCCAAACTGGTTAAAACCATTGTGGAGATAAGGTTCACCACAGGGCTCCACAGGTTTAACAGCTACCACAGCAGCAGCAGCAGCAGCAGCTCTTTTTAGAAGAAATATGTTAATAGATCTTGCACCGCAAACACGGAAGAGAGAGCCTGCATCTGCCTGTCCTCTCTCTCACCCAGTCACATATCTGTGCGAGGTCGAGGACCACAGTGGTAATAATTTCCAGCATTCCACTCTTCCGTGAATGCCCCATGATGGCTCTCTAAATAAAATGTTGATCAAACATGCATGGGCTCAAAGAGGCCTTTCATAAGTCACTCATGATGCGCACGGTGGTGAAAATGTGCTGAGCCAGCGCTGCAGTGGCCAGTGCGGGCCACCCTAGAAATGCCTGGGCTTAATCAGGCCTCCACACCAGTTGTTTGTAAACTCACCCTGGCTTGAACCAGAGCCACTGACATGAGTCCACCAGGAGAGGCATTGACATCACAGGGGAGATATGTGATAAATCCTGGGCTCGAGTATCAGCGCTTTCCACAGCTGTGCAGAATGACTTCAAGGATCTTCTTTTCTATCTGTGTATTTGGAGGGAGCTGCACAAAAATGGGGCATCGTGCTGACATTGAGATGCAGCTGCCGACACGGTTGTCTAAAACCTTAAAAATCCCATTCTAACTCCTTTAGCTGCGTGCATCTGTTTATGATTGGTATCATACAGGAAACCAGTGTTTTCTCAAAAGAGGAACAGTTCCCAACGTTTTCTGTGTTCTGTTTGCCCTGCGAGCACTGTCAATGTGTGCTGCGTCACTGTATGAAAGGTCTGTACCTTTCCAACTCGAGAAATGTGTTGCACTTTGAGAATAAGTGCTTTTTATTCTAATTCAATTAGTGGAACTCCGAATCTCAACACAGCCTAATAGCTCCAGCTTTGTTTGATTTGTGGTTTTTAGATTAGTCTCATCCCCACCGTTCATTTTACAGCATGAATTCCAAACATGTTCTGTGTAAGTGATCGCGTTTTAAGTCTCTTCTAATATGTAGCTAACTGACAAAGTGAATATGTTGCTGCATTACTTTCTGGACTATATTTCTCTTCATATATTTTCCTCCTCGGGTCTTTATCGCTCACATCTTAAACCCTGTCAAATTAATTTATCCAATTAATGCATATTTAAACCAGAACAGGCAAACTATTGGTCGACAAAGCTGCACTATGTTGATATTGGTCCAGACCTGAGAAATTGAGTGTGATTGTAAAGCATCCTGATTGGACTGCTGCTGCTGCTGCTGCTGCTCAAGCGCTAGCCTGTGAAGCAGTGTCACTTTTCTCCTCCAGTAAACAGGGCTGGTGAGGATTCCTGCCCCCTTTTGAGGGGCCCACCTGCCTGTTTATGAGCCAGTCCGGGGCTGTTTGTGCATGAGAGGCAGAGTGTGTGTGTGTGTGTGTGTGTGTGTGTGTGTGTGTGTGTGTGTGTGTGTGTGTGTGTGTGTGTGTGAACAGTACTTCAGCAGAAGCCAGCTCGTGTTGCAGTTTTCACAGCGGTGTCGTCAGCCTGGGTGGTTTAAAAAAATCCCATGTTACAGCCAACAGTTAGGTCAGACTGCAGACTTCTGTTTTGTCAAGTAAAGGTGAACTGA
This sequence comes from Chaetodon auriga, assembly GCF_051107435.1. Taxonomy (NCBI): domain Eukaryota; kingdom Metazoa; phylum Chordata; class Actinopteri; order Chaetodontiformes; family Chaetodontidae; genus Chaetodon; species Chaetodon auriga. The sequence continues at coordinate 7,310,570 of NC_135078.1, forward strand.
CAAGTAGTGTTCTTTGGCTTGTTCAGCGTTATACTACAAAGAGAGGTGCAAAATGAATTGTTTTTTTTATGTCAAATACAAGCTGGGATAATATTTCTTCAGGTTTTTTTTTTTTTGTCCCAGGACTTTAATTTATTGCTCAGAAGTGTAATCTTTGTGACCACATGCCCAAATCTCACAGAATGCAACCACTGTAGAACAATAACATTCAGGTTAAAACAATTTTTATTAGTTTTAAATAATATTTAAGTGACATTTCTAAATAATCCTCAAATATAATGGTACCATTAAACAAGCTAGCTCCACAGCATCAGTCAGTGGATTTAAAGTAGCCTCTGTGGTAATTAGCCACACTTATGAACCCCATCAGTTATCTTTAAAAAAAAAAAAAAAAAAAAAGCCGGACTGACGTAAAGTGAACGCGGTAGAACAATGCTGTTTGTGAGGGGCCTCTCAGTAATGACAGCAGCTGGTCTGATGTTTCACTGAACAAGTCATTTCAGACAGTTATGTGCTCAGTTGATCTACTTCTGTCCAGGGAAGCCCCTGTCAGTGGCACAACTGGGGCGCAATGACCAGCCGGCTCTTATGTAAACTTTCAGCTTGCCTTGTACTTATTAGCATCACTTCATTAAAATATTATCTGCCCTCCCCGTTTGTGGAGTGGCTGACTGAAACGGCACTGCAGCCCATTGTTCTGCCATGAGAAAAGGCATCCTCGAATAATTAGCGGCCTGCTAGTGGAGCGGCCTGTGATGTAACAGAACTGAGATGTTTGGCATTATAAGAATGTCCCATTTCCATTCGACACTGTGGCACTTTGGGGCCCTTTCATGTGTAGTCTAGCATGCACATCCCTGGGTGCTGGGGACCTCCCGTCCGCCTCGTCCTGGTGGGAGAGATGACACAGTCTCTGTCCATGACACAGTTCACATTTTACATCACACAAGAGACTATTGATTTACAGATGAGTGTTATTTGCAACACCTCTTACCATTTAAACTTTCATTGATTTATTTATTGCCAGGTGCAACAAGTATTTATGGGAGGTTGAGAAAAGACTAGCAATATGGCAAACACAAGTTCTCTCACCACTGATCATTTTTGCCCCAGAAGGGGACACGCTGTCCCTCTCTTCCCCCTGTTATGCCCCCATATTGTCAAGTGGTTCCCCTCATTGCGCAACCTCGCTGCAAACACTGCGAACCCCAAATCGGCTTAGTCTCTGTAACCTCAGCAGGAATGGCATTTGGCCCGTTCAAATGTCATCTGTGTAATTCTTTGCAGCAGCACATTAATTTCTTGTAAGTGTGTAGGCAGTGCAAATGTAGTATGTCATGTGCTAGTGTAATTGCTTCCAAATGGCATTCAGGGACATAATCAGCAAAATGCAGCTGTCATACTGATAATATTTCCATCAGAGTTGTGATAGCTTGAAAGTACATATTCAAAATTAGCAGTTTTAAGAAGTGTTAAGTATCCATGAGTGAGCAAACATTTCACTCACATGTCAGAGACAGTTCAGTATCTTTAGCAACAGTACTACTGTTTGTAAATGTAATGAGGAAACTACAGCATGTACTGCAGTGAGCTGGTTCATTTGGTTCGCATACAAGCATTTTTGGTCAGCTGCATGCTTTCACGTTGCATTTCTTGGAAATGCAAAGGGGCTGACTGGCAAACATACGCCCGTGCCATTGTTCACTGAAACTTCGCCCCATTTGCGACCTCAGCACTCTGCGTGTTGCTCTGTGATTTGGTCACATGCAGAAGTGTTCCGTATGCAAACATTTGGAGGAAGATTAAAGTGCTGTTTTTTAAGCAGCTTGTTGTATTCTCGGAGGTATTCTCGCAATCCAACAGATCGCTGTCTGCCCGGAAGGATTAAATGTTTGCCTGAGACGCAAACAAAATTATAAAGCAATATTCTGGGAAAAAAGTGGGCACCTGCAAGATGCCCAAAAATAGCATTTAAGACGCAATGCATTGCTGGATAACTTGGAAAAAAAATGCATGTTTTTACATTCCCCCTTTTCCCCTATATAGCCTTCCCTGTGCTAGCTGTGGACCTTTTGCTTATTAAACTTTCACTGTATATCATGGTTGAGGGCAGATGATGACACACACATATTTTCTAGAGTTCCATAGATCATGCTGCCCTCCTTTGCCCTCTCTGACCTTCCATGTGTCTGTAATATGCTGTGGGCTGGCTGGGAGACTGTCAGCTGTATCAACTGTGGAGACGGCTTTTGGTTTGATCCTGATGACTGCAGGGCCGAGTGAGTGGTCCTGTCCTCCAGTCATGATTGAAAATTACAAGTAGATTTTGCTATTTAAAATATACTGACTGAGGAATGCCTGTGATAAATGCCTTCAGATGGGGATAGATGGTCCATGGAGAAATCAAAGTGCTGTCTGGCTCCAGAGACGTTAGCTTTCCTTGTGTCCCTGTTGCCCCCCCCCCCCACATCCAAACTGCATTCTCAAAGTGATCTCTTATGCTTTTAGCCCAGTCCAGAGCACAAATGCTGCCTGCGGGTGTTGGTTTGTTACCTGTCTGGCATGGGGGTCTACCAGTCTGGGTCATTCCCACAGTCCAGAACTGAGGCCAACAGGAAAGCTCATAAACACACAGGCCCCCTACAAAGGTCTGGTCCTCAACTCTCTGGCCCAGCCACACATCTGCCTCTGCTTAGGCCTCAGGTCCCCCTTACATCCTCACACACCTGGGAAGAATTACAGCCAGCATGTCTGAAGAAATACCCTCCCCAGGGTTACCCAAGCAGGCAAAACACAGGCTTTGATATAAAGGCAGAACAGCAGGGTTGAATAGTTCAGTTTCAAGCTGGTTTGTGTCTGTGAGTAATCAGACACAAGTCGAGTGTATTATTTGCTGATCGGTACCTTTGTTGTTGGTGCCTTTGACATAGAGAACTTAATCGCTTAGTGGCCATTATCCGAATTCATGACTCATCTCAGAATTTAGGCAGAGTGTAATATAATACTGGTCAACACATTTAAATATAATGCCGAAGAATGACATGAATGCTAGCGTGGGTGGCACCAGTGGAATCAAAAGCTCTAACCTTGGCAATATTTGTTCTGAGCTCTACCTGCAGAGCTCTATGAGGCATGTTAATTGTCACTCTGAGGGGGGTGTTGGTAAGCGCCTGTAATAAACTTTTCAAATGTTTGGCTATAGAGCCGTGAAAGCAGGTTTTAAATCATGACATGACTAACTTAATGTGATTCATATTGCAGGTATACTTTGATTGTGGTGCCAAGGTGGATGTGGTGGATGTCCAAGGCCTCATTCTGTCCCCTGGCTTCCCCTACAACTACTCGTCTGGGACGCACTGCGTTTGGCAGTTCTTTGTGCCTGTTGATTACCAGCTCATACTGGAGATATTTGACTTTGATGTGTTTGAAAGCCATGACTCTGCTGCACAGTACTCTGCTGTCTCTAATTTTGAAGAGGAAGAGGCAGACGATGAGGTGACTTTCACTCCTGGCAGCTTAGCGGCAGGTGAAACTTCATCGGATGCTAAAGATCCTATGCCTCAGAGTATAGGGGATGTCACAAAGACCCAGCAGTCCTCCCAGGATGCTCAGGTCAAGCAAGTAGTCGTCCAGGAACAGTCCACAAAGATGGAGATTGCCAAAGTCTCAAATTCTGCCAAACGATCTGCAGATGCCTCCTCTGGCCTATCTTCACCACCTCCTCCTTCTCTTCTCCTCTTACCTGGGGCTGTGCCCCCAGGAGACAAGGCTATCAACTCTGCCTCCTCGTCTCACCTCCGGGGAGACCTCAGCCCCAGTTCTAACCCAAGCACGGTTGTGGAGGAGACCACCCTTGCCATGCCACACTCCACTGACACTCCAGCTGTGAGCCCCGAAACCCAGCACTCGATGCTTGACGCCTGCCCCCACGATGTCCTCTACATCTCAGACCTCATCACCTTCTCCTCCAGGTTCTGTGGCTCCAACCGGCCTCCCAGTAGTCAGCTGGTTTTCGGCTCCAGCCAGGAGATGGTGGAGGTCATCATGGAGCTCATCACCACCACCCACTGGGGCCGCGGCTTTGCTCTTCTCTTCCACTACCACAATTTGACTGAACCAGGGGGGGACCGCCGTGTCTCCGCTCCCACAGCCAGCAAGTTGGACTCTCTGCTGGCTGCTGTGAGTGGAGCTGCCTTCTTCGCTATGATACTCACAAGTGCCCTCTGCATCGTTTTCAGGTAACAGCAGTAGGGTATTTTAATTAGGAGAGCAAAGACGATACAAATATAATACAAACCAAATAGATTAGAAATAATGCTTGCAACCAAGGTAGCAATGAATTGCAACAACACTGTGTAGTTTCTGCATTAAATAAGTTGTTACCTGTGTCAGTCACACTTAGTGCTGAAATGATTAGTTCACAATCAATCCATTTAATCATTTCAAGATATTATGAAATTAATGTCATTTTTGATGTGCTTTGACTCAGGTTTTGGCTTTGTAAAGATAGAGTTGGCGTTTTTTTTAAATGTTTTAATAAGAGAGAGAGAGAGAGAGAGAGGCTTTTGGTTTGTTGTTTGTCATGCCATCTATTAGATGGGTTGCCATGAAATTCGACACAGGTATTCAGAGACCTCAGAGGAAGGATCCTAATGAGACTGGTTATTCCCTGATCTGTCATGCACTCCAGCAGCTCAAATATTTCCACTCTCCAGTGAAATGTCTCAGCATCTACTTGATGAATTGACACATTTTGTACAGTCATTCGTTCATTTTCTGGTTTTCTCAGATAAAACCTTCTGATTCTTGTTTTTTGCATTGCTTTTGAAACATAAACCCCCAAAGGTCCTCAGTTGATATTCTCCTGAGAAAAATCTTATCTTTGATTTCTCCCGTGCATGAAAATGGGCTGGTCTAACAGTAAATGCGCACACGCTCGCACACACACAGTCACCACTTTGTTATGTTGACTCAGCTGGAAGCCTCAGTCCCTGATGTGGTGACCCTTGGAGATTAGTTGGGTTTGGCTGCAACTGTGCGGTTTCCTTGATGTGGAGCATTCTCACCATAGACAGCAGGGCATTCAAGGTACAGCACCTGGCATCCATTCCAGCACACAAAAACACAGAGGCTGCATGAAAGTGAATGGGCGGAGAAGTAGGGGGAAAAAGGGATAGCAAGTAGAATTAAGACTCAATGTGAGTTTGGTAGCAATGGCATTGTCAGACAATCAAAAGGTGTAATTCAGAAGCTGTTGTCCATCATCAGGGGACAATTAACACAGACTGACGGGTTAAGTTTGGAGGTTTGTAATACTATCTGTTCTGACAAGGTGACTGTTTTACTCGACTGGGTAAGTTAAATTCAACATCCAGGAAGGTTTAGATTTGCGTCAGCCTCAGTATTCAGCTTGCTGTGAGAAACACCCCTGTTTAATATGTGTTAATTTCAAATGCAGCTCAGTGTCTCCAACTCATCTGTTAGGCACAATAACTCCACAGGTTCTCGCTGTTAATGGTAGGGAAATTGGAAACACGTTTTCAATAAAATGTAAGTGTAATTACCAAGAACAACAACATGAGTCATTCAGAAGCCAGGAAATGCATTACCATGAAATGTCAGGCTCATGAGCAGCCTCAGTAGCTGTTTTTTCTTCTTCTTCTTCTCAGTCTGTTGTTCCCTATTAATTTAAATGAGTTCACAGAAATCATTGGAAAGCAACTAGCCTGGCGAGCTAGGCGAGATCTTGCTAGTTTAAAGCAGCAGTGAGATTAACTCCCAAGGTCCCCTCTGGTCAGAAAACAGCCAAAGGTGGATGAGAGTCACAGCAGGGGTTGCCCTCAGTTGACCGGTGCCTGGTAATGAACTCATTCAGCTGTAAGAGTAATTTTTAATAAGAGGGTACTTGCTCAAGTGTTTCTGCATGCTTCAATGGTTCATATGGACTGAAGAACAGGACAGAAAAGCATGGTATAAATGGGTAAGTTTTGGTAGTAATTTTCTCATTTGTGAAAGAATCAAATATTTCATAGCCACCAGCGTGTCTGCGGAAACAAATACTGGACGCGGCTATCGGCAGTGAAAACTTTACAGCATCCCTACGAGAAAAAAAAAAAGCAATACATAGCAGTAACATCTCAGTAACAACCACTATGTGAACTGCTAAAGTTGTGGTATGTGTGAATGCGAGATTGTGGTCCATCTCGCTCCATGATCCAACACCACAATAGAGCGGCTATTGAGGGGGAAATAGCCACGGGTATGTTGGAGCTATTACATATTGAGTGAGGTGGTTGCAATGTCAAAAAGCTCTCATTTCAGGACAGTTGTATGGGATAGTGTCCATTTTTACATTTCTGGTCAATCTGTGAACACCAGAGGGATTTTTTATTCTTGGGAAAACTGCAGAGAGTGGAAAAAGTAAGGGACATTCATAAAAGCTGGTTTTTGGATATGTCTGTAATTATAAACTGAATTGCTGTGGTACTGTATGTTTTCCAGACCCAAACTGTGTCCAAAAAGAGCCAGCTCCTGTGCATCCAGCAACTCGGAGGTACAGACACCACCTTAAACTCTTTCTTCCCATTTCTACACCGTTGTCCTCTCTACATGTCACTCTCTCTCCTCCCCTACCTGTCGTCCTGTCTCTACTGCCTTGTTTGTCAGTCAGACATTCCTCTGAAAACAGAACTTTATCCGAGATCACTGGACTTTTCTTTTATTATTCGTTGGCCCCTCCTCTCCCCACGGAGCCGTACCACCTCAGGCTCACATCAGGTTAAACAGTTTTGAAACGGCTTGCTCAGTCGGATGATGAAGCAGGAGACATTTTAAATTATGTTTTACAGTGATTTTTAAACTTGCTTGCTCTTATTTAGATTCTTCAAAACAATTTCCATGATGCTCTCAGAATGAAACATTTTTGCAGGTCTGTGACACCCTAAAGGCTCTATATCATGAATATTAAAGCCTGTTGGCTCTCATCATTTATTACAATTACAGCTTGCATCACAGCACTTTTCTAACTAATATTTTAATCAGTGTTAAACATTATCAAAAAGTGTCTGTCCTTTAAGATGATGTACTTAAGAGGGAAGCACATCAGTCTTGTGTTGTAAAGTTTTATATATACTTTTGTGGCTCCAGAGAGAGCTGCATGAAAGCTGATATTGTCTGAATTGGCTCAAGTGATGTCATCAGTAAGGGCTGAGCACTGCAGCTTCTCTGAGGTGATGCTTTGTCATACATGATAGTAAACTGGATATCTTTGGGTTTTTGACTGGTGATCAGACAAACAAGACATTTGAAGACATCACCTTGTGCTGTGGGATATTATAACTGCCATTTTTGACTGTTTTCTGACATAGATAATATGATGAATTGAGAAAATTTTCTACAGATTAATCGATTATGACAATAATCTTTATTTCTATTTATTTCAGATATTCAGTATGAGTTATTCACAGTGCCGTTGCTTTTTTATAATACCGTCTGCAAAAGTAAAGATGTGTTTTTTCAAATTGTATAATCAGGAATTTTACAGAATTATACATTTATACAGATAAAATAAGATGTCACATTAGTGTAATTTGACCTGAAAAACCCCAAGACTGTTGGGTGGAAATCTTGTTCTATATGTTCTGTATGCATTCAGTGTATACATGAATTTGTGCTGACTGCTGTTGTGCAGTGGATCGGTGCGTCGGTGCAAGACGCTGCCACAGCTGGCTTTGGGACACCTGTACTCAACATATTTATACTGCTGGTATCATGACGAGACACTGTGGATAAGCTGAATGGCGTTGTGCTTGTGTTGTAGGTGCCAGAGGGAGTCCAGAACACTGGGGCTGAAGTCAGCGAGCTGCAGCTGATGGCTGAGAATCAGACCAACCTGGAGGCGATTGCAGAGCAGGACAACAACAATGACAGCCCGCCACACACAGGTCGAGAGGACACACACCCACACACATGAATACACTCACAGTGAATAGACTGATATAGCGAAAGGCACTGCATTCATGCTGAACACGTTTAATCTGAGTTCTGGTTGGTCTCATTTCCTCTTGCAAACTTCGGTATTGCAGCAAGCCCAAAGCCCACAATTGCACATTACTGTGGATGTCATTCATTTTGATTTATATTTAAACAACGTGTTTAGACTTTTGACTACAATCATTTTAGGAATGATAATAATACCTTCAGGAATATAAATCTGCAATTAATTCATTTCCTGGCAAAGCCATGATCTGATAAAGTTTTAGTGCGGCCATTTAAAAGTCAAGGCCTGGAGTTTGAGGAATGTGCCTCAGTTGCTGTGATGTTTTGTGGGAGATGACTTGTCAGTTAAGCAGTATTTTATGGAAGGATATTCTGCTGATGAGTATCTCTAGGTGGTGCTCTTTCTTTGTATGTTCATTAAGCAATTTGCCACTACTGTTTCTGATAGTGGAAAATAGGAAATGTTTCTTGCTTTCCAGGAGTTTTCCTAGCAAAGATTTCCCAAACGCTGAGTGTTACAAGCTTGCATGAACTGCTTGAATCGCTATTGTGTTCTAACTATGTCGTAAGATATTACTCTAAATTGAAACAAACTGTGCATGAGGAGCCCTCTGGGGATTCTGGGTGGGTCTGTAGAGTTTTCAATGGAAAGAAAATTGCATTCGTTTTGGAGCAACACATAGGCTTTATCCTGGAACAATCCGAAGGCTTCTCTCTCTCTCAGTGGGACTGAAACCAGGCGGAGAGATTTGTGGGTTGTGGCATTTAACCCACAAAGCAGCCTGGGAGTAGTTTGAACAACAGGGGGGTACAGTCCCCTTCAGTCACGGTGTAAGGAGTTTACACCAAAACTCACAGCTTATAGACAGTGAAGGGCTTGAGATTAGCCTACTCTGCATGTTGCTTCATTGAACCAGTTAAATTGCAGTACAACATCATGAGCTCCACTGCTTACAGTCCTTACTTAACGAAGCAGGCAACATTAAATCTGCATGGAGCATTGGCATAAATAAATTTTAGGTTTGAATTTACATAATTGCACTTAATTACCAAAACTCCATAAAAAACTGATTTCTTGAGTCCCAACAAGCACTATTACGGTTCAATAAAATGTTCAAGTGGCCTTGTTATCAATGTTGGCAGTATATTTTGTGCTAACATTTGTTTTCTGTCTTTCTGTAGTCAGTGCTGCAGGTGACTTTTCCCAGAATGCAGAGGTGGACCTTTCCTGCAGCGGTTTGACTGAACTCGACCTCGGTGCAGATGAGGTTTTCATTGTGTCTTCAGCCCCTAGCCCAGGCAGGCTTCCCTTCTCCCCTCATATGGTAAGGCCCATACAGTTATAGATGTTGCCACATCACTTGCTCCAAAGCTGAGCATTCAGGAGTCCTAAAAAGCTACATGCTAGTGGCATGGCTGACATCGCAATCAATCAATCATCGTCAGTCAGTCTGCCGCTTTGGTCTAGACTGACATATCTCAACAACTATTTCATAGATTTTCCATCAAAGTTGGCACAGACATTCTTGTGCCCTGAAGATAAACTGTAACAGTGTGAACACTCTCCACATAGCGCTGTCGTTAGGTGAAAATTTGCTGGCTTTGTTCATGCTCGATGCACGATGGTCCAGAAAGTGACATCCTCGCACCTCTTGATTTGAATGTATAGGCTCCACAGTCGGCCAGTTTTAAATGCTTCAAGAGGACACCTTAAAAATCTACATTCGACTGAACATTTTTCCAGCAGAATCAAATTGTTTACAGGATATTTAGCCTTCATTTCATCACAATACATTTGTGCACTTCATTTGTGACAGGGACTGTAAAATGGTGATTAAGTATGTGATATGAGATTACAGTGAATTATTTATTACTCAGTGTTGAGGAGCTGATTAGCAGAGCGTGCAGCCATGCTTGGTCTATGGCTTTCTTCTAACACTCATGGACTCCTTGCTTCTTCACAGAATGTTTTGTTTGTATGCCCCCTGGCATTTTGGCATATACAGCAACAGTGCATTGAGCATAAATACCTCTGTGCACCCTCGAACCTCACGCGCCGTACTATCGTGTCTCGTGTGAGCATTTTGTAAAAGCCTCCTGAGGACACAATTGAGGACTGCCCACGCCTATTCAATTGTGAAGGTTCTGAAGATTTTGAAAGGCCAATGTGGAAACTAACACTCAACCGACCACCAGTGGTGTAATTTCATCATTTAATGGCCAGGAGTATGCTTTTATCACACAGTGACCACTGGTATAAATCAGTCGGAGACAGACTTTGGCGTTTAAAGGACAGAAAGTTCTATCTGAAAGTAGCGATACAGAGGACAGTGAAATTGTCAACTTAAACTCAAGGCCAAACTCTCAGTGGGTGATCTCCTCTCTTTGGGGAAATGATCCCTGAACCAGTGAATATCAGAGGTGACAGGGCATTCAGTGCTTTGAATTGACCCAGTGTTCCTAATAAGGCTGACACCATTATTGGCGTATGCATGGTACAATCGAAAACTATGAAAACTATGAGGACATAAATGGGAAATGAGGATAATTAAAAAGATGGGTGGCGCGTTGAGGAAGAAGCAACGGTTCGACCAAGCATTTTTTTCCTCTGCTCTCTTTTGTATTTTCTTGGAATAAGAGTTGGCATAAAACAGCTCTGGCAGCTTTTTGAAGGACTGGCAAGCTTTTCTGCAGCCTAGGCTAATGGAGTATTATGTACAGAGCCAGATTCCCAGCTCCAATTGTGTGTGTGTGTTTGTGCGTCTGTGTGTGTGTGTCATGCATGCTTTGGCACACAGTGTGTGGTCTGTCTGTGTGTGTCCTCGATGCAGACGTCCATGTAAATAATGTTTGAGAAATGTTGCCCGGTCTAACAGCGACGAAGGTCACTGAAAAATACGAAATTCATCTTCTCTGTGTCCTTGCCAGGTGAACTTCCAGGTTAGCGTGCTATTTTCATGCCAAACACCCGCAAATATGTACATGTGCATGAAGCCATGAAACTATACTTGATAAAATTTTGTTGCAAAGTTTCGTTTTTGTTGCAATAAAGCAATGAGAAGACTTAAAAACATTTCTTGCTGTTGGCAGAATGATGAGATAAAGGCAGAGAAGTCTGGATCAAAATGCTTTCGTACATTCTTTGCTGGACAAAATTCAACAGCCTTAATTCAGCTGTTTGTATTTTTTTTTCTGGGGCATATGTCAAGCTTCTGCTGGCAATCCTAAAGGCTCTCAGGCCCCTCATTTGGAACCACGCTGTGTGAGCAACTGTGTTGGATGTCTGATTTCTCACCTCTTGTGTCAAATCTAATAGTTGCCATTGTGTTTGTGGGGCTTTAGTGACCAAAAGAACATTTTATTTAAACCCCTAGCTAATTCTTGTCTAGACAAAGCTAGCTGCTGGTGACTCTGTGTAAAGGATTATCAGGACTGGTTCTCTGTCTGATGGTTGCAACCCCTAAAACCTTCCCCCTCCCCTGATCAACAGCAGCTGACCGATCAGGAAGGATAACGTGGCCTTTGCACATCTAACCTTTCGATCACAATTAGCCTCTCTAGGTTGCTCAAGCAAATACTCAAATACAGGTTGCTCAGTACAGTGAAGTGTCCTCTCAAAATCGTCATTTGCTTGGGCCTGTAATGCACAGTTCAGACAGGAAGAGTCGTGCATACACAGCAACACTAATGCACCTGAAATCATTCCAAAGCCCCATGCTGTTCTCTTGACAGCTTTAATATCCTTAATAAATAATGACTGAGATTGGTACATGAGCCACACGTGCTTAGCTGGCTGGCTGTGTGACCGAGCGGGCCAAGCTAATCAGCACAGTTCCGTCTTGTTAATCCATTCATGTAGTACACAACACAATCTGCAGGGAGAAATTCAGGTGTGAGGAGGAAATGCAGCAGGCCCAACCAGCAGACTGGCAGCCAGTCATTCCGAACATCCCAAGCCTAAGTGCTGTGATCTTGCGTGCAGTGATACTGCTATTAGAGTGGAGATTCTGGTTGAGAGCAATTTAATTTAAGTGTTTCATGATAAAGAAGACTTCTCTTACTGTTTTAGATGTATTTATTTGCAAAAAAAATTACCAATGTCTGCCATTTCCCACTACTTTTGTCTCTTGGCGTCAGACTTCAATTATGAAATACACAGCTCTGATACCTTTTACCGTGTTGCCTAAGAGTATTACCCATGTGTTTTCATTTACATTAACATTCACAATGAGATAAAGCAGTGCTATTGTTACTGTCTGAGTCCAGTCTGTCCATCATTGCTCAATACTAAAGATGCGTGCGGGATTCACTAACAAGCTTGCTGCTCAGTGCAGGTCATTGACCATTGTAGCTGCAGTTGAGTGCTTGAGCATAATGCCACCTCTGATATGTGAACTATTTACGTTGTGTATTCGTCTTCATTCGTAGTTTTTTTAAACGATCTTATAGACAATTGTCTTTTAGTCTTTGTTCTTCAAGGGAAAGTTTGTTTGCTACACATGATTTTTCAGCACTTCCTCGGCTGGTATTCAGGAATGAGCACGTTTTCATATCTGGAACCACAGTCTTTGCTCCTGGACCCTGAGCAGCTGGGGATCATATACATCAGAGACAAAATGATCATTTTTCAGGCAGCTCTTAATATAACCTCCCCAGACAGCTGAAGACTCCCAATATGGCTGCCAGTGGACATGCTATGCCATTCAAAAGCCCTCTGTTGGTGCCCTCTGCAGACAGGCCCAGTTTACACATTTTACTTCATACTGTGCATTCTGTGTCTCTTAGCAGCGGGAGAGGTTTCTGCGGCACAGTGACACTGGTCCCAGCCCTGCAGGTGACTGGCCCTCACCAGACTCGACCACCTCACCTGGTGGCGTCCGGTCCACCAAGGACAGCAGCGGTGCCAGGCCGAGAGCGTGGAGCGTACGCACCTTCCAGGACTTCCTCCCTCCACTGCCGCAGCTGCACAAGAAGTGGTGCAGCTGGAACTCCACCAGTCCCTTCACCAAGCTGGTGGACAGCGTCAGTACTAGAACCTTTGATGTTTTCACACCCAGGTGTGAGGTTGATGGGAAGTGTTGGCTGCTCCCAGTCAGTCGGATCAATTTCATTTGTTTGCTTTATAAATGATCTTGTCTGTAGGAACTGTCTTGATAAGGTATTCTTCTTGATTTTTCACCAAAAATCCAAAAACTTCTCACTGAATTCTTGTGGTATTTAACTGTGTAGTGTTGACATGATCAACAAACAGACTATAGACACTTTGATGATTTTGTGAATATGTCTAGATACCACCAGGAGTAACTGCAGACAGTTTTTCTTGTCATTGCATGAAATGCACAGGTGTCATTTGTAACATTAAAAATGACTGCATTCTATTTAGGTGTTACAGGGTCCTGTTACCATCGCTGTGACTCTTGAATGGAATGGAGCCATCTTTAGTGTTATCAATTACACCAAGGCTTTTCCTTCCATATTTAGTCTAAATGTATGAAAAGGTCTGGAGGGTCTACAGACAGTCTCGTATCATTCCAGGCTCCATCCAGTTTGGTAGCTGACTGCAGAGGGGGTGACAGCAGGAAGGTCTTCTCTGACGTTCATCTGGAGGCCAAGGCGGACAGCAGTACCATGTCTGACTCATCCATCAGCAATGCCTCCTACCCCCTTACGCAGGCCGCCCAGAGGCAGCGGCGTCTCAACTCCACCAGCAACCTGCGGCGCTCACGCTTCACAGGGCCTTGCTTTGGCCTGCTTGCTGGAACAGCAGACCCAGCGAAGGCTTGTGGGGTTCCTCATGCCCAGGGTTCTCCCTCAGAACCCGCCCCTGGCTCTTCTTCCTCCACCCAGTGTCAGATTGAGAGTGGCCAGGCCGGAAAGAGGCGTGAGTTCCCAGGCGAGGGTGATCACATCAGCGTGCCGGTGTTTGCCATCTCTGAGGAGGAGGACCGGCAGCCTCTGGTCTCAGCTGAGCACCTGGACCAGACCTCTGCCTCCGCTGTGCTGAATGGATTAGTTAGGGGGACATATGACGTGAAGGGGCCTGTCCTTGGAAGCACCAGCGTCAGCCCCCAGAGCCAGAGGGCCAGGCCAGAGTGGAGGCCGTGGGGGAGCCAGGTGTCAGGAGGTGTTGGTCCACCCCCCTCCAATGCACTCACCACCATGAGCATGTCAAACACAGTCAGTGACAGCCAGCCGTCTCTCAGTCAGTCCACAGTGCTGTGCAGTGTGACCAACCAGATGTGACCAGGCAGGCTTTAAGTTGGAGAAAAGAGCAGGGACTCTGGTGGGCCAGTTATGTATTTCTGCCACTTTGTGGAATATGTAACCTACTTCTTTCATTTCTGAAATCAACTTTTACAAAATGATTACTACATACGTATAATGTAGCCTCCTGCTGGCAAATATATTCTTCTCACTCTAGTTGTTTTCTATTTTTATAAAGTTGTTTGGACAAAGATGTAATAATATGCTGCTTACTATGCCGAGGCACTGACTGCTGTGGTATTATGTGTTTAAAAAAGATGACTGATTGCAAACATGAAGAAAAGCGTATTTTCTGAGTGAGTACTCCATAACCCCCAACTCTTAGGAGCACTTTTAAACCAGATTTAGTAACCAGTTCGATACTATTCAGTGAGTTGTAATACTCCAACCATTGCACTTTGCTTTCAATAGCTCATTCATTGTGGATTTTGCGCTGCTTTGTGCCAGATTTCTGCTTTTTCCTTAATGTGGTTCTTCATGTGGTTATTTCTTAGCAGAGGCTAATAAATGCTTACACAGTTACTTATTAACCAAAAGTGTTCTGCAGAGCATAGATGGTACATTAATGTTAATGTTGCAACAGTGTATGCATACAGTATGTACTCCTAAGGCTCATACTGGATTATAAAAGGGAAATCAAAATTAAAAACATATAGAGTACTAATATACATGTATGTAGTATAAAAGAGACAATTAGTAATCACAATAGTATTTAAAATGAGTTATGAATTAATGTAAAGTTTTAATAAAGATTATGTCATTCTCATGTTGTGTCCTTGAACTGATGCAAGATGTTACACGATCAGTAGACACTTATGGTCTTAAGCAAAGTTGAAAACAACTTACAGTAAATATGAGGGGGGAAAAAAATAGGTCTTCACCCTGTTTACTTGAACACTTGCAATATGTTGTACCACAGATAATTTGCTACCCTGCATGCTTATGTGAAGTTGTGCATCACCAAATTAAAGATTTAGATCAAGTCTTTAAGATCTATACAAATAATCTTCTTTGAATAATATCTCAGGTTTTTCCACAAAAAAAGTTCAATTAATTGATAAAGTTGCATCTCCTCTCTCATTTAAAACTGCAGGACACAAGATGTCTTCTACTTCAATGAAGTCTGCTCTCAGTATATGTGTGTTTCCACATCATACTCGTGACAGCTGCATACTGGAGCACAAGCAGCTTCTTCACAAAACCCTGCATGTACCATCATGCCTTCATCTTAGATTTAAGGTGAGCACAGAGAACCTGTCAGCATATGAGAGTGAAAAGTGATGGTCAAACACCAAAGTGAAGTAACAAGAAGCAACACACGTTTTTAAGTGGAAGGGGCCTTTGAAGGCATTGACAAAAGCAAGTCAGGTTCTACGGATGGCTAAATCAGTCTTTTAATTTGTTAAGATTAACAGGCAAATCAGATCCATATACACTTCAAAGACAAATTTAGCTTTGCTAATACAACATGCAGAGTAAGATACAGGGTAAAGTGGCATTTATCAAATGCTCATACATATTTGTCAAACTCAAGTCCTCACAAAATTTTTGCATGTGCCTAGGGCTACTCTATAAAATGAACTAGAAGCTGATTATACTCTACATAATGAATTTGTTCAAATAGTGCATTGCATACAAAGTTTCCAGGCATTAGTGAGGACTTCCGTCCCTCGTACTGAGACGTGTGCCCAGCTTTGAACTGATGTGAAAGTGACTGATGCCTGTTCAGTCTCCCATATATGTGGGAGCTGTGATGAGGTAGAATGAAACCTGCCTCTTTCATACTGCTGAGCAGCCTGGTCCAGACTTTTGCACACAAAGTGAGTAAATATTTGCCTTAGTATACAACATACCCCACCTCAGGGAGAATGCAAAGCACTCCTCCAAAGCCTCTTTAATACCAATTCCTGATTGGAGCGGCTTGGGACTGTTGTTGGCTTAGGGTGCCCAGATCTCCGGTAGGGAATAATTAAAACTCAGCCACTCTGTCGGGGGATCAACCGGGTTTGTGCTGAGGGCCTGAGCTGCTAAGGAATGCCAGTGTGGACCCACCATGATTGAAGGGGGTTAAAAAAAGGGAGGAAAAAAAAAAAGAGAAAAATACATCTAAACCACCTTGCTCACACCACAAATTAAATGAGGAGCCAGGAAAGTGCCCATTCACAACCCCATTTTGCCACTAAACCATACAACGAAAATATGAAGAGCTACATTTCAAAACAACACATATTGTATCCATATTGGCTATGGCTAATGTTACTAATGCTATACCAAAATATCAATATATCAGTATATCAAAAAACGTACAGCATTTTATGAAATTCAGCACAATCAAGGATATCCTTAAAAAAAAATTCTTCCATTCTTCTTCCAGATGATGTAGATCTCATTTTGGAATGAAACTCTTCATATGATCACAAATCAGATACTCTGAGCCAGAGTACTGACATCTC
Organism: Chaetodon auriga; assembly: GCF_051107435.1. Taxonomy (NCBI): domain Eukaryota; kingdom Metazoa; phylum Chordata; class Actinopteri; order Chaetodontiformes; family Chaetodontidae; genus Chaetodon; species Chaetodon auriga. The sequence continues at coordinate 7,327,285 of NC_135078.1, forward strand.
ACGTGCCGGATGAAGACAGCTCTTCTAATCTTGCAGACTTAAAGGAAGCCTTTCCATTTGTGAGAGACAAGTTATGTGCAAATATCCCTAGCTGTACAATATAAAACACACCAATCAACCATTTTTAGACATATTTAGTATGCACTCTTCTACAATTAACCGCCAAGCTAAACAGCAATGGAAAAATAAGCATTTATGTGCGAAATCATAAAAAATGTACTAGATGCAAGCTAAGGCCTGTTATTTAAACATTTCTATTCCCTCATTCTTCACGTCCACCAGTATTTTACACACACTAATAATAGTGATCCTACAAAAAAAATTAAAAAAAATTAAAAAAAAATCTAGACCTCATATTTCAATCTATAAGGCCTCTTGAGACTAGCGTCTAGATGGTCTTATTTGACTCGGCTAAGTGAGTCCAAAAAACCAAAGCTGATTTGTCATCTTTTTTTTTTTTTACAGTAGACATCAATACTTGTTGTGCATGTTTGCATGATGGGGACTTACTGACACTTGGGTGATGATAGTCATAAATGAGAGGTCATCGGATTCAACATGACTGTTGAGTGACAGCTTTCGCATGTTGACACAGAACCTTTCTAACCACCAAACACGGTTAAGCTGCAATCAACAAAACAGCAGCTTTGTGTACCTGAGGAACCGGAGAAAATCGAACTAAATCCAACACACGGATCGACTAAATCAAAACATCTGAATAAAAAAAGTAAGCTATATCATATATAATTGGAACACAAGTGACAACAGAACACGCTGTTGTGTTATATTGGCACCATTCTCTTGCAGGTGTTTCCTGCAAAACTCTGTACATGCAAACTCTACGCTAAGGGCCACTGAAAGCAGCACCTTCTCAATATTTAACCATTACTGGTTGCATGGAGTGCAGTCTTTTTTCCCTCTCAAGAGTCTACATGGACTAACTGTGCACTTCATCACATCTTAGTCCTTTCTACGAGGCTCTGAGAAAGCGTCCCTTCTACACTGCTTACCTTGGAGATGATTATCCAGAGCAAAGTATACAACAGAGACCCCCGTGCCCTCTGACAGTGTCACAACACTTTGATCCCCTTCCTGATCCTGTACAAATGTCCACATAGGATTATGAATCTAGCCTAGTACATACACGGGGCTTTGACATGGCTTTTTGCCCTCATCTAGGAACACTAAGGCCATGGTGAAAATAAAGGAAAAGACCCTCAGAGGTGAGATATTTTCACATTATGAAATATTTTAAATGTTGCATTTTGGAAGCAGCTTGTGCCTCTGTATGACTTTACTGTGGGGCGCATGCTTTCACTGGCATTGTGTTGTGGGAAGCCCTGGATTCATAAAACTGTTAAAATATATCACAATTATAGAAAGTAAATATACATCAGATGCTTTAAGCCTCAATTGCAAAGTCTGGTGGAGGACACAATAGAAAACAAGCTCACCAGCATGTGTAAACACACAAATGGCCTTAATCCATACAGATTGCCTCACTCGCTCTTAATCTGAGAAACATTTTTGTCATGTAGGCTGGAGGACATACCAGGAAGCGCTTTTACCAAACAACAAATAAATTACTCTAACAGTTGGTGCATGGCTACCTGGTGAATGAATGCATGAGCCACAGACAAAAACATATGAAAATGTAAAAGGTGGCTGGTGTTAAATGCCCTCACAGGTCTTGACTCTAAAAAGCATCTTTAAACTTTAGTAAACATTGAACTTTAATGTTATTGTGCATAGCATTACTTCACACAGCCCTGCGTCGAGTAAGACACTGGTCACTATTGTAAATGGATACTGATTGTAATTTCTGCATTAGGCTTTTGCATAACATCTGGAAAGCTGTTGGCTATAATGGACAAAACTTATCGAGGTCGTGTCCAAGAGATGCTCCGTTATCTACATTTGACACATATGCTAAGAAACGAAGCACTCTGCTCATTCAGCTCTTGAAACGTGTCTGCTCACATATATGGTTGAATTTCCTGAAATCAAAATAGAGAAACCACATTAATTAAGTGCACAAAGCCACAGAGATGAAGCATCTTACACAGGTCTTTAAACAGCAGACATGAGGAAGTAAAGGACCAGGTCTATACAAGGACTCCTTCTAGTGGTAAAATGAGTGAACAACATGCATGTCTGCCCAAAGTCTGGGCAGAACTATTCAAATCAGATTTCTACAAAGACTTACATTGCATGATGGGCCTTCACCTGCGTGCGACAGTTACGTCCCCAGTAACAGTCGGGACGAGATGTTACAGCAGCTGAGGAAAGAATGTCGAATGAAGTTATTATATGGGCAGAACATAAACATCTTGGATAAGTCAAAGTCTTGCCCTAAAAACAACAGTAACTCCATTTACAAGTTGTGGAATGCTCCAAAACACCTGTTTGGATCATTCTACAGGCAAACAGGTTGACTGGTAACAGGTGATAGTATCATGATTGGGCATCCTGGAAAAGATGCAGTTTGGTTGCATTCTGGTTTTATTTTTCACAAAGCCTCACAACTATTTTGGAATTGAGGTTGTATGTCTAAGTATGTCTGAAGTGCCATTAAAAATGGCTATATAAAAATAATTTTGGTCTGTCTGACCTGGCAGTTCAGATGGAGGGATGTTCTGTCGATACTTGTAGGCGAGCTCCTTGAATGCTCGCAGGCCGCAGCAGAAGCACAGGATGGTATCTGCAGAGACTCGATTATCTGACAGAGACAGAGTCAAGAAGGACAGGATATTATCGCTTTTCCTGTCTGCAGGACAGTGTGGACTTAGTTCAGCCACCTTATGTCTACAGCGAGTGTCACGGTGGGTATTAAAGTCCAGTATTTGGTAATGAAAGCAGCTTGGTGTTGATCTGATGGCTCACCTGTCAGATTGTAGTATCCGTGCTGTAAACTCTGCACCGACTCCTGGTGCAGATCTCTCCATGACTTCCCTCTGGAGGACAGGTAGTTCTGGTGGAAGGATGGAAACAAACAAAAGCACCTTAATATTGCATATGCATATGAGTAGGGGCAGACATGTATTTAAAGCATCTTACATTCTTAGCATGGGCTGTGAATGGAGTCTACTATTTGTGGATAGAAGCTTTGTTGACATTTTTTTGCTTGACATTTCATAATCTGGAGAGTTTATTTGGCTTAGAGTGGCAGACGCTGTTTGGTGGACACACAGATCCAAAGTGAGCATCATGAAGGTAAATACTTTTGGCATCTGTTGCCCCAGTTAGAGCCAACCACTGAGGACATAAATAGCATGCTCTACACCACTGACCTCAACAGGTGATGCATTCTAATATAGAAATAAACAACTGACTAACAACAACATCGACAAAAAAAGTTTTAAATATATGTCCATCTTACCTGGAGGACCTCTGATTCATAGTTGTTGTTATTTAGCACACCATCCAGGCATTTGTCTGTCAGATTGAGCTCTGGATGAGAGAAAAATACTGGCTTTGAGCTACGAAACATCCAACAAACTACAACACATAAATCTGCTGTACAAATAGATACATGAGATGCTAGATAACTGAGAAGGCTGCGGGTTTTGAGTTCATGAGCTGCATTGCTGTGGTACAGAGATAGAAGAGCACTCTGAGTTGGAGGGTAAGCTCATCTCAGCTGCTGCAGCAAAGGTTTCTCCCACGATAAAACCAAAATCACTGAGTCATGCCGAAAGTCTAGATTCTATAGTGTAGCTTGTTATGAAAGGAAAAACACCTGAATTTATTCTGCTGTGACAACTCTGACACAAATATGCAGGAATATATTTCATCAGTTATCCTGCTAAGAATACAATGTTGTGGGAAATACAGAGTGCTTATAATTTGAGGATCAAACTTACAGATGTTCCCATTTGAACACTAGTCAAAAAAATCCCATACTGGTCGAAGGCCAGCACACAGCAACAAGCCTAACAGAGATCCCCCCCGGAGCCGTTTTGCTGAAACAGGTACATACCACTGAATCGAGCCAGACAGCCCTGACAGCCAATCCTCTGGCAACCCCAGTACATATGACAGAAGGGTCGCTGGCACAGCACACCTGCCAACACACAGCACATCATGCATATGAGGTGTATAATGGGCTTTGTGCAACAATCTACCCATAATGGCTGGCAAAGTATCAGCTGATTTTACATGTAGTGCGCACTTCACAGCATCTGTATATCAAATGTGTCTTAAAACTTAACAGTGTTATACAATTTAAAACGTACCAGCACTGACTGGCTTACATTATCTATGAATTTTAGTTTCCTGTGTTTTAGTTTGCTTTCTTTTTCACTGTAGTTACATGCGGTTTTCTGAATGACAGTACGATCACGTTACATGTCTGCAGAGGGACGAAGAAGTCCAGGGATCACTCACATTGTTGAGCAATAACCTGCTGGCTGTTCAGCTCGGCCCGTCGGTCTGGCATTGGCTGGAGGCAGCAGGTGCAGATGAGATGGCAGCCCTGAGGGGGGCAGCGGTACTCCTGAGGAGCTGCAGACATGACGGGAGCAAAAAAAAGGTTTGAGACAGGAGCAAAGATGTGAAGGCAGGAGAATCCTCACAGCTGTGCTTAAGTGGGATTTTAAACGGGTTTTCCATTTACAGGACACACTGTCATGTTTTTTGTATCAGCATCATCTTCCCCCTAATCTACACTTATCACCTGGGGGGATATCAGAGGATGTTGAGGGCTGCTCCCCTGTGGGCTTTTCAGATCCCTCCTCAGCTGCTGGTTTGGGTGGAGGAGGTATAGGTGGTGGAGCTGGCAGACCAGGAAGCCAGTAGTTAGAACCTGTAGCAAACAGACTGACCTCCCTCCTGTAGCCAGGACACTGTCTGCACATCACCAGAGGCTGACTGGGGACAACAAAAAATGTTTTGATATTTTACATTACATTTTATATTGATTTTCAATCGTATTCTATTCAACACATTGTTAAAATAATTGATAGTTCATTTTCCTACAGTGTTAATTCTCATTTTCGTGAGTGAAAACAGGTGGACTAAATGAATCTACAGTCCCACTGAGTGAGACACGATGCACCAACAACACAGCTGGGACAGACTATGAAAACATGCAGACAGCAAACAGTCATTCATAAAAAGCTAAGCTAACATAGATAACTGTAGCTGTAGATGTGACATTAACATTACTTTCAGTGTGCTATCTGTCATGATGCTATCAGACAGAAGGAGTTAGCTCCAGGTTTAATGTTGACGGTCAACCATCTAAATCTTCCTGTATATGTTCACTAAAGAAATATCACTATGTTATCCTACGTTTTAGCTTCTCCTTTCCAGTTAAACCCCAACAGTGGTCAGTGTTTTGGGTGAATTCAGCTTCTGAATGATTCCCTGCTCTGCAGTGAACAGGTAGCGGTGCTAATGCTTATGCTACATGTGACAAAAATGAGACAAAGACTTTTTATACAAAAACCACAATATATTTTGAAACAACCAGACCTTTTACCTAATGTCTGAGGAATCACTGTCATTGTCAGACAGTTCAAAGAGATAATCTGAACTGCCCTCCTCATCAGAGAAAGAGCGCTCAATCTTTGGCTGCAACATGTCCTGAGTTATCTTGTTACGGCTGTCCATGCTCTTCAGATCCTCCTCACTGCGACACTTCTCTGTGGGACAGAAAGGGACACACAAATGCATACAAAGTCAGTATCTCATTAGGATTTGGCAGAATGTAAACCATTTTGGAAATTCCACAAGCTAAGCCGGTCTTGCTTAGATGCCATTCCTTCTCTTGTGTAAATCTCTATCACGTCAGTTTTGGTAGAAAATCCTCAGCCACAGCCTTGTTCTGATGACAGTTTTAAAAAGCTTGTTACACAAAGTAATTTCCCATCCACTTTTCAGTAGAAGGCAATTTAAATGGAATAAAGTGACAATGTGTCATGAATAAAAGATGCTATTAAAATAGTGTTTATCTGTGCAAACCTGGGTGCTGGATGAGGTAGGCCTCCACCAGGTTGTTGAGGATGTGGTTCTTACGGATCCTCTCCACGGGGCAGCGGCAGGTGGGGCAAAGGGAAGAACGCTCCATCCAGCCTGAGTAGCAGGCAGCACAGAAGACATGCATGCAGGGCTGCAAGCTAAAGCAAATACAAAGGACTTAGAATTGAACTCACACACACACGTGGCATTTGTCAGACATGCAAAGAGCCTTAGAGAAGCCTCTGACCTTGGATGTCTGTATGAATGTCATGGTCTTTGAGAGCTTACCTGACGCAGTCATGCAGAAGGTCCTGGCAAATAACACATGTCAGGCTCTCCTCCATCTTATCCGTCTTGGCCCCTTCCACTGATGGTTTAGACAGAAGATTCCCGGGACTTTCCTTACTTGAACCGACCACTTGTGTACTGGAGGCGTGTGCCAAATCATAATCTTTATCTGTAAACACAATAACTTCATATTACATGCTTTTTTTGGGGTCAGAACAAAAGTTTTTGGGGTCAGAACAAAAGCTCCAATTAACGCTCTGATAGAGCACAAAGAGGCCCATTTTATTTGCGTAAGCATGACAACCACTCGGACTGTGTGGGCGTTTCCAGGCACACCTGCTATTCTGCTTCATGTCTGTGCAGGAGTGCAAAGTACAAAAGGACTGGCACACTCTCAGCCAGTCACATCGCTGACCTCACCCCTGTGCCAATCACAGTGGAGCATAACCACATCAGTTCAACGACTGAAGGATTGGCTTCTCCAGGAAAATCACAATGTTGTCTGCATGGTGCCAAGTGGCACAACACGAACACGCAGCACCATGAATGTGCAGCCAAAGCCAGATGGTGTGGGGCTTTTAACAGCTAATTAATCCAATTATGATGGAAACAAATCATTTAAAAGTACATTTTGTGAAGCAATTTATGTGACTGCATCAATCCAGTCCAGTCTCCACACTGTACACAGTAACATCATATCTTAAAATGATGATCAATGAGCCGTCTGTGTGGACCTGTGTAGTTACTCTGTAGTAGCAAGGTGTTATTTGAATCTGATTAAATGAAGGTAAACACAGTGGACTGACATGTGTAAAGGCGCTGAGAACTGGTGCAGCATATCTCTAATCGGAGGCTGAAAATCTAACCCATACATGTCCTGCTGCCTTCAGACAGCTGCAGGGATTTCATAAACTGAAGGAGAAGCTTTTCATACAGTAGAAAGCAGCTGGGGACAACAGACGCTGTAACCATCACCCCGATTATTTAACAAATTCAAACTGCATTCCAATAATTATTTCTTAGTATTTAGTTTTGATTTGTTGATTTAATCAAACGTGGCTGCTGCATGACCTTGGACGCGGCACAGACATGGCTCTGAGACATCAGTGCAAAGTCTAAGACCCAATTTCCACCAAAATACCAACCACTCGCTTTGAGCTGCTTCATTTGAATGAACTTCCCACCTGTTTGCACCTCTCCTCTCCTTCCACTTGTGCACCGCCTGTGCACTCTGTGCTTGGCTCAAAAGTACCACACAGGCACGCATAGCACATTTCAAGGCCAGGAAAATACCAAATTGACACCAAATACCAAATCAAGCAGTGCACTGCTTGCACTGGTCATTTTGCCACCACAGAAATAGGACCCAAACTCTAATGTGAGGAATCAAAGAAAACCACAGTGATCTCAGAGTAAATAAATATATATTAAAGAAAAAACCACTTACTGTCATCAGTTTTCCTCCTCTTGCTTTCCGGCTCCATACTGTCCACGTCTTTTTCCTGGGCCGCAGCATCTTTAGCTTGGCCTGATAAGATGGAGGAACAACAATCCTGGGTCGAATAATGTTGTTTTAATGTACATACTGTCAACGGTGGAGGAATTTAGTTGAAAAAGTCTAATCTAGGGGTGTGCCATATATCGTTCATGACAGTATCACTATTTTTCTTGATTTGATAAAAAATTGTCATCAAAATAAAAACAGTATTGTAATGTGGTTTCCACTGATACTAGTGACAGCAGCCACACACACTTTTGGGGTAAATATTCAGAGCAGCATTTCCTCTGTGTCATTAAAGGTTAGGAAAAGTAGAGGGAAATGGCTTAATTCACAGGCAGCCAGGGACTCAGGAAAACACATAAGTCAACACACAAAGCAGATGAGAGCAGACAGCACAGACAGTTAAACACCAGACTGAAGACAGCGTGATGATCCCCAGCTGGACGTGTTTTAGACTTAAAGTTAGCTTAATGTTCAGTGTTGATCAACATGTCTGCTTCCATCAATGACTGTGATCAGAGAGGTCCTTTAAAAGAAGAGCACAGAGCCACAGCTCTGCCTCTGTCTGCTCTGCTAAAATGCTATGAAGCAGCCATTTATCACACATGCAGAGGCTGGCTGAATGAACATGACCACACCAGCTGAAATGAGGTAAATGCAATTACTGTATATTATACATATATTATTTTAAGGCCATATAAACCACCCCTACTTTAGATAATCAAAATAAACTACTTACAGATTAATCCAACACAACCTAAGTTACTACCTTTAAAGGAACAGTAGCTTAGCTTAGAACAAAGACTGAAAACAGGGGGACACAGCTAGCTTGGCTCTGTCCAGAGGTACAAACACTGAAGTGTAAAGACAACATGTTGTGATTTAACAGGCAAGCGGGCTATGTGCTATGTGCCAGACTCTTTTTTGGCTGGAAGAGGTCACTTCCTGGAGTCTTTTTATCACCACGAGGCTACCAGACAACCAGTGTCAGACTCTGGGAGGTCACTGCTCCCAGCCAAGAAACAGTCCAGAACACAACACGTCTTCCGGTAGAAACAAGTTAAAGACTTTCAAGACCTCTTTAATACCATTTTAAATTAAATTTAAGACCAAAACGTGCGCAGTTTATAACAAACATTCAAAACCAACATGCGTGAAATGTTGTCAAGTAAATAGTACAATATTTGTCTCTGAGATTTATAAGACTTTTTAAGGACCCATGGCTACCCTGATAACTGCAAAGACTCCTCCCACCAATTGAACTCAAAGATGTGAATTTCCAGAGGGAGAGCTGAAGAAAAAGGCCTTCCTCTCACCACAATGGATCACCCCTCCTTCAGCACTGTGTAAGCAGAGAACCTACCAGAGGCAGGACAGGCTGGGGCGGCCTTGGGACCACAAGTGGTTGGGCTCCTGATGCAGAAGTGGGAAGTGGAGGTGGAGGGCTGAGGTTCCTCCTGAGTTGGATCACGAGGAGCCTTCGAGAGCATTACGGGCTCCACAGATAGTGACATCTCTGAAGGTGGAACAGGAGCAGGACTGTGGGCAGACCTCTCCGTGTCTGAAGTTTAGACACAGGGTTGGCGTTACTAGTGAAACACAATATAGCTGTGGGAAAAAAAAGGGGTTGCATTCGACAAAGGAGTTGTGGAGAATGACTCAACTACTTACCATAACTATGTTGTGAAATAGCTTGCTCTGCTTTGATTGAGTGGTAAACATAGGCGACGTCTACAGGGGGACAAGAGAAGATGTCGTCAGCCTTTCCCTCTCATAAATCCACATAAACATTATTCTCATGGCTAACAGTGTGAACAACTCACTTTGTTCTGGCTCACTTTTCCTATACACAAAGTAGATGACATCGCCGGTCTGCAGCATGTGAGTTTGCTTCTTGACCAGTTTGGACATGTTGATCACCGTGCCGTTAGTGCTACAGACAAACATGCAATGGGATGCGTCACTGTACAATGTAATGCTTTCATGTGTTTGCTTTATGAAAGTATCAGCTCATACAGGAGTACACGCTTGAACAGCACTCAAAACACAAGCTTTCTTTAAACTTTCTCTGCATGTTTGTTGCACTGAGTTTCTAAGCAACAGTGCCCCACAGAAATTATAATATTCTGTTTAGTCATTCAGGAAACAAAACACCCAATGCTCTAATTTTGTATCGCAGTTAAAATTCTCTGATAGGCGAATACTCAGTATACAATACCTCATGTCTTCAAGCCACACCTCCCCTGAGCTTTCATCTTGCACAATCTTGCAGTGCTCCCCTGATACCAGTTTGTTGGCTGGAAAGGACAGATAACAACCTGGCAAGGAAATAATACAGCACCACCGTGAAAACACAGAACAGACCTAATACAAATTACGTTTCAGCTTTTTAGTGCCCTTTATCCGTCTGTTTAAAAAGTACAGCACGTGCTTCCGTGTTCATTTGGCTTTCCTCCCGCTCTGACCATTCCAAAACATTAAGATTCACCTTCTCGTGACATTTTCAAAACCTATTATTACCCAGACATAACCGGACCAATTAAGACCAGTTGCTTTGCATTGCAAAAAAAAAGTAGACCCCCAAAAGATCTCGACAACAAAGCAGACACAGGGGGAAATATAGGCCTAACCTTTTCTTACGCAAAACCCCCCCACAAAAAAAATCTACTTAATATTCTGCACACATGTTCTCAATGGAAGCCTTTTGTTATCGTCACAAGGGCCTGTCTAAGTTTGGTGCACTAAAGAAGTCTTTGTGTTTTCAAGGGGGAGGTTTTCTAAGGCTGCAGACACTGACAAAAATGTCTAAGCTACAGACAGGACTGTCTTTTGTTCACAGGCATCACCGCGTTCAGAGCTCCTTAAAGCGGGGTTTAAAAAAAATGTTAACAACTATATGAAATGAGATTAAAGGTGAAGCCAAATCTTTATCGTTCATGCCCTAACATACAGAAACAAATCCTACCTTTTTTTCTGCCGACTGTGCACTCCCTGTTGAAAAGCAGGACGGTCTCACTGGAGTCCACCTTCACTAACTTTCCCCACGGGCGTCCTCTCCTGTGACTGTCCATGTCCCAGTTTACCTTCCCTATAAGATATTAAGAGAAAACAAGGTTGGAAACGTGTAGCTAAATTAAATACACTGTTTTACAGAGTATTAGGTACACAGTAGCAAAGAGAAAGTGAAATCAAGCATCAGTGTGATGGTTTTAGTGTAGGTTGGTGAAATTGAAACCTGCTGAGACATTTTTTAATCAGGTCAGTAACATTCAAACAAATGCGTCAAACCAGCTATTCATTGCTGGCAGGTCTCTGATGCCAAAGAAGATTAAAATCTGACACTCTGGATCTCAGCAGACAGACTCTTATATAATAGGATACAAACGCTTTCTAAAGGAATACAAGCACACCCTTTCCGTTTCGGTTTTCATAAAAAATATCAGTTTACACATATTTCAGTAGGATTTCAACTTAACTATCTGCTCAGTATTGAAGTCCCACAGCTCTCTTTGTCAAATATATCACAAACTGGCATCACTTTGAGTGATTTTACATTCAGTGCTGTTGGATATATCACGTTTTACGTATACCGAATTCAAAAGCGAACTTAATCCATTCATCAGAGTATGAACAACGTTAGTAAAGAGAAGCACTTTGTCAAATAAGTAAGGTTTCATTAAACTGAAACAGTTTCTCATCAGGTTTGGTTAAGAAAGCCACTGGAGCACAGGCTGCTAACCAGACTAGCTTTTCTGAGCTTCCTAGCTATCCAGCATTATTAGTTAGCTGACTTTGTTGTGTGACAAGCTGGAAAAACGTAAAGTTAACTCATTCGTCCGCAAAATTATGACAAAATGTTTCATAATGCACATGGTGTGGAGTATCATGACACGAACACACACAACTTCGCTCAATAATAACACTAAGCTAACGCAACAGCTAACACTAGCAGCTACCCACACTGTGTCCAAGAGATGATCAGGAACACAGAACAACAGACAGAGAAACCCGAAACGTTACACTTATCACAAGTCTGACACCGTTACTGTACCGTCAAAAGCTGAGTTTGTTGTCCCAATGGCTCCGTACTGAACAGCTTCTTCTCCTCATGTTCCAGCTAGGCACTAGATGCACTTCCTGCCAAGCTCACCGTTGACATTATATACCGTCATCAGCTGATGGAGGAGGGGCAGTTTGGGTTTGTGTTTCAAAGTGTGTCCGTGTGTGCTGAACGTAAACAGACTGATGGGACGTCGGTCACACGCTTATTTTCATTCAAATAAGATGAAATATAATCTGGACCCGGACACATACGTGGCTCAAATGCATGTACAAATTATTACTATTGTATCAGAGAAGTTAACGCTGGAAAAAGTTTGCAAGTTTCAGTCGTGAAGCCCAGCCAACAGTGCCTGCAACAAAAGCACCTGCATTTAGCAAGAATGTTGTGCACACAATGCCCATTTGTGAAAGCTGGTAAGCATGTCAGACACAACTGCACCTGTGCGGTTTTACTTTCACGTATCATCGCTCATACAGCAGTTAGTCAGTCTTCACTATATATGGGATTACCTTTTCCAAGTGTGACTTGACAAAACTCTTTTGCAGCTTTTTCAACTCATTTGCTGTTGGCTGCTGGAGTCCTGTCTCCATCTTGGGTTGGTGTAAACTTAACAAATCAAAGAGGTGAAGTTGCTCTGGCATAGAGGCAAATACCGAGAATCAAAATGTAGTTGCAGTTGTGTTACTAATTTGAGGCAACTGAGAGAAAAGGAAGTATAATTTTCGAGTTTCTCTTTCAGAATCATTAATCATATTGAAGAATTAACAAGTCAGCTACTGTAAGTGGATGAAGTTGATTTGATGAGGCACCAGGGCCTTCATGAGGTCAAACAGCTCTCCCATGTAGCTGCCACCCTCTCATATTGTGGTGGTGATTATCTCTACCAGCTGCAGCCAAATTTCAGGTACATCTGCCTCAATATATTCTGAAACCCTGAAGGATCTGCTGCAGACCCTTCAGGAACAGCAGGGTGGGCAGCATCCCTGCCTCGTGCAGGTCCTGGTGCAACAGACCCCGTTGTGTTGCGCCTGCAGCACTTCTCACAAAGACTGACAGGCGTGAAGTGCCACACTTCCTCTGCCTCTGTCTTCTTATTTTTGGGTGATTATACAGTCCCCTCATACAGACCGTTAAGGGTTTGCACTTGCAGTGATCAGCAAGCTTGTATCAGTGCCAGCTATTTATTTTTCTGTTAGTGGTAGACAATTTCTTAGTTTTTGTTAATGTATTGTTCCCTGGAGAGTGTTTTTGCTCATCAAAGCGTGTACCCCGTTAGTTTTGGTAAAAGAGCAACAGCTCCCCAGTAAGTGGTTTCACTTGTGGGTAAAACTTGTTTTGTTGTGATGCCTGTAGAGGTGCTGCAGATTAAAGAAGCAGGTTATTTGCTCCCCATTTTGTAAATTAGCAGTAGTAGTGCACTAGGGAGGTCTTCATACTGAGGGGGTGGATTTATTAACAGCACTACAGACCCATGGGTGGTGGCAACTCTATCCCAAGGGTACAATCTGTAGTTTTGATGCTGGCCCCCAGTTTTCAGTGGGATCAAGCCGACTACAGTCACAGTCACCTCTGGTGCTGGAACCCCTTCGCCCCCCCCCCCTTGAGCTTCTGAAGCAGTCATGGTTAGTCAGTAAAGGTTGTCTTTCTTTTGGCACATTGGCATCCGCAAAGCGTGGGCGGCCTGCATGTGCTGGAACTCTGATGGGACAGGAGTGGCTCTTCAGCCTGACCCGTTGTTGTTTCCGGAGAGACTGACTCCGGTCCACTTTAACCAGGTTATTCAGCTGGCGGCTTATGACCCCTCATGCCTACAAGATGAGGAAGCTAATTCAGCAGAACTGCTCTGCTCTGTGAGGGCCTTGAGGCAATATATTATATATTCAATCATCAGTATATTATCCTGATGATGGCTGGCTTTCGGCACTCTTATAGCCTGCTTGTCTGCCGTGGGGGTCATAGGAAAGGACATGCGCAGACCGAACAGAGGCCCTTCAGGTGGATTGTTGAAGTAATTGAGAAGGCATACAGGTCAAGAGGACTACTTTTGCCTCTTAATATCTGGGGCTCCACTTCCTGGGCAGCACTACAAGGAGTACCTCGAAGTCAGCTTTGCACTGCAGCCACATAGGCTACACCATGCACCTTTGGCCTTTATTGCAGGGTCGATATCATTGCTTCCCAGGCAGCTGAGGCAGCCATCTTTCAGGAGCCCTCAGGATGTTGCAGGTTAAGTTGGATTCCTCATGAATATGTTGGTAATTATCACCCAGTGTGAAGCGTTGCCTCTGGTGGTCAGAAAGAAATGAAATAAAAAGAGAGTTATGTATGTAAGTACAGTCCAACGGATTCTGGATGACTGCTACAGAGTTCTGTCACTTGGAATCTTGATTGGAGATTCTGTCTGGATGTCTTTTATCATGACATGGACTTATACACACTATGTTTTATGTCATCCTGTTTTACTTGTGAGTGTATTATTTATAAATACGCAACCTGCACATGAGCGAGATGGATTAAATCCAATGTTAAGTACTGCCTCTGAGGGTCATCCAGAATTCATAAAACTGTGTTTACATAAGGAACTCTGAATTTTTATCCAGTCTCAGATGAATGAGGCAGCGGCACACGCTTTCTTAAAGACTTCAACATGGCCTTTTCCAAGACAAGGTCCATAACTGCCTTCAGATTCACCTCTGCTGCAATCTTAAGTTTGCTCAGCTGAGTCATCGACTCCTGAAGTAATTAAGTAGTGAGTCTTACTAAAATGGAGAAGTTTGGCTTCTTCTCTTCAGATGTATGAGGCTGAGCAGATTTGGAGGAAGCTTCTTTTTCTTTAATGCAGCCTCTGGTTCACCCTCTGTTTAGTGCTTCTCTCAGGACCTGACATTTCGGAGGCAGCCTCAGCTTCTTTGACCCCTCAACAAACACGACCGATGACGTCTTCTTCAGCAGTCTTACCTGTTTTCAAGGATATTTTCAAGGCAGCTTCACCGTCTTTTTTTTTCTCGATGAAGGAAGCTGGCCTCTCCTCAAAACCAGTCCCTCTGGTCTCTTCTGTTCTTGACCCTGTTGTTCATCAAATTTCTTTAAGATTTTGACAAAGAAACTGACATGAAAATGAATTTCATCTTCTTCCTTTATCTTCTGTATGTAGAAATGACACGCAGGTCACAATCAAAGGCAGTGAATTCTTCAGCTTAAACAACAATATCCAATTGTAAAAGAGGTGATCGAATAACAGCAATGAATGAATAAGTACAGTACAGTGATGCAGAGTGCAGGCTGAGGCTGTTCTTTATCACACACAGTCCATTCAACATCCTGTGCTCCAATATGGATGTCATATGTATGTGCTTGTAGCTCATTATCTGTTCATATCCAGAGAAATTATCTGGATCTGTTATCTCTATTAGATTACTGGTACATACACGCTGCTTAAATCATGTGCAACAGCAGGCACACATCACAGTTCAGTATCTACAGTTCGGGGGTCACAGGGGATATGATGCTCAATCCATTTTCATTACTTAGCATCATCTTTACAGCCCTAAACTTAAGACAAGCAAGATTCAAGTGATTTTTAAAAGCATAGTGATTTTCTTTTTTTTTTTTTTTCTTTTTTTTTTTTTCTTCATTTGCTGGAGAGAGAGAGGAAAGGCAGGTGTGTGTGTGCATGTGTGTGTGTGTGTGTGTGTGTGTGTGTGTGTGTGTGTGTGTGTGTGTGTGAGTGAGTGAGAGAGAGAGAGAGAGAGGATGACATGCAGCAAAGGGCCTCAGGCTGGAATCAAACCCGGGAAGCTACAGTAAGTACTCAGCCTTGATACATGGTATGCACTCTACCAGGTTAGCTACCGGGGCACCCCAAAGCATAGTGAATTAATATAAACCAGGAGCGTAGGGAAAATATAATTAGTCGAGTCAAGTTAAGTCAAATTTTATTTATATAGCCCAGTATCACAAATTTGCCTCAAGGGGCCTCACAGTCTGTACAGCATACAACATCCTTAGACCCTTAATTTAGGGTTAAAAAATAAATACATTGTTAAAATGATAGATCAGAGTAGAATAACAATCTCTGAAAAATGTCTAATGCAATAAAAAAGTAACTGTAGATCATCTAAAACATTCAAAACTCAAATGGTCCTATGGTCCTTTTAAAGGTGTAGATACCCACATGGATAACACAGTTCAGGTGAACAGTGTTCTCAGTCAAAACTTCAGTAACAGCTCATTTCACCATAAAAAGTAGAGCAGTCAACCATCTCACAAAAATGAACTGACTGTTGATGACGGCTGGTTTGAATCACATGTTTTCTGCTTTCAGGAGAAATCACAAAAACAGATTTAACGATGTTACTCCACAGACATTAAGTATACGATTGGCTAGTGCTAGATGGGGGTACGGGAGATGAGGGAATCAGACGGTGTTCTGACATGGAGTCTTTCTTGGGATCGAAGTTGATCAAAACTGAGCTCATTGTCTTAAAGGAGTCTAAGATATTTGAAGTTGCTCTCCTGTCTTGCCATAGATGGAGGAGGGGTTCACCCCGTTGTGGGATGTGTTCGATGTACTGATGAAGAGCGTGCTACCATTTTTCAGACAATGGTGGAAAGTAACTAAGTAAATGCAATCAAGTACTTGAGTACTTTACTTGAGTATTTCCATTTCCATTCCATTTTATTTTATACCTCTTAGATTCTACACGACACTTCAGAGGGCAAACACTGTACCTTTTTCCTCCACTACATTTATCTATCAAATATAGTTACACACTTATTTTTACAGATTAAGATATCACATAAAATATACATTGCTCATAAAATGCAGTAAATTGTGAAAGATTAAACCTGAGGTTTCCACTGTTTCGGCTTGTGACCTCTTACAAAACAGCCATGTCTAGTAGGGGCCCCCTGTTGCATTTCTATGAGTTCTTAATATTTTCACCAGAGAGAGATTTCTTCTTAGATGGTTTCATTTAAACAGTTTGACACTGAAAAAGGTCAAATTACAGATCACAGAAAACCCCAATAAAAGAATACAAATGTACATACTAGAACTTCCTTCTTTCCCAGCCCCTTAACTATCTCATGACCTCCCAGATTTATTTTGTGACCCTTAGGAGGGGCCTGACCCCTAGGTTTGACACCACTGGACTTCACTACTGAACTGTACATAAAGTAGTTCAGAGTTGCTCTACCCAGAACAATTACAATGACAAAACACTCCTCACACATTGTTGCATATGTTAACAATTTAAAGAGGGGCATTTACCTGTGGAATGACTACTTCAAGTATACTTGCTGATGATGCTTCTGTACTTCCACTCAAGTTTTTAAATGCAGGACTTGTACATGTAATGGACTATTGTTACACATCTGTGTTAGTACTTACCTTAAAGTCCCCCTCCAGTCTAAAAAGTGTTGCTCAAAATTGCTGAAAGCGTAAATGTCTGTGCTGCTAGAGATCTGATTTTAAGAGCATTGCACCTACACACTGTTTTTGCACATACTCTGAAAATTGACTTTTACAGTGAAGCAGGAGACATCCTGTGTCCAACAGTTAAACTTGCGAAATGAAAAATATTTGCATATTCACACATTTTGGGTTTTTTAATGAGGGACAAAGAGTAGGTGCCATTTTAGGGATTTTAATGTGGTGATTATATTTTTTTTTGTTGCAAACCATGTGAGGCACACATTAATATTTTATGTATGTCCTAATTCATGTGTGGAGAGAATGTTTAAGTAAAGGATCTGGGTACTTTTGTAAAGGAATTGATCATTGTTAGCAAATGGTTAGATTTAGCAGAAAATAAATAAACAGAGCAGCAAGGAGGTTTCTGCTGGCAGAACTAGCAATAATAATAATAATAATAATAATAATAATAATAATAACAAAACACCCAGAAACAATAAAGAAAAAGTTCAATCAATAATACTCAAAGCACATATTGAGGAGCTTGTGATGGTGGCGGGAGCTGCAGCAGTGGCTTGAGAGAAGTGTCAGTTTCTCATGGCTGTGCTAAACAGCTGCAGGACTATGATTAGATGTTACCAGTCAGCTGATAGCGACACAGCTGATGAATGAGCCAGTGATTATTCTGCATGAATCGAACAGCTGATGCTAATCAGCTACTGCAAACACTAATTCATTGCTCTGCTTACACTAATGCCATACTCCATATGTTTATATATCCTCAGTTTGAAACG
Source organism: Chaetodon auriga (assembly GCF_051107435.1). Classification (NCBI taxonomy): domain Eukaryota; kingdom Metazoa; phylum Chordata; class Actinopteri; order Chaetodontiformes; family Chaetodontidae; genus Chaetodon; species Chaetodon auriga. The sequence goes on from NC_135078.1 coordinate 7,345,308, forward strand.
TGAGGACTTAAGTTTAATGCCAATGTTCCTGACAATGGCATTAAATGTGAAGCAGAATTTGGCACCTTTGATTTTTGATAATTGTTCAAATTTCCATTTTTGTTGTTTAAATAATTTTACTTGTGTATATGATTTATTGTGTTCCTTATAGTATATGTGTATGTATGCATGTCCCTTTTTTAATTGTTGTAGCTACTATTTGGGATGGGAAAGCGGGTTTTTGTGAATGTTTGGTCTGTGTCAATACTAAAGTTGGTAGAGACCAAAAACAGAACTAAAAGAGAGTGAAAATTGAACTTAAATCCAGTCCACCATATCAACTTAAAAAGTAATACATCAGTCTTCAATTTCTTCCAAGTGGCCAAAAAAAAAAATAAAATAAAATTAACTGTAGGTTTAAATGCTTGCCACAGAGTGAATTGCCTCATTGTAATAATACAAAACCTCTTTCCATTTCACATGAACTGCATTCATCATGTCTACATAGTGAATCCCACAGGTAACCGCTCACATTGAAAAGGAATTACACAGCTGGCTTTGCGGCACCGCTGACAATTTTGATATAGGATTTTATAGTTCAATTACAAGTGGGCTGATCTTTCTTGTTTAAGAAAGACCAACATGTCTCTCTAATGGAAAAAGGAAGCGAGTCCTTAATGCAGGACTAATCTCCACAAACCCTCATCTATTCCCTGGCAGTGCATTATTAATGGGCAGTGCGGAGGCTGGTGAGTACAGGGGCCTCTCCACACTAATGCGTTCATTCCTCATTGTTAGATGTCTGGTGAGGAAAACACAAACACATGCTGCCTTCTTTCAGACTCATACCTACAGGCACACACGCATGCTTACATACACGCCTACGCACAAAGGTGTGCCATCCATGCAGAATATATTCTGAAGGGAAATGATTATATTTTTAGTTGGCATTCAGTGTCGAACACAGAATCCTCTGCAGATCTTGTGATAAGGTCACAAAGACAAATTGAATGCAGTTTATTGAATTCCACACCCACACTGTCAATCAGCATTTCCTAATTGGATCAAAGATTACTTGTGGCAGCTGTATAAAACATCAAACGAGTAATTAAATGAAATAATGAGAAAATAAACCTTAATGTTGCCAAGAGGGAATGGAGGAAAGCTGAGGAACGTGATTCTGCTGTGCTCTCTGAAATTATCTCTCTCTGGCTCAGGCTAATTGCTGGAGGATGTCCTCTTAACTGAGTGTGAAAAGCTGTGTCTAATTACGGCAACATTAATCAGGCATTAGCATGTTATCACAAGGTTAACTTATCAGGAGGGGCCCAGAAGCAGCTGGAGGTGCCATTTACCCATGCTGCACTGGGCCAACTGGGCCACAAGGGGTAGTGCTTGTTCTTCCTATGAATCATTACTCAGCCCCCTTGAAGTCGAGAGCTGAAATCAAAGGCAACCATGTTGGATAGCACTGCGTGATCACTGTGGTTTTGAGATTCCTCACTGTGGAATTGGAACGTCCAGAATCAATATCAGCTATTTCCTGCTCATTGTGGGGCTGAAGTGAGAACATTTATCCTCCGGGGATTCAGATTTTTAGGTCATAATTTGTTGACATCTTACTTTGCGCAGATACACCAAAGGAGAGATCTTTACCATGCACTGTATGAGGAATTACGTGGACTGAGAGGAATCTGCGAAATCAATGTCAGACAATTGTGTGCTCCGTGGAGCAGTTGAGTGCAATGTAATGAAGATTGACTGGATGGTGATTGCATCCTAAATCACCCCACTAGTCAAATATGAATACATACAAATCATGAGCGTCACTGATTGTTGGGAAATCTAAAATGCAAACCATTTGCCACTTCTACAACAAGCATCATAGATTGTTGAATTAGTATTTAAATGTGCCTTTAAAAATGTGGTGAATGCTATAAGGATTTAAAGTGTGTTTTGGTCTATTTTTTTGCAACATCTCACTGAACAATGAGCTCCGTGTAATGCACAAAGGTATGTGCGCTTTTGAGTCATCGTATGCCAAATGACCTGCATGTGTGTAGATTAAAGGTCATTTCTGGCAGCAGTTTGGTCCTGTGCCCTGACTTCATTACCAGCAGCTCCAGCGTAGTCTCATCAGGATTCCAGCAGGGCAGAGAAGCCGTACCTCCAGCAGCCTTGCCAAAGGCGCTCATTTGTCAGAGAAGCATGGAGATCACAGGCCGACAAATCTCCCACGTCTCCCAGACTGTCAAGCTCTTTGCCTGCATATCAAAGACAAAAGAACAGAGCTGGAGAGCAGGAGAGCAGAGCAGCCATTCTATTTCGAGATGGTCTGCCGTTTAAACCCCCCGAGCGTGCCCTTTGAAAACGCCTATTAGCCTGGGTGAGAGAGATTACAAGCAAATAAAATTACATTCATTGTGATATTTGATTTCATAATACCCCCAGAATTATAATTACACCGCACTCACACTTTTCATTTAAAAACCATTCGGCGACAACAAAGAATCAGAGATGGGAATGAGCAGGTTGTGCATCTAGCGAGTGAGTGCACATTATCAGGCCTGTTTCAAGAAGTAACAATAATGGGAGAAGAATGGAGGCACTAATAAGAATGTAATCAGGTGAGAGAGCCGGATTTAATGATATGGAACACAGGGCTTTATTTTCACCTGTCAGTCTTTTGGTGCAAACCCAGGAGTGCAGCTTTGGAGGAAAATTCCTGTTTTCTGGTTTTATATTCCTCACAGTGGCTGCAATGTGGAAGCACGTTTTATTTTTTAAAGGCCCACTTCTCATCAACCGCTGCAAGGGTTACATCCCCCATCAGATCTCAGCTGCAACCTGCTTGTCTGTCAGGGTTGCACCAAAAGCACAACGGTGTATTACACGGGGAATGCGGCCATATGCTGTCTGGCTTAAACCAACAAGTAGAAGGGAAGAGATAAGAGACATTCTTGGGCGGCACAGAAACGAGGCATGAGAAGGGCCAGCTTGATAGCAGTACTTGTTGTTCTGATGTGCTAAATAGCTGGCCTTCAACACCCCAATCAATCGCTGAGTGAGCCACTGTGTAGCCAAGGGTTGTGTGAGATAGCCAGATGGCTGAAGTCAATGGAGCTTTGCCTGGTCTCTTGTGTCACAAAGGGATGATCATGAATCTGGCCACACAGACTGGACAGAATACATGAAATAATGCAGGGTGAATGTTTTGCGAGGTTGATAAGCTCAAATAGACGTTCTTTCAAAATGTATCACTGATTAAGGCTCTGGGCTAAGAGCAAGTCATCCCCAAAACATTTAACAACATAGTTGACCTTGGGTGCACGGCTATCATGCACATTTTTGTTTTGGCTTGCATGACTGGCCTGTCTGAAGTGATAAGTATTACTGTAGATCCACTGTGTGTAATGATGCCTACCAACCATTGCGTGGTACTCCTGCCATTTGACACAGGAAAGCGGGAGGGAGCCAGTACGCCAATGTACGCATACAAGAACGTCTTTGGGACAAGACAAGCATTTTGAACGTGCTCCAAGACCTCCAGAGGCCTGTGTTGACTAATCTGCAAACAATCCGCTCTGCAAGCCCCATTGCAAGTGGAAGAACAAGCCCCTTAAGCTGTGACATTAATGAACACAGAGAGATAAGATAGGGTTTGTTATCTTGGTGCATGGAACTCCTGCCCAGATAGGAGATAAGAGCCTTTCAAAGCATGTTTGCTGCCAGACAAATTTCTAAAGAAGCATGGGAGGCAGGCAAAGCCAGGCCTGGAATGCTGAGAAACCCTGTCGAAGCCAGTCTCATGAAGAATATGATCCCCCTGCCCTTTTCCACCTTATGATATCCGCCTTTGGTATTTTAGTGATTGAGGTTTATAACTCGTTGATGACATAAATGCAGTGTTAAAGCGGTGGCCACTCTGTGCTCAGAAGCGTGGACCTTCCTGTGCTGAAAGAGGCAAAACAGAATTCAATATGCATCAAGAGAGCAACCTCTCAGGGACGATGAGTGTCCAAATACCAAACTGAATGAAATGGGAACTGCAGATGTAGTCTGTATTAGAGTATTATTTTGATTGTTTCACATCTCACTCACATGGTCAGGGCCAGTGAAATGCCTTTAACAGTGTCTCCCTGTGTTTAATGATGCCACACGGACTGACAGAAATATCATGTTTCACATAAACATGGTATGAATCAACATATGACATTGTTTGTTGGCCAGCTGCTTTGTTGTCACTGAGTAACCTGGATGTTGTTGACATAACTTCACTGGCCCTGCATGACCTACATTTCATGAGGACAACATGGACTTTCCATCAAAAGATCCTCAGATATAAAGTGGGCTTTGTTTATGCCCACAACACTGCACACAGAAAAAAGTCATTCTGGTATTGTGAAATCATAAAATCAAAGAATTCCTGCTCAAGTTGAATGAAAGAAATGAACTTGTCATCTCCCATATCATCAATGGGAGACTTAAAATTCAATGGCCTTTTGGAGAAATGGAATAGGACAGTGGGAGACAATGTAAGTGGGAATGCAGCCTGTATTTGTCTGTTATTAATCCTAGAGCTTGCGGATTTGTTTGTGGGTTTGAAATATCATTCACTGTCTGATGTGTTTAAAGCCAGCTAAAGAATCATTTCATCACTGTTTTTTACTGAGAAAATTGACCTTTTCAATGATTTCTCAAACAATTTCAAGATAGCTAAAACTTAAAAATTAGACCTTTATTGAGTCAAGGCCGACATTTCAATTAGATATGAGCGCTGACTGTGGGAAATGGTGCATCCACCTCATACTAACTGAAATGTACCCCCCCCCCCCCCGCATTTTATCCCCGCTAGTGAGGCAAGTCCCCACAATGTGACTGTGTAAACAGATTTATGTCCCTACAACATGAGTAATACATGGCCAAGAAAGTGGGACTACATTTGTTGTGCAGATCCCTGAAGCTATCGTGGCATATCCAGAACATTTTGAGTCAAGAGTCCTAACAATGAAAGTAACTGTATCTGCTATCTACCTCTAACCAAAGCCTGCCCAAGCCCTTATCAAGCAGTTAAAAAAAAAAAAAAAAAAAAAAAAAGCTCAATTAGTTGGTACTTAATCAATTCAAAGTCAACAAAAAACACCCATTACTCACCAAAGCTGAAAACAGATGCCGTGCTGTTGCTGGTTGAGAGTGCTGGTGGTCGTATTCCAACTTGAGCCCTGGCTCTGCTGGAACACTGACAGTTTAATATTTAAGCTCTGTGTTTTCAGTGGAGGCCTTGCATGGTTTTATGTGGAAAGATAGGATGTTTTATTTTTAAATGTGTTATTAATTCATAGGCTGTAAAAACAACCTTTTTGTCAATTTCATAATTTCATATTGGAAAGGAAATCCTCACACATGGACGCCAAGAACTAGGTGTTGCGTTTCTGCCAGCATCAAAACTGAATAAATACTTATGAATATGCCCACACCACCAGAGGGGATGGACTAAATCGTAATTCTCATTCTGCGGCTTGGAAAAACTTCCGCCTTCCCGGATGCCAAGCGGCTCTGAGGCGATCCCAGTGATGAGCCAAAGAACGCTCTGCTAACTGAGCTCTGGAGAAATACGGTCACGGCAAGATCCATATTCAAATAAACTTCACTCTTGGCCCGTGTACACAAGCCATGTTGTCACCAGCTGGCAGTGCCTCTCACCGCCCCTTCAAATACTGAGCCACTTTTGATTAACGTCTCCACGGCTAATCATGTGCATTGGCTGTGCCAAATTGGACGAGCCACGTATGGCCTCCATTTGCCTTGAAATCTCTGATTTTTTTAAACTCATTCGAGGCATTTGAGAGCCTCCCTTTGCACCACCCACCCCTCCCCCAGGTCTTCGCTTGTCTAGTGCCCATACAGAGAACAGAGAGGGTGGTGTGGCGGCATGGTGCCATCCTGTGGGTCCCTGAATGAGAGGACTATGGCTGCCAGATGCACCCAGCTGCATAAATGTTATTCATTTTTATGGCTTGTGTACATAATATGGCCAGTGTGGGAGATTGTGAGGTTCCACTAAAGGCTGGAAAAATCCTCAAAATTGAATCAAAGTGGAAAACTTATTTTGGCTGGTGGCTGTTCTGGACCTCCTCCTTTTCCATCTCCCTTAACTCCCTTCTACTCCTCCCTGTCTCACATCGTGCTCTCTGAGGTTCCTCTGAGTGATTTACAGGATATTCTTACTCCTCGGCTGCATTGGCTGGTCTTGCACAGCCATCGGGGTGGTGGAGTGAGACAGCCGGAATCTTTGTCATAGGTCCAGAGGTGCAAAGACATTAGACAGCACTTTGTCACCACGGTCCGGAATTCACACCATTTGGCTGTTTCCAAGTCAGCTCCTTAACCGCTGACTGGCCTGGTTTCTGTCAGCTGCCGCTCTGTTGACATTGAGGGCTAAAAAAAGATGGCAACATGGAGGGATGTAGCTGCTAGCCTTTTTAGGTGGTCAGAACAACATGCAGTCTACAAAGAGCGCTGTGACAGGGATCCACAGCCAAAGCTCTTAACTTGGTGCTCTCTCCCTCAGCTCACAGTTCAGATATAGTTTAGTGTTTAAGAATGGCTCTCGTCAGGGTTTGCTAACCCCTGCAGAGATGGGCTTGAACTCCGAGCTGAGCCACGGTCTCCCAAATCACCAGGCCCAGCTGAGGCCCCAGCAATCCAAATGTGATCATGGCGGGGGCCTCCCGTCTCATTACCAATCTCCATTTCAAAACAGCCTTTAAATGGGAACTAATGCATTAGCTCTCGCTGGGGGAAAAGTCTAGGGAGACTACACAGCGGCTCAAAAACGCTTTCATACATGTTTTATCAGCGGGGGAAGAGTGAGCAAGAGAGAAAAGGAGCTTGGACCGAACCATTCATTTGTTGCCCATCTTATTAGCTTGGCACTGTGTTATTAGCTGCTATTGTGCTATATAAAAGCCCCTTAGGCCTGTCCCACTGTTCGCCGAATCTGGGGTGAGCTCTGTGCCAAGTACTTTTTGGAGGTATTTGAGACCATGAAAATTCAATCCCAAACCCTCAGCATTGAGGTTTCTCACAGATAAATGAAGAGGATTAGTGGAACAATAAAACAATGTCTTACCTCAGATACCACCGTATCCTATTAATTGGGATTATAGTGGAGAAATGTGTAAAAAAAAAAAACCCACAATCTTGTATCAGTCAGTTTTTTGTGACAAGCTGTTATAAGAAACCCTGTCACTATAACAATGTCCCATCAAATAGGAAATGTGTTCCAAATTATGAACAAGTAAATACAGAAAATCATAAACAATCCAAGGAAAAAGAAAAAAAGGGAAAAAAAGCCTGGACGCGTGAAGAATGGCTCTGGAAAAGAGCTGACAATTGCAGAAGCTGTAATAACCCACCTTGGGTTGGATATGCTAGGCAATGTGTCAATTGATTCCTATCTGATGATGGACTGTGTGCCGAAATAAATTGACCTTGCCAGACGATGAGTGAAATTGATGGAGCTTTTCATCTCCGGAGGGCCGTTCCACACTCAGCCGTAAAATGGATAGAGCACAGGACAGTGATTGAGTCGGGGGAAAATGTACGGTGTGTGTTTTTCTTCTACCAAAGCTTGCTTGGTAAATAATAGTTACAGGAAAAATCACTATGCGGTAACAAGTACAGAGGTTAAGTACCAGTTGTTGACTAGATGATTAGGACTAAAAGCACACGGGGCTAAAGTGAAGCTGGTCACTGACAGATGCTACCCGTCAGAGGAATATGTTGCTCAATTACTGGGAGCCTAAATTGAAAGTGATAGTGATTTAAGTCTTCCCAATACGCCAGGCCCATTCTGGCAAACAGTCTTTTCAAGGAGCCCTTTTAAAAACCCTGCTGGAGTGTGTGAGACACAGGAGCGCCATTGATTTTCAATAACATCCCCTAATGACCTGGCCACGGTTTGATCCACGCTGTCATTATGGGCTGATATCATGGGACAGGATTGGTGGGCCTCACGGCACACAGCAGCGAGATGAGTAGTCGGAGCATTATCAGGATGAATTGGCCGTCTCTGGACAGGCGGCAAGCGCAGCCGAGGTCTTGTCGATAACAGGATGGGGCGCCTCAGGACTCCCTCCGCGGCCCACTCCAGAGCGCCTTCCGGCCTCATTAGAAAAGCAGATGAGTGGTGTGCATGAGGAGAGGAGGCGTATGAGAAGAAAGAGGAGCCTCTCCTCCACCATCCGATAGCCTGCCTCCCAGGCATTGCTCCTCTTAATGAGTCCAGACCGCGGGTCAATATGCCGCTGGGCTGCCAGTCAATACTGGTTACCTGCAACACAAACACTCAAAACCTGCTTTCATACAAAATCAATGTCCTATTAGTCCCTCCCTGTATTGCCGTGGCCCAATCTCATCGATCCCCTCTGAAGAGCTCTGCAGCCCATGTTTGACAGATTACGGTCAAATGATCTGATGGCTTAGGCTACTCTGCCAGCCAAGTCTGTTGCCTTTATGATTTTAAAGTAATAGCTTGATATCAGATGAGCAAATACTCTAAATGCTGAAAACCGAGGCACAAGCAATATCGGCAAACCCATCAGCCTCACATCAACATTCCACTCAGCAGGCTTGGCTTACAGGCAGATTCAGTTCTTGCGGTCAGCGCTGACAACGGGATGAAAGACAAGCAACGAATGTATGACATTAGGTCCAAACTTTATTCCGTACATTTTAAACCATGAATGTTCATTTTCATTTTTTTGCACGCCTAAAACTCTACTTGTTTTGTATACAAGAGTCTAAGAAAAACAACTGCACAACACCACAAGGTTGACAGAGAAAGTCCTTTCGCCGCCCACTAAAAAGTGTCCTTCTTTTCTGCCCGGGGCTGGTCCAGTTTGTGACTTGGAAGTCTTTTAAAAATTCCATCATTTTTTCATGGATAATATAAACATGTGTTAATCCAAGTTTCTCTCCATTTCACCAGTATCGTCTGCTCCCTCCATGTGATCTCTTCATTAGGGTGTTGTGTGCTGCTTTGCATAGATTGCAGATGATCCTTGTAGGGCCCCTTACAACACCCTTCTGTCATACTTCCCATCAATTGGCCAGGCTTGTCTGTTGCCTTGATATTCAACTAGGAAGTGATTCCCCATGTTTCATTTAATTTTGTTTTTCTAGAAATGGTTAAAAAGACTAATAAATTTACACAGTCATTTTGCAGAGAAGGAATATCAACAAGTTATTTACATCAGTTTTCTTTACAGAGACTGAACAAAGACCTCATAATATATATTTATCTGCATATCTCAAAGGCAAAACAAATGAACAAAACAAATTGGTAATGTAACATTGTACATTGTCATTGTTGAGGATATCCTGGTACCATGAGGTTAAATTACTGAAGGTTGAAACCAAAATCCAGTCTTTACAGTGGGTCATAATGGATATGTCTCACAATCAACTGGGATAAATATTGTAAAAGGCGTGACTAATGCACAAAATACATAAAATTCATAGAAATGATATCTATACATGGAACAAGGATAGGAAATGTACAAACTCATTTCAGGACCTCTCTTTTCGCACAAAGCTGAAAAAAGGTATTGGATTAATATATTAATAATTATCAAATATTTAAATTGGATATAAACATACACATTTTTGTGTTCTCTTCACCGACATTATTCAACCTCCAGTCCGCTAAAAATAAAGTCATGGCATGTGCTTAATCAGCCTTACACACCTTTACTTTGTACAATCATACCCTTTCCCTTAGGGAGATTTGCTCTTCTCTGATGAAGAGCAGTGCATTTTGTTCAGAAAAACATTTCAGATTGGGGGAGTGGGGCTTGTGAGTGCGTCTAGTAAGATTTTGTGCACTTTTCTAAGAAGCTACCGAGCCTCTACCTCTTTGGGGTTGCGAGATGGGGAGTAGTCCCGTGGGTCCTGGGTAGTGGTGAGGGGGGTAGTCCTCCTGGGTGAGGCTGGCCTGGCACTGCCGGCTGGCACGAGGGGCGGAGGTGCACTGAGTGCGGCAGTAGGGGGTGTTCTGTTCAGAGGGCCATTGTGTCCTGTAGAGGGGCTGAGTCTAGGATATGGCATGCCACCTAGGTGGGGCATAAAGGGGGGCATGTGGGGTAGATGGCCCTCCATGGGGGACTGGTGCAGCTGATGGAGGCGCGCTCTGTCCAGCTCCTCCCTCAGGTGGAGGCGCTCTCGCTCCTCTGCTTGCTGTCTCATCCTCTCGTGCTCCCTGCGCACCTCCAACAGGTGCTCGTGGTGAGAGTAGTCATGAGCCTCCCTCTCACGGTAGGCTCGCTCCTGTTCGTACACACTCGGGAAACGATGTCCTTGCTCGGCCCGGAGCTGGAAGTCCATGCGCCGCTGCAGGTCCAGGCTGCGGTAGGCCTCTCTGAGTGGGTCCCATGGGAAGGCAGGGTGGGGCAGGCGCTCTCTTCCCGCCAGGGGGCTCACTCCCATGAAAGGAGCCATGCGAGCCCGGTCTAACACGTTGAGGCTGCCCATCTGGGGCATGGCACTCATGGAGAGGGGCAGGGAGTGCGCCATGGGGACACCATGCAGGCCAGGTGCAGGGATGTCACTACCACGTGGTGAGGGAAGAGGGTGCTGCTGGGACAAAGGTGGGTGGTGGTGATGCGGGTTTCCAGGCTGGCTGATGTGAGGAGGAAGAGCTTGGGCTGGCGGTTGGGGGGCAGGCTCGGAACTCACCACCATGACCTCCTGTTCCTCCTTTCTCTCCTCCTTAATCTTCATGTCATTTTTAACCTTGTGGAGGAGCTCTGCAGGTGGAGGCTCCTTTCTTTCGCTGTCCTTGAGTGTGGGTGGGGGCCCACCTGCCATCTTCATGCCCTGCTCATTGATCACCGCCTTGGAGTACGGAGAAGGGGAACGTTGAGCGGGTTTGATGGAGTCTTCCGAGGATCTCCTCTCGAGCATCTCCTTGCCAGGCGAGCGGCTCTCCTTCACCTTCACGTCAGCCAGCGTGGAAGACTCTCTGTGGCGCTCCAGCAGCTCCTTCTCCTCACGGATCCGGTCTACACTGCCACTGTGATGTCGACCTGAATCACTCGAGTTCTGGCTGTTCGAGCGAATCAGGCTGCTGATCTGGTAGCTGACTGGTGCAGAGGCTGGAGATGAACGGTTAGAGTGACGGTTGCGATCCACAGAATCCCTGGAATGACACGATAAAACAGTTCAGTCGGTGCCAGTTAAAACAAGCATCATATGGATGGGTTGTGTTTATCGATATGATTTACTTGGATTAGATTTCCACGATAAAATGTGATTCTTTCAAAAAAATATTGGTTACCGTGCTGCTTTCTTCGGATAATGCTTACTGCCTTTACATTTGACAGTGATATATTATCAGCCACAGAGATCCTTCCAGTTTTTGTCAGATGACTTATCTCACAGCAGCTTGCTGCCTGTTTGATTTCTATCTGTTTCATTGTTGGATCAATGAATTCTATCTATTTCAGTTTTGGATACACAGATACTACAAATGAACTGGAGAATTACCACTGTTTCCATTTTGTCCAAAGATAATTCGATCATCTTGTATATGTGGTAATGCTGGCTGGAAAAGGGATCATTATTGTGGCTGTGTCTTTAGAGTTGGGATCATGTATTTGTGTGGTTATGTGGACAATTTTGTATATGCAGATATTCACAATTTCTGCTTTACATTTGTTATGTAATTTGTTATGTATGTATTCTTATGCACATCGAATGGAGACACATGCACATAATGCTTTGAAACAATACAGTGAAGTGTTGAATTGTGATGAAACTGAGAGCTGATATCCTCAAAATAATACCTAAATGACAGGACATTCAAATATTCAAACTGACCTGTCTTTATCCTTCTCCTCTTTGCCAATGGACGGGTCTCTTTTCTCTCGTTCCCTCTCCCTCTCCCGTTCTCTCTCTCTTTCCCGTTCTCTCTCTCTCTCTCTCTCATGGCTGTTGGCTGAGCTGCTCCTCTCAGCGTCTGCGGTTTTGGGCCACTGCGGCGGGGTGGGGAAGGACGGCGGGGTGCGTCGAAGTCGGTTCCAGGTGTCGTGGTGGGGGCTGCCAAACGTGGGCAGTCCTCCTGGTCCCTCCTTGGTGCCAAACATATTGTTGGACCCTGGAGGGAAAGGGGGAGACATGCATGGGACCCACTGTAAGTTAATTGGGCACAAAACCTTCTTGAGGACACGTAAGATGAGAAAGACTCGACAACAAAAGCTGCTTTTGTCTTTGTCTCTGGAGGTTCTCTCACTAAAGCTGTTTGAAAGAGTTAGAGGTTAATGGCTCCCCCCACCAGAGAAAAAAAAACTCTACTCATTTGCTTTTGGACTTAAGGGCTTCCCCCCTCCCTCCCTTTTTTGAGCTGGATGAACAGGGGAGACTCACTTGCCCTCTAGACTTGAGAGCTGTGAAAAGCCAAGGGAGACCTTCGCATTCCACAGCATGTCTATTCCAATCACATCCATTTTCACAACAGGGTGACCGATTTGGCACACAAAAATAGGAGGGATGAAGAGAAAGAGAGAAAGGCATAGAGAGAAGGATGCAGGGGGGGAAGAGAAAGCCCTCCATGGTGGTGCAGAAGGGGCTTGTCAAATAATTAATTGATGAACTGCCACCAAACAGCGGACCTGAGAGTGCCTGTTGGCAGCAGCACAGCGAGATTAAAGCCAGGCTGTTGGGGACATGGTTGGTGGATGAGGTGGAGGCAGGGAGGAGGTTTGCTGTGGTGTGTTGTACTGCCTAGTTGGGCTTCCCTGGGCTATGGCTGTTTTGACACAGAAACTAGAGCTAAGTGTCTTGATTTTTTTTTTCCTCCCCTCCTGGCTCTCCCTGTGGTCTAACGCTGCCCTGCTCTGTTCTGTTACTGGCCACAGGGGCCAGATTGAAGGGGGGAGCGGTGGAGGAGGAGAGGGGGGCCAGCGCTTACCAAGCGAGGGGTTGCCTAATCCTCCGAAGGCACTGCTTGAAAGGTTGCCGAGGCCGCCAAAGGAACTGGAGCGACTGAAAGGATCTGTAAAATGCCAAACAGGGATTAGCAAAAGGGGGGGCTGGCTAGCGGTGCTCACCCCAACACCAACCCGTTCCACTCGGCTTTTCTCTTACAAGCGAGCTGTGGTTTTTTTTTTTTTTTTTAAGCGCTGCCGCCCTAGCTCTCTGCCTGGTAATCCTACAGCAGCCAGGTCGCTCAGATGCTGGATTCACTGCCACTAACTGGAGTATCTCTGACCCCGCTGGGGCTAGTGGAACAACACTGCTTGATGGGGAAATTAGTTTTGAGTTGTTGGAGCTGAGATGAAAATAGACTGCGGTAGGGCAGGGGTTACTCAAGGCTGTAAAAATTAGGCTAGACAGACCACGATGATTTAACTGGAGAAACTGCGTCTGATGGGCTCCACCGGCTCCGCAGACTCGAGCCTCCAAATTTATCAGCATAGCACAAATATTTACCCAGAGAAGTCAGTGAACAACATTCATCAACTGTTAATTTGAAGTCCCATTTTAATTCAGCAAAATCCATCAGGAAATGCAGAACTTATCAACAGATTAGGGTTTAAGGATTTTCAGCTCTGGGGCTTGTTAATATATCAGAAAAGACAACAATTGAGAAATCTCCTCTGCCTCATGCATGAATTCCCCGGACAGGAAAAAATTGTTTGCTAAATCTTCCTCCTCACTGCACCATGTATTCATAAGCACAAAATGGATTGACTCAAGGGCTTATTCCATGAAATCAACTTACCACTCTGAACCCAAACAGTGTCTCAGATGGAAAATAAATGAATGCATCATGAAATAATCAAATGCACAAATAAATCCAACAACATGAACTCCCTTCCATTAAACCAAGGAATTAAAAATCAACTTTGCAAGCATATAGAAAATACTGTCATATATGCTGCACTGTGTAGAGACTGACTACAGCGGTCAGCTGGACTCCATGTTAACCTTCAAATGAACCTGAGATGAACACTAGAAATATCTGAGCTTCAAATCACACCCTGGTGGCTTGTAATGTGCTTAAAACATGAGCGCAAAAGAGAGAGAGAGAGTGAGAGAAAGAGGAGGAGATAAATGTATAAAAAAATTTGAGCATGGGGTTACTTACACTTACCTGCCAAATGGCTAGGAGGCAGGAAGCCGCTGGGGTGGGGGGCAGGGCCATATGGAGAGGGGGCCGGGTGGCCGGAGCCTATCAGAGAGGAGAGGACATAGAGTTATTATTATCCAATTGTGACCCCTGTGGTTAGCCAGGACTTAAAATGTAAATGTGAGCAAATGAAGTTATTTTTCTGCAACAGCATCACAAACCTGTTGAATATTCATGCGGGCTAGAGGTGGCTGAGTAATGTCAATGAGCGAATTAGCAATTGACAATTTGCTTTTATTTCAGCTATTGCATGTTTGTGTTTGAATCTATAGTTGCTTGTTGAGGTTTCTCTTTCACAAAACACTGCTGCCATCATCCATATTCCATGAATTGTTAATGAAAGAACCAATTACAGGAGTGCCTCTGACACACCACCGCATAATTACCAGTCAAAGGCCGTTCGCCTCTCTGTTGCCCTCCAACGCAGGGCAAATCAGTCAATTACCTAACCGAGAGTCATCCATATTCATAGACATATCTGACTCCATTTACTGGCAAAACATTTGCTACAAAAGCACTATAATTAAGTGAACATTACATGAGAGGAGAGAAAAAATTATGCCATTTCATTACAGTGGTGGAGGAACAATTTGGAAATGTGGCTATAAATGCTCATTTACATAAAGACAAAACTGGCACTGCACGGCTTTGAGAATGGGATCATTTGAGTGTTTTGAATGATTTGTCTTGCAGGGTGCGCTTCACCCCCCTGCACTGGGTACTGGGAGACCCCACTGACCTGTGGAAGAGAAGAGGGGTCGTGCCAGGTCATGAGGGTACGGGAACCCTGGGAAGACTCCTGGAGCTGGGGGTCGACTGAACAGGTCCAGCTTCCCATTCATGTCTAGTTTGTGAGGATCCAGCTGCATTTGCTATGGGTTGAGAGAGGTGGAGAAAGGGAGAGGGAGACAGACAAAGAAAATTAGGTCGGTAGACAACAGCACCAAACATTTCCAACGGCAGAGCGAGAGGGGTTTATCCTCGGCTAGACTGGGTGAGAGATCAGAGGAAGACAGATACATCAACAAAGGCTCCATGTCGCCAGTTCTGGCCAACTGTGTTATAACAAATATATGTAAGCTGATTAGGGACACAAAATCCTTGGTAACGGGGTTCAGGGCCAAGGAAGAGCAGACATCACTGGGCCACTGGCATTAGCAGAGGATCTCAATGGTGAGGCCACACCATCCTCTGTCAGTGAGAGGAGTTTGCAGACAAGCATATTTTTTTTTTGTCTTGTCACATGTTGCATTTTGATCCACACAACTATTACTTCAACTACAAATTCAGTCACCGAGTGCTATAAATGTGTTATGATCGGCTACTCATGGCCTCATGTTTCAGGAAGTGTAACCTTCTCAGTGAACAAGAGGAGACACAATTTTTGTTGGATTTCTTATCGCTATTAACTTCTACAGCCTTCTGTTTCTTTTCTGTAATCTGCCTTTGCCTACCCACATGGACTCTGTGAATCCAGCAACATGATTATAGATTATTTTACTGGTAAAGATCAAACTATGACATAACCAGCCCAACCTACGCCATTACCAATATACCGTATCTGGTTTTACATGACAGCAAGATTCCTGCAAGACATCATTATCCATCTCACGCACCTTCATTTTCTGCTGGTGGTGGTAGATCTGCCATGCGATCTGGACATGCACTGCGCACCACTTGCCAGGTTTCTAAAAATTTAGAGAGAAACTGAGGTTAGCCTGCTGGCTTTGATATAGGGAGCTAAAAATGGATTCTGGCATTGAGATTTTCTGGCCAAACTACAAAGTGGGAACTCGTCAGAATTTTCAACCAGGCAACGGATGAAGAAAATCTAACCCTGACTTTAGCCCAATAGAGACCTCAAAGCTAACCTTAAATGCAGCCAAAACCCTGCAATTCCTTGATCAGGAATTAATGAAGAATTTGCAGTTTGAGACTTTGTGGCCTGGCCAGAGGGAGGAACTACTTACCCTAACAGATGTCCTGAACGGATCTGTTATCTGTATGGACAAACAGACAATCATTATCACCAACAACAAAGATAAGTAGCCAAAATGTGCAGTTCTGCAGAGCTAAGGAATGGCCGGCGGTGGGTGGCTCAGTTCACACTGGGACTTTCCATTCTAAAAAAGAATGCATGTCCTTACTTCTGTGACCATAGAGATGCATGAGGACACATGCTTTGCCTGAAAAGATGTGAGTGCAAATACTTGCATTCACATCTCCCTCAGATGAATACTGTATGTAAGGCACATGTGTGGCTTTCACCAGAAGGGGCAGACAGGGTCGGGTGCTATCGGCCGGCTTACCCGCGGATCCTTCTGTAGGAGTGTGTGAGGTACTGCTCCAGGACGTGCCGCTACGTCGATGGGATTAGATGCCTGACAGAGAGAGAGACAAAGGGAAAGAGATGCGTGGTGATCAGCCAGAGCTAGTTACATTTACAGATTACTGGAAGAAAAAAACTACAGCATCCACAACACTTTGGGAGGTATTCTGACGTCATATCCCTCAGTTTAAAAAGGAATAGCTTTGTGTAATTGTAATTTTCTACCTTGCATTATAATAACGCTTATATTCCTTGGTGTCATGCCCTCACAATGTCCTCACATACAATGCAGATACACACGCTGGTGTGATGGAAACATGAGAAACCGATCGAAGATCCTCGAGCTAGTGATGCCAGCATCACTCCAACCTTATATCCTCCTTCAGGAGCACTATAGCTCACTAATCCTCAACGACTGCTACTATATGGCTGACGTCAGTAGATAAAACTGCAATGACGCTGCAGGCGCTGAGCCATGCCAGAGTAACACATCCCTGATCTCTCCCATCTCCTGAGTTAGTCCTTGGAGTGCGAGTGCCTAGATCAGCCTTATTAATCCGTCCCTACTGTACATCAGTGATAGGAAGATCCTGCAGCATGACCTGGGTCAGCAGGTCCTATAAACAAACACACATCCCGAGCCGTTCCCCACAAGATCCCCTCCAAGAATACTTAGTAGGGGCTTTGGACGCAAAAGAGTGTTCCTTGAACCATCTGGAGGGGCCTTTGACAAAAGGGTCCGTCCATGACAGAGCCCCCTGGGAATAGGGCCAGAGGATTTAGGCCAGCTTTGATTGGTGGCTTACACTGGGTCACAGCCGCTGGGCATCTGCCAGACAGACTCACGTCCTCCCACCCCCTTCACATCCCTCACATCCCCAAAGGCCCTGCATCTTCTCTCCTTCGCTCTCCTAAGCAGACAGACGTCACTTTCCTATCTTTGGCATGGCCTGTCACGGCTCGGGTCAGCACGCAGCTCTGACCCTTGTTCAGGTCCACTCAAGTCTGACAGAGTATTATAGATGGATTTATGGATTTAAATGGGATGGGGTGATGTTTATGTTTATGATTGTTTAGGATTGTGTTTGTTTAGGATTGTGTTTGCATTATTCATTCTGTTTGCATTATCCATTCTTCGGGTATGGACCTCAGAGGAATTTTGTGTAGTAAAATACTGAATGTACTGCAGTACTAGAAGTGTTCTGTGTTAACTAAAATTTCTTTTATTTCTTCTTCAGATACCCTTTTGATTATTTCTTTTATGACACACATACAATGCATGCAGTGTCCTTCATCCAAACCAAAGATTACAGCAAATCAAATAAATAAATAAACTGCGTTAGCTTTGGTGTGAGAGAACCTACAAAAACTTGGTTCATTGCAGCAGGTGACATAGAGCCCTTTTTCAATGAGTTTTTAATGTTAAGATATTATCAGCACTATCTTGGTGCTGCTGTTCACATTCCCTAAGACGCAAATTCAAACAATGCACTACAGAATTATTACACTCTTTGTTTACGTATTTATGTGTAGAAAGAACTGTATATATGCTTTATTTCATTATTTTAATTAATTCTATACTTAAATGACCTTGATGCATTGATACACTGTAGTACACATCTGATTCTACTATTTCCAAGCAGAGTTATTTATTATTTCCTTTCATTAGTTTCCTGTGGTGAGTGTGTGTATCCATTTACAGCAGGGCACTTAAACTGCTTCTTTGCGCTGACGATAGGCGACTCTCCTGGAGTGCATTTTACAAAGAGCAAAAAAGTCAACTTGCAATGGGTTTTTTCACTTGTATCTATTTGTATGATGTATTTTGTGCCGGTGCCTCCGTAGGTTCTCTGCCTGTTTGTAGATCGTGGTTTGAGGGTATGGAGGTGGGGCTGACCTTGGGCTGGAAGGCTCCTTGCAGCGAGCTGAAGGGTCCTGAGTGTGGGAGCAGCGGGGGCATGCCTGGCATGGTGGGGGGATAGGAGGGGAAGAACTGGGGAGAAAAGAGGAGGATGGGAGACACAAAAAGACACAAAACAAAATCATACAGAGATACACGTACAGGACTCAAGCATACGCACACACAAAACCACAGCCACAGTAAGTGCTCTCATGGCAACATTCAAATATGTCAAATATTTGATTTGCCAAATGCAAATACCAAATTTAAATTCGAATGACAAAAAGAAACTCACGTTTGAATGTCTGATGAATGGATTGTCCAGTTTGGGGGTGTATTTGTCGAACTGGAAGAGATAAGAGGGAAAAGAATTAGGACACAAAAATCAACAAAATGATCGACTTCACCAAAATCCTTCACGAAAAAGCCATCTTTTAAAATAACATCTCATTATTTTTACATCACAAAAACAAAACACATGATTAACATCTGCAACTGGTAATAAGCAGGGGTTTGATCCAGAATAATAAGCCCTGGAGTAAAGCAGCTGGCTTGCACCGGTCATGGGTTTACTTAAACTGCATGGTCAGATAGGCAGTTAAATTACTAACAATACGACCGCTTTAGCAGCCTGCCAAGATGAAGACAGCCTGCATGATTTTCCAATTGAGCATACAGACGTTGGGCGTGGAGGCCCAGCTTGGGAATCAGAGCGTTTTAAAACCAGACCAGTTGTTTCTATTCACTGGAAAATCTGTAGAAATGTGAATCTAATTGCTTTTGACTGCTATGGTTTTATTTCATTTTTTTCTTTAAAACAAGCCCTGATGGTATAGATGAGAGGGGAGTGCGTGGAGACATATAGCTTGTTTTGGGTGATAGAAAACCAGACTTCAAAAGAGATTTTGTCAAAAAAAAAAAAAAAAAAAAAAAGGTCCAATTCTCTGCATAAAATCAAAGGAAGAATACATGGAGCCTCTTGTGTGTCTGTCTTTTATGACTGAATCTGAATGGAGAAGACGACATCTGCAACGGTTAGGAGCTAATTCAGGACATCTCAGCATGAAACTGATATAACTCTGACATGCTGAACTGATGAGAGGAAACCTTTTCTGTGGTGGAGCTTCTGCCTACCAGAACGATCAGAGTTACAAAAACTATGTCGTCTGAAAAAATGTTTCTGATCACGTCCTGAACACATGGGAATCTAGTGAGTAAGCTGAGAGGGAGCAGAGGGAGGGAGAGAACGGAGAAAGTTGCCCCGTGTATGAATGGGGACTTTGTACGTGTGTTCGCAAGCCAATACTGGCCCTCTATTTTGAAACAGGCTAATTACAAGCGACAGTAACTTATTCCTATTCCGCAAATACACAAACCATTTGCAGGTACTTTTTGCGAGTGTTTTCACAAAGCTCTCTTGGCAGGCGCAGACGTTTTGGGTTTACATAAAGCAGGAAAATGAGTGGGTATGAATCAGTGTTTCTGTGTGCGCGCGTGTGCAGCGACACGGGTGGTTGAGGGGGGAGCTGGCTGCAGGGTTGGCTGAGCTGCTGGTGGAGACGCGAGTTTGGGTCAGGGGCCCTACGGTGAAGCAGGGCCATTCACATCTGCGCACAAAATGGCCGCAGCGGCAGCAATGGTGTCGGCGGCCCTGTTTGTGGGCGATAATGGGCCCAAATCAAAGACAGACAGCCTACTGAGAGGAAACGCCGAACTAGCTTCCGAGCTCATTAAACAGCTCTTCTGCATTTTTGAAGGCGCTGCCTGTTTAATGTCTGACACTGGGAGAGGGAATTTGGCTGTTTTACGGCCTTGTAAAAAAAAAAAAAAAAAAAAAAAAAAAAAAAAAAAAGGCAAAAGAAAAAACAAAAACTCTTCCCCTTATAATTTATGGTGCCTGTCACAGTTTTATAGTTAACAGCTTTGGCTAATTAAAGCTTAATATTTCATCTTATAACAATTAAGGATATTCCTTGTCCAAAGACATGGCAGGGGCAAGGGGGCGGGGTAGGAGAGACACTCAGTGCTGCCATTTGGCAAGCCAGCTGCTTGAGGGCGTTGAACAATAAACAAAAATAGAGGCTTCATAATTTCATTAATTACAGCCATTAGCCATGTACTGTTACATAGCTGAGATGAGATGGTGTGTCTAGAGAGCAGGAGAAAATATGAGAGACAGACAGAGAGAGAGAGAGAGAGGCTGCACGACTGGGCCATACTTGGTTCGCCTTTTCATGACAGTACAGTAAAAACAACCACAACATCATCATTACTCCTGCCTCTCTAAGCAAGAAGAAAAACAGCATTGTTACTGCGGGGAGGAAGGGAGGGGAAAAGGCATAAGTTAAGTAACAACACAGTTTCAATTAAAAGGCAAAACACAGCAGAAGACATTAATGGCAGTCTCAAATTCCATTGTAACAACACAACAGATGGGGGTATGCACATCACGGGCTACATAATGCCAGCATTAGCGAGATGAGGAAAATCACCTCTTTCATCTTCAAAGACAGGACTGTGCACTGTATATAATTCCTTCCATGTCAGGAATGAACAGCAGGCCAGATAACGGCACGGACTCTATTCTTATCTGAGACTGTGCCATAAATACCAGAGCTTTGATTTCTAATGTTCAGGAGGGGGATAATCTTGGAGCAGGGCCTTAATGGGTCCACAGGCTTTTAATCAGAGGTCAAGATGGATCAGATCTATTAGACAAAATGCTGAAAAGCTACAAAGGTCTGAATCGAATGTTGGAGATTGCCGTGCATTTGGAATGACGGATGAATAGTCATAACCTTTTTTCCTCCACACTAATCTGAGAGCTGCCAGTGTTTGACTCCCCCCCCTCACCCCCATCCCCCAGACTAATGGCAGTCAAAGCACGGAAGCAATTACAAACATTATCAAAACAGTTTTGCGGTGATGTCATCCCCCCTTCATCTGCAATGAAGTCACTTGACCGACTGCAAGGCTTTGAAATTGTCATTGGCAAGTACAGTTGCCGTTGAGTTGTGCGCACACACACACGCACACACACACACACATATGGCAAGAAACTCGCACACAAACATACACAAGTCCGCAGGAATGCATTCACACACAGATCTGTTTGACGGCGCCTTTGTTGCTCTGAAGAGGCAAATGAAAACATTCAAAACCATTTAAAACACATCCATATGCAAACAATTGAAAAGCCTGCCTTCAGGCAAATCCCCTTTTTTTTGATCCTCGGCAAACACTGAACAGCAAAATCTATGTCGAAGTTTAGAAGAAGGTGAATAATTTGAGATAAATTTGGTTAACGTTGGCCTGTTTGGCAGACGTGTCACAAGTTGGAAAATGGCCTCTATGAAAAGTGATGCATACTGTGGATGTACGGTTTTCAAAATAACTCGGCTGCGTGTGAAGAAGTTGTGAAGGATTAAAGCACGTGACCAACCAGAGCAGCGACTAGCAACGTATGTGGAAGAACTAGTAGATGTGCTAGTGTGTGTGTTTGTGTGTGTGATAAGGGGGGGTTGGCAGCCAGTGGGCCATATCTGCCCAGTATTTGTCCTTATATTACAGATGTGATACTCCCAGCTTCTCAGCTCTCAGGCTTTAGCAGCAGAACAGTATACAGAAATCAAAAGAGCAAAATTCAAACTGAGTCAGTGTCACATTTTTTGAAGGGAGGGGTTCCTGCAGCTACGGGACATATTTGGTGTATTTTGGGGTAAAGAAAAAAAAACGGGAGGAACTGATCGAAGAGGAGATTGGGAGGGGCGACAGGTGGGTGGGTGGGAAGTTATGGGAGCTTTTTGTTACTTATCCTCACATTTCTGGCTTGGGTACGCACCATGGGGGGTGCGGTGGGCGGGGTGAGGATGGCGGCCGGGGGCAGACTGGCGGGGAAGGGCGTGAAGGTGTGCTGGTGGGTGTGTTGGTGCTGGTGCATGTGCTGGTGTTGGTGAAACTCGGCCCTCAGGAGCGACACGGGGGCCAGCGGCGAGGCGGACGGCCCCCGGCCCCGCTCTGAACTCTGAACCAGGAAGCGGTTGTTCAGCTCCTGCCTCAGGAGGTCATGCTCTGCAAGAAAGGAGAGCGGGGAAAACCAAAAAAAGACGAAAAAAAAAAAGAAAAGAAAGAAAAAAAAAAAGGGTTGGGGAGAGGGAAGGGGGGGGACACAAGAAAAAAGGCACGGACGCCCAGTCAGTCTTCACAACAAGGGTAGAAGAGAGGAAAGAAAATAGTCACCTGGCATTCTCTGTTTCTCCAGCTCATGCTGTGAGGGTTTTCTACGTGGGGACTCATTGGTGGTGGTAAGAGAGTTGCCTGTGACAATGTGCCAATCAGAATCCCCGAATGAGGCTGGCAATACATGATTGGTTGGTTGAATGATATCAACAGGCTGGTATCTAAAGACAAGAGAGAACCAAGAGTCATCCCAGCAGAAAACACACACACTCTTGCCCTCTATTAGAAAGTCAGCGCACAACTTGGCATATTTATTACATGTTTTGGAGACACCCATCATCGCTGGAGACAATTGTTTCCTTGTATTGCAGCATGAAATTGCTTGTTTTGATTAAATCACTGAAGATATTACCAAATCTTTACAAATCACATACTGTTAGCAGGAGGAAACAGAATTCTGGTTGCATCAGATTGCTGACTGAGTGCAGCATTTTTCAACACGTGACTGCTACAGTGCTGCTGCTTCAGTACGCTGAAGATATCTCCAGCTGTGATGGCTGTCCAGTTGTTAGCTGACATTTTCCAGTGGGGCATCCAAGTGACCTCATCACCCTTTTAAAATCTAAGCTACTATGAATACAGTCCATGTTATGTTCTCCACCAGTGAAAATAAGACCTAACATTAAAGCTCGTGACTTGTGGGAGAGGCAGCGTAGTACCGCTTTTTCTAATTGAATTAGATTTATTTCCAGTCTGTGCTGCGCCACGGTGATTGGCTCGTGTTTCAAATTATTGAAGGGTATTCGTGGCATTTGTAGCTGCAGCACTAACTGGACTGCATTGCTGATATTTACAGACTTAAGGAATATGCTGACTTTTTAGAAAAGACCTCTTTAATTGGCTGCTGTGCTTCATTATCTCATGTGCTACATATGGTGCTTCTGACATGCCAAATGATCATTTACTATTTACTATATGTACTCACTTTGAAAACCAACTCGCCCTTATTTACCTAAATGTTTTCCTTTAGCAATAAAGTACATCAGTGTAACTACGCAGTAAATCAGTAAAGGCGGAAATAAACCATCATATCTTTAGCAAATGCATCATTAGGGGTATGCTTAAATATATACTTGGACATACAGTACTGTGCAGTATCAAAGAAAATATAACACAAATGTAATAAATCAACACTTACCAGATGAGCAAATCATACCTGAACGCTGGTGATATTAGTTGAAACATTTTCAACTAATTATTCCAGGTTCTCCGGTTACTTTGCACTGCTACTCTAGCATTCGATGCTCATTTAAATATTTTTTTCTTATAACTGTAATGACTAGAGTAGAGCTGCGCAGCCAAGTCTAGTGTAACTGAACATAAAACACAGCCTGGAATATAAAATCAGTCAGCATGCAACAGCCTGTCTCCTGAGCGTACATGTCATTACACATCAATATTCAAAGATGCAGCTGAATGTGTTAGTACAAAACATACTACCACTGTTTGCAATCATTTTGTCTAACTAACTCAGAAAGGGCACTTAAAGTCAGTGTTTGTGCCTCTACAAGCTACAGTGTATACTAAGAGCTTGTGTCCGCACTGAAGCTACCATTAGCAAGTGAGGTGCGCGGCTTTACCTGGGTAGGGGGTGCCGGCGGGGTGCCCAGGCACCACTAAACTGTTGGTCGGTAAGGTCGGTGGTGGAGGCAGTGTGGCTGGGGTTGCAAACATGGCCGGATGGCGATGGGCCGGGCTCCGTAGAGAGGAATAGTGCGAGGTAGAGAGATTAGCTATGGACAGAGGCAAGGCGGGGGCTGAGGATGGGAGCCCGCTGAGGTGGTGGTGAGGGGATGGAGGCAAGTGCTGTTTGGGAAGAGCCACTGGACTGCTGCTGTGGCTGAAGATTTAATGGCAGACAAGATATAATTCTCCATTAAAAGAATGATGATTTAATAATACAAAAAAACACAGAGTGCATTTTATACTTATTCACAGAGTGTTCAGTCAGAAGGCAGCAGCATGACACATTCAGGGAGAGCACCTTGTGGTTTATATGCGATAACTGTGTGTAGGTTTGTTGTATTTATGTCTTCACTTGCTTTGTTTCTGGCTCAGCTCTGCTTGACACTTTGCTTTGACATCATAAGAATGATTTTCCAATAAAACTTCTTACACTGAAATAAAAAAGGTGAAGGCAGACTCTGAGAGGATGAGGTGAAGTGGGAGAGAGTTGAATGTGCTGTATGTACCACAGCGTTGCTCAATTAAAAACAGTAAATCTGACAGCTGGTTATTGCAAGTTTGTGTGGCGGAAAAATCAATATCCGTGTGAAAACAGTCAATATTGCGTCGAGTAACGTGCTGTACGGTACCATGTCGCACCGGACTACATTACATTAATTTGGAAATCGCAGTTATTTTATTGCTGCCTCCACTAGACCGTCAGTAAGTGGAACATATCAAAGGAAAGCAGCAGCGTCTGCGGCGCAACACCCTGATTAGGTACAAAAGGTGAAACATTGAGACTGAACAGCTCCATGGACACAGAATATCTGTTCCCTCACTCTTAGTCAGTGGTGTAAAGATTTCTTACACAGACACACAAACATGGCGTCAGCGTGTTACACTTTCTTGCGTGCTCCTGCATCTGTAACCAAACAGGCCCATGTAACAACCTACCTGATGTCGTGGAGGCTGTTGTACAGCGGGTGATGCACCTGGTGGCTGATTACCGGCCGTGCGTGGTGCTGTGGGGGCGGAAGGACGCGGGGCTCCTGGTGCGAGTGTGGGTGAGGAGGGTGGGGCTGGGGGTGGGGTGGCGCCCTCAACAGGGGAGGGGTGGGGACAGGGGGTGGAGGATGCTGCTCCTTCTTGACACTGAGAGGAGGCGGGGTGGGGAGGCGCGACCTAGGGGCCTCGAGGGGGGCCGCCGCTGCAGCGGGGGCAGGGGAGCCCGTCGGTGCCGAAGCCGGGGTGGGGCTTGGCACGGGAGGTGTGAAGGGCACCTCACTGTTGCTCTGCTCCTGGCTGCGCTGAAGCCCGGATACTTTGGCTGAGCTACAAGTCTTTGACTCGGGACTCTCATTCGTTGGCACACCTGAGAAGAAAATGAAACAGTACAGCGTAAGAGGAAAATGTGTCTGAAAAAGCTTATCTGACAGTTTAAATTACGTTGAGGCCATCTGAGATGTCAAGCTGTTTCCTGATTTGATTCAAAAACACATGATGCCCAAATCAGATAACAGGAGTCCCTGTTTGCCACTGTGTTTTTCAGAGGAGTGTACATGATCAATGGAAAGTTCGACATGGCCCCCTTTCCTCCTTTATAGTGTTGTCCCAGTGTCTTCTGCCCAAGGTTCCCCTTGTTTCCCTCTCCCTGGGTTCCTTTAAGTGTTTAATCAGGTCATTTTCATGCTTGACTATAATCAGATGATCCAATTTCTTCCCGCAATCCAGTCAGTATGAATAAATCACAGCTAATTAAAGTTAAATGTCGGCCCCTATTCAGGGCTTTGCTGAGCACACACTCTGGCATGAAATAATTATGTTTCAATTGTGCTGTGAAGGGAGATCGTGGCCCCTTATCTTGGCCCCTCTGCCGCTGCGCCTTTCTATCCTCCCTTCCTGATCTTTCAGGGGATTTGGGAAACCACAGCAAAGCACTCTGAACTCGACCACTTTGTCTTTACCATTCATCAGGGGTCTTTTCAACAGACGAGAAGCTTTTATAATCGGCATTCCACTGAACAACGACTTTTCATACTTAGGCTGTTGCAATTTAATGACTGTAATTATATGCTGTTGTAGCAGGAAAATGAAAGTGGCAGAAAATGCAGCATCTCGACACCTTTCACATACAAAGGCTCTCAAAGCACTTACGAATCTTAATGAAAAAGAAACGACGTTTGACGATCTCCTGCTTCTCTCAGAGTTCAAAGGAAAGCAAAATGGGCCACAAAGAAATCGAGTTTGAGGAGATGGTAGCGCTACAACTACAACAGCTAAAACACTACTATAGCCCCTCAACTCATTAAAGCCGCTCACGGTCTAATTTGTTTTAAGCACGGAGACATCACATGCATAGAAAAATCAGAGCAGGAAAGTGTTCACACGTGGAAAGAGAAAGATAGAGACAGAGGAAGAGAGAAGACAGCCTGGTGGAGATGAGGCTCTCTAAGCGGCTCTAATCTACAGCTCTGATGCAGCAGTACTTCAGTCAGAAGGCTTACTAGCGCCTCAATTAAAAAAAGCTCCACGGGCACTCTCGACGGTACCAAAAAAAAATGAGAAGAGCCGGGAGCTGCTGTCAAGCCAGTGAGAACTCGACATGCAGCCCTCTAATGGAATATCCAGTCCCTATTAACAGCCTGCTTAATCTTTCAAGGATCCTAACACCCATAAAAAGACCAATAAAAAGGCAGGGCAGAGCTTTTATTTTTTTATTTGTCGAGCTCCCCCTCCCTCACTCCTTGCGTTTTATGGGAGAACTGGGGCTGGCTAAGGTATCACGATTTTCTAATGAATTCCGGGGTCCAGGCGTATATAGACCTCCCGATTTATAGGGGTCTGGGATTTGGATTAAACTGTCAAGCTCTCGCTCCTGCAAGCGAAAGAGAAAGAGGAAGACTGAAGGCAAAGACAGAGATACGGGCGCAGACAGACAAACAGGCAAAGAAGCAAATATCCACAGTTGAAATGTCGCCGCTGGGTGATGTTGCCGTGGCAACCTGTTCTCCCAGACACAATGCGAGGCAAGTGATACTGAAGGAAGTCTCACTACGACCACTAGAAGACAGAGAGGGGATTCTAATACTAATGCTGGGAAGCCAGGGCCACAGTGAGCGCTGGGTTATCTTAATGATGATTCTAATGGGCTCTAATGGAGGCAGGGAGGTATCAGCTCAGACCAACCCATCCCTCATTAAAATCTCTGCAAGCTAAGACACGCACACACACACACGCACAAATGCACACAGCGTTCGCACAGTTTTTCAAGAGTAAAATTCAAGCACTTTCAAGGTACCTAAACCAAAACTTTCCAGACTCTCAAAGCCTGTATCGTCTAAACTGTTACTATTAAAGGCAACTGCAAAAAATGAAGCTTACAGAATTCTTCTATTCCCACAGCAATCAATGGATACTGTCATTTTGTTGCTGTTACAAGTAGCTCATATTAACTGTGAATGTATTTTTTGATCATGGTTATTCAATGCGTCCTAATTTCAAGGTCAGGAGACAACAAACAAATATGACGACAAGATTTCTGGATTACATGAGTGATTGTGCAGATGAAACATCAGATTATGTTGGATATCAGGCATCTTTCATGCACTGTATTTGAATTCAAGCCTATTCCCAACCTTAAAAACATGGCGGTTCGAATGAAGCACTTTCCAAACTTTGTGCAAACCCTGGGCACACAACAGACAACTATAGCTCCAGCGTCTTCGTTAAAGTGAAGGGCAGCACAGAACGAGAAAAACGAGACCAATGGGTACATAATTTCAATTATGTGTTTGCTTCAGAACTGATGGCATCATGCCAGGATGTCTTCCTGTTATATAAGTACAAAAGCAGAGTGATTGTGTGACAGCCCTTTAAACTGCAGGTGCTCCAGCTTCTTCAGCAGCAAACAGCAAACAATTGATGGCAGAAAACACTGTTACTGTGAACACACTTACCTAATAAATTACTTTGTCACATTTCTGTTCCAGCAGCAGCCGTTCTGAGTGGAAACTAACACGCAGCGCTAACAAGATGACAGGAATGCCTCTCTGACACATGTCACCTAAGGGCTATATGTAGCAAAATCACGGCTGTTTCTCAACAAACAGCGTCCCCTCGCCGCAAAACCGCACAACTGTCAAGCATTTCAACAAACTGCCAAATTCGGCAATGTTTTGTTCTCTTTTTCCTCGGGACATGGAACACGCTTTGCCTGCAATCACATACTGGGGGAAGCAGTAGGCAAGCCACAGGCAGTCATGTGAAGCAAATGCCATACAAAAAATGTGCTGTCCTGAAGCCCTGTCCCGCAAACCTGAGCAGATGGTTTGCGGGGTTAGTGCACCGGGGGGACAGGGACATTCCCTTGGGGGGTGTTGGCAGGTCTGCTCACCAGATGACATCTCATCCCAGTATTGATCTTTTTATAGTCGTTCCTGTGGCCCTGCTTACTCAGGGGAATTGGGCCTTGCCCAGAGCACACGTGCATGGGTGTGCAGTGATACGGGTTTGGTGGTTGGAGGGGCGGACAGAAGAGGGTAACGTGGACTAAGGTAGCAGACGGACAACAGGCTGCTGGGATTGGCTGGTCATGACTGATGTGTCCAGCGGGGAGTCTGGGGTGAGCACAGTGTCGCTACACAGCTGTTCCCGCCTCCAATATCCTTCACTTGTGACCCTGTTTGCCCCTGTGGAACATCTGGAGAGCTGGCACCGATCTGGTCCTATGTGGCTTTTACGCAGCCAGATGGCTCAGCTTGAAATGGCTTGGACCAGCCTGGAATGGCTTGGCCCTGAGCTGGACTAGTTTGGGCTGATTGTCATTATCCAAGAGACGTCAATGAAGGATGACGTGGCTCCTCGCTGTGACCGGGGTATCCCTCTAAAGCACGGCCTGTTGACACACGTCATGTCAAGAGCAGAATGTAGAAGCCCTGAAGGACAGAGAGCTTTTAAAAGGCATTCACTTTGAAGCTTTTTTTTTTTTGAACCACTTTATTTTAAACACACACCTGGCTTCCTGCAAATGGACCCAGCGACCTCATGAATGAGACGGGGGCCATAGAGAATATTCTGATTCTGCTTCCAACTAAAACCCTCAGCAAACTAGTGCTGTGCATGCAAATAAGTGTGTTACATAAATTACCTGCTCACTGCTGACACAATGCCAGTGTATACAACAGCCAGGGAAATATAACCTGTATGCAAAAAGCCTTTTCAGATTAGATATGAGGGTATGCAAATTCTCCCTGTGACGAGGGGTGTCGGGGGCTAAGAGAAGCTTAAGGCCACTGGGTGTTCTCATTTACCAGGCAAACACGGCGGTTCACTCCCTTCATGGCTTTGCCAAAGCATAAACAGTCAGGGAACTGATAAAATAAGGACATGAACAGACAGATATTTAAATAAAGCGGCATATCGGCTGAGAGACGTTGGAAGATGCATAAGGTATGTGAGACTGTACGCTGCCTTGATCTGCCTCCCGCTGGCTCTGGCTGACAGAATATTCTGCTGCTCTTGACGGTTGAGCTCACAATGATTTGGTTTTTGTACCTCTCTAGACAAGCAATCTGCACAGAGCCAAGGCTTAGCTCACGAGTGAGTGACTGTGGAAGATGGCTATAACAGATATTGGCAGAAGGCAGGAAACCGCAGTCTTGCCAATCAACACTTCATTGCCGTGAGGTATTCAGTCATAAAAAAAAAAGGTGGGGTGATTTCAACAAAATGATTTTGTATGAGGGGAACAGAAGGGCTGAGCAGTGTTGAATCATTGTGCTAATAATAAAATCATAGGAGAAATTTGCAGTGGCTTGCTTTCCCTCACACTATTTAATCTGCCTCGAGCATCTCCAAGCTGGTAACGAGGGGAGCCAAGGCAACATTTTTGCAAATCACTCAGAGATGTTAATGGGGGAGTGGACGAGGAGAAAGCTGGCCAAGAGAGCTAAAGAGTGGGGACAGCTGGCACGTTTCAATTTGTCTCTGTCTCTTCGCTGCAGCTGACAAAAGGAGTGGATGGCAGCAGAATGGGGATGGGTGTTAAGCTGTAACACGTTTACAGTCAAAGCCCAGGCATAAATTGAGAACCTAATGTTCATTTCAGAGAGCTGGCAGCTCAAGCTGCGGGAATGAATCAGTTTTTCCTGTGCATATCGGATCCCAATTCAAACACCAGCCATATGGTGCAGGACACATATGCCATTCACCTCTCATGGCACATATGGCAATGTTGTGGATGGGACGTGGAGCACATCTTCAAATCGGAAAGAAAGAGACAGACACGCAGAGGTCTAAATATTGACTGTCTAAATTCTTTTCTCATACACGGTCCAGCGGTGCTCCACAAGCAACGTTAAACCTTCATTAACCCCTGGCTATAATGTGCTGCAGAGAAGTGAGATGCCGCCACAGTTCTTTCCTGAACCTCCATCACGGCCCATCCCCCTGCAGCGCTGCTTCTAGCAGAGCTCATGTGCTCTGGGACTGCCATCAGTCTCGGCTTCTTATGAACACAGCTGGGTCATCTAAGGTCAGTGCCACTGGGCGCTCCTAAATAAAAGGGTGGACATCTTGGAACTTTCAACAGAAAAGCTCAAGTCTAATGGCTCCTCTGACACGGCCCACCCTGCCAGCCTGGAATCTGACCCCTTTCACTGTCACTGACCCATCACCGACCCTGGTGACCAGTCTTACCCTGAGGCAGCTGCGGACAGACTGCCAACAGGCAGGGAGAGGGAGGGCTGATGTGAACTCTAAGTATGAGTTTTGTAGTGAAAAGAATGGGAGCCTTCAGGAGTTATTTGTGCAATGCTGCGAGCACTAGCCTTATCATTTCATTAATTAGCATGACACGCCTGCCTGATGGACTTGAACGCCGCAGCAGCAGCTGTCTCAATTGATTATGGCGGTGGACGTGGTGCTGCAATTATCGAGGTGACTGGAGACAACGCCTGCCACATCTAATAAAGGACTTAACTCCTGCTTCCCACATCACAGCACAGTGGTGGGAGGACAGTGGCAGCCTCCCTGTGTCTCCCATACCTTTAAGACCTTTTCAGAGTCTCTCCACGGGCTGCTGTGGAGCTCAGTGTGGGCTGTAGTTCTTGAGCAGCGTGTCAGCTTTACTTAAGCTCGCATAACGCCTGAACAGCATCACTTTGGTGCCCCACAGGAAAGCATCCTCTATTAGCCCACCAACTGGCTCACAATCCACGGAGAATGGAAGGACAGGCGGTAGGGAAGAAAGAGAGAGGGAGAAAGAATGAGATGTAAGAAACACAAAGACAGGGAAGCCAGGAAGCAGAAATGGAGGGAGTGAGCGCTCAACAATGTAAACAGAGGCACTGCTTTCCAGCCTCATTTCATGTATGAACATGCATGAAGCCCACAAGCCTCTAAGTGGATATAATATTATCTTTCAGTGCCGTACTGATTACTTCTCAATGGAAGGGAAATGGCTGGGTGAAAATCCTTCAACAAATCCTAAGTGGCATGACAGTGGGCTGAAAGAGCCTGCATGTTTTTCTTTTCCTCCTCCTCCATCTCCATTTTCACTCCCCACTCTGAGAGCAAAGCAACAATTGGAAGCTGACAGCTCCAAACTGTTCGCCATAGCTCATTCACTGTTTTGACATATGCAGCCGTTGTTATTTAGTGCCATAAAAGGGGTGGAATCTTTGCCGACATATCGTGTTTCCTCAAGTGTTTTCCAGATACACGGGTCTGTCGGTACCACAAGCTGTGGCTTAGACTTACAAGTCGCCTGAGCTGCTCACCTGCTTCATGCAAATACGACAGCCATTGTCATGATGTCAAATAATGCCCTCTGACAGCCAAGAACGCTGAGGCAGCTAGCTTTTCCAAGAGGCGGCGTTCTATAGGTGACAGCGGTTAAAAACAAATATCTCTTTATCAACAACTGCCAGAGAGCTAGATCGTCAATCAAGCACCACATTTCTTCTTCTTGTCATGTTTTCTTGTTGAAGCATCCTGTTATTACAGGCTGGGGCCGCTGAGCTGCACTAGGCAGATCAAAGTTTATGGTTCGCAGTCATTCAAAAGATTACATTACAGCATGCCACAGGGCACAACAAATAAAAAGCTAAAAACAAGCTAGGTTACCAGCTCGCAACCACAGCTACAGCAGAAATGCATTTCAAAATATATTCATGTTTCATGTTGGTGACACTTTTCA
Organism: Chaetodon auriga; assembly: GCF_051107435.1. Classification (NCBI taxonomy): domain Eukaryota; kingdom Metazoa; phylum Chordata; class Actinopteri; order Chaetodontiformes; family Chaetodontidae; genus Chaetodon; species Chaetodon auriga. Next base: position 7,377,811 of record NC_135078.1, read on the forward strand.
GATCCGCTGATGAAAACGTTCACTGTTAGGGCTTTAAGTAACAACTATTATTATCGAGTTAATTTATGTCGATATCTTTAAAATGTCGAAAACAGTGATAAAGGCCTATCATAATTTCACGGAGCTCAGTTGAAAAACCACAGATGTTCAATTTACAGTTATATAAAACAGTAAATCCTCACTTTGGAGATGCAAGAACCAGCGAATGTTTGCAGGGTTTTGCCGAATAAAGAACTTCCAGGATGACTTGAAATTGACTGAATTGATCAAAATCAGCGCTGATGATGATTTTATAAGTTCAATGAATATTCGCTATATATGCACGCTTATCAAAACCACTAAAAATCTCTTCTGAATTTTCTTACCATTTCATATAGTTCGTAGGAAATTCATCTTTAAATCTCAATCCAGAGAGCACGAAAGATTTCCCTCTCAGGGAGGATGGATGGGTTCGGATAAGTTCTATTTGTCTAAAGATAGCACCCAAGTGTGCATTAAAGTGCTTGCGCTTAAGTTTCACATACTATCTACAGGCCCCCGAGGGAAACACGTGGTATAGACACACTGATGTAATCAATGCCTCTTCTATAGGAGGATCCTGCTGCTGAGCTGCTCCTGGGGTGCTGCTGGGTAATTAGGCTTACAGATGGAGACCCAGCAGCTGTTGAAGACTAGACTAGAGCTGCCATATTCCCCCGCTAATGGCTACACGCCAAAAGAGCTGTGTTCTTATGAGTTACAAGCCTTTTTTCTGCAGCAGTCGGAGCTTGTGATATCTGAAAGTAGGCTTAAAAAAATATCTTGCACCAGTTTTTTTTTTTTTTTTTGGGGGGGGAGGTTGGGATGAATTACATGTCAAGGCTGGTGACACACTTAAGAGGGTCGAGGTAGACGTGTTTGGAATAGCTTTCATACAGAGCTTAGTTAGACAAACACACACCTCGTCAAGCTCACTCCCCTCCCTCTCCCAACCACCATGTTCTCCGCCGCCATAGGAGAAGAGTGACAATCGAGGGTGTATCAGGTTTACAAACATTTGCTGTCCTTCCTTGCACCGCATTCATCATTCTTGATTAGAGTGAGAAGACATGACAGGGAAAGAGGGATAAAGTGACCCAGACTGGGGCAGAGAGAGGCTGGTTAATAAGGCAGAGGAGAGAAGGAGCAGAGGGCAGGAAGTTGTGTCAGGTAAACTAATGGAGGCGAGGCCCGGATCCTGACCTCTGGGACTGCTGCTGACCTAAGCCCACCACCGTCTGCCCCCATCTCCTCTAAGCCCCGGCCACACCTCCGCGAGGCATAGTGGGTGAGGAACATTAACAACAGCCTGCACGTTTTCAGGCCTGCGATGAGCTACCACATTTCACTGAGGCGCTCCAAGTGAAGAATTGATTTGTTTGGAGTGTGAAGGCGGCGTGTCAGTTTGGGGAAATGTGTGAATGCGAGTATGTCTGCGAGTGGAGGGGGATGCACGGTGAAACAGGAGCGAAATTGGACTCTGAAACGAGCCAAATCACTTGTGAGATGAAACAGACTACACCAGAAAAAAACAAAACAAAACAAACAAAACAAAAAAACAAAACAAAACACAAGGCCCCGGAAAAGTGTCGCGCAAGGCGGGCTGGCACCAAAGCACGAAACGGCAGCAAAACAAAACAAACACACTTTTCTTTCTGCTCGACATGTTTCAGACTGCAGATGACAAAACAACACTGAAAGAGTTCGAGAAATCAAAATCAAACCGCCGAGTGTGTCTGACTGTTTCATGAATCCGTGTCGAAGCGGAGGCTCCACACCACATCAAACCCTGTAAATTCTCCTGAAAGCCTCCTCTCTCCCTTTAGCAGCCAGCGCTTAGATTATTGTGTGCAGCTAAAAGGTAAGTGCTGGGAGTGTCACACTTGAGAGTGTGTTTTAAGCACCATAAAGTATCAAGACCCAGATGGCTCATCCTCCCTGAAAAACATGTCCACTCTACCTCGGCTCCAGTAGCACCTGCTACCAGGATTAGGTCAGTGCTACGCCAACCCGACACACTAATACAGTGTACCGCAGCTGATAAGGAGCCCTGGGCACTTCAGCACTTGCCACACACTTAACAGTTGAAGAGTCAATACCTGTATCATTAGTGATAGCAATAACCGTATATAGATCTTTTCCAAAAACACAGGGAGCTGCAATTTTGATGTAATTTATCACTGTTAGGCTTCACCAGATGTGGTCTTTCGAAGGTCGATATCAACGCTGATGGTTTTGGACTGAAGGTGACTGGTTTTGGTTACCGTCTCCGATATGTTGCATTATAAATAAAGAAGCTTAGACATATTTTGGAACACTAAAACTGACCCCACTCCTAGCACTAATAGCAATATTAATGATAAAGTGCAATGATAAGCTACAATATACAACCCTGACTCTAAAAACAAGACAGAAAATGATCATTTGATAATTTTTCTGACATATATGCAATTTAAAACAGTATAAAGACAATATGTTTAATGTTTGACCTGTTAATATATGTTTATTCTTAATCTGATGGCAGCAACACGTTTCAAACATTGGGACAGGAGCAACTGAAGACTGGAGAAGTTGTGGAACGCTCCAAAAACACCTGTTTGGAACGTTCCACAGGTAAACAGGTTCATTGGTAACAGGTAATTGTATCATGATTGGGTATGAAAGGGGCATCCTGGAAATGCTCAGACGTTCACAAGCAAGGATGGAGCGAGGTTCACCACTTTGTGAACACGTGATGTTACTAAATGGGCTCAGGAACACAAAAGCTAAGTGCATAGTATAGAGGTGGAAACAAATATCTTATGAATAGACCATATATGAGTCTAACCCTGGCTGATACTGCTGATAGTGCTCTGTACACACTTCTGCTTGGGTCGTGTGGCATTGGAGCGATTTCTCTCGCTCGTTCCCAAAGCAAACAGCAGTGAAATCCCAGTCCTGCTGCTCACCCCTCAACACAGCAGCACTAACCCAACAGCCAGGGAGGTTGGAGCCCATGCTCTGCTGAATGGAGTATTACAGTCAGTCAGAGGCCATTAGGGGCCCCACCACCAGGGCCCAGTGCAGGGAATTCACCGGTAGCCAAAAACAACAGCCAAACAGATGACCGCTTGAATATTGGAGCAGACCACACTGTGCATGTTCTTTTTTTTTTCCCAAACCTTCCCTGAAATGGCCAAAATGCAGGCCCCTGTGTCTCAGCGAATTACCGCCTGTCTGTTAACAAACACTGGGACGATTAATGGGACTCATGGCCAATGAAATACAGAGCAGCACCGAACACAAGTCCTTTCTCAGCAGTGTGTGTCGGGTTACTGCTTTCACCATGTGTTGACTTCAAGGCTAATAGCTAGGCTCTGAGACAAACCCCTCCAAACTCAGCCCTCTGTCAAACATACTGACATACTGTACTAGTCCAAACCTGCGGTCTTGCCTCTAGACAGAGTGACTCTGATAAGCCACTGACAGAAACACGGATAATAATATGCTACCACTGGAAAGGTATGGAGCTCACAAATACTGTACAAACAGGAGAGGGGGACCACCCATCTGGAAATACTTGGAAAATACTTTATATGGCTGGCTGACATTTCTGTTTGATTTGGGATCTTGTTTCCTGGGTTCATCTCCTTTCTCCCAGGAATCCTCTCTGGCACATTCTTCCAATGCATGGATGTCCTTGTCCGTCATGGAATCTGAGGCATTTTACATCCGTTCTGTTCCTGGCGATGGCTTTCCCATCTTTATAAGCCTGTGTGAACTGCTTCCCAAAATGTCCAATCCATTACAAGCATGTTTGTAATATCCATCTAGGCTGATGACTGTCCCCTTGCCAGCGATTGTACATTATCCAAGCGTCGTGTTTGGCCACAATCGCCTACCATCTGGCTTTGTCAATGAGCGTTACAGCCTCATCTGCAAACAACATTGGCTCTGAACCGCTCAACACAGATGAGCTTAAAACGCACATAGCAGGGAACTGGGATCTTCAAACAAATGCAGGGCGGGGGAAAACCCACTCTCGCTGGCAGAATGACTGGAGCTTGGAATAAAGGATTAAAAACAAGAAAACCTGCAAGTGATCACAGGCGACACGCTTTACATTTCAGGCCTGACAGTCGTGATAAGACGCTGGTCATGTATTCTCCCAAGTAAACAATGAAAATGCCTTCCACACTGCAGCTGGCTGCATCTCCATTGGAGGAGGAGGAGGAGGATTAAGATTAGACGGAAGATGTGATGAGAGCTACTGCTCTCTAGAGCTATCCTTTCTAAATTCTTCCCTTTATCCCCTCTAAAAACAACAACAACAAAAAAAACTAAAAAAAAACAAGGAGCCTACATACAATTTAGCCAATGGTGCTTCCGTGTTGAGATGGGAGTCAACCTGTGTTTCACAAGCTGGTCAACTAACTGCAGGGGGATGCAGCTTATCCGCCAAAAAGCTTTTCCCTTGTCGGGGAGTCTCTAATTTCCTCACTTACTGGTGATGCATCAGCTCCCTACACAGACCTTGGTTTGGAGTGAGGCAGTGAGTGAACTAGACCACAGAAAGACCACTGCTCAGACGGTTAGTGTTCAGCATGCAGATCTGCTGTCAATGGGATGTCTTTGCTTGTTAAAGAGGTTTATCAAATTATCTTTTTCCTTGAATGCTTTAACCATGGGTGCACTGGCACCGTCCTGTTTCCACATTACATGTGTGTCAGTTGAATACTGGACCAGGATTGGTTTCCAAAATAGTTGTGATGTCACAAGTCATGCTCATAGGCTCGCCTTTGAAACTGGACTTTCACTGGGCACAGAGAAATGCTTCAGAACAGCCTTCTAGTGTGAAACTCTGCACATTCATCATTCTGCACAGCGAAGCTCAAACATCCAACTGTAGGATCAAAACTGTTTTTTGAGCGGAGGGAGACTTTAACCTTTTAAACAACAGTAAACCTGTTAGCTGGTTCCAACGCTTCTCCTTTGAATTGATGCCTGCACCAATAGAAATGACAGCTGAGGTATAAATGTCACCTCAGGGTCAAAGCAAGAGATATTTATTCTCACGTGCTGATGGAATAATCGCTGAAGAGAATCATGGCACTAAGCTTAAATTTGATCATTTAACCTGAACTGAAGAGACAGCACTGAAAAGCCTCAGGGGCACACCGGCCTCTGTTGCGTATGGGAGACGGCTTTGAGTATTGAAATGATTCAATATATTCACTTTGACTTATACAGTGACACTCTCTGTGTAAGCTAACATGCTCTGAACGGTAAGATGGGAAGCACAGCTCACAGATGACACACCCCTGGCCTTACACACTGAAGACGCATTGTGAAAGTGAAGCAGCCAAAATGCTGCTCATGCCTCTGACAACTTATCCCCAAACTCCCCCATGGCCTTTAGTGATTTTGTAATTGCTCCCTCTCCACAGCTAAAGCTGAATCCATATTCAGTCAATGAACAGAGAGCCACACAATGGAGCCTAATCACACAGCTTTCAATGTGACTCTCATTTTCTGTCACAATAGCTGATCACCACCCATGGGCTCGCTGACATAGATGACAGGGACTGATAGCACTGACTGACAGGTGTCAAGCGGCCTGACATGTAATGGCAAACATTGACAAGAGGGAGAAATACACTGACTATCCAGCAGAGCTTCTGCCTCATGATTGAAGCTCAACCAGCAGTGACCCAATACTCTAAACAGGGACTAAGTTAATATTTCATGCACACCGGGCTCTCTGCACAGAGCAGACACTTTTCTAATGGACATAATAGTGCTCTAAAGGGGCCACCGAGTGCACACAGGGATAGCATGACATATTAACAATGACTTTACAAGGCAGCTAATTGCTGTGCATAGACAATCAGGAGTGGTTTTTTTTTTTTTTTTGTCTTTCAAACAGGCACTTATAAGAATTGCTGCAGTTTGACATCACTTCCTGAATCATACAAAACCAAACAATTCCCTTCAGTTAGCTTTTCAAGGTGCTGGGCCTTAGAGGGATTGTGGGTAATGTGGCTTAGTCCCTTTGACTGCCTGCCACTCTACATAAATAATACAGGACGATGTAATCGTACTTTAAAACGCTATAAATATTGAAGAAGAATTAAAATAATTTATGGAACACCGCAGTGTAACAGGATGTGTGTGAGTGTATGTGTGTGGGAGTGTTTTGTCTCCTTTCACTCCTCTCGCTGCGAACGGTGAAACGATGGGCAGCAGCGGTGCAAGCTGGGAATTCTGTAATTGCTTTTTCTGTCCCCGAAGCAGGCCTTCCTGCTTTAAATCAAAAAAGGCAATCTCTGTCAGTAATGGCTCAATTAATAATTAAACACGTGTCTTATCTCCGCTGAGCTCCCCCTATTTATTTTCATCTCTCCGACAGGGATGGCTGCACAAACAGCATTAGCACTATCAATAAAGGGAGCATTAATATCAGCCCCTTTCTCCAAAAACAAATCACCCAGCTCATAAACTGGCCTATGTCTGTGAACAGTAATAACCCAAAGATTAATAAAGAAACAAGCCATAGTGTTTGGTTCTCTCCCTGAACTGAGAGTGTTAGCTAACCCATGCACCCTCTGCTAGGGGGTTTGTACCTTTTAATATTTTAATTAAATCAGGGCAACACATGAGCTGCTGTTCCAGCTCAGTAACAAGTGAGATGGTGCAAGAAGCAAGAAGGATGTTTTCTTTAACGCATCCAAAACTACCAACCACCAGCTCCATTTTGCACATAGTGTGACTCTCAAATACGAGTGCCCAAAACCCCAAAACACCAGAGCCTGACCATAAGTGCTATGTCAATACAGGAACATTGGCCTTCTTGATAAAGAAAGCACATCTTGCGAGCTGCCTGGACTTTGTCAAACAAATCGCAGTAGGCACAGGAGGTGAGCTTCACCAGGCTTAGATTCCACAGCGGTGATGGCTGCCCTCAATTCCAGCGCCTGCTAATCTGGCTGTGTGAAGCTTCTGCAGCCCTTGTGATTTTCCAACAACATGTCTGCCCTCCAGTCATCTAGCCTGCCTGCTAGCCAGCCAACCAGCCAGCCACACTCTCCATCTACCTCCACTCCATCCTGATTCAGCGATGGCGAAAAGCTGATTTGTTGGTCAGAGGGTCAACCTCCATTCATTATTTAATGGGTGAGAGGCTGCAAACAGTCAGGCCGGCCACCGAGGTTAGTGATACATTACACTGACCTGGCCAGAGGAGAACTGCCTGGCTGAATACAAACATGCTCTCTCATCTACTTCACTATGCCTGAGCTGCCCTCAATCCCCCCCGCCCCTGACCTTGCTGCTCCCTCTCCAATCACCACCCGTCCTCCCTTCTCTGGCATTCAGAATCTAGCAGGTGAGACTGTCTTTCATTTTCCTGAAACTTGCAGTGCAGGAGCAGGCCTGTAGCTATGGCTGGTCCAGGTAACGGAGGAGGAGGAGGAGGAGGAGGAGGAAGCAGAGGAGAAGGAGGAGGAGGAGGAGGAGGAGGAGGCCATAGCTCTTTTATTGACATGCAGCAAACAGTAGTGGCGGAACAAAGGCCACTCAGCACCTATTGAGAGAGCAGGCCTGCAGACAGGGTGGTTGATTAGCGATTCGACACGGGGACCCTGGATTGTGTAGCACATAATGAGAGCTTAGGGAGCAAGCCATGAGCCGATGGGGGAAGGAGGTACGGCGGAGGCGGGCTGAGGATAGAAGAGGGGAGGGGTGGGGTTCTACCATAAGGAATTGATTTCCCACAATAGCAGATTGATATATGAGTAAAAGAGCTCCATGGAAAAAAAAAAGCAACGGTATGGGCAGATCCTAAATCCTTAAGCTACAGCATTGGTAATGTGTTTATATATAAACAGTTAGAGGATAAGCCCTAAATCCACTGCCAAGCTAAATGGTTTATGCATCTTTTTTTGTTTGTTTACTTCTGTGTCAATTAAGCAAATTGGTCCGACATCCCTGACGAGCAAGAGAACTAAAGTGAGTGCATTTTGCATTCATGTCCAAAAGCTTCTATCTCCCTGAACACCACAGTAACCCCGTCTTCACCTTTCATGCGGCCTCAGAGAGATGTTAACAGAGTCAGATGTGCATGATGGGAGTTGTGTGTGTGCTTTTTTGCTCTTCTTCGTCTGCACGCTCTCTCCTTCCTTTGTTCCACTGGTCTAATCCAGTATGTGTGGGCCGGTAAGTTTAATGGAAACAATTTATTAAGTCCGGCTTAAAATGCCATCTGCAGCTAAGCCTCCCAAAGCCGCTAAGCTCCTGGTTTCGCCCCGGAGCTTGCTGTGTTCACGCTTACTGTAATGCTCTGTTTAAAATGAGCACAACGGGTCAAAATTAATCAGGATTACAAGGCCACAAATCCACTTCAGAAATGGGTTTTCTACCAATCTTCCTCCTGCTATCCCAAGATGCCCCAGGTTTGTCTGGTGGACCGCGCACCACACGGCTTTATCCTAACACCATGGCAGGTAGCACCTAGCTAGGACAACCGGACCTCAGAGACACAAAGGGGCAGGGAAAGACCTTGCCCAGACAATACCTACTGCTCTAAAACCCACAAATGCAACATTCAACATAGTTACAGCAGATTCCAAAGTGTTTTTCTCAGATATTTCTAGCTGGTGACAGCTAGGTGATAACTCCCCACCACTTCCACAGGCGCAGCATTGTGAAATGTTATAAGAAAGCCTAGCAGTGAAGTGTTTATCTGTGCTCTGTGGAGGTGCCCCGTACATGCTCAGCAGCTACATTTAGCTTCTCATTCGCCTTCAAGCAAGTGACAACAGTAAACTCTGACCTGCAATTCAATAAGAGTAGCCCTGAGTGGAGGACAAGTCTTCATAGCGCTTTTACTTAAACATGCCATCCTCCAGGAAATCAATAATTTGCAGGAGGCTTAAGACAGGAAATAAACAAAAAACCAATAACTGTTAGATAATGCTTGCCCTTTGCTGTGCCTTCCTACCTCACAACCACCAACACAGACAGACATTGTGCAGAACTTGTGCTAGCTCTTGGGTAACAGCATCCAAAAGGAATTGCACAGTGTGTGGTATTACAGATACAATTAACTTGTGCTATTATCGGTGCTGTTGGCTTGCATCTATAATAGGGTGTCAACAGACAAGCAACGCAGAGATGACGAAAAGCAAAATATGAGAGAAAGAAGGCAAGGGTGTCTGGGTTTTGCCCAAAGCCATGTTCAGTATGCATAATTACAGCGCTCTGCCTTCGCTGATTACAATGTTGGTCTTTCCTCTCCTCTATTAATCCTGAACCGTTTCATTAACATGACAGACTGTGGGCCTGTGTGCAATTTGGTCTTAACCTCAACTGTTTGTACCCATAACTGCTCACCAAAATAAAGTTCAGAGAGGAGCACAATGTTGAAAAGCAAGGAAGCGGTGAAAGAAACAACAGTCATTACCTAGAGAGATGTACAAGCCCAACATCATCAGAGCATTATAAATTTATGTGTGCCATAATGTTTGTGTGTGTGTGTGCATTTGTCTGAGTGTCTCGCAGCCAACGACTCAACAGGCCTGGTGATCAGAGGAAAGCGGGCTTTTCATTGGTCCCACAGGACCGTGAGCGAGACCGGTAATGGGACACATACGCCACATTTTAAACCAGAGGAAAACAGCCTGTGGGCTGCTCTGTATTACACATACACACATTACACACAGACAAGCCAGTCCAGGCCAAAAACAAACACGTCCTAGAACCCATTACAGCGCAAAACATCAACACTGGAATGGGAGAAGAGAGCCGGCTGGTGGCAGCTCGGCAATTGTAGCATGATAACGTCTTCCTTGTCATCATCAAATCACTTCACCACAGTGCTGATTTCTTTGCTGTTTCACCCTTTCTAACCCTTCATTCTAATCTGGTGCCCTTCTTCTACATTACTGCTTCTTCCAAACAGGATCTGCTTGATCTGTGTGACAATCAGGAGAGACGCTGATTGGATTATCTGGATGTAATTCCACGGTCCTAATCCTCAGCCCTGTGTGCACATTAGCAAGATCTACAGAGGCCTTCATTCGCCATCTGACATGAAAGGGGTGTTGGAGAGTGTGGATGCGTGTAAAAGGCAACAGCTATGTCTGTGCATGTGCCGATGCTAACAGTTCTCCACGGCAGTGTATGTTTATCTGCAGCCATGTTCTGTACGGGCATGCAAAGAAAATAAGTCAACACCCTGACAGCTGACAACAGCAGTAGTCCAGCTGCCTGGTGCAGAATAGATGGAGTTGGACGCGGTCTAGTTGTTTCCTAAAGCATGCAAGTCTGGAAGTCATTGTCATTGTGAACGCTAGTTTCACGAGGCCGACGACGGTCACAGGTCATCTACATCACGCTGCCGGCAGGCCTGCTTTCTCTCCTCCTTGTCAGCCAGGCTTTTCCACTAAGCAGTCAAAGCTACTGTGCTAAACCAAGCAACACCTTCATATGTTGTTGAGAGGGAATCCAGTTTTCACAGTGCAGGCTCGACGTGGAGGTAAACAAAAACCTCTAATTTGTGATTGTCAAAAGACAGAAGGTAGAGTAACACTGATGCTGCAAATTTCATTCCGTTGTGGCTAAAATTCAGAGGAGCGGTGAACCAAATTAAAACCAAGACGAAAAACAAAAGTGGTGAAAAGCTGTTTGTACAATGACCCCAGGACAATGATCTCTAGCCTTGCCATACTAACGTATAATCTATGTGAAGCTGAGTTTGACCATGAGACTCAACCTCGGAAAGTTTTCAACAAATATTGGGGAAATAAAAAGCTGAGAAAAGCCAAATATGTCTAAGTGACATCCTAGTTTGCACTAACATGGTGTCTATCATGATGACATTCTCAACAGTCCACTTGAGCCAAGCCGATCTGTTTGTCCTGTCTGTCTTGCAGACAACAACCCCAACCCCCCAATATTCCTCCTATGGCCACAGTTTACACTGTTGTGCACTTGCACCTCCTTCCTCCTCTGCTTGTGTTAATGGTCCTGCTTCCTGGCTCCTGCCCTCGGGGGACGTGGTCTGCATGCTGCTATCTGTCACTAGTAGGCTGATTGCACCTACTTCCCCTTCCCTGGCGCCCTGCATCCACAACTTGTCACCTTTCTCCCTGCTCTGACCTGGCAGGCATCATTGCATTTAGTGAATAAACAGGTGCAGCTGACATTCTATCTGCACACGGTATACACTGACACATGTGTGTGATTGGACATGGACACACAAAAGCACAAAAACACATGAAATCATGCATAAACATGCAGAAGCAAAGGCCTTATAATCCACATATGTGCATATGTGAACGCACACACAGAATTTGTGTTGTCTGGGGGGCTGACAAAGCTCTTTCTCTCTTTCCTTTGGCATCCATTATGGTCCAGGCCTGCTGTCAGAGAGCTTGTATTGCCTGAGGGAAGTTCCCATTTGTGGGAGCATGTGGCAGAGAGGCTCTAAATCCCCTCTAATGAACCAATATGTAGGAGGGCTAAGCCTTTGGCGGGGTCGTCCAAGAAATGCTATTCCGCACCCCAGCAAAAATGTATGCATATGTAGTCACCAGACCTTGTTAATGTCTGCTGACATTTAAATCTGAATGGAAGCTGCAGGATTAGAGCGGAGGAGATTTGGACTCATTCGCAAAACCCAGTTGTTGTTATGAGTATGAATGAGGCAGAGGCTGAAAGAAAACAGAGCGGGCTCTTACCTTTGGGTGTGGTAGGGGAAAAGAGCTTCTCTGATCCTACATCAGACACCTGGAAAAACAAGAAGGCAGAGCTTTAGTGGGTTTGTCTGATGAGCTGAATCAGCAGCAACGTCAATCCTAATAAAAGAAAAAAAAAAAAAAAAAATGACTCACACGATTTAAGATTATTGACCAAGTCTAATGCAAGCACTGACGCACATTTTGTCTGCCCAGTAAAAGGTTTATTCAGCAACAAATGTGGCCACAAGTGCCTGGAATAAAAGTCCAGCTGCCACACACAGCATCATACAGTCCATCAAAAGACTCAAACGAGCCAGTGAGAAGAGCTCCTTCTGCACCTGATGGTCCCTGTCTGGTTTTTCCTGTTGAGGTAACATTAGGTGGCACTGTTGTGCCACCTGACAACCCTCACAAGAAAGGCTGTCAAAGACGGAGGAAGTCAGTAAGGTGGCTATGCAGCATTAGAACACAAAGGCTCCTGCGTACATGCTGCTGCTCAGAAATCACATTTTGTTCTGCAATACTTTGAATCAAACCAAATATTTCATGAATAGGACGCGGTTCCACTCTAAAAGCAATATCCTTATTTCACAAATTCAATATCAAAGACATTATCAGCACATACTGAAAGTAAATACATGCAAATGATTCTGAGTTAACACTGCATGTTTGGTTTTTGTGTTATTTTTAACACTTGTGTGTATGTGGTTTTGTGTATCTTGGCCAGGGCTCCCTTGAAAATATTTTGTGATCTTAATGGGACTTAACTGGTTAAATAAAGGTTTAATAAAAAAACAAGAAACAGTTGTTATTGAGGTTGAGTCACATGAGGCAGAAAGGCATTTCACTATGAAGTGATAGTGGAGACTTCTAGACTAAACACTGCAGGATATTCTCCTCTCTGCTTTAGATGGATGTGCAGATTCTGGCAAGCACCACCTAAATCAAAACACACCATACATTTTTACGAAAATACATGTTCGCGTGCCAGATGGGGAATTTTTAAACACTATGACAGAAAAGCAGTAAATCCATAGAAAATCTGGTACTGCGCAAAATGCCTGGATGATATTATTAACAATGAAAACCCTCCTCAGCCTGTAATATCAGCCCATATAGGGGCTTTGTTTGAAGCCATGGTCTCACTTTGCGTTAGATCCTCTCATCTGGGTTCTGCACACTTGTAAAAAGCTGCAAGAGCTGAACATATGTTCCTACCAAAGGGCCCGAGTGTCCTTAACTGCCATGCTTGTATTTTATGCGGCACAAAGGGAGCATATGTAAAGAATGAACAGTGAATCAGAGTGAGTGCAAGAGAGACGGAGACAAATAGAGAAAGCAAATGATTTTGTAAACACAGATGGCTGTCCTTGGCATCCGTGTTAGTTCTTTCACAAGTGTTTTGAGGGCGTCCTCTTCTTTCCAAGACCTCCCAATTTCTCCTTCACTGCCACTGTGTTACTGTTCTCCACAGTGTTTGTCTGTCTCCGCCTGATGTCTCGTCTCAGCGCTAACCACAACAGTGTTGAGGGAAAGCCCTGATTCCTTCAACAATTTCCTTTATTCACACGGTGGCCATATAAAGCACAGGTAGGAACCACGACGATAGACAGCAAAGCAGATGTAAAGTAAAAGCATGAAAATAAATCTGTAAATAATTACGGAGAGATATCGGCTAAGTCAAGTCAAATTCTGCAGCAACTACACTGCAAGGTTAATCAACGACGGTGATACATGACATCAAGGAGTCAGGTCCTCTATGGAATCTTTGCCCCCAGGGGTCTCTCAATCAAAGCAGGAACAAAAGATGTAGCTTGATGACCTTGTGAGGCAACATGGGATCATGGGAGTTGTTGTTTTAATTGCTAAACATCCACCTCTGACAATGGAAATCTACGTTACGTGACAAATGTTTACCATGAGGTGATGTATCAAAGTTTGATTCACTGTCACATTTACCGACTTCCTTCCTCGCTCTCTGAAGTATCACCTGGTGTACTGCGTGTCTCCCCGCAAGTTATAGCAACTAGAGAGGTATATGACGCCGCTGACAGGTGATAAAATTAAACACACAGTCACCTTGAATAATATCACGTGCTTCTCACAGGTCCGGCCATTTTTAGGCATTTTAATGTAGAAATGTTACATATTAAAGCTTCTGATGATACATTTGCTCTCAGAGTCGGAATTAACAGACTTGAGCTTTTCAATTTGAATCATGCCAACAACATGATTCCTCACCAGTGTCGTTTGTAGCGATGGCCTTCAGCTACTGCGACGATGTGAGATTGAACAACTACAGCATTTATAGAAAGACTGGCCAACCAGTGTGTTTGAAGAAGTTCAATAACCTGATGCAAATGTAAGAAGAGGTCAATAACACCTCTTCAGTTTTGTCTTGATAAGCAGGACATTTAAAGGAGGGCCAACACTCAGCTGAATGGAGTTGTTTCCTGTTTCCTCTTACAGCAGACTATAGAGGCAAGACAGAGTTTTGTGCATTGCCCTCTTTCAGTCTCCCAGAACCAGGGCGCCAGGCTACAACACAGGCTCTTTGTTAGCTTTGGACGACATTAAACGCTCCAGTACCAAGCCTCAGCGCTGCAGCAGCACAACCTCAGCCTTGAATCACGGCCCCGGAGGCCCTGGAAGAAAAATATGGGCTCAGAATGAAATGAAGCTTGTCAAATGGACACGGGAGCTGGCTCAGGGACTTGCTTAGTGTGGCACGGGGTCACAAAAGCAAAAAAAGACAGGGTAGGTCATGTCATAACTCACTGTAACTGTTAAAACAATTCTTATGACCAGAGTGGTTATCCAGAGAGCATGGCAGACATAACGTTCCCGAGAAGGAGAACAGAAAATGCTGTGTTTACCATTCGCCAAGACGACCTACTTCCCTTTATTCCTATTCTGGCCACTCTGAGAGCACAGTGAGCCGTTTTATATTCCTAACATATTCCAAGTAACATCAACAACCAATATTTAGGTTTTAATGCTGTGTTTTGCACCTGCCAAGTCCGCATGAGTCAGTTGTATAATCCACAATTACAAGGCCGGCTTACAAAAACACTTCTTAAAAAGGCATGTCAAAGCAGAGCCCTGATTTGGCTAGCTGTTGTTTTTGTAGAACTTTCTGGGTTTCGCTGGTCAAGTTGACATTTTTTCACGGGGCTGTGCTGCCGGCAGTCTGAGCTGCCTGCGGTTGTGGTGTGCAGAGGTCATGTATAACAAATTCTTCACACTCTCTTTGTTGAGGCAGCTCCGGCTGCCATTAAAAACAGAGAGGGAAAGACGAGACAGAGGGAAAATATATAGAGAGAAAAAGAGACAGACAAAAGAAAAAAAAAAAGAGGAGCAAAGGCCAGGTTTTCCAAAGGAAATAGGGAAATTTAACCATTTAAAAAAAAAAAAAAAAAGGAGGGGGGGAATTCAAGCCACATTGCCTGGAAGCCAAAAGCCCTTGGAGCGGGCCGCAGGAAGCCTGACCTTTGAGGGGGCCGTCTGCTATCTGAGCCTGGGGCTTCAGGGGCCTGGCCTCCTCTCTGGAGGGCCGTCAGCAGGCCTCAGCTTTCCTTCCCTATTCTATTCATTAGCCATGCTTTATGATTCAGCTTCCTCTGAGCCACACAAGAGCTCCCTGAGGAAAGAGGCTGCTGGAGAGAGAGAGAAAAAAGGGAGTGAGACTGAGGGAGGGGGAAAAAAGCAAGAGGGAGGTCATAGGGCCCAGCCGGGGCCCAGCTCTCAGCAGCTGTGAAATCCTTCCGTTTCCTCGGCAGGCGTAAAAGGAATGAGGGGGAGAAAGAAAAAGGAGGAGGCCAGGGAGGGAGCCGGGCCAGTAAACCCACCATCAGACTGCTAACTCCCTGAAGAGCCACACGCAGAACCATAATTCCCAGATTTAGGGAATGCCAAATTACAAATTACACTGCTGTTTGTTTTAAAAAGTCCCCAACTTCCCTGAACACCGATGACTTATTGGCTGCATAAATCTCTAGATAATAGCAGAGCCGCAGAGGGAGAGCAGAGAGGCAGAAACCCTCGCTAGCAATAAGTGAGACATTTACTGCGAGGCGAAATTGCATTTGCTGTCACAGCAAAGAAGCAAGGGGGGGAAAAAAAATCTTTGCAAATTTTCCATGTCCACATCGCTTTTACTTAACAACACAGCAAGCTAATTAATTTGGTAAATCTGAGACAAGCTTAATTGCACTTTTTTTTTTTTCAACGCTTCCCTGCTTAATTTAAGCACAATGGGCCGACTGAACGAGGCGATGCAGGCGGCGAGGGAGGGCGGTATAATCAACTGAATGACCTTCAGGCATAAATTTATGAAAGGCATTGATCAGTTAAGGCTGTGATTTCACCGAGACAGGAAGGTCAGCAATTACCCAGATTCAATTAACCTCATTTAGTAAAGACTGCTGAGAGACCAATTTCTCTCCCCATAACCCCACACCCACCAGGCCCCCTGCTTTATATCAAACGATCCCCAGGCCGTCCATCTACCTTTGATCTGGGAGCTCCTATTGCCTGGCCTGCATTCCTTGGAGCTGAGCAAATTATCTCCAAACAGGAAGAAATCTTGCAGCCAGAGGTTAGGTAAACCCAGACTAAATAAAACCTAATCAGGTTTCCCCCCATCCCATCAAAGCAGGTAAAGCCCTTCCCCTCCCTGGTAGAGATAATTTTTACACAGGCTGGCAGCGCTATCACAACAGCTGTAGCGAGAAAACAAAGAAACCTGTCAAAAGGCTTTGTTGTGGGCTCATGCCTGCAAAGACTGTAATTACAATTTAGCTCTCAGTCATTTGGCGCATGTAAGTTCTTGACAGACTGCTGTAGGCCGACTGTTAAGGTGGCTAATCTTAACGCTTAAATACCACAAACCGAAAACGAGCCAATAAATTTCCTAAATGACATTTTGCTCCTTGAAAAGAAACTAAAAGCAACGGCAACTCAATATCAAAACCAATTTAACGGGCAGACCAAAGGATGATCAATCATACAAAATGACACATACAAGCAGATGAAAATCAACTGAACTCCCCTCCGTGCAGCTGCAGCTCGAAGCGTGTTGTCCTACGCTATGATCATGGCCAATAAAGCAAAGGAAACAAACAGAGCTCATTGTTGTGCATGCGTCATGAGTGAGTCGAACGGCCTGTGCACGGCTACTCTGAGCTGTATTGATGCGACAGGACATGGCACTAAGAGACTTATCAGGTAGCATGAAAGGAAGAAAAAAAAAAAACCTAGAGAGAGTGAGAAAGAGGAGAAGGGAAGCGGGCGAGAGGGCACATATCCTGGCATGGGCGATCGGGCTCTCAATTACCCTGGCCAAACCTGTCTGTCCACAGATCCACACTCAACACACGCACACACACACACACACACCCACAAACACACTGTTAATTTGCTTCCCTGCGTGGTGTTTCATCACCATCACCTTCTTCCTTCACTGCCCCCTCGTCCAATTTTACATTTACTGTCACCTGAAGTCCAATGTTCCCTCTCTTTTCAGGGTTGGAGCGACGTATTTTTTCTTTCGAGCAAAACTCTTTCAAACCAGCTCCACTGTGATGAAGATGATGCCGTTTGTTCTTGTACATAATTATTGTTGAACTGACTAAAGTAACAGTGGTTGTCTTAAGGAAACCCTTGAATGATTCTAATGTCACATTCTGATTTATGATTCGTGTTTTCTGTGTAGAAAAGACAGTTTTAAGCTCACACAATGATCCTGAACACTGACATAAAGAAGCTTATCAGTACTGACATGGTAAAAACACCTATCAGTCAAGCTTTAGCAGGGGCTTGATTTTCCTCTATTCATGTGGGAGTAGCTCGGTGCTTTGATAAACGCTTCTATCAGCACCCACTCAGGGCCCTCAACCACTGCCACCCTTTCATCCCAGACGTCCGCTGCTACTTTAAGAATAAATGCTGCATTAGCCGTGAACAGTGGGCCTACAGCTCCCAGGCTGCAATGGGAGACACCAAATTAATTATCTCCCCTGCATTTGTCCTCGCACCGTTCCAGAAACTTAATGACCTCCCGAGCGGTCGTTTATTATAAGCCGCAGCACTGCTACGCATTCCCAGGGCAGGGAACAGGCAGCGTCTACCTTACCTCCAATTCCCACCCACCACTGCCACCACCGCCTGCTTGTCAGAACAGGTGTGGGCCAGCAAGACTGCAAACCCCCAGCGAGCACGATGGGATATACAGCATGAACGGAAAAGAGAGAAGAAACCTCCCACGCAACTGTCAACCAACAGTTACTCGCCTCAACTGGAGCATCATTAAGATGATAATGAATTCCATAGTGACCGTGTAGAATGGAGTGGTCTTTCCTTGCACGCACCCAAAACACACACAAACCTCTTTATACTTAGCGCCGAGTGCCATTTTCATAGGCACGTATAATGCGTGCGTGTATGTGTGTGTGTACGACAGAGGCTGACAACTCCTGCTCTCTCTCCCCCTAGCAACAGACGCAGGGAAATGAATGCCGAGAGAGGAGCAGGGGGGCTTGAGCTTTGTGTAAAATATTACCCTTCGTCTCGCTTACCGCACCCCACACCACCTCTCCCCCCTCCCCTGGCTGTGCAGCAGTTGCTAGCCCTTATCACGGCTGCCTGTCAGTTTAGTATACAAATTAGCAGTCTATCAGGGGAATGCAGGGGCCTGTTTCATCAGTAGGGAGAAGGGCAGAGGCACGCATTGCATTAAAGTCTCTCGCTGCTGCAGACAGAGAGGGTCACAAATCAACGCCTCAGCAGGCCCACAGCCAGCACTAACCAGATAAGGAGAAATGAAGGAAAAAGGACAAGGCATATTTCACCGGAGAGGATCCAGACCGCCTCAAACTCCCTGCAAGGGCCGGGATGAAGGATGGAGGTGAGCTGGCACGCGGGGTGTAAAGATGGAGGAGGTCGAAAATCACAATTTCAACCTCACAGATTACAGTTACAAAAAGGACAGGAGAAACAGGTATGGAATTAAAAAAAAAAGAGTAAAGAAATCCCATTTAGAAAACGTCAACGACAGAGCCAGAGCAAGTGCTATCAGTTGATTATCAACTAAATTTTGCAGGAAATTAGGGCCGGCACATTCCCACTTTCTCCTGTGAAGTGAACCTGTGCATGTTAATACCAGCAGAGACAAAATGACTGCGAAGGGCTCTCATTAAGTGGCATAATGCAATGAGGCACAGTCTAAATTGTAGCAATAAACGCCGACAGACAAATCATCTCGACCATCGCAATCCATTTAACTCAATTAATGCAACACCAGATCTGAGCTCAGTGGTTTAAAAGCATGCGTGGCTCTCATCCCTTGTCAGGCTTCGGGGAGGTGGGGGGCACCGGGAGAGGGAGTTAATAGTATCTCTTTTAGGGTGAGATAACGGTCAGTTGTGGCACAAACATTGTAGTTTGATTAAGTCCTGCCTGAGACCATGGAAATGGGGAAAGAGGGAGAAGGACAGAGATAAAGGAAGCGGGAGAGGGAAAAACAGAAGCAGGAGATGGCAGTGGCTCCGATCGGCACGGCACAGCTGACTCTGGAAAGGGCGTGGCCTCCTTTATTTTTTAATGTCAAAATGTGTGCTGGCAGCGATAAGAACCGCAGGTAATCTCCCAGTGGAATCAGGGGGCTGTTCGTCATTACTCTCTGGCCCTGATATAGATCAGAGCACCGGTGGCTTCTTCTGGCTCTCCAGGCTTCCGAGATGGCAGATAGCCCTTTAAGACATGGCTCGCTGCTCCCTGATTGGCTGGTCAACAGCCACAACCAAATCCCGGCTCCCTCGGGGCTGCCGCGAGGAGGTATGATAGGATGGGTCACGGAAACTCACTGTCCCCATATCCACATCATCCTTTTGTTGTAAAGCCTTTACCCCATTGTCAGTGTGGGTGGTGGAAAGTAAAAAAAGCCTTTCAGGATGTTATTGTCTGAGAGGCAGGATAACAGACAGGCGGATTATTTCAAAAACAGCTTTCTCCAGAGCTCTCACAATGCGGCACCGTTGTTGCTGTGGAGAGGATCCTGGAGGAGATAATAATAATATTCCTAGTCAGAGCCTTTGCTGCAGTAGAGCTGCCTTCTAACAGAGAGATACACATCATTCTGACTGGCCCGCCGTGACATAATCGCCCTGCGGAGAGCTGCAGGCAAGCTTGGTAGGCAAACCACCTCTCACTGCAGCTTGTTAAGAGAAAGGTGGCTTTAAGCACAGCTCAATAGAAACTCCGATTGAACTTGTTTTCTCTTCACTCCATCTGAACAATGTCTAGGTGAGTCACAGCCCACCTCAGGCTACACAAGTTGCATTCTTCCTTTCTTCCTCTCTCTTAAGCTTGTACTGCGCTTTTGACTTGGATGAATTTGCTAAGAGGGGGAAAAAAAAAAAAAAAAAACAAACTCGACAGGATCTTAAATAATGCAGCGATAAAAAAGCTGTGACCCTTTCTCTTGCCTCAACCCACACACAGCGAATATCTTCTGCAGTGAAAGACAGCACACAAAGAGACGAAAAGGCAGAGCTGGCACCACATGGAAATGTGTGGTAGGCATTGGTTTGCTCCTCTGGGCACGGACACCTTTAATGAGAGGAAAAAATGCGCAGCAAGAGGCAGATCTCACCCGTACTATGCCAGTGATTTTTGAGTAATATGAATCACCTCCCCTCTAACACAAATAAATATTGTTCTAATGCTAGTGGGAGTTAAGGGCTGACTGTGGGTTCAGACAACTATGGGTGATCCAGGCAGAACACCAGCCTCCACACCGGTCATTCCGCATCCCACAGACTCCTGAACCCTACACCATGCACACACTAGATGCCCGTGATCCCTGACCTTTCAGCTTGGGCTCTCTGCTGAGCTCACAGTTTATCGGTGCGATGGGGGGGTGTGAAGTCGTTGATGCCGGTTTAAGTAACAGCGTCTCTCCTTAACTACAACAGCAGGTGAAATGAGGCAAAGGAGAATTCAGGAATTCATCTCAGCATCTTTCTCATGTGTCTGCTGGAACCACAAAAGTCAGCCAGGCTGAGGCTCAGGATCAATAGAGCCACTTGCCCCACAAAGGAATGGGGATTGGGGCAGGAGGTGGCGAGTGGGGGAGTGGAAAACGAAATGGAGCAGGGGAGACTGGCAGCAATTGCCAAATGTCTCCTTGGTCTCACGCCACCATCCCGTTGCCACTTTAAGGCACACTATCCACAGTGCTAGCACAAACAAACACGGTATGCACTATATAAAGGAGCGTCAGACCTCCAAAGCCCCCAGGTCATGTTGGAAAGGGATGTAGCACGTTAAGTGGAATTTACTTTTGATGCAGACATCAGGCCTCAGGTTTCTGGCAGCTGCAACCCAAGCTTCTCCCCGAGGCCTCACTGCAGGGTTGGACAGGACACCCAACGCCCAGGAAGTCACCTTTAGAAATACCTCCACTGCTCAGCTGCCCTTATAAAAGGGGGAGACTGGCAGTGGTGGCTGTTGGAGGTCACTGTTTCCAGCATAAGGAGCTGTTTACAATGGACAGACTTTCATTTCATTACCAAACACAGGGGTGAGATTGCTATTGGAAGAAAAGCGGACATGTTTTTTTTTTTTTTTTTTTTTTGTATTTTCTACCTGCTGGATATAAGCTGCTGCTGAGCTCCGCTCTGTTCGTGGGTTGAGTGTGTTGTGTTCCGAGGTTACAGACGGAATTTAATATAGAACGTGGACCCCAGCTGTCCACAGCACGCCCACTGCTTCGTCACACCAGTGCATCCTTTAGACTTCGATGTCGCCCTTTCACTGACATCTTTATTTCTCTACTTCAATACGTGACAGGGTTTTGACTCTAAACTGAGCTACGACCCCCCTCCCACCCACACACACACACACACACCTCTATGGTGATATGGCATAGAGCTCTTCTGTCACTGACTGTCCAGATGTGTGGCTTAATGTGGGGTGGGTGTGAGTGTATAAATAATCATGATGACATATCAGTGGGATATGCCAGGAGGTTTGCTCTGTACGGGAGGAGGTGATGGAAGGGGTGCTGAGCTAACTGTGCACCTCTAGGGAGTCCAGCGCGAGCTAGTTTAACGCCAACACGACAACTGCAGAGACCTTGTGAGAGAGCTTATGGCTTTAGACTTCACACTTACTGTGTAACATCATTCTAGCACACCACACTGTGACCTGACCTTGACAACGGCCATGTTACTAGTGGTTTTCAGTTACAATGATCAGTCACTGCTGCAACTGCATGGGAAATAGCTATGAACTGCATTGACTTCTAGTGTCACGTACAGTGATGACAGCTCGTCTATACTTGACTTGAGTTCAGATCATCATGGCACACTCATAGCAAGCGACATTTCCAATAATTGTACCATAATAACAAATTCACGTGTTGTACAGTAATTGTCTATTCTGCGAGCTCAGCTTCTTTCATGAGCCCTGGTGAACGGCTGTTATATCTGATAATAACATAACACCTGTGGAGGAATTTGATCCGGCATCCCTCTGAACACAAATCCCTGGACAGAAGAGAAAGGCGGGGTGAGGAGGATATATTTGATGTGTTTGCATTGCTGGAGCAGATTTATGAGTAATCACAGCAGAGAGGACGATTAAAAGTTGTTGGCCATGCCAAGTGTATGCACAGGATCATTTGCTCTGGATTAAAATATAATGAAGCAAGTGAACGCAACTTTGTCTTACATGCAACTCCGTAAATTATTCAAGTGGAAAGAAAAAACAACAGGCAGAGAATATTCCCTGGAGCACTAATACCCTTTTCTGGGCTTGTTCGTGATGGCAACAATGAATATCTTAGCGCTTGTTAAAAGCTTTGTTTTCCTTGGGAGTATGAGCGGACTAAATGAGAAAAAAGGACGCCAAGTCACATGCAGGGGCCACTCATTTTCACTTCCAGTATGTTGCTCTGGTGACAATGTTGGAGTGTGTACATAATGCATTGGATTGATTTTCTCTTTTTTCGTTGCAGAGTAGTGAGGTTAAACAGCTCATTACCACAGCACTGGATCGCCTTAACAAACCAGTTTCCTGTCAATAAAACAAACCTGATAATTACACCCTTAAAATACCTCCTAAATGTTGAGTTGTGTACATTTCTAAAAGGATGCCGGCTCCGGCCTCTGACTGTCTAAGTCATGTTGATGAGAGGTTTAATTAGCTGTGTCATTTAAAAACTTGCACTTGTCCTTCTACGGCAACCTCAATTTCCTTGAACTTCATTTCAACATCTGCACATCCAGAAACATTCAGCCTGGCTCAGGTGGCTCCTGTCTGTATTTGAATAAGAGATATGCAAACAAATGAAGTCAAGGCAGCAGCTTGTGTGCTCAAGCAGCCTTTTCTCACATTTGAGAGAATCTTTGGATTAGCTGGTCCAGGCTCCAGGGCCTTTATACTGCATGCTATTCATCCAGCAGAGAAGGAAAAAAAAAAGTGTTTGCATTTCATATCTGTCAGTGGTAAAGATGTGTGTGGTTGGACAGTAGAGGCCACAGTACACAGAGTTCCAAATGAAGAAGGTGAGCATTATAGCCAGTAGAAGTCAGATGACCTGTTATGTTGTGTTCATGGGAGAAACTGTCAAGAGTATCTTTTCCTTACACTTTTTCTGTCAGTACAATTAAGGATTTAGTTGAGATAAGAGGGTTTAATCCAGTGTTTAAAACTGTGAGGCTTGCACACTAGGGTGATGAAGGATGTGGGGTGTTAGCTCAAGTCATGCCTTATTCAGTCTATTCTTGCTAGTTTCCAGCATACTGGTTGGAGCACAATCAGTGAAAGCATCAAAGCCATTGACAGAGGAACAGGGGCCCACATTTTACCAGCCCTGTTCACTATTACTGTTGTTACTGTTTTTTAAACATGCTCAGGTGCACTGCAGCAGGGGCCGCCCAGCTGGCCTTGTGAACCTGCATGGCATCCCACCCCATGCCACACACCAACGTGTAACTGGAGACTGAGTACGCCTCGCTGCACCCCTGTAATGGCTCTCTGAATACTCAGATCCCCGCCCAGGCCGTCACCCACATCCAAGATTGACAGGACCTTGGCGGGATGCCAGTGCGGGGAGGCAAGAACTTCTGGTACAGTGCCCTTGCACCTACCACAGATCAATACCTCCATACACAATTAGAGTAGCTGAAACAGATGTGCTTACAGGCTTCAGCACTCTACCTACACAACCGACAAATTCTACTTTCAGCTGTTGGTGCTAGCATAGCGGTGCTCCCACAGTACTGGGTCACAGTAGGAGAATGCAGGGTGCATGTGTGGGCCAGTGTGGTGGTGATGGGCCAGTGGAAACAGCTCCCCGGTCTCCCTCTACCTCCTGCTGGGAAACACTTCAACCTGCTTCTCTGACAGTTACACTTGTTCTGTCAGCTCAGCCCACACCCTGTCACTAACAGGTGGCCTGTCCCTCACAGCAAAGTCATTTGCCTTGCACAGCAGTAGTCATGGGTAGCCTCAGCCAAGCTGCATTCAGGTTTCCAGCATTACAACTCAGGCCAAAGAGAGAGGCAGTGGCAGAATGCAGAGGAAAGGGCTGGGGGGAGGAAAGAAGAAAAACCTCCTCCGATCAAATAAATGCCACTGTAAGCACAAGTGACAAGTCTTGTTTGGGGTTGTCCCTGCTCAGGGCCTGAAAGGCCAGCACTGCCTCATCTCCTCAGCTATGTCTGCAAGCAACAGGGGTGGGTGAGAGGGGGAGGAAGAAATGTCTGATTGGTGCCATAGCCAAGAGTGAGAGCAGCCCAATTATATTTCCTATCTCTCAAGCGTGGGCCAGCCCCCTCTGGTAGAGCGAAGCCTCTGCCATCTCTCCTCTCCTCACCTCACCTCTCAAGACACTGCAGATAGATAAATAAATGACAACCCCGCTGGGGCTTGGCCCAGCCGCCCAGAATACATTGCAGAGGCTGGCTGCCTGCCTGTCCGTTTGCCTTCACCTGGCATTACTGCAGATAGACATTTTTCACATTATTATTGTTGCATTGTCTCCGTTGCCCTGTTCACTCGCTGAGTTGTGGTTGATGATGGCGGCAGAGGACCTGAGGAGATTGGAAGGAAATGTCTCTTGTCAAAGTCAGCATAGCCTAGCTTAGCAGAAATTTAACAAGTTCCCTGGGCTCTCTCCATTCACTCTCTGACGGAGCACGGAGCCAGGACATGGCCTGCTGACAGCCCTGGGCATGTCACTGTCACTGACACTTGATAGGCCAGAGAGAGGAGAGGAGAGACGAGAGGCAACAAGGCTCAAGCCCACAAGACTCACACTTAACGACACAGCTCCATATTGCGACTTTGCTATAGCTGTAAAAAACCTATTGTTTGGAAATCTGACTTTATCTAACGTGACACAAATGCATACTGGCCTTAATCATATATAGACAAGTTCCCTGCATTACTCTGCAAATTACTGTCTTTGGGCTGTCACTGTAAAATGCTCACAACTTGACAGAAAGCCAAATATCCCAGGATGTTTGTGTTTTTGCAGTAATTATCAGGTAGAAGCCAGCAGAGAAATACTCGAGCTTAAACTGCATGTGTACCAGCATTTTTCCCCCCACACTCTCACCACTCCCCGACAGTTAAACCCAAAACCAGATGTTGCGGATCAGTGGGGATAAAAAACAAGGCGAATAAAAGTGGAGGACGGAATGGTACGCATTAACTATAATCAAAAAGAAACAAAAAGGAGACCATGATGCTTTAATTACTTCTCACATATAATTTGGTTTTGTGGGGGCAAGCCACGCACTGCCAGGAAAAGAAAGATGAAAAGCAACTTAAATTACATGGAGAGAAAGTGCAGAGGTTTTTTTTTACACATGATCCATCTATTCTCTACAACTGTAGACAAGGCTGATGACTAGCCCCAAAACCTTGCTGTAAATTGTCCATGGAAACAGAACTTAGATGCAGCCACGCTGGATCTAAGTTGTTCCGCATGGCCATGACTTTAAGAAAGGTGTTGTAACACAGTGACTGCAGATGGACAACAAAAAGTCTCAACTGTTTCTCCTTTCAAAAAAAGTGTCTTTTATGAGCACATACGGTCTGTGAGCATCCACATTATAATAATAGTTTTCTGTTGTTTTGCTTAAGTATTCATCATCTGAAATTCCCTTAAATAGTGTGAATTTAATAATTTGTCATGCCGTTCTGCCAAGTAGCTGAGGATATGCGTTATGTTTGGTCACTGGAGAGGGATTGGATGAGGCCTGAGCGAGGTGCTCTATGAATCTACTTCATAGCCGTCCTCTGTTTGCAGAGTCTCTCTTGACTCGCTGGTGTTGCCACAGTGCTAAATTGCACAGCTGTTCCACAATCTGTGGCGGTGTTAATTACCCAAATGTGAGCGGCAGCTCGTCAGTTCCTCACTAACGAAGGGGCCTGCTTTCCAGCAAGGGTGCCGTATGTTTGGCATGTAGGCCCATTTCCACCCAACGCTCCCCAGGCTGTGCACGGACCACCCGACACATCCGCATCCTGGAGAAGACGCATCTAATTAAAGCTCCCGACTCAAATCTGCTTACTAAGGGGGAAAAACACGCGGGCTGGATTAAAAGATGGGGAGAGGGGTGGAGTGGGATGTGGGGCTTTAATGCACTGCGAGTGAAAGGGCTTAGGAGGAAATATGAGAACTTTCAATGGTAAGATCCCAGGCAAGGCTGGAAGGAAACGCTGTGTGAATGTGAGCCGATCAGTCAGCGTTTGTCAGTCTGATCCCTTAGCACTCCCAAAGCCCCAGGCAGAGACAGACAAGCAGGTTGTTTTCTAGAAAAGTGGCTTCTTAACTCTGCTGGTTGGCCCCACTTCCAAGGACATGCACATCAATTCTCAACCATTCGAACACGGACTGACAGAACTCAACAGCCTCTGCACTTAATGATCCAGCCAAAACTGAATAGAAGTATGAATGCAACTTTGGGGATGTTTAACAGCAGCTGCATATAGAAATTTGCCTTTTATCCCTCTCACAGTCACACATGATGACAGTGCATGACAATGAAACCCTCTCCAGTCAGACACTGTAAACCGTTAATGCATCGCACAGTACATCACCCCACTTCTTGCGCGCAATGTTCAAAACAAAGGTGTTAAGATCTCCCCTCATGAATCATACTTGCTGGCTAAAAGCCTAGCTGCAGTGTACCACCCACCTCTGGTTATACATGGAACACCACAGCCTGAAGTAGCACTGGGAGACTACATAATGAATGCATGAAGCTAGGTGTCATGGGGACTCGTATGGTGCACAAAACGATGGGGCAATTAGGCCCACACGACACCTCGGGATGGCGTGATGAAGGACTCCTGGGCTCGTCTCCTCCGCCTCTGTTCCTCTATCATTAAGGATTGAGCAGCCACATCTGGCTAATGGCACGCCTGGGGTTCCTGCTCAAACACTGTGCCACGCCGTGCACATTTAATTACGCCTCATAAAGGTAACAAAAGACACGACCTGCACTTGGGGAAGCACTGTTTGGAAATCGTGAGGGGAGACGGAGAGAGAGAGATGAGGGGAAGGCGAGGAACTGGCCAGCTGCCAGAATTACAGGTTGACCTAGGTCGGCAGCTTCAAAAGAGGGGGAATTCACTCAAGTGTCTCCACCTCTCCTTGAGATGGGTCCCAATGAGCAGGCTGAGAGCAGGAGATGCTCAGTAGCTGAGAATCAAAGGACCTCTAGTTTGTCTCCCCTTCTTCTATTAGATCATGAACTGCACTAGGCGCTGCCGTCAATGGATAATTGCAGAAGGACTGGAGGGATTAAAGGGAGAGCGCTTTTGAAATATGTATGGGATTTAGAAGCTGTTTGAAGTAAAGATGGACTTCTTTGTCAACAATAACAACATCATAGGAGAAAGCCTGTAACAGCGCTGTGGCCTAGCGCGGTGACCCGCTCCACTTCCACCCTGCCTCTCAGGCACCGTGTTGCTCAGCAGCCTCTGCAAAGAGCTCACCACATTCAGCCAAGAGCATGAAACACACATTACCCACTGACTGAGTGACTGGCTGACATATGACTTTCGGTAGCACCTGGAGGTATTCAAAAGACCTTGGATGGCTGCTTTGTGCAGCACACAGTTGACATTTGGAGCTGAGAGAGATTTTTTTTTTTTTGAGAGAAAAAACATGAACAGAGGCACAAGCCTCAGGTCTCTCAGTGAGCAGATGCCCACATTTAGGAAATACCATCACCTATGAAGAGATGAGGGACAAAGAGCCGCGGCTCATTGTCGAAGCAGTCCATTGTCTGGCAGTTTGAGAGCTGGCTAACGCCACAGGAAAGGTCACTGGTCACTTCCATTTGGACCTGCACATAAATCCCCCGCTGTCCGGCACAGTTAATAACACAGCCAGCTCAGCCATGCAATAAAATGGGGAGAAAAAATGTATTTTGTTTTGACAACACCTCCCTGTCCCTTTACAGCCACAAGCCTTGTGCAGCCGTTTGCGTTATTTATAACTTAAATGTTAAAACCAGAGACATCTCTGCAGATTGCATTAAAAGACAAGCCTGCCAAACGCCTCGCTCCACAGCGGCTTCCTCTTCTGTTGAGTCTCCCTCTGCTTTTGGTGTAGAGAGTGTTTTATGGCAAGTCCCTTGTCAGGATTAAGACGTAGATCCAAGTGCCACAGGGACAAGCATAAATTCTCCATCTCCCACTGTGGACCCACAAGTGGTGGAGCTCGGGGAGTGTCCTTGAAGTATGAATAACATCACATGCTATGTGTCATCTGTTATACAGTAATGACATGTCCTCGGAACAATCCACATCTCCTGTGGCCCATAAGTCTGTGAATGAGAGAACTACTTGCTTCCCTGGCAGTGAATTTTGTGAAAGGCCACATACATTACAACAAACGCAGTTCATGTATCCTTCTAGTTTTACGATGATCACTGTATTTGCACCAAGAAATTAATACTACATGTAACGTGCACCGTGGGTGAAGCTGTGTCCACGGACAGACAGAAATCAGATTCAGCACCGGGGAGACATTCATCAGTTTTAATGTTGTGGAGAGGCTATATTCAAGGACCAGGGCTGAACCTGCTCTCTGTCCAGTAAATCAGACGGGAACACCAGGCAAACACGGGGAAAACACTGTCTTGAGTACTATTCTAGCACTGCTGACCTGAAGTGGTCAGCAGTATGTTGTTTTGTGATTCTACAACACAGCTCACTTCCATATTTCTTGGAGTTTCTTGCAGAGGGCAGCTTAAGTCTCAGAGTCTAAGCCAATTTGGATTAGCTCCACATTTTAGACAGGTTCCAGTTGGGATTTACAATACTTTTAGAAGATGTTCCTCCCTAAGCACAGATTTAACCCTAAATGCATCAACAGTATATTTAACTGACATTTTTTCCTTATTTCTCCTATTTTATTTCACAGATTGTTGCATATTAAAAGCTTGACAACACTCCCTTCAAAATAGCTCAGCAGCCTGAAGCATTACTTTACAATACCGACTGATAATATTTGGAGGTTTTAGGCACTGTCGTCACTACTGAGAACATGGTGTTGCATCCAAATGCTTGGCTGTTTTCTTGACTGTCTTTTTAGCTTTTTTTTTTTTCTCCTTCATTTCTGAGTTCATGCACAGATCCAGAATAAATCTCCATTTCTTCTTCTATCTCGTATCCAGGCTTCAGGGGGCACAAGGCATTAGTCTCATGATGCTGGGTTTGTCATGTCTTCCCCAGCTGTGATCTGCCTGAACTCTTACATTACAAATAGCTGGAGGATTTTTCACCCTCTTATCACATTTGCCAAGCAGGCCTGTCTCTTATCAGCTTTCCGCTAGAGATAAATGGGCTTTTGAAGATAGGAATAAGAGAGGTTTTTGCAAGCTAATTCCAGAGCCCCATCTGCAGTAGATTACAGATAGGTGCTGGGGAGCAGAGAAAGATACATATTTTAGTATGTAGGTGGTGGAAGTATCAGGTTGAAGAGTGATTGGTGTTACAATGTCATATACTCTACAAGCCAAAGACATGCAGAACTAACAGGCAATAAGAAGAGATAATGGACTGAGAATATTTTATTGAGACTTCATCACTGACCGCATCAGTTACACTGCTGGTTTTGCGCCAGCCCTGATGAGAACAAAATGACATTTCCAACATAGCTAATCTGGAGCCGCAGCACAGTAAAAGACTGGTGATTGGCAAGCATAACAATGAGTGCAAAGACACATTTCTCTGTGTGCCTTATCAGGAGAAAAGGTTTGGGACATTTAGCAAATAGAGACGGGAATAATTCAAAAATTACTCAGCCACATTTCGCACCCAAATGTAAGTCAATTTTGGCATTAACGCTATCTCCATCTATCTCACTGATAATATTTCTGCAATTTATAAATCAAATGTAATATATTCAACAAAGGATAGACTGAATCACAGCAATAACGTGCCCTGAAAGACACACTATTCAGCCAATGGAGCAAGAGACTATAATAAATAAACCGTATTCTATAACATACTTTTAAACAGAACAAGCGCCTTCAACCAGCGACTGCTTTAAATACTGTGAAATAGATGAGATTCCACTAAATCCAAAAGAGAAAAGTGCCAGTGACTGTGACATGTGAAGACACAGAAAATGCCAGTGTTTGGATATTTCTGCTCTTCACAGACACGCTGTTTAGCCCAGTAGGAATATTAAATATAGCCCAGATTAACGGAGGATAGTGTCACTATTGAACACAACATTTGGAGGTCCCTATGGAAATATTACAGTAATACCCAGGGAGAGCGTAAAGTAGGGCAAATCACTATAAGCTCACAATTGCGACGCGCGTCTGAGCCCCTATAGGATTATTATGGGAGCGTTTTAGCGCGTTCCTCTTAAAGGCATGGACTCATGAAGAACTGATTTCTGGGAGAGCCGTGACAAAGTGGCAGACTTGTGTCATAAGAGTCCTAAGTGTTGAACTAATATTAACAGGCGACATGTGATCCAGCCTGACCTTGATGCCTGAGATTCTTGGGCGCGATGGGATAAGAAAACCTAATTAAACAGCTCCTCCCGTGGTTGTATAAGTCAGACACGGGACAGACTCATCTTGTGTTAATGTCCTGCGTGGTGGATTTAAGAGTGCCTGATAATAGTGTATAGAAGCAATTACAAGACGCCGACCTATAAAACGGCAGATGATTTGAGTTTTAATAAAAGGGGATAAAAGCAACCAGTGTGGTAAATTAAAATCTACCTCAGATTTGTTCTGCTCGCATATTAAAACCCACAGTGCAACAAAATGTTGATAATAATTTCAGCGATTATCTGTTCTTTTTTCCAAAACACCCGCCAGTCTTTACGTTAACTTCATCCGTTTCTACGATCAGCGTGATGGGAAGTCCACATACAATTATGGCAAAGCTTGCAAATGTGACTTGAAGCTATTTTGAAATTAAAAATGGGTAAAGTAAGTTTGGATGTTATTCAAGCCTCCGCTACATCGTCGCGTAGCCGACAGTACGTGCGGGGCGCCTCGCTGGAAAGGAAAATGCGCTTGCCACCGGCGGGGACGAGCTAAAGAGAAAAATCCGAACAACAATGAACATCTTGTGGCAACGATTCCCTTTCGCGTGGTTTTTTAATCGTCGTAGGCTAATATTACACCTGAAAAAGCCTTTAAAGCAACAAAAGCATTGGTGGAATTTCGTGAAACCTTACCGAGTCCAAATGCGCTGAGATCGGTCGCGGAGGATATCCAAATCCACCACACTGGAACACGCATTCATAAAGATATTTAAGCGAGCCTTGTTGGGGTTAAATCCAATTGTTTTTTGGAACAAAAAAAAAAGATTGTTCAAAGGTTACACGATGAGAAAACTCTCAACACAATAACCTGCCGGAACAATAAATCTTCACTAAGGCGATTTCCCTCCGTCTCTCGAAAGAAAAAGCAGCGAGACCTTGAGGAAATAGCAGGAAAATTCAGTTTCTCTTACTTCATTAAAGTTCTGCCGGCAATAATTCGGGATCCTTCGGAGAACACACTGGATCTTTGTCAAGCCAGAGCCGCTCATAGGATTCCAAGTCGGATAGTGAAAGCGCCGATGACAGATCGTCCACAATAGATTCCCCAAAGTATTTGTCGATCTCAAGCAGAAAACGCGACGAAATACATATCCAAGAGCCGTGCGGATGCTTTGTCGTTCATTAGAGAGATCATTTAACGATTATCCACAAGATCCCGGCGCTTTGAGCACGACGGGAAGTCCGAAAAAACGCAGTGCGCTCCGCTCCTGTCCGACCTGCTCTCCGTGCGCAACAGAGAGAGAGACTGGGCTGCGCTGCGCGTCAGCCAGGGTGTGTGTGTGTGTGTGTGTGTGAGAGAGAGAGAGAGAGTGTGTGTGTGGCAGCAGCTGTTGAAAATGAGGACAGGACTAGACCAGAGCAATCAATGTACGAGGGCTTGATCTGATTTGTTAACACTATTCCCGATAATGGACCCAGGATTTTTTCTTTTTTTTTTTTTTTTTTTCATCTATTTCTACCCCTTTGTACTCTTTGAGCGTTTTAGTCTGTTCTATTTTTCGGCAGGCTGAACTGCATTTGCAGGAGAACTGATTCTTCATGCATCCCCTTTTACACAGATTATACATCTCCTCAGCATGTAAAAATAGGCTATTTTTACACTGCATGTTTCAGTACAGTGTATGTGTGGTGCGGTACGGTATATTCAATAATAGAGCTGGAAATGTTCTTCAATTGCCTGACTGAGGTAGTTTCATTAAACCTCTCAGAAATGTATTGTGCGATAGACCATTTCACGTTGATGGCCAAATGAGGAATACGTCACACAGTGGGATTAAATCTCCTGTATCACACTCAGGATCTTTCAAAGGAAAAGAAGAATAGATTATTTGGAGCATTTTTTTTGTTCAATCTTTAGATTTTAATTTGTGAAGATGCTAACCAAGTGCACATGCTTCAACCGTGCATGCAGAGATGTTAAGTGGGCAAAAAGAATCTAAAAAATCTGAAATCCCCCTATTGACCCCTACAGTCTGCAAGGACTCCCTAAAACTCTCAGTAGCCTGGGGAGTATGGATTGGCATCAGTCCTGACCAAGCAAGGCAATCCATCTGCTCCTTCTCCACAGTGAAGATGTTATTCTTAAAATGTACTTTAGAGGAGAACTCTTGGAGGCTAAAGAGGAGGAGGATGGAGCTTTGACGTCTCCTACAAAGTTAGCCCTGTGGTTATCCTGTTCACTCTTATGACCTGCTTAACTTAGCCATGATTGAAGTCAGGTTGAAAGAGGCTTATGCTTGCACAATGCCAAGGCAGAGTAAGGGGCTCCTTTACAACTCCACCTCCCTGTGGAGTTTTCTGGAGACAATGGGAAGATTGGTGTTTACTTTCTGCCATGCTGTGTTATACTCCACAGATACCCCTGAGAGAATGGTAGCTCTGTTATGTGAAACAAATCCTTTCTATAAAGAATGATAAAAACAGTATTTTGGATGGGTAAACAGTGCTCTATGATACCCACCCCAAACTGGGCATTTTCACATTTTTGCCTGGAGGTTAGGCACTGTCTCGCATGCAACAACAATAAGAGTTATGGCCTACTCTGCGGGTTTGTGTCAGGAATGCAAGACTTGTAATTATTTCCCAGCTGACTGTGATTAAGGGTCATCCCCAAGCCTTCAGACTTCCCTTAAAAACATAGGGCACATACACATACAAACACATCGACCCACCAACCCACACACAGGTCAGAGTAAAAGGCCCACGAGCATTTGGAATTAGACAGGGAAAAGTTGGACGCCACTAAATTGGACTTTGGTCAATCGAACAACTGACTGTGATTTTGTTTGTCCTCGAAAATAACAACTTACCCAAAGCAGCTGAAAAGAGGGAGAACATACATGACGCTAAACCCTGGGACACATTCCAGGACGACGTATGGAACAGAAAAGCAGATGTTGGACCAGCAGGGCATCCTGGGAAACTGGCCTCATAGAAGCGAGGAAAGGAGACAATAAATGTTTGAGCCACAAAGCCATTGTCGCCCTGAAGAGTCATATTGTATCTGCGCTCCCCATCGCTCTTCCATCCTGACAGAGAAAAACTGGAACAAACAATGTAGTTTGCTGCACTGTAGCTGCTCTGTAAGGACAGTATGCAGTCTTTTCTTTCAAAAGAAAACTTCAACAGCACTTTTCTAGTTATCAAAGGAGAAAATATGCCTTTTAATGGCTCCAAAAGTGTCTTATTTTCCGGTCATGTCCTGTTAACAACAAAGCAATGAGAAAAACATCTACGATCCACTGGGGTTTTGCTTAGTGTTGCAACATTCATGAAATGTCATGATGTGCTGTGGTCATTTTTATGCTTCGAATATACGTCATGTATGTTGCAAGACAACGTTCACGCAGCTTGCGACGTCTCATTGAGAACAACCACAAGAAGACCATTCCCAAAAATCACTTTCCTCTTGTGTTCTTTCTGTATTTTTAAGACAGTTGAGATGGACACATGAGAGAAGCTCTAGTAGGATTCTTAAGGAGTCTTAAGCTAGCAAGGCCACATATAGCTCCCAAGGTAAAGTAGGGGGCTAACCACTACATCACCTCTGGGAGAAAGGTTGGGTGTATTTTCTGTCCTTCAGCACTTTAACAGCCAGCTTTTCGGCTTCACATCCATTCAGCAGTGGGCCGCCAGCCTCGGCTAGGAGAACAGTTAATCTCAGGTAAGCCAGCGCTGACTGAGTGGATCAAGAGGCCTGGTCCAAATATCTGCCTTGTGGAAATAGCATCTGGCATACAATACCCCCCTCCTCAACAGCTTCCTAAAATAGGTGCGTGTACAGTAAAAGCTGTTGTGTAAAGACAGAAGCCAGGAGTGTAGGCACAAATATGTTGATTCCAGATCGGATGTTGACAGGAAGTGTTAACATCGACCGCAATGAGCAAATTTAACATGAAGGTATTCGCCAAATATTTCTTGGAGGATGGTATTCTGCTGCGAACAGTCCATCACCCTGTTTATGAAACTGAGACTTTATCAAGAGGCGAAAGATATCACAGCCCGAAGACACTGGCAGATAAACCACAAATTAGCTCAGTGTCTGATTTCAGAATTCGAGGGAGAGGGGATTTAGTGTATGCTTCTAATGTAACTAATCTATATTTCATCAACAGCATCTGTGTTTATTTCTTGAAGGGACGCCTCATATGATACAGCATTTAAAGGCTCAGCTGATCTGGCCTATACAATAATTTCTAGTTTTTATTGTTCTATTGCACAGCAGCACTGGACACTTCCTCTAACTAGAGATAGAAAACTACACTGTAAGTTTTAATCACAGCTATGTCTACTTTGAATCCTCACCATTACTAGTAATGATGGTGGAGAGGCACAACATAGGCTGTCACCACCAAAATGGAACACAGTCATGTTTTATTCCATTTTATTTCTGCAGCTGTACATTGTAATTTCTTTCTGGAGAGTGCCTTGCAGAATCCATGATTTATTCATTACGGGGGCTCGAGTAGCATAGACCAACTATGTGAGAATGAGCACCTTATTCAATGACTCCCATCTTTCAATACGGACAACATTTCTAGGTCATCCATTTGGAGCACGGGCGTACTCCAGAATACAAGTAGTGCTACTGAGAACAGAGGCCAGAGGATGTCAGACACTTTGAATGACTCTCAGGAGACCCAAATAAAAGTAAAGGACTTTACAGTAATAGAGGAGCTCTAGTGATGTACAAGTGACTGAAAGGCACAGAAACTCTACAGGACTACACGTAGGAACAAATAGATTTTCACTTATATGCAGTCTGAAACACTTTGAAATCACATTTCTGACTCTATTGCATATATAAGGCTTGTCAGGCAGCTCCTTTTTAAGCATCTCCAAAGTTGTGCTCATCAAGCCCTCGTGGCAAATGTTTCTGGAGGTTGCTGTTCGACATGAAAAGTCGTCCTGATTGATCGAGGCGATGTAGAACAAAAAGCGCCCTCCGCCAGGCACATTAAAAATGAATTTTCTCTGGGATTCAAAGGGCTGCGCTGCTAGGGCAGAGAGAGATGAGAGCTGGTAACTCTGCTAGTTTGCCTCGGGAGCCCCTCAAGCAGATAGTCCCAGCTGATCCATCCATCAGCCTTCAAGCCCACAGAGGTGAGTGACTGTTTGAAGGCTCTGCCGGCTACCTTATCCCGAGGCTTAACAATCCAATATTGGTTGTTGCCAAAGATAATTACTCTCCATTGATGGTAGAATACCCAGGGCTAGCTGCAGCCATTTGCATTGCCCAACACCACAAATCGATCAGGGAGGAAAAGCAGTTGGGAGCTGATAACAGTGTTGCGTTAGACTAGCATTTCTAGGAGGGATGTTATGCTCTCTCTGGCTTTTATTCTCCTAAACCCCCACCCTCTTATGGCCTTCCTCCCCCCACTCCCTCCTCTTTCAATGAACAAGGTAAAGAATGGCTCCCACTGATAGAATCAGCAAGGACACTGCTGTCTTTATTCTCCCTCCAAAAGCACGCACATGTCACCTTGACATTCTTTATCTTCTTCACAGTGCTGGCAGGAGAAAATGTGCAAACTAGATCCTGCATTTGATACATGATTGTTTATGGACCCACAGCTTTCATTTTCCATCCTCCTGAGCCGTTTGGAAGATTGACAGAAGCAAAAACTACATTTTGCTGCTCTTGTCTAGAAAACATGAAAACAGAAGGCGCAGCCTTGTGTGGTCTTGTTGCTGATTTGTCTCCACCAGGGTATAATTTACAAGAAGAAAAAAAAAGATGGAAATTGGAGAAGTGAGATTAGCAAGTAATTTATGGGCACTTAGCAGGGTGCCTGCAGTAACAGCCTCTGATATGCTTCACTGCAGCGTTGCATTTTGAGAGGACAGCCATGTCATTTGCTCCAGAGTTACAGAGCCCACATGCAGGACAACCAAACCTCACCAAATCATGTGTGAACACCAGAAGTGTTCACAGTCACCAGAGTCGTAACACATCTAAACCACTGCTTGGGATGAGGAATGGAAAATGACAAACAAGAAGTGTTATTTTCCCTTGTAATAAAGTTTCCACTCCTTTAACAAGATAAAAGTGAATTGTGCTCCGACTCAGAAAGTATGAAAGACGTTTGGGGATGAATTTTTCACGCACATTGATAATTTAATACAGACTGCTACGACTTTATTAACATTCTATGACTTCTCTTGCTCTCTGAGAATAATAACCATATAATCTGTGGCACTTTGAAGGGAACCACCATTACCACCTGATCAGATGGTCAAAGGTTGTTGCTGTCAAATAAAATTCTAAAAGTTTGAAGGCAACACTGTAAGTGAATCTGATATCATAATAGTAACCACAGAAAAGGCATGAATCACAGCTTTGCAAATTGTTTTTGAAAAGAACAACTGACCACAATGTCTGACCACCCGCCATGGAATATGAACAAGCTCTTGACCACATGGCAAACATGCAGAAAATGACTAGCAAGTAGACACTGAGCTGTTGGGGAAAAACGGATAATGTGTGAGCCAACGAGAACTCCTAAAAAGTGATAAGGCAGAGCAAGGAGAGCGATGGCGTCCAGGTGCTGGCTAAAAACAACATACACGGCCAGCCAAGCTGTTTTTAATGCACGTCTGACATTCACGGCCAAGTGGCACAGATAACGGACACTCTCAAAGATAAGTATTTGACTCTCCATTCCTCTTGTATTAGAAAACAACAGATAATCAAGAGCAAACAAAAACTGCAGTAGTTCAGGTGCAACAAGCGTTAAGGAGGAGAAAATGACAGAATATTTGTTACCATGAGAAACACAGAGTTGCCGGCAGAGACTGGAGTGAGATTAAATATGGGGTTACCAGAGCAAAGACCTAATCCATTCAGAGACAAATGCAGGGTCTCTGAAGCACATTTGTTGTGCGGCCTGAGGTTTAACAACTGGCATTATAACTCCATTTCTCATCATTACCTCCCTGTACGATAGTACTGCAGAGATAGGGTCAGCCAGGGAAAAGAGCAGAGAGTGGGAGTAAGACGGAGTGTGAATAAGAGAGATGATGGAAACCACACAGGGCACACAGCACATACAGTATAAATTCCTGTATATATATCCTGCGAATTCCAGTTTCAGATTGCGATTGGGCGTGCGCATCTCTGTGAATGTCCCCATGTGCAAAAAAAGAAAAAAAGAAAAAAAGGAATTGAAAGTGTGTGTGCATGCCTGTTCATGGTCCATGCTGGAGGTGTGCACAGTTGTGCACATGCAACATCTCCATGGTCACCATATGTTGCCACATTTCTCGGTGGAGGATTGAATGTGGGCACAAGTGCTCCCAGCAGTAAGTCAGCGTAGTGTCAGATATGGAAATCCACCAGTATTCATGAATGATACAAGGCCTGCTCTCTAGCCCCACACGTCAAAGGATTTGCCAGGGTGGATGAGGCAGATGCTTTGACAGATTTAAGGGAGCTGGGGGAGGGTCTTTTGGCTTCCCACTGCGTTGCACACTAACTCTCTAGTGTTACAGAAGTGTATAATAAGACCCCTTGAGGAAAAGTGTTAAGGGAAAAAAAAAGCATGCAGGCTTAAAAAAGGACAAAAACAACAAAATCTGATTGCATTCAAGGCCTTATTAACATATCCTTTCACCAGCAGAGGATGCCACTGGTTTTAATTCAGTAAGACACAGCTGCTGGGGCCCCGCAATTTCTATTTTGACTCTATGATTTAATCAATTATGGCTCTAAAACTATGGCTTAATTAACTTCATGCACAGGCGGCTGCTTTTCACAGGAGCCATTCAGGAAAACAGGAAAACAAAATGGCTGCCGGCTTCCCTCATGCTCAAAATAGAAGCTAAGATGGTGGTGGGTAGATTAACTACGCCCCGTGCAGTTTTATTGATTCACCGTTTTCTCTCATAGGGGATATAGAACAGGAACATTGTGCTCTTCATTCTTTGTGTACGGCCTATTCCTTCCTCAAAAAAAGGATATGCTGCAGCTTTTCCGGATAGCTGTGACCTTGGCCCATTTTCAGACTTCGAGAGGAGTGTTTCTAATAAAGAAGCTCAAAGACAAGGACGGTTGATAAAGTTAGCGAGTCTTACAAAGTGATTACAAAATGTTGTTTTCAACTTATTATAGCGTGTATGGACTGTTGCCCAATAATGCTGCTTCAATGACTTTCTCATGATAGAATCCATGATGCTGTCTAGTTTCTGAATGTGGCATAGACGACACAAAGAGAAGCTGAGTAATCTAATATTAACTCAAGTCAGGCCAGGAAACAGGCCTCCATCAAATAGGAAAATCGTCAAAAAAGTCCCCCTCACAAAATACAAGTCAACAGTAAGTAAATGAGTTTAAATTAAATTAGGAATATCACATTATCATCCAAAATAAAAATTCCGACGGTAGATTTCAAATTGAATTATGGACTAAGACGCCAGCTGTTTACACTGATCTCCTCACTGAACTGGTGGCAAACTTCATAGCTGCTCAAACCACCAGTCCACTTGGAAAACTTGAGGTAAACAAACCACCAGTCAACTAATTGCAGTCAGGTGAACTTTGGACACCAACACCGCCAAACCGAGGGCCGAAGATGGAACCAATGTGACAACTTCAAAGGGATTAGGCTGCAGTATTGAGTGTTTGATACCGCACACATGAACTCTTTTCACTTGAATCAACTGACAAATCAAGCTTATGAATCCCTCTTTCCATCACGCCACTCATAATACGCTACCCTTGTTGTACTCCTGTTTGGCATTTCACTGAAGAATACCCCCTTTTGTACTGGAAGCATGAGGAGTACTCTGGAATAACATCCAGCTAATGACAAATTAATGATGAAGAGACGAAGTAAATTACTGAAATTAGATTTCAACCGTTTACAGCACATCAACAGTAAATTGCCTTTATTCAATCACATCTCATTATTATATAAAGTACAGTCCAAATGAGGCCATGCCTAGGGCCATATTATTACTCAACATTGAGTTCGTACATCAAGACAAAGCAAGCCACCCATTTGCTAAGAGTTTCTATGAAGACTGCATCTATAGTGCGTTATGGGAGCATTCATAACGTATTATAAGGCATTCAAGATCTATGATGCATCTGTAACATTGCATGGTCCACCATAATGTTTCATTGTTGGGGTAATTAAAGTGTGATGCATTTAAAAGAATCTACGCTGCATCATAAGTCACTATTATGTAAGATGCCAAAATGTAGAGAATTAAGAAATAAAAAACTGTCTTCTTTTGGAATCAAACCGCTGTTTTTCTTACTATTGCTTTGATGGGGGTGGCCCACCGCCCCATGGAGCCCTCCTACCCCCCGAAAGAAGCTAAATATTTTATCTATGTTATGTTGTAATTTTTTCATGAAAATACATGACACTTGACTCACCACCAACAATGAAACTTTATGATGAAGTATGTATTATTATAAATGCATCAATATGCACTTCACTTTACTTAACACATTTAATGATAATTAATGATACAACATGGACTACTAGAGCACACTATGAGTCTTTACTACAGTTGACTGCTGAGGTGAGTATAGGTAGTCATAGTGTGTTATAAGCCCCATCAGTCAACTTCTAGTTTATAACTAGTCAAGTCACTTACGTAATGTTTCATGACTGTTAATACAGTGCATCAGAAAGCACTATGTGTGTTTACGAACGTAGTCATGAAGCACTATGGATGTATTACAATTCATGATGAATGCCCCTATAACGCACAATAGATGTGGTCTGTGCCACACATTCTACTGCTAGGCCAGTTATCAGACCTCAGCCAGTGTGGAAAAAAGTCTCCATAAATGAGTTAAGACATTAACACCAGTCAGGTGGTTTCCATTTTAGGCCATAATTGGGTCTGTCAGTACCCTAAATCCGATATTCTAAGCCAGAAGACCCTTACCCTCCAAACTAATGGCTTCCACGTCAGAGGTGAAGGTTCTCAACCTGAATATCTTAACCTATAAAGAAACTTAGAGGGAAATGTCTTCTCAGCAGTTCTCGGTAAAAGCCCATTTTCTCTCTAGAATCATATACCCAATTGATAAGTTTTAATTCATTTTGATGAAGATTTCAGCTAATCTGTGGGGCCTTTGTGTATGTAATATGGATTAGGCTCTTTAGCTCTGGGAGCTCAGTCATGATGCCAGAAAAGCCTCTTTGCATCACAGCTCCCTCATTCATCTGGCCACAGGCCTGCTGTGACTTCTAACCCTGTCCTCCCTCGGGACATACCCCAAACGACCACTCCTTCCATTACCCCAAGTGAGCTGCCCTGGACCTCCTCATGCTAGACCGCAGCAGGGATGGGGGGGTGATAGAAGAGCGGCGCAAGGGCAAGGGCCTTCCTCGCTAATTACACCAATGCAGCTCCTGGGACAGAAGCCGAGAGCCTTTGACATCAGTTTCATATTGGTCTTTTGTTCCTTTGTTCCATTGCGCCTTTGTAGACTCGCTGCAGGGGCGTCGATCATAACTTCCTGCTTCCCTGAGCTTCATTTCATGCCCTGAAAAGTGAGTGGATGCATAAAGCCCACCATTTTCAAAGAATTCCACTGTGCTTGGTGTTCAAACATGAAATGAATGCAATTTATTTG
Organism: Chaetodon auriga; assembly: GCF_051107435.1. Taxonomy (NCBI): domain Eukaryota; kingdom Metazoa; phylum Chordata; class Actinopteri; order Chaetodontiformes; family Chaetodontidae; genus Chaetodon; species Chaetodon auriga. Next base: position 7,419,245 of record NC_135078.1, read on the forward strand.
AGCTTATTATTTCCTTTCCCTCACACATAGGCAGTCGACGATAATGCATCTCTGTCCAGCAAGACTTAGCAGGTTATCTAAATTCAATAACACAGAAGTCCCCAAACTAAGTGCATGCGTGCTGCGCTGCATTAGAGTGAAGTGACGTACACAGCAACAGGGGAAAATGCAAGAGCCATCTTACTATGCAGCTAAAGAAAAATAATCTTTTTCTTTTTATAGAATAGATCACTAAAATCACGATGAAAGACTAAAGAGAGAAATCGGACCACAATAACTGCATTAAAAGTACAAAATCTTTGGTTGGATTTTGTGTGGGAGTATTTAAGAGTGGCAGCTGGGACCTACTTTTTCCTTCAACTTAAACCTCTACTATTCTCTGCCTAAAAGCCTGTTTGACTTGACAAAGGCATTTAAAGTTCTGGGATTTCTGAAAAGGCTTGATTCATTAAACAAAACCTTCAAACATCAGGATGTCTCATGGCTCATCATGAGACATCTATCAGGAAAGCCTTTTGGTTTGCAAATGCATTCTGATTGGCAAAATCACTTAAACAGCTCAGACAGTGTACTTATTACAGACTGCGGATGTTCACAGAGGTAAGCTGTTTACTACCTCCAAAGTCTACAAAATCTGGACTTCCTGCCCTCTAACAGTATGTATTTCAGCAATAAAAAACGGTTGTTTATATAGCAATCAAGCCACAAGTTGGAAAGCAAGAGAAAGATTGTAGAAGGGGCAGGGAAAAAACTCGACACAAAACCACTCGATCCCTCTTTAATAGAAAGCAGAGCGATGGCAGCTGACTGGGGTTCCATCGTAAAGACAAACAAGCATTAACTGGCCTGTTTTAAAGGCAACAACAGAGGGTTTTTATTTAATGTCTTAAAGCTTTAATTGGCGCCTCTGTTATTTCCTCTTCAAGGGACTGAGGGTAACAGTAAACCCAGTGTCAAAGAGGAGGGCCTCACTGGCTGTGGCGACCCGGCAACTGGCTGCCCTCATTGGGCCTCTACATATGTGATCTTTACCAATTGAGCTCAAGAGGCTATGCTCCCCCGGCCCCCAGCTGCCAACAAGGCAGGCCTCTCAGCTTGGGCTCTGGAGCCTAATCGGCCTGGAAGGGCCCTGTCAACCACTCACCCTCCAGGTCACATATGGAAGTGACTAGAGCTGTTCTAAGTCACCTGGGGATTTTCATAAATCTCTAGACTGTTTCCTTAAGCTAATAATTGAGGAGAGCCACCTCTCCCCGTGAGTTGTGTCCGGCGATATTATGGCACCAATTTTGCACTTTCCACTTACTGTCTCTCTCTCCCCGCCAAACAGGAAGTACATATCTATGGTAACAGCGGTAACTAAATTGCTCTCTAAACAGCCCCAGGTTTAGGTCCCCTGGAGATTTCATTTTAGAGCTGTAGGGGAGAGCTAGCTATTGAGTTCCAGAAAACGTAGACCACCACCTCATGCAGAGGTTCAAAGATGAATGTCAAAGCAAAGCTACTTCTCCCAGGCTTTGGTTTGATACATCACAAAAACCTTTCAGTCAATGAACCTTGTGTACAATAACTGTGTCTCTCTCGCATGTCTTCCCGTGTTAATGTGCTGAGGGTGGAATCTAGTCGACAGACTGTGGAGCCAGAAAATCTGATACTCTCTTTGAGGAGAACAAGTGCTCCTTTATGCAATGGTTTACAGCTCCATATGTATTTTCGATTCAGATTTATTTAGTGAGGGGCTCAGCAAGACCCCTGAGGGATCCATAAGCCTTAGTGCTCGATCTCCACCTCTCTTGTTAGATTTACGTCCTTTAACAACACAAACAAAAGTCTTGTTTCTTCCCCAGGAGGCCAGCTGTGAATCAGAGCAGCTTCTAGCAGCTCCACACGCAAACCAGGAAGAGGGAGAGAAAGAGGAAAAGCTGGCCAAATTCATACTGTCTGGACTAAACAAAGCAGGAGGAGGTACAAGAGTTGGAGGATTCACTGCAACATGCGTAGATAGTTTTATGGTGGCGACACATGCAAGCCAGTACGTAATCATTTTCAGAGAGGACACAACTGAGGCAGTTTGGCCAAGTGAGGCTAAGTGGAATTGATGGAGCAAAGCTTAGGAACTCGCCCAGACTGAAGACACATTGAGGTCTACGGTGAATACTGAGCTCCAGCCCGGGCTCACATACAACATGATCTGGGCTTTACACAGTCAAAGCCCTCCATCCTTCCTTGCATTGTCTTGTCTGACACGTTGAAGGATGTGAGGGAGCCGGGTGCAGACAAAGGCCTCTCCCGGCTGGCCCATTAGGTGGAGAGAGCGATGTCCAGAGCATTGGAGCATGTCCCCTGCTCTCAGGTGGGGGCTGTTTTATTAATGAGCCAATCGAATGAGTGTAGGCTGGGGGCTGGTCACTGCTGACTGTAGGAAGCACCTTGGGCGGCCAGCCTGGTGAGTGAGTGTGGCTGGGAGTCAGAGGACTGATCCCTGCAGGGGCCCCAGCCAGTAATGTACTCCCTGGCGGGCCTCGGTGGAGGCACATTTGACAAATGGACTCCTTTAGCTAGAGCTGTGCCGGGGGGATCTGGGTTCTGGTGTTGGCTCATGGCTGGTTTACCTGCCCACCGCCATGCTCGCTTCTTCATCTGCACTGCCTCCCCTGAGCTCCAACAGCTACTGACTGATAATGAGGCCATGTACACATGAATGGATGGGCCAGGCTTCCAAAGACACACAAACGTGCAAGCACACATACATACACACAGACACTGAGCCTGACTGTGCTGAGATAGGCAGGGCTCGCAGGCTTATGTTGTTAGTAGCATGGAATTGTGTAGTTGGAACTGCTACTATGACGTCTGTGATGGATTACAGTGGAAAACTGGCAAACAAAACCTTGCACTATCTTTGGAAAAATAGGGTAACAAAATGGAGCTTAACGTAATATGCAGTGATTAGCACTGGTCATTAGTCAACATTTGGATAAATGTTTGATTAAGCAAAATAACTTACAATAACAACAATTTAAAAAGATTTGATTTGGCTTTTAGAAAACATGTTAATATTTTGTTTTGACAGACACATTAATTTACTCTTGAATTCCATGTGTCATATCTAAATCAGACAGAGACAGGAAGTCAGTGCTTTGGCATTTGCAGCACACTCCCTTTCCACAGATTAAACTTTTGTTGACATTTATCTAGCACAAAAAATCAAATCTTTAACGGACTTTCTTTTTTTTTTTTGGGCAAACAATCTCTTGTTTTCTAGTGTGGTGGCAGATGCTGAGGTGGGAGACAAGCATTGCGACAGATCTGGATGTGTGTAAACAAGGAGCTCAGTGCATTTGTGTTTTCCTCATGTGGTGCAGGATTGTGACAAATTCCAGAGCAAGTCTCTAGTGAGTCCCACTGCTTTGGTGTCAGCACCGAACGGCTGTCTGCGCGTGATGGAGCCGAGAAGCGCTGAGCACCGCGGCCTCCCTTGGGATGCGTGCCGAACAAGATGTCGCCTGTCAAGCGGGGAACATTTGAAAATAAATAACATCAATGATGATTTCAGTTTACTTGTCACGAGCGTGTGCGCTTTTTAGAAGTGATGCCATCACTCTGCTGGGGATGCAATCGCTCCTCTCTCTCTCTCTCCCCCCCTTCTGAGACAGGCCTCGGCTGCTAGACGCACTCCATTTCCTTTTCTGATTCAACATCAATCTGTTGGAAGGCTCCAGATATCAGTCTTAACAAGCTGCTGGGTGAGACGTGTGCAGTGATCATTCATTAGAGCCACCTAATAACAATGCTGAATTACTCATTAGCCCATCTCTAAATCTTTGAAAATATCTGCTTTCAAATGGCAAAGACGGTTACATGCATTACACTGGATAACCTTGATGCATAGGATAAAATATCCTTACATGTGCCCTATTACACACAGTTAGAACGAAGCATTTTGGACTACTTGCAGCAATATGAATGACATTGAATTGTTAAGGAAAATTCATAGTCCTGATACAGCAATCTAAAATGTCAAATGACAAGAGACTGATTGCAGAACAATTCCAAGGCTAATTTACTAGCCTTGACTGGAACTCAGTTTGTTCAATAACTCAAAGCGAGAAGACAGGTGAGACCATTCATCAGATACCCAAGAGTGTGTGTATGTGTATGCATGGCTATGCACTCATTTGGCCTCAGCACGTTGGAACGAAGCCCAGCAGAGGAGCCTGAACCGATTGGAGTCTCAAAAAAGACCAAAGAGCACTTGTAACACAAAGAGTTTCATCTCAGCTCCTTAAGGAGAACCATCTGTTGTAAGGCAGCCTTTCTCTTGCTCTCTCTCTCTCTGCAGCTCTACAGTCGATCGTAGGTCAAGAGCAGGAAAACAAATGTGCACTGTGCACATGTGTCTGTCTGTCTGCCATTCCTCCAGCCAGAGATTACATATCAGAATGTTCTTTTGGCAGCGCCGCAAAAGGGAGAGGGGGAGAAAAAAGGTCCCCAAGGTATGGAGAAAAGATCTGACTTCCTTAGAAAGGCATCATAAATTGTTTGCAGTGTGTTCATCTCTTAAAGACCGGGGCTCATCTCAAGTGGATGGAGACTGTGAGGAGGGGAGGTGTTGGAGAAAATGCAGAACGACTGGATGAGGTGAAGGAAAATGTGGGGAACTGACGGATGGGGAGTTTATGCATCTGGGTTTGGCGGTCAGATAGAGCCTCCTTCTTGTTGTTTGGACGCATGACCTGCACTGTTAAGGCCAGCAATCCCACTTGCCAACGACTGCTCTGGCAACCCACACACACACAGCAGACAGGAGGAGCTGAGGGAGCTCAGGTTTATCTGTGACTGTAGCTGTGCATGTACTGACGGGCAGTACAGACATGCATTTCTACCGTTAGCGTGTTAGTGTCTGCCATGGGCTTTCATCACCCCACGACCCACTCCGCGCCGTCCTGTTTCCTAGCTGGCCTGCACAAAGTGAATCAACCTCTTGCTGTGCACCTCAGAGCCACAGGCTTCTAATGCCTCCACGTGTTTCCCTCTCACTCAGCACATACGGTATCTGCCTTTGATTTGAGGCTGGTCTGAGGGCCGATCGATCACAGTTTAAAGGCCCCTAATCAGGAACAGGAGAGATGAGGATGAATAAAATCATACATCATGGCTCTCTGGCTGCTGGCCTCCTGCTATTCTGTCTGTCTTGCTTTCTCTCGCTTGCCCCGTCACTCACATGACTGTGTTTGATGTCTAAAAACACAAGAACTCACAACTCTTTGCATTGAGGGAGAAGAGGTGGGGGGTCAAAAATGAAGCACCCACAACTCACGAGCAAAAAAAAGTACAAAATAACAAGCATGAAAGAAAAGATGAAAGAAAAATATACAAATGCCTCTCATGCAAAAGATGGGGTCACTTTCGAGCACAATCTGTAACAAATATGTCACCTTGCTTTGGCCTCATATAGTGCCATCAATGGCAGCTACCAAATGTAACATAACCTGTGAAGTGGACCCGTTCCCCAAGGTAGAGATGGACCATCATCCATGGCAAGCAGACCAGGGTTTAAGACATTGGTTACCAAAATAAGAAATGGATAAAAGGGGAAAGAAAAGAGAGTATTAGTGGGAATATGGAGCAGAAACCCAGAAGCCCCCCTGTCATTTGTGACCTGGCTGAGCTTTTTATCTATGCCTTCTCAGATGGAGTCATGTCGAGAGTGGAGAGCGGGAGGGAGGGTTAATGAGCGGCATTGACTACTATCAGCCTCAACAGTGCCCAGGCCTGTGGCCTTTATAAAAGAATCATATCCTTTCACCCTAATTAAAAGGAAGTGCTTTTACCTGGAGGGGGACCCCTCTGAACCTGCTTCCTCTCTCTCTTTAACAACCAAACCCCCCTCTCTTATCACTTTTAATCTGTCCATCTGGTGATTTCTTTTCCCCTCTGTCTACATCTCAAGAGAACAGTGGGCTGGAACTGGTGTAATTTATATTTCCAGCCAAAAACTGAGAAAAGCAGTGGCTGCAAAGAACATAGTCAAAGCTAGGCGGAGTAGATGGGGCTTTTGGATACATCCATGTCATCCTCTCCCTTCTCGTCACCAATCGTTCTCACCGGTTGTGGGATTAATTGACTCTGTTCTGTGGTATTGGGGACTCATTGCTAAATTGGAAGGCCGTCCTATTGGACTGCCAAAGAAAGCAGAGCAGTGAGGCCCTGTTTCCTTGAATTCCCGTTCCTCACGCTCCATCTCTCTCTCTCTCCTCCCTTCAAAGTACGATGCAACAAAATAGCCAGAGCAGGCATTATTAATGAACTAGAATGGGCGAGGAGGGAGGAGCTCATTTCTTATTTATGAGACGCTAACCAACTGGCAACCTCCCTGACAGTCCTATTAATGATCTTTAGTGGCCCTCAGGCCATTCCATCTCCCTCTCTCTTTCCCACTACCTGTCTCCTTCCCCTGCTCACGTCCTGCGAACCTGTCTACCTCTCTTTGCGAACCCCCATTCCGGCCTTCGTCTCTTATCGTGGCAGGATTGAAGCAGAGAGGGGAGTGGAGGGGTGGGGATGGGAGGTGGTGCAGGCCTGTAATTTGTGCAGGGGATTTAGACATTACAGGGGGAAAAAGGGCTCTCCTGGGACCAGGCAGTTGATCAGCCGTGGCCTCGGTGGAGCAAGCCAGACAAATAACAAATGACAGCTCTGTGATTAAATCAAACCTTCTACTTTAAGTGTTGAAGTATCTGCCTGTCACTAACAATCTAGGGCTTGTTAAAGCCCCCCCCCCCCCACTTAAGAGCCCTGCCTCCCTCCTGCCACGGAGTCCCATCAAGCTCCCATCCCCTCCTCATCCTCAAAACTACCCCCCCTCCGCCCTACCTTCCTCTACCCCAGAAACACATCAATCAAACAGCTCCCTCCGGACACCCTCCCACCCCCTCCCTCCACACTCCTGGCTAACCATCTACTCTCAGGAGAATGTACAAAATGACACACACAAACACACACAAACACACACACACACACACACACACACACAGACACACACACACACACAAACACACACACACACACACACACACACACACACACACACACACACACAACCCTGTATGTGAAAAAATCTCAACATACAGATAAAATAAGTGGTTTGACATTAAGAAACTCATGCAAAATGGATACGATGTCTAATGCAGTGGAATAAAATAATGGAATTTTCACAATATATTGAATCTACAGTCAAGCTTTACTGCACCACAGAGGGCCATACAATGTGAACCACTACAGTATGGTTATAGTTCAATAGCAGCATCTTCTATTAGCTCATAATGGCTTTTTTATTGACAAACCAATGTGAATATTCATCGGTTTAAGTGCTCATTAGGGACAACCCGGCAAAACAAGGCTTGATTCAAAACCTTTTCCTATAATTATTGGGGTACATTTCAGTAATTTTTAATGACACTGTACTGATGAGCTGCTGTGTCTTCACTTGCCTGGCTGACTTTCCTGTTTTTATTCTCTTCATTTTAGGGTGCAGTGCCACTTAAAGCAAAATGGCTTGTGCACGTACATGTCTGTATACAGCGTTTTGCTCATTCTTAAACCTTTTTGGAATTTTTCAAATTGCCAGAAATTAAGTATTAATGTTGAAAACGACAACAAAAACAAAACGTCGCTGAAAACAAGTGCTGCCTTGGTTTGCTGATTTGAATACGTTCACCTTTAATACTGAATTGCCACATCATCCACCTGAAGTCAAGGTGATCAATTCTACACTGATTGTCTGTGGAGAACACTTAACATAAACTGATTCTGGTATTGTTTTTTTTTTTTTTTTTTATGTTGTATTAGTCCTGTTTTTGATGTAGTTCAGCATCGTGGGAATGCTTCATTCTTCCAAAAATACAAATCTTGATTAAATTCAAAGGTACTGAATATTTTGGCAAAATATTACACAACACATACATTTCAACATCAGGATCCCAACCATCACATATCCGCATCAAACCAGCCTTAACAGCAGCAGACAGCAGCCTCCATTTTCACTTCACTTTGGTTTCAAATCTGCTTCAAACTTAACAGATAAAAAAACAAATGCGAAAATCAGACCAAATGCTTTGAAGTGGCCACCAGGCTTCAGGACACTCATGGACCATCACTAGCACTGTGTTGGTTCTTGGTTCCTTTATTCAGAGTCCACATCCTCCCCGTCGTTTTAGTGCACAGTCTGTTGGGGTGAGTCAAAACACTCTCTGATGACATTAAAACACTGCATGATGTTCGGCTTTCCTACCTTTTTTTTTTTTCCTCTCTGGAGCTTTTTCACACAACATTAACATCATTGCGCCTTGCGGCCACAAAAGCTGCCTGCGCGACAGACCAACACGCTGGGAGTCAAACTGGGGCCATCGGGGGGAGGGGCGGGGGCAACACAACATTTATGATTTTCATCAGACCCAGCTTTGCCATTCCTCCTGGACTGACTCTATCAGCAGATTTTATTGTCTGCTTGGGTAAATGGAGACAGCATTAACCCCCATGGTGGGCTCATATATCCTTAACTGTGAAGCCAACAGTCCAGGAATAGCAAACATTTACAACAAGTGCCACGACCGTCTTGAACGAATGAGGAACAGGAAGAGCTCGGCTAGAGAAGTTAGCTGACCTTATAAAATGTCTGGCTGCTTAGCTGCTCTGCTGCCTGTTGGGCAGGCTGGTGATGTCTGAACAGTGACATGATTTAAGGCTAAATTAGTATTCATCACACCAGTCACAAGCCATTAATCTAATATCCCCAACATGAAATGATATGCAAATTGTTACCCATTGTAATGCTGCACCATGCGTCAGTGCTTCAAAATGGCCACTGCTGCAACTACATCACACGTTCTGCATGATGAAAAAATATAGGTGCCCTAGCTTGTCTCCACATAAATGTAGCTGATCTTCAACTCGCCTATAATATATGAATTTGATTTGGCCGAGGCCGATATGTTCAACATCAAGAGCCAGACTGTATAATGTAGCTGCCCAGAAGCAATGTGTCAATTACAAAGGTAAAACACTGTTAAAATGTTTGCACACACAAGTGGTATGACAGTTAAGGTGATACTGTGTGTGATGGGTGAGTGTTAAGTGTAACACTCATCAGATTCTGGGTGGAATATACCGAGTGAAGTACACTAATTGCCCATATTTGCAGTCTTTACCATGATTTTGAAACCAAATGTAGTCCCAGTGGTCTGACTACTGTGTGAATATTGGCATATTTTTATTATGTGCAGCATAGTGTATGTTGATTGATGGTTCATGGTTCAGAGGAAAATTATTTCTGATAAGCATAGACTTGATTTATCCAAAACCAAATACATTTCTGAAAATATTAGCAGCTGGAAAGTGTGGTTTGCGTGGCATTTTAAATGGGGCTAAACTTGTTTGATGAACAGCCACAGAAAAATGGGAACATTTCAGATGAAACTGGACCACCAGATGTCAATCATTTGCACCTGCTCCACAGCCCTGATACCTGTGCAAATTACAGCACCTGTGTGCACAGAGCAGCCTCTAACTAACCACTGTCACTGTCTCTCTCTCTCTCTCACAACAGCTTTATCAGCATGAAACGTCTGTGCCAAAAGACTAAAGTAGAGAATTTTGTCATATTATAGACATTATTGGATGAACAGCAAATGTAGAAACACATTAGTATTACATGGGTTTATTCAACATAACATAAATGTATTGTAAATAAGTGTACCATTTCATTTATGGTAAAACATAACGATGTGACAATGTGATCATCACACTAGCGACTGCCTGCCATGGAGGTGTCCTCGTTTTTGGGGTCATGCTGATGGCCACCCTGTATGTCTGTAGATCTACCCATCTGCACCACAATGTCTTACTGTTGTGCAGAACTGGCTAGCTACCAGCCCCTGACACAGTATTAGTACTGGGCACTTCACCAGAATTCAGTACAGGATTTAGTCCAGTGCATGTTTGATACACTCATCAACTTGTTTATACGGTTGCCAGACATTAAGTGTTTCACTAATTTGTCCAGAAGGTTTGCCCGGCCAGTTGATGTCTAGTCAAAATCATTTTGTAAATCATATTCAAATCATTCTGATATATTCCACCAGGTTGGCATTTGTCGCTCTCACAAGTTATAACATTTCAAGGAGACGTATTCCTCATCGGGTGCTTGTATTTTATTAAACCTTCACTCCAAACAGAAAGATATATAAAAAATGTGGATTGTGGAAAAACTCATTTCCAGATACTTAAAGTTAAATACCAAAAGAAGGTTCACACGTGTTCACGTTTAAATGTCATTATTGGTATTCTTCTTTGTGACTTCATATTATCACTACATTCAGTAAGCCAAGTAATACTTGCATGCTTTTATTGATTCTATTGATTGATGTGCTTAAGATGAGGGCACACGCCTTCAGCTGAAAGCATAAAAGAACACATGGTCTCCTGAGGTTACAGATGAAGTCAATATCAACTTCAATAATTATTATGGACAGGCATTGTGTTGTTGATTCACATTTATCGAGGTCTGAGCACATCATCCGCACATGGACACGTCCAGTTTCACCAAGATGTAAATCTAGCAAAACAAACAACATACCTAGAGATTGTTTTTTTTACACCTCACCGCAGTGAAAGGACACCAGAGGACAATTGTTTCTGGCGGTGTGCCCGGCTTTGAGGCTGAGGCCAGGGTCTGAGCTGTGTCGGGGAATATGCCTGGTGACAGATGCTCGGGAGACAAGGGCCACGGTGGAGGTCCAGGGAGAGCAATTAGCACAAACGAAGCAACTACGTCGTTAGCTGGTCTTTATTAGCCTCAGTGATCAGTTCAGAGGCCATTAGTCTCCTGTGATCAGAGTTCCCCGGTTGGCTCGTCCACATTACTGGCGTTTGTGATCGCGCGTGTACAGAGTTTCAAGGTGGTGAGACCCATGGAGTGCTTTCCGGTCGTGAAAATTAGAAACGAGCTAGCTGCTGATGCTTACATCTGTTATCATGGATGTGAGGCTGTTTGGTGATTACACGTCAAAGGACAAAACAGTAGTGGGTGGCCTACGAGAACTGAGAAGAAACTAATTCTGGATTTGTGTCTTTAGTAGTTGCTCTTCTAAAGATAAAGATGTGGCAAACTGTATTAGCATAATTACCAGATTCACTGCACAAAAATACTATGTTTTCATCTCTTTCAACTGATTCATTGTTACTATCCTGTGTTTCTGTGGATGGATTTTAGAACGCCATGCTTTAAATTCTGTTAAAAAGACTTTTTCAATTCAATTTTAGACACAACAATGTCACATTTGCAGCAGTGCGAATGCTTTCTATCAACCGCTTTAATCTGTCAACACCAGTCCTGGCAGTAAGTAAGACGGTCAAGGGTGACGTGTGTGTCCGTGTGTCTGAAGAGATGAGAGGGAGTCACAGTGAATGTCATAATGTGAATGACTGCTAAAGTAACCAGCAGTCACTGCCGTGCGCTCATATGGTTCTGCTTTTCTGTTATTTATTTTCACAACCATTTGAAGTACCTTGTCTGCTGAAACATGCCTAATGTGGTGGGAATCGTAGCACAGAATGTCTTGCTCTGCGCGTCGTGTGATATCACTGGCTGGTGGGGGGCTACGGGACATCTTCTTGTACACCTCTCATCTCTGTCCTGTGTTGCATGCTGGGAAAGAGCTGCCCTACGTGTTGTTCCTCTTCTTTGCCCGGGCCCTGAGAGACTTCCCTGCTAATGTTCCCCTCCTGTTTTACAGCAGTACTTCCTGGAACGGCCCCCCTACTAGTCATCAGATGCTACATTAAGGGAGCACTCTGAAGTCTTCCTCCACCACTAAGGGCCCCTGATAAATAACTTATGGGGGAGAGGATTCAAAACATCTCTCCTATTACTAGCCTCGATTCATTTTTTACAGTCCCTCGAGCCTCCCATCTGTCCTGCACTTCAAACGCATCTGAATGCTCTGAGATACTTTCCCTATTCTATCCTATGGGATCCCTGTGAAGGTAGAGAGAGAGGGGAGGCAGGGATGTGAGGGGGGCTGGGTAAAAAGAAAAGGAATATGACAGAGCCAGGAGCTTTGAGCAGCAGAATGTGCCGAAAGCATCTCTGCCATCACCTTCCTTTCTGACTATTCTCCACGGAGGGGAAGAAAGAAAGCATTTGAAGGAGAGGGAGAGGCAGGAGGAGGGAGGGAAAGATTTGCGGTTGAAGCGTCATTGTCCGGCTCAGAGCTGCCACTCTCCGTCAAATTATAACACGTCCAACAACTCAGCTTTTTCTCATTCGCAATTACAAATTAGTCCATTAGGCTGTCGGCTGCCTGTCCCTCTTCTCTGCGCTGGAAGGCGATGTGTGTGTAGGTGTGTACGTGTGTGTGTATAAACCCATAAGGGTGGGCAGATGGGAGGGAACCTTCCCTGGCTGGGAGATGGCAGTTTTAAGTCACATAACGAGGCAAACAAGCAAACCAACAGTTGTAAGCTGATGTGATGTCGACAGTAATTGTCTTTGATGGGCTCGGGTGGATTGGGGGCGCAGCGGGTTGGCCTTCCAGTGGTAGTTATGGAATATAAAATGGGGCTGCCTGTTTTCTGAAGGTACGAAAAAAATACAGGCACCCATTTTTGTGAGGCCATCACGACAGTCTTTTAGTCAACCACCCTATCAGCTTAAATGGATTTTAAATTAGCAGTGAGAGCATGGCTAACAACATATCTCAGCTGAAAGGAGCCCACTCTGCCGAGAGAAAAGCATACATGTGACATGTATGGATTTTGATGGAGTCAAGATTGCTTTCACTGATCCCTTTTATTGAGACCATGATTTTTTTTCCCCTCCCTCCAGCTTTTGAATCAGGCCTATTCACATTTCAAGCAAATTCAATTTGAGCTCCGGATCAAAGATGTGCATGAGACCCATTTAGTGTCAGGTAATATCAACCGGGAGTGACTTATTCAAAAGGTGACAATCTAACCAATCAACATCACTGTAAATCACATAAAAATGTAATTATTATGCCTTTTCCCTAAATGAATCATCATGACTTTTATCCAACCTGTGCATTTATAAAGCGTCAAGGTGGCACCTCTGAAAGGGAATTCATTACTGAACAACCCTTGTCTTTCCACTATCCACTATACTTCTACAGTCAACCTAATAGGACCTCTCTTATTTCAGTATATTCTGAATTACTATTCATGCAATTTGGGCTTCAACTTGCAAGCTGATTCATAAGAAAGTCCAACTGTTTCTCCCTTCTGGCCTCTATTGCAGCCAGTTGCTAAATGTCAATGCCTAGATGGCTATTTCTGCCTTCAACAGCACACTGTGGGTCGAGGTGGAAAGCACAACTACAGTGTCTTGAATTCATAAGGCTGGTCTCATTTAATCACTAAGAGAGTGAACCTAATGAAATCATGCAGGAATTAAGTTGTTTAAGGGCTAAACTCTGGTTCTTGGTGGACGATAATGAGCATGCTATGTGGGAACCCCCCCTGTCTGCAACCACCTCAGTCTATGCTGAGCTACTAACACCGCTTTAATCATCCAGCCGGTCAAAAAAAAAAAAAAAAAAAAACACAAGCAACTCTTTCAAAGGACAAATACAGTGTGGGGGATTTTGGTGAGCCAGGGTGAACTTAACAAGCAGGGATCTTACAGATTTAAAGGTACTGCTAAAAATTTATTGAGGCATGTTTGGACGGGGGCCACGGTGAACAGCTTGGCCAGCTGAGCAACATCACAGTGGGATGCCTAATAAGCTCTGCGCAATTTTTCACCCCATATTTTATCAATAAAAAAGCAGTTTAAACAGCCTCCCTCCGAACCGCAGCCGCTGCACTGCCTGCCATCTGGAGCCCTCTTTCATTTTATAATCCAACTGTCATTAAAATGCTTCTTGGCAGTTTACAGCTCGTTCCCCCTGTGCAGATGTGGAAGCGATCTTCAGACGGGGCCCTCTGATCAAAGTGTTCGCTGCTGTCAGACATAACACTTACCACCCTCAGGCTACCTTCCAGTCCTATCTGGACTTAATGCCTCCCATTATTTATTTATTTTCACATTTATCAGGTGCACCACTCCCTGCAGCAGTTGCCCAGAGGTTACAGAAGCAGGTTTGGGACGGAAAGGTTGCAGGTTATGAGTGCTGTTAAGGTGCGGGTAAGCAAAACATGTAACCTTCCTAAATGAACTGGTAGTGTTCACATTAGCAGAGAGTAGACGGCTGTAAGAAAAAGGGTAAGAAGAATGCCAAGTCACTCAATCTGTCCCCGACTGCAGTGGTATTATGTTTGGGGGCTGAGCTGAACAGACTTTAGAGCCATACACAATCACACTGATTGAGATCAACTTTCAGCTCGAAAGCAGTCATTTATTTTCAATACTTGGTCCATCAGTTCAAGAAGAACTATATTATGCTCGCAGTCGTACAAAGAAGTCACCTGTAGTGTATGATCAAGTGGCACTACTTATGCCCATTATGATGAGGGTATTTCAGTCCTGGCTGTGACCAGTCATACCAGGAATACCAATCAGGTACAAACACAACACTGTGGCACTGTATATGAGTAAGGTACAAAACATCACTTAGCATAATGACAAGATGACAAGAAGTATCGCTTTACTTCATTACAAGATATAAATGAGAGCTTTGTAACCTAATAACATGAGCGTTTCTGGCAGCAGACACAAAGGTGATGGCAGTAGGTCACCCCGCTGGCAGTGTCTCTGTATCATATCACGCTGCCATATTCACGGTGTGCACACGCATGACTAGCAGGCTGCCCAGCGACCCGCGGCCTTCTAACTGATGTGGCGCGGTGTGCACGGCGTTAATGCTCCGACCGGGTGTTGATTGAGCTCCCCTAAAGCCAGTGACGCATGTTGCCTTTGTTTGGCAGCCGTCCCGGTGTAAGAACTGGGGCCATATTCCGCCTGTCAGTGCCATGTGTTCGCTCTCCTCAGAGCACAGCGGCTGATGCCACTCAACCACCACCCCCCTACCTCCCACCCCCTGGCATCTCTATGGGCACCCCAGGCCTAGCAGGTCTGCACTAATGAAGTCAAATTAATTTAATGGATGCCCATGCCGCCTGCGTCTGTAGTGCTTGGCAGGGGGACAGTTTTAATGCCGGTCTCTGTCTGTGGCTCTAAACCTCATACATATCCAAGAGCTGCTGTACCTCTGTGCCGAAAACTGACAAGCATATCGGCTTCAGTTGTGCCAATGTGCCCTGCATGACTCAGAATTGATCTTCAGTACCCATAAAAACTAAAGTGGCAGGGAGAGTTCTACAGCTAACTTCAGAGAGGGGCCAGGTGTGTCCACTAATTAAAGCTTACGGAAAAGGCGAGGGGAAAATAACTAGCAAATGAACATGATTGACAGCCATCTTTAATACCTGCGTCTCCCTTCCCCGAGCCTAAAAATCCCCCCGTTAACTTTTATGGAGCACCCTTTGATACAATAATTATTTTTTTTCCTGTAATCTTTCAAGCCATGTACCTTTTCCCTTAGCTGCTCCAGATCAAAGCAGGCTGGTTTTGTGCATAAGGGACTGCAGTGGCTGGGGCTTAATTGAAGGCAGCTGGCCCCTGTGTGTGTTTGGGCCTGATCTCAGCGTGCTCTCCGGGGTTCTCGGCTTTCCACATCACATACACATTCGCCCACGGAAAGTTCCCTTCAGAGCCCAAGTGACGCGAGGGCCTGCAGGGCTTGAGGTCTGGCAGTCGCCAGCCCATCCACAGGCATCTGAGTGTTTAGATTGACTTGGAGATGCTCAAGTGGTTAGCAAAAGAAAGATGGAATATGTTTCTCTCAGTGGGTGGGAGAGAGGCTCAGACTCAGTGCTCACTTCCTTTACTGTCCATCATCACCATTATGAGGGCTGCAGATGATCCTTCCCATAATGAGGCAAGGTCGTGAAACTGGCTTCAGTAGGAAATATTTGGTAAATGAAGAGAAAATACGGCCTCTCATGAAATAACAATGACCTATGAGTTCATGATTAATGTGTGTTGATTTTCCTTGTAAAATTTTGACAAAAAATATGGCTAGTGTACTACTTTGCTGACTGGCCTCTTTGTCTGAGAAGGGAATTGATGCTCTCTAAACATTCTTTTCACAGCCACAGTGGACCTAAGCTCCATTTACTGATGTATTCCTGGCCTAAGAGGAAGCAACACTTCTTCAGGGAAACATTATCCACGATGGCACTGATTCCTAATAACAACAGGGAATTCTATATTTATCCTTGATTGCATATGCCATTTGTTGTGGAGGAAAAGCGAGTCCTCTTGCATTAGGAAGTCTTGTGCAGACAAGCCAAGGCTGGGACAGACACGAGTCTTGGTGCGCCAGCTCTAAACGCACACAAAGTCTGTCTTGCATTTCTAGCCAGGAGAAATGTGTAAGTAATTACAGTCCAACTATGTTTATTGAATAAAAACCCACTTAGACATTATGTTTATGCACGATCAGAAACACTCAAATCTTACATCCACGTACACAGAAACATTTGTGTCTTTTTTCTCTTTCCACAGAACATCTGCACCCAATATGGAGTCAATTTTACTTTTATTACTCATGTGGAAAATGTATATTGTGCTTGGATTGTTATTCAAACACAGAGCAATTGAAAAACAATGAATTCTGCGCAACGCTGCTTTGGAGCACAGTGGACACAGTGAACACAAGGTTAGCCAGTGTAGCTGCCTGTTAAACCACTGCATTGAGATTACTGTGTTAGGCTCTACTCGTGTGGACGTGCATTAACTGCTGGAAGAGTGCATCAGTCAAAACATATCACACATAAATTGACTTCATGTTAATTCCATTCAACAGGTTTTATATTTCATATCTTGTTTTGTGCGTAATTATTTTGAAAGGTCGATGAAGTCATGCAACCAAAAACGCTGCGGCCCTCTTAACGTGACACAGTAATCTTATTCTATTGGAAATATTGGTAGATTGCATGAAATAAAGCACATGTGTACTTTCATTTGGATTACTGAAAATGATTTGTTAACAGCAGGACCATCAAAAAAAGATGTGGCCTCAAATTAATGCAGTGTACTGAACATGTGCAGTTCTTTTCCCCAGTGCTAAGAATGTTCCATACAGTGCCAGACAGATGTGTGTGGCACCACAGCCGGTGTAATACTTCACCGCTTGTCTTGCTTGATATGGCGTGCCATGCTTTCTCTGTCACTGTATCATTGAACTGACGAGATCTCAGGCAGAAAATTGTGCAATCGAGCGTTTCACCAGGCCATCGCTGAAAAGTCTCCTATTACAGAACCAGGGCTCTCAGGTGGGGGAAAAAACAGTGTTTGAGGAAAACCACCTCTAAAAATGGATCTGGTTGAGGTGGAGGGAAAACACATACCAAAACCTGGTGTTCATCGAGGCAACAATAACTCCTCCAATAACAATGATCACGAGCTGTTGAACATGGCTGAACGATGACAAGATTTTCTCGGAGAGTTAGCAGAGCACCGGTGTTTCAAAGACAGCGGGGCAGGGTGTGCGTTACGGTTTTAACAGAACAAAGGGGCGACTATTTGTTCTATTAACACTCTCTGCCAACACAAACAGCTTCACGGAGAGGAGGCAGTAAGTGAAAGAAGATTACAGTCTTGATGCCATGTTATGTTTTCACACCTCCCCTGTTCTGAGTGGCTGGCGCGGCTTTGCTTGCCACAACCCTTCTATTTTCATCCGCAATGCCAACATCAGCGCTAACCTTTAAGAAAGAATCTGGCTATTGGGTGCCACATCAATGACGCCACAGCCGTGTTGACTGTCCCTGCATGGCTGCATGACGTGCATTGCTAGTGACAAGCCGTCTTTGCTGATGTCAGTGTGCTGTGTCTGCTGGCTGGCCCTGCAGAAGCTTCAAGTTTTTCTCTGTCATCACGCCTCCTCTTCCCAACATGCACTGGGGCTGGGTTTCACCGCTGAGTGTGCCCTTACACTCACTTCCCTCCAAGCTTGTACACAAAAACACACACACACACACACACACACACACACACCACACTGCTCAGACTAAGGGCGTCCTTCTTCACTTCAGAGACAAATCCAAATGTGCTCCCTGATCACCGCATACTTGTGCGCTGAATGCACAACAGATGTATCGCTCGACAACCACGAAATGGAAAAAAAAAAAAAAAAAAAAAAATAGCCTGCAGAGCACACATGATTTGAAGCTGAACAGGAATGCATGTTGCAAACAGCTCCATATAAATTAAAGAGATAAATGTTTCCAGGTTCATGGTAATAGCTAAATGTGAGGAACATCGGGAGATGTTTATTTCTGGCCAGCCTACAAAGCTGGAAGTCATCATTATTTTCTTCTAAAAAGTTGATTATGGCATAACTCTAATCTTAACCTTAACCCTTCAACTTACTGGAGGCCTTACATCCAAACATCACTGGAAATTAGGGTGGAATGGTTAATCTATCAAGTTCCCCCCTCCCTGTTTTGTTTTACTTCCAGCTTCAGCCAGAAAGTGAAAACTGAAGTGAACAGAGGAAGGAAGAGGGAGGGAGAGAGAAAGACAAAAGCAAGAGGAGAAAAATGACATCTCCATATTAAGGCCTGTGTTGCCGGTGTCAGGTCTAATTTCACAGTGCCTGTGGGGAGCTGAATGCAACCAGTCAGCTCTGGTCTCATCTCGTTCCTCCTCCATTTTGAATCAGGGCCGGCGAATCCCAAGCTGGGGGGAAAAGAATATTACTGGCAAATTGGTTTTAGATTAAAGGAGGTGCGAGGCATTCTGCTTTCTCAGCTCTTTCCCAGGTGCACTTAATCTAATTTCATTAAAGAGATGAGGACGGATGATCACTTGTGTCGAAGCATTAAGCCGGTCCATTTTTCCCGTCCATAAAGAAACGTTAAGGTTGTCAGCGGCCTGGTGGGTGGCCTGTTTGTTATTGAATATGATGACTCTCAGAGACCAATCTGGATCTCGCAAAGCAGCGGGGGTTTGGGAGGGGTATGTAGGAGGGGCAACATGCCTACATGAATATATATCACTGTTGCCATTTTCCTTTTTCAAGATGGCGGCAGAGGGGATGTCTGGTAATGAGAGATAGAGCGCAGGCAGTAAATAAAAAGAGAAAAGACCAGAGGAGGTTGAGATTTAGAGAAAAAAAAAAGGAGAGGTGAGGGGAGCAGTGGTGTTAACGGATATGTTTGAAATCCCCACAGCATGCTTGTTTTTCGATGCACTGCTAACTTCATAGGGCGTAACACCCCCCCCCCCCCAAATACATCAGCTGGGAGGATACCATTAGCTGACGAGCCATTACTGATAAGCCGGTAGAGACGCTCCAATGCGGTGATATTGCATTCATTCTGCACACAGCAGGAAGATAAGGGGGTAGAAGAGGAATTAATGTGTCAATCAGAGCCAGTGCTCTGCCCTGGCAGATGAGTACACCGGAGCCATAAAAGAGCTCATAGACAGGATGTGGTAATGGTCCTTGGAGACTCCCCCGGAGACAGATACACTTTCTGCTGAGTGACTGCTCGGCAAATAGGACCAAATAGAATTAGCCGACCCGGGTGTCCTCCACTGTGGCTATGGTGATGCGGCGGTGGCGGCGGTAACGCACCTGACACGAGGCCACTGTGTTAAGGGCTGCACAGAATATAAGCGGCTCATGCTAACGTTTGGCACACAGACAGATGGCCACTGTATTATTTGCACAGGAGAAAGAATACAGAGGAAATTGAAGGAGCCGGCGAGGATCGCAAAGTGGGGCCTAACGGAGATAGGATGACACTTCAGGAGAGTGTGCGAACAAACTGAGAAGGGATAAATCCCACTCTATTTCTTTCTCAGGCTCTCCAATGACAGAAAATGACCGTCTTGACTTGGAGTATCTCAGACATGTCAGAGATTGACAGGTTTGGCTGGCTGATAGATTAAAGGTTGAGCAGGGAGACGTTTTTTGCAACATTGTTTTGCAGTTGAAAGGACACTTTGAACGTGTTATGTGTTGAAAACCAATTATGAAACTGATTTTTCAGTTGCTTGTCCTGAAGTCATCTGAGCAGATTTAAGCATGTTACAGCGATTACTAAGTAATAAACCAAAAAGAAGATACAATACTTTATTCAAAATGAGCCAAATAAAAAGAAGTAGCTGGATTTGCTATGAAATATTAGATCTCGTTCACAGTCATCAATGCTGTCCTTGTGACATGTTGTTATCACAGATGTCACCACTATCACAAGCACAACCATTCATTCAGCACAATTTGTTGTGAAGGCCCAAACAGCTAACACGTGTTTGGGGGCAAATAAGTACATTTTAATCAACTGACAGTCACACAGAGACATTAAGTGGCCCAAAGTACTTGGTTCAAGAAAGAATAAAGAATAAAGAATGAATGACGTTCCCGGTTTCATAACACGGCCTCAGACTTGAACACAAATAGCCCCTGCACTGCCAAGCGCCTTCGCCGACGTGGTTTCATGAGCATCGAACTTAGCAAGGCTTCACACAAACATGTTGCTTTAATAGATGACAGAGAAAACATCATTTTCCATAAGGAATCCTTAATTATTTGGGTTTTAGCCCTGGGGTGCTGACATTAGAAAGGCAATTCAAGGTCAAGGCTGTTATTGTTTTTAAAAGAACGCTGAATACTTGTCATCGTCAAACATCATGTAATCTCAGACATCAGACGACAGGCCTCCGAAGAAGAAACGCCAGTGATGAGAACACAATACCCAGCTTGTGATTGCTTGTTTCTTCCAGCCTGGGCCAATCTACATAAAGATCCCCCTCACAGCAGCCTCGCACTGAACTGGGGGTGACCTGGCAATCTCCGAAAAATTCGAGTCTGACACATTCTGGAAACACATCCCCGCATGCTATCTGAAGCATTGCTTTGATACAAGCAGGTTTCACAAGGTGCAGCAATCTAAACTGACTTTGCTGTGACAGCAACTCGTCAGTTTTATTCAAATACAGTGTAACTGATTGCACCCTGGGGGCACACCTGGAAGCAATATTCTAATTAAGTTAATCTGTGAAATCCTGACAATGTGGGTGTTCAGGTGGCTGGTAATCTGATGTGAAAGGACTCTTTGTTTTCGTTGGAAAGATACGGGAGGAGCTGGCACCTGTTTCAGCAAAACGCTGCAGAAAATTATCGCTGTTGAGTTATCCTGAGTGCGGGCAATTACAAATGACAGTGTTTGTCTTTCTCCTCATGAAACCCAATTTTTACGCCATTTTTTTTTCCTCCTGCTTTTGGTGACGGCCTGTCAAAGCATTTCTTTTCCCCCGTCTTCTTCTTTGTCGTCAGCAATTTGCCACGGATGATTCGCAGCTCTCATCAGCGTGATTATGATAATACGAGTTTCTGAGGAGATGAAAAGGTCAGTGCTGCTTTAGCCTTTATCCAGATGTTCTTTTCTTCTTTCACTCCTGGCGAATCCACGTACATCAACAGTGCATTTTCAAAGATTCCACAACACCGAAACTTGTTTTGAAATATGCTGCCATTTACTCCCATTTCCTGTTGGCCCCAAATAAAAGCTTTTCTTTGTTCAACACGTCTGGTCGTGGGAATGGAACATCTTCAGAACAATGGAAAATATCAACACTTACCTTTCAGCCTCTATTCTGACTTTGATAATAAGCATTCAGCTAGGACATCCAGGCTGTATGTGACAAAGCTGATAAGTCGCCATGTTGGACATGGCACAGGTACTTACTGCTCTATGTGTTGAAAAGTTGACTGAAATACTTCTAGTTTTAGCTTTAAAGGATTTAGAGGATGGCTTTTCTGAAGTCTGCTCTGATTTTACACTCATGTTTGGATTTCTGTGCTCCAACATCGCTGTTCCATCACTTGCTGGCTGCTGATACAAAGCTAATATTAGCTTTCAACTCTTTAGGCGGAATATTTAGGGATACACGTCTTGTCTTTGTTAGTGAGTCCTGTTTGAGATGTGTCACAGGCCTGTCTTTGTTACTTCCTCGGTGGCCTTTTAAGAGATTTGTTAACGTTTCCAAGTCAGTCCTAAAACGACGCGGACGTGCCCAAATGTACATTGAAAGCGACCAAGAGTTAGAACTTCAGAAGTGAGAGTGAAAACGAAGAAGTGAAACCAAAGCTTAAAGAGACGTGAAAAAGCAAGTGAAGGATCTAGGAGTGAAAATCAATACTGTTACACAAGCAAGGCAACACAAGTGACTGCACGACTACAGCCTTGGTTGCAACTTTCATGCAGATGATTATTCATTTGCAGTATTACTCTGTTGCTTCCTCACAGGACTGATTTATGGATCATGTTTAGATAGATGAACCAGTAATACATTACAAATTCCGTTTCACAAGCTAAAAAAACACTTTATGACTATTGACGAAAAGAGAAAAGCCTGAACAAGCCAAGCTGCAGTCTGGCTCTTGACAGTGGACTGCGCAATAATTGGTACAAAATTCAACAGACAGTTGAAAACTTGGCAGCGATGTGTACCAGTCTACCATATCTTGAACTGTATCCCAGTCCACCTAAACTGGCTGACACAAGTGGTGCCAAACGCCAAATACGGAACAGACAGAGGCTGACACTTAACCAACAACACACCGCTGCGCTTCTACACAGCACTGCTTGTTTTTGCTTTTGGTCGTGTTGCTTAGTATCGTGGTATCAAACTTCTATATATTAAATGTAAAAATTTGTGACACTACACAGAACTGTTACAAGTCTCAAGTAGCTGACAGAGCAGGAAGGAAAAGGAAACACTGAGAGCTTCCCTCCGACTCTGCTTCCCTCTCTACCCCCCACAGTGATGCCAGGGAGCCGTATGGAGACTGACAGGCCTGCTACGTCTCTCTGTCGTGTCAACTAGCTAGCGCCCTCGGTTCCTTCTCGCTTCAATGAAGAGATAAAAGCCTATTGACTTGCCAGGCTACAGTTAATGCAAATTGGGCCTGCTATCAATGTATTATTTATAGGGAGAGCAGCAGACATTTCCACAGAACTGGGAGCTAAGCTTACAGGAGATTAGGCATGCTATCTCATTCATTTACCAGGGAGTAATTGCTAAACTGTGGAGGAATTAGAATGCGGAAGGTTCCCCAAAGGCGTTTCATCTTGTAACCAGGTGGCTGCCATCAGACAACCACCTCCAAGTCTGGGATAAACAAATACACAAAAGTGAAGCTGATAGACTACATCTGTCAAATTGTCAAACGGTTAAAACTTGATGATGTCACTGCTAAAACAGTTTTTTTCAAGCACACCAAGCTGCTGATAGCTCTAGCTCCACTGTTCAGTTTTTCACATTTGAGACTTTTGAGGAAAAGTGGAGCCACTGTCAGCAAAACCAACGAATACTCTTTCGGAAAGAAACAGACAATTTGTGAACCAAAGTGGAATTCACTTTGCTAAACGATCCTCTCTGTTTTAACTTGGACTTCAGTGGCTCAACAGTGGCTCCACGTTTTTCATTTGCGAGAAAAAGGAATCCATTTCTGTGACTTGAGCATGATCGTCACCATAAAACTCCCAGATGTTAAACTAAAATGACTACATAAGGGGTACAAAGCGTCGCTATGATATTGCTATGTCGTACATTAGACAAACAAGAGGACAGCGGTGATATGTGCCATGCCATAAGATTAAATGCACACACACTAAAGCTTGTTGCATGTAGCATATGCTATGGTCTAGACTGGAAGGCATATTTAAAACATATGCAGGCACAGCGCTCCACACATTACACATGCCATATCTTTTTACACCACAACAGAACACAAACACTGGAAAGCAGCTCCTTCTTGTACTGCATTTTCTTTATCATTCTTGTTCTGGAAGACGTGAGTGATGAACAGTGGTGAGACCAGCAGAGTACCCCTTTTACCCCTCGCCTGTTATTTATTTTATTTTTTTTCCTTTTTTTGCTAACAACATGCTATGACTGTCTCGGTCCTTTAGTTGAGAGCTCAAATTTATTATTCACAACTCTCAGCGACTTCATGTGGTGGGTGAATAAACACAGGAAATGCAGTCTTACCTTGTCGTCAATGTCACTCTCGCTGTCACACTGTAACAGAAAAGAGACAGACACACAAAGTATAAGGAATTATTCATTTGGCTCCCCCCAGTAGCCCATAATCAGTGCAGATGTTATTTTTGTGTGCAACCTCTCATTCACTGACAGCTTTCAGTGCAAACGGCAGAGGATGAAGAAGGAAAGGAGAGTGCGGTAATCTAAGAGAGTTTTTCACGTTTCAAAAGCAGCACAGCCGCACAGACTGCCATTCTAGTGTTTCTGTTGTAAATTCAATGCTATAAATTTAAAAAAGATGAAAAAATGAATAATGCTATACACTGGGTTCTATTATAAAGAGCCTGTTCAATGACTTTGCATTCAGCTGCAGCTTGTCATTTAGCCTTTTAAGAGTGCTTTAAAATTGGACGATAGTATCTCAAGGACAGAGGGAGCTTAGGCTCTCTGAATACTCAAGCACAGCACCTATTAAGTTTGGTATTTCAAATCCACCTTGTGACAAACCCGTCTTTAATTTGTATGTCAGACTTCTACAGGGATAAAGGAACTAAATAACAAGAGACGTTGTACTCTGAAATATGCCTCGTCTACCACAGCCAAAGGCCAAATCACCGTCTGTTTAGTCAAGAAGTGAAATGGGTTTTTCTTCAACACTTCAAATTTCACCAGTCAAGGCAATTCACCATTAAAATGTGAAATGATCGGGCTCAAATGTCTTGAGAAGAGTTTTAGCTTTGAAATAAAAAAAAAAAAAAAAAACCACAAGTAAAAGAGGAAAAAAGTCAGACCTTGTAACTGACGGAGGGCCGCAGCCTTTCATTCCTGACATGCTCACAGGCACAAAACTCTTTTAGCAAATAATAAGAAAAATGATTAAACTCCGATGAAAGCTGGAATTTCTGTTCGCTTTTACCCTAAAAAGAATGCGTGAAGTTAAAATTTAGCCAATAACCCTTACATTAGATGCTTGATCTGTTTTCAAATGGTTTGTTCATTCCTGTCGCTAAAATACTGTAACAAATTTCTTTGGTAAACATAACCACATTCCTCATCTTGAAGCCAACCCACAAGGTCCTCGCTTGCGTTTCTCACATTCAGCTGCCTTGAAGTGCTCTTGGCTCGTAACTCCCTCCCCCTGGACAATAGATAGTGAAGTTGTGGAAACAGGAGTGGCCGAGCTGCAGGCCAGTCCCGCTGGACCTCACAGCAGGATACATGAGGAGCAGAGCAATTCAAGCGAGAGAGCCACATAGAGAGGGAGAGGGCCCCCAGTGAAAAACTGCCATCAATCTGTCAATTAAGTTCCTGTGGCAACATATTTAAGTGGAGCCTCTTTATTTTGTCTGACTCCCTTTCAGAGCTGGGCACAATGAGGAGGGAGCTGGGTCAATGGAGGCACAGCGGCCCTTTGTTGCGAGTGCGGTGGGTCCAAATGTATAATTAAGTAACGAGAGTAATCAGTGCAAGGGCTCAGTGGCCAAGATCTCTCAGAAGGTGGGGGGAGAAGGGGGGTGGCTTCCATGCACCGTGATCCTACTCTGACAAGGGATACAGCAGGAGACCTTGCTGACAGAAGCCTTAAGTGAAAAACATTGTGGCGCAACCCCTGAGGAGGGTTTATTGTTCTGTTTGCATCTCTATCTGCAGAATAAAAACTCTGAGAAACGCCTGAGCTCCTTTTGTTCACACTGAAGCATTCTTTCACAAGTCACAGAACAAGAACGCAGACCTGCTGGAGCACAAATACAGTAAAAGGATATGGTGAATCTGAGGCGTTCTACTTGCTGAAGTGACGCTTGTTCATCATTCCAAAGCATGTCAGAGGCATCAAGAAAGTAAGCGTGAAAGCAAAGGAAGGGCGCCTCACAAGGACTCAATGCAAAACTGGCCTGACACCTGTATTGCGCTCTCTCTCTCTCTCTCTCTCTGTGTATATATATACATATAAATAATATATATATGTATTTATATATGTGTGTGTGAGTGTTGATTGCTTGCTCTAAAATAATACGAAATGGCCCATACTAGGTAATAGCCACTGTGAACAGGAAATGAAACTCTTTAGTATGAATCTATAAGTACATACCGCCATGCGAATGGCAAATGACATCTAGGGGCGACATTTCTATGCAGCATGTCTGCATTTCTCTTGGGGAATGTTTGCAAACCTTAATTTCTGGGCTTTTGCTTGTCAAAAGACCTTCATTACAGAGTGCAGCGTATTAAGAAGAGAAAGTGGCTTAGGCTTCTTGTCAATCAAGTTCCCATTCAGACTAAGCGTTTGGGACAAATTAATTGTCAGCCATTTCTGTTCGGGGCACATCACAACCTGTAATCACCACCCATTTGTTCCCCCACCACTGTGACATTTTATCTGAAAGGAATCACATTCAAACCATGTTTTCCTCCGTCATGATCCATCTGTGCATTTAAAAAAAAAAAAAAGGTGAATTGATCCAATCTGCAACTTCAACCTACCCCCAGGAAACCAGTGCAAATGCATTCTTAGCATGCAGCTGAACAGATGACTTCCATCTCACAGCGGCTGTGAGTCCCTCTCTATTACTGGGGATGAGTTTAAACCCTAGGTGACGGAGATGAACAACTGGCTCGGCCTATTCCCTGGGTGCATGCTTGGCCTTGTTGTTGCAGCAGTAGCCATGACACTAGAGATGAGGCCTCACAAGGCTGGAGCTGGCGAGGAGGAAAAATAATATCAAAAGAGCACAGCATGGTGCTTATCCTTTTACAAGAAGCATGCACTGCAGCAGAGCGTAAAGAGGAATACTAGCTACGGCTCAGACAGAGACAGAGAGAGACACAGCGCAGCAGGGGAGAGAGAGGCAGGTGGAAAAGGGGAACAAAACAACAGTAAGAACAGGCAGGGGGGATGCTATAGAGATGAAGGGATGGACGGATGGAGGTAGTGTTAGCACAGTTTTTGTCAGTATTGTATGTGATTGCCCTGTTGAGCTATTACACGTGGTTGAGTCAAAGAAAAGAATACAACGAACCAATAAAAGCTTAAAATTGGCTCATGTTTGTGAGTGTGTGGGTGTGAGAAGAGGACCACCTCATTTAGCACCCGATGCCTCTTTTAGTATCTACTCCGGTTAAAAGGTTTCAGCTAAGCTACACGAGAAAACCAAATGGTGAAAATGCAAATCCACAACCCCAAACAGGAAGCTCCCATAACAGCACGTCTGGTGGTCAGAGGGGACTTTGTTAAAATCGGAGAGATATGCAGCTCACTAAGCTGTCTGACAGGAGCCAAGCCCCTAGCGGTTTGTGTCTCTCATAGATGTTCACAAACCAAACAACCCCCCCCCCCCCCAATAAAAAAAGGGAAAAAAAAAGGGAAAAAAAAAAAAAAAAAAACTGGCTGGCTCTTCAGAGGCAGGGAGCAAGCAGCAACATCTGCACCTGGCAACCGCCAGCTATACGAAAGGTAACGGGGGACCAGCTTCAGTGGATGGCTCATCCAGAACCCTCCCTCCTAGCATCCCACCTCCTCTCCAACCCTCCCTCCCCTCAGCCAGCACATCAGACGGATGCGTTTGACATTTACACAGCTTTCAACACTTCAGAGACGGGAGATTTATTCCGCCAGCGGCCCTGGCTGGAGCCAGGCCTCGACCTGGGCTGGCCCCCATGACGACCCTGTAGCTCAGCCCTGAAATGAGGCAGGGCCGAGGAGAAGGAGAGCAAGAGGGGAAAAAACAGAGAGAGGGAGGCAGGGATGGATGTCTCGATTCTCCTGGACATTTTCTCTGGCAGATTCCGATAGACGTGCAAAGGGAAGACAATAAGCGTTGCGCATCCCGGAGCACATTAAAACGACTGGCCAAATTAATCACACAGTTCCACTTGTCACACTCGGAGGACAGTCTGCCATGAATTCTGCCTCAGAGATAGAGAGAAGAACAGAGGAGGAACTTGCCCAGCTCCACGAATGCTGGCACAGTGTCAACAACTGTCTGCCTGAATACTGATCGCAACCCTGTACACCGAAAAAAAAGCCAAGATGGTGGATTGTTCAATTTTACAAATATGCAGTCAGTCGAAGTCGGCCAAGAGTGGATTTTTAAAGGCTGATACAGCAATGATAGTTCAAAGCTGATTAATTGGCTGGCATCAAACGCCTTTTAAAACCTTATCTGTTAATGTTTATGGTGTATAAAAGTACTATTGGGGTTAAGGGAACAGTATTACACTATATTTCTTCCCAGAGAGACAAGGATCAGCTTTGTTTCTCCCGACTGGCAAGTTTTTACAAGTTAGGAAAAGTCGGCAGTCAGTCACAATCATTTGGAGATGTGTGAGGACAAATGAGTGTTTCATTTCAGGTGACAGCAGCAGCTCAAATGACACACCTTTTCCCAACATTTGATTTTTTTCTTAATAGATATCTGCTGCTCCCCCAGCCAAGGGCATTGACTGATTTCTGCTTTGCTTTGAGTGATGCTCCAAAGTCTTCACGGTGGTCGCACTCAATTTGAGATGTGTGAGGAAAAAGGAGTGTTTCATTTCATTTATGTTGAGTGGCACTCCAAAAGCTCTGTGGTGCTAAGCTAAGCTTCAAGAAGTTGAGAAAATAAGATAATTCAAAAAGTAACATTTTTCTTGATATTACACAGATAATGAAAGAAATGGAGTCAAAGATTACAGAAATGATGATGTAGAATGGATTAGCACAACATGTCAGAGCTTTATGACTCAATAGCATGAGACCTACTTGAGCAGAACAGGTTGACTGAGCACAAAAACAGCGCACATACAGTACATAAAGAGGTCATCTTCCTTTAACAGACTGATTGAATGTACTGAACATAATATACCTTCTGAGAATTTAAAATATTGAACAAAAATAAAACATTGTCAGTAAACACGGTTTTAATGGGTGTATTTGCTGCAAGAACTCGAGAAAAAAAATAAGAGCTGGCTGAGCTGCTGGCATTTAAGTGTCACAGTCGGTTCCATTTCAAAATAAATAATCAAAAGGATGTATAAAAGCCAAAAAAGAGAATAAGGATAAAAGCACTTTTGCATTGACAATTCAATTTGTGAAGAAAGTTTGCCTGGCTGGATCAAAGTCAGTGCAAGAAGCAACGCCACCAGATTATGTTGTAAAGTACGTGAGGAAAAGAACTTGATAAGTGAGAAGAAAAACATGCTGCATATAAGCCCTGAGGAAGCACCAAAGAGACTCTGCCTAAACAGTAAAACAGCAGCGACACTTGATCCCTTGTCCAGGCGAATAAGGTGACAAGCCAACAATGCACTGACGAGTGAAATGGCTTCAGTTTAGCAGACATCTCTCTGGGGACGTATACTGAGATACCCCTGATTGTAAGGGAGAGAGCACAGCCAAACCCAGATCTCCTGGTGTGCGAGCACACAGAGGGGGTAATGGTCCATTTTGATAGTCGAGGACCAAAGCAGTGTCGGATACTGGTGGAACAACACCAATTTCCTCCCGCAATTTCCCTCCTGCGGGTGCTGGGATGAGGTGTGGGGACGCAGGTGCTGTGACCACTCTGATGGGGCGTGGAAGCAGAGCCTCGCGTCTCGCTGAGGGACCTCCTGCCAGGCCCGAAACATCGGGGGAATAACTGAAGGTCTCTTTGGCCTTGTGGCGAAGGGTAAAGCCTTACTTCAACTCAGCTTTAATTTATCAACGGGATGTTTTCTCAAACCTTCCCTGAAACAAACTTAGAAAGCCACGAATGGCTACTTGATGGGTACTTATTGAGCTTACTTACATGTAAACATGTAAGTGCTGAACGTGGGTGGTGGTGCTGTAGTAATATGAGGCTTTACGCGGCTGAGCACCTCTGCATTTAAATCTCTCAACCAGAGAGAGAGAAAAAAAACCAAGTGATTGCTCTTGACCCAAACAAGCTGTATCTGAAAGCACCACCTACCAAAGTGATTTGATCACAGGATCAAATCTATACAGCCATTTGACCCTTGACCTCCCCAGCAGGCAGCCAGGGAAGTCAGCTGATTACCCTGGGTCAGCCTAGGATCTCTGGATTAGGAAAGTATTGATCCCAGTGAAGACGTAGGGTCCTGAGGGAATGAGATTGAGAGAAAAAGCTCTGCCGGCTAGAAATGATATCGACCAGCAGAAGAGGCCTATACAGGCTCTCACGTAAAACCATATTTGAGCTTGGGACCTCAGAGTTGGCTGAGCAAACAGAAAGACAGCTTCAGCAAAAGCTCCGTTCACAGAGGCCCATTGGAAGAGGACAGAGAGAGAATGAGCGAAGGAGGATTGAAGAAGACAAGCTCAGAGAAATGCTCTTTGCATTAGCCAGACACACAGAGGCCTCTAGTTCAGAGCTGACACACTTAAGGGAAGAGTCAGCGGGGGCCATGTAAATCAAGCCGGGGTGAGGAAAGATATAGTCCTGACCTGGGGCCAAACTAAGCAGACTTTAACATTACCCAGAGTCCATGTAAACAGCACTGAGACCTGGCAGCGCTCTATTTCACTTCCATGCAAAGTATGTGGTGAGGTCGAGGAGAGAAGGGGGGCGGAATGCATGGACAGATTGATGGTGATAGTAGAGGGGATAAACTTGAAGAGCTGTCCCCCTCTCCACTAAATTAAAGGACCGCCTTGTCCTTTCCAAAAAGAAATCCCTCAACCTTTGCTTTCAGCACTCGCTTGGGGAGTGACACAGCCGGCTGGGCTGCTGGTGTGATCCTTGGAGTAGTTTGGCGAGGGAAAAACAGACAGTAATGGCAGATGTATGAGGGAACAGGGAGCATTTATTCAGCTCAGAGAGAAAGAAGAAAACTGCCAGAAACCTGAAGGGACAGGGAATACGCAACTGTGTTATGAATATAGTCGTGGAAGAAAAATGGGGACATAGGTAAGAGAGAATGAGAGAGAAAAACACTGATTTATGTTTTTTTTTTTTGTTTTTTTTGCACCTCGTCTTTCATAAGGCTCCCTTCGGCTTCGTCTTGTCTCTGCTGACCGTGTGACTGTAACTAGCTCGCTATCTTGCCTTCAGAGGCGAACGCGCGCACATACATCCACGCATGTACAGCCCTCACCACCTCCCAGTGTTTTGACATGGCCCCGGGCCCCGTGCTGCTGAGCTGCAGCGGCAGACACTGGGCATTGGAAATTTAAGTCGGGGCGTAGGAGAAATTAGGCGAGGAGGCAAGGAAATGGGATGTTGACTTGAACTGGCCCCGGGGGCAGCTGAGAGTCTCCCTGTGCAGCTCCGCTGGCTGCCTGACAGTTTGATGGAGCGAGTGGAGGCTTCCCCGCGGCCCGAGCCGCCGTCTCTAACACTGATGTAGCTCAGTGAGGAACAGATTGAGCCTCCAGGCATCGCTCTGTACTGCTACTCCCCTCCTCTCTCGCTCTTCCTCACTCTCTGTACTGCTACTACTCGCTCTCTCTCTCTCACTAATCCTGCCAAGCCAACACACAGAAACACAGTATCTACGTGCTATATGCATTCACACAGAATCACGTACTGTATGCACACATTAAGACACTTAGATACACAGAAATAACAGCAACACCCACAGCGAGCCTGGCTCCCTCCTTCCTTCTTGTCCCCACGACAGTAATGTGATGAGCACTACAGATGCTGTTTACTGAGCTCTGGCCAACGCACAGGGAGAAGGAGGAGGAGAGTGAGGGTGGGATGGAGGAAGAGGCAGAAGGAGGAAGAGTAAGGGGGCTGGCAGGCCTTAGCCATAATGAAAAGAATCTGGCGGCGGCCCACTGTGTGCTGGTCATGAGAAGCATGTGCCGCCGGGGGGCTCTACTGCTAATTTCAGGGGGCAGCCAAGCGTTTCACGCTAGACTTGTCATCGGGCCAGAGGGGGCATTCATACTGGGTGACAGCAATTGCGAGAGGGCGAGCAGGGGGTTTGGGGAGGGGGACTGAAGAGAGAGGGAGAAAGCTCCGGCTCCCTTCCCCCTCTCTGTACCTCCTGTCCCCGCGTCTGCAATGATCAAACGTTATTGTAGGCAGGGTACAGAATTACAAATGAGTGTCCCGTGGAAACGGCTGGAACTGGATTCAGCTGCTCTCCTCTCTCTCCTCAGGTGGCCACGAGGGACACACCTCATCCTCCAACCCCTGCTGTCCAAACAGGATTTATAGTTGCATCTTACACAATGATAATAATCGTTTCAGAAGGAGGCGGTTTATAAGCCCACGCATTAGGACACAGAGGGACTGCTTGTGTGTTTGGCTGCACTCGACCTCGGGATGGGCAGTGTGGGTAAAATCTAGAGACGGAAATGTTATTTCACATCACAGTGGCAATTTGTACGTTGTGATAAAGTAAATATTTTGTAAAATCAAGTGTGAGACAGTTAAAAATAAGCAGATAGGACTGCCCAATTTGGATTGGTCAGTAACTTAAGTACCTGACAAATCAAAGTACTTCCTCTGCCTGCACCCACAAAAGATAAAGGGATGGACAATCTCAGTAGAAACACTATGACATGATCCCTGATGGCTGACAAACTCTGATCGTCCTACGGTATATATCATCCTATCGGTGTGGTCCCACACTGTCCTTGGTTTCTAGCAGCTCCCTCCATCTTCAGGACTGGCCGTCTGTTAAAGGTGAAATGACCGACGGACACATCTTTAATCAGTGCCATCGACTGGCCTGAGGATTTGGTGCGCACTTGGGGGTTTATCTCTCAATTCAGCTAGATAAAATGAGCACAAAGTCACTGGAAATCATTAAAGAGTTGAGATGAGAGGGGGAAAAAAGAAACAGAGGGGGAAAAAACACCCTGTCAGTCCAACCCAGACATGATGGATCCTATGAAATGAGGTAGGGTAGGGTTAGGTAGGGGGGGGAGCAGGCGCTACCATGAAGTTGATGCTAACAGCTGGCAGCCTCCCCCTGAAAAAAGAAGCGGCTGGCTCTAGTCTGGCAGCCAGGAGAGGCAAGCGAGGGACGAGCAGGGATGAAAGGAGGAGTGTGAGAGATGGAGTCAGTGATGAAAGGTGGGTGGTTGATGGTAGATGAGTGGATGTGGGATAGGGTGGTGGTGGGGGGATTAACCAGCTTGCAAGGAGAAACTTCTGTTCATTGCCTCTGAAACAAGCCGTCACATGAGAGAAAAAGGAAGGGATGGGAAACAGAGAAAGAGAGACAGAGAGCAACGTAGAGTGAAGGAGGCGAGAGGAAGGGAGGAGGCAGCCACATTGCACATCTTCAGGCTGTGAATAATTTAGAGGAGCACTGGGGAGACGAGACAAAGATGAACACAAAACACTGGCAGCGTTTGACCTAGAGCTGCAGCTACATCAGTGCACATCACAGAGTGGAGAGCTCTCTCTCGCTCTCCCTCTTCCTCCCTCCCTCTCTCTCACTTTCCTCTCTTTTGCTCTTCATCTGCCTCCCTCTGTGTCAGGGAGGAAACAGCTGTACGCTATTCTTGTTTTGCCTCACATTCTATGAAACTCAACAGAATGGCTGACAACTCCGTTTCATAAGGATCGCTCGTTCTCCAGAAGAGAGTCAGACGAGCGTCGCACAAAATGGATGCGAGTACACGCAGGCCATACGAGGCTGTAAAGGCGGATCCATGTCCCCTGGCAAGTACACGACGACCGATACCATCACATCATACGAGAAGGAACATTTTCACGGCCTGAAAGCATCGAATTCAAAGAGTTCAAACTTGATTGTAGCTGCCTTGTTGTCAACTTTTACATCCCGCTAATGTTGAAACAATTTGCTA
The DNA here is from genome assembly GCF_051107435.1 of Chaetodon auriga. NCBI lineage: Eukaryota > Metazoa > Chordata > Actinopteri > Chaetodontiformes > Chaetodontidae > Chaetodon > Chaetodon auriga. Next base: position 7,453,072 of record NC_135078.1, read on the forward strand.
ATCTTAATGATTGCTTATTATTATTGGTTTCGGATTGCTGATCATTTTAGGCCTCGAACAAACTGCATTTTTCTGTCAATTCTCAGAATAAATGATTCATTGATTACGAGATAAGTAGATTATTCAGTAATTAAAATAATCATCAGTTCTACGTTCTTGGCAATTAAAACATCTGAGTTCACAAAACCGTTCCCCAAACATTGTGCCCACTGCATTTTAAGAGCCGTAATCGCAAGACTACTTACAAGATATAAATTATTCACATCATCAATCCTATTTTTAATGAATATATAATCAATGTAATATTTACCACCCATAAACGGACATTTCCAGAGAAAAATGTCTCGCAGAATGCTCACATCACACCCTCGGACTTGTGAGAGTGGGACAGTGCTGTGAGCAGCCAAGCAGTGCAAACTGTGGACGGCCGCAGTAAATAACAGCTGCCCTGCGATTAGGCACAGAAGAGGTTAAACAGAGCTCGTTCGCGCCGCCTTTGTCAAGGTGCCATGAATCACCTCACCTGCTGAAGTGAATGTGTGATGAAAGGACCACTGGGCATCTGTGGTGGGAGTGACAGTTGGGCGGACAGAGGGCGGTCTCATCAACCCAGAAAGGAGGGGCCATTTATTACTGTAATTAAGGAAACGTGGGAGTAGAGGAGCAGCGATTGTAAGTGCTTACTGATATGCAAAGGAGTAAATCCCCTCATTTGGTAGGAATAGTATGAGTGGATAACTAGCCATTAAAAAGAAAAGAGGACTAAAGATATCAACCAAACAAAACATGAGGTTACTCGGCTCCCTTTCTTTATTTTCTCACCCCATGCCTACCTCCGACACCCTCTCACACCCTCTCCCGCTGTCTGCTGCTCGGTCTGCGTGGCTGATATTAATGGGACGTCCCTTGTTTGTAAATGTGCCAAGTTGCGTGCACCGCTGCAGGCTGTCTATTATAGCAGGCCTCTGGGGCAGCTTTTCCATATGGCGTCACATATGGCACTCAGCAGCATCAATTAATGTTGTTATAATACTGATTTTTATGAGCTCGGATTTCACTCCTTTCCTCTCCTCTCTAGCCCTCCAACTCCTCCCCTGTCCCCCCCCCCCCCCCCCCCACCCCCCACTGTCGCCGATACTTTGATTCTTCAAACTGCCTCTCTCCGTTTCCTCAAACCTTCGACAACCTGGCTTCTGAGCGGCAGAGGATGTGGAAAGTTTTCCGTGCCAAATTCTGAGAGCTCCTACCAGCACTACTGAATGCCGCTCAAAGACCTTGAACACGACTTTGTTCCTGCTGCACTGCAGAAGAAGGGTAACACTACTGCCAATGTGTCAGAATCTTTGCATCTTCTCTGAAGCTGAGAGACTTCGATCAATGAAATATGAAAGAGCGCAAGAGTGACTAAGACGGCAATTATACAGACTGAGTTAGATAATATCACGTATCTGCAACCAAACACAGCATTTCCAGCACCTATTGTAGTTTTGGTCACATTAGGGCAGCATCAGAGCCCGTTAGTGTGTTAAATTAAGCCTGTATTTATGCACAAAGCAATAGGCAGATGGATGTAAGAACAGAATCTGAGGGGCCTTTTTGTTCCCTGGTGCCTTTGGTGGTGGATCTGACAGGAAGGGAACAAGAGCGAAGCAAAAAGCCCCGCTTAAAAAGCTCCCAGCCACACCAGCCTTGTCAGCGACGCCACAATTAGAGACTAGATCACTGGCGCTTCCCAGCGAGAAACATCTCACCACCACTCCTCAATGGAACTCTTTCGTTTGAGGAACACACTCAAAGTGGGGTTTTAAAACGTTTCGGATGGCTAATCACTCTCAGGATGAAAGGCCCCGGCGTGTTCGTTTGTCTCAGCGTGGGGAGCTTCCCTTGCCGTTTCTCTGTCTCTGATTCTGATTGTTTTTGTTCGTTTCTTTTTCAGCAGGCAGGCGAGGCAGGCGAGCTGGCAGGCAGCGCTGTTTGAAGGTGCAGTCAGACCCGAGTGCAGGCCTGATGCTTTGTAGTGATATTTCCAGCAGCACAATCTCATTACTTTTTGACGTGGGAGATGCGTGCAGGGGCGGATTGTCATTTCATGCTGTCAAAAGTTACGTGAGGGAACGGAGACGGGAATGGAACTTCAATGACCTGCATGCCTCTGGCTCATCAAGACTGAATATATTAAACCAAATAACACAGATAAAATCCAATGAACCAGATCCTTGAAGACGCTTGTAAACTTAAAGTCCAGTCCCCAGGGGTGTTGAAGGAATCTCTCTCCTTATCTGCAATCTTCATAATTGGATCTGTTTCACAGCTTCCTAAACTACACTAACCTACACATCCCCTGAACCTAATTAACCTACATACAGCAGTGCACGTACACTAAGACAGCACATGTACATACTAAGACAAACAGATCTTTGTATCTTGACAGAGAAAGTCCTCACGGCAGCGGCTCACACCTCTCAAAGCTTGTGAGAGCTCCTGGACGTTTTCACATGGGACAATCATTGGCAGCTTCCCCCTCAAAAAAACTGGGGGGTGTCCCTCGAAGTTGATTTCACACAGAGTTCTTTCAATGCCGAGAAAAACTTTGCTCTGTTTAAGAAGCTGCCAGGCACTGATTGAAGCGCCTGGTTACTATGCGCACCCCAGCCTGTTGCTGGGGTGACTGTCCCAAAGTGCTTCCTGGGTAATTTTCGAGGTCACTGGTTTGTGCACACCTATGTGCTGCAGATGGGCCCACCCTCATTCAGGGCCCAGCAGGAACTCTTTCATTAGGCCCAGTGAATGGCCTCATTCATCCCCTTCACCTCAATTGGTCACGCTGCGTCTCTGCAGAGGGCCCAGGACAAACTTTTCTCTCTTTCCACTCCCTGATCCTCCACGCACCACCCACCTTAGTCATGCTTCACTTTTGTTCAGGGGCATGTGGTGGCTGGAGCTTCAGGGCTCATCTTTGGCTGCAAAGTGCCGAAAACCGCCGAATAGGTGGAACGAAACAGACGACTGACATTTCTGTCTTTGTTTAGCTGTATGAATGTTCCACAGAAGGCTGTGCACGACACGTTATTTACCAGTAGACCAAGATGAATGTAGACACAGACTGCATTTTTTCGTATTTGGAAAAATGTCATCTTCCTTTTTGAATCCTGCATCAATCCAACACATGCAAATAAAAAGAATAATCATTTATATTCAGTATACTTTCAAGGTGCCATATTTTGTACAGATCTTTATGACTTATCAGTGCATTAATCCCATGTTCCATATTACTCTTTCTATCTCAGTGTTGCACATAAGGCCCCAAGGAGCTGTTCCAGCGGTACTCAGAGCCATTTCATCTCTAAGTTGCCTCTCTCTCCACTTGCTCCTGTAACTGCTATGCTTAGCCATGCTAGTAGGTCCTCTCCTCCCTGCCTCTGTTTGGCCCTCAAGTGAGTCTCAGGTCTGGCCTAGTGAGAAGTGACTAATTGTCTTGAGTTGTTAGTGTGCCTGGAATGAGATCCACTTCAATTGGCGACAGGGTGCACAATAATTTTGTTTCTCCCTTCCTCCTCCCCTCTCTCTCTCTCTCTCTTTCTCCTTCTTGCAGCAGATTTACCCCCTCTGCTTCTCAAGCTACTGAGCTGTAAAATTGAGTGGACGGCAGGCAGGATAAAGAATGAGACCTGGCATCGTGGACGCACTAACCTTGAGGAGGGCCACTGCTGCTGGCTGCACCTAAAAAGATGGAGAGAGAACGTCAGCCATATTGGACTGAGGAAGGTTAAAATGAGTGGGGAGGAAAGACCAGAGGTAGAGAGAAAGGTGGAGACCCTTGCTGATGATACAATATGACAGCTTGGCAAAGCAGATCTCAATCATGACAAGGATGGACACACACACTACAGATAGATGATAGAGTGTCAAAGACAAGAGAGGGAGAAAGGAGAAAGTATTAGCTATCATTTAAACTGATCTGTCCTCTTAAAGTCCTTGTTCTTTCCCAGCTCCTTCTTTTTTTTTTTTTTTTATAGCAAGTCTATGTAATGTCTAGCCCAATTAATCCCTTGGCTGCTGCAGTGCATATGCACAGATGTACAGCTAGTGTACTTATCAACCTTTGCAATTAGACAAACCTCACTGAAAGCCTAAAATGTCTTGACAAAATGAACATATTTTGTGAAAACAGCTAATCTGAAAAATGACCCCGGAGCATGTTTCCTAGCAGTTCTAACAAAAATGTCCTTCATAATGAAATCAATCTGTATAGCTACTCTTGGAACAAATCTGAGCAATCAATTACTATGAATCACAAATAGCTGCAGTTTAGATGTGAACAAATGGAGCCTTGGTCGCTTACAGATGATATTAGTGCTCTGAGCTGCTCTCTCTCCACGAGAGATTAAGCAGGTTTGTACTCTCCTAGGCGGGCAGCGTTCCCCCCTCCGGGGTGCTGCACTATCATTTGCAGGAAAATTACTTCAGTAATGAAGAATCCAGGCCCATAAATCCTCATGGCCTCACCTTCCTTCGCCTCCCAAGTCTCGCTGAACAGCTAGTAAAAATTCCCTTTAAAAAATTCATAGCGCAATTTTGCTCAAATCCCTCCCAGCAAGCACAATTATGGAACTTTCATCTCAATTGATTTATGTCCTGAGCTAAGAGGGGGGGGGGGGGGGCATGGGTTGGAGAGGGGTGGGGGGGTTCTAAAGGGGGAGAAAAAAAAACAAGTGGTAAATCATTGTTTTTAAAGGGGAAGGCGTAAGGCCTTTTGTCACTTTCACGGCGTGTGTGTTGTAGTGCAGACGATAGAGCGGCACACGGATGAGGGGAGGAGGAAGAGGGAAGGGAACGTCTGAAGGGTTTGAGAGCAGGAGTGAAATGGCAAAAAGGAGAAGGAGGAGGAGGAGGAGGAGGAGGAGGGAGATGGGGGCGAAAGGAGCGGTATTCCACTTGATTAATAACACTAATCAAATTATACAGTGTTCCACTGTGCCCTGAAATCTGGGGCCATAATGTCCTCTAATGGCGAGGTTCATGGAGCTAAACTTCAGAGGGAAAACACGGTGCTGACTGCTGCATGCCTTAATGAAGGCAGTAAAACATCCATTTCCAGAAGCCATGAAATGAAAGGCAAGATTGTAGATGTGCACCCAGTGGCTCTCCCACTGCAAAAAAAAAAAAAAAAAAAAAAAAAAAAGGGCTGTTAACACAAAAGACAGTGTCGGAGAAAGAGAGAGAGACAGACAGAAAGAAGACACAGGACCTTAAGAAGAGAAATGAGGACAGAATAATACAAGAGAAGAGATTTAAAGGGCAAGAACGCCAAGAGTAAGGGGATATAAAAAGAAAAGGGATGATGAAGTGAGGATTGAAAGACAGATTGGTAGATGCTCTCAGTGCTTTATTTCCAGAGAAGTTCTCTTCTGGCATGAAGACAATGCTGATTATGGATGAGCCAGGCTGCTTTACTATGTCTGTTATACTTAGTGCTGCTGACAGCGGCCACAATTCATCTCTATTTAGTTGCTGATGCACCTAACCACAGCATCCTCCCCCTCATCTATCTCAATACCACTCCATTAGAATATTCCCTCTGTCCATCCAGGCATGCATTCTGTTGATCCATCCATCCATCCGCATTTTCATTCGTCCCTCCGTCCACGTATGCATTCGTCTCTCTATCCGTCCTTCTGTCAATCTGTCCGTGCATCCACTGGTCCAAGCATCCATGTGTACATTCATCCATTTGTATGTCCATCAATCTGTCCATCCATCTAACCATCTATCAAGCCATCCAATCTTCTGTAAATAAAATTCCACTCTGAAAGATCTGACACATAAAACAATATCGCCCTGACCTCAGCTGTCAGCTAGTTGCTGCAGGTAAGAGTTTAGCTTGTTATTTCTAGGCATTACGCCAAAAGACGGTTTGACTTTTGGCAGCCGTACGCTATATATCTGACAAAACGTAAGCACAACATGTAAAGATCACTATGGCTCTAGTCACAAAGCATCGTCCTGCAGAGAAATGGTCTGCTGCACTAAAACTAACTGAGACTCCAGATACTTAAATTTATACGAAAGCATTATGGTCTGCATTTAATCTACTAAATTGCACATGCTACAAACAATCAAATCAGCCTTTGCATCTTGAGTACAGCAAATGTTCGTAGTCCTTGGGGCAAAATTTCATCTGGAGAGCAAGGGAGGAAAAAAAAACAAAAAAAGACAAAACAAAGCTGAGAAACACAGATTGCTATTGTTATTATTATCATAATTACAGTTGTGCTTATCATGCAAGCAGCCTCAATCACGATGAAATACAGTTTCATTTGATGAAGCTTCCTGTTTTGACTGGCTTGAGTTTGGGAACCACACACTTGGCTGGCATGCCAAAAACTCAATCAGGCACAATTACATAGCCATCAGATAGAAATGTAATTGATTTGAAAGCTGACATGAGATATAACTACATTACAGTGGAGGCACAGTGGGGAGGCTCCTTGGGGACAGGGCCTACGGGGAGCTCATTACCGCCAAGCTTTGAATTATTGAGCGCCAAGGCAGTGACATTGAGGAATAGAGGCGGGCGATTGGCTGTTACATCTCGGCAAGTGTTTATCTCAACTTACAGCAACCTAAGACATCTGAAGGAGTGATCTGCCCGTGCATGAATATTGCAGGGGAAGAAGTTGTAATGGTTCATAATTGAAAGGGTTCAGGCCAAGGTAGAGTCTGCAGGTGCATATCATGCCTGCTATTTCCACATCAAGTATTTGTCATGAGTTAAAATGAGGCTAATATAATATGATGTCCTATCTGCGAGTCTTTTCCATTGCAATAATTGTTGCCCAGTCTTTGGGTCTCATATTTAGCACTTTGGTTAGCATTTGGCTTGTGGGAGCATCACATGTCATTCCTTGCTCTGCAAGGAGAGCTGTGTTGTTAAAGCATGGTGATTCACCAAATCTGCTTCCACTTCAGTAAAATCTCCTTGGTTGGTTCTTGTGTTGTCTAGTTTGGTTGTTGCGGAGCTTGCCGGCTAGATTCATAGCTAGCAGACATGGTCCTATACGTGTGTTCATATATCTGGCTCTCAATTTTACCAATACTTCCATTGTGTTATCGGACACATTTCCAGTATTTCCACTTCTAAGCTTTACAGACACAACGAGCTTAAATTAGGTGTCAGCCTCCCTTGGGCTTCGGTGTAAAGAAGCATGTCTGCCTGACCCTAACGACCAGCCTATGGGTCTTCCCTGAAGTGCTGAGAGGGGACTGTTGAGAGGATAAAGATATAAGTCACTGCAGAGGGGCCACACTGTCCCCCAGGAAACTGGTGAGTGCCTTCCTCTGGGAGAGCTATGCCCCCTAGGCGTCTGCCACTGATCTCTCTCTGTCTCTCATATTCTTTCTATCAGTCTTCTCTCTCTTCACACAGCCCTCCTGTGAGCTTTCTCACAAAAATGAGAACTCAATTAATTCAGGCGAAATGAGGACGAAGGAGGAGGAGGCCCAGGGAGCCCAGGGAGACAGAGAACAAGCAAGAGAAGCCTGACAGAGCAGCTTGTCGATGTGCGGCCTGGAAACAGCAAACAGAGCATGGGGTGACTGTGCATGTGCATTAAGTCTTTAGCCAAGTTAATCCTGTCTGCAGTTTAAACATGGCTGATGAACGAATGCTGCTTGTTACAGGAGGGGATGCTGGGTAAATAGGCAGGTCAGAGGGAGGCGGACAAAAGAAAAAGAAAGGCCTGAGAGACAGAGTTGATGGAAGACATGCTGACACTCAATCCTCTGCATGTTGTGTATTTACGTGGACGCTGAGAGGGTCTCACAGGCTGACCTCAGTGATGACTTGAACTGACATTCTATCGATTATGACACAATTGCGACAGACAGTGTAGATGTAAAAGTACACTGGCTGCACTACATTACATTCTCTTACAATGGCATGTGCTATTACAACTGTTACTATTACTATAACAAAATACCTTAGCCTCTGATTAGCCTTGGGGAATGAACAAATTGTGCTGGGAAAAAGGCTGCATGTAGGTCAGTTTATGAATGTGACCTGTGACCTATGACCTTGAGAAAAAGATCCTCGTGCTAAAGAGTGCTTAAGTGCGGTCAGATAGACAACGGTCATCAATCTTGAGTGAGCCCGGTCACACTGCTTAATGCTATATTAGGGTGTACAAGCCTCCACACAGCTCAGCTAATTTTCTCATGGCCTTGCAGAAAAACTGGCAGAAAACCAGCTGTTAGCAGGGGCTGTCGCCAGGTTTGAGGTCACTAGCGCATGCACACAAGCGCACACAGGCACACGCACGCACACGCACACATACACACACACACACACACACACACACACACACACACACACACACACACACACACACACTGTGTGATGATCTCCGCACGCGTGAAATGTGTGATATGAGGTGGTGCACTGCAGTATTTCCAGCAGCTACACATGCTAAGTAGGCTAAAACAAATTGACATTGCAGGCACTTTTTTTCATCTGGACTGGAGTGTTGTGTTTGTCACTATGAACTAAAAGAAAAAAACCCAGAACAAAAAAAACAAATAAAATCAAATGACCCATTTTTACCGTTAGACTACTTCTAAGCTGTGAGATGTTACTCCAGCGCAATGGTGTTATAAAAGTAACCGCTTCCCCTTGACAGAGTGTAAATCTCATGGTATTCTGTGATATTTTTATGTTCAATTTTGACAGCAGTGCATATATTACAATGTTTTACCAGTCCCAGCTCTAGGACAAGGCTAGTAAAATAGGCGAGTCAGATACTTCCAAATTTTCATATGATAAATACCTTGCAGGTAAGGAGCCAGGGGCGAATGTGGCAAATGCGTTTCCAAGAAAATCAGTCTGCCACTAGTACTTAGAGTGATTGAATAGCCTGTAAACAGAAGCAGCAGACTAGCTTGACACTCTCTGGGAGATACTAATATAGTTGTGCTTCCAGGAGCCGAAGGGAAGGAAGGAGGTGGGGCACTGAAGTTCATGAACTAAATAGCGAGCGCAGGAGCTTTTAAAATTACCCTGACTGTGCACTTGGCCTGGTCTCTGAACTGAAACTGCAGAGTAAAAGCACAAGACTGTTGAGCAAAGTACGTCAAGTCAGTCATAAGACACCCTTGGTCAATAGCTGATAGTGTTCCTCGCATTAGGCCAAATTAAAATTAGATCTATCTTAAACAGTGTAATTTAAAAAACCCATATGATGACACTTTGCCTCATTTATACTTCTAATCTTCTCCTTTGCAAACCCCTGAAGAGAATAACTTCTCCTTTGTTCATGGTGCTTGTAAAAGGACCTTTTTGCTAGCATGCCGGCATCTTTCCCCTCTACAAAATTTATCACAGTCAAGAGATCATTTTTTTCCAGATCCATGTCCAATCAAGAAAGTGTGAAGAGTGCAGACAGTCTTGTTGATGTTGCAGGTTGAATTAGAGGCAAGATGAGCATGGAAATGAATTAACCACACAATTAAGCACTTCAGTTGAAGTGTCTTGTGTCTTCACCACACATCAGCTGACATTGATACTACATTGGGCCTAAGGATATTACACTAATAATAACTTAAAAAGAAGGACTGGTTCTTCCCTGGCCAAGTTTGAGGCCTGGTTCTGATGAACAGAGTCACAGATCTTTTCACTGCAAAGCAAACAAATAATCATGTTTGTTGTTTGGTCAAAGATGTATCCAGTGTCTTCCAAAGGCCTGACAGCAAAACAACGTGCGCCAACAAAACATGCATGAGACATGTTTTAAAAGTTGTTTCGCTCTTGATGTCAGCTCTCTGGTGAATAATTGCTGTTTTTTGAGACAGTGTTAATTTCTGCAGAACTCTAACAGGAAGGAGAGGCAGTGAGAGTTCAGAGTCTGCAGCTACAGCAGTTTCGTTGGTGGTGAGCCGTTGTGAAAATGTGAGAAAACCACAACCTATGTGCCTATTGTGCAAACATAAAAAAACCACAAAGGGTGCTGTGAGTTGCTAAAAGAGCAGGTTATCTATATATGGGTTAGGCCACAACCAAACACAAACTGAAGCCTAGTCCTGTGAAATAAACACAGCTTCTGACAGTGGCACATACACAGTGGAAAAACTAAATGAGCGGAGAAACACAATGAATGTAGATGCCTTCAGAGTGCGAGAAAGGTCACTAGAAAGTAAGGCCTTCGTAGTCACCAGACCTCAACTCGACTGAACACTTTGTCAAGGAGCACTGATGCTGTTCTGGAGGATTGTGGCGACATAACATCCTGCTGAGACACTTTCTGTGAAATGAAATCACTCCTTTAGCCCAAAAAGCCCAAAAACAAACAATCCAACAGAGAGACAGAGAGACAACAGACATGTACATCATGTGTCTGACAACAAAGCTCTTCGCCCATTCCGTAGATACACACCTGAATCCCCAGACACCTGCACCACAGCTCCTCTGACCCGAACATGAAACCGGGACAAGAAACACTATGCAACCATTTGGTTTTGTTTGTCCTCCTGGGGCCGTCTTGGCTCTCGGAAACCCTACCCAGGCATTCGCTCTAATCCCCAGAGAATGAAATGCCAGGCAAGCAGCATACAGATAAAGCACCAGGTGATTGCATATCTGTGACAGACCACCATGGAAGTCTCCAAATGTGGTCCCTGTGACACTGCTAATTTGACCACCCTTCTCCTGTTCTGCACTTGGCCTCAAGGGTAGCCCCGTATCAACTTACATCTAGCTGTTTACCTTCGAATAACAAGAGCTGCATCAACTTCTACTGATTCAATTGAGCAGAATTGCACACAGTTCATTGGTTTTTGGCTGGCGCTGGCGGAGTAGATGACAGCGGTGTGGAGCCGGAGAGTATCAGTTGACCCAGACTAATTATTCATAAGGCCTTGTTGTGATGGCTGCTGCTCCGGTGAGGTCAGGCAGGAGCAGCTATGGGGAAAACAAAACCATTTCCGACTAAAATGGAGCTGACACCGCTGGGTCTACAGGAACGTATGAAAGAAAATCTGATGCCCCAAAAGGAAAAAAAAATATTACTAAGAGTAGTGAGTTCTCTCTGCGTGCCGCTGTGAGCGGAGAGCAGCGTGACAGCTATACATTCCCAACTGAAGGCTGTGTTTGATGCAATGGAGGGTATGATTTGAGAAAGGCGCTCATGCATGGCGGAAAGGAGAATGGTGCATCTCCTTAAATAATAGTACACTCTGTGTCCTCACAACCACAGGCAGGCATTGCCTTGAAATTTGTAATTACAGTAATTGTGATTTCGACAAATGGGCCTTCAATACGCTCTTCAACGGTAAAAATACAGGTTGCGTTACCCCGAAGGAGTCTACTAAAAGCATCCATCGACAAAGCTTTAATTTTCGAGCCTCTTGGATAGAAGGTATTTAAAATGTCCGCGTGTATGCAAAAATATTCCAAAAAATGCTAGTTAGAGGAGTCTTTGACTGAGGCATAAACTCAATGGCGAACCCATGCAAAGGAAACCAAGAGAACACTTTTAAGCTATAAGCTCAGATGAACTGCTTTCTCACCTCTATTTACAATCAAAATGAAACACAGAGATGTGTACCCACAAGTACACACACAAAAGGCCCACTTATGAGCAAGCAGAATAGTGTGGCAATTAGCGGCTAGAGAGGAAGAATGCTGGATCGGTTACAGTTGTTGAATGTTAATTACAGCGTTTTACAGCGTTGAGGAGATAACGAGTTAGCGCCTGGTGACAGCAGCGACACGTCCTTTAACGACAGCCGTGGAAATTTATGAAACTTGAGATCAGGGACAATGAGGCGTTACTGGCTTGTCAGATGCTCTCCTGCTCACCCTCCCTTTGTCCTAATGAAGGCAGACACTCGTTTCTTTCTCTTCTCTGCTTGTTCCAGCCCTCTTACCCTGGAATGATTATTGTTCATCAAGGAAAGGTAAAAATCAGCAACTGGGATTCTGTCCTTGTTCACTCTAAATGCCTTATCATCTCCCATCACCACCACCATTGCCTAATCAGCTTCTGTTCAAGTTATAGAGTAGGAAAAAATAGCCAGAAAACATGCGGACACATAAAGGTCAAAGATAAACATGGGGGTCGTATTACAGATAATTCCCTGTCTGAGGCGGGAAACATAGCTGGTAGCCAGACAAATGTGAGTGGCCATTCATTCCCCTCTATCTAAACAGCGAGGGATCAAGAGCTTGGTGAAATCCGTGGGGTTAATATGGGCATGTTGTGAAACCTGGTTTGGAATTTAGGTTAATGGAATCATTGATGGGGCTCAGCTCTAATGCCAGCTACACTTAAGAGGATCCATACCTCCTGATTTAGACAAATCCTTGGACATTCTTCAAAGTTTCCCCCACTGACCTGGCAAGACTTTTTGAAACAGACACACACATAAGTCTGAGGATTTCTCTAAGTCTACACAGACACTGCTAACAAGGATCCCCCCCGGCTGAATCAACAGCGTCAATGGATTTTATAGAATATTACATCAGTTATACTACCCGAGAAGGGGAATATTAAGACGAATAAACAAATAAAGAGAGCCTGTTTTCTTTTTTGGTGGGAAATTACTCTGAAACATGTGAGTAAGAATGTGATTCTTGAAATTGTAGCTCATGTCTAGACTTGGACCTGGCAAAAAATACAACGACATGACTCTGAGCTCACCATGCCTGGCCCTAAACAAGTGATTTCTATCTGCATCAAAGTATCATGACTTACCTCAAATATATAAAGCATATTACAAATTAGGAACATTTATGAGAATGTAAATCTACTCCCATATGCACAGTGAATCTGCTGACCTGCTACTAATACTTGTGGGAAAAACAGTCAATCATATGGGCTGCAGCCTGGAAGAAGAGGAGTGACTGGCCTACTGGAAGAGCAAAAGAAGATTTTTTTTTTTTTTAAACCATGGAAGACGAGGCGCCTCGGATGGTGCTCAGATGTCAATAAAAACAGGTGTTAACCAGCTTAGCTAAGATGTTAAGAGCTTGGATAATCCTAGCCTGGATCCAAGAAGAATCCAGCTCTGGAATACTAATGCTTAGGATGCACCGTTAAATCACATAGAGTCGATTAGGAGGTTGGGTTTGAGTGGTACTGCGGCTACAGCTTGTCAAAGCTCAATTTGCATCTGCTGGCAATTACCAAGGACTAAAGAAGAAGAGATGTTCACATATGGAGGATGCTTGGTTGTGCAAGGTGATATCCAGGTCTACGACTGATTCTCTTTAGAAAGCAACTACAGATGTTACTTTAACAACTACAATTGTAAACAACTACCATTATATGCCGTATAGAAGTACTGAGTGTATTTTTTGGTGATATGGTAGTTTCCACTAAATTGACATGTATCACCAATTTAGTTCATTTGTGTGAAATTTTGTCAGAATTAGCTCAAGAATTCTTGAGTTATGGTCCAAAACGTGTTTTGTGTCGTCACAGTGACCTTTGACCACCAAAATCTAATCAGGTCATTGACTTGGACAAGTCAACGTTTGTACCAAACTTCTCTGAAGGTGTCCATAAGATATGATGTTCAAGAGAATGGGACAGACAGACAGGGAGACAGCACAGAAACATAATGCCTCTGGCCCTGGAGGCAAAAACAAAACAAAACAAATGAACCTAGTTTACGGAGAACCTAGTTTTTGGAGCATTCCACAACTTTCCCAGTCTTGTTTGACTGTTGCTGGCATCAAATTCTGAATAAGCATATATCTAAAAGGAGTCTAATCAAAGCCCCCTACAGGCAAGAAGGGTAAAAGCAGCAGATTTTGCCATGCCAGCGGGCGCCAGCTTCAGGTAAGCACTGCTAAACATGAGACGCTTAATTACAAGCCAGCTTCATGAGGTACTTTACACATACAGTAATTAATCTGTTCTTGACAAAAGCAACAGGACTTTCTTGAAAGTTCTCAAAAAGTGATAAATAGTTTCAAAGAACAGCTGCAGAACTGCAAAAATCTTTTTAAGACACAGAGGGGAAGAAAGATACATTAAAGTGCTGAACTTGTGAAAGTGCTAATTTTCTGCAAAAATGATCTCAACACAAGCTGTGGCACTTAAAGTAAATGTGCAATCACACCGTAAGCACAAAGAGGAGCACATGGAAGAATGTACCCCACGAAGAATCAGCCCAAAAATACCTTACAAATATAACTCCAGAGTGAGAAAACACCCCATCTCACCCTGAAACCACCCCCATGTCCTGAAAGCATTGTCGGTCTCAAAGATGACACCTCCATTTGGACAAAATACAAATAAACACTCATCTTTGTTTCACTTAATTGATTTTGAATATACCACCTCACCTGCTCCATACATTCATACACTCTCCTACATACCACCCCATAATCAAATCAGCAGCTGGTGTCAGGACGGCTTGTGGTTTGGGGTATTCTCATTTGCAAACACCACCTGCCAGTTCTCACTCCTCTTCAATCGCCGGGTGACATTAGCACAAGCGTGAAATGTGATTTTGCGTTGAGCAAACCTCTGCATTGAGCACATCTGAGTCTGGCCACCTGGAAAGCAGGCGTGAATAATCTACGGTCACCTAAGTCGGAGGGAGTTGTCATGCATAAGACACTAGCCAGACAGCGGCAGCAACACAGTCCTGCAGGATAAATGGTGGTAAGTCCAGCCGATTTCAACCTCGCCTACGTAAGGGGAATGAGTCTGTTAGGTTAATTCTGTTATTTCCTAACTTCAGTGTATTTCCTGTCAATCTCAACCATTCATGGTCACATTCAGCATTAAACACAGAGAGCTCTAACATAAGATGCAAGTCTCCCGCTGTCCCCTTAAAACTAGGACAGATCAGCATTCATGCATTTTCCCCTGCTGACCACCACAAAGCTGTGACACGATCCTTGTTAATTGCCCAAATTCAGCTGGTGATGCGAAGCCTCAAAGCACCGAGTTTTCAATCCAAGAAGATCAATCATAAGACAATTTATGCTCGTTGGTCAGGTTTGGTTAATACGACGCCGCTTCACGTCTTCGACATGATCGCACATAATGCAATCAGATTTCCATTGACATAGTACCTGAGTTGTGATTAGATTTTCCTGTCGGGGGGGAAAAAGACACAATGATATTCGCTGCTCAGCACTCTACTGCTGCTATACAGCTGGGGAACTTATCTAGCGTATGCCACGTATACTGTAACATGGACGACCAGACCAATCACCTATAAATTGCCAGTGTCTTGCCTTTTGATGAATGTCAACAAAGCAGTTAGCAAGGAGGAAATTAGAAAAAGAGAGAGAGGACAGGAGAGGAGAGAAAGGGGTGGGGGTGGGGGGGGTGGAAGAACACACAATTATAAAAGCTTCATTTCTTCAGAGAACCATAAAGTCTCGTCCCAGAAGGGCAGCTGAGCACAAATCAATTTCTTTCAGTCGATTACAAGCACTGAGGTTCTAACCTTCATTTGTGAGTCTAATACTCCAACAGTTATGTAGAACACATACCAATTAAGCAATTCTGCTGGAATAAGAGGGCCGTGAACTGACGCGATTATGGAGGCCGGGCCCCTGGGGAGGTCGGGTTATCGGCTCAGGAGCAGGGAAGACGAGGGGTGCAGGGCAGGAGAGAACAGGGGAGAAAGACGGCGAAGGGAGAGGAGAGAAGGAAGCCAAGGAAAAAGTCATTTATTAAGTCTAATACTCTGTGAAATGTTCCCATGGTAATAAGGCAAAGATTGCGTTAATATCAGGGAGCCATGCGGAAAAGGTCACTCGATAGCTGCACCGCCCACCGGGGTCGTGCTGATGGGAGCTGCTCAAACACATCTGATAATGCTCTCAGCGTCGTCGCTCGGCGCCAGAGGTCGAGAGGATGGGAGCTTCGGAAAAGATGCCATTTGTAGAAAATTGCACTGATGCACCGCTGTGCTCTGACACAATTCTGACTGCTGGCTTTTTATGTGCAGACAGCTGTACGACGAGTGAACGGAATAAGCGTGATGACACCCAGTCAAAGATTATCAGGCATAAACGTATAGCTCTGCGGCGCATTATGCTTTCCACTAAGTTTTGATTTCGCAATCATTCATCTCCACAGTGACGTGAATGCGCAGCAAAGGCAGCCAGCATCCTCTTTCTGCTTTTCAATATCTGTTTGCACACAGGCTCGTGAAAGGAAACGCATTAGAGGCACTCTCCATCTTTCTATTGTCACAAGCTAAATCTGAAGCCATTTTCCTCTTGATTTAAAGAGCCTGGATGCATCTCTCCAGATATGTGGAGATCAACGCATTGTCATTCACTGCTGAGGCGCACCTTAACCACCGCCCTCGCTGCCAGAAGATTTATGGTAATTGATAGCATGTGATAGGATGCAGCCCATAAACCCATGTGAGGTATGTGTTTCTATGGTAACCCTTCCCTCTATTCGCTAGCCCTATGAGCCTTGGTGTTTTACTTTCTTCCCTGCATTGTAGGCGCTGTCTATTTGGATGCCAATGGTAAGAATGAGATGCAGATTTGTGGCAAAGCAGAGACACAGATGTTTCCTCATTGCCTTTTAATCTCTTATTCCCTCAGCGCCTGGCAAGAAACACTCCCCCTTTAGAATGCTAATTGGACGAGATGAATAATAAACAAAACGAAAACAGACCGATGTTTATAAGGAGCATTTTAACACTTTGGAATGATCATACTTTATGGCTATTATTAGCACCGAGACAAAAGCAAGTGCTGCTTCTCCTGGGAATAATAAAGGACTGAGCTTTAACTTGTCTAATCAGTGGGAGACCTATCAGGGTCTGGCAGAGGACGACAATGCTTTTCTCATTAAGGCAGAGCAGTTCACAGTCTAACACAAAATTTCCCTTTGCACTGATTCTCTCCCTGTTCCC
The DNA here is from genome assembly GCF_051107435.1 of Chaetodon auriga. Taxonomy (NCBI): domain Eukaryota; kingdom Metazoa; phylum Chordata; class Actinopteri; order Chaetodontiformes; family Chaetodontidae; genus Chaetodon; species Chaetodon auriga. The sequence goes on from NC_135078.1 coordinate 7,469,965, forward strand.
CAAAGTCTGCATTTGTACAACACGTCAGCCATCTGAGAACGCACAGTGCATTCATACCCTTGACATTCCAAAGCTGACATATGATTTGACGCTTCTTCATCCACATCTTCTCTCCATATGTGTGCCACATGTGCAATAAAACCACACTGAACTCAAACTGCAGCTGGGTAGATTGATTGCTTGTAAATTTAAGATCGTCATTTCATTAAGTGCTGCCTGGCCCTGTGTCATATGGTGAACACTTTTCCTCTGTCTCCCATCCAGCCAAACATCAGCCGCCATATCAGTAGGTGCTCTGTGTGTTTGTTGACAGCACTGAGATAAATGTGGATATTTCGACACGGTGTGATATCAGAAAACCGGCTATTTGCATGAAAAGCCTGTCCCTCTTTCTCCCCGGAGAGCTTTATTACAGGAGGATATTTCAAACGCTATCAAATGTGCCAAACATTTACTTTGATAACTCCATCAGATGGCTCCCTGGGTTTAATGGTAGCAATCTGAGAGTGCTGAGGCACACGCCTAAAGCACAGACAATAATGGCGGGGAGAAATACGAGGAAGGGATGAATAAAATCTCTTTAAAAAGTTCATAAATAATGCACCTTGCGCACTAGAGAGTTGTTGCCTATTTAACTATGCATGCCTCTTCCTGGTTTCTGTGCTGGCGGAGACACAAACACAGCATGTATTGTGGGTCAACATGACAGCGCAGGAGGAGGACAACCTAGGGCTCCATCAATCCTCTCAGCCTTGTCTTCCCACCCACGTGGAGCAACCCCTCCCCACGGCAAATCTCCAGCCACAGGGTGAATGCTCCACCTTCTGTATTTTCTCGTCGCGCTGAAAAACATAATGACAAAAGGGAAATCTAGCGAATGACCGACCGCTTGCCAAAATGAGGGAGAAGATTTGAGAAAATGGGAGAAAAACAAAGTGCAGGACTAATTATCCAATTAATGTGCAATTAAGCCCATGCGGCCTAATGGTCTGTGTTGGATTTGGTAATAGCTCTACCAGACTGAGGAGCCTATTAAACTCACTGCAGACTGTTGTGCGGAGCAGACAGACTCAAACGCTATCTCAATGAAGGGGCCTGATAGCAGGATGTTACAATTACAGCAGCTGTCTACATTACGTATGACTCAATACAAAACATGTACATACTATATTGCATTTTGGTCTCAGGCATGCTGACTGCAAATCTGAGGGAGAAAAAAAAAAAAAAAATCAAACCCCCCTGACACAAAATTCAACAAAGCATTTCATTAAGATTTTCATTATCTGCCATAGCAGAGTTTGCTAATAAATGCTAATTATATTCAAGCTAATATTTAATCACCCACAATTTCTCCAGTCAACTCAGTTTGAGGGAATACTAATTCTAATGAACGCATTCACAGCGCAGTTTATGAACTTGGCAAAATGAGAGAGGAAACGTGGATGATGTTTAAAAATGCTTTTTCAACTATGAGCGTTATTTGCTTTGACTAATTTCCTACCCTAATGAGATCCTCTTGGAGGGATATTTTGGTGCAATTAATAATGCACATAGAATAATTAGACGCATAAATATTTATCATGTTGTGTTTCTGTCTAGTATAGGGTGTGGTGAGTACAGGCAAACCTATTGACTGTGCACTGTAGAAACGCTAGATTATATGCTTGCTGTCGTTATACTGTAGCACATGTTATTTATCAAAATGAGGCACACATTTAGATTCACTTACATAATCATTTTTAGCTACAATTCAGTCTTACTTCAGCTCTTATATATGTTTAAACTAGGAGCGATCTCACCACCAAAAATCAGAGTGACGCAGCAGTTGAATCCAGTAAACTCAAAATAAACTCTGGACTCTAATGTTACATAAATACAGTGTATTTACTGTATTTCTCCATTGTTTTTTTTTTTTTTTTTATATAACTTTGCTATCTTTTGTGATCTGACAAGTCAAGCCAAGAACACATGATATGATTTAAAAATGACTATGACCCCCCACTTTGGCCATGGACGTAGATGGTCAAGATGATGTCATCTGTATGGACATCTGGCACAAAATCTGAACCAGAGTACTTGCGACAGATGTTACAATATGTTTCATAAGGGCTGTCTTGTTTATATAGCTTTTTCCCACCAGTGGCAGCAACGAAGGCATGTCGGCAGAGCAGCGCTCTAGATGGACGGCGAGGATGAAGTTCTGCGCCATTGTTGATTTGGCATGGTTTACACTGACTATAATGACAGTCATTCCCTGTTGGTTGATGTAAGCCATGGTGTGTTGTTTGTTGCTAAAAATCCACCCGCCAATAATTTTAATCTGCTTTAAATGTCACTAAGAGGACTGCCTTGCATCTGGCCAGTCATTATTTTCAATGCATTTCTCAAAACAAACTGTATAGATGCCTAAAAATCCTACATATGTTGTGGATATCTAAAAGTTCCTCTAGTGTTAAGGCCACTATTGAAAATCTGCTCTGTGTTCAGTTCTCTGACGAATCCGTTGCAGCATTTCTGGATATTACATCTGTGCAAAACTGCTTCATGTAGCTGTGACCTCACAGAGACAGTCCTTCCACAAACAAGCAGGAATTCATCTCAGAGGTGGGTCAAATGAACCCAATCCTGCTGGTTACAGACCAAACATACAGTATGTGTAACAACAATTAGTGGCTTCATTGTCACCCTGCAATCAAAAACACGACCTCAGGTAAGGGTTCCACATACTGGCCATCAACTTGGACATACAGTTCGAATTGTGGCCGTCACTCAAGTGAAACAGACCAGCAGGAAAAAGTACAAGGTACATCTGGGACGAGGGTGAACTCTCTTTACCCCTGAACGGCCAACACAAAAAGTAAATACTGCTAGAAAAAACTCCAACATGAAAATGTAAACAAATAAGAGTATAATGTGTAGCCAAAGCCAGATAAGACACTCATATATGCAAACCATTACTCAACATACCTGGGCTGATTATGAGCCTTCACAATTTTTATCACTGGGCTGGGACAACTGTGCAAATACACTTAGAGCAGCCAGGCTTCGGTGCAATCATCTTCCCCTTGGCCCACTTTTGGCTCACTCTGGCTAATCCTCCAGGACCCAGCAGGCCTGGCTGTGACTCAGCATGACCCATCAGCTAGAGCTGCCTCCTCAGCCCGCGGAGGCCAATGTCAACAGGACGGAGTAGAGGTGGAAAGACAATCAGGGTTGGGAAGGGATTTAATCCAGGTTCAGAGCCAGCGTAATGGAGTGTCTATGTCTGGGTGAGCGATGGATTGTGAGGCACTGGAGTCCCCTGAGCCCCAAGCTCTCTGACTGCAGCCATTTGAGGTTGATCTTTATCTTGTTCACCTCAAACCCAGACAGAAAATGGCAGTCATTTCTCTCTCTCTCTTTCCCTCTCTCCCTCCTAGTCTCAGGTATGTAAACAATCAGACACACTTTGTCTGGCCATGTTTCATTGATTTCTTGTCTCGCTGCCTCTAATCAGCCCTTCACTGGTTTAATTATCTGTAACTTGTGGTATTTGGCCTGCTTGGATTACGCTCCCATAGGTCACGTCAGCCTCCTGTGAGGACTTTTTATCTTTAAGTTGCATTCAGCCAAACATCCAACACAGAAAGTGAACTTTTATCCAATACATACGGCAAAAACACTGCTCGTAAATGTCAAATTGGAATGAGTTAATGGCGCGTTTAAGTGCCCCAAAAGGAGGAACCCGCAGCGGAAAAGGAGGTGAAAGACCTCTGAACCCACTGTGACTGACATATTTCTCGTAATAATGTTCCCTGAGGTTAAAAGGGAGCTGCTTGACATAGCTGTGCTCTGCTGGAGCAGGGCTAGACCAATAAAGGTGACTGGGTCACAAACTGCCCCACAAAAGGCAGCAGCTTGTGTTAGTTATCAGACTGTTTTAAATACCTCTCTCAATGTGAATCCAATTACCGGCAGCCTTTGTTTGTTCAGACAAAAGCAGCTATGTTCAAGGCCTGTCTCTCTCTGATTTTAATCAATTCTCTGGGGAAGTGTGTGCAGGAGATACAGATCAGGACTTGCCATGCGTCAGTGAATGATGTGTGTGTGTGTGTGTGTGTGTGTGTGTGTGTGTGTGTGTGTGTGTTGGATGCTTATGCACAGGCTTGTTTGTGAGAATGTCAGAATAACTGAGTGATAGAAACTGTCAAAGAATGCGAAAGCATAAAAGCTTTTTATAACAGCGTTCATCTCAAAAGAAAACCGATTCCCTGCCAAACTCCTTAACTTTTTAATTAAGTTCCATCTAGTTTTTGCTGCGGCTTGGAGCTGTAGTTCGGAGTCAAACACGGAGGTAAAGGCTGCAAGAGACAACATTCCTATTAGATAATTATGACAGATCATATTGTTATCATAATCCCAACGTCTGTCTCTCATACCTAGAGGGGTTCGTGTGTTACTTGGCTACTTGGCAGATGCTCTCGTATGCCGCAGCATCAGTGCAGCGGGGGACAATCCACCTGCTCCATATGGGAACTTTGCAGCGAGCCAGCCCGTGAATGATAGCTGTCTTCACATCAACTTTCACAGGATAAATTAGAGGCAGCGGTATTGTAGCAAAATAACAAAGTCAGAAGGTCGGACTCATTTCTTTCCATTCCCTCTCAGAGAAAGAATTTGAAAGAAATGAGACACCCCCCCCGCACACACACACATACACACACACACACACACACAACAATACACGCTTATTTTTTTTGTTGTTGTTCCAAGGGGCCGTGTCAACCCTAATGAATTCCAAAATGTTAAGATTTGCATTTCAATTTGGTAACCTCCCTCTCAAAGGCGATAAAGTCCCCCGCTCTAAATCACATTAAGCATACAGCTATCTTTTGTGAGGCCCTGCAACAATGTCACTGCGGTTCTGCCTCTCCATCATTATGCCTGCTGCTTTTTGTCGGCCTGTTCACAAGCTAAATAAATAGCTACACAAAACATCTGGAGCTACAAAAGAGGCCTTAAGTGGGACTCTTAAAAAGAACCGCCAGGGTAGACTCAGGCCTGCTTTAACCCTTCTTACCGAGTTTGAACCACTGCAACTTCAGAGAAAAAACAACTTTGAATATTTCTTGGGTCTGTTTGCAATTTGTGTGTTTGAAAAATGCAGCCTCAAAGACACTCATGACTTCTCTCTCTTATTTTGCTTATGTCATGTTTAATCAAGGAGTAAATCACACTCTGGCTTTACACAAACACATTGTAACTGACAAAAAGTCTCTCTGGACGTTCGTGTTTGTCTTTACGTTTACAGCACTGCACTCCATCTGGCCACAATGTGGGCAGTCAATCTTTACAGAAGATCAGCAGTGTGAGATAAGTGTCCATAAAAACTTTTGTCTGCTCTCTGTTGCTATTCCTGTGGAAATGCATACAAACTGTTGGCCTGTTATTTACCTCTACTTGACTCCCTCCACTTTTCATACTCACTTATAGTTCACTCTGTATATCTCAGCTGTGAGCTAGTAAGGTCTCTTCAGGACTCTAAAACAATGTCAATAAAAAACTGTTCTCAACTATTAAATTCACATGGCTTTGGTCAGCGGTGCAGGCTATCGATTTGGTGACTTTTCAAACTGCCTCTGGTTCTGACTATATACAGTTTAAGCGTCGAAATCTAATCCTGATGGCGTCTGTGAACTTAATGGTGCGTGGCCCATTCAGCCTCAGCCTAGAGGTCAAGCGCACATTTTATGGGGTCACCGTCCGTCGATTTACAACCTAAATTTCCCGTGGCAGCGGCCGTTACTTTGTGCAACCGCACCAGGAGGCTGTGAGAAATGTGTGCTTTCTGTTGGTCAGATTGTGACCTGGAAATCTCTCATAGGGAATAGAGCCAAAGAGGAGGAAGAGAGGAATATGGGTTGTGTAAACATGCCGTCAGCTCCAAGGCCACACGGCACAATAACTTATGGAATGTCTCGCATCTCCATCTACACAGGAGGATAAGTCATGTTGAGAGGAGGTGCTGGTGTAATTTGTTATGGGTGTGCTGCTTGCGTAAGCCGTGCTTCACATGGAAGAGTCCTGCAGAGATCGAGTAAGAAAAACACGCCATCCGGCAGACTGATCAGTGTTGATGGTCATGCTCCAGCGCGTTCTCTGAAGACATGATTTGAAGCTTCGAATTAGGACAACAAAGGCAATCTGTAGCAGATTACCACAGAGCACTGCTGTTAATGTCTGTCCTTTTTTATGCTGCACAACATTAAATGAGTGGGAAGCAGAAAACAAGAAGCACGGAAAAGTTAAACCCCTCTACAAAAGCTTGCCTCTAATAAGCTGTTTGCGTAGGAGTGTGAAATGTTTTCAACCCTGACCCTCTATGCCTCATTTTTACATCTCTGAGATGCAGAAATCTGAAGTGAAAACAACTTCCAGTCACTTTAGCTCAGCTTTTGTGCTGTAAACCCCATGGAATAGGTTCTTAACAGAAAAGAGGAATACAGTAATACTTTCACCAGCCTTTAGGAAAACGGTCAAAGTTCAAAAGTGTGTGTGCACAAGGGCAACAACACGTTTCTGGATCCGATTCATAACTTCATCTTCAGTAAGACAAGACCCCAAGTACCTACTTCCTCCTGATTAGACATCACTTTTAAAACAGGCATGCACAGATGAAGGAGAAAAACATAATAAAGTACAGACCAGACTGCAGATAGGAAATCTCTCTGCATGAGGCACAGACATCATCTTTCATGTCCAAAACAAAAGGTCAAAGTCTCATGCAACCCACGTTTAGATCCAACAGCTAATCGCCTCACTTCTCCACCCCATCTGAGAGAATTACAGTGGCTGTTAAGTGTGCATAATGAATGCCGTAAAGCTGGCCTATAAAGCAAGCTTTTGGCCAGCCCCTGGCAGTGAGTGGGAGCAGGTCTAAGCACAGATCTGACTCTGCACACCCTCATGTACAGAATGATTGCTGATGGGTTTCTGCGAGGCAGGGAGGGGCGAGGCGGGGAAGCTTCCACATCATTAATGAGTGCTAATATTTCAAAGGAGGACGCAGGGCCCGAGCACTGACCGTTATATTAAAAATCAAACGGTGTGACCTTGTTAAGATGGATGCCTGGTTGCTCAGTCCCCTTGGTGCAGCTGAGCTGCAGACGGTGCACCGCATTAAAGGTGGCTCTTTGCTTTTTAAAGCATCAGCTACGGCCGCAGATATACGGGGTGCACAGGGAGCATTACGAGTGGCATTTAATTAAAGAAAAGTAAGCTGTGGGATTTTATAGACTGGCCGGGGATTGCTTGATCTGGTAAGTAAGTGGAAATGAAGGATGCTTGAAAGGCGGCATAAATCTAACACAGTGCTAACCTAACCTTCCTATCATTGTAAAAGTCAGGGCGAGGACACTTTAAGCCCCGTCTGCTGCAGAGAATGTTATCTCATGCAGCTTCTTCTTCTTCTGAGTTCTTGGTATAATAAAATGAAAAAGGGCAGAAGCTCCCAATGCATACAGTAAATTAGACCGTTAGCTCATTGCTAATCATCTAACAAAATCATGAAACTGATCAAAATAGTTGATGATAACAAAGCAAATGCTTATCGCTACGATAGACAGAAAAAACACATTTCACGAGAGAAACCATGCAAGAAGAATGAGGTTCTGATCCACCTTAACAGAGCCCGGTTACTTTCAGTCATGGCTGGTCCAGGTCAGACCAGTGATTTATAGGCTGGTAATTAGCCCCAGATGACAATGATGAATGCGCTACACTAACACCTTTGTAGGCTGCCTTGTTAGGTAACATCTGAGAAGCCTGACAAAGCTATCATTTTACAGAAAGCTCTTAATTAGCCTGGCACAATTATGAATGGACCACAAACAGACACCCAGCTGTTTTGATGCACTGCAGTGGGAGGAGGTACAGAGCAATGTGAAGGAGGGAAGGATGGAATGAAGGCTTGGCTGACAGTGCTTAGTGCAGATGTGCTGTGAGACCAAAGCGGCAAGACAAATAGCTCAAGGACATTTTTCGTTCCTGCGCTCTCTGGGAGTCAAAGAAGCCATTTTTCTCAGGGATAATCAAAGATCGGTTGGGTCAAAAGGTGGGAGATAGAGGAGAGGGAGGGAGGAACAAGTAGGTGCAAAATAAATGTTCCTCTGTTGCAAAGACAGAAAGGGGGAAATAACTTATCCCACAGCTGCAACTCTGCAGGTACTGCTTGAGGCCATGACACTAAGCTAACAGTAATCCAAACTTTAAGTATTTGGAGCACTATCTTACACAGATAGTGTTTTATCAGAAGGTAAATATGATGTCTGTCCAGCCCTGGACAAGGAACAAGAAATGACGTATACTGGATTGCCTCCATATCCATCAAAGGCCATCTGGCAAACACAGCGTTGGCAGTTACACTGCAAAGTGCAATAAAGGAGACACTTCCTCCTCTTTGAGGCCCCAGGTCCTTGTTTGACACATGGCATCCTGTGCAGAGAGCAAGCCCCGCTCTAAAATCAAAGAACACACTTCCACAATGGCCGCCGCCGTCTCGCCTGCCGTGTCACAGAGGTCAACAATGGGGCCGTCTCCTCACCGCCACACGTTTATTTTCCTTTTCCAGCTTTGTTTAAATCCCAAATTAGAGTTTCCGTGCGGGAAGCCAGCGAAGAGGAGGAGGTCTCAATTTATCCCGTTCCCTAAATATTTGGATGGCTGGTAATTTGCTTTTGTGATATGAAATGATTTACTTTTGAGTTAAGAATCAAATAATGGCTTCCATTTGTCTGGGGGCTGTGAAATGGGGCTGCTGTGTTTGTCTGAGTACGTCAATGTCTTCATACGTGTGCATGTGGGTGTCTGGCAGCGTGTGAATATGCGCATGGAGTCAGAGGGAGGGCAATGTGACCTGCAACTCTGTGAACAGGCCTGAAACAGACACAACAAGGAGCAAATGGGAAAAACACCAAGAGGGGCTTCTGACTAGGTGATTCTTAAACTGCTGCTGCAGTAGCTGCTATAATCACTTCACTGCAACTTCTGATTTACTTGACCTATGTCAAATGTGATGGCACCAGACACAATAAAATCAATCCATGAATCCAGTGAATGTCCATGTCAAAGCAACTGTTTCCCTGAAAGACGCTAAAAGAAAGTTTAACTACAGATTAATGTTCTCTTATGGTCACCGTACATCCAATGCATTTACATTACCTCTAAATGCTCTGATTGAATCCAGTAATTTTCATCAATAATGAGCTACAGCTTCGTCAAGCTATACAATTACAATGGCATCTGTGTACAGTGATGGCTCTTTCTGCAGAGCTCTCTGGGGAATACTGCAACGATATACAAATAATCAAAAAAATGGTGATTGCATTATGTTTGACAAGCATTTAAAGCCATATGTTGGCCACAGAAATGTAAATGTATGGTAATGCAGCTATTCATGACCCACCATACATGCATGCTAGAGCCTGTGATTGTCATGGGTAATAAAACTGCTGTTGTTTGATCTCCAGATGAAGAGATAAATCAATGTGCAAGCCCATGTCCAGCCATCCATATGTGCAAGGCTAAGAGGCCATAAACAGACTTCCTCATAATGTGTTTCTGCTTTATCAGACAGCTACATAAGACAGACACGCACAAGAGAAATGGCCAAGAGAGAAACTGTGACACATGACAAAGGTTATTAGGTGGACTCAATTATGTGGTGTCGAGTCTCAAATCCACGCTGTGTCCATTAGTCTCCTGAGCTACCAGGACACCCTTGGTAAGGATTAACTTAGAGGTCATCAGGCACTTTGAAATTCACTCAACATGCCGCCTGTACACAACACAGACGTATTTCCCTTGAGTGTGTTCCAGTTGAAATTCATCTTCATCTCTTCCTGTGTGAGGTATGCTTATAAAGATATAACCTACAACTGCCTCTATATGCTGCCATCGCCAATTTCATCTCTTTGTGCTGTGGGACAAACTATCGATGAGCTGTTGCAGGCTGTTAAATTAAACTGAACCCCATCCACAGGAGAGGGATTGCTCCGCCAACGAAAAATGACACATCCCAGGACTAGTTCAATAAGTCACATCTGTGAATTAAACCACCACAAGGCACAATTTTAAAACACAATCCCAAACTTGTGTGTGAAAGTTCAAGGCTGGGAATTATGGGAAGTCATGCGCACAGTTTATGTTGCGATAACAGAGCAGGTAGAAGTACTTTATTGATTCAAGGGGCTTCCCAGTGTAGAAAATTTCTTAACTGTGAACACTGAACACCACAGCTAAATCAATAGCAGGTTAAATGGGGAAAAACAATAGAAATTAGATTGATGGTAACAGAATATATTACCAAGATAAAAACAAACAAACAAACATACGAAATAGTTAATAAGGTGAAACAAGGCCATCTAGATGAAGACTGACAACTCTCATATTAAATATTGTTGGCTGCTTATGAAGACGCTGAGGAGTGTTCACACATTCATCTGCTAAATCTTCATTTAAAAACCGCACATACAGACATGATTATATGATATCACAACTAATCTGGAAGCCAATCATGGTTGAATATGTGGATACTACAAACACACTCAGTCCACACTCACAGCTGTACAGTGATACAGAGTGGAGCCACTGGCTGCATGGCCTGCCATCCCATTACTCATGGAATTAGCTTAAATTAGCAACAGCCAATATGACCTGCTATCTGCGATGTTTATCGTAGGCAAGTCTGTGGATTTTGCCAACCTCGGTGTGGTGAAGGAGAGCAGCAGCGCAGGCTGAGGTGGAGAGGACGCAGCAGAGCACAGTAAGGGAAGGATCACGTTTTGATCAGCTGTATTTCAGCCAATGTCGATCCATTTAAGTATGAACTGAAATTACTGACTGAAAAAGTACCACGTACATAAGGAACAATGGCAGTTTAAAAGCAAGGCCTCTCAGTGGAAAACTCAAACTCGACTCCTATATATAGATTTTGGTCTTACATGGTTTTCAGTCAAATATAAGACATGAAGACAAACAGATATAGAGATTTTTTCTGATTGTTGGCACCACCACAGTGTTTCAACCATCATACACTTCACTCTGAAATTCCATCTGCCCAGAGATTAACATGCACGTAAACACCAAGCAGGGAATTTACTCCTTCCTGCCACGTTTTTTTAAATCTGATTCCCATTATTGCTGATAATTTGTGGCTGCCTAATGCCAGACAGAAACATACCTGTTGTTACGCACACACACACACCAACAGCTCAATGTCAACCGCACGAGCATGCTGGGAGAAAATGCACAACGCAGACATGTTGGAGCAAGAAAACCACATGGAATAAACAGCAAGAAACCTGCAAGTCCTGTCACAAGCAGTCACAACACAGAGCTGAGAGAGAGAGAGAGAGAGAGAGAGAGAGAGAGAGAGAGAGGAAGGGTGGGTGCGTGCGGGGGTTATTAGATGGAGGGAGGCTCCCGTCTCTAACCTGCCCGGTGGCAGTAGCTGAACTGTCATCGCCTGGCCCTGTCATTTGGAAACTTTGCTGTTTAGAGGTGACAGCCGCCCACGGACACACGCTGTACACACTCCACAGCTCTGCACACACACACACCCTCACACAATACATGCACACACACACACACACACACACACACACACACACACACACACACACACACACACACACACACACACACTCACACTGAGGATGAAGAAAGGTTTGTGGTGGTGAGTGGGCACTGTTTGACACTTCCATGTTTGACACCTCCACATCCCTCCGCATGTCGTGGCCTCCGCAGGCTTTTCTCGCTGTGTTGATGTGTCCCTCGTCCATTTTAGAGGACGATGGATCTGTATGAGTGTGCGTGGGGGTGTGTCTGTGTGTGTGTGTGTGTGTGCAAGCAAAGGATGACAGACCTGTTAGTGTATGTTAACGACAAGATGTGTTTACTTTGCAATTCAGCTACTTTATTTATTGACTATTCATTGCAAAGACGTTTGGCCTCAAGTGTTTGCTATGAATAATAAATGGAAATGTCAACACAGTTTATCCATCCAAACTGATTTTTGTAGAGTTGAACTTTCTCTAATAATGTAAGACACTTCTACATTTGTTGCAAGTGCTTCCAGAGCCCCTTGGAGATATCTGTTGGACATTGTTGTAACCATTAGGTGAACATTTGTGTGACACTTAACTGCCTAATTACAGGTGTCCTGGGGTGTATGTGTGTGGAAGGCTGTGTGTGTTTGGGGCGTGTTGAAGGAGACAGACGAGGTGGAAGGGGTGATGTGGAGAACAGCAGGGTTTCTCATCAGCAAGCCGTAAATGGTCCCACCAACAACAACCCTCTCCAGCCCCCACCCAACTAACACACCCACCCACCCACACACGCACGCACACACACAGGTCCACATTTATTCGCACTGTGGTAATTGCTGCGCCGGCTCATTTGAGCTTGTCATTTCTCCCGATAAGACTGCAGTATTAAAAATGACAAAAGATTGATACACACTCTCTTTCTCTCACACACACACACACACATCACACACGCGTCGCACACCGCATCTCCCAGCGTCCACGAGGCAGGCGAGGGTGGGGCTGTTATTGCAGATTCTACAGGCGAGATAGAGGGGAAATGTGATTTCACACTTTTTGTTTTTCAGAGCTGGAACAACGAGATGTTGCATAAAACAAAAGAAAAAAGTTTTGGCTGAGAGATGTTTGGGTGCAAACAATGCTGTGAAACTGAAAATAATTATTGCCTTGCTTGGAGGAGATAAATGTAAAACAATACACACTCTGCCTAACAGCCTAAAACAATGTAATATCTATCTATCTATCCATCTATCTATCCTTGTTACACATTCAGCCTTAATGGTCTACAGCGACTAGTTACAAAAACTTTCATTGGCAAACATCAGCAACACAATCAGCCAAACACTTTGGGGATAAGAGCAGCAGGCGTCATAATGTCACAGCTCATTCATAACCAGGCATATCATCATCACCGATGTGCTGAAAATGAATCAAATAGTCATTCTTACATTGAATATCAACAAAGGGGGACAAGAGAGATACCAGAGTTAATTGGGAGCGGTGTATGGACAGAATAGTAATACCGTGTTTGGCGGGCAGAGCGGAGGAACAAGCTGATGTCTGGTCTCCAAATGGAAGGAAGCAGCGCGTTTACAGTTCATTACCACTTCCCTTCTCTCGCTAATCAGAACGCAACGCACTACAACGTGTCAACAAGGAAGTGTTCTCATTTTTAACTGAGAATATATAGATGGCGTGTGTGCGTGTGTGTGTGTGTGTGTGTGTGTATGTGTGGAAAGGCGTGGGTTTTGACCATGTTATATTTGTACATGTACGTGTGTAACTGTGTGTGAGGGTGTGGACAGTATGTGGTTAGGAGCTTGTGTCGGCGTTGCATGTGTGCAGCAGTGTACGGCTGTTTGTTTTATACCTGCAAAATCTATCTATGCTATCATGTCATTCACACGACTGAATGACACTTAACCAAGCAACTGAAAATTGTCCTGTCAAGCAGAGAGCTTTAGAAGAGGTTAGTTCATTAGAGAAACCACTAAAAAAACTGAAAAAGACATTTGATCTTCAAGGGGAAAAAAGAGGAAAGGCGGACAGTGAATCTGCAGGAAATACGTATTAATCCTTGGAAAGAAAGGCAGTTTTTGCAGCTGAACTATAAGGTTTCCTTGTTCCGGCATCATCCTCTCGGAGAACATACGTATCTGGACCCTTACGACACAATCAGCCTCCACCCAGAGTGCTGACTGGCTGAGAGCTTTCAGTCGACCACACTTCACACAGGCAGCAGGAGGAGCCCAGGGAGGCCACAACTCATTTGTGCCTTTCTCTGGGCTAACTCAAGTTATTAGCTGGAATCAAATGATCCAACACGTCTTGTGCCACAGGCAGGCCCAGCACACAGAAGCTCAGAGTGTGTGTGACATGAGAGGGGGGGGGGGGGAGAAAGGGAAACTGAAAGAAAGAGCTGCAAAACTCCATTAGAGGAATCTAAAGGCATCAAGCATAATGGATGGGCCACGATCCATGCCTGAGAAACTGTGACGCTCAAAATTAAAAGTATTTTTCAACTCAGATTGTGCCCTCAAAACATCTTCATACGGCGCTCATGAGACAGCCATTTCCTTTTAAGATGGCGGCTGATTAATTCTAACTGACCCTGCGACTGATTAGTGCTTGTTGTATCTTGGTATGAAGTCGTTCTCTAAAGGCCTACTTATAGGCTAGTGAGACACAGCACAATATATCATACCTGGAATCAAAGCCCAGGACATTTTACTGCAATCTCACACACAGGCCAAAAACAGGATGGCAAGCAGTGCAAAAGTACAGTTTCACTTTGGAAAAGAGACCTGGGGAAAAACAGCGAAGGGAATCCACAGCTGTGTGAGACAATGCTTTGAGTGGTAGACATTAAAAGAGTCTCACTCTACCTAAGCAAAGACCAAGAATCTGAAGGTATTATCTGAGAAAACCACACACTGTCCACTTTGAAATTACACTGAGTCTATAGAAATGCTCACATCAATGCCAATATGCTGGTGCTGTATGTAGGTATGATGATGAGCACTTTAGTGCAGTGTGTTAGCATGCTAACACTGGCTAATTAGCACTAAACAAACCAAACAAACAAACAAAAAAACCCACAGCTGAGTTGGGTTTTGTCATTGTCTCGCTGGTATTTGGCAAATATGAATTTTCACCTGATGATGGTGCTAGAGCAAAAGACAGCCATTAGGATACATTGTCTGAGAACAATGCATGTCTATACAAAATTACATGGTAGTCCAGCAGCCAGATGTTGCAATCCCGAGAGATATGCCACTAGAACGGCTAAATGGATGGACTGAATACATTTTGGTGGTCAAAGGTCACTGTGAACACAAACAACTCATTTTTGACTGAAACTCAAGAGTTTCTTCACTAATAACAACAAGATTTCGCACAATTGTCTCACAGGATAAAATGATGAAGTGATGATATTTTATAGCCAAAAGCTCAAAGGTCAACTTCGCTGTGACTGTGTAAAACTCTTTTCTGGCCATTATTTAACACCATAACTCAGGAGCAGAAGGAGAGAGTGTGACCATATTTCACATTTGGTCAAATACTGAATTGGTGACACCAATCTTGGGTGTCCACCTTCAAACTGTGCTGATTGTACAGATCTTCTGTGCTATTGGGCTGAAGATGTGTGTGAAGCATCCACATCTGACAGTTTGTAGCCTCTTTGCAGCAACATTGATATCTGAAGTATTGTAGTCCCCCACAAACTGCTGGCTCTGCTGATATTGAGCTCCAGGTGATTGTTGTTGCACCATGCAACGAAGCTCTCTATCAGTCCTCTGTACTCCTCTGGAAAAATAGTCTCTAAGTGAAGACAGCAAGTTACCTTTTATTAAATTCCTTCAAAGTCTTCACTATATATATTATTTGAGACTCTGGACAGGCATGGATGAAAACACAACTTGACTGGTTGGTGGAGGGACCCAACTGCGAGGCAGGGATTCTTGGTTTTCATTTTGTTGCCACAGGGGGTCCACGTTTTAAGTTAATACGGTTAACTTGTTAGCAAACAGTTGCTTACATTCACTGATTCTGGCCATCTGGCTATAATAAGTCCAACATATACTGTCTTTTAGCTCTGTGTTTGGTCTCCACCAACTCTGAGGGAAAGGTTCTTTAGCTGCTAAGTGCTCCACTATGTTCACCAGCTAGCTGCTAACTTTATCTGTCTGAGGTTGGTGCTGAGTAAGTCGTGTACAGTGCGCAGTTTTTAGAACTTTTTTGATGAAAACAGTTGCCTCCTGCGGGCAAAAAAACAATACAATGAGAGTGAACCCAAACAATGAGCTGAACAATGAGCTGAAACATGCAGTAAAGGTCCTTGAAGTCGACTGGAGCTGCAGATTCAGCTAATTCTCTGCAGGTTCACTGCATGACATGTACTTATTTTGTGACTAAAAAACACAGACTGTGAAGTTCATGCATTCCAATCTGGTGTTAATGTAATTTTGCCTGTCCTGACAGGGGACAGATTCCTGCACCTGGAATCAAAGCCACCTTCAAATTTGTTCCTTGTCATTTGTGCCTCTTGCCTTCTGTTTCCACATTCTACTATGTCAGCTACTATGGCGAGGCAACTAATTTGCCCTCCAAGGTTGTTATTCCGCCACCTCCCCCACCCCCCACAGTGGTTTGGGCCGTATCCTCGTACAGGGCTGGCCCTCATTACTCTCTGCTGAGTCTTTTGGCCCTAAGGCTGCAGTCTCTTGTCCTCCATTCCCCAGTCCTGGTCTCCCTGTCATGCTGTGGGCTCCAGCCTTATCTCCCTGGTCCACAAAGCTCCAGTGGATGTGTGCTTCTATCCACTCACAGCACGTTGTTCCCAATCATCTCCTTCCCACGTCGGTGAAGGCAGAACATTGCACCGACTTGCCCCCACAATTAGGACAGAAAGACAGTATGTGGTACGAAGCCGTTGGGACTGAGGGGTTAAGGCAAACGACAGTTCTATACATGCAGCAGCGAACAGTGTTACTTTAGCTTCAATAAGTCTGGTTTATTTTGATTTATTTCGATGTTAAATATGAATTGATTCTAATTATGAAACACAAGACTTAAATGTTAATATTACCCTCTTTCAAAACATATTTTTGTCTGCTTCCTCTGCATGCCGTACTGTGTATGGAGTGAGCAACAGATATTTAGAACCAGAGATGATTACAACAGACTAAATGCGGGGAATTCTTCTGAATGAATTGAACTATCATACATTCAGTGCACCTACTGAGAGCAGCTGAATGTGATATCTTTTCGGATAATGATAAATGTTTTGAAATATGCAAGTGCAAAGACATGCCATAGTGCTTGAGTTTGTACCCAAATAAATGGAAAACTGAGAGAAAATCAATATCTTGCTGCATATGACAACAGAACATCATTGTAACAGCAGTGAAAAGCTTGCAGCTAAGTCATATTTGTGATGAACACAGTGTCACAGATTTAATATGGACACATACAGTAAATAGACAAATAAATTCTCTCACAAGTTAATCTGCATTTTGCTAGGTCATTTCCGATTTGGCATTCAGCCCCCTCGATCCAATTTAAAGAGAATGTCTAGTGTCAGAGAGAAGGGGAATTTATTCCGAGCCAATAAAAAACAGGCGGTTGGTGAAAATCACCATCGGCAAGTCATTAAAAGTGGGAGAGGAGCTGGGTGTGTGGAAATGGCTCATCGGCTCCCCGGGTGCTACTCACAACAAGAGACCTGGACACGTAGACCAAGGCCCTGATGAATTGAGCCATAAAGGTGATTGGCTCAAATGAAAGTCTGCGCCTCTGAGGCAAAAACACATCCGTTTGATTTGAATACATCACCGTGCCGAAAAGGACAGCATGCTCAACCTGGAAGAAAATGATACATGGGCATAAACAACAGATTTGCACAGTGGCTCAGCGTGAATTCCACATCAAACCTGGCTGGCAAGTGAGACAAACCAAGCCTGTGGGAT
This sequence comes from Chaetodon auriga, assembly GCF_051107435.1. Lineage (NCBI taxonomy): Eukaryota > Metazoa > Chordata > Actinopteri > Chaetodontiformes > Chaetodontidae > Chaetodon > Chaetodon auriga. The sequence goes on from NC_135078.1 coordinate 7,487,516, forward strand.
ACATAAGCCTTCATTACCGCGCTGCTACTGGTTGTCAGGTTACGGATGCAAGGCCTCGGGTGCAATGTGTGATTTTGGAGCAGTGGCTGCCTGCTAATTACCAACCTAGGCAACACGCAGCCATTAAAAACGCAACCCCGAGTGTCTGCTGAGCTAATTTGTCTAATTACATCTTTGTAACTTATGAAAAGACCTAACATTACCCTGAAGGCTTGCTTTTGGAGTGGGAGCTGCGTAGATGGTAAATGAAAACTTTGCTGTCTTACTACAGCCATACAAGTGCCTCGATGGCTGCAAGGCACTGGGAGTAAAGGAAGGAGTGTGAGGGGGAGGTAGCGGAACCCCTGTTGGGTGATGCTGTAACTATTTCTATATCCCCGAGATTCCTCTCCCATGGGAGAGCCACCCACATTCTGCCGACAAGCCTCTTGATTATTTTTCTCATCATTAATGTGGCATTTTTTCAGAATTTATCAGCAAAACCAATATTTGGTGCCAGTTATGAGATGCGTAGGCTCCCAGTCAGTGTAATAGATTGTGACTGAGCCGTCACAGCAATGAGGGCCTATGGCAGCTCTGCTAACAAGCCTCTCTAATGGGAGGAGGGAAGGGGAGTTGGGCGGACCCTTCCTGACATGTGTCAATTTATTGAAATTTGAAAGCCTTAAACAAAAAAAAAATGTTCCAATTATCGTGATTGTGAAATGGGAATATGTTTCTGAGTTGAGTGCCGTGTTTGGGAACAATTTTCAGTCAAAGCATCTGGGTCACATCTCGCGCATGTGGTTGAGCAAGTCAAATCGCTGTGTTTGTTAGTTAATAACTTAGACACTCCATCATATCACCTCAGCTTGAATGACAGCAACGAAATGGAGCACATTAAATCAGGGATGATCAGAGATAAAGAGAATAATCATGGCAGATGAAGTCAGAAAAAGAACAAACAGGATGACGCCGTCCTCCGCCTTCCTTCCTTCTTCCTCTTCTTAACAAGAAGAGCGGCTGGTTGACTGCGATAGCATCTCTGAGTTTCAGCATAGCAGCTCCCAGGAGCCGTGCAGCTCGGCTATTTTGGGGCCAGATCTCCTGCCTACGTGGGGCCAGGCTCATCTTTCGTCCCCTGGAGTACCCACTCCTCTCCAAAGTCCCACATGGCTGACCTTAGTGCCAGTGATTCACCACCATGCAGTCAAACTGGACTGTCAGGGTGGCGCATGTAACGGTTTCACTTATTAACGGTGACGTGTATGTGTGTGTTTGCCTTAAAAAGTCTTAAGATGGTTACACTTAGATAAGATTCAGAAAGTGATGACCTGGTTTGCTCTGACCAAATGTGAAAGGGAAAAAAAATCATAATCATAACTGAACAATCTCTGTCTCAAATTTGCAATCAGAAGATAAAGCAATGCCAGTGTGGTTTGTAAAGCGTTAGTTTTGACTCAACCCACTCATTTGTGGAGAGCGTGGTGCACTCGGGGCCAGCCGGAGATGTGTCAACTGAAACCTAGACACAACCTCAGAGATCTGATGAGGCCCGCTATCTCTTCTAGTTTTTACTCGCCTTGCCTCAGCTCTTTCTCACTGCCTCTCATGCTCTCTTTTTTTCTAATCAGGTGAGATTTTATCAGGCCCCCCTGTCAGTAACCGCTATCGGTTGTGAAATTTCACAAGGCAAAACGTGTGGGAACCACAGTATCAGTTGTGCTCATCTCGCCCAGCACCTTTACAGACGCGCGGGCGGTTTCTGAAAAGGCGAGAAAAGCTTCACAAAGAGCATATCGGAGGCCGGTTTAACACAAACTGACAGTGGAAACATTTCATACGACGTTCAACCTCTTCTCTTTGCTTCCTCCCTTTTCTGTGCTTGTTTTCTTTGTGCAAACCTCTGCCAGACTGTACTGGCTCATTGCAAGATCGATTTACAACATCGAGAAATAACATTTGGGAAGAGGTCTCCATTTGCATGCATCTGCCAAACAGATATGAAGAAATGTGAGAAGCAATAGTCTGCTGGCTTAGAAATCCCCATCAAGCAGACCATTCTTAGCCATGAATACAAGCACCTGAAGGACAAAAAATGAAGCTGAATGATGGCCTCTCCCTGTGGGCCCACATTATGTGCACTATAGCACCATTCAGTGCAAGTGTATTCTTCCACAAGCTAAACTGATGCTCTACATTCAACATCACCATCAAAGTTGATTCTCTGCGCTTACAATTGAGCTAGCTTATTGAGTTTCAGGGTTCTGATAAATACATCACGAGCTCCCAGCACAGATGCACACTAACACAAACTAATCCCCTGGGTCCGACTGAGATGCACTCTCCCATTGAGCAGAAAGGTAATCCATCTGAGAAGTGAGGTTGGGATCAAAAACAAAAAGGAACGAGTGAAACGCATTCGTTTGTGAAAGATTAAAAAAACAATCTTGTCCTCTGCAACTGGAAAACATTCTTAATAGACAAATGAGTCATGCAGGTGGTGGTTCTCTAAATAACATAACTACTTGCGTTACACTGCATCAGTCACTTTTAACAGCGCTGACATTACACATGACCAAGAGATGAGTGATAAGGTTACAGCAACAGCATACTGTTTGTTGGGAGTGATTCTGTGTGCCTGCAGCAGTGCTGGGAGATGGAAACAGTACTCTTGATACTTTTCTAATTTATGACTTAATCAAAGAATAAAAATAAGCAGTTAAATGACCAAGCAAAACATTAGTTGTAATTTTGTCATCAGATTGAAGCTGAAATAGATTTTTTTTTTTTTTTGTGAAGTCTCTAATTGTTCATTTACTAAGCTATCTTTTGGGCATTTTATGCTAGTATTAGAAAGGGACGGCAGAGAGATGACACGAAACGAAGGCGAGGAAGAGAAGCAACAAAGGTTGAACTGAACTGAACTTGAACAGGGGTAATGGTTGGTGTCGTAAGCTACAGGGGTGCCAAATGTCCTGCTAACTTTAATGCCTCGACCACACATACATGGCTTTATTTCAAAATGTAGCATTTTCTATGTGATTAGTCCACACAAAAATGCAGTTTTAGGTTGCTGAAAATGGAGCTTTTGGAAGGCTCCTCCTTTTCAGAAACTTGTAGTGTTGACACGTGGACAGGGAAAACCCCCAGAATCTTATGACTTGTGATGACGCAGCCAAATGGAATCTTTTTTTAGAACAAAGTGGATAGAACCCCGTCTTAAACAGTACCCATGTATGTGTGGAATTGTGAAGGTTGATTGATTGATTGGAAGGCCTGGAACAGTAACAATGTTTGGTTTCCTCATTCAAATGATTTTAAGGTAAGGGATCATTTGCAACTTAGATTTTCAAGTACTAATTTCAAATAGGTGATCTGTTCCTGTCCTCCTGATCCCTAGAGGTGCTGCCAACTCTTTTCTTTCCTCATTCCAAATGCATTAGCATAGCTAGCAGTGTGGGGGCGTCGGTGGCTCCATCAGTAATGTCATGGGCACTTTAACATGATGAAGCACGCCGTGGCCCCGCTGGCATGAATAATTCACATTACCACGCACCCAGAGAGAGACAGAGAGAGAGAGAGAGAGGAATTGACTTTGCAACAATGAATTGTGGGAACAGATGTGTGATTTTTAAGGCGCACAGGCCTCTGTTTTGGGTGAGCGAGCAATTTTAATTCAATTTGATATTTCTCTTTTAAAGTGAGGCGAGACCTTGAGCTAGGCCAGGGAAAACGAATAAGGGGGGATCAGAAGAGGGAGCCATGGTTATGGGGTGGGAGGGAAGAGGGGTGGAGGTCCTCCTCACCATCCATCACAGTGGCACTTCAATGATTGTCAAATAAGTAGCCCTGTCCAAACCCATCTTTTATCATTATGTATGAATGAATCTATCTGGGGATCACATCATCCAGCACATGGGAGGGCTCCATCTCATATACATGATAGGGAGACGATATGGAAATGGGATACATGATAGCAGAATGGCTTGGATGGGGAGATGGATTCACATCACTGGCTGGGAGAATGGACCACTATTTGATCTGAGCACTCTGTCTATTCTGTCACTCTTGGAAATAGAAAATGTACAAGCTACTGCTCTCATTACAATAGACACAGTCTCTCTGAACTTAATGCAACACATTATTTCTTGTCTACTAATACCTACAGAATAGCTCCTCAAGTGGCACTGACAAAACTCTGTCTTTGCAAACCATGTTCCATTAAAAGTCTTGGAAATACTTAACATAATATTTTCCATGCTTCCACGCTTCTGCTGCCTAGCGCCTCCAGGCCCTTGGCTCCGAAGCTGGCGCGAGAACTTTAATGTAAATAATTCAGCAAAGGTGGGTGAAAACTCGTGGCACTGGATTAAGGAGGCTGTGCTTGCAAAAGCTGCTCTCAATCCATTTCCAAATTGTCACAGGGCCTTCTAAGAGGCAAAACAAACCCACCTTAATCTCTGCTAATCACACTTAAGCATGAATGTTTCATGTGGAAATGCCTGGTTACAATTTAGAGGCTTTTTCCTCATTCCTGGGGTAACCCTGTTAAAATCCAGAAATCCTTTTGGCCACAACAAAGACAAAATGTGATGTAGAGACATCAGATGCGGTGCGCTGCACACAGCATGTAAGTAGGAGGAAGCAGAAGCCCACATTACAGACACCATGTTTGTTGACTACATGAAACACTGCAGATAATGAATTCAGGCTGCCAAATTTCAAGATGTGCCGAAAGATAAAGCTGTTATAAACAAGGAAAAAAACAACAACGATAACATCAGTGATTGGTTGTGATTAACATCAGCCTTCTTACTTGTGTCTCAGAAATTCAAATTACAAGCCTGATGTAGGCAATGGCGGGGACACAACCTAATATTATTATTATTCGAGACGGAGCATAACCCAACGGCGGGATGATTACATTTGACTTGCAATGATTTTCCCCCCTGCATGAGAAAACAACAGCTTGGAAAAACTAATAGACGTATTCCCCAAAGTAGCTTTGTTGCTCCTGCCTTGCTTTAAATAAATCTCATCGCCGCAGCGAAAAATGTTTTGATTTCTCCTGCATCTAGAAAGCGGAGATAAAAGTCCAACCCATCTGTCCCTCAACTTCGCGGGGTGCAGTGCAGAGGAGAGAAGGATTTATCACACACAGCACGGTAAAGTGCATCTGCATCCGCCACACTGCTCCCACTCGCATCATTATCCTCATCGCCTATCACTTCCCCAGCTGAGCCCCCTTTTGGAAACAGGGGCTGACACATCGACGGCGGATAAACACCTTTAAAAGGATCTGACGCCCCGTAATGGAAGAAAAAACACTTCCGTATTGTTCGGGACCCTTGGCACTGTGCTGGGTTTATGGAGGAGTAAGCCATTGTCTGGTGTCACCTAATTGGATCAAGTTTGTGTGGACAACAGATGTGTGTTGCTGGCAGAGGTAAACACTGGACCAGAAGATGCCAGGGTTGAAATTGCTTTGAAAATCGTTTCTGCCTACATAGATCAAGAGAGAATAGCAGAGAGAAATACAGTATAAAGGAACATTTGTGGCTCCGTCTGAAAAGTAATAAACACTTTCCCTTTGGTGTGGATTCCAGAAGGTCCCTATTTAATTTGGTTCATCCGAGGGCCCGTGCATCTGTGCGAAAGGGGATGTGTGGCGCACAGGGCTTCAGAACGAGGCTGAGGCAGCGAGCATGGCGGCGCCCATGGCACAAGTGATGATCCTTGGCAAAGGACAAATTATACCTTGGAAAGCGAGTATTGCTGATCTAATTAAGAGCTGGCCAAGGGTGTCATCAGGGTCTGACAGATTTCAGCCCTGAGTCTTCTCTGCTTGCAGTGAGCTGCCACAAAAGTGAGAAACACTGGCATAAACAGAGTGAGATGAAAAGAGACGCAGAGAGACAAGGAAGTGCTATTTCCAATCAAGCGTGTGCCTCCACTCCGACACAGCTCGATTTAACCTTGAAGAGTAATGAGATCTGACTTGCTTAAATGTTAGCATTCTTAAATCATCAGGAAGTGCCTCCAAGGAGCCGATAATCACTGTGCCAAATTGCTGCGCTCGCTAATTTCATTTCTCCCTAGCATTTGCTTGCAGTTAGTGTCGATTATTCAAGAACAGGCATTTAATGTTGCCAGGTCCCAGGGGTGTTACATTAAAATGTAATAACTTGCAACATAAATGAAAACAAAAACCATTACTTTCTTCCCCCCACAAATTTCCTCCCTCCTCCATTTTCCTCCGCCACCTCGCTCCCTTCCTCCCTCCTCAATCTCTCTCCACTCCCTCCCTCCATGGTGGGAGTTCGAATCTAATTCTCAGCCCATCTGGCAGGCGTAATGAAGGCGGGCCGGGCTTGTGGTGCCCTGCTGCCATGGCTCGGTGGAGCAGGAGGCTAGCTGGCAGATTGGGCCGGGATGAGTGGAGGGGAGTCGGGGAACCTGCTGAGTGAGTAAGCCGGCCCAGTTAATCTCCCATGTGCCCCGGTGTGATCGGGGCCAAGGCCAACCACATACTGAGGGCACAGTGGATGGGGTCTGGAGTGTGGATTGTCGTGGGCAGAAGACCGGTGGGTGAGTCTGGCATTCATTTACATTTCCTGGCATTTAGCTGACTCCTCTCTCCAAAACGACTTTCGCTGAGCGAAACAGTGAAATAACCTTCATGTTGAAGACCGCCAAAAACATAAACCTTCACCCATCAGTCAGAGGGTCCCAGTGAGAGGGAGTTTTGTAACGTGAACCGACCCAGCAGCCATAAAACGGAGTGAAGCACGTGAAACAACTGCAATCAAATGTGACACTGAAAATACTGAATAGACGTATGTTCCTCATTAACACTTTAATCTGCGGCTTCTGTAGGATTTGTGTGACGGTGAAGAGAAGGTAAATGATAGCTTCACAATCACAGGACTCAACAGTCAAATAGGTGGATTCAACCCCAACAGGTGAAGCCTCAGAGGAAACAAAAGACAAACAGTGTCTAAGCACCATCTGGCACAGACAGGAGAGCGTGAGGATTTACATATGGTCAAACAGCAAATAACAACTGTGAGTAAGCGCCGCACAGCGCATTTAGATGTGTATCTTTTTACTGAAATCTATTTGATATACAAACTCATTTGTTTTCTCTGTTTTGCTGTACATGGAATTTGCGGTTCTGTTGTGATATATTTCCACTGTCCCTCTCAGGACTGCTGCAACCTCGTGCCGCAAGCCAGGAACAGCTACTGGGAGAGTGCCACTGCTCGACACTGGAAAGCCCATGCAATTACGATTAAGCTCCTTTATCTAAACACAAACTCCTCCAATCGCAGCGATCTGCTTGCCGTGTGTGAAGGCACGTAGGGGGGAAGCAGCAAGGCAGCCAAAACCATGCTGAGAGACCTGCATTTGCAAACACTGGCCTGTATGTGTGTGTTTACCAATATTCTTTACCAAGCCACGCTGCTATGACCTTAAGAAGCCTGTTTTTTTTTTCTTGTTTTCTTTTTTGCAATCCAGCCAACACTGAAATGTTGAGAACACAACAGGAAACCTGTACCTGCCTGGTGCCTGTTTGCCTAAAAGGCAAAACCACAGCATAGGCAGGGCATCACAGAGGCATAGCAGCCCAAGCTGGAGCCTCTCAGTGTCGCTGAGGCATAAGAGAGAGAAAGAGAAAGAACAAAAATCAGACGGGCGGACAGAAAAAACTCATTTACAACAACATAGCAGCAAGCCAGGCAGACGAAAACAATAGGTTTCCCTAAGCTGTGCTCTGGCCTCTGGAGAAACCACAACACTGTCATTAACAGTTACTCTCCTCATAAACACACCAGCATCAGCTGGAGGGATAATTGCCCCTGCTTCTCCTGTAATCTTATACCTTACCTGCTGTTACTGTCAGACACCTTCTCCACTGAGAGAGACAGAAAGACAGCGATAGAGAGAGAGAGAGAGAGACATGGGGGAGGAAGAGGGGCTATGGTACGTGTGTGTGTGTGTGCGTGTGTGTGTGGTGAAGTTCGAGGCTGGATAAGTGTTGCTTGCGTACTGTCAGATACAAGGTAAGGGAAGTAGAAAGAGGGGTGTAGAGAGAGAAAGGAAAAGCAGAAAACACATGCCAGAAAATCAAATGAGTGTATGTTGCTCACTGAAATCCCAGGAGCAAGGCTCAGGGGCTCCGATGGAGGGAAATCGTGTTCTTTTCATTGAGTGATTAGAAGACGAGTGGCAGAACATGACCTACTTAGTGCAACTTTTTTGTAGAGGTTTTGGAAAAGGTACTCATGCGGGTAGAGTTAGAGAGGTGGGTGGGGGCTTTAACCCGAATAGATTCATAGAAACATTAAAGACAGGAGGAATAATTGCCAGCGGGTGTTTGTGAATATGGAATAAAGTCTCTTCATCTCATGACCTCTCAAACTCAAACAAGGGCTCGCAGTTATCCTGTATGCTCTGGCTTTGCGGCCAAAAAAGCACAGATGGATGCGTTTGATCCTACAGATATGCAAGGTTAAAATGCAAAACAAGACATGAATTAAACATCATCCGACACCCTCTAAAGGCTACAAGAGGAGGTTTTAGTATCTTTAAAATTAGCCCAGAAAGTGTGGTGGGAGGTGTGAACGTTGAGAGAGCCCAAAACGACGAGCGAGAGAAGAGAGAGAGAGAAAAAAAAGAGGATGAGAAACTAGCTTTCTCAAAATGTGTGGCTGAAAATGGCGAAGCGTCGTTTCTTTTCTCTTCCCTATTACAATCCCATACTGGAAATCCACCGAGGCCATGAAAAAGGAACACTTTAGCTTTGCTGTAGAAATGGGCCTGCCTCTGGCTCCTCTTAATTTCAGGCTTTGTTTGTGCGGCGTCGGGGAGCTTGTGTGTTTGTGGGAGACCCGCAGGCCTTTTGTCTCATCAGTAGAGGTGGTTTCTGCTTGGCGCCTGAAGCGATCTGTTGGCGTACGCCTTTTGTTCTACCTCTCCATGAGAGATTTGGTCACAGGTCGCGGATTACAGGCAACACAGCCATCACAGGTGCACCGCTGTTTGTTTCCCCTACAACAACTAGTAGCGCTCAACAGTGAGGCAGGCGCCGAATCCCCGTATTAGTCAGAGAAAGTCAAGTGTGTTATGAAGAAGAAAGAGTGAAGAACAAGCAAGACATGTGTTGGGAAATGAAAAGTCTTGCAAAATAAGCTCTCTTTTTTTTTTCATTAGGGTCTGCCCAAACTAAAATGGCTTCCTCTGGATTCCTTGGGGGACACTGGCAATGCTGCAATGCCTGCTTCTTTAAATGACACAGACTAATATTACACTTGTGGCGCTGAATTAATAAGCTGGAGCATGATAAATCTCTTTGATTTATTATGTTCCCTCCAGTGTATAATCAAGTTGAATGAGAGAGGGGGAGCGAGGCAGACAGACAGAGGGAGGCTGGAAGAGACGGAGACATAGCTGGGTCTGAATTGAGACGCAGCAGACGAGGCCCCTTCCTCTGCACAGCTGAACGGACAGGCTTACATAGCTTTGAATGAGATGTGTGAAACAGTCAGCCACCGAAAGCAGTGGGTGCTGTGTTTAGCAGAAGGAAAACGATTAAAATACCAAAAAGTTCAATGTGCAGCGCGCCGTGAAATATGACATATGGAACTGCCAAAACACAACTAGCAGACGTTCTTTCCCCCCAAAATGGTCTAATTCTTCTGGAAGCATGAATTCCCCATAAGGGAGGTTTATGAGAATATGACACCTCTATGGAAGTCTCATCCCACAATCCACAGGAGGCTTTCTCTCCCTCCTGCTTGCTTCTGGTGGGCTGCCATCATATTCATTCCCTGTTCCCAGATAGATGTTTGTAATTGGAGCTCTAATTTATGATCGGGCCTTGGTGCAGGATAATGATATGGAGCATTGTAATTTGCTGATGCAAATTGTACGTTATAATGGGGAGCCATAAAAGCCCCAGCAACATCTCGGAGACTTGCCAAACACCCTGAGCGTTCATTACAGCCCTCATTAAAACATCCACGTCGGCATCGGGAGCTCTTACAAATGGAAGGAGCATGTAATTGCTGCTTGATTGTGGTATATGTAACATATGATAAAGTGGAATTACCACTTTATTTGTCTACAGTGTCCGTGAAACTTAATGGGGAGAAAGCCTGCAGTAAACAAATCCTCAGAGCATTATTTGATTGTTACATTATAGGGCTATTTGTTTAAAGTGGGGCAAATGTGAGTTAGGGGACAGTGCATCCAGGACAAACTAAGAGTGATGATTATCAAGGCTGGGCTTAGGGGGATAAAACTAATGCTTTTACCCATGAGAGGCTGTGTTTCATTTGGACTAACTCCAACATGGGTGATAGCATAGAGCTTCGTCTGGGAATACATTAACTGGATTTAATATAAGAAAAGATCAGTATTGTTCTTTTTCATTACCAGGCACCAAAGTCATCACCATACATTTGCTTTAAGGATGGTGGAACTAGATTGAAAAAGGTTAGAGTGAACCATTGAAGTCAGCCCTGATGAAGAAATATTTTGTACGAATGCCAATTTGGGCCTTTGGAGAACAGCTCCTGGCCTTTTCAAATCGTTGATCTCAATTCAGTCCTTACGAACGGGGTATGTGGAACGCGGTGGAGCTGAACGTCCCAGCTTTTAAGCAGCCTTATGAGCAACGCCAAGTGGCAAAAGCAATTAAGAGTTCATTTAGAACAACTGAACTATGCTGGGGCTGGTTTTTTCTGTGGCCCGGTCAACACTAATTCACAGTGTCGCCTTTTTATTCAAATGACCTCTCCCAGAGTCCCCTTTGTGTTGCTGCTGTTCTAATGCACCTCCATTAGAACAAAACCGGAGCTGCATTGCCGAAAATGAAGTTTCCCTCCTCGACTCTGAATGATAGCAGGCCTCTACCGCCGGAGCTGTGTGTGCTCAGCCACTGGAAAAGGATTTTCAACCGTGCCATTCAGCCGGGGCCCCAGAAGCCTGCAGCCTTTATCTGCACAACCGTTGATTGATGTGTTGTGGGCCCTGCTGTGGTTAACAGCAATTTTTATCTGTTGCCAGCGGCAACAGTCCAGGTCCCTGGTGCGCGGAGAGCAGCAGGGCCCAGGATCTGAAGCCGGACCGCACACGGGGATAAACAAATAGGTTTTTCAAGGCGTACAGCCCTCATAGAGAGGCCCCTGACAGGCAGCGCCCCACCCCAAGGCCAGGACAATGTCAGGGCCCCAGCCCACTCCTGCTGGGCTCTTGGTTTCCTTCACTAATTTTCACCATGTGCAGAGCCGGTGGTACGGAGACACCTGCACAGTAAGCAGAACACAAGAGACTGATAAAAGGCAGACAGAGTGATATACAGCCAGAGAGAGAGAGAGAGAGAGAGAGAGAGAGAGAGAGAGAGAGAGAGAGAGAGAGAGTCACAGAGATGCTAACAAAGAGGCAGCTAAGAGATTCATGCAGTATACCGTCGGGGAAGAAGCCACGACTTCCTGTTCAAGCTCTGTGCGCCGACACCCGTGTAGAGACCAACAAAAATCTCCCGCAAAAATTATTCTAAAATATAATTTACACTCAATTTCCTTTCAATCGCTGTGTTTAGCATTTAATCCAGTGAATCTGTGTCGTTTTGTTAAATAAAGCGTGAAGCTTTTAATGGCTTCTATTATAATTAAGTGACATAATCCTTGTATTCGATAAAGATCTTGTAAAAAGCCTCGTCACTCAGACAGGGAAGTGTATTTGCCACAATGTGGAGGTCGTGAATGCCAAATCAATTAAAACGAGGCTGTTTAAGAATGCACAAATGGCTGAGACTGCTCTGTTTAGAGTGTAGACTCATTTAGCGTTAAATATGATTATGACAACCCGAGCAGGGAAATGAAGAACGGGTGTGTCTGAAAGCTCCGAGCACTCTCACTCAACCCAAACACTTCAGCTAAGGTTTTACTCTCTGACATCGCAGAGATAAACCCTCCCAAAACAGACTAGTCAGATTATACTGTCACAGACAAAGCTCTGTGCTTTTATCGTGCGTGAAAACATGAGCCGTGGCTCGGCCTTGGGGTGGTTTTAAAAGATGGGGGGTTGGAGACTGAAGCGCAATCACTTCATCTGAAAGGAAAGGGAGGTGTGTCTTTTCTCTTAGCTAAAACGTCTCCTCCTCTATACAGTATATGCAGCCCAGGGGTAGCGAGTGGATGGGCAGATAGTTGCAGTGAGATTCTTTGACATTTTCCCTGTCTCTCGCAGCCGGTATCTCCCCAGCACAGAGGGGGATGTTGGGTTCTTTATCAAGGAGCCCCTCAGAGGGGATGATAAATCGCCAGAGCCCAGGCCCATCTCCAGTGGAACAACAAGCAGGTAGCAGCGCAGGAAACAAGGGACAGATATTGTCTCCCAAACATAGCAGAGGCTATAATGAAGCCTGCACAAAGCAGACAGGAGAGAGTCGGCCTGATAAACAATTCCATTTCCAGTCTTCCACAGAGAGCGAGATAGCGAGTCTCAGTCCTGCTGCTCCATATCGCTGCTGGACTCAACGGTCCAGAGATTAGCCCTCGGCCCTGACTGGGGAATGAAGGGCGGGTGGGGGGGGGGGCAGGTGGTGGGTAGTGGTTTCACGTATAGTGATGTCACCACGTGGAAAAAAAACATTATGTCTACATGAATACGTCACTGGAGGTAGTTTGTTGTTAACCCTACCAATTAAATCAGCTTAGTCCCCCCCGGGAACTGAACCATGGACATTGTGATTATATGGTATGCACCTTAACCATAAGGCTACCCAATTAACCGTTAAACACAAACACTGGAACGGGTTTGCTATGACTGTCTGTGCTGTATATGGAGAACGTTGAGGCTTTTAGTGTTTCATTGTCTGTGTTCACCTTCGCAGAATTAACGTCAGCAAGAATCTTCAGAAATGCCCGCCATCGTACGTTCATGTCTTTTTACTGCAATCCTTTCCCATTAAAACTGAAATGATCAGCTTTAGCTTCATTTTCACAAAGATCTGCACCGGCCTGCAGAAACTTAAGTCTTTGCAATCCACTATCAATGCTGGAAATCTCGCTTTCAATTAGCAATCAGTTAGCAACTTTGGAGCTGTCACTCAGTGATGAAATGTTAGTTAGTTGTTTTTGTTAACTTTTTTTCAGATTTCTGTTAGATTTGTCTTTCAACAAAGAATGAAAGGGAGGACATGAGATGAGACAAAGTCAGACAGACTGACATGGAGACGTGTCATGTTCTGTTGTGCAGAACGCGTGCGGACCATCTACTGCATGTGCAGCATTTTCAATGTGCAAAAACACATTTGGATGGATTAAACCTGCAGAATTGGTTTAACAGAATAAATGCATTTGCTGTGTCCAAAACACTAATGGTTCCAAATTCCTCTTTTTATGAGTCTGGCACTGATGCCCAGAAACTTCCTTTACATTCTTGTGTAAACCATTCAAATGAGGCCATTTCAGCCTGGCAGGCAACATAAGAAGAGAGGCATATGGACGCATAAACAAGAAGAGGCGTTATCTCCCATAGAAGTAGAAAACAAACTGTCAGGAGAGATTGCCTTTTTGTGCCTCTTAGAGCCTTGTGACAGATAACCAGCCCCCATCCACCAGCTTGATTTTTTGAGTGTTTGTGGAGAGGCAAAGCAGCAGATTGCGATCAGTGCCACGGGCCAACCAGTAGATGTGTCCATGCTATTGGTGGCCGGTGGCGCTGCCTGTGCCGGTGTGCCCACCTCGTTGACCCTCTCACACCCCCTCCCCCCTCACAAACAGCCCTCCACCCACATACATAGCCTCTCTCTTCCTCCTCTTCCAGCCATAACACTCTATTCAGCCTCTGGCCTTCTCCTCGTCCAACTCCTCCTCCCATACCCACTCAGCCTCTGCCTGGCAGTTCCCTGGGGCCCCCCGACCCAACTCCCTATGCCCACCCCCACCCCCTCCCGATTTGAAACCATCATACTGTAAAGCCTGAAGCACTTACAGATAAGGAGACCCCAGAAATCAAGCTGGCCCGGCAGCAGAGCAGATTGAGAGTCAGAGCTCAGGACCCAGGAGGTGCCCAGAGGCTACAAACGCTGCAGATAGCACCATCGGATAGCCAGAGAGGGGAGGCAGACAACGTAAAACTTCCTGCCCTCGTTACTGGACTTTCCTTCGCTTAAACAATGCCCCCGCCCCCACACTACCACCACCGAGCCCCCTCCACCTCCTTCTCTGCCCTCTCTCTCTGAATCCTCCTCCTTTCAGATAAAGAGAAGGCCTCATTCCCTGCCGACTCAAACTGACAGCTCGAGCCAAAGGGCTTCACAAGCTTTTTTGGAAGGTCTTGTTTGTTTTCATCCATCTGTGAGTATGCGGCCGCTGGGGAATCGGAATGTGACATGTTCTATTAAAACAAAAAAAAAAGCAAAAAAAAAAAAAAAAAGATTGCACAGAGATCAAGGTCTTTTGAAGTTAAGCTTTGTTCAGCGCTTTAACTGCAGTCCTTTGAGGCAGATTAACGATGACAAACCATTTATAGTTGTTTTGTTTGTCGGGATGATTGCTTCCAAGCTGCAATAAGAACTGCCATATGCCACTCATCAGCTAAAAGTAGCACACTTTAAAGAATGTTCCTCTTATGAATTCCCCTTTAAGCAAAGGACATAAAGGACGGCCACTGTCTCTATTACCCAGAGACTAGACACATCATTGAAACAATGGGAGGGGAAGAGCACAAATTTACGGCACGGAAACGCACTGGGGCAAGGCAACAGATGCTTTCAAGGGATAAAAATAGTCCTGCGCTGACAATTTGAGAACTAGTGTATGTTTGAAAGCATTGGGTTGATGTTTTCCAAGGCATTGCTAAATATTCCTCCCTGGCACATTTACCTTGAGCAACAGCAACAAATTTCCAACAATCATAAGACAAGTTTAACTGCTATGGATCTTCCTGAAGGTGTGAACGCGCATGCATTTCTGCAGTGGTAAGAAATTGTATTTATTGCATAGGTATGGAGGCCATTAAAAGGCTTTTAGGCATATTGTCATATATGTATGTGAGCAAAAGGATCCTCCACTGACAGTCGCTGGAGGAAGACATAAAACTCTGACAGCCAAATTGCAGCACTGGCGAGCGGGCGCTGATCGATGCCAATAAAACGAGGCTCTTTTCGCCAAGGTAGCGCAGGACACCTTCCCACAATTTAATCAGTCAGTCAGCCAGAATTAATGTTCCTAATATCATGATTTCTCCATTACTCTATTTAACATAATTAAAATGTCGAGCGCCGGGGCCATAAAGCGGGTCGTTGGAGATTGTAATTCTGCCGTAAAGCTATGAAGCATGAAAATGCCACTTACCGAGTAGCCACGGCCTGACAGCGAGTGAGTGGAACTCTGTAGGGAGAGAGAGGAGAACAGGGATGACCTTTAAGAAGCGTTTCACTCGCTGACACAGACATGATGAAGCAGCGCCGCTTTAATATCAATATTCACGTTAACCTTTTACCCACCCCGCCGTGTAGCCCCTGCCCACACACATCACTCCCATGCATTCTGGCCTCCACCACGGGCGTAGCACCCGCTTTAAAAACAATCACGCACGTCCTGCTGAGAGACTTAATTGCTGTCAGTTGTCATAGAAATACACTTAGGAAAACCTTAATCATTTGGAAAAATTCTAATTAAAATGTGCACGATTGGCATTGTCTGGCAGTAGAAATGCATTTTAAGCACAGTGTGACTTAAAAAATATTTGGAGACTCTGGGATACGTAGGATACTCAGGTACCCTGCTTTCCAAAGGTTCTGGCTTCTCTTCTTTTTCCATCTATAACTATCCAAGTATTTGTAGTATTTGTATTTGCTTTTGCACTGAAAGCAAACATTATTGAATTAGAGTAGCATCAACAGGCATTTTTAGATAACGCAGCGGATATTTCAATATATATAATCTGCAAATATAGTGCATATTGAGATCATTTCCAAAATTCGTGATAGCGTTTACAGACAAAACACACTGACTACAACAACAATGAAAACTGTAACGGTCTAACTTTGTCCACCAGGACTTAGACTATAAACTGCCCTTCAGCAGACGCTGTGCGTTGCTATTGCGTTATTTTGTGGGATCTGTTTTTAAAGTGGTGTCTGTCACATTTTGGAGCCAAATCAAACGTTCTTCATTATGTTACATCAGCCCCTTTTATACTCTGGATAAATATCTCTTCACGCATTAAGGGAGGTGTTTTGGCCCATCAAACTCCTCCTGTGTTTCCTAATGCGGTCCACTAAATGCTGAACAAGAGCAGGATGGAGACAGAAAGAGCTGGGTTTTGTTCTGTTCTCTGGCTCTGTCTGTCAGCGCCCAGCACGAATACCAATCCCCAAATCCCTCCCTCCACTTCCACTTTTCACTTCTTTTATTCCTCTGTCTAGATTGGCAATTTCTCCCCCCCTGGTCTCTGGAGGGGACTTTTCTGCTAGACCAATTTCATCCATAGGTCCACCTTCAATCCAAACGACCTCCCCCACACCTTCACCACCACTGCCTCCCTTGTTTTGCACCCTCCCAAAACCCCTCATCCATTCTCCCGCACCTGCTCTTGGCTTCAGCCCTCATCAACGCCTGTGTGCCCCTGTGATTCGCAGGACGGCTCCTGTGGTGACGATTAGGGAGGAGTCCCGCCGCGAACCGGAAAGCAGGCTCTGCAGGAATCAAAAAGGCTATTCCCGCTCTGCTCAACCTCTCTGCTCCCTTCACTACCACGACCAGAGAGGAGGCCAGAGGAGAGGGGAGGAAGAACTGAACAGAAGGCAAAGTCTGTGGATACAAAAGTGTGTTCCGGTGAGAACGTGCTCTGTTGTCTGTGTTAGCGCATGTTCTGAGTGCACTTAAATATGTGTGTATATGCATGTGTTTGTGTGTGCGAGGGCATATGTGCATAGGTGGTGGGAGGCCAAGGCCATTTGGAATTAGCCTTACTGTGTAGAGTTCATTCAACTTGGAGCATTCTGAGTAGAAAGAGAGGCTTATTTAAATGATAATGAGGGACAATCCATTGGATTTAGTGCCAGTGAAGGGAGAAAAAGAGGGGAGGGAACGGGGGATCCATTAAAACGCCAGCGGTTCATAAGCCATAGGGTCGGCATCCAGCTAAACACTCTCTCTTAAAAGCCATTATACATGGCTCTCAATGGATTTCTGCAGCGCTTAGGACTTCAAAAGGATTTAAGAACCCGCCCCAGAGAGGGAGTGTGGGGGAGGGAGGATGATGAGTGTGTGTGTGTGTGTGTGTGTGTGTGTGTGTGTGTGTGTGTGTGGTTATGGTGGTTGGTGGCGAGAGGGATGGGGCGGATGCTGGCGGCATTTAAGGGTTAACTAAACAGCCCTGGAGAAGAGAAATGTTGCTAAATCCGCCCCCTAATCCTCTCCCCATTTCCATGCCCCCTCCTCCACTCTCCTGCAGAAAAAAGAAAAACACGGCGACAAGAGGGGAGGCTCCGGTGCATCTTCTCCCAACCCAAACTATTGGTTTTGGGCGTTGCAGGGGGGCCGAGGGGAGGGCCAATCGGAGTTTGTTGGAGCATGATGGGGAAGGGGATGCGAGCATGTGTGCCCTCTGTGGCAGGAGGATCAGGTAGCTGGGTGGGTTTGGGTGCATGTGGGTAGGTGTGGGTGGAT
Organism: Chaetodon auriga; assembly: GCF_051107435.1. NCBI lineage: Eukaryota > Metazoa > Chordata > Actinopteri > Chaetodontiformes > Chaetodontidae > Chaetodon > Chaetodon auriga. The sequence goes on from NC_135078.1 coordinate 7,505,188, forward strand.
ACAGGAGGGTGTTAGAGACCCTGACAGCACCACCACAACTGCCGCCCTCTCCTCCGCAGGACACAGATGCAGTGGAAACCACCCCCTCCGCTACCTCATATTTCCCTAATCCCTGTGTGGCTTAGTGCCGGGGCCCCGCTGCACTGCAGGCACAATTACCTAGTCAAAATAAACAGATAAAGACCCAACCATGGCAATGAACAAACAGCATCCCCTGCAATTTTTTTTTTTTTACCCCCCGCTCCCAAATTGATGCATGACTGTTTTTACAGGCGGGCGCGTCCACATGTCGCATTTGTCTCTATTTCCTTTGGCGGTAAGACAAGAGAAATCCATTTTACTCGTTGCAGACGAAGCATCATTAGTTAAGAGCTCTTAAAGCTGGGGAGCCACTTTGATGTGGTGGAGCGTGTTTTGCGAAAATTAGCAGTGCTCTCAGTGCGGTGGCGGAGATTTCATGGAGCTGAGAAAATAAGAAATATAGGGGAGACTGTGAAACGGCGTTGGTGACGAATCTCACTGTGTGTGTCATGTCCAGGCCTTTACTGAGTGCAATGCAAGAGCCTGCAGAGGGGAGGGCAGACAGACAGACAGAAAGGTAAAGACAGGCAGAGGGGGAGAGATGGAGAGATATGGATGCCGTGGCTACAACGATCAGCATCTGTGCACCATCTATTTGGCAGCAGATTAGAGAGACATGCCACATCTAACACCGTCGGCGATTACAGCGTGCAATTTTCAACAGCGCGCTCCCCCACCACCACCATCCCCGCAACCACCACCACTTCCACCCTCACTCTACCACCCCCCCTCTCATTCATGCCCCCCCCCACCCCCCCCCTTCTCGGTGCTTGTCGTATATCCCTGTCAGAGCTGTCAACCGGCTTCGGTCTTTTATCTGACAAGCCCGCCTCTTCCTCCTGACTTTTTCATTAAAAGACAGCCTTTTACACAAATACAAGAGAAACAGTACGCGGCAGAGAGGGGGGACAGTGCACAAGAGAAACAGAGCAGCGAGGCTTAGAGAAAAGAGGATGAAGATGGGAAAAATTAGGCTGGGTAATTTTTTTTTCTTTTTTTATAAGGCCGGATTTTCAATTGGAATGCTGAATAGCTTAAAACAATGTATTTAATAAGTTCATTAACATCTTTTTCTTTCCATCATTTTACCCCTGCTGGAAAAAGGAAGCCGCATATTTTCCTTCCTCCTCTTTCTCTCTCTCGCTCTCCTCCTGCTTTCGTCAGCTAAATGAGCAGTCTGATTGAATTTAGTTAGGTTTGGGAGGCCTGCTTGACAGGCATTAGTTAGGAAGCATATTTCTACATTCATTTAAAATGAGCCGCTTGGGATTTTGCATAAATTCTCATTACTTGCCCTGTATCTAAATTGCATTATTTCATCCCTTATGCTGAACCAGTGCCTGGCCTCCATTTTCCTTTGCCACCTACTCATCCTCTAAATGGGCTGGCATATGGACGTCGGCGCAGCGATAATTGGAACAGTTTCTTTAACTCATTCCATTCTGGGGTCGGCCAGGTTAGCCCACACCTGGCTGAACTAGCGTTAGGTCATGTCTACATTTAAACACGCCATGCTTTAAATAATGCCGGGCCAACTAGGTGATGCTGTGTTACCAACATAATCATTTCCTGTCTACGTGCTGCCAGCCAGCCAGTCTTTTCCCCAAACGCACCGGGGATTTATGAGGTGATAGCTGGAAACAGCAGGAGCTATTGCACCAGCTGCCCTCTGATCTCAGCCTAAATGTTGCTGCCGAATGCCTGCTCTCTATATCCCACCTCAGGGGTCCCCTGCCTTGGCCTGTGAAAGTGGATAGCCTGGTTCTCTGTAGGAGGTCTCGTCCAAGGACTCACCTCGCTGAGCTGCTCCTTGGAGTTGCTCCTGTGCGGTCGGCTGAGCTCCTGCACCGTCTCGTCCTCGCTGACTTTGACCGGACGTAGCGCCAAAGGTTTGATCTGCAGGAGAAACAAGAGAAGAGGACATCCACTGATCATGTATTTACCTCATGAAACAAACAACGATGTTCACAACTAAGCACTATACCCTAACAGGCGGTGATTTATGGTTACTTTTCAGACATTTGAGAGACAGAGAGTATAATAATAAAAGCTGCTCTGGTATAACTGTAAATCACTGCACAGTGGCTTATTACTTTTAGAAAATGTCAAGGAGAAAGATGTAAATTGTTATATATTAAAAGACCAGTGTGACAGTGTTGTATTGCCAGTTTAATCCAAATGACTTTACATCACTGAACCTTTTCCAAAGCCTCATTTTGACTTTGTATATTTGTGCATCTTTCATTTTTCTCTTTTCCTTTCATTGTTGAAAACCATCTTGGCGAGAACAAAACATGTTTCATAATGTTGCTGAACACAATGTCTGCTTTTATCTTTGCCATAGTTTGGTTATCATTGCATTGTGATTTGAATGAAAGGTGGGAATGATGTGTTCATGTGATGTGTTCAGGTCCTACAGCATAAATCTATTCAGAAGTTACCAAAATATCTTAGTTTCATTATGTCATGCAACAAACTGAGGACATTTCTATTGTCCGTGTCATCTGAGAATGTTTCTCACACAGCATACACTGGCTTATGAACAGGCTGTAGTTTACCACCAGCTCACATGAATGCACTAAATCAGCAGGCTTTTCAATACAGCGTGAACCCATACAACAAGATAACATTAACAAACCTTTAATAAAACTGAGAATAATGTCAGTTGTGGTGCATTGCCTAAGTTGATTTCAGACCATACTGAAAAAAGAAAAAAAAAGCCACACAATGATATCTATGAAAAGAACAGCAGAAATGTCTACGTACAAATTCAAAAACAGTACAGTTGTTTGGGTCGTTAATGAGAGGAATCCAAATGATCTATAATTGAATAACTGTATGCTATTATAAAAATTGAATACTTCCATCTTCCTCCATCCGCCAACATATTGTAGCAGCTGAGGTGGTGCTTTTTGGATTGCACATTGATCTTTGAAGCAATCAAAACCTCTGACGCATTAACAAGTCCGTGTTAACTGGGGAAATGATAAAGGCTTCAGACTTGACGCAGCCACTGAGGACCAGAACTATTCATTTTATATCTATCAAAAGGGTCAGACCAGAAACAACAGTAGGACAACAATGCTTGAACAAGGGGACTCAAATGAAAGCTCCAGGAGGCATCTTATTTCCTGTCACTCTCTGGGATCTATAACCAACTCCACATGCAGCTATGCATAACAATTCAACGTAACTACGATGGCTTCAACTGACTTTCAATGGGCCATGGTGCTGCTATTCTTAAGCTGAGGGAAAAGCAAAGATGGTGTGGTGTCTCAAAGCTCATCCGTTTGTGCTTTGGCTACATGCAAAGCAGAACTGGCTGTAGCAAAAACACCTGCAACCCCAAACCTCAACCCACTGTTGAGGACATGAACGCAGCAGCAACAATGTCGTAAACCCAATTGTGACTGTAGACTACAGTGCTCATGCGGGTTCAGGGTATTACTGCAAATTCAGCTGACTGATTTAAAGGACAGATCATTCTAAATTCTAATATTATTCTAGAATTCTGTCAATCAGTATTGTCCAATTTCCTTCCTGACCATTTTTGCACATACATTTAGGTAATCACATGACATGAGCACATACATTCAAGCATCAGGTAGGCAACGATAGCTTAAATTTGTATTATGTGCTTACCTTAGCCTTGGCTTACATACAATATTGAAAATACATAATGTCGCTGTACAGGTAGAATCAGCAAAATGTCAGGATTCACTGCTGAATACTGTCCACTCCACTCCTACACATACAGAAACAGCTCCTGAAGGTCAGTAAAAAAGGGAAAACATGTAGCATGAACTGTGAGAAGACAACGCTCAATACTATACCTTCACCTTCATCAAAATGACCAACACAAAATTACCAAGATCAAATATTGTCACAAAACATGAGCAAATGCCAGTATCTTCATGCAGCCACCCAGATCATACATCATGGTAACCCTAACGCAAACATGGATGGCTTATTTTATTGCCATCAAGACCTGCAGTTGGCATGCACCCAAAGTCCCAGCCAGATGGGAGGTTGGGGAGCTCAGCAAGAAAGACTGTGCCGGTGGAGCACCAGCCAATCGCAATGTCCCGTGCTGCTTCCCTACATTGGAGTACAGTGGCGATGGCCGCGGGGTGTAATCCATTTGACTAGCAGTTTGTGTGGAGCAGCTCCCCTGGTGGCGTGCGTGCTGGCTGGCCCCATTCTCCTGATCTCCACTGTAATTTAAGCAGATCACTGCTACAATTAACCTTTCCCGGTAAATATCAATTATGGCCCCCGGCTGGGCTAGAATTAAAAGGGTCATCAGCTAATCTGACAGGTCCTGTACGCTGCCACCTGGCTGGGAGAGAGGGAGGGAGGCAAGGCGGCAGAGAGAGTGTTTGTCTACCCTCGTGCCCACCAGCTCACATGCCAAGTAGACACAATTCCCTTTTAATTACCCTGCCGCCGCCAGGGCAAGCATGCTGATTGGCCAAGGGGCATTAGCAGCGCACTGAGGTCAACAGTGACAGGACAGGCTTGGGGTGGGGTGAGTGTGGAAAAGAAGAGGAGGGAGCTGCCGCCAAGCAAAAGCAATCAGGGTGTAGAGATGGAAGGAAGAGAAACCTGCAGGTGGGCCTAATCAGGTTTGACTTCCACCTCTACCCGCCTCTCCTCTGCCTCCCTCGCTCTCTCTCGACTAGCTGTCAGCCTAATCACTCCTTGAATCTCAAAATAGATGGTGGCCTTTTTGATTTCCTTCTCTCAAGGAGAGCACAAAGAGAGCAATCCTCCTTGGCAGGCAGGCGGGCATGGAGGCAGAGACAGAGCGTCAAGGTACAGTCGGCATCAAGTGCGCCCGTTGATTACTTTGTTTACCCAGCACCAGTGTTGCTGACAAATTCCTGAAGGCGCCCAAAGTGTTTGCGTCTCCTCTGGGGCCAGCGGCTACATTACCCAGTCAGCAGTCAACTTGGCTATTGATCAGAGCACAGCGTCTAATTAGCCGCCTAGGTTAATGATGCAGCGTGCAAAGACCGTTCCCCGAGCCACTGTTCAACGGGACAGGAGAGCAATTGATCTAGGCAGGAATTCACCAAGTCTGACAAAAGATTGGCAACCCTGACTGCCTGTGATTAAGGCAGGGACTAATTTCCTGTCTGGGGAGGTGCGTAATTGGCCCTAAGCGCCCGACTGTACAGCTTTCATGTGTTGTTTTTTTCTTTTTTGTGTACTCATTAATGTTAAAGGACAAGTTCAAGAGCTTGAGGGTGGGGCTAATGGTCTGTGCTGAGATGTGATCTGTTGCAAGTGGTGACACAGTTCAAGGTCATAATGTCTTTGCACTATGCTTGAGGTAATGCCTTTGTAATGCATTCTGGGATGCCCAGAGGGAGCAGCTCTTGGCCACCTGGAGGTTTTAAGGACTATTTGAATTTTTTTTGTGTGTGGATTAAGTTTGTTTACATTGAAGGTTTGACCCATGCAGCACTGGGACAAGGTTAATCAGGCTGACACCAAGATAATGTGGTTAATCTGCATGTGTGTGGGGGGTAGTTTGGCTTAAGACGATAGACAGATGAGATGTAGAAAAAACATAGCTAAGTAAGGGTCTGTGTTTTACATGAATAATGTACTGGAAATTAGCTCCATTAGTCTCGGTATTGAACATGTCTGCAGTCCCTCTCTGGAGGCTGCCGCTCTGTGCTCTTTAATTATCTTCAAAGGGCCCTCCAGCATCTTAATTTCCCCCCAAGTTGAGTAGTGCCGACTTGGGTCCGCTCATTTTTACTACTCTAACCCTGGGTGAAGTCACAAAGCCTCCTTGCTTAGAACCAGCTAGTCAAGGCATCGATGTAGACAGTAGTGGTTCATGTCAGTTCACGTAAGGCTTGGCTAACTTTCCCTTTCCTTTCACTCTTCCTCACTCTCCTCGCAGTGTCAATCAATCTGCAGCCTGTCAGCAGGGAGCTGGCTAGATGCTGGCGGGTGATGCTTTGTTGTCCTGCTCCTTTGATCCTCCCTCCGTCACCTTGCAGGGGGCTTTAGGGGGGCATCGGATGGCTGCGCAGTCTCCCACCTTTTTCCTTCTTGAATAAGAGAAGCTGTTAGTCCTGACCTCCCTTTTCCTCTCCTTGCTCCAGCTCCTCTCACTCTGCCTCGTCTTCCCTATCCTGCCGTCACCTGTCAACAGCGCTCAGGGAGGCTGTGCCTCAGCCTTGTCCCGGTGTCAATCCTCATTACCCTAGGATCTTGGACCTTGCCCCCCGCCCGCCCCTTTCTTTCGAGCCGCCTTGATGCTGCTCCGCAATACCATACTTCAATCTGCTCTCCTGGTTCCCCATACACAGAGCAGGGAGGAGACGAGGGGCAATACAGAGTAGGGAGGGCTGAAGAGGACGGATACAGATCCTTCCTCTAATTTGCTCTGAAAAGTGTCCTGCGCAAAGGACCCTCACCCCCATTAACCCAGCGACAGGCTGCTACCGCTGCTCAGGGAGGAATCAGCAGTGTGTGTATGTATGTGTGTGTGTTTCTGAGGGGGCCCGGTGGTGCAGCAGGCAAAGGCATCTCTGCACTCAGTGCCGGGCTTCGGCACTGGCTCAATCTATCGGCTCATTATCCCCCCCACCCAGGCTGGGGTGCAGACAAGTGCACTTTAGGGCCACAGGCCAAATTGATTCATCTGCCTTCATTTTCTTCAGGCTCAGAAGTGGCAGCTGCTCGGAGGCAGGGGGAAGGAGCTCTAAGATGGTGAGAGACAGAGACGGGAGACAGGGAAGGAGAGAAAGAGAGAGTCAGGAATAGAGTGAGATGAAGGAGGGAGGAATCAAGAGAAAGAGGTGTTCCTGGCTTTGTTCCTCATCCATGTCTCATTTCACTTTTCCTCCTCCTCCCTCTTCTCTGTCTCTCTCTCACTTTACTGAACAACCAACACCTCCCTCCCTTGAAATCGCTATCAAGACATGCACTCACTCCCCCACCAAGTCCCAAGTTGGAAATTAGCCCAAGGACAAGCCAGTGGATTTACTACAGGGAGAGCAAATGGATTTTTGCTTTTATTTTGACGAGTCCCAGTGTATCCATTATGCCTTTTAATCATACATTATTCATAGCGCTCGCCTTATAATAAATGACCACATAAAAGAGGTACACATATTATACAAGGCCTAAAATGCCCCCATAACTCTTTCTCCTACTGCACTCAGAACTACATCACATTTGTAAGCTGGTTCACAAATATGAGCCTGTGAAATCGCAGTAAGACGGCATTTCTATTCCAAGCGATGACACCAGGACACGACAACAGTCGGCAGATTAAAAGCAACATTGTGTACAAATGAGGTATAGCGCAAACAATTTAGAGGGCGTGACCTATTAGCTATTCGGCATGTGTCCTGCGCGCAAAATCGCAGTGTACAATTTTGCACTTTGTAAAGCCAACTAAGGTGGCCACTGCGACCGCCCAACACCGTAACAAAGCAGTCAACCTGAAAGCGAAGCCGCTTACTCGGCCTGATTCCCAGCCAGCAGGGACCTCAGGAGAGCCTGAGAGTCCCACAAGGCCCTGTCTGGAACAGATGAACTGGGGAGAGGAGCACTCCCTGCGGGGCCCCGAGTCTCTCCAATCACTCTCACCATATGCCTCCTGGGGGAATGGGAGAACAAGGCGAAAGTGGAGGAAGGGGGGCAGGGGAGGTGCACCTGCTCCCAAATACGAACCCATCCCTCAACACCTGTCCCGGGGGTTCACTGACAACCACAACCACCAGACACACACACACACACACACCTCACCTGTCAGCCACGATCATAGGAACAGTATCTGCCCTGCACTGATAAGCACAAGGCCTTACAGCAGAAACACTCCAGCCCCTTTCTCTCCCTCCTGACTCCCACTCCAAGGCAAGCTTTTCTCAGAGCTACCAACAACAATTAGGCCGATGATGTCAAAATGCTAATGATGTTATTGGAAGGAAAGCAAGCGAGCGATGCTGTGGATCTGTGTTTTGCTCTTCATTGCTGGAGCCAACATTATGCAGATCTTACTCCTCTCTTGTTGCTCTGCAAGAAACACACAGCTTTGATTTCTGTGTACACTATTAGCGTTGAAAGCAGTGAGTGCATTTTTCAAAAGATTTATGCATGCTAACAAGGAAAAAATTCAAATGCTGTACACTTTGGAGATTGTAAATTTTCTAACTTGACATGACTATTAGCAAGACAAAGTTCACTTCGGCTTTCAAAAAAAAGAGGGCGCATTCAAAGTAGCAGTAAAACTACTTCAGGTTGTGGAACATGCTGATGGAAATGCCACATTTGCACTTAGTGGTCAGCAAAGCCTTTTGAGTAAGAGAGACAATGATATACTCGTTCATTTTCAAGTGTAGGCTGCTGTATCTCTCAGGGCTGTAATAATCTCAACAGACCTTTCAATCACCAAGAGTATTTTCAAGGTAATGGGGAGGTTGGAAAGAAAAAAAAAAAAAAAAAAAAAAAAAAAAAAAAAAAATATATATATATATATGCGTGTGTGTGTGTGCACGCGTATATATACAGTATATATAAAGAGAGAGGGAGCTGCTGCAGAAAATAAGTGCTTCAGTGTTAACTTTAAAAACCTTGAATTTCATGTATTGAATACATACTGTGCTCATTTCAGTTCACTTGCTTATGCATGATAGCGTTTTGCATAGACCAAAAACCACATTCTTTCATAATTAATGTTGTTTACAAACAACTTCATGACCTCATTGGCATTCCATATGCATGTCTCTCAAACAAAGAAGTGCCACTGATGAACACTGATAATAAATGCTGCTGCCGAATAAAAACTCGGATTACCGCCTTGCGGTTTTCTGCCTCCACCACCTAGCCAAGTTGCAGTTTACATGCATGTCTGTCCAGACTCATGCTGAAGACTTTGAGGGAATTTAATACAAGCTATGAAGTGTAATATCTATAATTAACCTATTTTTATTGTTTTTCAAACCAAACAAAACCACACAGAAGATGGACCACCCCTCATATATATTGGAAATACCTTACTGAGCTAACATCATCGTCATTACTGTTATCGTAAAGTTATCACTCAAATGTCACAATGAAAGAAACATCTCGAGCAGGAATCGCTGTGATTTACGGCATTTCTATTACATAGATACATCAGCAGTGTCCGTCCCTGTCATGCCATCGTTTGTCTCTTGATGTCAGACACATCATAATAATAAAGTGAAACGACGCAAGCCAACTCTCACACCACATGTTAGTAACATTAAAGATACAATAACCTTGTCAGCTTCTCCCTCTTCAGCCATGCAACGTTGTATTCATATAGGGGCCCCATATTTTCCAAAATACATCTTGTCTGTTGTTCAATTTGAAAAATAGCTGCTCATAATTGGCGATCTCAGTCATTTCACTCAGCCATTCTTTGAAAGGAGTTCTACATGTACTAACTCTGTTCCAAGTACTTTGTTGAGAAATGTAACTATATTCCCCCGAAAATTGACATTCATAAAGCATTTGTATGATTGTATCTCTGCTCTTATCACATCTCCAACATATCTCAGAATCCCATATTCTCAATCTAGCCACTTTACAGAGAGTCCAATAACCAATATGAATAATCCTATATATTACTAACCGAGCCTGTGTGTCCCTAGATGTCTTATACCAGGACCTGACAATGTCCTTCCACGTCTCGTTAGTTATCTTCCCTTCTATATCCACCTCCCAGGTTCTTTTGAGATCATCAAGTTTCATGAAGTGTATTTTCTGGTGAAATGGAAGGTATCACTCTATTGACATGTTGGATTCCAGTGAATAATTTCCAGTGAGAAACTTGCTGTCTTCTCCTAGAGACTATTTTTCCAGAGGAGAACAGAGAACCGACAGAAAACTTCATCACATGGCGCAACAACAATCACCTGAAGCTCCATATCAGCAGAGCCAATGAGCTTGTGGGGGACTACAATGCTTCAAAGATGGATGAGTTATGGTCAAAAATGTTTTGTGTGGTCACAGTGAATTTGACCACTAGTGGACATTTGTCAAATTTCAAGAAATTCCCTGAAGGGGAATGGGACAGACGGATGGGCGTATGTATGGACGGACAGACGCACAACCCGAAAATGGTCATGGCTGTCACCGGCATGGACTCGCAATAGTTAAATGTTCTTACTTTACCAGTTTAGGTCCAAATGAGTGACTGTGTGTGGTGCTCCCTATCATCACTGCCACTCTAATCGTTTTACAGTAATTACAAAGACGAGTCATTGTGAAATACTTCCACCAAACAAATAACGATGCAGTCTTTCAAAAAAACGACAAAACACATGATCACTAAGGCATTAAAATTGAACTAGGCCTTTTTTTCACGACTGTAGCAATATTTTAACCAAACCGATCGTATCTGTCAGACGTCTGAAAGTGCGAGATAAAATTTGCCTCCTGCATGCAGTGTTATGCACTGCTCAACACCGTGACCGTAATAACTGCAGGGATGCTGCATCAATCACAGACTCTGCAACAGTTTCACATGGAAAGGATTTATCAGTTACGACTCTCAACTCCATAACCCTTAAATGGACAGAGATAACACTGGCATAAACACTCTTATCAGCTGACAAGAGTCTGCTGGTGAGACAGATCAGCGGTCCAGACAGATTTCGAAATGACAGAATGTCTGACTACACACAGAGATTTGAACTCACACGTTAGCTAAATATCAGAGAAAATACTGCTCTCTGTAAATAATAAGCAAATCCACATGTAGGTCACGAAGCACAAAAATACTGACATCACATATGCATTTTGGCCATTACTAAATAACTGTGACCACTGTTTAATCAGGATGGTTGTATAAATGATGAAGAATATTTTTCTTGTTCATTTTCATACTTTTCACCACCAATTCACGCTCATCATGGACCACCGTGTACCACTGCTCCATGTGCTGAAGACTGCAGCCGTGCTCAACTGCTGTAACACCATTAATTATTTTTTTAACACTTGAAAATGATCTTATTAGCAGTCGAAAAAAAAAAAATGGGGAAGTGCAACATTCACACTCTCTTCTGCGACTGCACTTGATAACTTTGTCACCCTCACACGTACGTTCAGAAATGTTTAATTTCCTCTAATGTAATCTGAAATAATTATCAGCTGGAGCCGACGCACACGCTGCAAAAAGGCCCCTTTTAACAAGTCCACCGAATACACACACCTTAAAACTAGCTGTCATTCACCATGACATAATTAAAACACTGAAGATGAGATTGTGAAGGAAAGGAAATGAGCAAGTGATTAAAAAAATGCTAGACGAAGAACAGTCTGAAACTTCCAATCAGTCAAACTTTAGAATGTGTTCTTCAGTCAGGTAAGAAAAAGGCTCTTTAATGGAACGTCAGAGTGAAATCGTGCTGTGTTACTTAATCAATATGCTGTTGCTTTAGTACTGACCAATGAGCAACTGACCTATGACCAACAGCAACTGAAACAGAGAGTCTTTCCCCTAAAAATATAGCAAAAAAAATGATACAAAAACTAGCTCCAATCAATGTGGTTTTAATTATTATGGCGGTTAGCACGAGCATTACAACTGAGATCCAACCAACAATTAATTTATTGTTTATTTTGATCCCATTAGCTGCTATCTTGGCAACAAGCTCTCTTCCTGGGGTCCATATGGCCAATAAAAGACAGAACTGTGTTAGTTTATGAGGGCTTTTAAATCTGCCATTGCTGGAAACATTCATTGGCAAACAGGAAATGATGCGTTTTACACCTGTACCAACAGAAGCAGCATTTAGAACAAAAGGCAGAAATGGGTTGTTAGAGTCAGACACTGGAAACTGAAACTGATAATAAAACAATACTAAAATATCAGACAAACAAATCAAATCACATAACCATATTATGGCTGATTGTTTGTTTGTTGTTTGTTTTAGCATGAACACATTTTTATAAGGATCCCTTTAGTTTGGTTATTAAAGACTTGTGACCAAGATATGCACCGTGCAGGACATTTTACATGGGAAAAACAAATGTCAACACTCTGATGGGAAAACCATGTAATGGCAAATCTAGTTTTAAATGATCTTTGCCATGTTCTTTCGTGAAATTCCCTTTAATTAAAAAAGTGAAAAATGACCACTTCCATCGTCTAATGATGCCATGTTGCTTTCCATGCTGGCAAGAAAAGAATCTTAGGTCGTACAATGAATCGATGTTAAAATTTAGGATTTGTGGCACAGAATGAAAAAAAAAAATAGTCCAAATAGGTACAATCATGCATGTATGGACACCTTTGATCTTAAAATATTCATATCCACTCATATTGATTAAACTTGCTCGAGCTAATCTGTAAGACTTAGTGAGGAGCTGAGGCGTGTCATCAGAGGAGAGCGAGAGTTTAGAAGAAAGAGACAGAGACAGGGAGTTTTTTTGGAGAGATGAGGTCTCGGCAAGGAGTCAGGAGGTAGTTTGCAGTCAGACAGTGAGAAAGAGAGACCGGGAGAGACAGCCAGAGTGCTCTGGGCTTTTTAATAGGAGGCAGATGCAACACATGTAATGAATCAGCTTCGGCTCGACGCGGCTTCCCTCTGATGTCTGAGCACCCGTCCTGCCCTTGAAAAACTTCTGGGACGTTATCTCATGCCTGCACAGCACACACTGCCAGCGAATTTCGGAGGAAGTGTTATGTGTTGGATGAAGGAGGGGAGGGAGAGGTAGGGAGCTGAAACGTGTGTGTGTGTGTGTGTGTGCATGTGTGTGTGCACTAGCATTCTCATATGCATTTATCTCTGCATGTATGTGCTGGAATATAACAATATATGTGCTAAGATACTTGAATACTTGTGTGTGTTCATTGGCATATGCTCAAACGCTGACATATATCCGAGTATGTACTATTATGTGTGTATCTATATACATTGTATATCATTCTGTTGATTGTTTTGTTGAAGAATCGATTAGTTGTTTGGTCCACAAATTGTCAGAAAGCGGTGAAAAACATCAACCAGTGTTTCTGTCAGCAAACTGTGACAGAAAACAGAAAAATAAGTCAATAATATAACAATAAGTTCCACACAGGACTCGATCCACAGCCTCCCAGGTCAAGGTCCTGTGTTTGACCCATTCATCCACCATGACCTGCTCCCTATGCTGGAGCTGCATGACCTACCTTGATGTTGTCGGAACAACACCAAGACAACAATATCAGATACACCACTGGATGTTAAGGTGTTGCTGATGGCATGTCAAATAGCACAAACGCTAGCATATGAACCTGTATGCTAACACCTACCGGATGTTAACAACCTCTCTTACAGTCTTTGGCTTAGGAAGTGATGAAATCTGATCTAGATTAAGGTGCTGGTGTTGAGCTGAAAAAGTCTGGTTCACATTAAATGCCACCCAGTTTAAGAAGGAATTCACCAATAAATGAATGATGCCATTATCTCCTCCCTCCCATGTGGCTCGAAGCCACAAACTTCATTCAACCACCCAAACTACGATGACACAGGCCTGCTTCTTCTTCTGTCATCTTGGCATGTTTTGGCAGAAAAAGCACAGACGTGGAAAAAAATTGATAACATTAATGATGATTATATTCTTTTTATGTGTTTCAGTTCCCAGGCTCTGGAATTGAGCATATTGGCTTATAAGAATGGCTCACAGGGACACTTAATGGATCAGAGCCATCATTCGTGTTTTTAGTTCCTGCTTTGAAAAGTCAAAATATCTGCTGTGAAAAACATGTATTGAAATGGGTGTTGTTTTTTTGACTTAAACTCTGTAAACAACATAATTTTGCAGCACAGCTTTGCAGGGAAAATGATCAAAAGGGAATAATACCGCCACCTTTTACAGTCAAACATTTTAGCTGCCTGCAGGATGAGGAAACTTAAGGCGTAATGTAAGAAATCTGATGATTTAGTTTCTTTCATTTTCACATTTTCAAGATGTATGTTGTTTTTAGCATATTCTACTTCCATTTAAAAAATTAAATAAATATAAACAGGAGCGAGAAAATAATCAGATGCAAAAATGAATACATTTTTAACAACCATCTGTCATCGTTCTGAACATTTCTGTCCTACCTAATTTTGTAATTCTCCTTTTTCCACCATGTTGTTGATAATATTTTATACCTCAGTTGAGGAATGGATTGTAAAAAATGTGGCTGTGACTACAAATCAGGTGGTTTACATATGCAAGTGGATGTAACAATCAACTCAATCATAGTAATGAGCACAAGGGAAAAAAAAAAAAGTCTTGGCACAGTCCTCCTCCTCACAACCCCTTCGAGCCAAGTCCTTTTTTCTGAGCATAGGATCATTGCTCTTTTGACTTGCAGCAAATTGGTAGATTGGTAGCGCATCACACTGCCGTCACACTGGCTTTTATCTATCTCCATATGCAGGCCTGCATAAGGAATGTTTTAAATCCCTATAAGCCCAGATGTAGAGAGCGTGCAGCTTGCGCACCTGACAGGCAAAAATATGAAGGCTGCTGAGAATAATGTGAGGTCAGGAGAGGCAGTGAGACCACAGAGAGGGAAAATTCAGGAAGAAGGCTAGACCAACAGAGGAGACTGAAAGTAGAGAGTTTGTACATGTCAGGTACGGAAGAAGCCGGGCGAGGATAGCTGGAACCTTCAGAAGAGGAGACTGGAAGGGAGGAGAGAAGAGAAGAGGAGAAGAGAAACTACCCAGGAGGCCTCCTTCCTGTCATTTGGGTGTTTGGCTGTGACATCTGCCTCTCTGCTGTCATTTCCATCACTCCTGCTTGGACCAGAGGAGATGGGTTGGTGGAGGAGATCGAGGAGGAGGAAGAGCAGGAGGAGGCAGGGAAGGAAGAATGAGAGGATTCTAAACCGCTGCGTTGGTATGGAAATGAGGTCTTGGAAAAAAAAAAAAGAAAAAAGAAGAAAGGATGAAAAGCAGATGGAATCAGCCGCTGACATGACAGCATCCAGCCCCGAGAGCGCAGATCTACTGCTTGTACAATTACATGGCTGCATTTGCATCTATATGATCCCTCAAAACGCTGTCATGTGCTGGGATTTGAGCCTCGCTATCTGCGAACGTGTGTGTGTGTGTGTGTGTGTGTGTGTGTGTGTTTATACGAGCACATTCACAACATTAGATGATCTGACAGGCGCCACTTGTCACGATGTGCACTACATGAAATGAGGATGCAGTAGGTAGAAGAGGATCATGTCCATTGTGTTAATAGGGATAATAGTGATTTAATAAGCTTACGGGCGGATTCACTGTGCATTCTAATTGGCAAGGCCCCTCGGATGAAGCTGCCTCCTGTATCCCCTCATGACTGGGAACACATGGAACGGTCCAGAGGATCAGCAAAGTCTAAATCTGTGCCACTTTAAAGTGTAGGAAGTTAACTTGACTTAATGAAACGCTGACTTAATCTCAGATGAGTGGGACAGTTCTTGCCAATAGCTGTTTTGGTTAAATCATACAGTGTCTTGTCATACCTGAATGATACTGTGCCATTAGAAATAAATGATGTGTTAAATAACTATTGTTGCCTTTACAGGAATATAAACACGTCTCATGGATAGGGTCTCTAAAAACTGAATTATTTGTTTGATTTGTTTGGCTTTTGTTATTTCCACTGGATAGAAAAAACGGTTCCAAAGAGAGTATTTGGCGACCGCTGGAGTGGAAAAATTGAAGGTATTTCCTCTGTATTTATACATTACATCTGTTTTGTGTCTAGCTGTTCCATTTGGATAGCCCTGAATGATTGATTTTTAAGCTCTCGGTTGTCCTGCAGATTTTGGGTTGTTTGACAATAACCTCGACATGGAAAGACATTCTTATATCCACCTTTACTTTGAATAGCAAAATGCGTTACGCTAGCTGCTACCCACTTTTTCTGTAACACAGCACAGGCCTACCTTTAAATGATGCTAAGGATATCCTGTTTCGGGCATGATGAAAACCAAAGATGACCCATATTCACAACTCGCTGTCTCACTGTTGTGTTTGTTCCCTTTTTGTGCTTGTCGGGCCCCCCCCTCGCAGCAGCGAACACTCATAAGTTACAGTATGCAGTCTGACACTCTGCCACTTCCATAACCCAAGAAAACACAATGTGTCATTTCTGCCTCCTTCATGTATACAGGCTTTGTTTGGGCTTGTGTGTGTGTGCACGTTGGGGAGTACGTACGTGCGCATGAGCCACTGTCACAGCACCGCTTGATGGCAGTAAAGCATACAAACAAACGCACACATGTGCAGCAGCAGTGGTAGGAAAACAAGTCTCCAGCTTGGAAAGGATAGCATCTGAACTACCTTGCAGAACAGGAGGAGGAGGAGGAGGTGGAAGAGGGAGGTGAGCGGTGAATGTGGAAATGACAGGAGGATATTGGGAGGCTAATTGTCTTTAGGAGCAGCCCGGGCGACCTTGGCAGGGTGAGAAGTCAGGGGCTTTGGCCTCCCAGGGCACAGCGCTGCCAGGGTAATTGTGCCACGATCTTGACCTTGCATTGCTTAAACCCGGCCTGCATTCTTCCTCTCTCTATCCCTCTCTCTTTCTTTAACTCTCCCTTTCCCTCGCTGTAGCTGAAGAGGAGCCGGGATCTGCTCTCCGCTCTAATGATGTCAGCTCCCCAGAGAAGGCGTCTGTCTGCTGAATCTCAACAGCTAGCCTTCAAAGTCTCAGCCCGACCCAGGAGGTGGAGGAGGCCTGGAGGATGGTGGAGGAGGATCTGTCCACTAGACGGTACAACCACAACCCAAACAACCAGCATGACCAGCACTCCTGAAGAGGGCCACAAAGGTCCTGATCCTCTGACTCCGCTACTGTCAATGGAGCCCTCAAACAGTCAAAACACAAGAATAGGGAGGTAGCAGGAGGCAGGATGAATTCATCATCATCAAGTCAAAGAAGAATGTGTGCATATTAAGGATCGCAAACTTAACAACAATAGTTAAAATAATCAGGTAAGAGAATCATGACTGGGTAATAAAGGGGCATCCTAAAAGATTACAAAGCGAGGATGGAGTGAGGTTCATCACTTTGTGAAACATGATTGTATAAAGGATATTTTTACACAGACTTCATGAAACCGTTGTCAGTGAACACAGCGTGTTTGCTAATGATTGAATTCTGTTTTTATTCATGTTTTTACAACTTTTTGTACCCAGGGTTATACAGTACATTCCATGTTTACACACACACATACAGTACTTACTGTCACGTTTTTGGTTTGTTTCCCATTTGACTTCACTCTACTCTCTTCAGTCCTCTCTTGCACAGCTGTTTTATAATTTAGCATGGTTTGGATTTTTATTTTGCAAATAAAAAAGTAACAGTAAGGCACATAGCAACTTCTCTCAGTATTCATTTCCATTGCTATGCTGATGACACAACTGTATTCATCTGTTAAATTCAATGAATATTCCAACCTCCTTGAACTTAACAGTATAACTATTAAAAGTCAAATACATGTCAGTAGCTGCAGTCTGTGGTCTGGTTTGATTTACACAAGGCAAGAAGAAGATTACCAGAGGTAGAACAAAGGAGATCCTCAAATGGAAATGGAAATGTTTTTGGACCAAAACAAATGCCTCTAGAAACATCATCCATTATGCAGACTTCAGCCGTCATGTACATATGGCTCCTGTGAACATGTATGGATGATTGTGTCTCAGATGGAGGAGAGTGATTGATCTGCCCCAGGGCTTGTCTGGTGCTGTTGAACTCGGATTATCTTTTATTCAAATCACAGCTAACTGCACCTGCTGGCTGGCCAGGCCTCTATCTACAGAGACCACATTTGGCCTTAAATCAATACGGAAGCAGTGGTGAAAGGAACGGATGGAGTGAGGGAGGGAGCAACAGATGAGGAAGTCTGATTCTGCTTGACATTTACCTGGGCTGTGCTCTGTCAACAATCAAGCAAAACCTGGGTCAGATACCCCCAACCCTGGATTGTTGCTTTACACTCGCTGCAGCACTTCACAGCCTTAATACTGGCACTAGTCACACTATGGATATGTGTCTTTATTAGTCTATTGATGACAATTATGCACTGATGATGCATCAGAACACTCCACAAAATGTGTTATTATGGGAATGCTTTTCAAAAACATCCAACTGTCTTGCCCCAGGTATGACACAGATGCTCTCTCACGACTGTTTGGTTGTTTGTAGATACTTAGCAACTTTTGGAGAAACCCAGCAATCACCTTTGAGATTATAAACACTTAACCACACATCTATGTATTGAATTTCATCAAAGGGAACAAGACAGTGGGTCCAATCACATAAACCCATTGGCCAGCAGCAGCAGTGTGAAAAAAACGGCTCCCATAAGACCCCACCCCCTCTCTCCCTCCACCAGGCTGTGATTTCTATCACACTGCTGTTCAGTGAATTTCTGCTTGAACCATTGTCACAGAGACAGGAGATATAGTAAAATTGCCTGTCTACTTGACCTTCCAGGGTTGGAAAGGCTTTTTATCCGACACTCTCTTTCATTCTTTCTCCATCCTTTCATATTGCAGCAGCTACAAGGCCAGAGTCTGCCTTGCATTTCACTCTTGAGCAAAGTTACTTTGACTGTGACATCTTGTGGCAATCATCTGCAAGGCTGTTTTCCAGGCCACCATATAGGCACAAATGCCTGCAATTGTGTTCCGTTTAGCAAAACAATGCCTGAGTGTTCACTGAAGATGCATCTGTATGATTACTGTAAGTGAATGTTTACCTCAGGTGCTGCAAGAGTGTGCAGCCTGTGCAGGGGCTTTCTATTGAGGACACGGGGGGTATTTCCCGCCTATCTAATGGACCACAATAGACTTGTGCTGAATCTTTAACGAAAATGCACCTTTTCCATTTAGTCATATTAACAATACTGAATGGTATAGGATTCAAAATTAAGGGGTTGTGCATGTTCTGGATGTATGCTAATGTATGCTAATGGTACACACAGACTGTTTACTGTTTTACTGTTGAGTTTTGTGTAACCCTGCATATATAAAGGAAGCGGTGCAAAGTGGAATAGTTATGAGCCTAATTAGACATCTTCACCTCATCTTTGTGCTGAAGAGCAGCAGTGCTGTCGGCAGGCAGTGTACTAAAACAAGATCAGATAATTGGCAAACCCAATATAAAGCAATTCATGCTTGCTAACATAGTACTTGGTACTGTATACACCACCGACTGTGAACAAGCCACAGAACACAGCTCAGATGAGAGTGAATTTGATTAAGTGACACTGTAGAGCACCTTGCAGGCCGGCTTCATTGTCTACATAGGTCTTGCCTTAACATTTACAACATTCTCTCTTCAAGGACAAATGTCTGGATTCACTTTGACCACCTGGCCAAGTGCCACAGAGTGAAGTGCTAAATGGAAAAGCAAGGCCAGTTAAGGTCCATTCAATGTTGTACAGCATCTCAAACATTTCTAACTAGCAGAGTGGAGAGCTGTATATCCAGACCTAAGCCTAATAGTCTTCAATGGTATACACTTTGATGTTGTTTAGTGTTTTCCTTCTTGCCAGTTGGCCCACTGATCTTAAACTTGCTTACTGCGTTCCTCTATAACAAAAGACCTTCCATTTCAGTAGAGCATTTTCTTCAAAAAACACACCATATATATTATAGTATGTATGATTGTATGTGGATATGCATATGTGTGTTAATGTGTATGAACTAGTTTTGTTGTTTTATTTTGTTTTTTTCATGTAAAGCACATTGCACTGCTATTGTATGAGACGCTGCTATACAAATAAAATGTATGCAACGTCTTGCATAATGTTGGTGCTGTGAGGAGGCCATGTGACATGGAAGTATTATATTCAACAGTGTTAAAGAAGAATGTTGCATCTGCATTATGTTGCTGGAGTGACTTGAGAAATTTCTATGAAAGCTTTGACACATTTATGTGGGTTGCCAATGGAAAACTGCTGTGCATCCTCAAGGAATAGGCTACTATTAACATGGGTAAAGATACATTATGACCGTCCAATGAGCAAGCTATTTGTGAGTCCATGCAGCTTTCACTCATAAGCCCTTCCTTTCCTGTAACTGGACAGGGCAAACCTAAACAAACCAAATGGAATAATGCTGTGAAATAAAACTTCCACTACAGTTTGGCCCAATGAAAACAAACCGCTGATCTCCTTCCTACCCTTTGTCCCACTGCTCTATCTCCAAAGCCCTGAGCGAATATTACAAATTACCCCCTTGTGCAAACACTCCTGATAAATGGAGCTGGGAGACCAGGCCTTAGGGAGCTAACAAAGCAAACATGACATGCCGCATTGCTATACATCTTCATCCCCAGTGTGTTTTTACAGGGATGAGAACGCCTGGTCGTCCGGGTCAGATCGATGGCACGCTGAGGCCTGCTTAGCAGCATTAACAGTGCAGTGAGAGGCAAAATGTCAAGAGATTGGCCTCTCTGGTTTCTGACGTGTTAGTCCATGCAGAGCAGATTCAGTGTCCAGTATATATCAGGCTGTGGCTTTGCACTTTGGTTTGATTTTGATCTTGTTGGGTGAATTGGTGATATAAATAAAAAATAAAAAGAATAGTAGTATTCATATCATTTCACAAGTGAAATCCACCCTTTTGAATTACAAGCTCCTCCGGCAAAAACAGACCTGACATCAAGGGAGGAGCAGAGCAAAGAGCCGCAGTAGACACAAGCAAGTCACTCTGCTCACGCATCTGATGCATGATGCGACAGCTGGAATGTGACGCAAGTATGAAAATGAATAAGGTGTAAAAACCAATGCATTCACAAGCTAAACCCAGTGGATAAACACCATCAGCACATGTCTGTATTCTGTTTGAGTGCTATTATAAAAGATTACAGGAGAGTGAGGATTGAGGTAACCATGAATTCACCATTCTGCTAAAACCAAATGCTGAGCAACATCAGAGAGGAGCAGCTTTTTGTGAAAAACAACTGTAAGCAGAGTAAGGAGACCTTCCACTGCTCCACCACATCAACAGGCAACTCAAATATTTGCTTCTGCTTATGTCTGTTTCTCCCAGAAAATTACAACCCTATGCAGCAGATTGGCTCTAGGCATTCGCCAAGATGTTGACTCACTTCAACTTAGTAAGGAAAACTTAAGGAAAATCCACAGTTAGCTATTTGAGTTAGCTGTAGTTATAACACGTAAGCAGTGACATCAATTACGTCATGTCATGACAAGATCATCTGACAACATCAACATGTGCAGCAAAGGCAAGTTTTAGACCTTTCACCATCATAGTAAATCTATGACGATGTGACACACTAACACAAATGTGAAATTGTGAAATGCTATTAAATCTCTCCAGATAAATGAATTCATATCATATGGTATGGTCTTTAGATGCTTTGTTATAATTTGATTACTATTTTAACATTTTTTAATTGTCAGTCAACTAGTCAGCTATACAGGCAAGCAGATAAGATTACTACATATACAGTGAGTGAGCATATGACAGTGAGTCAGTCAGTAACTGCAATTACAATTACACGCACTGTGGTTACCAGTGTATATACTGTGCAGGGTTTGTTCTCTTTGGGACACTGGATTCATTCCTGTGAGGCTACCAAACAGGTTATAAACAGAAAGGATGTGATAGTGATTGTTTTATCATAGTCCTGTTTAAGGTTCGAGTCTAATCTCTGTTAGGATGTTTTCCTCTATCTCCATTTATCTGACAGACATCTACTTGTGTGACCACCATGACCAGCTGACGCCATAAAAACAATGACTTCAATAAATAAAGTCTGCTGTGCTCTGGCTTGATCTTATCTTGTCTGGTATGAGCCCACACGCCTTGGTCTGATGGACCTTATCTGATCTGGTCTATACTGGTTTCCCCACATGAGATGCTGCAGATTGCATCACGTACAAGGTGACCAAGTTCTGCATCTGTTTGGCCCCAAGTTCACAAAATAATGACAGTAGCTGTGATGGATTTACTGCAGGTGCCAACAGTCTTTCCAAAGTTGGTGGGTCCAGAGCTTCTCATAAGTATCCATTTAATGTAATCATGGTTACTGAGTGTTGAGTTCTAAATTTTACAATCTTATCATATCTGTGAACAATTGACCTCTTGTGTCTCTTGTAAATTCATACCAAGCATTCTTGACTCTCCTCTGGCCTGAGTTGACTTTCTGGTGGTGCATGTGATGAGTGACAGCATGGGGCCTGCCAATGTCAACTCCATGAGATAACACTAACAGCAGTATAACAGCGGTTAAGAGTGTGAGGAAGGATACATCATACCTTTAAGATGTGGAGAAAGAGGCTTTTCCAAGCTTACAGAGAGGCTTCTGTAGGCTTACAGCTGCCAACTGAGTGCTTTCTTTTAGAGTACCACTGGTAAGTCAACAATTAACAGAAAAATAAACAAGAAGGTAGACTAAATCTTTTACAACGCATAAATAAACACACACTAGTTTGCCGGAGACAATCTAAACGCAAAAACCTGGTTACGGTTCTACAAATAGTCCAGATCCTTTCAGATATGGCAGCAGCCACTCAGGGGATTTCCGTGCTTATTGAACAGCTATTTCTGGTATGTGGTGTGCTTTGTAAATGCATGACATGCTTGCTTTGTTTTACCAAAAACAGTTCCTACGTGTTTCCTCTGCCATACGCTATCTCTTCATCACATGCTACGCTTTTTGATAGTGGAAAGGCTTTGTGTTATCTTGACTGCTGTTCCATTTGTATTACGACCATAATTATCTGCATGTATCTGATACGCATTGTAATCAGCTTTATCTGGGTGACAGGCATTTTTTTTTCTCTCTCTTGTGATTTAACTTGTTAAACAAGAAAAGCAACTCCTACCCAGCATGGTGGCAAACACACATGCTTGGCTTGTCAGATACAGAGCAGGACTCCAGATTAACTTTGTCCGCTAGTAGCACTGGTGCTCCCTGCTGAAGATTTTAGGCGCACCAGCACAACATTATGAGGACCACTTAACATTCCTTTTTTTTCCATCTTTACTGTATTACTGATAAATGCTTTGGTAATAACTAGACAAGTTACAGAAATAACAATGTGCTGTTTAATTTTAAATGAAAAAGTTGCAAAGTGAAGAAATGCTTTGAGACAAAGTCATTTTCCATCACTTGTGTGCTGTTTGGACAATAAAATGCATAATTTGGTGAGAGGATAGGGTCTCCTGTGTAGAGTAATCATCTGATCCACTTTGAGAAGTGGATCAGATGATTAATCACAGAATGTTTGGTTTTCTGTTGTGATTTTTTTTTATTGCTGTGGCAGGTCGTCATGGCAAAAGTTACCAGTGGAAATGCTGCTCCAAGTGTTTCACGTTATACAATGATGAATTTAAAAAACAAAAGATCAACAACAACAACAAAAAAAAAAAAAAACAGGGGAATTATTTGCAGTTCACACTAGTGGCAAGAGTTATGAAATTTAGTCACACCGCCTCCAAAAATGGTTGCAAAATGCGACTAAATGGTTGCAGTCTGAAGCCCTGCAGAGACAAAGGAAGACCACACATTATGAAATTAATAGGACAAAAAAAATTGAATTTTACTTGAATGTAATTCTGGGCCAGCACAGGGCAAGAGAGGACTCAACTATTTTCACATGGACTAAAGCCGGCATGCAGGCACAGTGTGAAACAAAGTGAAAACACCTGCTGATGTGGTTCTGGTGGTAATCCGAGAGCTGATCTAAGTCATGGGGACTTTGCATCAGAAGGAAAGGTAAGCTCCCCAGAGCTTCCAGGCTCCTAAATAACGTAACACACTTTTGCTTTAGTGGAAACAGCAGATAAGCCCACACATAAATCCAAAGAGCTCAGCTCCATCAGCAGTCAAGATGACCCCTTTCATCGTCCCATGCACCATGCATCCACTCCTAATAAAATGAGAAATGGCTGCTGAGGCTCTGGTACACTCACTTGCACTTTTGAACACAAGTGTCCTTACACATATGCATATTCATTTGCATATGCATTTGTGAATACATACAATACATGCAAATGTCTGCACATTTCCACGCGCATGTATGCAATCACTCCAAATCACATACATCAAAAGCACACACACATGCAGTCAATATCCCGAGTCAGGCATCTGGAAAATATCTAAGCTCGTAAAAGGCCTGTATAAGGGCAGCTACGCACCAACTGTGTAGGCATGTCAGGGAGACTAAAGAACAGCAGGGAGCCAGAAGGATGAGGTGAGAGGTGTAGCGAGAATAGCGCCATGTTGAAAGAAATCAGTACTACCTGGGGAGAGAGAGCTGGTACAATATGTCCTACCACTTAGCTCTCATGATGTTATTTCTGTAATACTTATTGCCTCTGGCCTGAGTTCTTTATGGACGCTGTGTTAACTGAGCTGTTAGATGCTAAACACTAAAAATAATTTTTAGATGATGCTAAATCTTAATCTTGATTTTTACAAATGAGCAAATATATAGGATCAGAAAGTCATTCACCAGTTATGAGCAAACAAACTACAACTGTGGCGTCATGGATTGAACTTTTTTTTAATTATTATACAGGACTGTGCTACAAACATATTCCCTGTTTTATGGAGCTCCATCTATGCTGCGAAATGCTTTAGTTAGGAGTTATCACTTCAGGTCAACACAAGAGAAAAGAATAGCAGCATACAGTTAACTACATATATGTATGGTTTAGAAGGGCTGTTGATGCACCTTAGCAAACCATCACAGATGACTGCTTGAGGATATCATTACTGCTTTTATGACACATCCAATGCTGTCAATATATCATGGCAGTTTCAATGCCATCCTAAACCTGGAGTTGATGGTGCTCATATGCTGCGTGGATATCTGAAACATGGTCTCATTCAGCAAATGAAATAGATAAACATAGAACTATATTCCTGAACCGAGATAGCGGTGACATCCAATGAAGGTAAAAAGGGTCTGCGGTAGCTTGTACAACAGACCCTCTACTGTAGCAAATGACCCCACCCACACTCCACTCCCCACCGGTGGGGGTTTAGGTGGGGTCTATCTTTTGAAATGACTGATGTCTGGGGGACGCAAGGTGTCAAGGGGGACTTTGGTAAATGGCAGCATGTGGCAAGGTCGCCTCTCCATTTGTCTGCCACTGGGATGGCAAAGGGGCGATGCGTAGCGGGGCTATAGCTCTGTGACTGCCTGACAACCTCCTGCGGCTCTGCAAGCAATGGGAGCCCTCCATCTTGTGTCACTATGGGGATGTCTAGGACTGGCGTGATGCAGAGCAAAGCGCCCTCCCCTCCCTTTCAGCGCCTCTCTCCACCTCCCGGCAGCATCCATCACAGCATTCCCCAGTGGGGCGTGGGTAACGGATCGACTTTCCTCCGGAGCGCTAATCAATCCGACTCTCGCTGCTTCTCCCTGGGAACATTTATGGCCTGCCATAAAGCAGGCCTTTGGGGCATTACGGCACCCAGTAATCCTGCTAAGTGAGCAATATTTCCCATCTCTGGGGCTGCAGTTACACGGGCTCAGGCCATAAATAGCTGAGTTAATCTGTGGCCATGACTTCTCGGCCAACCCTCAGCAGTCACAACCCCACTGGGGCCAGGTGGGAGCCACCCGGCGGCCAAGGTAAAACAACTTGTGAGACGAAATGATGAGATGGCCTTCTCCAGTGAAGTTGCCTCCCCCTTTTTTCTGTGCCTGTCTGTAGTCTGCTCTAGTGGAAAGAGCCACTAACGGAGCAAACATCTATCATTACAGGGCCCAGTTGGTACTGATTCACCACTGTAGTTCCCTCTATTGGTCAGCAAGTTCATGAAGTATCTATGAAGAAAACACTTTGTCACTGCGCACTACAGAGCTTGGAGTTCATAAGCAGCTAGCTACCAAAAGAAGAATGGATTAAACCAAAGCAGAGAATAAAAAAAGATAGACAAGGCAAGAGTAGGAGTTAATGGCATAAGCATGCTGATCAACTGACCTGATTTCTACAACTGTCTTAGAATATACAGTTATAATAACTTTATGAGATGCGAAGTGAAAGCCAACGACCAAAAAACCCAACACGCATGTTAAAAATAAGCCACAAAAGGAAAACACTAAAGCCAAGAATCCGGCTGTATTCTTTCAGACTTCCTGCCAAGGTCAGTGAGTTCTCCTCAAAGGGGAGCCACTTCCCCATTTTATGCCCAGCTGAGTTAAAACGGATATGTCGATGTGCTAGTATTTCTTCTGAACATCTTAAAACAGGCCGTTTTCTCTCAGGGCACCAGTGGGAGTTCCATATAGTAAAACATAGAAGACAGAAGGCAAAGCTAGCCTTAGGTTGAGCGTTGCCAGAGGGCTACAGAAACCACCGGCCCTTCACCAATAACTGCTGCTGCTAGGGTTGATCCCATTTTATTTTATTTTATTCCGCCCATCATGCATCAAAATGTCTCCCTGAGGTACCTCAGCTTTGAGCAGAGGCCTCCGTCTCCTTTTTGCTGGAAGGCCAAGTCTCTCCATCACACCACGAGTGCAGGAGTCAAGGTCTTCAACCCTCGGCCCTCAGCAGCCCTGCTCGGCTCAGCCAACCCCCCAGGCTGCCTGCTTGTCAGTCAGAAAAGCTTGCTGACTTTTTTAGTCTTTGGTTCAGGTCAGAAGCCCGACATTGTTTTCCCATTCAGAGCTAGGCAGAAACATGACAGGTGTCCATGGAAACAACATTTGTACAGATGTTTCCGGTTCTTTGAAGATTTCAGAGTATTTTTTTAACAAGTAAGGTCAGTTTTCACCGTGCTGCCGTATCTCTTGGGAGAAAAAGGAAGGATAGAAGCATGATTTAATTGAACAGAAGACAGAGGATGGATATCGCAGAAAGAAAATATCCATCTATTAATGATATTTAACATCAACCTCAAGCAGTGCTATAATGTATTAGATACAAATAAAGACAGGTTAATCAATGATGATTGAAAAGAAAGGAATGAAATACAAAATATGCAATCTAATTCAATGCAGAATGGCAGGGGCTGAGATCAATACATGTAAAATACAAAGAACCTGAGGCAGCTTACCCTTTCGAGAAGCATGATATGGAAACAATCGTACCTCACATTTTTTGTTGACTAGGGTCTTTGCTGTACATACTTCACTTCAAACAGTGAACACATGTTTTGAATACTGGCCAATTATTGAAACCTTCAAAAGAATTTAAGACTATCTTTCAGTTTCAAGACCATCTTTCATCACCTGTTATTTTTCCAGAAAATCCAATTCCTGCCTTGTCAAACTGTGATACCATGGAGTGTGAGGCATAGACTCTGAAAGCCTCTGACATGTTCTTTGATTCCTCCATTTGCTGTTTTTCATCTTATCTTCTCATGTCATATTTATAGTAGCAGCTAGCATGCAGCCGTTTGTGGTTAACCTCTGCTGATGAATCTTGTCAAGAGTATTGTTCTTCTCTCCCGGCTTTAAGCAGTCTATGGAGGCCCCCTCTCTGTTTGAGACCTGGGCATCATCCAAGAGGGCTCTGTCAGAGCCCAGCTCCAGCTCGGTGAGTTTCTGGGATGGTGATGGGCCCTGAGTGATACTGAGTTCTGAGTCCCACAAGTCACTGCTGTTGTTGCTGCCGATGGTGCTGGCCAAGCCTGAGTAATGCTCTGGGACTCCCAAATCATTTCCACTTGGAGCAGGAATGAACCCCAGCTACAATTGGATTCGTATGGTCTGGACGGCTGACAAGAACCCCTCTCATCATCTAGATGTATGGTAGCTCCCCCATCAGGCAGAGGACTCTGGTGCTCTTTTGTATTTGAAGAAGATTGGACTGTTCCCCTGAAGAGATGTTATCACTGCAAGGCTCAGTAACCATGAACCTGTGATCCACTCTTACCCTGTGAGCAGGGATTTCAACTCCCTTACAGCTAAAAGAGGAATAAGGAGCATTAACTTTGTACAGGGACTATGCCACAGAGGGGGAATTGGAAAGAAGGAGGAGGAAGAGGGATGATATTCTTAGCACTGTCAATGCTGCTGCACTCATAAAACCTTTGCTTTATCTCTCCCAACAATCAGTCTAATTATGTTCATTGGAGGAGTCCAATTAATCCTCCATTGTCAGCCGGTGGCTAAGTGTTTCTCAACCCCTCACACTGCCACACACAGACACAGTGGAATCTGCAATTAACACTACCCAAATTTATTTAGCGCCACTTGCCTCAGCTTCTGACTCCCTCCAATTATGCCTAATCAATTCCACTAGGAGGTGGCGGGGGAGCGGGGCACTGGGGAGGTCACTGTCATTTGCTGCGACAAACCCCTCTGCGCCACCCAAAGGCCAGACATGTCAGTGAGGTTGTCATGTGGCAAGACATGCAAGCGATCCTCACTGAATAGCTAACTAATACCCCAGCTGCCCTGCCCATGGTGCCTCCTCTTGCTCCATTGTTGGTTTTAATTGAAAGACTTGTGATATAGACTAAAGGTGGCAGCACTTGGCTTTCAAAGCCCTCTGGACAAACATGCCAGGACCTGGCCAAGCCTGGACACTTCCCTAGCCTCCAGGCTGGTAATTAAATGACCACAGACTGCAATGTGCCACTAGAGCCTGCCTGATGAAACTAGTCCTGTCTATTCTATGAAAATTGTTCTAAATACATAGTGGGTTCAAGCAAAGGCTCCACACGAAGACGAAGTAAAAAACAATGGTATTGCAATGAGTACTAATGGAAATGTTTACAGATAAGTGCATAAGTGTCTCGGAGAATACATTTTGTCAATTTCAAAATCAATACAAATTTAACTATTTTGCAATCTGTTTTCTACTTGGTGATGTTATTCCAACCTTTGATTTACTCGACTTATCACTGTAGTGAGATTTTTCTGCTTTACTTGTTCACCAACTTTGGCAATGATTTCAGCTTCAACTGAAAATACTTGTGAAGAGCCAGTGGCAAAATATACATTTATGTCTCTTTCATTTCTCTTCACGCCATCTGCTTAACCTAAATACTGTACCTGTTGCAGGAAATATAAACACCCAGTTCCCCCACCAAAATAAGCAAACATGAATCAATAATGCTGTATTACCCTGAACTATGACCTATTGTTTATGTTGTTATTTTTCTCTCTCCTTAATGTACAAATGTGGACAGCGACAGCTAGCTTCAAAATGACCCAAGTGGAATGGTCTGAAATGTAGTGCTTTATTGAACTGAATCTGACTGTGGAGATATTCTTGTTATTGTGCTCACCTTCCGTACATCCTGTATGGTACACAAGAGACATGTGCTTCCGCATGTTTGCAGCACGTGGGTTAGCATATTCAGTCGCTGTATGCTTATGTCTCATGTGTCACCTGTATGCATATATACAAGCACGTTTTTGCGGCATGTCAATGTATGAAATTTTATGTGCTCACTCATGCAAACATTTCCACATTGTGTCTGTGTGAGTGTGGATGTGTTCACTGCCCAAGGCTAGCAGGCAGGTTGGCCTCCCTCAAGGTAGCTTTTTGCCCCAGTGCTGTCAAACCAAAGCCCCACAGTGAGCAAAGACACTGGGAAGTCAAGCCCACTGACTGGAATAACCATGTTACAAACCCGCCGTAAAACGCCACTAATATTTAATGCCTTGCTGTCAGGTCTGAAGGGCACAGGCACATGGAGGAACTGTGCAGCCAAGTGTGTGTTCCTCTGCAAGGCTGACTGAATCTGACTGAGCAGAGAGAAAATCTGAACAAGGGTTTGTGTGTCTGTGTGTTTACATGTGTGCTTCTAGCTGCAAAAAAAAAAAAAAAAAAATCTTGATTTGCCCGATATGCAAACCTCACAACCATTTTTTTTGTTTTTTTTTTTTTAGCTCACAGCATTAATATTTTCACTGAGCCATGTCAGCTTCTGCAGACACAGAGCAATGCTTCCTCACCACAGAACAGCCGGTGGCAAGTCCCATACTAATCCATGGGGTGTATCAGGTGATGGAGGCATCACCGGACCTGATAACATCGCAATGTCTCTGGCAGGATAAGGTTGAAGAGGCACCTAGTGGGTGAGGCCAGGCTAATGGCAGCAGATATCAGATCATGGCCTGTCACTTTATAAACCCTGGGCTTGTGTAATCCCCCGATAATAGATACATTTAGAGCCAACGATGCTGCTGAAACTGTCAACATGCCAGGCATTGTTTAATCTAATGAAAATCAATGTCAGAGGTGACGTGTGTGTACGCAGTGTCTGTATGTGAAATAGATGCTGTGTGTACTGTATATATGCTTGCATGCATATCGATGTGCAAGTGTATACCTGCATCTGTGAAAACATGCAGGTCCATATGAATCTGCATCACGTGTGTGCAAGTCAGGTTTGAGTATGTGTCTACAAATGCTGCTTGCGTGTGTGTGTGTGTGTGTGTACGTGGGTGTGTGTGTGCATGCCCGTCTTGACCCGAGTGCCTGGCTGTGGTAATCCTCCAGTGTAGCGTATTACTTTCATGCCGACAGCAGTTTAAGCACAGAGCCCCCTGCACCGGTGCAGTCCAAACACAGGCACCTTGGGATGCCTTCCACTTAAAACAAGCAGTTGGAGCGCATTAACATTTCAAGGTATTATTTCAAACGTGGGGGGAAATTGCTGATGAATATTTCATGTGCTCCAGTACGAGTCGCATGTATCCCTCTGTGACTGCGGCAGTGTCGGAGGTCGGGGGTTGGCGGTTTAGGGGATGCTGGTGAAAACGAGACCCGTGGCAAGTGACCTGGGCATTTGTAGTGAGATTGTTGTGTACAATGCTGCTCTACATCAGTGTCAGAAGAGACTCCACTTTGAAGAGCAATTATACTACTATTACCAGCTCATTAATTAAACTGAAAGCGGCCAGGCTAATTCAGCCTTGTGACCCTGTAGAACGTGCTCACAGCTCGCTGCACCGCTCACATATTATCCAATCAGTAGTGCAACAACACCCTGCTAATTGGTGATGCTGTTATGTGCACGGCTCAGTGTCCAGATCGAGTCTGGCCTTTGACTTCAATAACACGTCACGCCTTACAATTACTTTCTGATATTTCCCACAGTGTGCTAACCAATAAAGTGAAAATACTGCAAAAT
Organism: Chaetodon auriga; assembly: GCF_051107435.1. Lineage (NCBI taxonomy): Eukaryota > Metazoa > Chordata > Actinopteri > Chaetodontiformes > Chaetodontidae > Chaetodon > Chaetodon auriga. The sequence continues at coordinate 7,536,322 of NC_135078.1, forward strand.
GCTTTTGAAAGACTCTTTGGAGTATCACTCTGAGTCAAACAAAAGTTTCATTTCAATATGAATAATGCCGCCTTTGAAATACTGACAACTACTACTACTCACTAGAAGTCCTCACAGGTCTACCTGAACCTAACCCGATATGGGGCCCATACAGGTTCAGATCCATGTTTTATTTGGTCAGTCGGGTCAGGGTTGGGTCCCATTCTATTACTGTAGGTCCCGGTCTGCTTAACATGTGCAATACCCGAGGGGATCTGAGAAGACCCAGCTGTGATCAGGCATCACTGATCACAGTGGGAGCACTGTGTGTGTGTGTGTGTGTGTGTGTGTGTGTGTGGGTGGGTGTGTGTGTCAGTGTGTGAAAGTTGTAAGTCAATGACAAGAGCCACAACAGACTCCTCTTTAAGAGCTCAGATAGATAGTAATGCTAACGTTAGCAGCTATGGCAATGAGCGAGCGTCAATGAACAGTCGAAGTTATCCTTATTATACTTGAATTAACAAAACTGCAAAGTTGATTGTAAATGAGTCGCATTTGTCATCCGTCACTGTGACAGTATCTGGACTTTAAAGATGAAATAATGTGTGAATAAGCCATGCCATTTCAATCAGCGAGAGAGCAATAACAGAGAGCCTGGTTGTATTTTAGGTTCTTGCCAGCTTTCAAATTATAAACAGGTCTGGTTCAGTTCCAAGTAGTACATTTATGAGTGTTTTTGGGTCCCGGCGTGAATTTATGGACAATGAAACCTCTACTGTGCACATAAAATAATAAGATAACACAAGTCCTGGGCTATCTTACACAAACTGTATTTTCTGAATATCCAAATTTTGAGCCTGATAATAAATAGATTAGATTAGATCAACTGTGCTGCCCTACTAAGTGAACCTGTGACTCGAAACTGAACATACTGCACGCTTCACACCCATATGTACTGAGAGTTCCACCCCTTGGGCCATCTCCTCCCCTCAGGGCCTTGGGACAAACCCTGACCCTCTTCTCTGCAAGGGGTCAACCACGAGAACCATACCCCCTTCTGGATCCAGCTCCTCAGGGACAGCTAGGGGGCGTGTCAACTCCCAGTCTGCCACTTCAACCCCCCCCCCCCCCGCCGCCGCCGCGGGGTGTACATGCTCTAATGTGCAAAAGCAATCATTCTTACCTGCCCCTACACCCCCACCTCCCCTCTCTTTGTTTTGCAAATGGCCTCTCCCACATCATTTTACATACACACTCCAACCACTGAGCTCTGGGGACAGTCCAGGAAGTAATTGTGGCTTTTGTGCTTGTAGCACCCCCCTCCCGCCCCAAAAGGAGCCGCACCCCCTTGTCAGCTGTCATCATATAACTGCCTGCAGACCCAGGGGCCTAATGACAGGATCTATAGTACATGAAAACACAATTATAGCCCTTGGTTCAATTGCTACTGTGTGAATGGCCTTTAAAAGAGGAAAAAGGAACCAAACACATGCTGCCCGCTCAAAGGCATATAAGTCTGAACAATGTCCCCTAAATCACTACCCATTAAAATGTACAGAGCCTCATTCTGAGGCTGAAATTTTTAATTGCACCCTGTTTAAGCAACTCCCCCTGCATGATATGCTTATTACAGCACACGCTTGGCGCAAAGAGATTTTTGACTGATATGGATACATCTGACCTTGTGTGGCGGCGCGACTTGCTTTTTTTAATGAGCTATGAGCGACGGCGCTGGCACATGCAACCCACATGAGGTGTTCCAGCGGCATTTCATTATCTCTGACGATGTTGTTTTCATGGCAATATTTTGCAGCCACATTAAGCATGCATTACAAGGCGCTGCAGGAAACATGTTGATGGAACCTGCATAAGATCCACCGCCTGGGCTCAATATTGCAAACCCTGACATACTTTACATTAAGCAGTCAAAATGGCAGAAGAGGAGAGGAAAGGCCTCCCACCATCTTTTTCAAATGGGAACAGTGACCCCCAATGGATGATGCGATGCAATCGCAAAGGGTTAACGCAGCATCATCCACCACCGCCTCATGCAAATGGCTGCAATGTCTCTCTAATGCAGCAGGGGTCAGTGTTGTATCATGGCAAAACTCAAGAGTGAGAAAGAAAAGGAAAGCTGTGGCTGCAAAGATCACATCTGTCTCAGTGACACGACTAATCCCATTTAATCCGTCTCAGTTAATGTCCAGCTTTGCTAGTTGCCAACCCCCCCAGGCACAGGGCTATGACAACAGGAGCAGGGGCCTCAACAGATCCCATTAATGTAGTGACCCTAATGGACTAAAGTGACAAAGATGACACTTAGTGTCTTAAACATACAGATGCCACCAAGCAGGCAAGCACTTACACGGACACACACAAAAATCTACACACACAAAGAAGCTCATGTGCTTAAACATACAGATGTACATGTGAGTATACACACGCGAAACCATAAACCTCACCGAAGAACACACACAGACACGACATGGAAATGAGATGCACACACGTTGAAACACACATGCAAAAACACATTCTTCAAGCCAAGCAACAATTAAACTGAATCTAATTAAACAGGTGCTAATTGAAGCATTAATTAACTAAACCAAATTGATACAGCTTTGACAAGGGGAGAATGAGGCATTTGTAAATAACTGTGGAGAACAATACAAGTGGAGCGTAGCAGCCTAGTGCAGGAACACATCAGGGTACTGCCTGGCCCCTCTATTGTCTTTCCTCCTCTCAGGCCTGTCAAAACACACAGGCCTCCAAACAAAGGACCTCTCACAACTACAGGAGGCTTCTCTTCTCAGTAAAGGCTCTGGGCTGCCACCCACTTCCATTCTACCTAACAAACACCAGATCCCTTCATCCTTAAAGCCTCCCATGTAGCCTCCCACAGCACAGTGCACCAAACGGCTGTCAGCCTCTGGACACAGAGCCAGTCAGGAAACCTGACCCTGACAGTGATGAGGTACAGTCCTGCTTCTAGGGTTGAACTGATACATGATTTCAAAGGCCAATACATGATCTTGTACTGAGGTTAGAATTTTGCTCTGATATTCAGGATTGCACATCAAGTGTTCCTCTTGAAGCCAAAAAGGTACAAGAATTCAGTGTGTTGCCAGATTTTTTGATAATAGTTAAAACAGCCGAAACACTAACAGCACATTCATCTCTCACAGATCACATATGTGACTCACTGTGTCTAACTAAAGCTTGAATAAAAGGCAAGCACAGATTGTTTTTGATTTGTTTCCATTTTAGTAAATGTCCCACTGCAACAGTGATTCAACACACTTCATGACAGCTTTCAGATTTGCAGACACCTACTGCCCTTTTGATGTTTCCAGGGATGATTTCTCTGGTACACAGGAAGTAGTCAAGGAAAAAAACGCCACCTATAGAACCTTTGTATATACAAGGAAACATGATGTCATATTAATGATCACACTGCACAAAAGACAAGCAGCCTTTTCAAAAACACCACAGCAACTGAGATCAAGAGCAAACACACGCAGATCTCACATTTCAAAATGTCACATGAGAGGATGAAAATCTTATTGCACTTTAATGCAAAGACATATCAAGCACTATTTCTCAGGAAAAAAAATCTGATATCGGCCACTATCTACCAGCGTCTTCTTCATATCGGTCTGAAGTGACATGAAAGGCAGCACAATCTGAGGATCTGGGCTGAGCGACCTCATTTCTAACACTTTGTTCTCTGTTCCCCTGAACTGTGGTGCTCAGTGTCTGTTAAAGGTTCCTCTGGTTCAAAGCCACAGTGTGCTTCCTATGACACGTCAAGTCAGAAGAAGATTCTGAAAGGACTTTTATCGTTAAAAGCCATTTTGACACACTCAGTTACGGTTTTATGACCTTCTGTGCGTGATAGTCTTTCTTTTTACATCTATTTAAGACCTCTGTGATTGGCCTGTTTGTTAAAGGCATTTCCCAATAAATCTGACTTCACATGACTTGCAGCTCATGACTTGTGCTTACACAAAGCTCTTGCAGGCTCCAGAGATTTCCTGCGACACACATTTCTGAACTGCTCCCTAAACATTACTGTAATATAAACCACAATGATACTGTAAATCATAAAGCACGAGGTGTAATAAAGTGTCTCTCCCTGCTGTCTGCTCTAGTTAAACATCTACCAGGGGCAATACATCTGTTGCTATAGCTACAGATTCTCCAGCAGGTGCAAAACTGGAATATGATGTAGCCTGGGAGGTCCCACTTTAATAAATTACATAAAAAAAGAAAGTAATCACAACTAGCCAGCTACCAGGCACAGAGAAATAATAATGCCCTAACAAATTTATTATGGCTAACATTTGCCTCCTGAGTCCGAAACCTAATGACTGCACTGAACAAAAGTCTGCACCCAAATGCAAGTCCAAAATTAAAAATTGCTCTAAAATAACGCTCTTACCTCTTACAGCAATATCAGATAGGCCGACTGAGTATATCCAGGAGGAGTCTCTCCTTACCTAGTCCAATCCCAGCATGCAATAGCCCCACCTCCAACAGAGCATGACTTTAGATCCCTGCTAATTTAATGTTCCCAGAGCTAATTGTCCCCAGAGTCGTTGCTCTGAAGCAGCCCTGTTGTATCTCAATGACTACGGCTTGTTAAAAGTGATGGGACGTGTGTGTGTGTGTGTGTGTGTGTGTGTGTGTGTGGACCTGCAGTACACCAACCAGGCCAAACACCTTACATGGCCTGACATTAATCACTGTGCACTGTCCCATGCAATATTCACCTGGCTAAGCGCAGGGGTTGTCTGGGTTCGGCCGGTCTTTGTCATTCTCTTCCCTTTATTTCCACTTCTATTTCGGTCTCTCTCTGCTTGTCTAAGCTGCGGCTGTGGTCGTGAGTGAAGAGGAGGAGAGGGCTAAATATTTCTGGAGGTAATCTATTGTTGTTCCCATTGAATTTTGAGATTGCTGCTGTTGATCACTGCCTCATTTACAGTGTAAACAGCGTGCTTTTAATGCATCAATCTGTCCATCTGCGGAGCCTGAATCCCTTTTGACAGAGCAGTCATAAGTTAACAAGGAATACCTGCCACCTCTGAGTTTACCGGCTCACCAGATCCCACCCTCTGGGCCCAGTTCAGATTGGGACCTTGTTCCAACTCCAAACAGTCCCCTGGGACTGGAGCAGGGGACGTGAAATCCTTCTATGCCCTCCCCTACTTCCATTGCAACACCAGTGGGACTGTTCCCTCATCCTTTCCCAGCCTTCCTCTGGCGTGCCAGGCAAAGTCAACAGGACCAGCCCCAGTGGAAACCCATGGGGACAAGTTTGGCTCCTCACACTAAATTCACTGTGGTCAGGCCGTCTGCTGAGCAAAAATAGACAGCATTTAGGAAACTTAAAAACACTCACAGAGAAAGGTGCACACTCCCAGACCCTTATTCATAGAGGAAAATCATCTCAGGGAAGGGTAGATACACGTCTACTGACCTTTTCACCAAAAATCTGGTATGTGCCAGTTTCACCCTCATCATTTCATCAGCAAACATACATTTTTCAGTTCTTTTTCTATTATCTACTGGAAGTTTATGTCACTTGGATTTTGGATTTCAAAAATTCTCTTTTCAAAAGATACTCTTCGAATGCAAACACGACTGCACTTGTGTTCGACAATTGGAGCAAACACTTCATGCAAAAAGCCTTGTTTGTAAGCCAGAAATGAATAGAGCTGTATTATTATTATTTCAACATTTATTATAGTGATATATTAGCTCAGCACTAAACATTCTCTGTCTGATCTCTGTTCTAATTAGCCAGCTTTACAGTCCTCTGCTGGGAGAATATTTCTTATTTATGTCATTTTCCTGCTACCATTGTATATGCTGTGCTGGAGACTCATCAAATGCTCCTGTTATTCCTCGGTTGCCATTGAAGTTAATGAAGACATAAATAACTCATTTCAAACATTCCTAATTTGTAGTTTTTCTGTATATTTAAAGCAAGTCCATCTAAAATAAGACGTCTTTGATTTAAAAAAAGTGGCCTTTTACTTGAGTCATGATTAGCCCTGGCTTGTTAAAACCACATGAGAAAAATAATGTGGTCTTGATAAGGTTAGTGGTTCAAGTCTCTGGGACGGCTGAGTAGTACTTTTGGAGGGTAAGTAATTGTCTTCATTACATAAACCACTGCTGTTGCGGTGCCCTGCAGCAAGGCTAAAGTGGTCTAATGGACATATATGAGTGTGTGCCGGAAAAAAGGACCTTTTCCTCAATTAAAAAAAACATGATAATATTGAAATTATGAAGCACAGAGAAATGAACAAGTCTAGCTTGAAAGCCTACTCGAGCTGCAGTCAATGTTTATGCAGCCCACTTTGCCTTCCTGTGCATTTTCCAGTGCTTCATGTATTATGCTACGCAATCACGAAGGGTTTCAAGTCAAGAAAGGCCTTTTTGAAACAGAAAACGCACTCTGCTTAAAAGGCAGCGATCATATTTCATCTACTATCTGGAATTTCTACTGTCAGCAGTCAATTTATCAGTGTGTGTGTGTGTGCGTGTGTGTGTCATATCTATTTTCCTTTTCAATAATCAGGTGCCTAATTTTTTGAATGAAACTATTTGTACTGTCATTCATCTCTCTCCCTCTCTCGCACAGGTATGTGTGTTCATCTGCTGACTCGTCTTTGATGTGCTGAGGACAATTACCTGCCGTGTGATCATGCATACATGTTCAACTTACAAGCAGCTAATTAATTGATCTGTCAAGGTCTATTACAAGTCATGTTCCTCCACTCATCTGTCTTTTCTCCTCTGCCTGCACTCTCACACGCAGCGCGCCTGCAGACGCCGCTGCAGCGTACCTCATCATCCGCTCATCTAATAACGCTCTTTGTTAAATTGCAGCGTTAACCTGGTAACGGGAGTAAAGGCCTACCACTTACAAGCTTTCCAACTCCATAATTACATCAAGGAATTCACATTTTAGGGCTGATCTCATTACAAGTGCAACATCAGATGGTGTTTCAGTTCCTCCATCAACCACAACATCATAAGTAGATAATCAGAAAGTGAGCAAAAGGTTTGAGTCTCAGGATTTGAAAAAAGCCACATGCAACTTTGCGTTGTGGCGGTACTGATGATGTTTTAATATACCCTGCGCAATCTGACTTCTGCTGCAACAACAAGAAATAGGACATTTTTGACTTAAGGTAAGTCAGCAATACTAAACCGCAGCTCAGCGACGAGCCCAGAATGACTCAGGTGGAGAGGATTCACCTTGATCTCCAGTTTAAATGAGCTGGAAGCAGGGTTAGCCAGGAGAGAGATTGTCTGCCGGGCGTCTCCTGAGCCGAGCTGCGACCGCTCAGCGTCGCTGCTCCCCAGATAACAGCCAGCCTACCGTTATCAGTCATCCTGATCGCCCGCCTGTTACTACTGCCCCATTGCCGATGGGCAGTGGTGCTCTTGTGTCTATCGCAGCTCTTAGGCTGCCCCTGAACCATGTTCAGTGCACTGTTAATGCCCTGGCTAATCTGATCTGTCTCCAGCTGGCTTACTGCTCATAAACACACGCAGATATGAAGAAGGGGAAGTAATCCTGAAGCAGCTACAGTATGACAGGGGCATGCAGGAGCCTGGCTTCATGTCCACAGGCCGGCCTGATAGTGAGGGGGTCCCCTGAGGGGGAGGAGGGCTGGAGCACAGTGTCCAGAGACATTTTCCTATATGACATTGTTAGTAGGGAGTGTGCAGCACAGGGTAAAGCACTGCACTAATGGACAGGGATGGTGATGTGATGTGCATGTGTAGCTATCAGCGTGTTGTTTGAGCAAGTCAGCATTATGTGTTATTCATGATCCCCATTTGAAGCATATTGAAGGTCAGAGCCTTGTTGTGGTTGCTGGGTATCTTCCAGCAGGGAATGACTGATAAAAACAACCACGCAGGTCAGACTGCTGTATTGGTTTATGAACATTGGCCTTGATAGAAATAATAATGAGCTACAAGGTTAATGGCGTGATGTATTTACTTGAGTAAGGGAGCTAACTTACTGTGTTTTTGGTGGAATTTACTTGTAGCTTCATCCAACAAGGAGGTGAGGTGACAAAAATTGATCCTTTAAGGGTTTACTCATGCATTTAAAAGAATTTCAACAGTATGATTGTCAGTGCTGTTTCTTAATCAACCTTTCCAGAAATAAAAATCAACTGAACCTGTGTAACATTTGCTTCACTTTGGCACATAGTTTTGGTACAATCTCCTGGGCCCGGTTCAAACAACAGAAGTACTGGCATTCAAAACCATCTCCAAACACCATGTGGTCCCTAGACCTTGGTGTGCACACAAACACACACACACACACACACACACACACACACACACACACACACACACACACACACACGATGCTCGATCACACCTGAAGTCCTGTTGAGTCCTCTAATTAGATCAAGTGCTGCACCCCTGTGACAAACTCTGCTCTGACACCACCTCACCTGTCCTCCAGTGAGCTTCTGGCACCCCGGGGTGCCCCGAGGAGACAACACATCACCTCGCCTGTGGATCATAGTGTGCGACATACACTAGGAATGCCTCCTCTGGCTGGAGACACAGCAAAATGGAAAGAAATACGGACGGGGAAAACTAAGCAGGACACATGAGACACATGAGCTGCTCATTTTGGAGGAGAGCATCCTAAAAGAATCCACACAGTACATATTAGTGTATTCTATCAATTGGATCAGTCATACTGTGTAAACATCTGCTTCAAAGCCCAGATGGCTGCTCTGTGCTGCCCTTTTCTCACAGTTACGACAAAACTCTTTATTTATGTGTGCATCCATCTGCTTCGTGTTTGTAGGATAAAAGGATCTTCACTACGTCCTCATTGATGCAAGTAGGAGCAAATGTGTACATGGTATTCTTAAGTTAACTTGCCAGCAAAGAGAACTGTGAATACTAAACAACCACATGACTGCGATAGAATCCGTGGGCGTTGTTGCCAAGGACGTTTTCTGTGGCAGATAAAATCCACAAAGGGCTGCTCATCGAAGCCCCATCCTTCTGGAAGCGGATGCGTTTTATATGCATGGGATCCCATCTATCAGAGACACTTAGCGCATGAAAATATCACAGCGGTTGAGGACAAAGTAAGAATAGATAACTCGATTTATTGCTCTCTCCTTTGCTTTTCGACTGCGTGCATTTGCTCTTACATCGTCACTCCAGAGCCACAAAAACAAAATGAAGCGTTGATGTTAAACTTTCGCTGCTGCTGTGATCACTGCAAACCATGCAGGGAAACAGAGCTGCAATTCCTTGATATGTTCAGGACGGAACAACCGAGGCTCATAAACACACCAAAAGTGGTAAACAGCAGTGAGTGAGACTGCACTCAAAAACAGTGAATCCATCAACACCTCCGTCCCACAGCACAAGAACCGGAGGAATGTGCCTGCATTTGTAAGGATAAACAGGAATGAAGGCAATCGCTCCCACAAAATGTTTTCATGGGGCAGGTTGGCCCGCAGGCACGGCAACATGTTGGTTTGGTGGTGCTGTAATGTAAGTTTTGTTACCACACATGAACAAATTCCTATTTGGCAACAAGTTATAAATAATATGGTGGAAGCAGTTGGGTGTGGGATAAAAAGCAGTGGGAGTGGGCATGTGTGGTGGTAAGAAACAGGCCTGCTCAAACACAAACTCAACTTAGAACTAAAGCAGCAAGGATCCATTCAGCTCTCTATATGTTTATGGAAAGGTGCAGATCGACTGTTTCATATTTCATAGAGTTACCCAGAATTTAACTATGCAACACGATCATGCCACCAGTCTCATCTGCACTGTGATTACGACTGAAAATGGGTGTTTCCCACAACATGTGAACACAGCATAATGGTTAGTTCGCAAAACAGTAATAATGCAGCTGGGAACTTGGAGTTTTCGTTGTGTATCAAAGGCTTTAATTCTCAGCTCGCAGGGCAGGTTAAGAGATATTTTAGCTGCTTGATCTCAGACGAGACAGTCAAACATTGCTTCAGCCAGATACTGAGATTAAAGCAAGCAACTGGTACAAGAAAAAAGGGGAAAGGATTGGAAAGTTTAGAATTGAAGGAAGGGCAACAGGGACCCTCCCGGCAAAGGTAACCGGCAGTACTTTATGAAATCAGTCCAGCTGGAAAGGGAGACATCGCCAATTATCTACGGATCACAGGAATGAGGTATTTTTTTTTTAGACTTGAGAAAATACATGGGGTCATTGTGTCTTAACCACTCCAGTAAGCCATAGACAAACTCTCCCTGTAAGCTGCTGCAAGGTGCTGAAGAGACATTCATGGCAACAGCTCACTGACACATAAGCCTCTGCTGATAAACACCACATCACTGTGGTTTGAGCGTCGAGTGTCACATCAGTGAGAAAATAAACATTTTGCTCGGCTTTCCTCAAAATATACTCAGATTTGTGGTTTGGCTGAGGGCAGTAAATTCACTACAAACTGACAGTAGGTGCATTATTGATGTACCTCCAGGACATTCTTTCAAATTGCACCAAGGATGCACAAATGACAAATAAAAAGACGTAAGATGTAGCTATGCGCTCATTCAATATGCAGTAATATCACTTGGGAAGCGCAGGAGACACAGGATCAAGTGTTTCAAATTAAAAATACAGCTTTTTTTTTTTTTGAATTGCTTATTATTCATTCCAGGGACAAACAAATATCTCACTGCTGATGGGTAGAAACATTAAAAAATAAGAAAAAAATAATGAAAATGAAAAAAGCTTTAGATCTCCTGTGGCTCAGAGCTGCTTTCATGATCTCTCATATTAATCTCCTTGGGAGCATGAGTAGTAACTCTTCAGATGCAGTTACTGTAAAACATGAAATCCAGCTTCGGTCTTCACAGGACAGCAGCAGTTTGTTGATATTGCGGAGTTATTATCTGGACTGGAATGTAGATCGGGTTCAGTAATTGCGGCCAATTGCACTTGCGCTCTGGATAAGAGCATCAGCTAAATACATATTTCTAACTGTCTCTTAGCAAACTAAATATCACAGCCAAACTCATTTTCAGCCATGTTAACTTCCTCAGGAAATCTTATCTAAGAGAGATATTTTTGTCTGTGGAGGAGGCCTCCGGGCTACATAGCCTCATTATTTAGTTTGGCTTCCTGACTACATTTCCCCTCTTATCCTCAACAGCACTATGGTGGATCTTGGCCTCGGACAGGAGCATAAAAACATCCGCCCATTTAAACAAACTGTTAACACGTAGATGGGCTATCTCACTGGGACAGACTCGGAGTCTGTGGGCTCAGCAGTGCGCTTTGAGCCGGGGATATTGGCAGTTCTCTATCTGCATAAACAAACAGAAAACCACTTCTGCAGTCATGAAGGAAAACAAGAAAAGGATGGCAGGGTAAACCCACCTGAGGGCAGCAGGGCTCATCGCGGCTCATGTATACAAGTCACATATATCGCCCTTCACTGGGGTCCAAACGCTGTTTGACTGACGCGGTACAATTCTTCCCCTATGCACTGTTTGAACTGCTTCTCTCTTTTCTTTCACCAAGCGAACAACATAAAACACCATGATCTCAAACAAGGACAAAACTTCCATCGTGCACCTACAGTACAGTCCGTGCATCAGTGTCCCCACCTCTGTATAAACTGCTCAGATGTCCTGCAGTGTCACCGCTGTGCCAAACATCCTGCAGTATTCCATTCAAAACTGCTTTTGCTTAAAAAAAGCAAACAAGCTGCACTCACCTTCAAGCAAATATATTTGCAAATAGACTCATGTATGTGGTATCAAAAGTGATAAGTGGTAGTCCATCGTGGCACCACAGTTTTCACTCGCAACACTTAGTAGGGAAAAGTTCCTCGCCGACAATCCAAAAAAGCAAGCATAAAATCAGCAAAGGAGCATGTTAAACATCATTACCAATGCAGAAGCCAAAATGCAACAGATAAGTCCCTCAATGACTGGCACCTACTGAAATACAGGAAGATAAAACCATCAAAAAGTCACAGCAGTGGGAGAAAGGAAGTTAGTGCCAAAGTCACCACCAACCACAATGTGACAAACATCATTACTGACTACAAAAGCCTGGACTTAAAGGGCAACAATGAAATCAGGCAAATGTTCCAGAACAGTGTTAGACACAACATTTTCAAAACGAGTGGGACAATAAAAAGTCAGATTCAGACCGCTCGAACTGGGCTAAAACTCCTCATGACAGCCTTCAGCAGATGGTGCTCACAAAAGAAGCGATAGAAGAAGATGATTTTATCCAGTGCTGAACGGAGAGATGTGATTTGATGATGCACTGATAGAAAGGACCGAAGTGATGACAAGCTCAGCAATGTGGGACAAAGTCCCTGCCAACACCAGAATAAGCAAGGTCACATCTGACATGCTGGAAAGGGAACTACCTGTTAGACGGATGGAAAGTATGTGTCTGTCCTGATTTTTAGGGACAGCAAAGAAGTGGAACTAGATGCTACCTGAGCAGCTGATTGGCTCCTCTGCCTTTATGGCCAAGACAGCGCAGCAGACACGCCCTACATTTGCATAATTCTTAAAAAAAACTAAAGCCGTGGCGGCGGACGCACTGACCATTTTGTTCTTCTTGGAGTACGTCTTCTTCAGCAGCCTCTCGTTCATCCTCTCCTGCTCCCGCTGGGCGTGATGGAGGAAGCCATTCTCCAGGGGATCCACCGCGGGCTGGACGTTCTCCTCTTCCTCCACCGCCTCCTCGTCTTCCCTCTTCTGCCGCTTCGCCACCTTTTTCTCCTTCCAGCGCTCCTTCTTCTCCTGTGTCTTCACGACTCCGGACTTCTTCTGTGGGGAGAAGAAGAGTGTTAGAAATGGAAAAAATGAGAACGTGTGCCTGAGGGAAAGATGAGAAACATCCACATGATATGAGCAGTTTGGGTGGCCCATGGGGACACAAATAAAACCCTGCTATAGTCGATTGAGGCAGTTTTAGAAAATGCCATATAGTCTGTTTCACACAGCCATGACATGCATCCTTCTTTGATATTTTTACTTTGCATACGTACTCGAACACATAACACTCAATGCCACACAGACATGGGAGATTGTGTCTCAAGGACTGCCTTAAAATCCTTGAAGCAATTGTACACGAAGTGATGACAAGCACATGAAAAGGCACACTTCAAGCTGCCTTTGAACGAGAACAAGGCAGACAGATATCTAGATGGATCGACAGAGCGGTGGGAGACGGATGTGGAAAAGAATGGCGGGAGGGTGTGCCGCAGCTGGCGAACAGTCCAGCGCGCAGCCACTTTCACTGGTGGCTTATACAGAGCAAGCAAACACTCGAGCAGAGAGCGGCGACGCTCACTCTCTCTCTCTAAAGTCATCTTTAATCCTGTCAACAGCAGAACAATGCCTTACTGGAGCCTATAATCACTTTATGGCTCAGATATAATGAGCTTATGATATGAAGTGCTGCTTTAACACACACTGGAGAAAATACAGTTGCTCTACACTTACACTATGACCAAGCAATTTCCCCCTTTAACTAATCGTTCCTTTCATGCTTCCGTTACGGCCTGTATGGAATTGGTGTTTGTTTATTGGAATTCAAACACCATTTGTTGCTGCCTTGGATCTTAACTCAATGGCTTTTCGTTGCCCCCTCCCCAAGCTCACCTCCCGACCAGTATTTCACACACAGACCAAAATGACCTCAGGTTACTAATACTAGTGACCGCTGTTTGCTTCATTCCAGCTGCTGTGAGGGCACAAAATACTAATAATTAATGATTTCAAGCACCAGGAGAACATGTCTGCATGTGCAAGCGTCCATAATTCCCTGTGCTATGGCACATCACATGGCCTTAGGCAGCATTCATGTCATATTGGAGTTACCATAATTACCAATGTTACATAAATGCCAGTCTACATCCACGTTGTAATAATGATTCAATATCTTCAATAATTAACGATTCAACAACTGAACACTGATGCCTAACGTCAGCCAGAGTGTCACTGAATGTAATTGAACCCTCACCTTAAACTCTATAAATATTCAAATTACACTCCTGGGCATCCATGGAGTATTGCTAGCAAACTTTATGTCAGTTTTAAGGTTTTAGGCCCACTACAAATGATCAGCAGCAGAGTGACTTTGTGCTGGGGTTGTTTTTCTATCAAGACAATTAAGACACCAAATCTAGCAGAACCTGCACAACCCAGACATGACACAAGCGATCTGTGTCTGGCTTCAGAACACCACTACACCACATTAAAATCCTGCCAAAAGGAAAACTATAGCGTGGCTGAACGTTAGTCACTTTGGGACTTTTCATGCGCCGTAGTGTTCAATATAACTGACTGGCACCGTCTTGATGTGAAAGCCTGAAAGTCGTAAAAATCTTCCCCAGTGCTACCTTCCATCCATCCTCCCATCTCACATGACATGACATGAACACAGCATTAGTCATAGAGCCGAGCTCAGACTGAGCTGTAGATGCACTGGCAGTGTGGGCAAAGTTAAGGACGTGGCAAACGTAATACGGTGAGCAGGCACATCTGTCTGACGCACATCTGCCAGTGTGTGGAAAACACTGCTAGCAGCCTGCCAGCCTGCCTGCTTGTGTGTCTAGTGATTGAATTGTATCCTCCTCCTGGGCTTCTGCTACCTCTTACTTCCAGATCTCATCAGGCCCGAGTGGAGCGGTGACTCGCCGCTGCTTGGTAAAGCCTGTCGGTGGAGATCGCTGTGTGTCTGAACAGCACAGGACGACCGCCGCCGCTTGAAGCAGCGTGGAGTTCAAGGCCGAGGGCTGCAAGCTCACGTTTCAACATCTGTTCACAGCCAGCAGCGCCCAGGCCGACTGCAGTCAGCTCAGTGCTCCATATGAATAATCAAATTATTGGCTCCAAGGGTGGGAGGTTAGCAGATGGCTCGAGCATTAGCCCCATAACTGCTAATGAATGACACCTTCCGTGACAAAAGGTGTTCGTGTGTTAGGCTCTGCAAGAAACTGCCTATGGAAAGGAGGAAGGCTTCACGACAAAAAGAAAAGTCCAGGGAAAACTGAACGAAAAGTTCATTAGACACGGCAATGATCCTAAAAACACCCACACAAACACCCCTGTTTTTGTTCAGTCCAGGAGTCTCCGCATGAATTATTTTGTGCTGCGCTGCACGTGTTTGTAGCTGAATTGTTTCTTTTATTACTTGCTGGAGCCTCCTAGGAGACGCTGTTAGGAAACACATGCAGTGTTTCTAGTTCTAAGATTTTTTTTTTTCCTCTTTAGTTCAGAGGAAAAAAAAATACCTTCATACTTAACAACCCTGGGTAGGAAAATTGTGGGAAGACTAATTTTGTTTATTGTGATTTATTGTGAAAGGAAAAACAGTTACCTCCTGACTGTGCAGTATACTTAACACAGCGGGCTCAATCAGAATATGGATCTACTGGATGTAACTGGCCTCATTTTAAACCAGAGCAGCCAGTGAAGACCGAAACATTGAGACCTCCATCAAGCTGAATTTAAAACTTGAAATGCCTCTCACCATTCATGGCCACTGTGTGAAGCTCAGAATAGTGACAGTGTTTCCCACAACGCTGAATTTTGCAGTCTATCCTTAGTTGAGAGAAACTATTGGACAAACGTCCTCTGTGATACTATATTTCTCTAACAGCGTGGTGGTGTGACACCGCTTTGACAGAGGGATTTAATGTCATCACACTGACACCACACGTCAGCTCAAAGCAGCCCTTCTCACCTCACAAGGCAGCGCATTAATTTCTCATGAGGGACCAGACGGTATTAGCAGGCCACTTGTCGTGCAATTCATTACCTGGAGAACCATCTTTAAAGAGCTGTTACGAAGACAAAGCGGCTAAACTCTGACAACAAAGGATGCTGAGAAACGAGACCGGGGCATTTTCCTCCTTAAAGGCAGAGCTGAAGCTGCAGTCCATCTGTCAATGTCCATCAATAAATGGCAAGTTGGGGAGATGGGCTGCAATTTAAAATTTCCCATCTCCTTAAGTTATTAATAGAAGCATGCCTTTGTGAACTAACCAGCAGTGAGTGGTGTGATCAATTAAGCATCAACTTGCAGAAACATGAAGTTTAATTAGCATTCTGGAGGACGTCCCTGTGGTTACCGTCTGCTTCGCTCAGTCGAGGTACAAAACACAGATATATACATAAGGATGATATCTGACAGTTCGACACCTTCATCTTTAATTGGATATAATATCTGAAAAGAGGATTGCTGTGGTTTTTTTTGGAAGATAGTGTGCAAGCTAAGGCCTGTGTACACAGCAATCGTAGCAGATTAGCATGATGGACAGTAAAGATAACATATGCAGTCACCTAAAATTGGACCAGTGAAAACAATTCAGAGAGGAACGTTTGACTTTAGCCTTTCAAGCAAATGTATCACAGTTAAAGCTTTGACTATTGCTGTTTATCTTTTTACCGACTAACGCTCACTGGGTTCTATATCAGCATCTGAATCTGAGGTCTTGAAATGTATGAGGCAAATCTAACCACCTGTTGGGGTCAGAGTAACATGTGGTGCCACAACTCCAATCACAAATTGGGTGAAATCACAAATAAACTTTTTTAATGCTTCACCTTTCAAATCAGCGTCATGCACAGACCCTGAGAGGGTCAGGGGAAGAGCTCTCTTTAAAGGCACTTTTGTGAGTGGCCTTAATTGGCTTGGAACATGTGTTGCCTGTTAAGTCCCCCTACTCACATCCTTTTCATGTCTTCGCCCTCTGAAAAGCATAGCTAATGGCGCAGCATTGTGGTTCAAAAACGGTTTCTGAAAGGGCATCTCTGGGTCATCCCAACATCTCAGGCCAAGTGCGAAATCCAGTCAAGCCAGTCCAACAAGTTCAAATCCATGTGAATCATGTGACCTTTCATTCATGTCATCCTCTCTCTGCGTTTCCCCAAAATGTTTAAACTGTTTTATAAAGCACAACCGTTAGTCATGTCATGAAAGTGGCCCGCAGGGAAATGTATAAAAAATCAGCTGTTTGTGACTCATGTGCAGTGACAGGTTGTGGAGCAGCCTCTAGGGTGGCACTGGGTGTAGCTGCCACTCGAACAGAGCTACAGTATGTCAACATATTTTTGAGACTTCAACACAAACACCTCAAATAATAAGACTTCATAAATATCATTAAATAAAAACAAGGGTTTCAGATACCCCGCATTACTCACTCGAGCTCCATTCAGCGTCAGCATGGTTCCTTTTCAGCCTCAGCATTACGCTGTTTAACTTCTACATAACACTGCCTCCAGGCTTTGATGTGGGCTAACTTAGGCGGTGGGTTTTGTTAAACACCTTTCATTCCTCTCTAGTGTTTCAGGGAATCAAAGTGTTCAATGAATAACTGCATCTCCTCAGATTTGAGCAGTACATGAACTAAGTACAAGCTATTAACCTCACTTCAGGACAGCACTTACCTTATCTTAGAAAATAAGATGAGAAGCCACCCATGCAGTGCATACCTCTGTGCTACCCTTATCTGACCCCATGTTTAAATGTCAAGAGAAAAGATTGGTGGCACGCAGAGTTCACATCAGTTGAAGAGAAAGAATGTAACACAGGCTACTGAGGTTCTAATAATGATAATACAATCTGAGTAAATTTCATCTGAACAGCACCTTTCATGCAAGAAAGTGCTTTACAACAAGGAAATCACAAGTGCTTCACATAAAGAGACAGAAAACAGAGCAAGAAAATGAGACGGGGAAAGGTTAGTGAAACAGATGTGGGTCTAGGTGTAAAAATGTGTGTCATGCTTCTCGGTTTCTTTTGTAGGTGCCAGGATTTCGGCTGCTGTTAATTGTAACATCTACGCTCGAGCACCACGGAGCGATTAGACTTTGTTTGGCACATTTGCACCTGCTCTCATCGCTGTCTCATGTCTACTGTGTTCCATCAGGAGTGAACTGATTCCAATTGTCTATCTGTGTCATTTCTATTTATTCACAGTCCACCACTCTGACAATAGATCTATAATAGCTGAAGGAGAAGAAGAGTAATCCATCACTGCGCGTCTGCCAGCTATGGCTTAGTTGTGATATAATTTCCATATGCCAATGGCCTGAAGTGGGGTTTTGCTTTTATAAAACGTTACTAAATTATTTCTCCACATAATGGAGCAGCCTTATCACACTCTGTATTATTAAAAACTCATTTACAAATGAAAAGAGTAAAATACTGATGTAAATAATTGCAAAGTAAAAGCTTTGCAGGCTGTAAAAATGGCACATGTGTATTCAGACTCTGTTTAGTTCAGGAATAGGCCTTTTGAAAGGGAAATGCAGGATGTTATCTGTTTGCCCTCAGTGCCACTGCAACCTGCACGGTCAACAAAACACAAGCGTCGGTCTTTCTCCATCGTTTCCCAGGTGCCTCTTTTAATTCATCGGTCCACAAATAAGAGAACTGTCATTTCTGCAGACCTCCATTAGACAAAGTGGTCAGACTGGCGAATCTCTGTGACATTGGCCATGAAGAAGAAGTAGCTTATTATATGATGAGCTGAGGTGTGTGTGTGTGTGTGTGGGGGGGGGGGGGGTGCAAAGAAAGAAGAGAGGAAGAGGAGGATGAAGAGGATGGACAGAGAAATGGAAAGCGAGATAGTGCAAGTGAGTGGAGGGGGTGTGGTGGGGGCTCAGCCTGGAACAAGAGAGACCGTTCGACTGGTCTGACCCGACCACGTTACCCTGGCAACAGTACGGGCGAGCTTTGTTGCTGTTCCAGGCTGCATGGGGACTGGAGCATGTATGTATGTGTGTGTGTGTGTGTGTGTGAGACGGTGTGCGTGTGTGTGAGTGTACGAGTGCATAAAATCCAACACAGGTTTCCATGCCGGCAACAATAAAGTGCATGGCTTTACGCCGCTATGCTGGGGCCTTGAGATCCACCGTGGAAGCACATTCAGCTCCCAAAGGAAGGTTTATGCATTCTGCTCAGAGGAATGTCAGCAACCCTGAAGTTGCCTGCAAAGGGTAAGGGGGGGGGGGGGGGGTGTCTTCATGAGGCATGCATAAACCAGAAGGCAAAGGAGTCTTACAAATGGAGCCTGGAGTGCAGAAGAATAGACAGGGTGTGTAAAGAGAGAGCGAGATAAAGAGAGATGGTGGTGTCTAATGCACATCATCACGCTTTCTCCACCGCGCTCTCTTCTTTCTGAGGCCAGTAATTATTCAGACACAAAGAGCTCTGCAGGGTACACCTCCCTCGACATAAAGCAGTGCCACAAGAGGCGACAGGGCCCTCTTAAAATTCACCGCTGTACAACTATGTGCTGCTCAGCACAGGAGCTGTAGCATAACTGTCAATTAAACACTGAGGGTGGATTCAGACGCAACAAGAGCAAAAAACACCTTTGATGACCTCATGCTGCCTTTCTCTACCTGTCTCTTCAAATCTACTGTATACATCCCCATAATTGATTGGCTATTGATAATCACTGCCCTGCCCTAATAACAATAATATTAATAACAGAGAATTATTGAGAAAATAATGTACGATTTTGAAGGACAAGCATTATATGGTGTACAGGGAAGGAATCTGAAATGCTGAGGATAACTGTGTTTCTGAGTTATATTTAGCATCTGTTAATGAAACAGGTGGTGCTTTCTGGATGTGAAAGGTATCCAAGCAGGTCAAAATTCGAACAAGTTCACCTCTTTCATCTTTCCAAACGACATAACACGGTAAACCGCAGCAGAGCAGAGTCATTTGTTGTACCACTTCAGCAGTGTTTAGCTCCTTTTAAGCTGGCTGAGGTGTGCCTGTGTAGATTTATTGCTCGGTTGTTGGACTGATTCTGTACGCATTACCGCAGCTCTCGGCATGTCAGATAAATCACTCTGACTTGTCATGATTTAGACTGGATTGATTTAATCATGCAGCGCTTGCTAGCTTTTATAGTCCCGCACATGTGAAGCTCTGCAGAGACAGCGGAGCACACACCTTCCATCTAATGCTGCTGTCAGCTACATCAAATACACCTTTGATTAACTTAGCGCACACGCTCATTTACCTGGCCTCCTTGTGTCTCTATGTAATCAGAAGGTTATTGCCTCAAAGAGGGAAAGGAGAGCGCGTTGTGTGCCAAGACGCTTATCAGGCAGCGAACAAGAGAAAGCACATTTCTACAGTGATCAATGTTGCATAATTTGCTCGCACACGGATTAAATGAAGCGCATCCGTTTTACCTTTTGTTAATCAATGTGGTGTATTTTTCCTGTTCATTTGACTTCACGCTTAAGAGGCCTAATCCTTTGTGAGCGCGAGCTAGTTTTCTGGGAGTGTTGCTGTACGCACTGTTATGTGAGCGCGGGGGAATGAACAGGAGATGTGAGGGTGTTAATCCCTGGCAGGTCAGGCTGCCGCTACACTCGTCCAGCTAATGGAAGCCAACCTTCCAGCAGGCCTCCTCTCTCGCTTTGTCACTTCCTTCTCTCTCTGCTTGAAACGCTGTCGTTCCCTCCACTGCTGCGCTTGCTCTCTCCGTTTTTGCAGCGGTGCACATAATGCTGAATTTGAATCATGTGGGAATAACTGTCAGGATGATTTGCGGGTGAAAGCATCAACATGAAAGCAGTGACACTTCTCTGAAGCTGCGAGATTTTCTCTAGACTTTGCTCTGTCACAATAATTATTCTCATATCTCATTAACCAAACACTTGAGTGCTTCATGAGATATTAGTCTGTGTTTTGCTCCAAACATTGCTGTCAACAAAGGACCAACCATCTGACGCCAATCCAAGACATAAACTAGCACTTTCAATTTGGTCTTGAGTGGATGAAGCTCGTGCAGACGCGCTGCTTTCAACACAGGCTTATCAGCATGCCTTCCCAGAAGTAGCCACAGGTGAAACAAGCTCTAAAATGTTTATTACAGTATGAAGTCTAATGTTCACACCATCATCACAAACAATGCCAATTCAAAGCTGTAATGCAGAACGCCAAAGCAAATACAGCAGGAAGAAAAGTGGAGTAAAGAGGCGACACCTGCTCGCCTGGTCTCTCTCTCGGGTTGAAGACCGAGCTGTTCCTCTGAGTGCTCCCCCTAAAGGTCTGGAGAACTTCCGTCGTGTTGACTGCAGATGCGGCAGTTTTCTGTTGCATTTGTTTTTGCATGGTTTCTGTATTTGCAGCATGTTTGCTGTTGATGTGTTTGTTTTGGCTTTCTGCAGCGCGTTCTGTGAGCCGCAGCACATTTCCGCCGTTTTATTTGTTTGGGATTTTTGTGTGTGTTTCTGAGCCGGCGTCGTTTCTGTGGCTGCAGCGCGTTTCTCAGAATGGAAACGTTGCAGTGCGTTTGCCTTTGCTGGCCACCATACATCAGGCTCTACAAAACTAGTTTCATGGGTAAAAAGTTCTGCTTTTCCATCCAAATGGGCTACTTGAAGACAAAACTACAGTCAAAAGATGTCTTACTGATTAATCTGTGGCAGCTAGCAGGTAGCACTTTGTTAGATGGAAATCAGCTGCACTCTGAATTGGAAACAGGAAAGGCTGCAGGACAGCAGGAACAGGGATCTCCAGTATTTGGATGTTTTTATGGTTTTGGAGCCTGTTGGGTGGTTTTCCAGTGGCTGTTGGCCTGGAGATTTTCTCTTGACCTGGCAATGCTGCTGTAGTATGTGTGCAGGTGGTGAGAGTCCCCCCTCCTCTCTCTCCCTTTCATTCCCCTCCCCCTCTATTATTTTCTCTCCACCCATTGGATTGTATTTTTTTAAGCTAGTGAAATGGAACTGCAGGTTTTATGACCCTTTAAGTGATCTTATGGCTGTGCAAACTGCTGCTTGTTTGCATGTACTGTATGTAAATATGCACCGTTAACACGCGTGTGTACAGGTTTGTGTTAATGTGTGCACGCAGCGACTTCACCCATAGCAAAGTATGCTACAGTCAGTGTGTGTAAGTGTGTAAGTGTGCACACGTGCAGCTAAGCAAATCCTAAATTGTGTATCTTGCGATGAGTGTGTTTGTGTGATTGTGAGCGTTGGTGTTGCACACATGTGGGAGGGCTGAATTGGCTCCTGGAGTGACACCATCTGGCTGGCGGGTGATGAGGGGAGAAGAATGGGGGGAATGCAGCGATAACAGGGCGGTGCAGCACAACAATAAACACCAGCTTTAAATCTGTTTAACGGCTCCGACAAACACCCGAGAAACAAGTGCGCAGAGACACACGGTCCACACTGCAGGAATAAAAAGGCACAAGAGGGGAGATAAAGGAAGGCAGGGGGAGTCTAATCAGGATTCCTTCACATTTCCACACACAGAGTGCGTTGTGGCGGCATGTGACCTCTTTGTGTGGTGCAAATGCTGTCTCAGATATTTATAGCTACCACCAGGGGCTTACAGTACATGTGGTAACTATGTATCTTTCTTTCACTGCACTTGTAGTACTTGTAAGAGTTTATTAGTCATCATTGTTTTTCTTTTACTCACTTCAAGACGACATGATAGTCATTAAATACTGAGTGCAGTACTACACCACTAAAGCCAATTTAATGGAATATGCTGATTTATTATGGCCAAATCAATGCTTGGATTTTTTTTCTAATGAGATTCTAAAAAGTGTGTTAATGCATCACTGTTCAGTTATACACACATATTAACAACTGGCATTGTGATAATTGATGCTCGTGGCTAACGTGCCACCTATGCTGACGTTGCCAGTCTCTTGTTGAAAATGTAACCCCGGCAACCACTTCTGCGGTGTTAACATTACATCAGACGAGTCTCAAGTGTCGGCTACGTGTCGGCTGAGTTGGACACCACCAATTGAGCAGTTTATTTCAGCTGTCACACTCACTTGCTCACTCTCTACTGCTGGCGACTCTGCTGCTGCTGCTGCATCTCTCGTCCCACTGCCATCCCAGCATGCACCTGTGGGCTCTGTTGCTTTGTGGCTCCTCACAGCTGTGCGTATTGATCTCTGCTAGTTTCAGCTGTGGTGTACTTTGGGTGTCAGGCTTTCAATGAAAAAGGCTAATTTTTGTTTGTGAGTTATTGGACTGAGTGTAATGCAAAAGGCAGACTTTTTTTTTTTTACAGCGTAAGCAGTTTTTGGACAGTTGCCGGTCCTGCCAAACATCCTCAGCAAAGTGAGAATGGTGATTATCCCAAACTGTCCAATTCTTAAAGTGGAGACCACAACATATCACAGGTCTCACCTCCCACAGGCTTTTCCACAGACTATTAAGTTGACTGTCTGACAGGAAATAGGCTTTCGACAGAGGCCAATGTGGCCTGTGAACCTCCCACCCATTGTCACAGGAAGCTCCCTGCTTTCTGCTGCTCAGCCCACACACTGCAGCCCAAAATACAGCCGGGTGTCATTCCTCGGAATTCTCCTTTCCTCACACACACACACACGCACGGAGAGGAAGTGTTGCCTCGGCAACAGCTATTCCCATTGGTGGAGCCGAATAACAAATAAACTCCTATGAATGTGTAATGTTGGTCTCACACTGTCAACATATCAGCTCAGCATATTTCCGTACCAACTGTTGAGTACGTTTTGCATGGGCAAAACTACTAAAAGCACACCAGGGATGTTAACGGCAAGCCTGTTCGAGAACAATAAACCCAACACTGACAAACACGTTTTTCTGTCTGCGTTACTGAACGCTCCCCATCTGACAGCCACTCTCTCTGTCTTTTGACTACAAAGTCAAATCAAAACACAAATTACAAAAGCGACTTTCCTTCCCACCGCTGACTAACGCAGGAGATGGCAGAGGTCTTTTGACGTCAGCCGAATTTCTGAGCGCGTCCTGCTGCGAGCTGAACCGGTGCGAGGAGTCGACTTTGTTCACACAGCGGGAGGCTGACAGGGCAGAGGAATCCCAGCCGGAGCCGACAGACGAGGGAGGAGAAGGCTCAGATCTGCCTGCAGCCTCATATCGCTGCAAGTCAGAGCAACACTTATCTCCAAAAAAGTAATACCCTTTCTTCAACACATCCACACATATTCTCTCAATCCGTTTGTCGGCCTGGTCGTGATGAATCTTCCTGAACCTACACACATTTAAGCAGAGCTGAGGGTTTCAGCGAAAAGCATGAAAACTAAAAAATTCAAGTTACAAGGTTTTTCCAACCTAACCCTCAGGTAAACCCCTGCACAGTCGAAAAACTGTGTCTGCCCTCAAGGAACAATGTGAGGATTAAAAAAAAAATGTGTGACTGGCATAAATAATACAGTGAACACCATGCAAAGCCTTTTAAGTCTCTAAACTGAGCCATTATGAAACTTTTCAATATTTCAGAGTTGGTGTCTGCGGGTTGAAGAGGCGGCACTGTGACCTGGAGACTGATGAACTCAGCCCGCAAACGGACCAGTTGCATGTGCTTCTAGAGCAAGACGGACTTTGTGTAGTGTCAGTGGTTTGTGGAACCTGCTGTTTAAATCAAGCTGACATGAAATTTGATCTATATATAGATCTATTATGTTACCCCCAAAGTATCTAGTGCACTTGCACAAAACACTGTTTTCACTGTGTCATTTGAAGAAGAGATCCACTTGTCTGCGATGCACAACCATAAATCTGTGCAATCTCCCTGGTCAGCAGCAGACAGACATGACGGGGCTGTAAAAACTTGGATTATTACCCCTTTGGCTCTCTGAGCTGCAGGAAAGATTGAGTTCTTGAGTAATTTATCATCCCCCGTTGTGTCATTTTCCTCAGAAACCCCTTGTTAAAAACAGAGCCACAACCTGTCATCTGAACGGGTGCGAAACATTTGAATATTCAGACTGTTACCAAAAGAGAAATCATGGTGATTTTGTTTGACAGCGAGGAAAACGAGCTGCCACAGAGAGAATGAGGCATCGTGTCGGAGGCAACAAAAACAAGCGCTCCTGTTGCTGGTGCTAAAAGCCGCCCCAGAGGGCTCCCGAACCACTGAGTCAGCCCTGAACCGACGCTGTCACACTGTTTGCTAAATGAATGAGCCTGACATGCTGTTTGCATACGCACTCACACACAAACACACACATGCATGCGTGTGGTGTTTACATGAACCTCGTTTAGTGTGTGTGTGTGTGTGTGTGTGTGTGCGCTTCCATCAGGAACAACCAGCTCCATGTCTATTAATAGTTTGCAGTTACTTCACTCGTTCATTTTTTCTTTGCATGCACACACACACGCGGGCATGCACGTGTGCAATGTACGATCTCTGTATTATCTCAGCAGTTTACGTTCTTGCTTTTCCTTTCACTTTAGCTTAGAAGTCTTGTTTTTTCGTTGAAATACACTGTGTGTGTGTGTGTGTGGATTGTGCACTTGCTTCACTTCCACTTAAATCCTCCTCTCACTCCACACACCCATGCACACACACGAACACACAGTGCAGTGGCCTCATTCTTTCCCACACAATACAAAATGTGAAAAAGCACTCACATGCACACACTCAACAGAGCTCTCTCTCTTTTCCTCATTGTTTCTCACTGTCTCACACACACACACACACACACACACACACACACACACACGTCCACACGTCCACACGTCCACTTAACACACTGGACTCTCTCTCACACCTCTATCTCTGCCTTCCTCAGCTGTCAACCTGGCATTTCTCCCACATCACCTCCTACTCCACCCCTTGACTGCTTCAGGTGGTCGACCTCGCCACCTCAGTGTGCGTGTGCGTGTGTGTGTGTGTGTGTGTGTGTGTCACATGTAACTGCAGACAAAGGCCATGCTGCAGAGCATGCTCTTGTTCTTTTGTCAAGGAAGAGTTGGAGGCATGAAGCAGCGATTGTGATTTAAAATGCAAGTATGTTGTGGTCTGCATAGTGTTGATCAAGGGTCTTTATCAGGAATTAGCATACAATTATATATGTGTGTCATATATGTCTATACATATAGAATATATAGCATTGTTTCTGTTTGGCAATAATTCAATAAAACAATTTAGTATTAATGCCTTCCCGAGGTTATTTAACTTTAGAAAACTTTAATTTAAATGATAATGCCGACAGCTCTACAGCCACCTGCGCTAAAATTAGCTTCACTAACCAACAAGCCGAACTCTTTCACTACTTTATTCTGAAATTCAGGGCTTTTAGAGCCGTACTGATTGATAGTTTTATATCAACAATAAATGAAATGACTGCATGTAATGTAGTGACAAGCCCCCTTCTGTTCTCAGTAAAACAAACAAACAAAGAAATCAGATAAACATATTGTACTCATCCCCAAATGTTAGCAGTTAGCTGGCTAGCATGGTGGAGCATTTAGCTGCTAAAGAGGCAGGAGGTGAGTATTGGACTTATGCTCACCAGAAACACGCTCTGGTCTGCTGGGTGTATTAATAGGCAAGTGCAAAGCTCTCAAGTCTCACGCATTGGGTGTGAGAGACACGCAACCCATTCACACACTCACACGCCACACCTTGTATCTCCCACGCAGAGAAATTACCAGGATAACGCCCACCAAGTCACGCCACTATTTTTTATAACAGTGGAACAGGTAGAGGAATCAAGTGAGTTCCCCATATAGTTCAGAAGGCGCCTCCCACACACCAGTTAATCAAATAAAAAGAATATAGCTACCAAACAGCCAATCCGAAAATAGCATTGCTGTATCCAGGTAAGGTTGGTTCAACTGCTGTATTACGGTGGTAAACACATCCAGTGTGCCTAAAAGCTCAACTGGGAGATTACTAAATGACTGATTTGATGAATTAACTGTGGCAGGTAGAGAGCATACCAACCCACAACGGAGAAGATTCTCACTTGTAACCTGATCAACTCACGGAATTCATTTTGATTAGTGACAGCTTTGAGACATTACAGCCAGTCAAACCAATGAATAGTTCAATCACACCCTGCAGCTTGTTAAGACATTGTTAATACTGTGCATTCCAGTCCTACTCAAACCTGCGATGTGGATATTGTAAAAAAATGGGTTAACAGTCATCCCTGGGTTGGAGTGATGATTAAGGAGAGAAAAACACACAGTAACCTTTGTATACAAGTGAATTGTTTTAGTTCAGAAAGCAATTCCAACCTGATGATTGCTTTGTCTTTTAGTTCAAATGACAAATTGCAAGCTGGTAAGTTCTGATCCTGTTTATTTTGGCAGAAGAGCAGCAGCAGAAAATGAAAATGCCACGTTAAGAATAACACGTCAGGAGATAACTGTAGTGTAATGTGCGTAGCATCTGGCACTGTGGCTGTGCTGCGAGTCATGTCCTGCTGTCCTTGAACCACATATATCAGTATGTGCCGCTATCACTGTGCCTCTGCGCCAATGTCACCAAGACAAATCCCTGTGCATTTAATATACCTAACAATTCAATTGACTCACATGCTGGCTTTAAAGTGAGGCAGGGAAGTGCACTTTAAGAATACCAGAAGGCACAGGGGCAACACGGGGCATTACAGGACTGATGTATTTATCCTGCCTCCATCAACCACTAACACACACACACACACAAGCAGAAACGCATGCATACACAAGCCGTCCTCTTATCCCTCATCCACCCAGCGCGGATCCTTGACCAGGGCGCTTGTTTGAAAAACCAGAGGTCAAACCGTAAAGCAATTACCCCGGCAACTCATCAACCAAGGGCTGACAGCAATACAATTACCTTCAGGCTGCAGCGGCCTGCAGCAGACAAGTGAGCGGAGAGAGAGGGCTGTGTTTAACTCTGGATGTAACAGTGCTGGCTGTATAATTGCACCTTGCCCAGTGCACTTTAATCCTGTGTTTAACAGGTACAGAGCAGTGCTGAGGGGAAGACAGAGAGCGAGAGACAGAGAGAGAGAGAGGGGTCTATTAGGTGTTACCGGAGGCCTTGGCATCAGGCCACTTCACCAGGAGGAAGATAGAGAGATATGAAAATGGTGTCAGGAGAAAAGAGACCACTGAGCGATCTCCCTGCAGTCAAGGCTGGCAATACAGCAGCCTGACAACTCACTCCTGAGGGATGTAAATAATTACTGGAGAGGATGGAAAGGGAGAGCGAGGGAGGGTCACTACAGCGCTGGCTGCGAGCACATTTTCTGTGTTTCTCAAGAACATTTACTGTAGGCTGAACCTGAAAGATTTATCACATAATGTGGCTATGAAACATATTCGCCCACCGTGAATTTTTTTCTGCACTGCTACTAAATTAATATGGATGGAATTCTAATGTAAATTTTCTTTAAGGGATATCGGTATGCCGCTGCTTTCAGGTGGTTAATCGTCATCTTGTTGCACATTCACATACAACAAAAACATCTCTTTCCTTCTTTCCTGTTGAGCGTTATTTCAAAAAGGAGGCAAGAAATGCAAAAGTGCTGCTGATCCTGCTGCAGATGCACCGTTGCCCTCTGAAGTCATAACAATAACAGTAATAAACAGCGGCTCTACAGAATGTTTGCACTGCAGATGGTCTTATTATAACGAGATCTTCACCAAGGTTCTTGCATATCGATTTTTCTCCTCTTTCAATTTTCCCTTACTTTTCACCTGTGGCACTCCACACACATGCTGTGCGAGTGAAGGCCAAGCAGCTCGTTGGGATAATAGAATTAGTATGCTGACCACAGATAAATGAAGGGACAATTTACAGTGCACATTGTCACTTTGTCATACTTTAACAGCTTGTAATCCACGTGTAGATCTGCAGATGCTCTACATTTGCATATGTATACATAAATTACTTGATATTACAAGGCTCAATGAATCAATAGAGTGAAACTGTACAGTACAAAGCGCTCACATCTGAATGAAATTCATTCAATCTGTGCATATGCTTAGGTCGAGAGGTCCTGTATGTTCTGCCGTTACTTCACACAGGGCGTAAATGTTGCTATTCATATATTTAATTTTCATTATTTCCCTTCTAATATCTTCTAATAAGTCCTAAAATCACAGCCCTGTTATGTTTAATCCCCCTCATCCGTTTAACTTTAATTTACATTCTTTCCTTCTTCCACTATCCGAGTTATTTAAATGATTTTGCTGCTCCAATGACCCATTTTCCCAATAGGGATCATTAAAGTTTCATCTTCATCTGTGTGAAAGCCTCTCCCTTCACTGTGGAGTAGAAAGTGAGCACTTTTAAAGTTTCTTTAAAAGCACAAAGTTCCAATTACAGACAAATCTAGCAGTTACAAATATGAAATGGTGACTTGATTTTTTTTTTTTTTTTTTTCATGGAATTTTACCCTGTTTTTTTTCCTGACTGGGATAGTGGAGAACAAACTGAATACTGAATCTGTCACGAACGGGTGGCACATCAGGCATGAACAGGCTTGTCTTTAAGTTGTATTTGATGGTGTAATATTCTCAATTTATGAACCCAGACAGATTCAAGAGGAAGCTTGACCATGCAAAACCTCATGCCAGGGCCCAGGCTATACGCTGGAGGAAGCAATAAGGAAGAGGTTAGCAGCAGCAAACGGGAATCACAGGAATGAATTAAAGCCGATGTCTGGTTGAAGTGGCACATTTAAAGCTCTGCTGTTGGCAGAAGCTCCATACTCGAGTCTAAAGCCCGCTCCTCCACGAGCTGCCTCCCTGTAGGAACCAGCCTGTCAGTCATGCAGTGGGGCATGTAAAAGCACAGCGTCGGTGGCCCAGTCTGAGGAGTCCAGTGGGTCTGAATGATGTCTCATCAGTTACTGTAGTGTCAGAGCAGCGGTGCGAGACCAAGGTGTTGGCGGGTTACCACGGCACCTGCTCAGGTGCTGCGCTGTCGGGTGTGGCGAGACGGGACCGAGACGGGTAACGTGCCTCCGAGCCAAGACAGTAGAGGACAGGCTGCGGTGGAAATAGGTCTGCGAACCGAACCTAATGTTTTGGAAGCTGTACGGCTGACAGCAGCTTGCGGCACACGGGTGAAGAAATAAAACCTGACCGCTTAAGTTTCTTTTCTCGGGATCCAGTTGTTATCCACCTTGCTTTAGATGCTACACCACCCACCAGGTATGCCGCTGCGTGTGCTTATGAGTGTGCACGTATGTATGGTGCACGTGTGCCTGCGTCAGGCCTGCTTCCACTCAGAGAGAGCAGACAGCAGCAGTGGCTGCGCGCCTCTCGTCTCCCTGCCTTCCCTGTAATGAGGAGTGATCCATTCGCCTCCCGTGGAGGAAGGACATGTTTATACAGCTCCTGCTCACAGGCAGCGAGAGGAGAAAAACAGATTACAGAAGCACTCTGGTCAAATGTCAACACAACACCGCACAAGTAGCAAAGAGACACACATCAAACGCCGCAGCAAGAGTGTGAACAGACGGCTAGCGCTTAGTGAATCAGCTAAAAACAAACAAACCTTTGAGTTTACAAATACAGGAATTTCCTCCATGTTGACCCTTGCTCAGCGTCGGGAGAGGATCTGGATTTCCTGCCCTGTGGCACTTTAAAATGGGGAGTTGCACCGAGCCCCATGAACGGTGGAAATGAACCAGCTGCCAACTCATCAAGCAGCCCCCATGAAGCCCTGCGTGACCGAGGAGCAGGTTTGTTGCAGGGGCAGCGATTCATTACAGGAGCCCCCCTCTGTGAAAATTAAGAGTTGAACCAGAGCGGAGGGCTAACTGTGATTCATCTTGCTCAACTGCTAGCCCGATGAAATCATCGCAGTGAATAGGCACTCCTGCACAGCGGGACATCAGGGAATCTGTATGCTGGAGGCAAAGAGCAGTAATTGGCAACCGCAAGCAGGACGGGAGATTCGGCTCACCGCTTTATAACCCGGGTCAGAGTGAAACACGCTGCCTGGCCGTCAATAAGCACATGTGGCATTCGCAACATGTGTGACTGCAACGCCGGTGAATAGCCACTAATGCTAACTGTTCTCAGTCAACGCTGGTCCTGCGGCACACATCGACTGCTGTGGAAGGAAGGTCCTCCATGAGATCCTGCAGAGCGCTAAGAGAGAAGTATATGAGGACAAGACAGGAAAGGAAGAGGGGAGTGAGTGAAGACAGAGCAGAGGTGTACTAGAGTCAGCCCAGCCAAAGGTGGAGTGTCTGGGCAGATGCCAGATCACAGACAAACTAGGCACAGTGACAGATCTATTCCCCCTGCTGCCTCCAGCCAGCTGTCACTGCAGATAAACACAATGGGCTCCTCTCTCCAACAACAGCACGCCGTAATCTGGAATTGACAGCTGACTCTGCCTCACAACTCCGAGGGAGCCGAGGGAAAGACGCTGTGAGTCAATTAACTGAAAGAAATGAATTTTCATTTGGATGGCTCTGAATGCGGGATGAGTAGACAGAAGAGAATGGAGGATGAACGACGGCAGGAACCTCAGCTCAGGTGCAGGGCGAAAAGATTGACTGCAGAGAGGTTAGAGTAAGTGCAACTTTCACAGTATGGTGTTACAAAGCCAGACTTTGGTTTTAAATGCTTGAGATGTAAAGCTTACTGCGAGCAAGAGCGAGCATATGGGTATTGACAAAATCCCCCAAAACACTAAGATCAAATCCCTTAACTCCTCTGCAGCTCACATATTTGCCTGCACATGTATTGTCTGATCCGGC
The DNA here is from genome assembly GCF_051107435.1 of Chaetodon auriga. Taxonomy (NCBI): domain Eukaryota; kingdom Metazoa; phylum Chordata; class Actinopteri; order Chaetodontiformes; family Chaetodontidae; genus Chaetodon; species Chaetodon auriga. The sequence goes on from NC_135078.1 coordinate 7,567,830, forward strand.
TCGGCTCTCAGGCCCAGCACAATCCACATGAGATGGCCCCCACCCAAAAACTCCTTCACCACTGGGGTGTGACACCCATCCGGTGACACATTCCCTCCATCAACACGAGCTGCCAGGAGTTTGATGCTTTGCATGAAAACACTGCCCGCGCAATCACTTTATATGGAGGAAAATGCGTCCTTAGCCTCCAAATGGCTCGCGCTGCCAGGTTTCGCTTCAGTCTTTCCACGGGGCATTATGCACAGAGCGGTGGATCAGCGTGCTTGCTGTGACTGTCTGTTTACGTTTTCACAGGGAAAGTTGGCAGCCGCAGTGTGTCTGGGCCTGCCAATACAAGCCTAGGCCTCAGCTGACCCGGATTTGTGTCTCTTTACACAACAAAACTTTTTACAGCCTCTATAAAAAGGAATATCACACACACACTTAAGTTCAAAGAGTATCAAATGAAGTGAAACATATATCTTCACTGACTCTCTGGGGAACTGCTCTTACCCTCATGCATTCAGCCTCTCCCAGCCTCCTTCGACCTGGTTAATGACTTCAGGGCATTGACTTTTAAGAGGTCTATTCCCCTCATGTCCGGCAACTTAATATTCAACTGCCTTATAAAACCGGCGCTGCCAATCCTGTCCCCATTTTTCAGCCGACTAGCACCTCATTTTATCCCTATTACATTCTGCTGGAGTGATGTAACCCCGCCTCCCATCCCCGGAGTCCCTCTCACAGCCAAGGAAGTCATCCATTCATAGCAATCTGCTGCATGTATCATAAATACCTGGATAGTTGACCCCTGCCAGACCTATTACTGCAGATTCAGGCCCACAAATCAATGCTGCACAGCTGGATCTAGATCAAGTCAAAGCTGCCATGCACCATTATTGAGTAGTGAAGCCAGAGAAGTCAGTTTTCCATATGTAGCTGCTGTCTTTGCAGGCCTGCGTCAAATCATTGGAGTGTTTGTTTGGGACCGCTTGGAGTGCATGATGGGTAGGCTCTGCCATACATGGAGCAATAAATCTAACAGTATACTGAATGTGCTCATGATCTGAACCATCCTGATGTGGTAAAGTCAAAGCTTACAGATTGTTAAGGCTGATTTCAAAGCATTAATATATATAATTTATATTTCGATGTAATATATTCTGACTTTTTGAAGACGAGAAACTCTTGATGGGCTGATGGGAGTAAATCTGAATATGCAACAGGCCTGCATTATTACAAACAACTAGAGGTCAACCAGAAGTGGATTTTTGAAGGCTGACTTAATAACAGTTTGGAGCAGGAAGCCCCACTGTGAAAAAAAATTTGACGCTGTTAGAAATGAACAATCTTTGACTATTAGAAACTGGAAGTGTTGGAATAAACATCAAACTCAAAGTAATTAAGAAATTCATTGGGAACCGAAACTCAAACTAACCATGCAAACTCTAGGTGGGAGTGATTTGGACGTTTTGAGCTATTAGTATTTTCCCTCAAAGTCAGTACCTCCAGTTGAGCAGCCTGATATTATAATGGAGGAAACAGATCTTGTCTGCAGTCTCTCCTGAAAAGCAGCCGACCTCTACAAACAACAGAACAAACTTTGTACAGCGCAGGTCTGCTGATGCATAACTGCTCATTACACACATCAGTGTAAACTCTTAAATACACACCCATCATCTTCTGTATAATAAACAATTAGTGCACTTGACATTCATTAAATTAGCATGTGAGTGCATCCATTCTCGCTGCTCTGAGCCCAGAAATCACAGGCGGCCTCTCTGCCAATGATGAGTCTGTGTGTCAATTTACAAATCTTTACGAAATTGAATCATGACTGTGTATCAGACAGAATAACAGAGAATTTAAATGTCAATATCTTTGTTCAGTTGAAATGTATTTGGCCCTGTTTAAGCCCCAGCCGAGTACTGCAAACACTGACTATATTAAGGTGGTATTTGAGCCAGCGCTGTTTTTCTCTGATGTTTTTTTTTTTTTCATTCTGCGCACTGAAAAATGTGTTAGAGAAGCTTGAAACTGAATACATACAGTAAACAAAGGCTGATCCGCTGCTGAAGACATCGGGATGCACAACAGCCGTGTAACAAAGGCAGCATCTCACCAGCGAAAAGTGCAAATGTGTAATATTGATCGCGCACTGCCGACATAAGATGCGCGAAAGGCTGACCTTCCTAAAAGTTAAGAGCGAAAACACAAACTCCCTCTTCACCACAGCTAAATCCTGCTGATAATTCAGAGCTCATACAAATCACCATCTCAACAAACTTCCTTTTCTTGGCTTGCAAAAAAAAAAAATATAATAATAATAATGACAATAATAATCACATCCATCCTGATAGTTCATTCCCACTTGCCAACCAACCCCCAAACAAAAACAACTTAACCTTCCTCTCGTCTTTTCATGGATTGGACGCAGTTGACATTACTCTGACATTTACCTCAAGTCAAAACACCGCAGCTTTCTGACTGTCCTTTAAGCAAGCGCTCCTCTATCCTCCAGACTCGCTCTCTTTAAATGTTACCTGCTTTTTCTGGGGGAGGTTATACACACAATAGCTTTTTATCATGTCCTCTGAGTGTTGATGTGTGGACAGGCTGCATCACTTAGAGCTGGGAGTCTCTGTGAGCCTTGTTAAACCTGACTTTAAGAGGCATACTGCATGACTGGATCCTATTTGGACTGAGCAAGAACCATAAAAAGCACATAAAATCCAGTAGTAGATGCACACGAGATTTACTGAGGTCGTGAGGGAAGAATTGGCTTCACAGAATATCTGAGAAACACTGGCCACATTATTAACAAAAATGCAGGCCAAACAATTATAAATCTTTATCTACAGTTGGTTCCTTTATGTTTTTCCGTGCCAGACCAGATTCCAGTATCATGTTTTCTTTATTCAAGTGCAGCGACTTGACTTATTCTGTGTTGTTTTCCAGTAACAGGTTCATTTTTATTGGAAACTAGTTGAAATATTCATACTGAGCTGTCACTTCTTTTACAGAAAACGAGGCTTTGAGAACTCAATTAAAGACAGAAATGGTATGATATGTTTTTTCCACTATAAAATCCAAGCAAAGATGCCCTGAAATCATCAAAATCCAAATAACTTCCATGAGAGAAAAGGAGTGTATCTGGATGAATGTAAATATTGATCTGAAGCCGTACAGAATCAAATCTGATTTCTGTAAATACAGAGGAGATGCATGTTTATTTCAGGTGTAAATGTAATCCATCTGAGTCACGACCCAATCAGGACTGAAGATGATATTGATGGCAGGTGGGGGGGGGGGGAGCAGACACAGGCTTTGGCTGGCTGCTCTGCACATAATGAGGTCTGATCCAGGAAGAGAATCAATGGTGATGTGACAGCAGGGGTTAAAGGTCAACATGACCCCCGCTCCATCATGAGACGTGTGCTCTTGTTTGTGTTTGAGCATACGGCCGTGTGTGTGCGTGCGTGTGTGCGTGTGTGTGTGTGTGCACGCGTGAGTGTCTACTGGTATGCTACTATTCTTGTCATTTGTCAAGCGGTCGAGAAGGTAATTACTGTTTCGAAACATTGACTCATTACAATATAGAGACAAATGACTTGTCTGTTCTACCTGAATCATTGACAGCATAATAACAGACCATCTGCCCCCCCGAAGCACTAAATAGTATACATTCATCATACCGTGCGGAGGGAGTGTATGTAATTACACGACACTGGCTGCATGTTATTGTACTAACAAATGAAATAGATTGTGATGTCTCTATTAGTGGAGGCAGCCACAGCGAGCGAGCTTACAGGACGGCCTCTGACATCGACAGGAAGCCAAACAGCACAGAGCTGGCCCTCCTCCAACGATATCGGAATCTCTGCATGTCAGGATGAACTGCTATCATGGACCGAAACTGCATTTAAAAACAACGTTCAAAAGTGTGACTGGAGTAAAAATACATCAAAGCGCAGCGCTGAGCAAAACTGCGCAAGACACAATGAAGAGAAAACTATCTCTGTCAGCACACTGCACGCTGTCATAGACCTGTCCCCCTGCCATCACTCCACGCGAACGCGCTGCTTGTCTGCGACGCCGTGGTTGTGTTGCCGAAGTAGCACGTCGGGTGAGGAAAAAACGACTGCCAAGCAGAAAAGGTGCTGAATGCAATAGCACGACGTATAAAAATCCACGTGCGGAGCTCGCCATTCTTCAGTTCCAAGAAAAATACGGCAGGAATGCGGGCACACAGTGCTGTTGTGTGGGAGTGTGGTATGCATGCGTGTGTGTGCTTGTGTGCGCGCACAATTGCGTCGACGCATCTTCACGTGTGCTACATGCATATGTCAGCTTTCTGTCTGCCTTCATCTCCATCTTGCCTGCCAATCTGTCAGTCAGTGTATGTGTAGAAAGAGCCCAGCACTTCTCTGTGTGGGTTGCAGGCATCTGTCTGTCAATAGCTCTTGCTTTCTCTCTGTATTTTTATGTTTGTCTGTCTGCCAAGCTGCCAGTCAGAAGTGTTTGCAGAGAGGCAGAAGCCATCTTTCTCAGCTGAAGGGCTCCCCACAGAGAGAACTGAGGAGCCCATCTATCTCAGTGGGTATTTGTGATTGCCAGCGGAGTGATAAGATGCCCCCGGGGCAGCGCTCTGTGCTCCGGCAGGCAGGGATCTTACGCTGCACTGATGAGTGCTGTCTAGAAGCTTTATCTGGGACAAAAGCGGCCTTGTTAAAGCTCAACACCAGCGCTTAAACTAGCCGTGGAGAAACAGAGAGAGGAACTGTAGGGGAGAGGGAGGAGAAACGTCTCCGGCTGAATATAATTACCTAGTTCAAACGACGCTGAATATGGTAAGTAGTACTTATCTCTTCTTCGACCTTCCCAGCCTGCACATTCCACTGTCATGGAAACTTAATGGAGAGAAAGCTGGGTAATCATACTGTTCTATGAGGCAGCGTGCTCCATCTGTAATGTACAGTACGTGCTGGAAGACGTGCAGTCCAGACAGAGACAAAACAGTGGTATAATAATACCAACTTCAGGATGTCACACATTCTCTCTAAAGACACAAATAATTACAGCAGGAAATGTGGTGTGAGGAGTCACAAAGAGGGCAAGATGTGCTCTGCTCCTGGCAGCTGAGTGAGTTTAATCAAATGACTGGTTCAGTGCCGGTTCACACGTCCATTAGCTGCCTGAGTCCAGCACTGCACAAGTACATTTCTGGCACTGAAAGGCGCCTCGGAAGAACATGTTCGCTGCATGCACGTAGCAGAGGAATAGTGTGGGTCGAAATGAGAACGGCCATATTATCTGCTCGTCCTCACAACAGTCAAAACAGAGAGTATTTGTGAATTTAACGCAGCGGGTCAGCAGACGTACGTGTCAGGGTTCATCAAAGCACCGTCGATGAGAAGAAGTATTCCGACACTGCAGCTGTGTGGCCACTTGGTATTCTACGCAATCCCTGAACCTCACTACATATCTCAGAATATATCTAACACATTATTTCCTTTGCAGTGTCGAGATTCAAACACTTCTGTGGCACCAAATCATGTCAAAAACGCTAACAGGCTGAATGCAAGCCAAGGCACTCCATACTTCATTTAACCTTTACTTAAGCAGGAAAAATCCCATTGAGATAGAAAAAAAAACCCTCCTCTGCGAGTGAGACCTGAAATACTTGGCTACGTGCCCTGCAGCTAGTCCAACAATGAAAATATTTTCCTTTTCTGCAAAAGGATCTTATCTAAAAATAACAGCAATAAAGCAACAGCACAAATACTTAAACGATGAGGTTTTCGAACGCAAGGCCATGAAACAAGGGGATTTACACGAGCACTCATCAGTAATATAATCTGCAGATTTAGCCAATGATAGGCCGTGAGTGGTATGAGGGTTCTATGCTCCCTTGGGTTTAGGGTGAATAAAAACTCTGCAAGCCCTCATTTTGACAACTCGAGCGTCACAAATGTACTCCACTGCTCAAAAGGCAGCGTCGTCTTGGCAAAGCGGAGCGCTTCAGTGCAGCGCAGAGACGCTGCAGAACACGATGAAGTGAATTTTAGACTTCTGGATCCTTGGCGCTGTCATTTGGGTTTAGAAAACATATGCTGTGTGAGCTGTTTGCTGTAATTTATACAGCACTTGAGTGTATTCATCGTGGTCTGTTACATGGACACGGAAAACAATCTGTACAACAATGACCATCAAGGTGAGGTTGCATAATGACATCAATGCCTTAATAATGAGTCTATTCCTTGTTGTTTTAACTGTATCTTTAGATGGCTTTATTTCATGGAGCAGGTCAATGACCCACTAACCCCCGATCCCACGGGTTGTCACCTGTCAGTGATGCTCTAAAAAGCGAGCAATACTAGCAAATCAGAAACCTTAAAGTGGCCTCAGAGCCCAGCAACTACCAAAAATACAGGACGCACTGCATCGGTTTCCAAATTTCTGCAAAGACTTGACATGAGGAGGTGAAAGCGAGGCTTACAGTGGACCAATCCAAACATTGATGCAATCAACATTTCCCTCCTAACATCATTTACCAGTTTACACACATCACTTCCTGTGCTCCAGCTGTTCAGAGCAGCAAATGTCGAAGCTTTGCTGAACGTGCTGATTCTTACAGAGCAGAACGAGCACATTTGTTCGTATGGAAATGCCACAGACGCCTTTAATTCTTGTTTAAGTGTTCTATGGAAAAGCATGACCTGGAAATAGGAGATGAGATGCTTTTTATAGACGGCGCAAAGCCAACAGGCATATTCAATAAAAAGGAAGGAATGAACGGATCTCGGTCAGGACCGACACAGAAAATGTCTCATGTTTTACATGAGAAGTACGGCTCTGCACTGATGGGCCAGTCACATCTACAGCATGACAGACTGACAGCAACACGTGTCACATCTATATTTCATGACTACTGAGTGGCTTGAGCTGAGGTTAACTGACTATTTTCTGCCACTGACTGAATCTTTTTTAACAATGACGGTAAAACCTGATGGCTGTCTGGCATTTTCACACTGGTGGCAATCTACCCAGTTTGGTGGCGAGTGTGCACATTTAACACCTAATGCTAACGCACATGACCTCTAATCATGCTGGCTTTTGCCATGGCATTGCTAGGCTATATTGCTAGATAGCCTAGCTATTGCAAAATGTCACAGCAGCTGAGTGTCCCCAAGTTTCTTTAGAAAGGATGGAGTGCATCTGAGACCAGCTGCATCCCTGGTGGAGCGAGTGCTTGCAAGATGGGGAAATTCCACATTCAGAGAGCCTTGCAGACGTCCGATCACTTCCCTTTGACAGGTGTCGGTGAGGTGCATCTTTTCTCTCTATGCTCTCAGAAATGCATACGCCTTGTTCAGTTTATGAAAGTTATTGTGAGCAACCTGTTGTTGAAAATTAAATGCTATTAAAGAGGCTTTGTCCCATTCTAATTAAAAAATGAAAATGACAGCTAATAAGAGATTAGAACTGGATGTTTATGACCCTGTCTGTCAAAACCACGGACAATGAGGAGCATTCAAGCTGTCATCAGTGTCTGATGAGTTACAGTTATTGTTATAGCACAGTGTATATCTGCCTGTGTGTGTTGTGTGTGTGCACGCGCTCACAGGCAGCTGGCAGGTTAATGAGCTCAGTAACAGGTCTGCACACTGCCATTCACCCCTTATTAACTGGAGAGTCGCCGTTTGTCCACACAGCTCAGTGGGCCCCAAAACGCAAAAAGCCAATCACAGGTAGTCTAAATACTGACATGCAGCCAACAAAAGCTTCTCCAGACATCACGCTGACAACAGAGGCTCAAGGCTCAGAGCAGTGATGGTCAACTGGCGGCCCGTGGGCCACGCTCGGTCTGCCGAAGCTTCCCATCCAGCCTGCAGAATATTAATGAATGTTGCACACCAGTGGAAGAGGCCCGGTCTGCACTGAGAGTGAGCCTTAAGTAGCTTGCCAACCCCTGGCAATGAGCAAAAAGTTTGGAATCCGTAGCTCTACCCATTTAGATTATTCCACGTTAGCTATTCTCTGGACCCGACAGGAGCGCGCTGGTCGGGAAGTAACTCGTTAAGTTTGTCTATTAGATAAAAGATGTGTCACTTTGGTTCATTTTCGTTGTTCAGTCTCAAACTGAGTCTTTTCGTTTGCTTCTGGAATCCCGAAGAAGACTTTTCAGTTGAGATAAGGACTCATTGACATTAGCAGTTGAACTGCGGGTTTTCTATTGAGCGCTGAGTGTCTCCTTGGTGAAGGTCTGAGAGCATTTTCTTAATATCTACTGATCATTATGAATTTACCATGTTTTTTAGGAGTCTGTTCATACTGATATATGCTAGTAAATATAACATTAATTTTGTAAGAAAGTGAAAATATTAAACAATAATAGGCTAATTTTTATTTGAAAGTCCATGGGGACTATATGAGCCACAGTGAAAAATTCTGGAGGATCTGTATTAGAGGATGAACTGTGTGCTCTAACACTAGGTCCAGTAATTATTAACTGTAATTGTGCAGACACGTTTCAATACTGACATATTGTGAAAGGAAAATGGATAAAGCGTAGCCTGTAATCAAGAATACAGCACACATTGGCCTTTACAAATTGCACATAGCGTTGAACACATTGTCCAATTTCCAAGTGGAAATCAATAAACTTCATCTTAACACGAAACCTATACAAATCCAGATAGAACCATCTATCTGAGCCTAAGTGGCCCCACATGGCTGTGGAACATGAGCATATTTTCCTGCGCACTGACAGCAAAGAAAGCACACAAAGCCCGACGCCGAAAGTGAGACGAGCCATACTGCATCAGCGCCGCGGTCGGCCCATTCTGAACGACTATCATCAGTTTTTACCGCTGATTACATCATTGAAGTTGGGGAGATTACACTGTTGTTTATGCTCCCATCGCGGCACTACAAATGAGAGCCTTGCAAGCTTCCAGCTGTGTACCTAATAATGCAGTCTGTTTAGGATGCTCATCTCCTCCATCAGCCAGCCTCTTACATGTTTCAGCCGTTAACAGCACACGGCTGGCAGTTTACATCAGGCACATAATAGGGGAAGTGGAGCCAATATGTTAACTGATGGTTCAGATATTGGCAGAGTGTGAAAAGCTTGGCACAGCAGACATGCCTTAAGAGTTGTCTCTTTCCAGGTTGAGGTGCACTACGGGTCTTTTCTTTGTGTTGATATCAAGCAAAGTGGATTGCCATGACAGCAGATCATGCAGACAGAGTGGAAGCAGTATAATCGGAGCAAAAAGCTGTGTAACTAAAAAGATTGTCTACAGGAAACACAATAGGCCTCCAGTACCCGAGAGTACATTAGCTGAAAATAGGCCACAGGCATTTTAGTCCATAAAAGAAGAAGAGAAATGAAAATCTTCCTGCAGCAAGGCAATAACACAGCTTTTAATGACAACAAAAGGAATCAACAAAGCACAAAGCTCTCTTTCTGAGTGTGCTCTAATCAGCGTCTCGTTGACATTGTTTAGATCACACGAGAACACTGGGATGCTTTATTTGACACAACTTAAAAAGCACGGTATTTTGGATTTAATATAATTTAATTACAGTGCTGCCAGCACAGAGCTGGCATAACAGCTCCCTGTCTTGGCAAAAAACAGACAGTAGCTTAATGTGATTAATTGGTGCTTTTCGTATTTCTATATGGGAACTGTCATTCAGCAATCAGGATGGGAAATTGAGTCAATGGTAGAGTGGCATTGCTCAAAAAGCTTCGTTGCTGATGCGTTCTACATGGCTTCAGAGATGCCATCGGGGACTGGATTAATAGCCCTCAATTGATGTGATTTGCTCTAGAAAAAAAAAATCACACTCCTTCTTCTCAGAGTCAAAAGTTAGTCTCCTATGTCTGCTGTAAATAAACATCGAAAAATCCCTCAGTAAACTAAGGCTCGGGACGTCACGTCAACACAGTCCTCATACTCCTCACGCGCTTATCCATCCATATCCATATATTAATGTTTATTTGTAAGAACACATTTCATTTCTAAGAAGACAGGACTGACTAGCTCCGCTGATAAAGCCGCAGAGAAGCCGAGATGTTGCCGGTGTCACGCTGAGGATCTACACGGCCTGCTCACGGCAAGGCAAGAGTCAAACAAATCGCCCCACACCCTAAATATTGTAGCGGATGTCTTCACACAAATCCTCCCTTTGAAGATTTGCTACAGCTCGGCTGGTGAACATGCCCTTGTCTCCAGCAGCCTGGTGTTTCCGGCTTTCCGTGCCTGCCTGAGCTCGGCAGTGCGAACAGAGGCACAGCGACAGCTTTAAGTTAGCTAGATCCCTGTCAGCCCTGTCACTACACACCTCTCTGTGACCAGGCTGCTGCTGCTCCCGCTCTGCCTCTCCCATAACAACATTTTTACAACTTCACGCTGCTGGATGTCATTGCACCGGGCAGCTGGAGCTTGTTTTGACCTCTTTGTGAACAGTGCTGCACATAAAATTGATTTAAGACTGTGCATGGAAATAACAAACAATTGCAACGGGGCAAAGTTTACTCAGATAGTAGAAGACGTATTAGGTTAAAAAAACTAAGCCAGGAAACTCCACAAAGACAGACTTAAAGGAATAGTTCATCAGTTTGTGAAATATGCCTATTTTCTTTCTTGCTGAGCTTTAGATGAGAAGATTTATACCACTCTCATACTGTATCTGTCCATCGAGAATGTAGCTGGATGATTAGCTTAGCATGGCAGTTAGCCCATCCAAAAGCAAACAAAGAATCTGCCTGCCAGCACCTTTCAAGCTCACTAATTAACACGTAATGTATTTTCCAGGCAGAAACACAGAGTCAGACTAGCCCCTGTTTCCAGTCTTTATGCTATGCTAAGCTAAGCTAACCTGGTTGCTAAGCTTGGCCTGGTTCCAGCTTCGACAGATACAAGAGTGGTATCAATCTACTCATCTCATTCTTGCCAAGAAAACGAATAAGTGTACTCCCCAACCATTCCTGTCCCACAATTCACTATTGTGGAATAAGACATCATATCAAAACTGAATGACTTAATAGTGGCAGCTCCCTTAATCTCTTTTAGGTCCATGCCGACTTTCTGATAAGCTGTTTAAAGACTGTGGAGCAGTATAAACTGGATTAGTTTGACTAACAGCAACATGCTGTAATCTTTTAACAATTACTTTTTTTTTTTTTTTTTTACAATTTCCATTCAATTGTAAATACAACTCTGAAATCATAGCTGGAAGGCAGAGTGATTCATGAAGCCGTGAAGAACAGATCAACTGCCCTACAAAACAGCTGCGGCTCCCTCGACATGTAGTCTGCCTTCTGTCGGCTGAGTTTCCTGAACAGACCTTTCAATTCCCCTTTCCCTCTGCAAGCTGGGTAATGAAAGGCCATGGCAGGCTAGAGGTAGTTGTGGGGTTCATACATTCCTCTTCCTCTCTTCCCACACACTGAAAAGCACGGCAAGCTTGATCCTCTTTAAAAAAAAAAAAAAAAAAAGCACCACGCTCCCAGCAGCCACATTCATCAACAGGAATGTTTGGTTTCAAACTGAAGGGTCTGGTGCTACAATGGAAAGCAACGCTGTTTCCCTTGTGGTGAGAAAATGAGTTTTTTCTTACATTGTTGCTGATGCACAGTGAGCTGCTGCTGGGTTCATAACCCACTGACTCACAGAAGATGGGCTTAACAGGGGGCGACAGACAGAATACTCTTAGATATGTTTGATGTATTTCATTGAATTATCAAAGACAGTGTGAATTACATAAAACAAAGCCGAGCCTCACAGAGAGGCTTCATCATCTCTTAGATATCAAAGAAAACAAATCATGTTTGCCCCACATATCCTCATGCTGTTTGGGGATTTTTAATATGAAATCACGCCCCTGCGAGCCTGAAAGCTTTATATGCTCTACGTGGGCGTGATTCTGGGAACAATGCAATCTGTCCATTGATCCTGCAACTAGCAAGTTTACAGAGCAACCTACGTGTTCTTTGTGGCGATCTTAACCGTTTGATGCGGGTCACGGGGCTTTCATGATGCTCCTGCAGCACTGATAACTGACAGGCTTTCTCTACAACAAGAAAAAGCCAGGAAATTGGGCTGCATCACCTTTGAAGGTCTGAGATGTAAACTCAAACCAACAAACCGCGTGTGACGTAACAGCTGTTCAGCACAGAGAGGGTAGAGCCTGGCAAAAAAAAAGGTTCAAAGCATACTGCCTCTAAAATCACGCATTCCCCTCTGATTATCAATACAGGGATGTCAAAAAGATGGAATTGAAGCATCTGAGGATAACGACATCTTGTCCAATTTTAATGGTGAAAGTCAAAAGCGGAAATGATGTGCGAGCGGTGCTGTGTACGTCGCTCCCTGCGCCTGGAGCTCTTGGTGTTCTCAGTGCGGTGTGGAGCCTCAGCTGTGAGATGTTTCAACAAGCTCTGCATCCTCCTCTCAAAGAGGCCTCAATCAGGGTTACAACAATGGCAGCCGAAAGTCATCCCCACCCCTACAATAGCCCTCTTTGAAAGGAGGCTGCCATTAATTGGCGCACAGCACATTCCACCCTGGCAATTACACTCTTGTCTCTTGTCTCTTGCACCGCCTGGTTCAAAGAGCCGGGAAACGGAAGTCCTTCTGGTGCTAAAAGCAGAGCAATATCCTGACAATGTCTGGCCTCGACTGGCAAAAGGCTGCAATATTTATCACAGGAGGGAGAGGCAGCCGTCCAGAGCCAGCGAGACGGTAACTTCCCAGTATAAGAACGTACTGGAGGAGGTAGCGAGGATATCACCAGGCTGTGGTCTGGAGAAATGGGCTCCAGCTGCTAAAGCCACTCCTAGAGGGTCGACATCTGGGCTATTTGGATGGAGTGAGGCAAGAAACAAAACAAAAAGGCGATCAAAGAAAGAGATGAGCAAAAATGTAATATACACACCAATGATATAACAGTGCAAGGTTGAAAACCGGCCAGTTCTCACCAGTGCTTCGAAGTTTTCGCCCTCTCACATTCAGGCTGCTCTACTGCTTGCCTGCAGGGCATCTGCCTTTCCCTCCCACTGAAATTCCCCAGCAAACTAAATAAAAAGAAATACCAGAGAATTTGTTCACAGTGGTTGTCTTTTGCCTCTGGCTACAACATCCTCTGCAGCTACAGGTCAGCATGGGGTCAATGCTGCTGAATGACAGCTGACATGATCACCGGGAGCAAAAACGTTTCTTTATTCAGAGAGCACTTTCCAGTATCGACTATGGACATGAGCTAAATAGGCTAAATAGCATGAACACATGGGCTGTATCCTTTTCAAACGAGAAGGTTAATCTGTCCTTTTCATTACTTCTCCCTGACTGTTATTTCGTTATCTACACTATTCTCTCTTATTTAACTATCAACAGATAACTTGGGCTGGGAATCAAACCTCTTGAGCGTGTGATAAATCCACAGAGAGTTATAAACCGACCTTGCAGTTCCCCTCAGCTCCACGGAGGCGTTTTACCATCTTTCAGTGAACTCTTTTGGTTTTACGGCCCACAGCATCACTGTTTTGGTTCACCCTGTCCACTCTTATCAGTGTCATTTCCAGACAGCTGTTTTCAGTGAAAAAGCTCTGATAAACCCAGTGTAAACTACCTGTCCAGCACCAAACGCAGACAGACAAACAGCTGGCGAGTGAACACAGCGCAGTATGCAGACAGATATTGCCCTCAGGAGTTGGCAGAGACCAAAAAAAAATAGCTAAAAAGGGAGTAAATACTGCAGTTTTGTTCACCAGGTCACCAGAAACATGACTCCAGCATTGTGTGAAACTGTTGAAAGTGTAAACTTTATTACATTTCTGCATACAGATCCCCTAAATCCTACACACTGGACCTTTGAGTCATACCTTTATGTAAATGAATAACGACAAGGTCAAAAAAAGGCTTATGTAAGTTATCGAAAAAGATCTTTTTTGGTGTCTGTGCTGTGTCAGCTAAATACGCTAGATCGGCTAATACCTTGGCTTTGGATGTAGGCTGCTCTCTGCTGCTGTAAAATACCAGACATCTTCTGATGTTTCCTGCCTTTGTTACAGACAGGACAAAGAGGTGATCATGGAAAAATGTGCTTTGCGGATCACTTGGGTCTTTTCAAACCACTGTAAACTCTGCCATTCAAATCTCTAAGCCTTACCACATGTACTCTCATACCATACAAACCACCACAGGCTTCTCTCATACTTGTCCAGCTCCAGCTAATTCAATCTGCTCCTAATCTGTGCAGGGTGCAGCTCCTGTGCCCTAGCAGCTTGCCATGTACCATTAAATAGAGGAACAAGCATCTTGTTGATCTGCCTAATGTCAGAGTCCAGTGGTTCACTGCTAATTCCTATCATTAGTGCATATTGATGGCGTGCAGCTCAGGGAGAGCTCCGTCCAAAACAAGCAGCTAGGGATCAGAGCGGAGGAAATGAGGAAGGACTGATGGTCACTTCCTGCATCGCTCACTCTGCTCCCAAGGCAGCTGACAGCGGCTTCCTGTGGGTTTCTGTCAGTCGCTGGGAGACAGGGACAAACAGACAGAAAAGGAGACACAGAGTGAGGGAGATGGCTGTTCCTGGGTTGCACCCAGTGTTACACAGTCCAAATCCACTAACAACACACCAAAACTGACTTTTAAGTGCTGTCCTGTCAATCTGCAGCTGGTGTCTGTATTCAACCAAAGATTGTTTGATCATGAAAGAGGCACCGCTCTGTAAAACCACCATGACTTTGAATGAACTGTGTTTTGGCAGAGGCTAACAGGGAGGTGAGTCGTCTCCAGTGAAAGGATCTGCCTCATCATGTCAGACGCTCCACATGAAACTAACTTTATCACCTTCGTTATTCTGAATCAGGACCTCCACAATCTGGAGCAAGCAGCTTGTGAAAAACAAAGTGCGCAACATAAAGTCTCCATCAACTCTACCACTGAGCAAATCCCCAGCAGTTTCCAGTTGGTCGGACTTTGAATTTGAACGCTGTTGAATTGGCCTCATGGTGTGGCATGATCAGGCGCAGCAGCAAGCAAAGCTGTGACAACCACAGTGCAGCGAGCGGCGAGTCATAACAGTAGAGCTACCAGAGGAAATGACTTAAAAAAGGGTTCTGCAGCAAACCTCAAAATGCAGTAGACCTGATCTGTTCAAAACAAGTCAGAATTGTCTTTCAAGGATGGAAACAGAAGGGCATAGAAGCCACATGCAACTGGCATGTAAACTGTGAGAAAACTAGGCCGCAAGCCAGGTTGCAGTTTGCAGCTTTAGCCTCTCTGGTGCTAGTGTGGCTCATGTGGTTATTCATCAAAAAGCAATTAGAAGTGATTATGTCTGCACAAAGTTTATACTGTCTGTAGAGAAAATAAATTCAGATCCGCTCAACTCTCCATACAGAATATTTTCTCTTTTATTCAGTGCACTCGATTTTATTCGGTGAAATGAGATGAAAGACGGGAAACAGAGGCGATGACACATCCAAAGCATCCAAAGCTCATATTCAAACACTTAACTACTCTAAATGCTTGGTCTATTAAGCCATCAACATACCAGTGAGTATTTTCTCTTGTCATCTCACGTACTGAACTCTGAGCCGAACGATTCCACCTCTCCTCACACCCTCTTTTCCTATTTTGTCTCAGTTTCAACAATCCAATGCAATATCATATCTTATTCACATCGAGGGACATGATATCCTGGGCAACGCATCTTTGCTAAAGGAGATGAGAGCCTTTCCCAATGTAAGCAATCAAGGCTCATGTTTAAAATTTAATGTGGTGGAGTTAAATATAGAGCGCAGGGAGGAAACCATCTCAAAGAGCATGCTAAGCAGACCTCAACCTGTGGCTATTCTCTCAACACATTACAGACACATTTGAATGCTCGAGTTATTTTTGGTTGTTCTGGGCTTTTTGCACTAACCTCATATTTTCCATGACAAGAGAACAACAAACCCAGTTAAACATAAAGCCTGGGCATGCGATAACCGGTGGGAAAAAACACTATTAACTATTTTGTTTTGGATTTATTCATCGATCTAAGTCATTATTTCCTTCTGAATCTAAACACTGTTCACCGTAATTCCTACAATCCACAGCTAACAACAGGATTTAAGTGTCTCCCCTCAAAGAAGAGACGCTTCTCTGTGGTCTCCCACATTGAGCCTCTCTTTTGTTGCCACAGCTGCACAGAGACAGAAAACTAACTGGCAGATATGATGATTATCAGCTGAAATGAGAGTGATAAGAAATTGAAGCAGATAAGATCTTATCAAAACATACTGTACATGCATTTCTTGAGGCAATATGCCAGAGAGGGCAAAGTCATTCCTCATTAGTCTCCCTGTCAAAGCCACTCGCAGCAATGATACGCTGTAAAACACAGCGCTGGATGCAGAGCGCTGCTTCAACGGATGCATCAGTCACATGTTGGAGTGGTGTTATACAAAGTAAGCATTTAATAATACATTAAGGGTTTTATTCTGCAAAACCAGTGATGCCAACATCTAATAATTATATGGTATATAATATATATGCTTACATGCATACAACATCTACTACTACTGCTGTTAATACAACCACAGTTATGATCCAAAGCATTTACTATGCTGACTTAGCTGCATGTTGCTGCAGCTGTGCTACTGCAGACTGAGGGTGTCATGAAACTCTGTGACTTCTTCCAGTGGAATCATGTTGTTCATTAAGGTGGCACGTTTGCAAAAATGTTGATACTGAATGAATCAGTATAACATTGACTGACACTGTGATTCATTCGTTTTCCAGCAAAACACCTGACCTTGCAGTATCCACTCTCAGTGATTACTGCATTATTCAACTTTTTATGGTTATGTTAGAGCACTCACAGCTTGGTTGAGATTACAGAGAGATGAATAAGTAAGTAAGTAAAGCTTTATTTATATAGCACTTCTTAAAACACACAGGCACAAAGTGCTTCACACACACAAAGAGATAAAAATGAATAAACAATTACAGTAAAAATATGATATAAAACACAGCACAATGAGAGAGAGACCAGACAACAGAAACAACGAAAAACAAAGGCCAGAGTGAAGATCTATGAAAAGGCTTGCCTATAAAAATGCTTTTTTAGAAGCTGCTTGAAACCTTTGCTTTTGCACTTGGAGCGGGGGATGGATAAAAGGCAGAGATTAGAGGACCCGAGTGGTCGGTAAGTGGAAGACGGAACAAAGAGAAACCTTGCCCCCAGTTACATTTCTGTAACATGCAGAGCCTTATTAGTAATCATCAAGATTTTGTAGTTTATTCTGAATTTCACAGGGAGCCAATGGAGGGAAGCAAGAGCAGAGCTAACATGGAACCATCAGCTAGTTCTAGTTAATAGCCTGACAGCTGCTTTCTGAACTAACTGTAAAAGGTTCAGAGCAGCTTGACAGAGACACATGTAGAGGGAATTGCAATAATCAAGATGAGAGAAAATCAAAGTGTCAGCTGAAGAAAAAAGGACTGAAAAGACTTCGTAACATGTCAAAAGTCACAAACTAATAAAACACGACAGCAAGATTCTTAGCCGTGCATGTGATATTAGAGTGAAATGGACCAATAAACTGATCAACTGCAGGGGAAAAGTTATCAGGAGCAATTAAATACATTTCTGTTTTGTCAGGGTTTAGCTGGAGGAAGTTCAGAGACGTCCATTCTTTGGTGGGTTTAGCAGAGGAATAGATGTGTGTATCATCGGCATAACAGTGATGTGACGCATTCTGACAGTAGCTACATTGTTTGATACAGAAAAAGTCCACAGTAACTTCAATTACAAAACACAATGTGTTTATTAATTCAAAGGAAACCACGACCCTTTCCTGACCTAAACCAAAGCGCTGTTGGTGCCTAAACCTAACCACAGATGGGTGGAGGAAAAATGTAACGCTTCACTCAGCAGCAGTGGCTGCCTTTGAGAGGCACCAGTTGCGGCCAACGGTTCTAACTTGTCAAACAAATCTGCATATCGCAACTTTCAAAGTGACATGAACAGCAACAGAGCACAGACTAGTGGGTTTTTCTTTTTTTTCTTTTCATACAACAACACCATGGCTTCTCTCCCAGAGAGAAGGAAGGATGATTCATTGTCCTGGAGGTAGTGAAGTACTAAAGGCAGTCAGCTGCAGCCAGAGGACTGGAACATAGCCTCAAACTGCATTGAACTATATTTTGGGTTTGTCATCATTTCCAACATTGCCCTATACTGCAATACTGTTTCTGAAATGGCTGCTGTGCTGTTGTTGTGATGTTGATTTTCAGTGTATGAGGAGCAGTTCCCACCTTGTCTTCCAATAATCATTTTTTGTGCAAAAGAAATTGTCAGAACTCAAATATCTCCCCTCTGTGTCACACTCCGCTGCAGCATCTTCTTTCACTTGGAAATATGCCAAACCCTTGAACCACAATGGAATGCCATTACCTTGAGGCATACATAAAACCAATATCATAAGGATTACACACTCAGATTTGGAACTTCAGCAGTTTTCATTCCTGGCTTGATGTTATCTGAAATACCCGTTTCTTTCCAGCACATGAAGTCTGTAACAACTACTCATGAAGCTCAACCCATTGCTGCAAACCCCTACAACCCTTAACAGCTTCGAAAAAGACAATGTCAGCAATCAGGCCTATACAACAATCTGGCATAGGTGGGTCAAGAGGTCATGGACATTTGTGTGAGTGACAGCTGTAGGAGCTCAGCTGGACGAGGCCGATATGCTGCAGTGTAACCGGCAGCAGCTCGCTCCATCTCATTGTATCTGCGGAGCCCCAGACAAGCCAGGCCTTAGGAATAGCCCACTGTGACTCACCCAGTTAATGGCTGTAAAGGTTTTATTATCCCAACCCAGCCTGCTCCGAGACAAGATCAGAGCCGCCACAGGAGTCCCCGGGGACTACTCCTTACCCCCTCCTCTCCACCTTCCCCTCCGCCACCCACAACCATGATAAATGACTTCACACTTTCCACCCAACAGCTGTCTTCTTTTTCTTTCTCTTCTTCTTCTTCTGCTTTTTGAGGCTTACTGGAGCTGATATTTTCCCTGGAAGATTGAGATTTGTATAGACACAGTATACTGTGCTATACACGTGGCGCTGGAACGAAGGGCAAGGATCACTCAGAAATGAAGACGAACTGGTAAACAACCATTTCCTTCCTGGAATGGACAATGGTGTTCATGTCAGACAGATTTCAGTCGTCTGACAAAAGCTGAATTTGATCCCATTCAGAAGACGAGTGCTCAGCTCTGTGACCTGAAGTCCATGTTTTTGCACTTAAGCATGCAGATTATCCAGTTTGACCCATTTCTCTTCCTCAACAAAACTATTTCAGCCACACAATTCAACACTTCTTTCCATCATTGCCATAATTAATTAAGCCTCTCATGAGTTTCCGAGCACTTGTCCCTGTGCTGCCCTCTTTTGCTCTATCCTTTCACATCACAAAGTGTGATCGTGCTTTTATTTCGAAGTGACTCATAAGTTTCCACAGAGAAAAGGCAAACACCTACACCTGTTCACTCAGTGAAAAAGATATGACGGCATCTCCTCTGTGTTCTCGGTCAAGTACCAAAAAAAAGCCTCTGGTCCTTAAAGCTGCATTAGTTAACTTATATAAAAGTTATTTTTTGTCATATTTGCTAAAATTGTCCCTATGCCCAGACAGCAGTACATGAAACATGTAATCTGTTAAAAAAAAACAAACAAAAAAAAACGCTCCATTGGTCCCACCTACTGCTCCTACTGCAATTTGCAAGAATCCACCGCACCCGACACAAAACAACCAATCAGAGCCAGAGGAGCATCTGAGGGAGTGTCTGACATCTGTCAATCACTACTCACACACGCTGCGAACCGCTTCCTCCCTTCGCCCATGCTGCCGGCTGCCGCTCAGTCAAACAGCTCTGTGAGTGGTATCAGGAGGTTAGTGAAAGTGATGGCAGAGCAACAGACACCTGCAAAGGAGACACTGCCCACACTGCCGCTGCCAACAACAGCATATACGGCTAAGACAACAAATAACCAGAAAGCTAATATGGTGATTGTTACAGTAACACTCCGCAGAGCGTACGGTATGTTAGCGACTGTGATGTAGCGGCTGGGCAGAGTTAGCTTGTTTTCGGTTTTTAAGGCTAACGTTACTGGTTGTCACGGCAGCCGCGAAGATGCCGCAGAGAGGAGGGGCTTGGAGGCAGCGCATGAGTGCAGCGGAGAGGGAGGGGGAGTGACGTGGAACTTGTGTTGGTTCAAATTTTCAGGCTAAGTCTGCTCTCTTCTCCATCTTACCTACCGCAGCTTTAAGAGGTAAGGTTAAGGTTTAACACTGTCTGCAAAAACATTGTGTATATTATAAGAGTCATTTTATACCATTCTTCAATAACTAAATGGCATTCTGCTGAAATTTGGCATTTTTCACTGTGCATCAGGGTTTCAGCGCCTGTCAACATGTCCTGCAAGATTTCAATGTCTTGGACAAATGGGAGAAATTTCAGTCAAATATTACCTGTGTTTATGGACCCTATTTCCCCATGCTTTTGCGTGTAAGTGACAAATGGGGACGCCAATTTTTGGAATTGGTTCAGGCTCGAGTGAGAAGGCAGCAGCCAGCTGCGAGCGGCTGCAGAACTGGCTGCAATGCAATGCCTCTGTCCGTCAAAGCACATCCACTAAAAGTGCTTGTCTTTGCCACTGACAGGCTCAGGCTGACTAAATTATGGAAAGGATCCCTACAGAGTCTACTAATCACATCCAGACCAGAGAATGTGTGCTATTTTTCCCCAATTTTTGCTTGAAAACTGGCTACCGGCTATTAATCGGCTATCAGCCGCCAAATATTTTTTCATTTTCATTGACAAATCGACTAATCAACTAAGTGTTTTCAGCGCTAATGTGTATGAATGGTGGCAGCTTTGCGAGTCCATGGTTTAATGTGCATGTGCTGATAATTCTATTATTACAAAACATCAGCTGAATATTAAACTGTAATTTGACTGCCGGCAATGTTGGTGACACACAGCTTTAACTCTGACTGAGGCTACTGTTGCACCTGCTCTAATTCCCCCTGGACAAAGGCATCTGCTAAATATCTAAGGCAGCAAGGTCTTTCATTTTACATAAATGACTGCAGCAGACCTGGATCTGCGAGCTGTTCAGTTTAACCCAAGCCTTGGAGTTTCTATTTCAGGAAAGGGAACACAAAACACAACAACACCATTTGTACATCAGCACAACAGCATTTGTCACTGCAAGTGATTACAGTCCTGTAGCTGGAGCGCGCTGGGTCTTACAAACAGATCAATGACACAAGACAAACTCTGCCTTGTTAAACCGATACAACAGTACTAATAACAACACATATTTAAGTATGACAGACAAATACTGAAAGGGGAAGATGGAAATGGACCTGCACAACACTTTCTGCTGCTCTCCCTGACAGAATACCAGTATTTCCTGTTGCCACTTCACTCAATGCTGACTCATTCAGTAGAAAACAGAGTCCCATAATTCCTTTTAATGCTTACCTACATGAGCTCTGGAGAAAGACTGTAATTTTCCAACAGCCCAGTGAGCATGCTGCGTTGTGCACAAACAGCTCCCCCATTATTTTTTTTTCAAAAGTTAACCATTTTATAGAGAAAGAAAATGCATCACTAGTGAGGCTAATAACTGACTTTGTATAAACTGCAAATGGGCCAATCACTCTATGCCATCAACATGATTCAGTTACTCGTGCCCATAAATATACTGACAATTGAAATGAGTGTATCAAGCACGGGAATTTGCTACATCTCACAAGACTGATCACAAGCGACTCAGTTGTGTACAAAAAAACTTAAAAAGGACTAAATTAGAAACACAGAATTTTACATCTGACCGAAGGCTAAATGCCTGAAAGAACAGTCAATCTCAGCCCATACTAAAAACAACAACTATACTTGACTACACTACAATACTCACCCATAAAAAAGAGCTTTTAACTTATAAGATGCAATCTATCTAATAGGAAAGAGAAGGTAGTTATGAGCTGACTGGAGTTACCCACATCCCCGATTTAACACTTTCTAAATCTGGTTATAAATCTGGCTGTCACTGGAGGCCTGTGAAGAGGTAATGGGTTAATCAAATACATCCTGGGATGACGATGAAATATGGTACAAGGGAGTACACAGCATAAAAAACAGCTTAATACAAGACAACAAACACTTTCTTTGTAAATCTGATAACAAAACAACACCTTCTGTTGAGACGGTGCCAGGAAAGTGTTGACTGAACACTGGTTATTTTTGAGAGTGTAGGTTGTCTTACGGAGCCTCTACAAAAACAACAATATAAATTTCACAATGTGCTTCTTGCAGGTCTACTGTAACAGACTGTGCTATCCTGTACGGTACAGGTGTTCGTGGCGTTGCATTCACCCCCTCTAGCTATTAAGTGTGTGGGATAGATGCACAGTCTTAGATAACCAGACCAAAATACCATTTGAAGTGCTGGATTCAGCCAAAAAGGGGAAATCTGCACAATTTCACGACTACCCCTTTAAGGAAATAAAGGCTGTGGCGCAGAGCATGAGCAACTTCTAAATGTTTCCCCAAATTTGGATATGATAACAGCCTTGGATCCTTTGAACTATAATATAAAGACAAACTTGCTGCACTATGTTTGAGCACACAGAGTTATTCCCAACAAGGAGGTTGGTAGAAATGAAAAGAGCAGGGTAAAAAATATTATTTAGATCCAGCCTGAGTAAAGCTGCCTTTGGTTTATAAAAAGGTCAACTCAGCAGGTAGGGGATTAGCAGAATCACTGAGCAGGACCAGCTGAGCCTCTGAACCTGATGAGGGATGGCTAACTCATTCAAGGCACGACATTAAATATGCATTTCACTAACTCAGCAGTGGGCAAAAGGAGTCAAAAGCAAAGGCCGATATATTTATATTTCAAGGCTTGCTTTTGACAATCCACAGGCAGTGCAGTGATTCAGCAGGTTTGGGCGGGCTGGTAGCCTCTGCTGTGCAAGACTCAATATGTAAACTGAAAATAAAAACTCAGCGAAGTGAACTGCATTGTGTGATTCAATGGAAACATGTCCGCCTACATGTCCAAAAAAAAAGTCTGCTCACCGAAACAAGAAAGCCTGCCAATAATGGATGAGAGGAAGTGAAGGTAAGGGGGGGGGACAGAGTCACAAGCTTTCATTAAATAGCTTTTGAAAATAGCACTCTCACAGAGAAGCTGAAAACAAGTGGAGGTCTGCGAGGCGGCATTTGTTCTTGGCCAACAGATCCATTTTTCAAAAGGAGCATGCACTACAGGAAAAAACATGGTTCGCAATCTCAACATTTTCCACTGCTCCCCCTCTCTCAATTACTACATTCCGAAGAGGCTTCCTCAGAGCCCATCATATTGAGCACGGCAGAGCTTTATTGTACATGGCACATCCTGGAATGGAGCCATTGTGGGTTGCCGAGCGTATTCTCATTCCATCCCGCTAAGAGGAAATCTTCAGGGCCGAGGCAGCCGAGCACAATCTCGGCTATCTCCCGGGGCACTGCAGCGGGGCGAGGAGGTCGTGCTGCGTGTTAATTGAACCCATCGCAAGTGTTATTGAGGCAAAGAGAGTGAAGGAGCGAAACGAGAGGAAGGGTGTGCGTGACATAGCAAAGGAGGTAGGGCACATGTCTGGAGTGGAGGAGGGGAGAAACCTTCACTGAGACACTGACCTACGTGATCCCGCTCACGCTCCCTGGGGAACGCCGTGTCATCAAGCCAAAGACACCCAGCATGTGTGATCACAGTAATTAAATAGAAGCAATTGGTCATGGGTCAATGAACACTTCACGGCCACATGTGGACACAAAAAGAGGAAAGCCAACATGACCGCGGACATGGCAGGGTCATTAAAAAGGCTTCCATCTTGTCTGGATAATAGTAGTGAAACTGGTAATTAATTAGCCGATCCACACAAAATGAAAAAATGATGATGGCTGCTTTATCTTTACAGTCATTTATCAAACAACAATGCCTCACATTTGCTGGTTGCAGCTTTGGAACTGTGAGCATTTATGCTTTATCTGTTTTAGATGACTGGAAGTTGAATATTCATTAGTGATGCACTGTTAGTTGAAAAGTAAAGAAGTAATCAAAGGACACTACTTTGATTAATCAAGAATGGAAATAATTAGCGCTGCAGTTTCTGCAGCTGCACAAACGCAATGTTGCAATTTAATCAAACAGTAACAGAAAGAGTGCAACTTTCAAATATTTTAATTACAACTTAGTACTACATAGTAACAACTGACCACTGCTCAACTGTTGCTAATTTAAGCAATGTTTTTGTCAAAGAATATATGCTTTATGAGCTGTGGCGCAGCCTTCATAGAAGACAATCAAATCTTCACAGTATTTTACAACATTTTGAGGATTTGGTCATGTAAGGAATCATTAGCATTGCATAGACTAAAGAAGCCATCGTTAGCACTGACACTGCTTTTATGCTTTTGTGGTATTTTTGTCTGTTGTTCCGGACACAGAAACTGTAGCTAAGTGGTCCTACTTTGGAAAAAACATCACCAGGCTCTGAGTGGGAACCCCTCTTCAGAGCACTCGACCTAAAGACAGACTAGCAGACAAATATGGAGGAGGTCAGGTAAGCAAATGCATCTGTTTGGTATGTACCAGCCTCGTGAAGCACAAGACAGTCCCTCTAAGCTCCCAGACACTATCCTCAGCCTATAAACAATGTGTCAGACAAACAGAAAAGCTGTGTTCCACCCCGTCTTGCTCACTGCAGCCAGCAGCGGCAGCGCTTGAGTGATGCTCTCCTGGCTCCGACAAAACACTTTAAAGCCAGTTTGAAAATCACCCCGACCCCCCTGCTCCGTGTTTGCCAACAAAAGCTAATTGTGGCAGCCATAAATACTTACAGATACCAGCTAAACAAAAGAGCTTTGGTTTCTGTCTGCCGCCCCACTGAAAATCTATGCTGTGAGAGTGTCAAAGTGCATTCAGTTCCAGGCGAGTTTCTTCTTCAGTGTTTTAACCTGGAAGACTGGGTGGTACACAAACCGCTTTTCTGACGTCCCAAAAAAAGCTGAAGACTATAATGTGACTCCAAATTTAGAGTTCTCAAATGCGCCGTGATTATACAGCAATACAACAATGGACTTTCATGCAAGGCAGCATGGGGTTCTGGACAATAGAGCGCAGTGTATTCCATTAAAACGACAAACGCCACTGCTGTCCTCTTGGTCCTAAATCGCCAGGCCCGCAGAACAAAACAAGCCTTTCAGAGGATAACTCTGCAAAATTGATTATTGCTTTCTCTTTCAAGTGGCGCTGCTGCTATGTGACTTGCACATGACTTGGCAGGAAAAGGACAGCTGGCTCTCCATTCTCGGCCCTATTCACATGACTGGTGTCCCACAAAGGAGGCAGGCTGTAGGGCTGCAGGCTGGGCTAGACTTCACTCACAGAGCTGGACCGAGGATTACAGCAAAACTGCATGATCCGAAGTTTTAAGGGAGAACGGTTAACAAGACGAGGAGAGAATAAGACTAAGAAAATAAATAAGAAGCATCTCTTCGAGCTGACAAACCGGGTGAACTTTCAGGAATGGCTGCGGAAAAATGGCCAATATCCAATAAATGGTTTCAGCTTTCAAGTGTTGCAGGAAGTGATATGTAACCCTCTTTACAACCGCCCTCTAAAAATTAAATCAGAGTTTTATGCCTCCTCTTAATATTGCTGTTTGCTCGGAAGACAAAGCATAGCCTTGAGCCTTTGGTGAACCAGACTATATTAACATCTCACTTCGAGCCAGCACTTCATACTCACACCCACTCATTATTGCCATCCAGGCAAGATCATTACAGGTGATGTGATATTTCACTTCCCCCTTGTCTCAAATCATGTGCTAACAGCCCCTTTAAAGCAATGGAGAGCTTTATTGAGTATCTCCTTGAAAGGACCTATTGAGGGATAAAGAATGCACATCTTTGCCGCCTTCCGTGAGCTACAGCTGGCTTCACAGACCGCTAAGCTCGGGTTCACAAATCAAGCCCGTGTCAACTGCATGTTTGGAGCGAGCTAAACAAGAGGGCAGTGTTCCCGCTGTCCTATAAAATAACACAGGCTTCACATTGACCTCTATAGGCTGGTGACTAATCAGACCCACCAACAAGGAAAAAAAAAAATTCAAACATCTGCGATCACTGGAACAAGAACACATCCGCTTGTTGCACACATTTGATATTTATATTCCTGTGTTCTCTTCTTAATTCCCAAAATAATTGCAGTTCTTGTTGTTGAGCAGCATGTTGCTGCTTAGCCATGGGAGGCGGGAAATGAGTTGGAAGCCAGTCCTTTTAATTATCCTTCATATGCTTCCTGCGCTCAGCAGATGTTGGGCTGTGGGGCAGGCAGCCGAGCAGCAGGGCTCCCTAAAGCTGTGTTTCCACTGCATGGTAAGGCTCGACTCGACTCGCTTTTTTTGGTTTCATGCAAAGTTGTGGATAGTACCTGGTATGTTTTTTTTTTTTTGGTATTACCTCTGCAGCCTTTTGTCTGCTATCAGCCTTTTCTGGAACAAACTTTGCCCCCTTGCCGCGGCTTCAATATTCTCCATCGCTCCTGTGTTTGTGTCACTCTGGAAATGATGTCACGGCAGTTTCTCGAGGCGTCGCTATGACGACCAGCTAAGAATCCCGCCTACAACACGAGGGGCTACTATCTGCAGTGGAAAACGAAATCGAGAGAAGTTGAGCAGAGCCGAGTCGTATCATGCAGTGGAAACATGGGTTCAGACGCAGATCAGGACTTGGCTGCTCACTCCCCTGCTCCTCTAGCTGGGTGGCATGCTGTAGTTTAAAGTATATTGTATAGTAAAGTATATTAAATTAAACATTGCAGCAGTGTTGGAAGACAGTACAAAACTAATGAGCAAACCATTAAAATTAATGTGGTAAAAACAGTTTTTCAGCTGTTTTTACACTGCTGAAGAGGTTATTTCAAATACATAAAAAAAGGAACAATTTCCTGTCCTCACTGTGGCTCTGTCATCTTCTCGAGGCCTTTTTGTGTTCTCTGTGTACTCATCTCCTCCTACATGCAGCTCTCACCTCTCTTTGTTTGACTCTGTCCACAGCCTCTGAGTCACCCTTGGCCCTCAGCTCAAGTCTACCTCCTCATCGCTAATGAGCTCCTTGAGTCTTCTGACGGTGGCATCCAGTGCGGAGATGTCAAGTATGGGAAAAGGTAAGCGGAGCAAATGGCATAAGAATATAGAGCAGAGGCGTCTGGAGTGAATTGTATAACTTCAAATATCGAGTGTGACAGTATAACAGGATGGGAGTTACCCCGCAGCAATAGACAGATAATGGACATGTAACTTAGCACAATTACTACAGTAAATCAAATACAGAAATGTATTAGTGCCAATTTAGTCCAAGATACTTTTTCCACAAGTTGCACTGATTTTTTTCTTCCTTTTAAGGAGACATTACAGTCCAATATGGCAAACACGCTGACATATGCTATGCGAGCTCCTCGATGCACCCGCTCGAGTTTGACAAGCCGTTGTGACCTCAACTCTAGCAACCGAATCCAAACACGATCTCCCAACACAGCCAAGCTCTGACATCCCCTCTAAAAGCTGACTCTAATTTCCATTCAAGTTGTAGAAAATGAGGCTTGTGTTGGCAGCATTGATATCCCCATGGGGGCGCCGCCTCCAAACATTAGCAACTTACCAGCGCCTGTGAGGCGCACCAATTTTATCTGCAACAGGTCAGCTGCCAAGTAGGCTACTCGTGGCGGAGATGGTAAACGAAGCTGTCCTGACATCCACACTTTAGCTTGTGTGCTCTGCGTGCTTTGGCAAAGCCTTTTCAGCTGGAGGAAAAATCTCTCCCGACGTTGGAGAATGCTGAAATGCTGCCAGTTGTGAAGTTCATAAGTAACGAATGCATCATTCGAGATAAGCCTTGAAAGTGACGAAGAAATGCCACAGACCGCGCCTACCGCACTGCTCAGGAACTGTTAATCCATTCTCACTGGGCAGGTTTTACTGGTTGACCCACTGACAGCGAGCTGGTTTCATCTCTCAACATGTCCAATTTAAGACAAGAGTCTTTAAAATGTGAAGCTTTCCAGTCTTCAGGATACAGCCTCTTTTTTCTTATTGTCGCATGTCATGGATTTATCTGGAGATTCTGTCTGAGGATTGTCACATAATGTCCAGTTCATAATCAGAGTGAACAAACGGCTGAAGGCAACTAAAGCGCTTGTTTCTGTGCTATTTCATAATGAGACTGAGAACTGAGCAGAATGTGGGTTAATGTTTCTATCAGCCAATCTACTGAATAATAAACTCTTATTAGGAGAAGAATGCTCCTCTCTTCTGCATGCATGAAGTGCACTCAGCGCAAGGTTTCAGTAGTGACAAATCAGTTTAATCTAGCTTTAAAATCAGACAAGTTCTTTCTTACTTTCTGAGCGAAGGGGCATCAGATAAGAAGAACTGATTGATTCAGAGTCTTTGAAAGGCTGCTTTGACTGAGCTGCTGCCGGCTCCCGATGACAAATTGAGACACGTGTTTTATCCACCCTGCTGTGAATACATGACACAGTCGTCGCTAACGATCTGACGCCGTCTCAAAAGCCATCGGGCTTAGCTTAATCTGAGAACAAACATCACCCCAAGTGCAGGAACATCAAATGCAGCGAAGCAACTCCACCGCAGAGCGGAATGGGGGAAGAGCGAGCGACTCAAAGGCGCAATCTGAACGTGCATACTGTATCTTTACTGCAAAGCCGACGCGCTGGCATTTGGCTGAGATGCTTTAACTGCTCTGCTGACGTGTTGCTATGTAATAATTAATCCTAATCATGCCATTTAAAAAAAAAAAAAAAACTGTTTTGCAAACTGACACTGTCTCTGCTGCTTTGACTCAATGCTTGCTTACGGTTTCCAGAGGGTGACGCAGACAGGCAAAGGTGCCACTTGTATTTGACACCTGCTTTGTTAAGGACTGCGTGTGTGTGTGTGTGTGTGTGTGTGTGTGTGTGTGTGTGTGTGTGTGTGCACGTGTAGCCACAGAGTCAGCCAGGCAAGCAGTCGTAGCTCCCAGGAGCAGCGGGGAAGTTAGGCAGCAGTATGTAGGTAAATCAGTCTATTACTAACACTCCGCCTGCCTGGAGCGAGTCTCCTGGGACGCCGCTGACAATACACACGCCTGCTGCCTGCTGGAGCATTCATCCATGGCTAAACATACATACACACACAACACAGTCAGTACACGCATGCACATATGCTTAGAAATATACAGTGGGGAGCAGGCATACACAACACAGGCACAGATCATTCCCACGTTTGACAGCAGCTCTGAAAGGATCTGAGCAACGACAACAAACTGACAACGACGAAGAAAAAAAATACCAGTGTTCTTAAATCTGAGGATCTGATGCTCTTCTGCGCAATATGTACACATTTTCTCTATTTTCTGATATTTTATAGACAACAGAATAAAGGGCTGGACAAAAAAAACTGCATAGAAAACACTGAGGCCTCATGCAAGAATGCATGCTTTGGTGTCTTTCTGCATGTCAGTCTGCAGCTGACCATCCTCCACTGTACCTGACACTGTAACATCATCTGCTGCATAATTTTCTCTTGGCCATCTCCATGACTCACGCACACTTTGACCAACTCCTCTCTCTGTCTGTCACAGAACAGCAGTGCTCTGAGGACACGTCATTCGCAGCTGTACTGAAATGAATTATTTCAGGTCCCCTGATACGACTACTGGCACGGCGAAATTTGTTACAGTATGTTTTCGTCTGGTGATTTCTAACAGCAGAGCTTGAAGCTCTGCGGTGTGAAATTCTACTTTTGACTTTTTTTCCCCACACATGGAGCAGAACGTGCTGCCTTATGTAATGACTGAGGGGCATATGCTAATAATAAAACCTCATGAACAGGTGGCATTGAGCCAGTTGAAATGACAGATTTACGACAAGTTTGCGCAGTTAAGAGACATCAGTGAGTCTTTCGTGGAACATTCATACGAGCAAGTGTCACAAGAAAAAGAGAGATTTGGATCGATGCACAAAAATGTTCTTGCATGCTCCCCATTGTACCCGCTGTGTGTCCCGCACGAGGACATAAGTTTGTCCGACTGCTACGCTAGCAGGGAGAAATCAAACATGAACAGGAAAATGCTAAAGCAGCAGCCCTGGCAGCGGCTGCCAGTATGAAGTCCCAAGCAAAGTGCACACAAAGTTGTAATTACACTGAGTGGGGAGCAATTAGATGGATCAGGGCTAGCCCATTTAAATCACACTTTGGACCATTCATTATGCTGGGAGCCATAAACAGAGACTCTGTCGGATGTCCTGGAAACCACCGTAGAGCCTCATGAACTGCATGGTCATCAGATCTGCCTCTGACCCCCTTTTTCTGGCGCCTGTAATCAAATGAGGCACTGTGTGAATCATGCAATGTGATACACACTGTGCAACCAGAGCAGGAGCCAGCAGTTACAAGCTGAAAATATATTACCATAAAAATAATGGGAATCCATACTGTAGCAAAGATCGTGATTAGAGGCTGAGGCTGTTCCTGTGAGGCCACGGACACTGTGAGCAGCACCACAATCCAGTCCCACCGCTGAGCACCACAGGGACGTGGCGACATTACCTACAATGTCACTTAAAAAATAAAGCTTTTCATTAAGCAACATGAGAAGAGATGAAAATAACACATATAATTTGCTCCACTAAGGCAATTTCTATTTTCCGGGGTCCAGGCGGCGAGCGCGCCTCCCGACTCTCTCCCTTCAGCCTAATGCTGAATGACAGATAGTAAAAGCGGAGGAACCCTGAAGAGTCAATTTGGAGCTGGAGAGGCATTTCAAACCCCGCTGCTAAAATGTAAGAGAGAGAGGCAAGGAAAGAAAAAAAAAAAAAAAACGTTCAATCAGACACCAGACTCGGCTCTGAGAGCTCTTCCCTCAGAAAAGCAAAGCAGCTTTCCCTGAGATGGTGTTCAGAGGCTGAGGATGATGATATGCCTGACAGAACTGCTGTTGAATGAGACCGCCACTGACGCCTTTTTTTTCTTTTAGATTGATGACAAAGATTGAATTTGAATAGTGCGTGTGCATAAATGTAAATGCATTTGCACATTTATTCATTCATTCATGTGTTTATGTATTCATGGGTCTTTGAACATAAACACATTTTTGATACTGTACGTCTGTGTGCGCGCTTCGAATTTGCATTTATGTATGCACATGCATTTGGAGGTTAAACCAGTGGTTGATCTGCGAGTGCATCATTTCTGTCATTTTTAATGCGACCACCCCAAACACTGTCTGCTTTCAACTTTTCAAAGGTACGGCTCTGCTGCTTTTTACATCTTTTGAGAAGTTCTGACAAGTTTTACTGGCCCCAGTCCTTTTCTCAGCAGATAAAAACTCAAATCCCATACCTCTATTTACATAAATGTTGTTAAAATATGCAGCTGAAACACTGAAAAAAAAGAGCTCCAGACCACTAAATCTGGCGCATCTTGTCTCCCACGTTTTGTCATTTTAACTGGTGAAAGCACTGGTGAGCTGCAACCTGAATGTTTTTCACACCACTCTTTAAATAAGAAAGCAAAAGGACAGTTAATGGATTTTTGAGGGGTTTTTGCAAAACTGTGTCTCTTGCCAACCTCTCTTTTTGCACTCAGAAAATAAATAAATGAAATTTATCACATTCACACACTCTAATGTTACTTGGATATGCAGTGCACTGCAGAGCCCGGCTGTGGTAAAGGTGAGCAAGGCTGCACAGCACAATACAGTACAGAATGTGTTAGAGTTTGATTGGCTTTATTACAGCTGATCCATTAAAATATGTCCGGATTGGCCCTGATACAGATCCTGAGAATCAGCTTGGAGTATCTTTAACGTTCTTACATTTTACAGACAACCAGATTTATAAATGAGTCAAGAAAACCATCAGCAGACTAACTGTTAGTTTAGCTCTGTGTAAATGATATGTGCACAGGTGCACGGACGGCTGCGTGGATGTGTGTGTGTGTGTGTGTGTGTGTGTGTGTGTGTGTGTGTGTGTGTGTGCATGCATCACCGTTTGCAACTTCCTGTGCTTGAGTGTTCCTTCTGGAAATGAATGCAAAGGCAGAATCACTGCTGAGCGAATGTGCAGCACCTCGTTCACAACCGTCACACTGAGCTGTAACCCAACGCTTGACACCGGCGTTCACCCCGAGCAGCATGGGCAACACAGGAAATCTCCACCCCCGCCCTCCACCATTCCCCCTCCCCTGAGCTGCTCAGTTACAGCACGGCAGAGCTCTCCTGGGCCCCTGCTGTAGCAGCTAGCAGTGGACTGTAACACTCAAATCCCAATGGAGCGTGTGCACCCAGTGGCATCGGTAAACACAAACACTTGCGGACATGTTCACGCGTGTACGCACAAAAAGTCAACACGTAAGCATGAGCACATGTGCACACACCCACCCTGAGTCTTTCAAACACACGTAACAGTAAAGTGCATTGCTGTGTGTGTGTGTGTGTGTGTGTGTGTGTGTGTGTGTGTGTGTAATCCTACTGCATTGAAATTCTCAGCCCACACAGCACACACACACACACACACACACACACTTTGACTTTCTAAACCAAAACACATGTGGAGGGTAATGCGATTACATGGCTCTTTGACAAGAAAACACTTCCTTGCTCGGCTAAAGCGCCAGCAGTGACGCAGGAGAAGAAGGAGAAAAACAACAACAAACAGAAAAGAAACGCCGCACCAAGGTCAGACAAGTATTCGTCACCTAGATTAAACAAGTCAAGCTGGGGAGCGAGGGGGTAATGGCGGTGGTGGTGGCGGTGAAGAAAATATTCCAGCCATTTTATCCCTGCTGCCGCCATCCAAACTCACTCTGTCAGCCTCTGAGTCACATTATTTATAAGGCCGGGAGACAAACTATTGACCTCGCCTTTTTTCTCCATAGCATCAGCTGACTCTGACACTGACAAGGACGCTCGGGGGAAGAGCGCAAGATGGGAGCGTGGGGGAGAGAGTGCATGTGAAGAGGGGGAAGAGGGAAAAGTGGCAAAGGTAAGAGAGAGAGAGAGAGAGAGCGGGGAAAGGACGAGGATGAGGAGGGAAACATCTTATTAAGCTTTCAACCAGAGTTTCTGGCTCCTCTCAGCAGATTTAGATGAAAATATTGACGTCGTACAAACCAGAGTGGCTTGGATCGTGTTTCTTCCTGCTTTCTCTGGGGGTGATAAGAGATTTCTAATAATGCCACCGAGGATCGGGTTTGTGTAATGAACTAGTGGATGAGCTCAAAGAAAACACGACTCCTTGATCCTGTTGGGTTCTCAGTGTAATTCACCTCTGATGTCCAGCAAAAAGGGTTTCATCGTACTTTCATGGTACATCGCGGAGCCACTGATCCATCCACAGAGGGATAACATCCTAGATGTTAAATCCGCTAAATCTTTGCAGCTGGCTTTATCTATTTTAAGCAGCTTTATTCACAAAATATTAGTTTCAAAAAGCAGGCTGAGTATTGTAATTTCACAGTATGTACCACTGTTGATACTGTTCGACATTAAACGATGCTGAGAAATATCAACATGTTTTTCCATGAGCCTTACCATTTAACAAAAGAGGCTGTCAAAGCACACGCAGCTGTTCAAGAACTTTTCCTGAATAAAATACAGTCTCCAAACAGCAGAGGCATGAGTTAAATGAGCAAATATTTAACTAAAGAATGAGTAAACAAGACTGGGAATCTGACCAGGCATTGAGCCATATTGGAATTATTCCAAAATGATTCCTGATAGATATTTCCTGTTGTTTTTATGGGTTTTTAGCCAGAGTGATTTCAAAGGCGTCCAAGCAACAAAGCATGCTGAGTAGACACATTTGTCGTGTAGGTATATTGACCACGATGATTTTGAACCGACCACTTTTAAGAGTGCTGTCAGTCAACCAGACAGACACAAGCCTGTCACCAGTTCAACCACTAAAGCCACAAACCCGCATTACCAGCATGGGTCTGGAATCTGATCCTCAGCCAGATGAGCTCTTCCTCCAAAATAGCACTGCTCACAACCGACAGCGCTCCAGACCGTGGGAAACAAAAGCAACGGCAACAACAATAACGAGTCAGAACAGCCTCACTGACGAGCACAAAAGAGGTGAAATAATGACACGAAGCGATTATCATAATGATGTCCAAATGAAAGTGTGCAGTAAAACCACAACTGAACATAGAACCTAAGCCTTAAATTACCCAGAACCACCCATGCCATGAAGCAAACTTGAGTGTCAGCCTGTCGTGATGATTCAGTGACAGAGCTGAGCAAACTTTAACTGAGCTGCTTTCTGCCCAGTTGATACCATCACATATTAAAGGCACAGTGAAACTGAACTCACCGCCGTCTCAGAGGCGGGTCGGCAGACAGAACGGTCCCAGCCGCACAAACTATGGAGTCTTCAGCTGAAATGTTTCACTCGGTAAACATCTTAAAGCCTCAATAGTTGGAGCAAGCTAATACAAAACATACACAGACAGTGTGGAACAAACAAGGTCATCTTTAAACTGATGACTCTTTAAAGAGTCATCCACCAGGAAGCTTCAAGGAAATCACTTTCTCTTCATATAAAGGAACAAGCGCGGAGCAAAATTCTGAAAAACCAGATCAGCTCATCAGTTCTGTACGAGTACCCTGCAGTGCACCAATGTGACGTTTAATTACACCACCATCCCATAACCGTGTAATATTCCCACAGTTCTTACCACAGAAGCTGACTGCGACACATTTCATGTCACACACTCCAGGGTTTGTGTGTTGAGGTGTATTCTACCTGTTCCGTCTCAGCTGCGTGTTAATGACTGGTTGGTGTAAAGCAAACTGCCCTTCAGGGATAATAAAGATTTACACAGGGCTGTTCTGTGCTATCAGCGCTGCTCTTCATCTCCCGTATATCTGAGGAGACGATCACAGCAGCGGCATAAAGCAATATGACCCTCTCACCACATCACGTCCAGCGGCCATCAGTCCACAACAACCGAGGCTGCTCTCAGTACATTCAACTTCATCTTCTGGATTCTGAAAACACACACAGGCTTTTAGAAAAGTTTTCAATGATTTGATCTGATGATGCTGTCTGACTTTTTAATGTGGTGTTCATCTCAACATGGACAATTTGTTCAATTAATACTCATATCTCTGCTGCTCCATATTCTCCTTCTTCTCCTCTGTATCCTGTTCTCTGTGGCTGTCATGACCCAATTTCCCCACAAGGATCATTAAAGCTCCATCTAATCTAATGGGCTTTTATTTTTATCATTTCATTCTCTGTAAATCACTGTGTGACAGTTTTGAAAGGCGCTACACAAATTGTTATTGTTATGATTATCAGGGCTCAAGTGAAATTTCACACATTGATGCATGTAGTTATCCTGCTGGATTGAAGCTTTAGATAACTGACACTATTTGTTGCCTTTAAATGTGACGATTTACATACCAAAGCAGGAAATGTTTCTTTGTCTTTGTCTGTTTGAAACAGCGTGTTCATGTGTGGCAGGCTTGAGAAACTGAAACGGACAACCTCCCTGGCTGTATTATGATATCATATAGTGGGAATCAATGGAGATTTCATTCAGATTGAGGGATTCCCACTGACAAAAAGTGGTAACCAATTACACAGTAATGATGCAAGCAAACACAACAGACCAAATCAATTGCAGGTAACGAGACATCCTTACACCCTGCTAGCAGTGGGGTTTAATGTTTGCAGCATCCATCAGACCAACACTTTGCATCCACTGCCCAGATTGCTGTGTAATTTGGTGTGGATATTTGTGGCGCCAAGAGGACGATTCATTTTATGATCATTAGCAATATCATCAGCACAACTTTTCCCCAAGACCGACCCTTTGGTCCATAGCCAGATATCTCAAAAACAAATGGTCAGACATTCAGAATAATAATGTAGATGCTTATCATCCCCACGAAGATGAATCATCATGTAGGAAGTTTAATTGAGATTAAGATCTATTATACAAGGCAAGCGAATAAATCACAACAAGACAATTCACACTCAGCATTATTAAAAAAGACTCTTAAAGTAACATAGATGTGTTGTGGTCGTTCACTTTCAACTCAATGAAGGATGTCAGTTGTATTTATCTTCAATAGCAATGAATGAAAGAAAATTTAGAGGAACTAAATAAGCCCCAGTGGTTTGTGGGTAGTGACTGTAGCATGAGCATACAGGATATTCCACTCATCCAGCGCAGACAGTGTTTGGATTTTACAAAAATCCTATTTGAATTTTCTGTTTTTGAGCAACTTGTTCGACATGAGTTCAGAGAAAGAAGCTCAAAGCACTGTGCTCCAGTGAGATGCCTTTTATTTTTTACTCTTTTTTTACAGGTAAGAACAGGCTTTAAAGAAGTAAAAGAGGTCACCAAAAGCAGACTGTAACCTGGAGAAGGCCTGGTTTGCAGTGTCCAATACAAACACAATGGTATCATCGGCATAACAACGAACACTGCAGTGCTCCGTCGGAAATAAATATCATTGATGTATATAGTCAGTAACATGGGGGCAACGAGTGATCCTTGTGGGGCACCTTTATCAACCATGTAGGGACTTGATTTGAAACCATCACAACAATCTGAATTCTATCAAAATCTATGTCTATACAATACATCTGTAAACTCTAATCAGCTGCTCCAAGAAAGCTGGAAAGACTTGACCCAAAAGTATTTTTAGTGACAATACATAACTAAGATTTTTGCATTATACAAATCATGGTTCCTTTTGCTGTGACGAGGAAAATCCACTATCAAAGATACTTTATAAACAGCTTGGAATTCATGCTTATATTGTGTTGGACAATGAAATACAGATGACAAATAATAAACAAGCACACTGTAATTATTCAGCCTTGACAGAGGTTTGATTGTCCACAGAGTGACTCCTAGCTATTATTATGATGCTTCTCATTATTGTTTTCATTATTACTGGCTCTGCATCTGCATATTGCATTGGCCCACCGTATCTCCTCTGCTGGTATTTCTATACGGGTGCAATTCTCTGTTATGCCCCTACGTGCGTGGGCTGATGCCAGTGTTCCCCCTGCCTGTCCTGCATACCAATTAGAGGCTGATTAACAGCAGCGCAAGGAGACATTTCATAAATTGGGGAATGGTTGTTTTTCTGGAGCTGAGGGTGTCCTCATGGAGAAGGTCCATTACATACCCAAACACACACACAGATACTGTACAAACACACTTGGTCCCAGGTTACAAGTATTTAGAAACTTTTTCAATTTGGCACTAAAGATGTAAACACATATTTTTGTTGCCATACTTTGTTAATACAGATCATGTGTCGAATAAGCTTGGAGAGAGGGTTCCGGCTGGGTTTGAGGGGTGTTGTTACCCTTTAGCAGCTCTGTGAGGCTGCACTAAAGCAGTGCTAAATGCTGACACTATCAGGGCAACATGCTCAGGCTTTATTTTTTGCATGTTAGCACACAAACATTTTCCTCATTAACAATACACAAAGTACAGTAAAGCCATTAGAATCCATCCTAGGCCATGGATATCTGTACTAAATTTCATGGTAATCTGCTAAAAACCAAAAAAAAAAAAAAAACAAAAAAACGACCTGATGGTGGTGCTAAAGGTAAAGTCAGGGGATCACCTAAATCATTAAGATTTGGGTGCTACAATATCCAATGCCAATTAGTCATAGACTGCATTTCCCAAGAAGCTTGACTTTGCTGAAGAAGACAAATTTGTTCAAGTGCCTCCTTTCATTGTCCAGACTTACTAGAAAGCTTTACTCTAGTTTGCACTAGAATCAAATTTAGTACCTTCTGGTAGGCACAGTAAGTAATAAGAGCCAGGCAGGAAAAATTTTTCCTTCTCTTTCTTCCCCCTCTGCTAGCGACACTGCACTACAGAGAGGAACTGGGGGGAAGTGAGGAGGATCAACAGTTCATCTTTTTTGAATAAATGTCTTCAGGCATCCAATCCCATTGAAGCTCGAGCTCAAAGACTGTAGCTCAGCATTGCATATATGCAGGTTCAGTCAGAGTCACCATTAACCAAGCCTCCATTAATGACTTGCCGGCGGAAGAAAATTCTTTTCACAGCACTTTTTTTCTTTTATGCACATGTGGTATGTGAGCATCAACATATACTTGAGAGGCTACATGTTTGTCTGCCTCTTTGTGTGTGTGTGTGTGTGTGTGTGTGTGTGTGTGTGTGAACCACATTACAGCCAGGATGTCTGTTTTTAGCCGCTCGTTGTAGGCTGATTAACTTTGACAGGCTGCCTCTCAGACCCACCGCAAACACAAGCAGTAAAGAAACCAGGCAGCATTTCCACCACAGGAGAGTCTGCTCATGCAGCCTCGGCTGGTTCCTGTCCAGATTTTGGTCATTCTAAGAATTAATCCACTAAAGCTAAACTGAAACCACTATATTGACTACAACTGCCCAACTGCTTGAATCAGGATTTCCTTATTTTACATAGCTTCCAGAAACACACACACACACACACACACACACACACACACACACACACACACAAAGATACTGTGATGCCGTGCTAAATTCCTGCCCGATGAATCAGTAAACTGTTTGTATTTTTCATACCAAGTGGAACTGAACGCAAATGAGGCAGCTTTGCATGCTCACGGGTGGCCAAAACTGTTGACGATAACAGCAGACACCATTTAACGTGACGCCAGTTTTACCAACCCAGCCGGTCTGTGAGGATTTATACCAAAGAGCAAGACATAAAAGGTCTAAGGCCGGGGAGTCGAGCATTTTATGCCTCTACTTGTTAATTTTGCCAAGTGTTTTCATGTGTTCAAAATGTTCTTTTCAAGGGAACGAAGAAGGGGAATAGGATTTGTCATCAGTCTTCCAACAAAGTCGCTACAAGGGATGGTGTCGGAGCCTGGACAAAACAGACGGAGCAGCAGGTGAGCTAACAGTAGCAGTGATCTGGTCTCTTTCTGAACAATGTGGAAAACATAATATGATGGTGCAGCAAACAGCAGCGTCCTGTTTGGACATTGTTGAGCCATGAAAAGGCTGAAGTGTAGCAGAGGTGGCTTGAAGTCTGCACTGATGGCAGTGCAAGAGGAACTGTATCCAACTGAAAACATTTTGCCGGACTGACCACTATTCATGTGCCAATGTCTGGAAAATATGGGCCAGTATGTTATATGAGCGGTAAAAGACTGCGGCCGCAAGAAAAACTGATGAAAAGGCCAAAAGCAACAGGGTCTACGCACCTTCAGTGGACACAAAGAAAAGAGGCAAGCTTAATGCAAAGTTGTGTGGAATCTGTTCAAATGCCACATAAGGATCCAATTTCATGAAGGGCTTCCCACAGCCAGCTGGTGAACTGAACAGTGCAGCAGAGACAATCTTTAGCGAGAGGTCAACCG
This sequence comes from Chaetodon auriga, assembly GCF_051107435.1. Taxonomy (NCBI): domain Eukaryota; kingdom Metazoa; phylum Chordata; class Actinopteri; order Chaetodontiformes; family Chaetodontidae; genus Chaetodon; species Chaetodon auriga. The sequence goes on from NC_135078.1 coordinate 7,607,355, forward strand.
AAGTCCAAAAAACCCATTAGAACAAACTATGATTTCAGGGTTCTTTTTCCATTAAGAGCGAGAAGAAAGACACAAAGAAAGGGAACTAGAAAGTTACAGAAACAACAAGTGCTGACAACTGCCCAAACTCCACACTGTTGACTCGACAGCAGTGCCTCGCAGGTTAAATAAGCAGAGCCAGCAATCTAACAGGTTGCTTTTGTGAACACGTGCTTTTTCTCTCCCCCTCTGTCTTTTCGCCCTCACTTTCCTCAGCTCTGACAAGCTTTCACTTGTGCTGCTTTTGAACAGAAACACCATTGTGCCTTCTACTGCAAACAATGCCTGCAGTTTTTGCTGAAGGTCCCAAAAACACACATTAGCTCACTTTGGCCCTTTTGTCTGCTGGAGATTCCTGTCTTGGATCTGGTTGCAAGGCCAATAAGTAAGACTGGAGCTGTTAAAGACAGTCCAGAGCATGTCACAATGTCAAGTCGGTAGCTTGCTGCTGAAGTGCTCTTAGGAAAGCTGATTCCCTTCCAGATTTACAGGTGTTGGCCCACACTTTGACCTTCCTGTCAACAATCTGAGGCAGGGCAGAAGGATACACCTTCACGCTAACAAGGTCAACAAGATTAACATCTTCGTCTTGCTGTCCCTTAAATCATAACACAATATGATGGCACACCACTGTGTTCAAAAACAATACATGGGCATGCCTTTTCTCATAAATAAAGTGCTGCAGGGAGGCATGCTGTACCTTTACATAGATCCACAGCTGTATATCTCTATTCAACGACAGCACAGACACAACTGAGCCTGCCCTTGGTTTTAACATTCCTGCCTGCAGCTACAGAGGCTTGGAGAGGCCTCCAGAGGTATGTGACCCTCAGTTACATTTATAGGCTTCAGAACTGATAAAGGCAATGCCACAGGCTACCAAAATGACTGGCAGCTACTAGAAATACGGGCTTGTTCTGCCAGTCATAAAACACGGCTTTATGCCATATCAGTCGACAGAAGAGGAGAAAATGATGGGGAGAGGCAGGTGCAACACACAAATCAAGAGCTCGTGCTCAAAGCACTGATTGGCTTCTTCTGTGTTATCTGAACGGGTTTATTAAGGGAAAAAAGTCACATGATGGAGTCATAAATGTAGAGCTTTCATTTTGAGGTGCACTTCCTGTGAAATTCTGATCAAATCTTTCAAATGCAACCATTATTTTCCTCCGCAGAGAGCATGTGATGACGATGTTGCTGACTGACTTCAGAACTTTCTAATTATCTGACTGATTTACTAACTAGCGAGCAGACTGGCTGATTGGTGTCTGCCTGAGCGACTGATTGACAAGCTGGCTTTGCACGCTTCCTGATTGGTTGACTCACTCATTATACGTATGACAAATTAACAAGTTGCTCTGTTCTGGGTGGCACCACCTTTCACATACACGTATACACACACGGTGACACCCACCACCCCTTTGGTGTAGCCTGTCAGTGTGTGTATCCCTTTTCCACCTCTTGTATTATTGTGCAAATTGAAACGCCAAGGAGAGCAATTCACACACATACACAGAGGCCTCGTGGTGTGTGTGAGTGTTAGTGTGTGCGATGGGTAGGAGGGGGAGGGGGGCAGGTTGCCTCCATCTCCCTCTCAGCGTCTTGGCAGGCGGGAAGGGGAAATATGATTATCCAGTGGGGGAATTGTTTCATCAACACCTGGAGCAGATAAATGAAAATAGGAGGATTTATGTACTGAGAACAAGCTTGCCTCTGCTGCCAGGAAGCAATTAAGCAGGAAGCTAGAATACAACCCCCCATACTCGCTTCACACCAGTGGCACATTTGGAGAACTGATAGTGAGCCTTGGGGAAGGCCGACTGGAAGACAGGGAAGGTATTCATTCCCACAAAGTGTCCCATTAACGGCTGATAACAAAGTGTCTGTGAAGTGTTGGGATCTCATTTGACTCCATGTTGGGGGGGGGGACGCTCATCTCCTGCATAGCTGCAGATAGGCAACGCTCGTCCCACCTCCACGCTGTGGCCCGGTGGAAATTTTAAATGTCGTTCAATCTTTTTAAATGGTGTCAAACTTTCATATCAGTTTGAGGCCTTAAAGATCCAAACTGGTAAGTTGTATTTTCATATAATAACATCTGCTTTAATTCTAAGACAGAACGCTTCTACATTCACCGAGAGGTTGATGAGCAATCACAGTGCAGAGAGTAGCATGCTTATGAACTATGTAGAGCGTCAGATGTGTGAGACAGTCACAATAATGAGACACTAGCATATAAAAGCTAACACTCGTCGTATAACAGCGAGTGGCATGTTGCAGACAGTACTTGATGGTTCAGTTTAAGGTCGGGCATCAGCTCATTAACCACATATAGTGAAATCGTTGATGAAATATTATAGGATGTTTTGTTTCAGTGCAGCCGTTCTGTTTCCTGAGCTGCGAGCGTCGGATCGCAGCACACACCGAGCACAGAGGTGAGTGGGTGTGTGTATGTATGAGTTTGTGTCGGTAAACCCAAGTGTCGGTTATACTCTGGAAGTGTGTGTGTGTGTGTGTGTGTGTGTGTGTGTGTGTGTGTGCTGTAGCAGTATGAACTGCATGGGAAATGCTGATGTTTCAGCTAGATTGCGTGTTTATTTAAAGCAGCAGTAGAAGCTTCAGTCTAAAACTGGCGAGCTAACTATCTGAAGCCAGACACCCTGTAATCAGCACCGGGGCTGCTAACTTGCTAACTGATATATTTTGGCACATATTTGGGGACATCTAAAAATGCTGTTTCTGTTCAAAATGAATCTGGATGTGTTCCTTAAACAGATATCATCAGACCACCAGACCAGACGAGCTGCACTCTTTATCGTTCAACCTGTGCTTCTCACCAGATAAGGATGAGATAAAATCTTATGTAAGTTTGAAAAAAAAATGACAAAAAACTTATTGGTTTTGGCGAGACGAGCTCAACTGAAAAATTGACTGAAAAGTTTAATAGAATCTGATGACTAGAAAAGAATATAATGTCAACAAGACTACAATAGTTCAGGCTTTCTTTGGCTAAGATAAGACTACCATGCACAGGCTGCTTTTTTTTTTTTACTCAATTGAAACTTGACTAAAGAACAGGATGAGGTTGACTAAATGTGACTAAGACTAAGACTTAAAAAAAAAGCATTCGTCAGTGTGCCACATAACAAGCCAGACGCTGAAAAATAGCTGCCCTCCTCGCGTCTTTTTTTCTTCTCTTCTTCTTCAAATGACATCAAAATCATCTCATTGTCTCCCGTCCACACAGCAGAGCAGCTCCGTGTGGTGCTGATATCATCCTCAACGCAAGGCAACACTGGCATCCCCTCTGAGGCTGAACATATCATTAATAATAATGACCTCGGTCAGGCTATACAGGATATCCAACAAAACAAAGCTTTCAGCGGCTGAGCATTCAAAACAGCAGATGGGTAACGAACTCCAGCCACAGATTCAAGAAACGAGCGCAGTTAGCTTTGAGTGGTATCCTTGCAGCTTTCCCTAACGATGAAGTGTGACATTTTGTTTGCGCGTGATGTGAAGCTACGGGCCGCCGAGTGACACAATGACCACAAAAATCCAACAGAGAGCGAAGACGATGTTCATGCCAGACCTCTCAGAGAGCTGACGCATGTGCCACACATCAACCTTTAATGAGGATTAGACATTAGGAGCAAGTACAGACTCAGTGCACTCCCTCTGAACCTGGCTGAAAGTCAGACTGGAGTCCTGGCATGAACCTGTTATGCTGTTAAATAATGAGACATTATACGGTGGACATTAAGTTGAGTGCAGGCTTCCTTGATTCATTACACCAAAAACTAAATTCAATAAGCCGCAGAACTGTTTTTTCTTTTACTGCAACAATCAAATGCCTCCATCAATCACCAGCTGTATCAGTAGAAATGATTCCTTGCCAAACTAATGCGATAAAAACATGTGAAGTTGAACTGCTTATATATAATATCCTGTGTCAATATTCAATATATTAGAATTTCACATCCAGGATCTCAATACTTCCGCTACAACTGCTGTTTTTAACCAGATTCAAACTTGCATCAAATGTTCTCTTTGCAGCGTAAAACAAACTGCATCATGACAGTGACTGGCCTGTATCCACATCCAAATTGCAGGCCATATCTGCAAATCATAATATCAGCATGGCTATGAATAGCACGGCGTTTGAACTGCACCCGGCTAAAGGAGCTGCTACGCTACAAAGCCGAGAGATGTGGAATGCAAACAGTAGCTTGGCAGAGTTCTGTTTATGCTCTCTCCCTCTCATACGCTGCCTGTTTTCTTTATTGACTCAACAACTGCCCTTGTGCTCGGGCCCCAAATGTGTGTGAGTGTGTGTGTTTGTGTAATTTTGATCTCATTCCACGCCTTGGGTAAAGCCCTCCTGGCTCTAAGGTGCCTGTCCTGGTTTCAGACGCACTGACAAAGTGGCCTCTCTGAAATGAGCTGTGTGGCCTGTTTGCAAGAAGGGAGCAGATGCATTTTACTACCTTTGATCTACGGGTAAACAAACTGCAGACTAAAGAGAGAAAGAGGGATAAGGCGTCAGCGCCCGAACAGCGTGGACTGTCTGCACAGCGCACGAGGACAGAGGAGTGAGGACATGGACGGGGGCAGAGAGTAGAGGAGACAAAGTCTGACAATACTTTTCTTTGGCAGATCTGCAGCCAGATCTCACTGTAGGTGACGGAGGGTGTCTTGCCTTTGCAGGTTTTACCGTGGAGGCAATGGTACACGTCTTATTATGTATCCCATTATATTTCAAACACATTCTCCCTCCCTCACTCTGCTGAGCACACAGCCGGCCGCAACACTGACTTTCATGGACGCGGAGGGAGGGAGGAGGGTTGGTAATGTGACGAGTGTCTGAGCCTGCAACAGGTCGAGCCTGTTAAAAACTGATGCATACATGCAGACCACGTGTGGGCAGACTGACTCAAATCTGCTTCCTGAGCAGAGGTTTGACCAATGCGGAGACCTGAATACAATGCTCGTGTTTATGGAAGCACTCAGCGTACTATATTCACATTAAGTCAAAAATTTACATTCGTCATGCCAAGTAAATAGATAATAAAGAATCCAGACGGGTTTAGTGTTTCCCCTATAATTTAATCTTGGCAGGGTCAAAGCCTCTAAAACAGCATGCAGACCGCAAGACATTCTCCACTGAAACCCAGAGTGAAATCACTGCTGCAACTGCTTCTGCTTCTGATGCTCCTAGAAAAATAAGACTAAGACGCTTAAAACAACAGGCTTGGATTTATTTTTTTTTTAACTCGATCTTAATACAATTCTCACATATATGGGTTGCTCTTATCATTCCTTGTCTCCATTTATGCTGTGAAGTGATACTTCCATGAGTTAGCCAATAATGATGATATGATAATATACGTTTATGTTATGACCACCAGTTCATTGCAGATGTCCCAGAATACTACAATACCCATGAGCCTCGCATCAGAATCAAAACTGAAGCAAAAAGAAGCTTTGTCATTGCAGTTGAGCACATACCACAGCACCTTCATCGCTGAATTCATCCAAAATTGACCCAGAATCCAAATCGTACAGCATATTATCAGTTTTCCCATCAGATTCCTATTTAGCCTTCACCTGCTGCTGGAGTAGCTCAGTGATACGATGTTTTTTACTAAGTTATACTTTACAGAAGAGTGTGCGTGCCATCGACTTTTTATCAAAGAACCACACACTTTCTTAGAGAGCGGTTAATCTCACACTTATGATTCAATAAGGAGAATTTCAAGTTTGCACTTTGTAACTCTACTGCTGCTGTTTTATTCTGGAAAATAAAGAAACAAATAGATTTGTTTAGTGGGACATGTGGAGGGCATTTCTGCACAGGGGCTGTCCAGGCTTTCCTGCAGACTGCTTCACAGCCAGCATGGAGACGAGGGGCGAGCACAGATACATCCTCCTCTGTCAGTGCACTGATGGCATGAGGGTAATGTATTAATAATAAATAAGCCAAAATGTCTCTTTCAAATGAAAACAAAACGTACATTTTCTGGATAAAACGAATGCCCTGTAAGAATCAAGCCAGTTAAAAGGATCTCAGCCTGCACCACAGCTATCACAAAGTGGATAACATTAACCAGCTGATTTACTCACTGGACGGTGAGGGCAATAATCAGCATGATACAGTGATGTACTGTAGGTGAAAGGGCGTTACTTTATCAACAATGACAAACTCCTCCAGCGGCCAAACAAAGCCATTCAGATCCCATCAGCAAAGTGTGGATGGCCGACAAGGTGCTTCATTTCAACTGAGGAAAACTGAGTGTGGCAGCTCAGCCCAGAGTTGTCAGGCAAATGTCATCCAGACAGTGAATAGAGCAGAAGTGGCAGCGGGAAAGAGAGAAATTCCACATTGCATAACCACCCTCTTATCTAAGCTCTATTATCTTGGCCACAGTTTGTTATACGGCTGCCAAAGCTATCACACAAAAACTGAAGCAGTCCTTTTTTGGCTTTGCCTGAACCCACACATAAACACACAGACGCATATAAAAGGCTAAATGCTGCAAATACAATCAACATATCAACAAACAATGAGCTGTAATAAATTGCAGACTAACATATCACTGTATCTTATTCCAGACGGGGAGCTGAGTGCTGAGCAATTATTGTCAGCATCACTTGGCCTATAAAGACTATTCCCCTCAGAGCTGGTGTTGGTAGCGAGCGTCGGTAACAGAAGAGCATGTCAACAACTGTTAACGCTAATTGCTTTCACACCAAGAGCGATCTATGAAGAAAACATGCAGCAAGACTCTGCGCGATGTCACGACTGCATGACTCATGCCTTTTAAAACAAGGCACTCCTTGAAAACATGACCACATGGGCTGAGGGCCGATCTGCACGCTGTGTCGATGACTTGAAATTTATTCCTCCCAGGGCCTATAAAAGTCTTAAACTGTGTAATGTAAACTCAGATCTTGAATACAGTTACAGATTTTGTCAGATGTTTTTTAATGCTGAACGTGTATTTTATTCTACCTGTCCTTAAACTTGGTGAAATTTGACTCCGTTCAATGACTTTAAGTGCGTAAAACAACAGATATGTGCGGTGCTTGAGCTGGGATTGTTTGGATTAGTACATTTCTGGGGGGGGGGGTCTGTGCTTCATCCAGGCATTCACAATACCACATTCTGTACATTTGGTGAGTGCGACAAGAAAATATCAAGATATTTTCGCAATGAATGCCAGCGACACACAAGGACTGCAAGCATCTCAACAAGATTTTTTTTTTTTTTCTCCCTGTTTTGATAAGTGACATGGCCAAGCAAACGACTTTATTGTTAAGTATTCACCTTGGCTCGCAGGAGAGCATTGTTAAGATCGGTGTTATTACTTTGCCCCACAGGCACTCGACTCAGGCGGACCAGTCAACGGACCTTTGTGCTGAATGAGTCTGCAAGGCTGGAAAAAATGACCTGGAAAAGGGATTCAAGTGATGTGAAGGTTGAAGCAAGCCAGGCTTTCGGAGCTCTCTGTCAGCGAAGGACACGGCTGAAAAGGAAAACAGCCATTACTTAATGAGCCACTTAAAGAGTGCCCTCTCTATTTAGGTTTCATTATTTTTATTGTAAATCCTTCACAGCCCTCGTCTGCTAGTCATTCATAGGGAGCTTCTGCAGCCAAGTTTGGCATTATATATTAACCAAAATCACAGGGCTGGAAAATACCTCGGCTGAATGACAAATATGATTACTATATAGTTATCTCCAAATAATTTCTTTTTCTCAAACTGCTCGAATGAAATGTCTTTTGTTAACATTGTTTAATAACATGCATTAATCAAGCAGTCGAGGAATCAGAGAGGGGTTGTGAAAGGCAAAGGGGGGGGGGGGGGGACAAATCAGCAGTGGATAATTACCGGGGAACCTTCTAACAGTGCAGCTCCTAATCCATCGCAGGCTCGGAGACAGCATCTTAATCACAGCATAATTACATCCTGTCATTCACCGCAATGAAAACACCGAGACAGGAAGATGGAAGACAGCTCGGGACGACAAGCAGGAAATGGATATATGTGCCTACAACAAGCTACCCACGTGCTTTCATATGCCACTTATCATGTGTCAGCTATGTTGTTCTGTCTGCAAATTTCGGCAATTCCTCACTAGTCATGCTACCTGAAAACAAAGAGACTCTCGTTCTGAGGTTTTGTAGCGCTGGTGCATTAAGACTGTGGAGTGATACCTCAAAATAGACAAGTGACAGCTCTTCAAAAAGGGCCCTTCAGGGCCAGCATGCATTTATGCCACTACCCTCCAGAAAATGTACCCGTTCTGCAGGCTGAAAGAAGCAGAAATTAAGAAAACACACACACACACACACACACACACACACACACACACACACACACACACACACACACACAGATGCATCTCTTTTCTGCCTGGCGCCTGCTGAGGCTGGTTATAGACTAAAACGTCTGTACCACTGACTTTGAAAACTGGCAATAACCAAAAGCTGGGATCAAATGCACGCTCTTTTTTACACCCTATTTTTGTTCACTTGTGCTGTCTTTGCTGAATTTTAATACCTTATGCTGCTGCTCGTGTTTAGATATTCCATCAAAAACTGCACTCATATCAGCACTCGTCTACAAATCCTAAAGTCTAAAGTCTGAAAATTTGATATGATAACAGTCCGAGCGCCTTTGCATGTTAGAATACACTCCATTTACACATTCACATCCTTAGTGTAGAGCTGATACAATTAGTTGCTTAATCAGTAAGTCCATCACTGGTTCCAGCTTCTCAAATATGAGCGTTTGCTTGTTGATCTTCTATAACCGAACCAAACCGAATAAACAAAAAGCCATTTAAAGACATGAACTTGGGCTCTGGGAAACTGTGATGTGTCACACTTAACTCACATTTTACAGGCCGAACAATCAATCAAGGATTCAGGAAATACTGAGCATCAGTAATGAAAATAATAGCTTGCTAATCATCCTACAATGTGTGCAGCTGTTGTCTGAGCTGGCCTCCAACTCCTCTTTCATGTTTGACTTGTCGGAAATCTGTGAACTGACGCATTTGTTTCAGTTGCCTCTTACACGGTGTCACGGAAATTCTCCATACAAGCGTATATTTGTAGTCACAGACGAGGCTGAGAAAGTGATTGCCATGCTTCCAGATTCACATGAACACACTTCCCCAGCACACGAGAACCGTCCTTTGGTGGATATATTTAGGTCAGCGGTTGATGGCTCGGACAGATGCACTGTGGAGGTTCAAGCCCGTGTCTGAGTGTGGGAGAGAGAGCAGGCTTGTGAACGTGACCGTGCATTTATCAGCCATGCTGTCGCCTACAGTGTGTGACAGTAAGAGAGAGCCTGGGCCGGGGGGACATCCCACTGGCATTAAGAAAGCTCTCTCCGTGGGATGTGTCAGCCAATGAGCAGCGGAGCCTCAGGGGGCTGCCTTGTTAATTAAAGCCAGAGTTGTTTGTCAGTGCCGGCATATGATGCACAGCGCTATCACCGTCAGGGGAAAGACAAAACTCGAAGCAAGATAGCTGCAACCCCTGCAACAAATCTGCTGCCTCACCATGGAAGCAAGACGCCTTACTACAGCAACAACTGCCCTGGCTTTGAGAGTGAGGATCAGTGTTACACACCCGCCAATCAGAGTCCACACCTCCAGAGCAGAAGCGCACAGCTGATCACATGGAAAAAACAGGAAAAGATGGGATTTGCAAACTACCAGAAATGTTTGTATCACCCACTAAAGCACCAACTCCAGCTCAGAAGACATCAAAAGCGACTCTGCAGAGGCGCTACCAGGGTGTTTATTAATTAACTGTCTTTGGCAAGTATTGTTCTGACTTGAAGTGTCATCACTTGACAGAGGAAAGCTCCTGAGTGTCAGCTGTACTAATCACTGCTAATAAGGAACACATGGTGCTATCTGGGAGCTAACAATGAGATGGCCAGTAATGAATGTGGTGGAACTCGAGCTCTAGAGGTGCGAGTGTGGTTAAGAAAAAACAGAATTATTTCTAAGGGGTGCTCAGTTTGAGGCCTTCATCAGAGCGCCTGATGAAACACAAAGACGCTTACTTGTGGCTGGACTGTTGCTGGCTTGGATCCACGCACCAGCTTGGAAAATATGGGTGGAGAAAGTGAAGCAGCAACTCGCAGCTTCCCCAACAACTACTGTCAAGCTCCCCTCAGGCAAGGGACTTCATTTCCCCATACTGCTATGCTGGAGCTGCTCAGTGGCCAACGGCAGAGGATGAGAAGCATACAGGAACTGTGTAAAAGAGGGCCATCAAGGAAAAGAGCAAGCAGCACAGACTGGAGCTCTCATCAAGAGCTTCTATATATGAAAGCCATTTCTGTCCCAGCGTCTGGCCTTTCGGCTTCCGGCCCTTGACATTGTTGTAATATCGCTAAATCAACTAAACCTAAATCCCCATTTGAATGAATTTAGAAACTCATGCTGCGGAACGAAAAACCCAAACAAATCTGTAAATTCGTGTTAAAGCAGATGAACAGAAGGATTGTGGATTAACGAGAGGGGATTTGCCACTCCGACGTCACTCACAGAGCAAATGGAGCAAATCAAACATCTTATTAATACTGTGACAGAAGGATAATTGTGTCATTTTATTATCTGCTCGCTTGTTCGATACCCACAGGGAGACTTCTGGAGGGTTTAAGCCGCAGTGGGTAATTGTTTTATAGCGCCGCTGTCAGGTGAAAACCTTCTATCTCCAGGAGGTCAGCTTTCGGGCATTTGAGGGTTTTAATCGTTCTCATATTTATTCGAAGGATTTTTAGGCAGTATCTCCAGAAAGAGCAACTGATGACTTGAATTTTCATTCCAAGAAAGACATATGAAAACCACCCTGTCCGGACATACTAGGTTTTCCCTTTCTCCTTGCAAAAGCCCACAATAGCGCATTGACTGTGCTCACTCTCTTTGAATCATCACTGAATTGCTCCTAACATTTCTCTAATCACAATGAGGCGCCCGTGACAAAACAGCACGGCTGTGTTTGCACAGTCGATTTGCACAGGTAAGTAAGCGGCTTTCCTATGAGAAACGGGGGGATTCAAAGCAAATAAACACGCCGTAATCAAATGCAGCCATGGCTACAAATTGCTTTCGGCTGTAGTGAACCAGGTTACGGGAGAGGGCGAGACCACCGTACAGCCTAAGCCTTCATCAAGGGAGCTTGATCCTATCAGCGCGGAGCAGGAATATCAACAACACCACCCAACTGATTGTGTTCAAAGTCAAAAGTGCTCTGGGGGACTCCCATAACCTCAGGCTCTTACAAACAGCAACTGTGCACATGTTACTGCCTGAAATTGAACAATCCAAATGATGGTGACAGCAACCCAAAGGTGACAGGGATTTTATGAAACATCCTGAAGTGCTTGAGAGAACAGTGACAGGCTTAGATAGAGATTAAAAGGAACAAGATAGAGTAAATATTGGTATGAGCCATGTGGGCATGTTGAACCCGAGGAGGATGGGATATTGATGTTGGCAGAATGCTAATGAGACAGCGGTCTGACTGGAAACCTGACATAAACAGTAGCATGCTGGCCATCAGTCACTTCGAAGAGGTCAGGAGGACCGCACACACCCTCCGCCAAGCCTTACTGGAGCATGATGCAATAGGTCAGAGCTATTCCCTGGCCAAACGCTGCTGTGTCCTCCTCATAATTGATGAGCAATTAGCACAGGTGGCATAGGTCACGAGCTCCACTCAAGCATACAGTAAGTAGGTGAACGCATGAGTCACGGCCGATCATGTGACGCTTCCAGCGGGTACACAATTCAAGAGACTGCATTCCACCCACAGTGATGCAACTTATCAACCGAAAGCAAATGTTATTATTGCTGTCACTTACAGTAAACAGAGTATGCAGGGAAATCAAGGGGCAGAGCACAAAAAAAAATAAAAATCTGTGCAGATCCCCTCATTTACTTGTACCAAATCCACCAACATCATTTAATAAGCGCAGTCCATTTGCATGCAAATCAGACCAATTACCAACAAGTAGCTGGCATGTGAGTATCATTTCACATAGAGCTGTATCATGCCTCATTTGCTTAGCCTTGAAACATAAGCTCCTATGTAGAACACATTGTTTTCTCTGTGTTCATTCAACATTGATTTAGCACTTGAGTCAGAACACTATTACTGCTCTGGAATGTGTAAAACAAAAAAAAAAAACTGGATAATTATTTAACTTGATTTCCCAGTCAAACACAAAGAGGCAGCATGTTTTTAGTACGCGAAAGCATCAAAAGAAAAGCCTCTTCAGGAACACAACCTGCTCCGCAACAACAAAACAGACGGCGGAGAGGACAAACGCGAAACCCGTGAACTAACATTACCTCCAACTGCATCAAACGCACACACACACGCACACGACATCATTCCTAGAAGTCAATCGGGCAGGGCACCGCTTTGACAGCAGAGGAGACACCAGCGTGCGAGCAGAAGATGCCAGTGAGAGGCACTTTGCTGCTGTGACATCCTCAAAGTCTCTCACAGTCAGCAGCTGTCAGAAGTGGCAGCCACGTAGCACAAAGGGCGGAAAAACTCCCACAAAACACATCACAGCACGCGGCGCTCATACAAATCAACGAGGACGGGCGCAGACACACATCTGATGCACTTGTGATGACATGTAACAAGTTTATCTTAGGAAAGCACCGCCGTGGCCTCACTGTGCTACGAAAAGGGGCGTTTATCCTGCAACCTCCTACTGTATGGTGTCATAACAGCAGTTCATGAGGTTTATTATTTTCCATAGTTGTCTGCAGTGCCTGTTATTCATCTTATATTAATTACACTTGCTTCACACTGACACCCTTCCTCTTATTCCTCCCTTCTGCTTTCAGGGGCCAAGCTAAATGGAGCAGCAGTATAGCCACCAATGGCCCGCACAGGTTAAACCTGTCAACAGATGGCAGGTGGCAAACTGATGATCAGCTCAAAGTGAGTGACTCTTCCACTCTACATACGAGGGCGGTTTATATTTCATGCGGTTATTTTGCTGCAAATCTGCATTCAATACTGACTAAGCACTGTGTAGGAGGCAAGAGTCAATCATGACTGATTAATACCACTGCTAAGCCTGCACGGGAAGTTGTCATTGAAATGAGGTGGCCTGTGGTATGATCCATGGGCTTTCAAATGAGGTCATCATCTTAAAATACACTGACCTCTGTGGGACTGTAATATGTTCGCTATGTGTATTAAAGCTAGTGATTTATATTTCAACTACAGAAATGCTAGCATTCTCAGAATGAGCCATGAAAAAAAGCAAAAAAAAAAAAACAGGCCTGCCTGCCTTGTCAGTCAGCATAAAGTCCCTCAGGGAGCAATGTTTTATTTGTCATTTGCAACGTAATGAGATAAAAGAGATAAGAGGGTGTCATGGGAGAACCTGCTTTCTTCCTGAAAGCCTTCCTCTGACACCACACTAGCACACGGCAGTGACAGAAAGTTATCAGCACATGGTGTATCGGCCCATGACAGCTGAGGGGTGCAATAAATAAAGAATAAAAGAAATAAAGAGTAAAATGTCAAGTGCACAGGTGACTCACTGTGCATCAGAGTACAAAACAATAAGACATTAGTGACACAGCAGCAGCACCTGTTTGTTTTCCTCAACACACCATATGCTGCCAATGATTAACATCTCACTCACAAAGCCTTGAACTTGTAATATTCTGCACACAGAGCTGTGTGCTGCAGTGGATGTCACACACTTTCATGTCAAGGACTCCACACAGACACCCGCTCAGCTCCAGCAGCAGGTACCACAACAGGCTGTTCATGATTTAGCACTGAGATGACACCCAAACCAAGAAGTGATCAGGACACCTTGGGATGGGGGGGCCGGAGGGGGGGGGGGGGGGGCTCTGCTCTACACTATCAGCTGATTAGAAGAGTCATCCTTATCCAGTCTGTAATTGGCATCATCTCAAGTAAATTAGAGACAAATTAGACTAGTCGTCACGTTACTGGGGGGGGGCTCAAGGACCCCACTCCAGAGAACCACTCCACTGATGAAGAATGCAGCACACACGCGCGCACGCACGCACACGCGCACACACACACAGGTAATGATCCGGTTCCTCCTTACCTGCAGACGGTCCAGGCTGATGAAACTGGTGATAGCAAATCCATCAATAATATCCTCCTCCTGCGAGCTGGACTCCCGTCTCTTCCGCCGGGGGGGACGCGGAGCTCTGGCGGCGGCTGCGGGGTGCGGCGCCTTTTTACCGGGCAGGGAGGCGGCGTCCCTCCCCGGACTGTGTCCCTCCCTGTCGGAGCAGGAGGAGTTGGGGTCGGGGCTGCGGGCGTCTGCCTCCCGCAACCTCCGCACCCTCTCCCGCTTGGACCGGCATCTCCGACCCTGTTTCAATTTCCCATCCATGTCGTTGGAGGAGGCTTGCGGCGTCAGAACAGAGAAATGTAACTCCACACAGCCTGAACGCTCGCTGCACCGCGTTAATAACAAATCACACTCACTGGACTGAGAACTGTAGGCTGCGCTATAACGTGCGGATTGCGCTGTGTGTGTGTGTAAATAACAACGCAAATAAATCCTTCTAACACTCAATGACCTTGAGTACAAACCTCCCCAATCTCCATTACGATAAGCAAATGTTCAAGTATCCCACTCAGGCGGCAGAGAGGGCGCAAAGCGACGCGGATCCACACGCTTATTTTGTCACGAATCTGCACTATGTCGACGCGGTCTCCGTTAAAGCAGGTGCAAAACGGTGTAATAGTTCAAATCCACGCATTACACTCGCTTTGTAACTTTTGTTGCATCGGAATAATAACAAGCAACGTTAGAGCCTAACCTCGCTGCATACCGCAGACAGCGCAGGGAAATCATGTCGCTGCCCGTTGTTGTTTTCCACCACCCCGATCCATGATCCAAGGCTGTCAAACACGGAGCTCGGGATACTATCCGTCCGAAACAAAACGCCTGGCGAACAAGTACGTGTCGATCGTGGCTGTCGGGTGAGCGAATAATCCCGTACGCGTTGAGTTTTAAGCCATATTCCTCTCTGCGCTTCAGGGGCAAAGGATCCCAAGTCTGAGAGCTACTTATGCGCAATATTTCCTAAATGATCCGAACCGTCCGAATAAGACAAGCATCCAGTGTGCGACCAAACTCCATGAGGCGATGAAGCGGTCTATTCCAGTTCAGATCATGTAGAGTTTCCTATAAATCCACTCCAGTCCGTCCCTTGGCTGCTCAGTTGCTCACTGGCTCGTGGTATTTTCTATTCGCATAAGAAGGCTTTGATAAGTGTCCTTAAAGCGACAGGAGTGATTAAAATCTCCTCCCCCCCTTCTCATTCCCTTCATCCGAAATTAAGAGACACAGTCAAGCTTCAGAAGACCCACATGACTGACGTATTTCCGCCACCTCTGGCTTACAATTTACCCTAGTAAGAAGGATGGTGTTGGAAAAAAAAAAAAAAAAAAAGAGAGGAGGGGGTGTGTGTGTGTGTGTGTGTGGGGGGGGGATCATCCTCTCTCACTGTTGGGCACACTTTGTCACACAAGACACTATTTTAGTCTGTCTGTCTGCCTTAGTTGATGCCACATCATGTATCCCTCTGACAGTTTGTGCTGTCACTGATAGAAAATGCAGGGCACGCACACACGCACGCACGCACGCACACACACGCACGCACGCACACACACGCGCGCGCACACACACACACACACACACACACACACACACACACACACACACACACACACACACACACACCTACCTATCAGGACTTGACAACTTCTCCATTTGGACCACGTTGGCCCTGGCCATCATCCCCCGACTCGCTGAGTTCACCAGCAGACAACTCAAAGCAGAAAGTTACATCTCACTGTCAGACTGTACAGTAAATGTTGTTGTTGTTGTTGTTGTTGTTGTTGTTGTTTTGCAGTAAACATGTAAACATGGCTTGCCACACTCTGCCCTGTGCCAAAGCCTTTTAAAACCTCCAGCGTGAGCTTGGTATGTTTCCCAATCTACACCGTGGGGACTCCAGGGGTCCCTCTGGGAGCTCCAGGGAGTCCTCTGCAAAGTAACACACAGCTTCATTTATCTGCTTTCCATCAGCAGAAAGGAGGGAAATGACATTATATAATCTCTGTATTGTGTAACAATTATTTCCATTATAGGCTTCACTGCACCTACTGTATTATAACTCCACCTACACTTACATAGACACTTATCCAAGTCTTAATAAATCTAAAAAAAAAGTGTTCTGGATGGGGCCTTGATGTGGTGAGGTGTACACTGCATTGCTTTGGGAGGTCCTTAATGTGCAAAAGAGCGGAGACCACTACGCTGGAATACATTCATACTGTATGCTGCAGTATGTCACTAAGTATTTTTTTGTGGCAGGAAAATGTGCAACTTATTAAATGATTGGAAAAGTGTCTACTGCAAACGATAAAACACTGATTTCTCCTGTCTGTCATCTTTAAAATACTCTTATTCAACCTATTCGATGGAGCATCAGTCCTACATTAAAACAGAACCTCAGAAGCTAATATTCAAAACTGATGATCACACTGCCTGCTCTACAGATTACAGGTCAAGCTAACTTTCTTAAGGGGCTCATAAAACACAATATCAAGTGACAGATGTCAGCTAAGTGGTGCCTCCTTTCTAAATACCTGCTTAGTATTTGCATAATGCTTTGCTTAGCTGGACCTTTGCTTTCTCTCTCCAAGCTTGAATAATGGAAGTTTGCCATTTTTTATGAGTATTCCCACTCATATTACTTCAACTTTCTGAGAGAATATGGAATAAACTGTCATGCTGTGTGTAGTTTATTGAGTAGAACATACAGCAGCAGAACCTCAGGGCCACCTTTGCTCGACAACCTCCACATTCTGAATACAGTTTGGATTAAAATATGTTGCCAAAACACAACTGGAAATGACAGAAGAGATGAAAAAGTGTGACATACAATTAAGATGAAGTGATTTTACACCTTCAGCCCACTGAGCCAGCAGCTCATCCTGTTGGCTGTCTGATAAGAAGACGTCTACGAACTACACTGTGACTATTTGCAGCTCTCATTAGCAGATGGGGACATGTGGGGAGAGACGCTGATGATGAACACTTAATATCAGAGGCTCACTGGTAATGATCTCACACAAATTTGTGTGAACTGAGGAAAAATTACAGTCTTCAGCCAGTGTGAAGAAACCTCTAGCTCATTATTTGATCTTCACAGCACAGGAAGCATTGAAAGCAAAGCTGCGAAAGCCAGACTGAAATATTTAGGCAGTTAGTGCAGCGGTTCAGGTGTGGGAATTTTCTTTTATGGCGAGAATCTTCAGCGAAACTGCAAGGCAATGCATCAAAATGCAAAACGAAAGTACTTTTATGTAAATGCAGTGTGCTGCGGGGTAAATTATCCAGAGCACTGTGGGTGATTAAACCAGAGACTGCGCTGAGTGAGTGAGTATGATGAAGTTTTTATGACACACTGCTGCGTCAGGTTACATTGTGTAATCTATACGCAAATATCAAAATGTTATACTTAGCCGCTGCTTACAACTGGTTGCAGTTTGAGGTCTGTAGCTAAGAGCGCCCTCGTGTACTTTTCATCCAAGCAGCAAATTTGGCAGCAAAGTGTATTCTACCTGTATGTTTCTTTGGAGAACAATAACCAGGTGAGTAGCACATCAATCTCTGAGCAAATGCACCTTTCGGGAACTTGAGACGCTATCATTTTCATGTTGCTTTAACCTCTGTACCCACTGTGAATAAACCCTTCTCTGTTTGAGCAGCTTTGCAAGAACTAATTCAGTAAGGAGATTAAAAAAGGGGGAACAGGTATGGTGAGAGGGCCGTGGAGGAGAGGGAAGAGATTACCTCTGTTTCTTCCATGCTACTATTTGCTGTGAGCTTAATCCATAGCTACAGACTCTGAGCTCCCACATCGCAGTCATTCAAACACTAGTCTCTTTGAAACGCTTAGCCCCGGCTGTGCTGGAAGCTACGGGGAGGGAGCCTGTCATGCTTTTATGATGTTTAAACAGTAGAATTGTTTTTCTTTGCCTCCGCCGCCATGATAAGGATTCATTTCATGTCGCCGGGGTCAAGGTGCTTCTTGCTTAAAGAGTAGTTTTCCACTGAGAAAGTTTCAGGAGTGTGCTTTGCTGTGTCGAGATGGGATTGAGAGGTGAGGGATCTGAATCAAGCGGTAAAAAAAAAAAAACGAAATCTCTCCTCAAGTACACACCGTATCCTCTGTAAAGAATATAGCACCGCAGAAATCAATAAGCATTTCACACTACTTTTCACACAATTTCACACTAGAACACCAGACAGCTGTAAGACACAAATCCGTACTCTGTTGTAAAGAAAATAAATTCTGTTGGTCTTACAACATCCGTTGTGCACAGTCAGAATATTATTACCACGTTCATAAACTGTGGAAGCCATGTCACAGCTTTCCAAAGGCACATTCAACAGGCAGTATCTGTGCATGGCGCATGCATGGTATGCATGGTAAGCCCAGTCTCCTGCACTGAAGCCAGACGTGCTATACGACCACCACCGCCCAGACACTGGATGTACATCAAAAGGTGCAGAATCTTCCTATGTAGACTCACGCTGTTGTGTGTAGCCATGTTAGTGGCATGACTCTCAAATACCTCAACAGAAATTCACGCTTCCCAGAGGATGTATCCGACAGATGTCAGTGATTCCATGACTTTTCCTGTGGTGTCACATGAGTTAACTAGGAATGACTGATGATCCTTGACCTTTTCTCCGGCACCATCGTGATGTAGACATGTTATTTTGAGTGAGATGTGTCAAAAACTATACGATGGCTTACAGTGGAATTTGCTGCAGACATTCATGTTCCCCTCAGTTCATCATCAGGCCCAAATTTTAATTGGTTCAATATTTTTGGTTTATGACCAAAAATCTGCAAAACTAATGACTTTCCCAGCAGCCTTGGCTGTATTTTATTAAGTGCTAATTAGCATATGTTTGCATGCTTACACTCTAAGACTGAGACGGTTATCGTGCCAAGTTAGCATTTAGCTCAAAGTGCCACTGTGAATACGTACACCCCTGCAGAGCCACTCACACAGCTGCAGAATCGTGGTCTTCCTCTTGTGAGAAAAGTCTCAAATTTGCAGTTTTCCTGACAAATTATCCCAGTATTTTCACCAAAATGATTTGACATTGTTTGTTAAACTAGAAGCAGCACGCTAATGTATTGAATCCATCAGAAACAGTAGCAGCAAATGCAACCAGCTGTTTTAAATATGGAGTTGCTCGGTTCTCACTGAGACATCTCAATTTGCTGCCCTGGCTGTCACTGAGGAATTACTATGAGGGAAAACATAAGTCCACGGCTTTATGCCTATAGGGCTTTCGGCTGCCTCTGTGACACATCATGGAGTAATTCACTAGTTTGGTGGCAATTTACAGGCAGACTCAACAAGAAACCCGCCCGGGGGCCTCGAGCAACAAGCTCTCTCTCGGGAAACCGTGGCCAGCTATAGGATTGCCTGGGCCTGGGCCTGCAAACCGCCGCATGAAAAATTAACCTGCTCACTCCACAGACAGAGCTTACACATCCTCCCTGCCTGAGAGCCTCCTCTTCATCTCTTGCCCTTTATTCTCTCCCACCCTCTCTCTCTTTCTCAGCTTTTCTTCCTTTCCTCCTCTCTTCATCTCTCTTGTTTCCTCTCCCTGCATGGTATCTGCACAGCTCCTGTTATTTAGATCTATCGCAGAGCCGGCGCTCCGTATCTTTGCTTCAAAGACAACAGCTGTTTGTTTCATGTTGAAAACAGACAATTATTTATAGACCGGCATACTTAGCATCAGATATTGCATGTGTAATGTAAATACGTGCATAGCCACTGCCATCAAGTCGTAATGAATCATTCCAGAGTAGTTTATCACTGAAAGTCAAACGGAAGTCACCAACTTAAATAAGTGAGGTAACAACACGGGATTACTCCAGAAACAAGATAGCAAATGCAGCGAAGTGTCAATAATTTAACGGAGTAGCCTGTAAATCTAAGTGCCTTTGGATATTTCATACCACTGGGGAGCAAAGTTTAATCAAACAGAAAGATTGGCCCCAGAGCTGTGTGGGTGAGAGAGCTGAATTTATTGGCAGCCCTTGAACAGGCAGTATGGTTTTTATTACAGGCATCATTCAGGGCGAAATTAGCAATGTGACCTGCTATTTTAGTGAAATAAATTGAGCTAAGAGATTGATGTGGATAAATGTCACATTAAATGTCAACATAAAAAGCTAGGTTTTTTTTTTTTTTTTTGAAGCCATGAGGGGAAACAGTCATGGCCCAAAACATTGGCACCCTTGCACATCTAACAAAAAAATAACTAAATAAATAAATAAAAACCACAGCTGTCTTTAAAATACGATGAAATTGACGGAATTATTTGGTCTCCACAGTTCTTTTTTTCTCACTGTTAATAGCACAGTAAATCCTTTTGAATAATACACACACATGACATTGACAGAATTACTGAAACCCCAGATTTGTCTGTCTTCAAAGAGGATCCTGCACCTCTCCACTGGCAGATTGGCCCAGTCTTATTTCACAAACTGCTCCATTTCTCTCAGAAGGGGGCCTTCTTGCAACTGCTGTTTTCAGATCTCTCCACAGGTGTTCAATGGGAATTAGATCTGGACTCAGTGCTGGCCACCTGAGAACAGTCCAGCCTTTTCTTTTGAACCATTCCTGGCGGCATTTTGATGCGTGTTTTGGGTCACTGTGCTGCTGGAGGACCCATGACCATCGGCAGAGACAGAACCTCGTGACACTGGGTGGAACACTGCGTTCTAAAACATCTTGGTAATCTCCCGGTTCCATGATGTCATGCACAGATTCAAGGCACCCAGTACAGAGGCAGCAAAGCACCTCCAAAACATCAGCGAACCTCCTTCATGCTGGACTTTTGGCACAGTGTTATTTTCTTTGAAGGCTTCATTAGAGTTTATGCAATTTACCAAGAAGCTTTAATTTGGTCTCACTTGTCCACAAGACACTCTCCCAGGAGGATTTTGGATTTTGCCTCTCTCTTTAAGTAGTGAGGTTGCCCTGGGTCTCCTGCCATAAAAGCATTTTTCACTGAGCTGGCGACAGGTTGTACCTTGCGCACACAGTGACAAAAGAACAGCAGAGATAATACTTTGCTTCATTCAAGCTGAACTGGTTGAAGGAGTAATTATCATAGGCACTAGAACTCATCGCAGGTGGGTTCAAGGTGAATTACCTACTTGAAATTATTTCTTACAATTTCCATAAAGGTGCCGGTAATATTGTTCAGGCCATTTATGGATTTCTGTGTAGAATGAGCAATTATTCTGTTTCAGCTTTTGTGATTGTGTTGTTTCTCTGCCCACCAAAGAAATGTGCATCTGGATACCAAAAGATGTTTTAGCCTCACAATTTCCTCTAAGAAATGGTGTTGAATTTGAAGAAAACATGCAAGGGTGCCAATATTTTTGCCCACAGCTATATGTCTCTGTTCCCTTTTTTTTTACCCCCCCTTTTTTTTTCTTTTTTGCAGAATTCCCACTTTTCATGTTTCAGTTCTGGCCATTGCTCAACATTTTGAGAGGAATGCCATAATGGTTTTTATTGATCCTTGATGTCTGGTGCCCTCCGTCATGCTAAAGTAACAATGCTCTCTGCCTCTCAACAGATGTTGTGACAGCAGAGCTTTAATAAAAGACCCAAAGGCGGTTGATATTTCCCAAGAACCGCGCTTCGATTTCCATCCGTTGGAAGGATAAAGGGAGGCCGTCATGAGTGTGATGACTGTACTCACTGCACGCTCAGTAGCACCAACAGTTCGCCACTATTTTCCTCTCATATCTTGTATTCGGTGTGCAGGGAAAACAAAAATAGACAAATCATTTTGGAAAAAAGCTACAAATTGCAGAGTTAGATGAGAATATCTATAACAGTCTCTTATCTGTCTGTTGAAATGGCTTAGCTTAGCAAGAAGACTGGAAATTGGGGGGAAACAGCAAGCCAAGAAAAACTCTGGCATATAACTACATAACCAATATCCACAAATTGTAGTTTTTGTCATGTTTTACACTTTATGTTGTGTACAGATCAAACAAACATGATCCAATGTGTTATTTAGTGAGCTTTAGAGGGGCTGGTGGGTGCAGTTTCTGTACGTTTGGACATCTAAATGTCACCTTGAAAGTGAATAAGAGCTTATTCCAAACTATTTCTTCCACTATGTAGTTCTGCAGTTTTCATCCTGAAACGGCGAGTGCACCAAACACTGAACACACAGGTGAGAATCTGCAAGTCTTTTCATCAAACAGCTTAGTTAATTAAAAGCTTATTTGCTCAAAGGTCAATGCATTACTTGAAGCAAAATGGAGTGGATTATGTAAAATATAAATTTTTAAAGTACTTTGTAATATATTTTGCATGATTTGCATGACAGGGCACGCCAGTGATTAGACTGGAGTGTGACCTATGGCTCAGCGGAGGAGGGAAGGCAAAGAAAAAAGGGTGAATTACTTGCTTAGGGATCGGTATCAAAGTCTAATAAAAAAGATTTAAGGAGAGACGGTAACTGTCACAGCTTTTCTGTTCACGTCTGACCTGATTTGAATGCACAGAACTTGATAAATAAGTTGAGCATGGGCAAAGATTGACGGGGTGTGAGTGGCGCCTTTTCGTTCTGCTTTGTGACAGACAGAAAAGTATTCCCACTGGTCACGCTGCAATTAGCACCCGAGCCACTAAACCCCAGAAGCTGCAGTGATCACTTGTGCCAAATCCCCAAACAATCACCTCTCCAACCTCCCCCAAACGCTCACACAAAGCCCGTTCTCCCCCCCTCTCGCTTTTGCTCGGGTCTCACTCGGGGCTTTCTCCAACATGGGGCCATGTGGTAATGTACCCAGTAACTGTTCACAAGTGGCAGATTTTTCAACCTCGAAGGCCGTGTCACACAATGCCACATTAGCAGAGGTGATGTTTTCTCAGTGGCACTCAACAGGCTGACACAATGTGACAAAACCATCACAGGGGAGGGCTTCCCCACCCAGGACCTCGCTTGTTAGAATGCGTGAATAAGTGAGCGAGCGACACCGACGGAGAGTAACAGAGAGAGAGAGGGAGACAGACTTCTCTCAGCTTGTTTTCCACGCATATCTGCAGCTACGCAGCATAATGAGCACAATGTTAACAGAGAGGGTAAACATAGAAGGCAGCATAAACAAGCTGACGACAGGCAGCAGTGAGGACTGTCTGTGTCTGTGTAATGAGAGAGCTGCACAGATGAGCCTGGATCCATCCTCATGGTCTGGAGTGCGTGTGGTTGGAGAACCGCGGCCACTTCATAGAGGACGTTATGAGAAATCATGATGGAGCTTTCATTTCATTCAGCCAGAGGAGAGAGTTCACTGCCCAGTTTTTATCACCGGTGCTGCTTCACATTCCAGTTGTTCAACAGCTGATTGTTCGTATACACTGAAGGAATAGTCTTATACTCTAGCTGCATTTTAATATGAGCCTATAAATAAAGAATGTCAAAGTAATCATAAATATTCAATAATAGATGTAAAGGATTGTCCACATGTTCTGTACATGAGATCCAGTGTCCTATAAAACTCCTTTCAGTCGCAAGTTATGGACATTAAACCCTAAATATGAGTAATAAACAATCAACCGATGGTATGTCAGCAGTACTTGTTGAGGGAAACTCGTTCTTTTATGTGTGCTGTGTTTTCTCTTTGACACTGTCAAGGACCTTGTGAAGTGGTGGATGAATTTTTAGTTAGGACATAAATCTTGTCACAGATGGTACATCGTTTCTCTTTGATGCCAATCACTGGCGCTGTGCAGAGTGTACAACAAGATGTGATTGTTCGGCGTCCCTACAAAGAACCGAGCCCCCCCCACCCCCCCCCAAAAAAATGCCATAGTGTTCTGTCCCTTTGAGCATTGCTGATACGCATTATCTCAAGTGTTAATACAGTGCATACATTCAAAGAGCAACTGAGAGTGTTGCTGAATAACAAACGAGTGGGAAGAATAGAAAATCAACGACGGGCAGATTGAAAGTTAAAAGGCTGTAAAATGAGCGTGTGTTCAAATGGAGAGAGAGGGCTGTGAGCGGGCGTATTATACTCAGCTTCTTATAACGCTCCCCTGGCTTTCACAAGGCTCTTGATTAGCAAACAGCAGCCCCCGAGATAAAACACACTCATAGACACAGACTGGATTTGCATGTAAAGAGACTTGGAGCTTTTCATGCATGCATCTACTGCTGGCAAATGAGAGAACATGATGCTTTAGATGCTGCTGCTTCTTGCAGGGAGGTTTCTTCTCTTGTTGGGTGTCCTTACGGGTCAACTTTTTCCTCTTCCTCTTATTTCAAGCTTTAACAAGTAACCTTAACTGGAACAATTTGAGTGTATACAAGGTGCTGATATACTGCATGTAGTATAACTGCGTCTGTATTTTGTGACCTTGCAGGGTCATTTTGTGAGGAACTGTTGTCCTTCACATGCTTGTTATAGAGATGTTGCATTAACAACACTAGCGTCTTTTTTTTGTGCTGACAATTTCAGGTCACGGTCGATCCCGCATACATTTTCCCCACAAGCAATATGTGTATCTTAAATTAATGTTTGAGTGATTAAGAATGGATGTTGGAAGCTTGTAAACAAAGGTTTGCACAAGCGGCATTTGCATTCATACATAATGCACCTCCTAAATGTTTTCATGCAAGTCTAGACACACTCACAGGTCTCATGCAAACTGGAACAACAGGACGTCACGTACAAGGCAAACAGACACACAGTGCTGCAGCTGCACACATCGCTCCACTCCACAGCCTTTATCGCTTTCGCGTGCTCCGACAAGATGTTTACATAGTAAAACAGAGGAGATGATTAAAAAGTACCTCAAGAAGATTCGTATAAACTGTGAGACATTGTGAGCGAACGCATGTATGGATAATTTGGTTTAGAAATGAAGACACGCTGAGGCAATCCAGTGTGGTACTTTCATGTCAGAAAAGCAGTCGCTTCTCGAGTTCAGCCCTTGTAATGACTCGGCTAAATATAATTTATGACGCGGATCATAAGTTATTCACTGACTTGTTGATTAATTATGTAGGCTCGAAATGTAATATCTGTGATTATGTGTGACAGTAGATTTTCATCGTTGCAGATGGAGGGAGTTTCTAACAGCGGGTTTATGCTAAGCAGCTTTCTTTTGTAAATTGATACACATTTGAGCAAATGTGGAAAAAGTGTTTATCCTCTTGCTTGATTGTATAACACTGGAGGATTTTCTTCTGCAATATTATGCATGCATCCATTAAAAATCATTACTTTTAGGTCATCATTTAATCCCTCTAAAATATAGAGGCTCGGGTCTGCAGAAGCTAAGCTGATTTTGTTCTACTCTCATTTTTAAGAGTAAATGCCACTTCTTTGCAAATGATTGAATCTCATGTTTGAATAGAGCTGAATTTATAGCCCTGGAGCAAAGTACAGTCATTCTCTAATGATACCAAATACAGGGAAGGATATGGTCAAAACCTTTCATCCATTTTTCATGCTTGTTTAACTTTTCCTACACACCACACCAAATCCATTTTCCGCACGAATTTTGAGGAGCCTTAGCTCAAGATTGGTGCAGGCAGCTGGTTAAATATGTATCGAGTTAGCGGCGGGCAACCTGCTGAAGTGGCAATGTACCTCACCTCCAGTTGAACAGAGTGAGAGAAAGAATGATAGATCCTGCAGTGAATCAGGACCTCGGCTTCAGCAGCCGTGCAGAAAAGGCTGGTGTGACACTTCTCTTCATGCACTGGATTGTGGAAGAAAATGCACTGAAGTCCCACAATATCGCACTGATGAGATCCAGGCATGGCAGCCAGAGCAGCCAGGCTGCATACGCTAGCAATTTATGGTTATGTTCAATCTCATTGCAGCAAATTTTATGAACGTAAGCATGATAAATTTGGGGAAGCTGATCATGTCTTCATGAGTTTGAACCTCTTGAGTAATCTGCAAGAAGAAAGCATACCTTTTTGTTCCTGTGCAGTCTGGTTCCATGTGGAGTGGCACAGTTGAGCTTTGTCCAGTGATAGGCAGTCTGTCAACTGCAGCAGGCACATCTGAAAATACAAAGTTTTCTTTCTCAGGCATGTTTTTTTTTTCAACTCCTAAATCTGACTAAGTGTCAAAGTTGTGCTCCCTAAATCCAACAAGGTCACTGTGTGTGTATTCCCGTAATCCAATGACATGTATGGTCCCTGAATGCAACTAGAAATTAGTGCAGTTCCTGAGTTAAACAAGGCATCGTGGCATCAACCCAACAAGAAAACTGTGCATTTCCTGAATTCAATAACACATTGTCTGTGTTCCCTCAATACCGCCAACCTTAAACTCCTAAATCTGGAATGATATGTACATATGCTGCCTACCTCCAGCACAGAATCAAGTGTGCGTTCCCTATATCGAATTGTGATCGTGTGCGTTCCCTAAATCCAACCAGAAAAACGAGCATTTCCTAAATCCACCAAGCCATGGTGTGTGTCGCCTAAATCCAACAAGGCATCTTTTGTGTGTGTCCTAAACCCATTTGCTCTCTCATGTGATACCTAGTCCAACACACAAACACACATACGGAGCACGTCATCCACAGTGTGCCTCTTCTGTTGCTGTTTAGTGAGTCACTGTGTCTGCAGTGCTATCTCCCAGCTGATCTGTAGCTAATCTCTCAGAGGTCTCCGGTGGGAGGAAACGATGACGGGAGGAAGAGAAAGGCAGAGAAATAGAGTTACTCTCTCCTCTGCAGCCCGATGAGCTTTCCTAAGCTACAGCTCCCCAGGGAGTGCTCATATGTCCAAAGTCCAAGCGAAACTTCACCGACTCAAGTGATTATGGTGTAGTGTGTGTTTACGTGCCTGGGCTCATGTTCAATGTTTGCTTACAAACTGAAATATACTCGAAGCTTTTTGATATTTCAGCCTCGATATCACGCGGACTACCCACAGAGCTGCGGGGAGTTAATGGGTTTCATTAAATCTGACTGATTTAAAGCATCTGCAGTAAAATCTGCAGAATATGAGGAAGCGCAAGTTAGCAAATCCACGTTTTAGTTTCCTCCAGGCTTGAAGTTGAGATCCTTTTCTGCTTTCACGTACACGCTGTCTTCGTGATTGAAGTTGACTGAGACAGAAAAATCAATAACCGGTCCGCTTTTAGTGAGTGTGTTTCACAGAGAGACGACTGATTTTCAGCTGCTCAGATACAGAAAAGACCTGCAGTCTGGCTGTGGGTCCGTCAAACACAGAAATCCTCAAAGTAAGTCAAGTAGAATCCAACAGATTGGGGACAGGGCTCTGTTTCTGGTGATGCCTCCATTTGGTGGGCTTCCAGGTGGCGCCCAGGCTGACAGTGCCGGGCTGTTCCGCTGCAGGCTCTGCTCGCTGATTTCCTCTCTCTCCTGAGATGCAGTTCATCTGCCACAGAGAAGACGGAGAAATCGTTTTCTCCACTTTCTTCTCTCCCCCCCCCGACTTTAAAAGAAGCTCCTGTTTGTCTGTGATACAGCGAGCAAGATGAAGATCAAACTTTCATCCAAGAGAAAACAGGTAGACACACATTCATAGACAGAGCAAATGCTTTCACGCTTCCTGTCCCAGCAATGCATACTTTGCACCGCTGTGCCTAAAGGAGTTCTTAGAATTTGTACAAGATGAGAGGCAGAGGAGAGAAAGGGGGAGACAAACTGCCTGAGAGAGAGAGAGGCAGAGAGATATTGGATGTATTCTCTACCTTGCTTCACTTCTCCCTGGCACCCAGAGGCTTCTCCAAAGCTTTTAGTAAAAAAACAAGCGGCTGTGTGATGGATCAAACAGCAGCAGCAGCCACTTCCCAGCCTACCCAGCAGACTACTGCCTTTGATATTTCAGTCACTATCAGTCCCCGCGTTGTGTCTGTTTTATACACCGCCGGGTAAATGAAGCTTTTTCTTTTCGTCCATTTTTCCTCCCCTCATCACTCCTCTCCACCCCTCACCCGCCTCCCTCAGTTGCCCCCCGTCCCTGTCTACAGTTTGTTCCAGGCTTCCCTCTCTCTGACTCACAGCGAAGCCGTATCCCAATGCTTCGGCCCTGGCTAAAGTTGAATGATGCATTTGCCATTGTAATTACTGCCAGCCCTGTGGGCAGAAGGCAAGCTTTCAGTCACTTTAAGTCTGTCTGAATGTGAAGAAGCAGAGACGTGTCATTGAACCCACTCACTCCCTCCGACCCGCTTTCCCATCGGGTCAAGCCTGTTGTGACATGCATGGGCTTCATTGCCCAAGGCTCAGGATGCACTCCGCGACTTCTGATTTTCATTATCAGATTAAGGGCCGTAGTCTCTTGCCAATCAAGATTTCTTTTCCCCCCAGTGCAACCTTTGACTATTGCAGCTTGAGTCTTGA
This sequence comes from Chaetodon auriga, assembly GCF_051107435.1. Lineage (NCBI taxonomy): Eukaryota > Metazoa > Chordata > Actinopteri > Chaetodontiformes > Chaetodontidae > Chaetodon > Chaetodon auriga. The sequence goes on from NC_135078.1 coordinate 7,635,923, forward strand.
CGTCCTCTTGTAATTTGCTTAAGATCAACAGAAGACACATCTGATGCGCAGGAGCCAACTGGAGCAGAGTAGCACAGCGAAGGAAAAATGATTGAGGGCATTGGTCCAGCCTTCATGTTTATCTTGGTTGGGAGCTCATATTTTCATTGGACTGGGAGGTGGCATGGTGTTGAAATTCAGAGATTCGGTGTGAAATTCATCGCGCAATACTTCTCGTCTCTCAATCTTGTCGTCAAGTGTGAACCTGTTTAGCCTGTGCATGTTGGGCAGTGTGTTCGAAGCCCAAATGAAAAGACCCAATTACACATAAAGACAGAAATGTAGCATTGGGTTGTTACTTAGACTCAAAGATCAGAGCAATAGGAACAAAATGATGCCACCATCGTGCCTGTAACACCTTAGCGTATGCTAGAGCTGTAACTCAGCTTGAAACTGTGCAGAAATTCGAAGCCAAGCCACTAAAAACAAACACTTTTCCTTTAACACTCTGATTTTAGCTTCTTTGGACTGGTTGCCATTTTCTCTTAGAATCCCTTTTAACCCCTCACTCACCACGTACAAGGCTTTACATGGCCAGGTGCTGGATTACATCAGTGGGCTTTTAAGTCCCCACTGTCCCAACAGACCAAGCGAGGGCCATGCCAGAGTCCTGCTAAAATCAAGCGGTGGCTCAGCTTTTGATGTACCTTGGCTTTGGAGCAGATTAATATTAAGTATTCAAGTCTGCTGGCAGTATTTAAATCCTCCAAACACATTTTGTTAAGTCTTCCTCCCGACGAGCGACAGACATCTTGTTGTTTGTGTAATATCACTCTGAATGTTACCATCAGTCTTTATGCTGCCGCTTCATCATTTTCATTTTGTTTTTTATCAGTTTGTAATGATTAGTCTGTTGGCTTGTTTGGTAGTTTTATCCTTTTATCGATCGTTTTTATTACTTTCTGTCTGAATTATTGCAGATTTTACTCCTTTATTTTGTTGTTATCTCACCATGAATCTTGATAGTGCTGTTTATTTTCCGAGCGACTGGGTCTGAGGGTTGGGTTTTCCCTCCAGAATTGTATATTTTCATGTTCAAAAGGTGTGCATGTCGGATCCCATGCAAACATTTGCTTTAAAAAGTATCCTTATTTTAAGATATTACTTACCCAGGGATTTCAAACATGCTGAGCAGGCATACCAACTGTATATAAGGTGCATACATCTTTACGTGCAATGCCCTGTGTTAGGCTCACTGACTCACACAGCCGGGAGCTGCCCGACACAAACGCCACCAGTCACCTCTGATCCCCTTGTTTTGTTTAACTGACACCAAGCGAGACACAACTACTGGACTGCCACAGCTGGGACCTCCATTCCAGCTGAGGCCTTATAAATTACAGGATGGTGTACGACCTTTAGAAGAAGTCTGACACACTGTGTGCACACAACGTTATTTAGTGATACTCAAGACTTGATGTTTTTATTTACTTTGGTTATAAATCACACAGCTAAAGGAGGCTGGATCCCTGCACTTGTAATGAAGCAAATTATTGTTTTGTTCTTTGAATCCCATTCGTTTTCTCTAATAAGCATTGATTTTAAGAGTGGTATATTGACTTGTTCCTGGAGGACGCAAAGACAACGCATACATGGTTCCTCAGCTGGCATCTTACGGAGAAAATTATGCGCGAGTAATTGATCGTTTCCATACAAATGGGTCTTTGATTAAATATTGAACTGCGCGGTGATATTGAAAGAGAGTAATCACAGCCCTGACGCTCCTGACAGGAGACAAGTGGCATCAATGTCATGGGGACTGACAAATCAGATGTGATTCACGCAGCACAAGCGGCGTGCTGAATAGGCAATAAGCTTGTATAAACCTAATTACAGCAAATGTCTCCCCATCAATGATCCCCTTTCACATATATAGATTAGCTACAAGGTAACAATTGGAGAATAATGACCCGCTGAAATTTGCCTTGTATTGTCAGAACCTCTTGCTCTTTTTATTGCTCGCTCTCTCAAGCTCTCTTTGAGTCAGGAGGCACATTTGCACTCAGGGTCAGCCTTTCCACATCCTGCATTTCCAAAGAGCTAAATGAGACTCTCGCTGTGGCCCCTGCCATTCTATTGATCCCCCTCTCTAGCTCTCCGAGTGGAGTTTATGCACTAAATTTAGTTTAGTGCTAAGGGCCCTCATTAATAATAGATCCATCAGTAGGGGGTGAAGCGACCATCGCTGATTGATTTCAAAGAGAGAGAGAGAGAGAGAGAGAGAGAGAGAGAGAGAGAGAGAGAGAGAGAGAGAGAGACAAAAGAGAAGAACAGGTTAATTTACGTGAGTTAAATCTCCTTAGTAGTCTGAGTCAGCTGTCCTAAAAGCCTCATCCTACAATGCAGGTGTAAGTTCCACACACACACACACACACACACACACACACACACACACACGTATCAGCAGTGCTGTCATCCATCAGCATTTGGAGAATAGGAACAGAGACGAGCATAAAAGCAGCAAAATGAGATGAACAGCGAACCGAGGCCTGTGAGATGCTGCATGGCCAACAGGGTTATGTAACGCTACATGCAAACACACCATGTTTGAATCTACAATTTGCTAACAGATGGGATGCAGCTCCAGTCGTTAAACAGGCATATTTCCATCCTACAGCAATCACATGGTTCCAGCAAACCTGTTGACCATCAGTCGCAAACAGGCAACGCATGATGGAATGGCAGAGCACCCGACCAAGGACAAGAGGAAATATGCATGCATGGTATGAAAATGTACACATGAAAAAGTAAAATATCGGAAAAAAACACATGACAGATGCTATAAATATGGAAATATGAATTTATTGTTAAGCATACAGATATACTGTATGTACAGAAAATATCTAGTGCACATGTATTGTAAGCCACTCAAGCAGTCACATACTGTACGCATATTAAGCTCATTTAACCAGTATCAAGTCAAATGGGACTGTCAGAGTCTAAAACATAGTAAACTTAGCAGTATGTTAGCATAACTAATCTCCATTTGTCAGCAATAAGCGATGAGATAAATATTAGCCAGCCATGTGACATCCCAGATCATACAGGAGAAAATGTATTTGACGTTCATCAACAATATATCACACATAAAGAAAACATACAGTGTTGGATGGATGAATGAATGAGAGCTACAACAAGATGACAACAATGACAATAATACTAACAATAGCAATGGAATCCAAAGTCAAAATTCCATTCAGAAACAGCGCAAAGGTGATGAGTTAAATGCTCTATAATTTAAACACTGGCAGTGCCATAGGCTGACGTTAGATTTCTAATAAAAGGTCAAGCGCAGTAAAGGCTGTGGGTAAAGTACAGGCTAATATATATAGCTACAATTACAGGCATTAATCAAATCCAGTCAAAAGATATTAACCAAATCCTCCATCCTGATAAGTGGGTTTAGGTGGGACAGCTAGTTTTCAGAGGGGATCTTATTTGGATTGGATCTGACTGCCTTGCCACAGGGTGCAGCTGTAATGACAGGCCTTTCAGCAGCCACACAACCACACTGAGCATGGCTCATCACAGACAGCAGCCCTACAGGGGAATTATGTGGACCGACCTGGCACCATAGCACTAGATTTTCCAGCAGACTGCCTCTTGGGTTGTGTTGACAGTGAGTAAGCCTTGAATTTACTCTGCCAGTCAATAAATCCCCCTCTCACCAAACCAATGGGAATTGATGGATCATTGGAGGTGCTCTTTTCTTCCTGTATGTTGCACTTGTTTTATGTGATGTGCAGCTGTGGTTACTGTGCTGTGTGGGTGTGTGTGCACTTGAGATTGATGCAAACATGCATACATTTGGAAATGCACAGCACACAGACATACCTGGGTATGCATATGCATGCAGCTTTCAGCTTCAGATATACAATGTGCATATACTTAGATACATAGGAATAAACATACAGTGGGTATAACTGAGCTTTCTGCACACAGTGCTTGCAGAGAATGCCACATCTGTAGTTGGTATTTGTGTTTGAAATCAAGCACCACTTTGATTCCCATGAAACCGTCAGCCATCGCAAAGGCGTCCCCGGCGACGTGTGTGTACGCCTGTGTGTGTATATGTGTTTATGCATCCGTGTTGGAGAAAGCTCGCGGATCAAAGTGTCAAACCAATCCCCAGTGCAGCGCAGCAAGAGGCGAGAGGTGTTTGTGCTTCCTAATCAGCCTCCTGCGCAAAAAGCCACTGGCTTTGTCTCATGTCCCCTCTGCTTCTGGAGATAATATGACACATACAGTTGTGCTGGTTTAATTCATAATAATGGGCTGACTTGTCAGGATTATTAATCAAAGGAACTCCCGGAAACTGGAGGCTTCTGTGAGCCTTGTGGGGAGTCGCACATTCAAGAGCCGCATATCTGATTAAAGTACTGCCGGCAGTATGAGCCGAGGCCCCCGAGATCAGATAGTTAAGCAATTATGCCTGCTTGAACACTACGAAGTAATTGAGAGACTGGTGCATGTTCCAGCTGTTCTGTCTTTGAGTGTGACAGGCGTCAGCACAGCCAGCACTTGACCTCGCAGATCTGAAACAGCTTGCTTACCCACCATTTAGCAACACATCACGCCACCTACTGCAGTTCCCCTTTGAAAAGAGAAGGACTGGGTAAAAGAGGAGAGGGTCGTACAGCACAGAAGTCAGCTGACGTGTGTAGAATATGGATCTTAAACTGTATTTTCTTATAAGCTGCTGACAGCCTAGTATGAGAGCAATAAAATGTATTTCAGGATAGGAGACAGAGCTTCAAGCAAACTGGCAGACGGCATTGCTTATTTACTATTTGGTAAATTATATATATAATACAACAATCACACTGAGGAACCATTAACTCTAACATGACAGTTACCTTGTTATGTCGGGTTTTGTTGGCATAAATCAAAAGGACCGAGATGCTACATGAGTGGTTACCCAAAATGCCCCAAAACACTTCAGCTATAGCTAAAGCCAGGTGTTAAAATATTCATTGCATAAAATATTCGGTGCACATATTAGCCTGGAGTGGCAGAGTTATACGTAACGCTCCAAACTGACCAATTTAAAAGAGTTACTATTCTTCGTTCCAGACTCCCTGCGGAGCGCATTCATGCTGAATGATTCGACAGTACACGATCTACATCCGACGCCAACGTTCAGTGCCGGTTCAGGAAATAGTGTGATGTTCATATAAGCGAAGCAAAAAGTAAGGATATGAACATGCCTTAGGCAGCAGAGGCTGTGCTTTTTGTCAACATCCTGTTTAGTGAGTGGGTTGCCCACCCCCTCCCCCCATGAGGTTATTCCAGTTCTTGTATTGATGATGCTGTAGTTTCTCCTGTATACACACTTGCCTTCTCTCTGCAGTTTGCAGCGTGTACAGTGAGTCACCTTTGTGACAGTCGTGCTGACAAATTTAACTGGTAACATCATTTTTTTTTCTCCTTTGCCTCATTTGACCCATTCTGTCACATCCAATGACTTTTTGACAATTTATCCTCATCTTTCTCAACATTTAGCTGTAACTCCATCGTGCTGGCAGACAAAAACAAAGCTAAACCAAATACATTCCAGGCAACTTTTATGCAAGCGGCACCCCGACATCCTGTTTCAGCAGGAAACACATTAACCACATTAAGATGTTGTCTTTGTGATTTTATTTCTGTTAGATGCACAAGCTGTAACGTGTGTTATTCCTTTATCTAACATGATCTTAAACTCACGCTAATCCCTAATACAATTCATCTCATTTTAATTTCATCTCATATCCGTGGTATATTGTGTAATTACATTCTAATTCTAATTTATGTCTAATTGCACAGTTGAGATCGCTGCCTAATTCTTAAAAATGGCAAAATTGGTATTTTGGATAAATTCCTACGTGAGAAGACAGAAGATTTCTTTGGATTCTGCAGACAATTAGAGGCAGTCCCAGCCCATGCCACTGAAACAAGAGCGTCCCCACTGAGATCTTAGAACAATGCACCAAAATTTCCATTTTTCTAATTTGGATTCTGACTCATAATCTTTAACTGATAAATCGTATACGGGCCGTTAATCTCGTTTCATTGTGTCATCTGTCTCTACAGTGATGGCTAATGAACCAATGCAAACCCCACAGGTCCCTGGGTTGGGGGTGGGGGGGTGGGGGGGGTTGTCTCTGCAGAAGAACTGCAGCAGGGCTGGCTGGTCTTGTCAGCTGGTTGTGTTCAAGTGTCAGCTCGGCTCTCTGGATCAGCTTGCTTTTCAATGGCACCACCTCCCCTCTAATCCCTGCCTGTCATTCCTCTGCATTCACAGCTCAGGCCCTCCCCTGCACAAGCCCAAAGCATAACAGACTTCTCAGTGTATTCACACATCTCTCTGCCCCTCTCCTTCTCTCTCTCTCTCTCTTTCACTCAGTTCAATTCAGTTCATTTCATTTAAATTCTATTTAAGTATGCGTCAATTGCTGCATATTTGAACAGAAACCTGTGCTACCAAAGCAAGCCGTCTTGTAAACAAAAGGCTATTAAACAACCCCAATGATAAAATTAACAAATTAATTCCATGATCAATCCCACTATCAATCCTGGTGTTTCTTATTATGTCATACTCCTTTCTTCCTTTCTCATTTAACTTAAAAGTCTGAATTTACTCCTTAATGTGATTTAATGTCATGCCAATAAAAGCTCAAAGCAGCTCTGGTTGCAGCAAAATGATATCATTTGACTCCACTTCTCTCCCTCTCTGTCTCTCTCTCTCTACTATGGTAATGTGCATTCCTGCCTCAGTTCAGCTACCATGACAACTCCTGGGTTTTTCTCCTCATGCAGGATTGTGGGACCGGAGGGACTTTACAGAGTACGTCCTGTACTGTAAAAGACAGCACGGACACCTCAACCGAGGGAAAAGGCTACTCACGCGTCAGGCGCTGAGGCCATTATGGAATAAGTGCAGCGGTGTCTTTCCATGCAATATGGTGAAACGCACAGAGTGTCGTGGGTTGATTTCTTGCCGGCGGAGTGGAAGGTTCATCGGTACAGTGTCTGGGTTTTTGGATGTTCAGTGTCATATATGTACAGATCATCTTATTTATTGCACTTTATTGCACCTCAAATGCACACACAGGTAAACTAGATCCTTCCTCCGTCTTACCGTGAGCCAAACTCATGGAAGGCTTGCTTCTCTGAGGGAATGTTGAATGTTGAACCCTTCCTGTACCACAATTACCGTCTAATGGATGAAATTAAAGCTCCCCTCGAAGGTTAATGCATTTCCAATAATGCTGGTTTGATATTTATGGCAGTTCTTTGTCAGAAGAGACATAAGTGATTGCATAAATACACGTACAATATTGTGTAGTTTAATTAGACCAGCCAGCATGCTGTAACGCTGCGTGGTGGAGATGCTACTTGTTATCATAGACTAGGGTATTCTTACCGTTCAGTGTGCCTTCAAAGCGCACGCCGCCTTAATGAACACTTTGAGTGTACAGACAAGGTAGCAGCTTAATTAGGCTATAGACTGAAACGAAGGTAAACAACAGCATGAGAATATGGTAACATGCTGATTTTAGCAGTTATGTTATTAACCATGTTCACCATCTGAATTTAGTGTGTTAGCATGAGCAGCGGCTAATTAGCACTAAGCACATTCATTCTCTGAGTGGTTGATGAGAACGATTGGCCAACCCCCGACATAGCCATCTATAGAGCCACACTGCTACTGAAAAGTCGCAGTTTGGTTAAAATCAGTTGTTTCTTGCGTACTGAAGAGGACATCACAACATATGTGAACACGCTGAGAATTGCTCATGCAAACCACGGTGTAAAAACAGTGTGTAAAGTTTGTATTGCTGGCTGTGCTGTAGGCTGAATGCTCAATAAATCCATTGGTTTGTATTCCCAGCTGCTCTGGCGGCTCCATTAGCCATTTAAGAGCTTCTGCAGTGTTGGCTGATGGCTGATTCTGTCAATGTTGCTTTAGATAGCTGTGTCAGTATGGCAAGGTGACTGTGGCTGAAAGCAGAATGGGATTGACCTTTGAACCTCCAGCTACTCAGCTGTGATAAAATGCTGACACAATGGACTTCCACACCCCCTGAGTGTGTCTCTCTGTGCCTTCCTCTCTGTCTTCTCTCTCTCTCTCTCTCTCTCTCTCTCCAAAGTCCAACCCCATGTATTATCTACTCGCTTTAAAAGCCAGCTAATTAAATCACATATCATAAATACGCCACTCCTGACTTCTGTGCTTCTGCATGTGTTGATGCGTATGTATATCTGCAAAATCCACCCAGCAGCACTGGAGAAATGCCTACTGTTGCTTTCCAAAGACGTGATGCAGTGAATCTAAACTTTGCGTCTATGTACAAATGCACTCGCAACCTGAATATCTGAATATCTTTAACCTGAATATTTGCAGCTTGCGCACTGCAATTTGAATAAGGCAACTGGAAATTCTTGGCGGGGCGATTTCTCTGTGATTAACAGCAGTGCAGATGGTTTACAGCTGCCTTTTACCAAGGGAATTAACTCTTAATATTTACAATGAGGCCAACGCAGAGCCCTTGGCAGCTGTTCTGCAGTCCCCAGTGCCAGAAACAAGTATGAAACCCTGAGCTATTCTCAGGGCACAGATCACACCCCTTCCTGCTGTCCAACCATATATATATATATATATATATACATATATATCAATAATGTACTGGGTGGATTGCTGTGATCAGATGTGCTTTTAGCTGTTTAGATACAAAGCACAGCTGTGAGCAAGAGATTACAGGTGTTGCTGCTGTAACTACCTAATTAGATTGAAATCTTATAGAATGGAAGTGTCAAACTTGGTGCATATGTGCAAGAGAGAGTAAGAAATGGTGTATTTCGCTCTTAAAAAGAAGCTGAAGAGATGAAGAGACGTTAAAGTAAACATTGCTTCCCTCTACTCATCATTCATTTTTTATCACCATCCTCTCTCCACATATTGACATAATGTGCAGCCTAATGATGAGATATGCTCAGTGTAGAGACATCTGGGCAGCCCCGCAGCACACTAAATGTGAAGTGGATTGCTGCAGAGATTTGTCAGTAAACGCTTTTGGAATGAACACATTGATAATATACTGTAGCTTCTCATAAAAGACTTACTACTTACTGTCAGAGTCTGTAAAATCATTAAAATCAAGCATCCAACTCTCCAAGCTGGCAAAAGTGGCTACAGCTGCGTTCAAAAAGCCGTCCTGTTTCATCACTGCCTAATGCTGAGCTCACACTGTGGAGCTTTGTTTTCAGGGGCAGAACAAATTCACGCAAGAAGTGTTCCTTACTGCAGTTTTATGTGAGTGTGCTGCTGAAGACATGAAGGAGTTAACAAGAGGCTGCAGCCATGCTAGCAGCTCTGTGAGGCTGTAGACACAGAGGTGCTAATGTCAGCACACTAATGTGCTTATAATGACAATGCTGACATGCCGGTGTTCAGCAGGTACAATGTTTACCGTCTTCTCCATCTTAGTCTTAGTGCGCTAACATTTGCTAATTCAACACAAAGTAGCTCTGTCATTAGCTTTCAGGTTTATCGCAGGAACTAAACTAGCAAACATTCTTGGCCTGACAACGGGGCTAGAGAAAAAGCCAGAGGATCACCAGTGATGACAGTTCATTTTGAGGGCGATGGTGTTGTCTGTACCAAATTTTACGACAATCCATGCAATAGTTTTGAGATTTGTTGACATTGAACACTCAACCACAAAAGCCAACCACTAGAGGAAAAGTCAAAGGATCACCAAAGTCATCATAATTCATCCTTTCAGGACCACAAATGTCTGTACAACATTTAATGTCAATCCGCAGAATAGTTGTCAAGATGTGTCACTAATACTTTAACCTCATGGTGGGGCTGGAGGAAAAGTCAGGGGATCATCAAAGTCAGTAAGCTACATGTTGTGGCGACACTGATTGCCCTCAGAGGACGGTGTGAATTTCATGGTAATCCATCCAATAGTAGTTGAGATATTTCACACACCGCAAGCATGTGTATGTGCCCTCCCCTCACGCTCATCTTTTCCCACTGAACAAAGCAGCGAAGAAGCAGAAGCTCTCTAAGGAGACAGGATGTAGCATTACTCCGAGGTATTCCGACCCCCTGCTCGACTTCCACCTCATTTGCAGTTTGAAGTACATCTAACAGTGACTCCAGCATCTAAAACATTTGAACATTAAATAAAACGGTCATAAAATGATCCTGGAGGAGTTTTTATTGCGCGCAGTCCAACTACTACATCCTGCAGTTTGCTGCTGCGGTTGAGCAACATCCCAGTGTGGGCTTTTCTTCACGCCACAATGGGAACATAGAATAATATACACAAATGCAGCAGGACTGACCGCAGACCAGAATGCCCTTATTTTAATCTGGTAACACACAGCATCCCAATGTACACAGTGCTGATCACCGCTGGTGCTGAAAAATAGCACACTGTGGGCGTATTACAGCCACACTGGACCCATTGTGTATGAGCTGCATAAAACGTCAGCTTGAGATCCATTAAAATGCAGGCCGGCCTGCTGACCAGCCTGCTCTTAATTCACAGCAAAAAGGGAACATGTGGTTAAATGCGCAGTGCGAAGGCATGTGTGTCTCTCTCACTGCTTTCCTCGTGCTTCCTCACGCTCAATCAGCGGAGTCAGGAAAACGGCTACTCCTGACAACTCACCAACACTTCATTAGAGCCGCAACGATTAGTCATGTAATTGATTAGTCAATCCAAAGAAAATGAATTGCCAGCTATTGTGATAATTGATCATCTGCTGGTTCCAGCTTCTTAAATGCCAGGATTTGCTGCTTTTCTTTGTCATTTATGAAAGTAAATGAAGAGTCTTTGGGGTTTGGACGGTGGGTTGGACAAAAGAGGCAATCTGAAGACATCACTTTCGGCCGTGGGAAACTGTGATGTGCATTTTTCACAATCTTACAAACCGAGTGATGAATCGATTAACTGTGCAAATAAATAGCAGATAAATCCCTAATGAAAATAATGTGTGTGTGTGTGTGTGTGTGTGTGTGTGTGTGTGTGTGTGTGTGTCATGGTCATGTGATCTCCATTTAAAACCACAGTGACAGCCGGTCACTGCTCTCAGAGCATGTAACCGCTGAAATGAGATGAGAGAGAAATTATTAAGTGCAAATCACAGTGAGGTGCTGCTGCTGTGCTAATCAGAGTAAATGATGACCTTAGCAAAACACACAACATTTATCTGGCTTGGGGCTGTGTGTGTGTGTGTGTGTGGGGGGGCCTCTGGTAATGACATTGTGACGTTAAGCAGGGGAATGCAGTATATCTATTTAACACTCCAGTGAAATATTAGCTTCCTGGTTGCACACTGAATGCATCTCCATTGCAACCAAATGGCATCATGTTAAAGGTACACTATGCAGGAGCTACGCAACACTCAAACCTGTCCCCTCCTGGCTGACTCAGCCCCTGACCACACAGCTCAGTGCACCACCTGCAGCATCACATCCCTGCATAATAAAATGAGCCATCAGGCATCTTGCAAATATCTTGTGAAATAATATGTTTATCGTGTGCTGATGGCATTGTTTGTCTACATGAACAGCTGCCTTTAATTAGCCAGCAAGTTTAGCAGTCTTCACTCTGGCTCGCTCATAGGCCTAGTAGTAATTAACACAGTAACATAGTAATGTAATTGCAATGCCTCATAATGTGGAATAAAGAAAAAAGAAGGAAGGGGAATTTAGCAGAGTGTCAGCATGGTAGCTACCTTTTTACAAAGTCCAAACCTCACCTATCTGTTATTGGCTGGGGGCTCCACAGCAGATCAATACATCACCACACACTCCTGATGAGTCATGAGTGATTGAGAGGGATTACTTTAGTCTGAATCTATACATTGTTTTTTTAGGAAAATCCTGCACACTATACTTTCATAAGGCTGAGTGCGCATGTGCACGTGTGATGCATTGTGTTGTGTTAAAACACAAATTAGCGCTGTACCAGACTGTCTAAATGTAAGAGAAAAAATTAATTTCATGCTTTCTGTCAGCTCACCTTTTTTGTATTATATATACAGTATAAAGTATAAAGGTCAGAGCTAAGTATTTTGATCGGTGCAGAAGTCAGTTTTAGGTAGGAATAAGGCTGGTTATTAAACGCATGATTCCAGGAACCATTAGTTTAAGCTTTCTTTGGGTTAGACAGCAAGCAGCTACTGTAATAAATCTAAGCAGAAAATGGGCCAGGTAAAGTGTACCAGATCAGTACAGCATGTTAAGAGTTGCAGGTCTGTATAAAGGTAGTATGTGGCTTTGTTTTACATCAGCACTATGTCTTAATTTTGGGGGGAAAAGCACAGCAAAAGAAAGATGGATGAAATAAATATTTATGTTGTAACTAAGACAGCATCTGTTCATATATCCCAATTTTTATAAACTGTAAGACATTTAGACTTTTTAAAGAACTGTACGAAGACAAACAATTCTTCAGTGACATGTTTTCATTTTTCACAAGCATTTATAAACTGAGGCATCGTCACAAATCATTGGTAGACATACAAACCCAAACCTATCCTTGTTCGGGTGCTCGCCTCTCAATGCTAGCTGCCATACTAACATTAGGAAGCTGGCGTACTGTCCTTCATGAAGCCATCAATAAAATCCTCAGTCTTGAGGTTTCTTATCACCATCGCGTTACATGACATTTTCTCCTCTCCTGTCTTCTCTGCCTACTGTCACTGAACAATGACAGCAGAACCTGATTGGTCCTCGTGTGCATTCGAAGTGCCACTAACTGTGGAAGTGTGTGTACATGCTTGCATTTCATTGTGTGTGCATCCGAGTGTGTTCTCTTGTAAATGGCTCACAGCATGGAGCATGTAGGTGTTTATTCTCCTAATCTATTGTACTCCTATGTTATTATCAGGGACATCCTCATGTTCTTCCTCCTAAAACATCCTCCCACAACCACTCACACAAAACATCTGACAACACTGTGCAGAATACTGGTCTTTCATCCAACTTATCCTTTGCTAACTTGTTTGTGTAAATTGCAGCAAACACATTGAAGTGTGACAAAGTCCTTCCAGGGAGGGAGCAGATAAAAAAGTTTCACATTAAACTGTGACATGTAAAGCATTGTTGAATACTGTATTAGGTTTTATGGACAATAAAGCCATCATTCCAGCCCCCAATTTATGAACTGTCAAAGAACATTAGTCCTCAAGCGAATGGAGTGTTTTAATGGCAGAAAAATTGAGAGAGAGTGGGCTAGAGTTTCCAGATAAGCCCTAAGAGTGTGTGAGAAAGACCTCTTCCTTATCTCCCACTCTTTTATTCATACACTGCTGTATTTCTGCAGCTCGTCACACAGACAAGCTGAGACTGCAGAGAGAAATGGGTGACTTTGAAACGTCACTTGTGAGACGGAGAGAGGAGAAACTGAGGTCAGTAGTTCTCTCTCCTCTCTGCTTGTGCTTCCTATCAATTTCTTGGCGTGATGGTTCATGAGAAACAGTATTACCAAAGCTGCATGTAAAATGTAGCCTTTTACATACTCGGTCCCCACTGATATGGTGAAATATTTAAAGTGAAGCGATCTTGCAGTCGTTTTGACCTGCACTTATTTCACGGTAAACTCTGCCTCAAGCCGTGTGAGCTATTAGAGGGCACGGAACTGAGCGACCAATAGCTGTTAGACTTTCAGTCAATGGCAGATGCTGGAAGGAATGAGATTCAGCATACCTCCGTAGCGCCACAGCCCTGTGTTCAGTAAACGCCAGCTCGATGTGACACGTAGAGTCTTCGGCCCAGCAATCAGCTGGAGAGCTCCAGCCTGCAGAGTCCTGGCACTCTGAGGCCGCGAATGAGAAAGAGAGCCATGAGGAATCGTCCTCAGCTCAGTCAGAGCGGAGTGGTGATGATAGCGATAATGATGATGATTGAGATGATGAATCAGAGGGCTTCAAGAGCCCAAGCGACAGCGAGGAGTTTAGCACATCTATTATTCCTGGCAATCAGAACACCAGCTCGCGCTGTTCCATCTCCTTCTGATACTGTGGTGAGTTTCTTCTTCCCTCGCTCTCAAGTCCACTTCCTCTACGCGACTTTTGAAAACTGGGAACCTGGACTGCTTGAGGGCTGCAATCTTAAGGTGCAATTGCCTGTAAACGTTGTCTGGCAGCTAATCAGGATTTCAGTTCTAATTTATGACAAGAGCAAGGCAAACTGTCATATAGCTAAATAGTTTGAGTTAAGTACTGTTTTGCTCATGCCGAGCCGAACATTAGATATGTGGAGAAAATGAGTCAGTAGTCAGAAAAAAAAAAAAAAAATCCCAGCAAGACCAAACTTGAGTACTCTTATTTCAGGCATGATGAGCATGAGAGCATCATCACGCACGCACCAAGCAGCAAAAAACCAAAAGAAAAGGTCTACACAGTCTAAAATGAAAATGGGAAAAGCATGACAATCACACAAGTAGATTACACAGCTAGCGTGAAATATTAGGAATGTATGAAAGTAAGGTCCTGTCTCAAAGAGGACCAGCAGCTTGATTAGGATAAATCAGCATTGGTGGCTAACACTAGGGGAAAAAAAAAAAAAATACAATATTTCATTCACAACTTGCCACATGCAGCACCAGCGGTGAGCAGCAGCAGTGTCAGCATGACATCTTCCTCCAGACAAGTGAGACACGAGCAGAAACACACGTCCGCGTTCAGGAGATGATGATCTTTGAGATGACATTTGAAATTTGAAATAGATGACATTAATATTGAACCACGCAGCGTCCCACTAAAGAGTATTGTTACTTATTCATCTAGCTACCTGCCTGCTACAGCTCCATGCTGTGAAACATGCTCTGTGAGTACATACTGGATCAAACAGATATGAAAATGATTTTAGCTCCCCTTTCCTGGCATTACAGCTACCTTTAGAACTGCTTCTGACTGTGTTTTTAATGTAACATGGCTCTTCATGGTCTGACACATGCTGTGGTTCTGTTGGATTAGTTTTTATCAGCTTAACACATTGTGATGCTCTTGAATTCCTTTCCTATATCATTTTTCCTTTTTATTAGATTCTCTCAGTTGCCTCTCTGCCTTTATTTTCATTCTCTTTTATCTGTTCTTGACATTTTACTGAATGTAATGTTATTGGAAAGCACTTTTATTACGAAGCGCTTTGAAAGATGGGAAAGTACTTATCGCTACGAAAAAGTTGTGTTACAGTCAATCTCGTCCAAACGCAACCAGTGTAATGAAAATAGAGAAGCCTTTCCAGAGCCAGACATTAAATATGCTGCTCGACGTTAGCCTGAACCTTGTGGACTCAGATCCAGACTCTGGAACTGTTACGGTCTATTGAACTGTGTTGTAAATGGATGCAGACACTTGTTTGTCTTTTGTAGCGTTCATATCGCATTGATGATGCGGAGCTGTTCCCAGCTCATGCTTGAGTGGGCCTCGTGCGGTTGAAAGATTTCTCAATGAAAGACCGAGCCATCGCTTCAAACGAAGATCTCACCAATTTATTTCTGACATTCCCATCACTGGAAGCAGATTCCTGATCAGGAGGCAGCTTCTGTGGAGCTGCCCTTAATCCAGTTACAGACCCTGTCCCCCCCTCAACATGCTGGTATTGGAAGCTCGCAGGCAACAATGTGTGTATAGATGTTTTTTTTCAGCAGGTAAATACCAAACAGGCCTACTTGAAATGCGGAGCTGGAGAAAGCATAGCAGTAAACACAAAACACTCTGCCCCAACCTCCTCTGAGATAACAATCTACAGAAGAATACTTAACCCGAGCGCTGCAGGCATAATTCACAGACACTTCTGCAGTGTTTTGCCTTTTGAAGAGTCCTTTGTAAATTCTTTCGACGAGCACCATGAATAAATGCTAACTCTCACATGCACACATCATACAGGTTATACATAGGGTACGGTTCAGCTGCCTCTTTTAACTGAAAGATCTTATGTTTATTCTGTTTCGCTCCGTTATTCTCTTTTTTGAACAACGGCACAATTGCGAGAGACCTCTCAAAACAGCAGAAGCCAAGAGCTGTCAAGGTTTCCCAGATTTTCTACACCCTGTTATCTCACCATCACAACTTAATTATCTTGTAATCTCAAGATAACAAGCTCTTTCCTCGTGATCACATATTAATTATCTTGTCATCCCGAGATAACAAACTTTGTTTTCTTGCTAAAAAAAAAACGGGTACGGCTCCACAGAAACGCAGAGCTTTATTGTTTTTAGCTCAAGCTGGCAGCACGCTGGTTTCTAAAGCCCTGAAGTGGGTCAGATATTGTAACACCCACATTTCAATAGAGCTGGGCAAGTCACACTGTCAATCAATTACTTCTACAAACAATAATTAGATTACTAATTACTCATCATAAAGATGAGGGTTAATTAATGCACAGATATGGCATATATATTCAAAATAAGCACATGTGGTATTTTAGAAATGGATTGTTTGTTTGTTTGTTTGCTTGCACATTGTACTTTGCTTGAGTCCAGGGTTTCACAGTGGGACGCTGTGGAGTTCCACCTCATTGTTTACCTGTGAAGGAGCAAATGCTGAATGCTAGCTAAGACTAGTTGGTGCTTCTCCTCAGTTGCCTCCTTTGACTGCTCGGGCAAGCTAACACCAGCAAGCAGCTGATATCTGCAGACAGACGGCGAATTAGTTTGCAATCTGCTCTGCTCTATCTCTGCTGAAACTGATGGTTAAAGTCAAAGACGGAGCAGGACATTTCCCCTGACTGGACCAGCAAATCAGTGGAGCTAAAGTTCTACTACTGGGGAAATATTGAACTTCCATAGATCTGCCCTGACATTGTCATGGGGGCTCGCTAACTTGCTAACTAACTAGCTTATGAACTACGGACATAACAAAGCTTTTCATGAGTCAACCTCAGGCGCCATCCACAGAAAGAAGTTCAGCAGCATCAACCAGTGAACTGCAGACACAGGCGTGGAAGAGAAAATGACAGAGAGAATGAAACATGAGATGTAGAAACGTGTAGAGAAAGCAGGTGAAGAGGAAGCAGGACACGACGAGATGAAGGAGTGATGAACAGAGGAAGAAAGCGTAGAGGTGCAGACGTAAGAGAAAAACAAATGCATTTAATTTTTTTTTTTTTTTGCATCTGAAAGAGCGGAACTGAGAAAGTGAGAGAAGAAAAAAAAGAGTGGGAAAAAAAACAGGAGTGATCAGGAGCAGATCCAAAAAAATACAATAAGATAACAATGGTATGCCCCTGCTGTCTATCCTACTGTTCGCCTGATATTTAATTCTTGGCAAGACTTGGCATTGTAGGGGATCCTTGATGCAGTTAGAGCAGTCCAGATTATTATGGCATGGAATCAAGTAGTAGTAGTTGTCATTCTGTGAACTCCAGCATAGTATAACAAAAACAGGTCTCAAGATTAGTAATGCTGTTTAAGCCAAACTTCTACACTACCTACATGATGTCACCTAAAAACATCAGTTCATTTTTTGACTCTTCTTAGGGGGCAGGAGTGAAATTAATCATCCTCAACATTTGTTGTATTATGGTTTCAGAATGATGAAGTCCTTTGGAGAACAAAATAGGAAGTGCATACAGCTAAAAAAAAAATGTTGTCATTCCCAAATGTCAAGATTTTATTTTCATGCTTTTTGTCAGCGTTAACAAGTTCAGTATTGTCATTTTACGCACAGATTTCAGGGGCTCAGTGTATCACATCGAGGTTCAAATATCTTTGATAAAGCAAGAATGACACCTTTTGCATGTTCAATATTGCATCACCGAGTCACCGGGTGAGACAGCTTTCTGCTCATGATCCTGTGTTGACAGAGCTCTGTGCATAATTGACTGATTGATCAACTCGTTGATACCTCATTAACTGCAAAGCATCGCTCTCTTTGAGTGACACTGACATGCATCCAGATATCTATAAGAGGACACAGTTTCAGCAGGGACAGAGCTGTCCCTCGTCTCCCTGCTACGCGAACACCTCACTACAAATGACTCCTGCATGAGCACAAAGTGGAGACATGGCCGCTCTGGCTGTGAGGGCAAACGGCTCTCTGCCTGTCGCTGCCGCCTCTCTGAAAACCACCCCCGTCAGAGGGGCCGTTCCTCCGAGGGGCCCCCATGCACAAGCTGCTGAGGCTGCAACAATGAAGCAGCAGGACCTCTGACAGCAGCAGCCAGCGGCCATTATCTCAGTGCATTGTGTGATCACGTCTGAGAGGACTGAGAGAGCATGTGTATGTTTTGGTGTGTATTTTGCCTTGGTGAGCACTTAGAAAAATGTCTTTGCATGTGTGCGACTGTCCTTCTTTATGTTCCTGCGGTTGTGTTCATGTTTGTGTTCATTTGAAGTCTCCAGCTGACTGTCTTGTCCTTACAAAAGACCAGCTCCCAGGCCTTTTACCTCCTATAGAAACGGCCTAAGTGGGCACTTACAGCTGCCTTGCTAGTGCATAGGAACTTGATTAATGGTGTTTAGATAGACTGCCTTTGTGGGTTTGCTCCACTAAATCATATGGCAGAGGAGGGTTTATTAAGCAAACTAGAAGAAAATACAAGTCTAACAGCCCCATTGCACATCCACGCACACAGCAATATGTTCTTCTGTGTTAAGCTGCACTAGGGCCAAAACTGAAAATGCAGGTTTAATGGGTGTCATTAAAAGTAGGGATGCACAGTTTCAAGTTACCTCAAATAAAGACATTTCCATCAGCAGCTCGGTTGATGTCCTTAAAGGATTTCTTTGCACAGATGTCCTGAAATTTAAACATTATTTTTTCAACCTTTTCGAGCCTCCTACGTGGAAAAATTGCTTAGTGCAGTTATACAGCATCTGATAAACTAATCAAAGAAAGACAAATCAAAGACATGAGCCTTTGGAATCTTTCCTCCCTCTGGGTTTCAGTGCATCTCGAGTTGTCAGCAATACATCTGAAATTACAAGTCGGTGATTCAGCTCTACACAGACAGACATTGTTATAAGTCTGAAGCCATAATCCATCAAATATGAACTGCACTGTGTCCATTACTTTTTCAGCAATAGTGTCCGTTCTCGACTTAGGCAATAACTCATGACTGGCAGCGAGTTCACTGATAAGAAGCTTTGAGATCCAGTGTTCTTTTGCTCTGCGGGAATAGTAAAGTTCAGACTAGAGTTCATATGAGGACGTATCTGTAGTGTTGTGCAGCTACTGTACCACACGTACTCAGTAGCGCAAACACTCAGGAGAGGAGTTTCATTCTCTCTAGGACCCAAATACTACCAATAGGCCCTGAAATGTTTGTATACTTGTGAGCACATCTGCCCACATGAAACATTGGGACTAATTAAGACTACAATCTAATGCTTGGTTCATCAATCACACGCCTGTTTTCAACAATTGCGTGTGTTTCTGAATCCAAACCACCCATAAATGGTAAGTGCTCTCAATGGATCTTAACTGTCATTAATCAATATAATGGTAACAGTATCCACAACTGCACCACCTCAGAAATCTCACTGCCTGTTGAAAAAATGAGATGAAAAAAATAAAACAGTCATAAGAATATCTATAGGAGACCGCAGAGCAGGTGAATGCATCTAAAGAGAACGCTGTGCTCCAAGTTACTAGAAGGCAGGTGCATCTCCACCTGTGGCCAACCATTGGGACATGTAAACCACAGAGCATATCTCTGGGATCACTGGGGATGTGTTGGTGGCATTGTTCCAAGAGCACAGAGAGAATAGAGAAATCTTGCTCAGTGCTGAAGCTACTCGCTGAGCTGAGGGGGCAGGACCCTGTCAGACTGTGGGTTTACCACAAGGAAAGTTCTGAGTCACTGCTGACTCAGGTATAAATTGTTTTTGCAGAGAGCAGAGCAGAGCTCCTCCTCCGGTTTGATGAACACCCCCAAAGTGTGGAAATTTCTCTCTACTAATGATTTACATGCAAATGCGTTTGAATCATGAATGAGGCTCAGTGTTGTGCACTTGCAGCTCTCAGAGGTGCCAGATGAAATCATCACCGAAATAGCATAAAAGTGCATTTGTAAAAACATGCAAACTAGGAACTGCTTAATGAGAGCCGGTGAACGCGTGTATTTACCGAGGGATGTCAATGGTTAACTGGCAATCGGTTAACCACCGAGAATATTTTTGACCCATTACGCAAGTCCATCTTTAGGTCAATTTGCACACACACACATAGTGTGACGCACGACGGGCTGAGGCCCAGTTGGTGCGCTCCATGATTGATACCCACAGGAGTACGTCATGCCATCTAAACGAAAGCTCCATCACATCTACTCACTTCATCAGTGCTGACTGGGAGCAGGGTTTCTGTTACCTGGTAATAATCATCCTTTTTTACCAGGAAAATCTGTTGAAGTCTGACTTATTTGAGTGTCTCTGATCATAATGTCCAGTGAAAACGGTTCCAGAGTTAGGTGTGAAAATATTCCAGCTCTACACGCTGCCCCCCCGCTGCTTCTCTGATGTCCGTCCCCTTTCTCGCTCCTCTCCTGATTTGGTGAATTAAGGGTTTACCAGCTCTAGCATGGGAAAATAGTGTCCATAAACCCTGACAATATTTGACCATAATTTCCGCCATTTGTCCAAGATATTAAAATCTTCCAGGACATGTTGACCAAAAACCCTTACTGGGGGGGGGGGGGGGGCTCCTCAGCTGAACATTAACCAGTTTGTAACCGGTTAACAGATGTCAGACTACCAAAATCAAAATGAGCCATAACCTCCATCCCTACTTAAAACACTGTTCAAAATTGCATTTGTACGTGATCCTTATTAAGCTACCTTGTCCTTCATAGACAAGCTCGCCTGACATGACATTTCCTGCTGATTCTATTTTGCTTATATCATTTTATATGCATCTTTCATTCGATGTGAATTTGTTCTTTGAATGCATTGTCAAGATAAATTCCCAGACATATACTACAATTCTCAACTAAAATTACCTGACTATGATTCTGATACTGTAATTTAGATCATGTTCATTATTCCATCAACAATAGCAGTGTAAAGTGTATAATTACCCTTTTGTCACAATGTCCCTGGAGTTGTGAAACATTTTTCTTATGGCAGATTCTTGGCACTTGATACCTGTTCTGCAAGTGGTGCACAATGCCAGCCGTGACAAAGATGGAAATACAAAGTTATTCCAGGACACTGAGAATATGTAGGCCTATTATACTGTGGAGCAATAGGCCGACTGCTCCACTCATCTCCTTTCGCTTCCATTATTCTCCACTGATAAATGACTCTCACAGCTGCCCTTGATAAGAGCCTTCCCTGCCAATTCATCAGCTCACAATTCAAGGCTTTACACTTGCAGCAGAAAGATCTACAGATGCAGTGTTAGTGACTCATGGCTTGGTATCAAGGAAAGGGCTAACACCACATGTGGCAACCACATTCTTTAGCAGGGTGTCAATATATACCAGCTGCATGTAAACAGGTGCACACACTCAGACAGATGGATCTATGTTCATTCTTAACTGTATTGTTTTTGGGCCACGGTTGAAATTATGTTAGTGCTTTACTGTCTTTCTTTTCTTATATAGTATATATTAAACTGCAAAAGCATGTAATATCATACAAACTGAATGTCGCAGTATTTTAGAAAGTTTTTATCCATCCCCACCTTGAGGTCAGAGTTTTAATTTGTCTTCTAGTTTGGTTTAGGACCGAATATCTGCAAGACCAATGGCATTTCCATCAACAGCTACAGTTTCACTTGACAATGCTTGCATGCTAACACCCTAAACTAAGTGAACCTGCTAAATATTACCTTCTAACCATTGGTGTATTAGCATTAAAATGGTGGATGTCCTGGTCACATGAAGTGCACCTTAGTACGCTCACTCAAGAGGTCACCCCTTAAACTTTCAGTTCTTTTTTCTTTCCAGAGTCAACGGTGTTTTATGTGCGTCAAAGTAAAGCTGCCGTTTTTACAAGATGAATCCAAGATGAGCATCACCCAGCATTTTAAGGAGCCCTGGCTCTCACTTTCATGCTTTCCAAGAAAACCTTTTAATGTACAAACACCTAAACTGCAAGGGGAAAGGAGCCTTCCTCTATATGACTCCAAATGCAAGTAAACACAATGAGTGAAGTACATTGTCGGGGTGGGAATGTGCAGGGTGGGACAACTTACTTAAGCTTGGCTTGCTTCCGGAGGCACAGCAAAGGAGCAAACTCCTTGCAGTCTGATGCACTGGTAATCCAGGATGGAAGGCATGTCAGCGACAGTCTGTGTCTGCGCTGTCACTTCCCATCGCTCAGACAATGTATCACTCCATTCATAGCCCAACCGGGCTTTGATGTGCCTGAATACACGCAGTAACACTGTCCTCTTTTAAGCTGGTAAGTGGGTGGATGTTGCTGACTCTTAATCTGTGTATCTACATGGTTCCCTTCTCTATGATCAAACTCGCAAACTTCAAATTAGAGCCGCAGGGCCCCTAAGTGTATTTGGCGAGGGAAGGGCATGGGTTTCATGAAGCATAATTACCGTTCATAACCTGAGGGCTTGCAAGGTTTCTTTTCAACACTGCTTATGTAAATATTATCTTAAGGCCCTTGGTAAATTAAACAGTTCCACTCTCTGGCATAGCCTTGTGCAGATGTGTGAAGAACCAGGAAAGAAAGCCTCAAGGAGCCAGATTATTATACAACAAAGATACGCTGACTGTGGACGGAAAGAAAAGATACTCCATTGTTGTACTTGGGTATGACAGTGCTAATGCTTTCAGACTGGAAGCCCTATATTTTAGGGCTAAAACATAATGAACTTCAAGTAATGCTTTTCTCCCACAGCATTTTCAAAATTAAGTCTTCCTGTTCACTGATAACAAAGAGAGGTATTTGTGCCTTCCTTGTTTGGCTCTGTGCTTGCAAAGTCATCTGCATGCTATTTTGAGAACACAAACAAGATCTAAATTATGGCCTTTCCAAATTTCTAAACCCATTGTAGAGTAATGTGAATGCTTCTTTTCCCCTGAGTTATGCAAATCATTTCAGTGCGTGAGGTGGACTTTCTAGATTGTAGCCAGTATTAGAATCAACCAAGCCTGCAGATGATGCAAAATGCATTACTGTGTTTGGATGGAACATTTAGAGAGGGTCATTATGTGTTTTTGTGCTTTTTTAATACTGAAAATACAGACTTGCTGTGTTGTCTGGCCAAACGCCAGAGGAAGATCAATAGCCTTCCTGTTCCTCTTATTCTGACTCAAGCATCTGGGATGTATGAAGATTGAATTAATGAGCACTACATGCAACACTCTCCCCCTGCCCACCATTGATTTGAGCTCATCAAAACCTCATTGTGAGAAAGTGTGGTTAGCTTCGAATGGTCTCAACTGGCTTCAGTCAATTAGGCTGCGAATAAGGCTTCCTGCGGCTGACGCCTCTTCTTGTTAAGATGACAGTGATGACAGGGGACATCGAATAAGGGATATTGATGAAAAATGCGTTGATTAATATGTCAACAGCAGGCTGATAAATGATGAATGTTCAGCGTTGTTGATGCGAGGCATGAGTCTATTCTGAGAAATGCAATGAAGCACCACAATTTGATTTTACATCAGCACAGCAGAAGCTGCAACATGTGACAATAACGCATATTTAATCAGATTTTTGATTTTCCACCATTACTGAAACTGGTTTCATCCTGCTCAAATAGAGCCACTGTATTGTTAGCTTATTCAAAAGCACTTTGTTTGGGCAGGATTACATAAGAAAGACCTCTTAGCATCACAATCCACAAGAACCACATACGAAAGCCTGCAAACTGACCATATTACTGTACTTGAATCAGCACCTCTCTGCAAGAGTTTCAACACAAATGGAACATTATATTGAAGGCAGGATTTATAGCAGGGCTATTGCAGTTTATTAGCAGTGGTCAGTTTATTAGCTACGGCTATGTAAGGAATTAACGAGACAGTATAATGGCAACTAACGGCTCAAAACAAGGACGGAAAATGGAATCCAGGTTCTTTACATCATCTACGTATTTATCTGACTGAACAGTGCTCAGCTCTGACATATATTGCCTGACCGTTTTATAGAGTGCTTCATGAGAGCATTACCCTTACATTAAGGGGAATTCTTTGATGATTCATTCTCACGAATTACAATTTTGTGCTCTTGACTTAAAGGGACAATCAAGCAAAAAGAAATGATGAATTCTACATTTCCGGAGATCTGCTAGCTGAGGCACCTTTGACATAATTAGGAGTTATTTTCCCATACTGATAAAATCCCCTCAAAAGGCCCCACAGAAGGCATGAGAATAACTGTTTTCAGTGACCTTTAAGTGTAAAACCGAGGGAGTTCCCCTTTAACAACACGTGTGCACAGATTGACAGAACAAAAACAATCTGTTATTCTGTAAAAAACATAAAAGATGTAAAAGATAACAACACAGTGTTTAACAACCGGAATCCGAGAGTATCCCACTTGGATTGTTTGTGACTTGACATTTTGTTACACAGAGGCAGGTGTACTTTAACCAGCCAAAGCCTTTCATGGAAGAATAAACAAGGAAAGCGGAAACAACAGCCAATGTAGCATCAAAACTGTATGTGGAGGGGTGTGTCGAGGGTACAAGCACAAATGGAATGAATACAATGAATGAAACATAGCCGCTAACCTGCTGCTGCTGGTATTTCACAGGACGAGCCAAAAGAACTTGTAATTCCTGTTCCTATCTGCTACAACAACAATGTTAATTCAAGCACACAATGATGAGTGATAAGTGACATTTGGCAAGCAACAACCAACCCAAGTGCGATCAAATAAATACCAAATTATACCTTTTAAAGTGTGAGGAACAAGGTCTGACCTCGAGTCTGCCTTCAAAGCAGCTTCAGCAATTAGAGATAGAGAAAAAAGCTGAACAAGGAAAGCAACATATACATAAAAACACAAAGCAATTGAGAGAGCGCCCGGGGAAAGCACTCCCTCCCTTCTCCAGTGAGGATATAGCCACATTTGTCTCCAAACAAAACAATAAAACCAGCCAGCCAGTAGTTGTTAATTTCCTCTTTGCTTCAATTGACTCAATAAGCTTTTTTTCCCCCCTTGGAGACAGCAGCCGCTACTCTACAGGTGAAAGCAGGGAAAAAAAGAGAGGAGGAAATAGAGAGAGGAAGAAAAGAAAGAGATAGAGTGCCAGCGGCAGAAAAGCAATTGAGGACTTGACTTCCACAAAACCCTGGAAGAACTTAATCTAGACTGCCGTGGGAGTTTTTCATTAGCTTGGCAATCTGTTCCTGCGGTGAAGATGTAAGCTAAGTTATATTTTATAACTGGGAGCTCTGAGACTCTGAGTCACACTGAGAATAAATATGGGAACATTTCACTGGGCCAACAGCTCGCCTAAAACCTTAACATCCTCCAGACTTTATAGACCATCTTAACTCTGTTTTATCTGCAACTTTCACCAGACTTTAACTTTTATTTAACATATTCCGATCGCATATTTTAACCGCAATGAGCAACTGTCATCAGATCCTTTCCTTGAGACTGAGCCCGCTCTGTGGGGCGGTCTGCACTGGAGTGACAGGTTGCAACAGGATCGACTGTTTATCATGGAGTCATCTGATCCAGGGTGGAACCAGATTTCACACACCCTCACTGTCTGCAAGGAGGCGTAGGCCAGCCACTCACCTCCCTGCAAGGACTGTGGTGTTTGCTGCATTGGGTTGATGCGCTCAAGAAGTTCAGGTTCATGGTGAAAATGCGGCTGCCTGTGACTCCACCATCCCGTGGCTGAACACCTCAGTTGCCTGCCATCTGGAGGAGCCCACTCCCCAGCAAGCTAGCGAGAAGCAGGAGGAGAGGGATATTCCTGTCGCTTCCTGCAACAGTGAATGCTTAGAATCTGGTTCCTGTCAACCTTGCTTCCACACCTCGCGCCTCCTTGGCCAGTACTGGTGCATCGATGCAATGACTTCATTGAGTCAAAGCAGTTAGATCTATTCATGCTTACCTAGAACTGGTGAGGTCCAGGTGACTGTGTTGCACTGAATGAAGCGTGTCTTCCTGGATTTATTTATTTTCAGCAGCCTACGATTTCAGGTTGCGGAGGTGGACTGGCAGCGGTTCCCATTGAGAATTCTGAATGTTTCCCTAACTCACTTGGAAACCTTTGCTCATTTGAGACACCTGGTTTGATGATGAATGGCAATTTTGTGTTTTAATCTACAGACCCTCAAAATGTAACTGTGGTTTTATTAAAGAATTCTCCGATCTTTCAGGGTTTATTATGCTTCGCTTTGAAGAAAAATAAGTGAAGAAGGCAATTTTCCTAATCTTTTATCTTGCTTGGCAGAAATAAAGTACAGGATGCCCCAAAACCTTCTTCAGCCAAATGAAAACAAATCAGAAATAATTCTCTTTGGTCCCCCGAAGCATATCCCTATTTTACAGAAACATCTTGGATCCGTGTGTACAAATAACAAGCCTGCTGCCAGAAAACTGGCCGGAACATTTGACAGTGACCTTTCATTTGAAAAACAAACTGCAAACATTGTTCAATCATGTTTTTATCAATTTAGGAGCATCTCAAAAATCAGGCCTTTTCTGCCTTGGCCTGATCTTAAGAGGGTCATCCACGCTTTATTAATTCTGGTGTGTTGTTAAACACCACATTGCCAGCATTCTGCCAAATGAGGTAATCACACATACAAGCTCCAAACTCCTTCCACATCAGCATTATGAGTCAAAACCTGCACTACAGTGGCATCATGACCTGCTTAGATTTAATATGTCTTTTAAGCATGACTCATAATACAGACCCTGTTTTCTGTGGAGGGAAGTGTGAACTCTCATGATAACAGAGCCAGTGGAGGCCAAGTGCAGAATTATAATCAGCTCTTTCTAACAGAAAAGTCATCCTGCACCGTGGCATACTCCTGATCCTTGGCAACTTTTAATTAGTGTTTGTCCTTCAAGCCTGTGCTCCTCACAGCTATTAAGGCCCTTAAGCCCTTTGCAAATTAATTATAAAAGACTAGGCAGTCATAGTAATTCAATTTGGCCCTGGGCACCAGGCCTGGTCTTTGCCCTAACTCCAGTGTGCCTTTCTATGGGGACAAAGGGTGTCGGGGGAGGTGAGCAAGGGCCAAACAAGTGTTTGAAAATGAATAATCTGTCCCGATATTTTCAAATGGACCACATCTACTTTGAATAACGGCCATTTTAGCCATGTGCCTGATGTGCTCATCCACTTTTGTGAAGGTGTGGTCATGGATGTCAAAATATACTGTGAGATGGATAAAGGCATTTGTTGCCTTTGCTCTGTTAATGGGATTTGTTGACAGCAAAATACAGAATAGAATTACCAGCCTCATTCTTTATGGAGACTGCACACCAAATTAAACAAGATTAACAGTCGACAGCTAGCAGCTTTGTGAGGCTGTACTTAGCACAGTGGTGCATTGAGCTAAACACAACTGTCAGGATGCTAGCATGCTCAGTATGAAAATGATAACATTCAACATGCTTTGGTATAAGTTCACCTTCTTAGTGTGTTAGCATGCTAACATTTGCTAATTAACACTAAACAAGTATTGCTGAGGTCATAAACCAAAGTATTGGACAAATGAACAGTTTTACCTGATGATGGCACCGCATGGCAATCACCAAAGTGACTACAATGTAACCTGAGTGTGCAATAAATGTCTGTACCATATTTCATGACGTTTGTTCATCAAATAGTTGTCAAGAAAGGCACGCATGGCTAAAAATCATTAGACAAGCAATTCTATTTGAATCTGTCATCTGAAAAATGTGTTATGCAAAATTATGCTTATTTTTTTTAATGACTTTTTGATTACTCATGAATTAATTGGTATTTCTAAATAAATGCAGTTTGGAAGCAGTGATGATTCTTTCACTTCTGAGGACAGACATTTTTTGGAGAATTTCACAAGCGGAGCTTCAAGATCTACTTTATGTGACTGCAGACAAGCTTGATACAAAACTAAAAATACTTGAAGCACAAATCAAAAAGGACCAGACCAATTACTGCGATCTAGCTGATCTTGAGCAGCAGCTGGCAGCATGGCAGATGCACACACACACACACACACACACACACACACAAACACACACACACACACACACACACACAGAGCTACACAGCATGTCGCCTCGGGGAAGCATCGCCTTTTTCTTTTCTCTACATCTAAAGTTCTTCCATAAATACAGAGTTCACCTCTTATGAGAATTTTGGTGGACGCAAAAACCTGCAGAAAACCTGAGACATTCTAGAAAATATTAATGATAAAAACAAGAAACAATGAGGGTAGAGAGGGCACAAAAAACAGCTCAATATTCCTATGCACCATACACTATACATGCATAATAGAGAAGTGCTACTGTAGGGTTGTGTCTAGTCTAGAAGACTCATTTTGGGATCAACCATCATTGAGCAGCGCCTGCAGGAGCTGAACTGCACACACAGGGACACAGTGGCTACCACAGGAAGGTAAGTGTTAAAGTAGGCCAATTAGACTGTGGGGATTGGCTGGTCTGAGCTCGAGTTGTGAAAAGGAGGCCAGGACATGAGATGATGAGCAGCGATTCTCCTCCACTCTGCTGGCAAAGCCCGCCTGGCATATCTGTAACGTCAGAACCACGGACCTGGAAATTTCACCGCCCCACAGAGTCCTGTTCTAGATATGTCACTTAATAATGTGCAGTGCCTGAGAGGTCCCCTGTAGCAGAATGCCTGTTTTCCCTTTGTTTATAACACAGACTGTAAAAGATCTGCAGAGGGAGGGGGTAACTGATCAATACTAGTGATTTTACTGAAGGGTTTCTTTGCTGCTGACTTTTCTAGCTTCCAGCTCAGCTTCCAGCCTCAGATTCTGAGGTCACAAACTCATGCTGCCAGCTGCCAACACCTCCAGTGATGAATCAACAGTATTCTGTTCCATAGACCTAATGTTATATGAATGAGCATCACTTAGAGATTTTGTCAGAATTTGGGCCTCAAGCACTAAATTCATTAAATTCATAATACGGAATGGAGGAAAAAGAAGTCGTGCACTTACAATTAGACATCTTCTTAACAAAACAATGCATCTGTTGTGGTTAAATGTGAAGGTGTCAATGACTGTGTCTCTGTCCAGCGCCCTACAGTATCAGGCACCTGGTTCTAGAGTCTCCACTGCTGTTCCTCAAGCAGTTTTTCTGCAACACAGATAAGAAAAACTGCACTCACAGTGTACCGATATGCCAAGAAGTGTCAGAGATATGCATATCAGTTTGTACAAGTCTACGTATGCATCCTTGTACAGCCTCAAGAGGGATAGTAACTCCTGATAGTAGATCCTTGTTCCTCTTCTTTGCAGTAGCCAGTGAGCCTGGTAGAGCTGATTCCATAACGGCAGTGTATGTCATAGTCTAGAAAAGATGTATGTTTGGGACACACTCCTCAGAGCATCATTTGTCTCTGCCAAAAAGCACCGTTGTATGTCCATTAACAACCTGTCTATAACAGGACAGAAAGAGTGTATTTTCAGATGGGCCATGCTGTCTAAGCGTGCTCTTTCTAATGGGGCGTCCACAGCAAAACCCTCCAGATGTCAAGCTGTTTGGGTCTGCCTTTTCTCGTGTAATGAAGTCTGTGTTGCAATTCCTGTGTTTGTGCACAGGCCTTCTGCTTGCTTTTGGATGCCTTTCCATTTGTCCTCTGTGTGCTTTTCTGAGATGGCAGTGATTACACACTTGGCCAGATCATCTGCCGCTACAAGATCAAAACTGGGGGACTGCAGCT
The DNA here is from genome assembly GCF_051107435.1 of Chaetodon auriga. Classification (NCBI taxonomy): domain Eukaryota; kingdom Metazoa; phylum Chordata; class Actinopteri; order Chaetodontiformes; family Chaetodontidae; genus Chaetodon; species Chaetodon auriga. The sequence goes on from NC_135078.1 coordinate 7,665,746, forward strand.
GATCTAACATGAATTTGGTTGTTCTGAATACATCCTCAAAAAAGAATGGGATGCGAAACAAACTTCTTGTCAATGATTCCTCCGACTAGCCAATGATGTCAAGCAGTGTAATCTGGATTGCAGGGACCAAAAAACTCAATTCCTGGACTTTTCTTGAACTCCACTGTTACAGCCTTGACAAAAAAAAAAAACGTCTCATCTTAGTTCAGTGACAGAAAGACACGGCGTACAGTTGTAACCTTCTGTAGCCTGAATCAAGACGACGTGACTGTTTACTGCTTCCAACATTGCCAAGCGCATTACAGATTTACTCTTTCCCTTTTTCTACCTTTCACAACAAATATAAGAATATTTCCTTTCTTGACATTTTGGGAGTTCATTTTGTTTCTTTATTGGACGAGCAAAATGCACCTCTCACCTCATCACTTACTTCTTCTCTTATCACATAGTCATATGTCATTGGGAAAATATTTGGCATTGGCATTTGATGGATTGCTGCCTAATTTCTTGTCCACTGTTGCATTTAACAGTTCCAATGACATGCAGAAGCTCATGAAAATGACCGCTTTCAGATCCCCGGGCAAGTGTAGACATTCCACCCCACCCTTAATGTACCTTCCACCCTCCATTATTAGTGCTGAATGACCTTTGTGAAGCGTGTTTGTTATGTCTGAGCCACTTGTCTTTTTTGCATTAAACTGTATGTCTCCATAGAAGATTTTTGTCCCACACTTCCATGATGACTCTTCAGAGACGCTGATGCTTTTCAAGCGTTGTTGAGCCCATTGTTGGTAAATGTTGGCTACAGCTGAAATCTGTGCCCTCATTTAAAAAAAATTAAAACAAGCAAACCAACAACAGACATGCTGTTTCAGGACATGAACGGTAAACAAAAGGAACTGAACATTTACTAATGTGGAACCAGCTGATGTTCCTGACAACCTACAACATGAAATCACTGAGGTGCAAAGCGACGACCTGCAGCCGAGAGCAGCTCTGTTCAAAACAGACTCTCGCAATTTCCCTTAGAACTGATCCAAACTCTGAATACAAGCTGCAAGTAGCATCATCACCATCATCACTACCATCTGACATCAAACCTCGCCAAAGAGAAGCAGCTCCGGCCATCGCAGAGGTTAGTGTGATACATGTGGTCAGTAATTTTGTATGGCCTTTGAAGGATGTTCTAAAACTTGAAATGGCCTTTGACGACCCCCCCCCCCCCCCCCGCTCTCCGCTATCCGCTATCCGCTATAACAGGCTATTTAAAACGGTACAATACTGACTTGTAGGAGAACCTAGAACTGCTTCTTCTGACCAGGAGTGCTTCATCGGTCCCCAAACAATCTCTACTGTGAACAAAAGAAAAATATATCAGAAGTGCCAGAGCTTGAAATTACAACCTTCCAACCTGCCAAAAGCAGGGGACAAAATTGGCTGACGCAAGTGAGCTGTCAGTGATCACTATGAACATAATGAGAAATAGCAACTAGCTTGTATTTTACAAAAAAAAAAAAGGAAACGAAAACAACGTGTTGTGTGAGGGTGGATTTATGTACAGACATCTAAAACAAACCGTTTCATTGTCGGGACAAGCAACGTTAAATGCTTGGCCGAAAGAAGACTGTTGATTGGAGAAATGCATTGTTGCACTCTGTTGTCAGCCCCATCACTACTACAGCTACATGAATGATGGAATGCAAACAAGTACACGCTCTGCAGTACTTTGATCATGAGATAAAGTCTGGAATCTGTTAACCCAGACAGATAAAAAAGAACATTTTATACCGCAACAGGCACAAACAGAGCATTTTATGTCACTTCTTTCTTTTATGTGTACTACAGGTACGAGGCAGATGAAGGCTCGAACAGCTTTCGTGTCATGTTGCTCTCACTGATGGAAAAGGTCAAATTGGAACAATGTATGCATGTTCAGGTATTTGTGTAAATCTGCTGGTGTTGTATAAAGCACGGCACTATTTCCAATGATTATCTCAGCCCCTGAGTGTCAACCATGAATAATTTCCAGAGCAAACTACACTGACAAAGGACATGGAGGAGAGCAGATCTCCACATAATCCATTATCATTACACAATAGATACAGCGTGTCCTCAGAACGGTCGCGTACGCGGAAAGAAGAGCCGAAGGCAAAAAGAATAGAATTCTTTTAGTTTTTTTTTAATCACCAAGAAAGCAGTGCAGTGCGATTGTGTTGTGTGTGTCTGTTTCAGCCCCGTGAGGAGAGGCGGTTGTTTGATTGCAAAGCACAGATATGTGTATACAGCAGGGCCTGGAGGTCAGCGCGGTAAACAATACTCCCCGTGATAAATCCTCCTGTCTGCTCTCTGTGTGTGCCTCGCTCTTTTGATTTATTCCTTCAGAGAGCATGAGGAGAAGGCAAAGAGAACACACAGATAAATAATTCACAGGGACATTAACATCAAAGAGGGCCGCGGGGAAACAAAAACACGGCCATTTGGGTCGATGTGCCGTTTTGGATTAAACCAGACAGAGCATTGTGTGTGTGCCTGCGCGGCCCTTAGTGTGGCCTTGCCGAGAGAGGGCCTTGGTGCAGGGCAGGTGGACGTTGAAGCATGCACGCTAACGCACACGCACACGCTGGATCACCTGCAGCAGATGAGGCCACAGATCAGGGTGGAGAGCGGGACTAATTGATGCTGATGTTTTTTTTTTGTATTACTTCAGTTGTGACCGCTAATCCCCCGAGGACGACGGCACACTCTCAGACCCACAACTGTTGTGCTGATGAGAGGCTAAATAAGGAGAATTAGCCCCCAGTTGATTGTCTTGGTGGTATACATGCCCACAGGGACGTGTCTCACTGGTGAATAGCTCTGTGTGGTGGCAATGTCTCATCAAGTGCTGTCATAACATTCCCATCCAGACCAGCAGAAGGGTCCTCGCTAATTGCCAGAGGCTGCGGCGCCTTTCTCCTTGATACATTCCTTCCACAAGTGTCTTTTCGAGCCTTCCTTTGGTGCGAGATCAGCCTCTGGCCCTGTATGGAAATGAGGGCTAATTATGGAAAAAAGCCCACAAGGCTAATTTGATTCCAGTGAACAATAAAGGTTAACTGAGCCAAAACGACGCAGTGTTTATTTTTCAGCCGCTGGAGATCAGTATGCGAGGTTCGTGGTGAAAAACAGGTGACGGGTGGCAGACGAACACATCAGTCACGAATGATTATTCCTTGTTCGTCAATCAGAAGTATTTAAATCCCGAACAAATAAATTCAATAGATTCTAACGCTGAAAGAAACAAGTAGTGGAGGCAGCTGCACAGAGGCCAGTCTATCTTTCACTGACACACATCCAACTACAGTAAATACAAAGGGCAATGCTGACTCAGTGTTTACAGGCATTCAAACATGACTTGCAAAATGCTGGTTCAGTGTTTATTAACAATTTGTAAGCATGCCCTTGACTGCTTTCTGTGCCGCTAGTTCTCAAAGCAGGCACATAAAGTATGTGCTTTAAAAAATATGTTACCAACGAGCCACTGAGATAATAGCTGCTGACCCACGGAGACCAACAGGATTAGAAGTAATGAGTCTGGGAACTGACTCTACAGATTTGTTTATTTAGCTGTGGAAAAAGAAAAAAAAAAAAAAACTACCCCACACACACACACACACACAGACACACACAGACACAGTGCCTGGTTGGCAGTTTGTATTGTAGGCAGTGTTTGGTCCAGATACAGCCCAAGCAGCAGCAGCTGGTCTCAGTTTAAAGCTGTGACACAGGCTGAGTTCTCTGGGTGACCTTGGAAAGTCCCTGGGGACATTCATTTATTTATCCACAGTGAGGCTGCTCTTCCCTGGCTGGATGGCTGGCACGTGTACCTGCTCATCAGACTCTCTTGATTGCCTGGTGTCCCATGTAGGGCTCCATGAAATCTGTTTTCATTTATCCCAGATTCTGTTTTACTTTATTGTACAAAGAGTGTGTAATTATGCGGTGGAGGAAAAAAAAAAATCAACAATTCAATAAGAAATTCTTCAAATACTAATGAATATCAATGAATTTGATGTAACAAAACTTTTTTTTTTTTTTTTTTTTTCTTCTGCAGGACAGCCTCCACGTGAAGCTGGAAAACAGCGTGACGGAGGAGAGCTACTCTCACATCAGGCAACTGTCTTGCATCTGCTGCTGTGGCTGCAGTTCATGTGTGTGTGAGACACCAAAACATAGCAGCATAGTTTGGTTTTTTGTTTGTGTTCATTCAGCTTAGGTGCTGTGGAAAAATAAACGGAAAAACTCTAATTTTTCTAAACTGAAACCACATTTTCTGCAATATTCCGCATTTCACAGCTGATTCTGTTTCTATCATCAAACTCCGTGATTTCACTGCAGAAATCACAGGGCCCTACCTATGTGTATTTATGTCTGTAAACACTGTCCACCTGTCCATCTGTAAAGATTACATATTGGCTGTGTGTACAGTACAACTTGTTTTTGAAGGCTTAAAAATAAATACTTCATAGCCTGCTACAGGAGCCTCAGTCAGCACTCAGTCAGCATTCAGATGGGAGGGTGTTGTAGAAGGTCCACGTGAGATATTGGAATATGATCCAGAAGTTTGATGGTTTATCAGACGCTTCAGTGTGTACGGGAGGATTTTACAAGTCTGGAATTATCAAAACAGCGTTGCAAACCGAGACAGTTTCAATGTTTTTGCAGAGCCTCCATGAGTTTTTTTTTTTTTTTCTGGAATCATCTGCACTGGCATTTTGATACACAGCTGTTGCCTGTCTGAACATGGCCTAAGGATGCCAGTGACTTATGGTCGGTCCAGTTACTTGCCAAATACAGTTCAGACTGCCACAGAACATCTATGGTCTCCACAAGATGATTTCATGACTACTTGACATTTCACCCAGCACCACCAGCAGTTTTATGCGAAGACTAAATGCATGATTTCCATGTACTCCACTGTGGATAGTGATCATTGTTCCCAGAGGATGAATCCTAATGTGCTTGGTTGTATGTTTCTGACGAGCAGACCAAAATTCCACTTTGATACAAAATCTAAGGTGTAGCATACAAAACAGCAACACCAAAAAATAACATCAAAAAACATCTGAACATGATTTGAATGAACATGGCTGCTCCTCAGAGGGTGAAACCTTGTCTGAGCAGATCAAATGTTTTCCTCTAGCACAAGTTGGTGGTTTGCTGATGAGTGTATGAGTGCTCCTAAGGTGGTAAAGCCTTCCACTTGTCTTTGATGCTACTAATTTGTGTACTATTTTTATGCAGAAAAACTCTAAAAACCGAGCTGAGCTATTCTCCTCGGGGTGAAGAAACCACTGAATGAGCCGTCAGATGATGACAGGACAATAAAATGTGAACAAATAGTCATGCACTCGTGTGGAGCCTTGGATTAAGGGCTTACCATAGACAATCAATATAGTATTGATCAGTCCTGGAATCATACACAATATGCAATATCCATTCAGACACTGTGTGTGTACGAGGTATTCATTTTTAATTTTTAATTGTTATTGAACATGTGTTGAGTACTTGTAAAGTGATCATCAATCTAACCAAAGCGCTCTCTACACTGTAGTTGACAGCATGTTTGTCAGTGTTTGTGTTCACCTGCTGCCTGTTCTGTCTCTCTTTCAGTCTGAGTGTATGCACAGAACTGAAGGCAGGTGTGATTGACTCCCCTGTAGTTGGAGAATGCATACAATCAATGTCCCTACATCAGCCTGCTTGACTGACAGCTTTGTAACGTCGGGCGGAGGGAAAGGAAGGTGTGACAGTGTTCAGTCCACAGCATCATGGGAGGCCTCACTGCCTTTGCGAAGGATGGGCAAGGTCACAGTGTTGAAACCTGAGGCATGTTTTTTTAGACCTAAACAAACAGGCAAGATATCTCCAAACACATGCCAGTGAGTAACAAGGTGACTATAACAACATGTTGCCATGAAGAATGCAATAGCCCAAATGTCTTTCCTTTTTTCGGCTGCATGTGGAACAGCCAGACTGGATTCAGCCTTGATGCCATGGATGAATTTGTTGAAAAAGTTTCTGAAGTAGAATGCACGAAAGTTGTTTGTCTTGTCGTTTTCTTCGTCACTCACTTGGATGTCAGCGTGAACTGAAAAAACATGGCAGGTGATGTGGTCAGGAAGTAGTGCCCACTTTATAAAATAAATGTAATAATGAAGTATTCACCAAATAGTCCCTTCCATACTTGGAATTGTGGGAATATAATGACATCGTATTATAGTTTTTCAAAATTCTGTTGTCCAAATTAAGGACTTCATTGTTAGTTATTGTTTATTACTTTGATAATTTGATGCATAATCGACATTGTTCTCCTTCATTGAGTTTGGACAGTAAAGTCAATATGTGCACACTAAAGACGGACAGCTCTTTTTCTAAGCTGGATGGTTGGGACTGATGAAGTGTCAGATGACACTTTCTGGAGTTAGGCTCCACCTGCACTGACTTGATGACTCACTCGGTGAGCTTGTAAACATCTTTGTTTGAGGTATTACGGTGAAATGGGTTTCGTTTGACCGCTCAGCTGTGAATCAGAAACTGTCCCCACATCCCATTAAAATCACCACAGCTGCTGAAAGTTTTCGCATCATAAGTATCTGTCTAGCAGCTCCCGGATTAGTCTGGAAATGACATCACCATGACAGTGTCTGCTGTTCAGCTCAGCAGAGACTTGTTCAGATTGTCAAATGAATACAGAGATGAACAATTTCATAGAAAGAGCAAAAATAAACTCGGTTTTAATTCTGTCCTTTTAAAACAAGCTTGAAGGTGTCTCAGTTTGTCTCTGACTATATGCATGTTTTCAGATGTGTTAGCTTTATGTATCTTAAGTTTATCCTTGTATATTCTCCTTTGCTGTATCCTGTTTGCTGATGCTGCTGTTAAAGAGATTACAGTATTGTACCTTATGTGCAGCAACAGACTGTGTCAGTGGTTCCAATGGACAAGAACGGTATGCACTTCAGATCCTCAGCGCGAGCATGATATCATTTCTCAGTAAATATCGTGATTATAAGGATTAACAGATTCTGCCTTTCTGTTTTAGGATTACTTATGTTTGCTATTGTACTGTGGTTTGAGAACAAGCCGAGAATACTGATGGCATTATGGGTGACAGATTTACAAGGATAATCTCCTCTAAGGGTTTAACAACAATTTGTAGAATGACTTATCTCTTTATCCCACTGCATTAAAGTCTATAGGAGGAATTACCAACATGATAAATGGTGATGATCGATGATCATGAACTTTAGAGTGGTTACTAAAAGCTGGATAATGATTAAGACAAACATAGTGAAAAGCAAAGACTGTTTTTTTTAAATACAGTAGAGTTCAGATTTCAAATTCTGTTGGGATATCTTCCTCTGTTGGTGGCCATTTTCTGATATTGGGATCTTCTGTATTTTCATTATCAGTGGTCTATAGCAAGCGCAAACAGTATAGCGGCGTAATTTCAAGCTGTTTAGAGATCAGGGGCCGTTAATCATAAAGACTCCCAGTGCAAAGAGTTGCTCTAATGATGAAATTCTGAGAAAATTCTTAGAATGATGACATTTTCTAAGAATTCCCCATTCCAGTTAAGTCCTGACAAAGTTATTCACAAAGCACCTTCGACCTTAAGAGAGACCATTCATGGACATCGTGGGCTTCCCCGGAGTTGTTGGTGTAATTGATGGGAGAGTTTTATTTGTGGTGAAGTTATGACAGATAACAGCTACTTACATAAGCTGGCCAACAATCATGGAAATTGATGAAAGCTGAGCCATTTTCCCTCGTGAACATGCCGATCAAATAGATCATGTGCTAAAATTACCAACATAGTCATGTCTTTTTATCAACCAATCACACCTCTAAAACTGTGTCATACCTAGCAATGGGATCAACCACGCTTCCTCACGAAGGCAAAAGTTTCAGTTCGTTCTTCATCATCACTTCTAAGCTAGGATTCCTTGCTGGAAATGTTTAGACTAAGTAAGGAGCTCTCTGAGAGCTCTCTCAGAATGACTGTGAATATGGCTGCAGAAGTGCAGCTGAAAACAAGGCGGAATACATTATCACTGTGGGAGGCCTGGCTTCAATCATGACCTATCAAACCACTTTCCCTTCCTTTTTTACGAGAGCGATCGGTCTTTAGTCACAGTGAGGCTCTGGTCTGCGGAGAACAGTTTCTGAGTGTAGGAAAAGGTTCAGTAATATTTGAATTGGAGCCAAACAGAATTTGGCAGCAAATCACTGGGAGAATGAGAAGGAGCCAGTTCCTGACACCTCAAGAGGATATGGCTATCTCTACAAGTTTCATGTTGTGCTGGCAATCATCGCCAGCACAACCAACTGTGTGTTATATTGCAGTTTGAATAAAATATATTGGGGACTTAAATCAAAGTCAAGCTGACCAAAATACTGTTGCAAAGAGAGGCCTGTAAGAGTTTGAATAGGATCCGCTCATGTAACTGAAGTAGTACAGAAACACTTGCAGTTGACGCTAAAGACTTTTGATCTGGCTATTGCAGGAGGTGAAACAGCACAAATAATGAAATCTTTGACATGAGAACTGCTCTGCAACACCTGAACACCAGGAACTCTTCCTTTTTAGACCATCTTTTCATCCGACATCCATTCATGGCAGGGGAGTAGCTGCTGGTTTAACATCTATACCATCTTGGTGTTGACAGTGTGAAAAAAGTTAGCATGTTGCTCGTTAGCAGTAAGCATGGTTGAGACTGATAAGAATGTCATTAGTTTTGGAAGTATTTAGTCAGCGCCAGATAAAAATGAAAGGATAACCAGTAAAGTTCATCCTCAGGGAGACATGAGTGTTTGGACCAAAAAACAAGAATGTCAACCTCATGGTGGTTCTAGAGGTGAAATCAGGGGATCACCAGCGTGAGTACAAGTCAGCCTCTGGGGATCAAGAATGTCCCAACCAAATGTCATGGCAACCCATCCAACAGCTGTTGAGCTCTCCAGGGATTGTCATTATACAATGCTAGCATGGCTAAAAATGTGAAAACTGGGTTGATAGAATGATTTCATTTGATTAGATAGTAGCAAAACATGTGTCCTCAGCTGTATTTCAAGTACTCTCAACAACTTTTACTATTCATTTTTGAGGATGTGGATATGCTGTCATATGGTGGATATGCTAGCTACAGGAACAATGTGTGGTGTAGGGGTGGCTTTATCAAAAATACAGTTTGGTTGAAATTTGACATTAAAGGCTTAAAAACATTCTGACAAACATTCAAAGCCAAAATGAAGGGCAGTGAATGTGCATATCAAACTAAAGTCTGACCCGGTTGAGAACAGTTGAGAGCTGCTGTTCTTTCTTGAACCGCTGAGGTTGAACGATTCCAAAATATTCAGGAGGGGAGCTGCCTGGTGAGCTGTGGCATTTTGGCGAAGCGGAAAGCTAGTCTCATTTTGTTTTGTACTGTACAAATTATGATAACTTAAGAGAATTAATGTTCCATGAAATGACTCCACCAAACCATGAGACATTCTGGTGTACAGATGACGTTGGTTAATTTAGATCCGTTTAAGTTTTCCAACTCTGTCTCAAAAGCCTGGGAAAGTAGGCAAAATAGATTGTCGCTTCATTAGTATTCATTCCGATTTTTCCAGCAGTATGGATTTATGGTGTCTTGTAACTCTTGTGATGGGCTGGCACAGTAACACGTATGACACAATAAAGAAATCATTCAGTCACTGAAAAACTTTTCCTTCCATTTCTTAGCGGAGGCTCATTTTGCATCTCATCTGAATCTTCCTGCCTGGAACTAAATGTGCTGTGCGTTGGCCAAGTGAGAGCAAACAAAATATGTATTCCAGACAGAATCTTCCCTTGATACAACACTAATTAGTCCTCAAAGTGACCCAGAAGGAGATGTTAGAAAACTTCTAAAATGTGTAAAATAAGTTCTATGAGAGGAAAAAAAGGGGTTGCATGCAGCTGCTACTACTTAGTTCAGAACTAAAGACTTCACTTGAGGAATAAGGTGAGAACCAAAACTCTCTCTCTCGCTCTCTCTCTCTCTGTCCTGTTTTCTCTCTTGTGTCTTATTGTCTCACTTAGCCCAGAATTGCCATCTGGCACGACGCAGGTCTGTGGGACTCTGCTGTGCGTATTCTGCTGTGTATTCTCAAAATAAGTTGAAAGTTAATTGAATAAATAAATTATTCCAAAGAACAGAAGAACAGGTTTCCATGACTGCTAAAATGGCATAATAACATTGAGTATTAATTTTAATCTGGAATTTAATGATCTGTTTTCTTGTTATCATTACTTACTCGAGTGCCTCTCTCTCTCTCCTCCTCTGACTCTCGCTTCCACGTATACACAAATACACAAACAGCACAGCACACTCTATGATTGCCCGATCATAAAACTCAAAGTCTGTGTCGTAAATGGTAATGATGGCAGAAAATGGCCATTCATACGTAGTTTAGGCTCCCTTCACTCTGCGGCCCTCTGCTTCCTTCTGTGTGTTTATGTGGCTCAATATTCCCATCCTGGGCACCTGTATTACACTGAGCCGAGGAGATGCTTGTCTGGCCAGAGATGGCGTCTTAAAATGATCTGCCGCTGCTGTTACCATGACAACCTAGGAGGGGAAAAAAAACCAACAAAAAACGAAGCCCAACCTGGTTCAAAATGCCTCCCTTGTATTTTTAACCTGCCCAGCGAACCCCATCAACAGTTCAATGAAAGCTGCACCTTCAACAAACCAGCGCTGCCTTTCCCCTGTTTACTGGAGAACATGTTGTCTGAATGCACTGGTGAATTTCCCACTGGACAACAAAGTATTTTGTCAGAGCATCCTGGGAGCATCTATTTTCCAACAACTAAGTGAGAATTCAGTCTGTGGAGGCATTTGGCAGAATGACACTACAAGCAACACTCCACATGTGCACATTGACATGATCTATTCTTATGCCTTCATGCTCAGTGCACGCTGACACCCTCTACAAATATGATATCTATGGTAACTTTGTAACCTCCACTACAGTAGCAAAATCATGAAAATGCACTTGAGAATTGGCAGTGAACAGCAACATGCTGAGGAAAAGATGACTGTGCTGTACAGTGCAGGTATGCAGTGCAGGCAGACAGCGTGCGCCCACCTCTGGACAGGTGGTATGGCTGTATGCCTGCCTAAAGACATGCAGAGGGAGGCTGCAGGCAGTCACGCTGCAGTCTTTCTCTATAAAAGTTCCAGAAGCACATGGGATGAAATGAAGGAGGCTCGTTAAAACACGTGTTGCCAGCCAATCAGGCATGCACGACCCCAAATATGAACGGAACACACTGAGGCATTCAAGGCACAGCGCGGTGATACGGATGGTGACAACACCGACAACAATTCCCATTTCCATCGCTACCATGACTACTGCTGTTTAAAAAAATGCTACGGTTTACTGTTCAGTGTTGGCAAACAGGTTCTGACTATATTTCAGCTCTAATAGAAGCATTTCGGGGAGGTCTGTTGAGATTCCTGATGATGCTGTTTTCCCTCATATTTTGACCAAAATAATCAGAGCAGAACAACATCATATGTTCTGTGTGTACAACCTGAATCTGTAAAATAACAACAATAATAATTTAAGGAAGTATGACAGCATATCCCTGGGAGGGGAGGGGTGGCGGCTATTGGATAGAAGCCACAGTACCCACCTACCAACACACCGCTACACTACTGATTGTACTCATTGTTTTTGGTAAAGGCAGCAGACTGAACAGAAACTCTTGTCTTGTCAAGTCTTTACAAACTGGAGAAAGAGCAGCTCAGCCTTTCTGCAGTTGTTTTGTGTTGAACAGCAGGGTCTTGAGGGACAGCACATGATGCTGATGTTAATGTACAGCTACAAGGCTCTAACACACATTCGCTAGTGGGCAAATCAGACGCGTACACCTGCCTGGATGGCTGCTTCTCATCATTCATTCCGGTTCTTGTGCCTCGCTCAACTCATCCACATGGTACGAGGCTGAAACGCAACTGTTCACTGGACCATCTACTCTACAACTAAAGTAGGACTGCGAGGATGGACACAATTCACAAAATACACTGAGATAATGATGCATTCTCTCAGCGGTGGAACAGTTCACAGTGGAAGTGAAACAGATGTGACATCGTCAAGAAAAATGTTCCGTCTTCTCATTTGTGTGATCTTTTCAAGGCAAAAACAGCGAACTTCACCTAAGCACAAAATCGTTAGTTCGCACAATGAGCTGATGGAGTGAATGCATCAGCAGAGGATTCCACATACATCTGCTGTACTTACTGCCTAAACTGCTTCTATTTCTCACTTGCTGCTTTATTCAATAGTCCATGACATCTTTACTCAGATTCTCCCCCTTGGCCCCAAAGCCACATGAAATCCTTTAGTCTGCTCTGAATATGTTATGACCTTTCCTGCAGGTCCTTGTAGAATACCACAGACACGGAGGCTGCTGCAAGGCTTTGGCTGTGATCAATACTAATCAATTTGTCAGTCTGTTAGCTAATGACAAGCTAAGAACCCACTGCTCGGAAAAAATGTGGCTTCCAGACCTCTTTAATTTGTCATAATAGGAGGGCAGAGGAAGCAAAACCTGATTATCTGGCTCTTGGTCTCTGATTCCTCATGTGTGGCAGATACAATTTGAAGCCAAGCAGGGTTATTTCAGGAGGCCCACTGCCTTTTTCTGTGTTATGCTGTCAGGTGAATTCGATTTGAGAATTGGACCGTGGCTAATCACATTTTTACGCCAGTCAAGCTCTGATGTGTGTGTGTGTGTGTGTCCCTGAACACCTACAGAAAATAAAACAACACCATAAACAGCATATTTGAAACGGTGATCAAGCTTACAATGTGTAATGTAAAAATAATCTGTGTGTCCATCAAAGCGCTGGAGCTGCCACTGAGGTCTGCTATTCCATTCGTCACTCAAAAAAAAACCTGATTCATGCAGGGAAATGATTCATTCTGAAACATGTTGTCATAGATTACAAGCTGAGATAGGTGTGTAAAAATACTACCAAAGCCTTGTTGGCTGGTTTGATGAATTCTAAAGGCAGCGGCAATCCTTCAGATCTGGTCAGTAGCCCTTGACTAGGTCCGGCCCTTTCAGTTCGAGATGAATAACTGGATGGAGGATGTATGGGTTTGTGCCGGGTTTCTCTGCCTGTCACTTCACCCTTCAACACCCAGCAGCTCCGTGCACCACTGCTATAGAGCTGCAGAACAGAGGGCCCATTAATCAAACCCCAAAGGTCAGGAGCTAAACCCAATTTACCCGCATGCTCTCCTTGTCGCTCACAAGAGTAATGAATATGTTGGTTGTGAACCAGGAGGAGCCCAGCTGAGAAACTGTTCAGAGGGATTTAGTCTTTCTGAAAAATGTAACATGGTTCATCTGCGGCCAACTCTTTCCCAGGAGGGAGAGAGGCAGCGCTGTTCTGCAGTTAGCTTTCCATATTCTTTTCTTTTGCCTTTGTGTTCCTCATAAAGCAGAGGAGATGAAAGTGAATATAGAGTAAATATAACCCCCCTCTGGTTCGGTTTGAAGTTACAGAAACATAAAACTGCTCCGTGAAGTCTGGAGGCTTAAATATTCATCAAAAGCAGACAGAATGCAACAAGCTGCACGCTTTGTTGTTACATGATATCAGGAAAAGAAGCCGGCATGTGTAATATGAATGTCTATTACTGTACATGTGATACTGTGATATATATAATGACACCCAGCAGCTAGTCACGGTGCACAAGGAAAACATGCCTTTTAGTTTAGCAGCACGCTTTTATCTACAGTTAGAACCTGACTGCAGCCATGTCTGCAGATCACTGCGGAATGCTGAAGAAAGTGCAAATAAATATTCTCAGGGTTTGAGCCAAGCACACCAGCGTGACAATGACCCCATCAAACAACACAATGTCCTGTTCCTACAGCCTCCCTGCACCCAACTGTCTCCTTAAAATAAAGGCAAGAATTGCTGCTGTTGGCAGGCTTCTCACTTTCACATCGCATAAGCTGTATCAACATTTATTTTATTTAGACTAAGCCAAACAAAATGAGCTGTTTGCCATTAGCTAGTAAACGTGCATCACAAGCCAAAGACATTTCTACAGAGTTAAATGCAAATCTGTAACCTTTTTGTATTTAAAAAGTCTTTGCTGTTCGGTTCGGTACGGGCAGATAGCAGTCAGGAGCGGATCAACAACTCGCGCTGGCAGATGGTAAACAGTAGTTAGAATCACTCAGTTTTACTTTAAGTACATCACATTAATATTTGAATCACATTAATAGGGATCTCCAGACATTCAAAGCTGAGCTCCAGCGTCAGCTAACATTAGCGTAGCATCCAAGCTGCCGGACGCGACTGTGCAGCAGGTTTCCATCATCACAAAGAGTGGAAAGCTACCGTGCACTCATTTGAATCATCATCAGATGAACTTTAAAGCTGACTTCAGAGAAAATACTGATAAAAACATCATCGCAATATATTATAGTTATATGCGAAATATAATGTGTCTAATATGATTTCTTGTCTTATTTAATATTATTTTGTTGAACTCTGTGAGTGTTCAGTTTCCTTGGATGGAGCAGTATCCCCTGGTGAAATGGGCCCATCTGACCCCGTCACTATCTCAAATGCTGTTGTCTACCGTCCATTTTGTGTCTTACACCGTCTTTCTTGTATCATCTGTACATACAGTAGTTGCATGGTCCTAATTTTAAAAAAGCCCCCTGCCTAACTCTGACAGCTTACTGTTATATTCAGTCAATAATTCTCCAAACATAATTCAGCCTTTTTAACTGCGCCACTCCCTTCTTCTCATCCTCCTGCCCGTCCTTCAGCTGTCTGCCTGTTTGTCATGCGTCTGCACAGAGTGTCCTGTCACTACCGTCAACTTCCTCTCAGCGCTGAGAATCCAATGACTTTCCCCTCATCCATAATTGAGAGGCCATGCTAGGTGCCTGGAGAGCTGAAATGAATTAGCTGGAGGTATTAATAGCCATCTAAAAATACAGCTGCAGGTCTATTTCCAGGGGTCCTCAGAGGGAAGGTGTTCCTGCTATTAGCCGCGTTTGAAATTGCTGGAAAGTGCAACCCTTGTTGGAGACACTGCGTGAAGAGACAAATTGCGTGAAGGCTTGAATGTCATGTGTCACGTGTATCGAGGGATCAGCAGTGAAAAGCATTCATCAGAGATAAATGCTTTTGTTCAACCTGTAGCAAAAAAAGGTGAAATTATAGTAATACAGAAATTAAATTAAAAAAAAAAAACTCCAAGTATTACTGTGACGCCTAAATTTATTCCTCTTTTTCAATTCTCTTCCACTCTAGACTCACTTTAATTAAATCAACTCACCTTTCTCCACTCATAATTCTACAATCTACTGCACCATCAAATGCCACCCACTCAGTCTAATAGAAACAAAGGAAGATCATCAGGATAATGTGGGTGACTTGCAGTCTAACGAGGCACACGCTTTTCAGCTCTAATGATCTAAATGAACTCGTCACTGTCCCTCTCCTCTGTGTCTGAATGCCTCTGCTGACCTGCTGTAATTACACCTTTCATTAGCCATTAGCAGGGATAGCCTCCTTGCCCCGGTGGATTGATCGGGCGCTCGCAGAGGTGCCGTTAATGACAGTGCAGAGGACGACAGGACCGTATCCAGCCGTCTGATAAGGGCAGGTACTCCAGGGATGGGGAATGATGGGGATGATAATGGTACTGAACATGATTGCGCTGAACATTCTAACTATCTCGGGTAACACTTCATATGAAGATTATATCTATAATATAAATCTACGGCCCCACTTTACAGGCATTAATAAAGACTTCGTTTATCATTTTACCTTTATCTATCCAGGGATAGCTCTTTTTTCTCTTTTAAATCACTGCTCTGAATTGCTACAATCCCTGCACACTCACTTCAGGTTGTAATAAAACAAGTGATAATAATGAAGAAGTTTCGCCGTAGAGCTCCGTTTGAAGGAGCAGCAGGACTGGCCTGCGAGTTTTTAGCAGTTTTAGCTGAATTACATTAAAAGCATCTTGACGTCATTTCAAATTAAAAATCAGTTTTGATTTAAACACTGGGTCTATGGAGAGAGAGCTAACATTAGCTACAACCCACTCCTTTGTACAATGTGAGTGTGCGGGACTAACGACTACATGTTAACTCTAATTTAGTGGAAATACAGGGCTCAAATGTCAGTAAACCATTGCCATGGAAACATCCACCCAGGCTTAAAACTGTCTTTAAATTGTCCCTGAATCCTTGTCTCCTTTTTTGGAATACTAAAAAAACACACAAAAGCTGTAGTTCATTTTACTGTAGTTTATATTACACAAAAAGTCAGCATTCAGACTGCAATCCCATTTCAAACATCTTGATTTAAGCTGTAGATCAACAAAATAAAGCAGGTCCTATAAAAGTGTAAACCTTCTAAAAGCCTGAAGTATATGTGATTATATCTGACTGATATAAGTGCTTCCAGCAGCTTTTGGACTGCGCCGACTACAAGACGACGCTGCCTGCCTCTGCACGAGGAGTCTTTAACACAGCTGAAAGAGGGACCGTGATTTCTGCTCCGCTGAGAAGTGAAGCATTGCATTATTATCCCGTAAACCACCGTAAACTTTCAAACACAGTATAAACAGTTTTCATGGGGAATTTTCTGACCTCAATGAGGGGTTCCCTGCCAAAAGAAAGCGTTTGGGAAACCGGTAAACTCAAGACTCAGACAGATTTGGGAGAAAACCTCCCACAACTATCACCAGCAATATTTCAAGAGATTTTCCATTCTCAACTGGAGTTTGAGAGATTTTATGAGGTTATTTCATAAAGCTGCGCACACAGCTTCCAATTAATTCCCCGACCACTGCAAAACTGACTCTACAAGGCACTGTGAGATGCAGTCCAAGCAAAGCAAGAATATCTGTAGCACTGAGAGCTGTCATATCACATCACCTTGGAAGTCATCATATCCACAGTGTGTCATGAGTCATGAGTGTTGCAATGCAACATGAGACAGTTGCGGGTGTCGTCAACCATGCTTATGAGCATTACGACCGGCAGTGAATAAAAAGACGAGGAGGACATCATCAGACAAGCATCCACCATCATGACAGATGAAATGATAGTGGTCTGAGTGCACTGTTAATTTTGGAAGCTGGGACCTGACTGGGATTTGCTTTTAGTCGTATGATGAAAATGTGCATTTTAGTCATTTGATGATTCTTATTTAAGTCATTTTAGTCCAGTCTTCAGAAGCTGCATTCAGTCAGTTTAGCTTAAGATGAGCAGATAAAACATGGGATCATATTAACGCTTGTTCATTCAGCAATCCTTAGAGGAAGATTTACTGTAGCTTAATAATCCTGCACTCATTCCTGCCACGAAAAGTAACGTTAAAAGTTCTGATGTAGCAAACAAAACTCATATAACTGATCAGCTGTTTCTGCTACAAAACCCAAACAAGACGAAGAAGTTCTTTCCATTGTCTTCATCTTCCCAGATATTCCCATTCTCCATTTCTCTCTCAGGTGGCTGAGGCGACTCGTGTTGTTTTCAACATTCTTCTTCTTCTACTGTACTAGCTATGCATAATGTAGCTTATACCGCCAACTCTTCGCTCCACACTTAACCAGCTTAAAGAAATGCGCCAAATTTTTTCTTTTTGTGACATTTCAAAATTTCACTGAAAATACATAGATGGAAACACAAGAAGTGGCTCCCAGTTACACCAAAGAATTTGATGAATATTTGTAAGTACAATTAATTAAGAGCATCAAGGGTTTGCTTCCAAATGAGAATGTTTTCTTCTTCACATAAAAAGGCATGTTCATAGTCTCCCTGGTGTAACTGTCATTACAAATCATGCAGCCTACCATTAACTGAGATCAATACCCCTTGTGGATCAAAGACAGTGGAAGCAAAAAGAAGCGTTGGGGTGGGGATCCTCTGACATAATGGGCTCAAACACAAACATCACAGGTTTGACCCTGGATCGTGACCTTGGTCACATGAAATCTGTTTCTCTGTATCTCTTCCTCTCATCGCCGCTGTCACTTCACACTCGACTACAAAAGTTATAAACCAGACAGGCCTTGAGGTTAGCTTAACAATCAACCTATCCTGTTGTGTTTCATAAAGACGTGATCATAATATGCTCAGCGCCGCTCCAGTTATCCGTCTTGAACACTACCAACATGTAAACACTCAAAGAAAATCAGAAATAGCTGCAGGGGGATCAGCTTCTCTCTCTGCGCTGAGCAATTCTTTATCCTGCCAAAATTCATCCGCCATGCCTTCCTTCTCCCTTAACTAAATCCGTCAGCTCCCTTACAATGTACTGACAGGCCCCCTCATTCAGCATCATTCGATTATCAATTCTCATTTCGCAAGCTGCGGCTAAGCTCGTTTCAGATTTAGATCCCAGCCTTCAAGCAGCCATAGATCACCTGTCACTTGTCAGAGCTCCGTGGCACATAAGGACAGAAAACCGTCAGTGGCTTTGGGCAGTCTGCCAGCGACGGCAGAGAAATGACTTCATTTTATATGCTGGAATTGGGAGTTATAATGGAGGCGACAGAAACAAAATAACTTCTGCATGTACCCACTGTGTGCGCTTCTGAATGTTGGCGAGTGGGTGTCGGGCAGACCCCTGGCAATAACGAATTTTCTATTTCCTGTGCAAAATGTCTGCACATCAAAACGTTGGGAAATCCCATCAACCGCTATCTGTGCGCTCCAACTCTTTCTACATTTGCATAGCGACAGACAGATCGCCATGTAACTGTTGAAAACTTGAGCGCTAATGCTGAGGAAACTGTAGAGTCTCTTGGTTGGCAATCAGATCTGAGTGCAAGTGTGTGAATTCAGTGATTGCCAGACTTTCTTTGCCACAAGGGATATCTCACTTATAGGATTAGCATAGTCATACAACTGAGTAGACATACGGTATTATCACCATTATGAAGCACTTAAGGATAAGTAAAACACAACAAGCCCCACTTCTGCTTTCCCTCGACTGCGTGAAAAGCACAGAAAGCCTTCCCTTTGCTCTCTCTCTCTCTCTCCAGCATCGGTGCAGATGAGGAGCTGTGAATTCATTTCTGTGGCAGCCTGAGAGTGGATTGAAGAGCTTCTCTCATCCCCTGTCAGTCATCCATCCTGATGGGCACGTCGCTCTCCTCTGGCCTCTCTCCCTCCCTCTCTTTCCCACCTGACAGACAGCTCCTCTGTTCTATTACCCCCAGCTGTAATTTCATGTCAGTTGACAGGAAAAAGACCTATTTACAAATTTAACACCCGGTCTTGACACCTAAGCTGCAGCTGTCAACTGCGGCGAACCTGCAGACAGAAAGAACGACAAGGAAATGTTCCGCCATTGATTTTCTGGAGGCTTAATTGAAACATTTATACAAATCTGAGCCAGCTTGCACTTTGCTGAATAAATACTGCTTGTTTTCTGCCCTGTGAACAAATCTGTGAGCTGCAAACATAAATTTGCAGCAAGTGTCCCGCTGAGAGACGGAGAGACTATTATAGTCTTTCTAAATGCAGTATCTGTTCGGCTTTGTGTACAATCCCGCCCCTAATGTAAAAAAGAGTGCCCCCCTTTATTTATTCATCTCTTTATGCCACCGTGTTTTCATTTATTGGCACTGGAGGCAGACAGCAGGATATTGATTGTGTGCTTTCCTCCAGGGGTTTGAGTGAAAAGGGGATCCATCACCTCTCCACAGCCCACCCACATGAAGGCCTCCTTTGGACAAGCCTTTCTCTCCAGGGTGGGTCCCTCTGGGTGCACAAAAGCTCTCTGGACTGAGAACTGGGAAAAAAAAAGGACTTAAACAAAAAAACCCCCCAATCCTTAATCCAAACGTAATCTCAACCCCAATACGGCTAAAAGCAACATTCACTGTGAAACATGCTTCAATAGGGAATTAGAAAAATTGCCATTTCCTTGAAAGGCACTGAATTATGATTCGCTTGGAGTGTTTGTCAGGATCGAAGGAAGAGAGGCAAGTGTGGGGCAAAGCCAGAGGAAAAACATGTCAAACCCGTAATCCATTTCTTCCATTGATATACGTATGTACGGCTGGCTTAACAGAGATTTAAATAATTCAAAGTGCTTGGACTGCCAAAGCTCCATAATCAGCTTGCGAGCTCAAGGAAGCAGCACCATACAGTGTACAGTACCGTACAGGGAGACTGACTGCTCAGCCCACATGCATAATTAAGCAGAGGTGGGGGTTCGGCTTTAGGGGGAGAGCCCCATTTAATGACAAATCTGAGGTCGGTACTTGTGCAGTATTTCTACACGGACGAGTATGTTTACATGACCGGCTGCATAATGATCTGAGAAGCGTGGATGTGCAGGGGCCGTGCTGTGGAGTGACTAGTCAATGCTGTGGTGTGTTGTCAGCAAATATGCAGTCCAAAATAAGGCTGAGTATCTCAGCCAGGATTTATGGCTCCATATGGTTCGCATTAGGGGAAAGTTACTAGATTATCACAGATGGAGTTGTTTAAAGCCTTATTAGTCAATGGGACATGGCTTACTGTATTGGTCCTCACTGCTCTCATTCTGCAATTTAAGGTTTTCATTTTCTGCAGCACACAGCAGACTGCACCCAGCCCACAACAAACCTTGACATTCATCAGATACAGACAGCTCAATTTCTGTCTGAGGTTAAGGTAAAGTCTGATGAGAAGGATGTGGGCAATGTTTTGTTTTTTTTTTTCAAAATGTAGTGGTTGGTCAGTCTTGTTCTAATTAAAAAACTTACCCACCAGACTTACTTTCGAAACAACAACAAAAGGAGAGGAAGAAGCATGCATGCATGCTATATTTGGATTATGTGCATGTCAAACATTTTACCTGCTAAACAACAGCATGTTAGCATTGTCACTGAGAGGATGCTGCCATTAGCATTTAGCTCAAAGCACCACTACAAGTACAGTTTCACAAGCCACTAGCATGGCTGTCGACTCTTAGTCTATCTTTGCGCGTCAGCATCGCCTCAGATGCCACATATGTGACTTTTTATTCACTGATGCATTCCAGCATTTTTAAAAACATTCAGATCTGACTGAACCTGTCCAATCCAGCCTTGACACAGAAAACCCAGTCAGGCAGTCACACAGTGAGCCAGTCAGTAGGCCAGTGAGTGTATGACCTTATCCTGTGTCCTCCCATTGGCATGTCCCTGTCCTCCCCTCTCAGTGCAGGGACCCAGATGGCATGAGGCAGCAGTGACCAGGGCGAAGGCCTGTCTGTCTGCCAGACTGACAGCAGCTCAGTGCCAGAGGCTCATTATCAAGCAGCAGCCACAGCAACAGCAACAACAACAACAGCCATGCAGCCTCCAGACGGGTGCATGCAGCTGACCACACACAACGCAAAACACAAACCCATCTGTAACCACTCCATGCCTTTAATAAATGGCAAAAGGGCCCGTTTTCTAGAGTCTGTTGCTGGGCGGAATAAAAATGAAAAAATTCCAATTGAACGTGAAGACTCATTGAGGAGAGCTGGAAATTACAAGAATGTAATAATCAAAGTCTGCAATGAGAAACTAACCATTGTGTGCACAGTTCATTTGTCTGGCAGATGAATAAACTGAACAGGAATCTGTCCTCAGCAACACTTACTCACACATCTGGCTCAGTGACAGCAGGACCTTGAAAGACAGACTTGACATATTGTGACATATTCTGGGAAAAATGAACACGAACAACAATAAATAAGAGGAAAATGAAAGCATTGTTCTGCAGAACCAAACAGCTAAATCTGCTCTTTGCAGCACCGACTGTGGTTTTGCTGCTGTTACTTAACCATCCTCTACAGCTTTTGATTTCCAACTGTGGAATGTGAACAAATCATTACAGCCGCTCAATCATCACTCTTGGCACTGAAGCACAGTGGCAGATTACTTATGTGGCAAATTAGAAGAAGCTATGAGGCTTAACATTCAGTTAAAACACTTGTAACCCATCTGTACAAATTATTTTTGAGCATCTGAGGGTTTTTATGTCATCTTGGTTCGTTCTGTTGACTTCTTATTCTGCCAGAACATCATGCAAACCACTCTGCGTGGAAATGATATGGCCGTGTATAAGTAAGTCCTGAAGTGCCCTAATTTCTGTATTTTGGGGATGAAGATACATGAACAATATGTCACTTTCCGAATAAGAAGAAAAGAAGATGAATATTAACATCACACAATTATGGCACACCATTTGCTGTCTTCCAGATTGCCCCTTTTCTCACTGCATGAATAAATGCGTATGGACACGTCTAAGTGCAGAGACATGCAACCGACTTCCCAAGTTTCCAAGAGACGACAGGATGTCTGATAGAATGCAAACAGATGGTGCAGTACATACAGTGAGGAGTACACACAGAAACACGTATTCTGAGCAAAACCGAGCAGCATGAAAAGCTAAAAATAATTTCATATCACAAAATGCTTTTCAGAGCCGAGTCCTAGTTCTACAAAGATTTCTCGGAGACAAAGCTATTTCTGAGGCGGAAATAATCTCATTGGTCGAGTTCTACGGTAATTGCTGGAAAAGGAGAACCACAGCGTAAGAATTTCAGACAGCCAAGCATGACGGCACGTCATCATGACATGACAGCTTCACGGCGATGAGTACATGTTTTAAAAAGGCGTGCTTTGACTGCGGCCTTCAGTGCAGTGAAATGGGCGCTTTTCTGTGATAATTCTATAATTATTCATTTTACAGGAATACATGTAGCCGATTAGTGCCTTTCAAATGTCACGATTATTGAAATGAGGATGCTGACATCTGATTGTTAATATGCATCTATGAAAATTCAAAGAATGAGGCTGACAACAAATTAATCCTTCTAACTGAGCAGGATTGGTATTTTCTTTTATTTCTCTGAACCTCAGACCTCCGCGGATGTGAAAAATGATTTGGTCACACCGGGATTTGACTCTGTTCTGACACCTGCGTTGGCAAAAAAACATGTATTCGCTGAGCTCCGACACTAACAAATATGTTATCTCTCCTCTCCTGTTAGCACAAAACATGCAGCTAGCTTGTCATTTTCAGCAGCGCGGATCATCGCTTTCACCGGTTAAAATGACAAATGGAGGTGGTGGCAGATCACATCAGCTGTCGCTAATTCTCGTTAATTCCTTGAGTAGCGTGACGGCAGGGAGCATCGAGATCAAGACGCTTGTGAAATATGAGGTGGGCCTTTTATTTCAATGTGTCGGATGCATGTTAATCAACATTTATCAGAACAGCAGATACGCAAGATTAAAAGACTCCCATCTAGATCAGGGCCAATAAAAACCCTGATCAGTGGAGACATCCTTACTATACATCTGTGATCTAACGTCTTCAGTTGTGTGAGTGGCACAGACTGAGTGGCAGGTTTGAAAGTATCGAGTCAGGATCTAAGCGTGGCTGGCTTCAGTCTTTCATAAGAGCTGTTATCAATAAAAAATACATAGATGCCAGACTTATCCTTTAATCCCTATCCCTCTGAAAATCATTTTCTGGCTCCTCCCACTGAAGCTAAACTCAACCAATGAACCGTTTTTCTGTGTGCAGATGGGCACACAGGCCCTTTGTAGCCTCATCCATGTGTTCCTTCATTGTGCCATATAATATAAGCCCAGTGTTTGTTGACTGCGTGTTGTAAGCTGGCACATTACAGATTGTAGACTGAGCGTGAGTCACAGACAAATCCTGGCGAGCTCGTTGCTTCTCAGAGCCTGCGATGATGTCAGCGCACAAGCAGCCAATCAGCTGGGCCCTCTCTGTGAAAAAACCCCAACCCAAATTAGAGTGCAGACACATTCCTCCAATACAGGATTCACATGCACAAGCAAAGCCTATGCAATCAACCCAAAGAGTGTGTCGCCATTCACAAACTCATGCATAAACAATCTCTCACCGGAGCGCAATTCAGAAAATACTGAAGGGGAGCATGATCGAGAGAAACTGTTGACACGCGTACTAAGAATACACACACCGGAAAACATGTACACACACACACACAGACACATCCTGCCAACAGACAAGACACAGCTGTGGACCCAGAGCAGCGCTCCAGCCAGCGAGGCATCAAGCCTGCTACTGACTGACAGGACCTAAGGGCTTTCCTGCCCTACAATAACATATTTTCATAATCATCCTTCCTGCGGCTAATAATAACCTTTTGGGGGAATTGTGGCTCAATAATGAGGGTAGCAAAATGCACCTCAACTCTTCCACTTGGAGAGCCTGGTTGGCAGAGGCCTTGAAGTTGTAAGTGGAAACACTGGATTGGGAAGCAGGCTGCAAGCTGCAGGCAGACCAAACCCCTAATCCTCACTCACTTTAATAAATGTTCAACATATCAACCTTAACATGTTATTCCTTCTAAAGAGTACTTGTGGTACTTGCGCTTCCTCTTATTTTTTTCTATATAAAAATACACTCATTTTAGCTACTGTGGGCAACAGACAACCTTGCTGATTCACTCTCATAAGTATTAGTAGACAGGGGCCTCAATCTGTGCGTGCAATGCACAGTCCACAGAATTCCAGCAGACTATTGACTAATTGAACAGTCAAAATCTGTTTTTCAGCTGACATGTTCAGATTCATAAAGCGAGGCCCTGTACTCTAACTGGGTCATGCATGGAGGGAGCAAAGTCTCTGAGCAGAGTTGCTGGTGCAATCAGCACAGATCTTTTGACATTAAAACACGAGTCAAACTTTAAATGGACCTGATCAAACTTTAGACCTGGAGACAAACTGAAATACAATTAAATGCACCTCTTTACGTTAATCTGATGGCAATTTAACATGATCCAAAGGTCACTTTTGTTACGACATGTCTGGACTAAATGCTGTTAGATTAATATAGAGGCTGTGATGGCATACGGTTACTCATGTAGTCACAGAGAGACAGAGAGAGAGAGAAATGTATGCATCTTCTTCAAGATGACTGTAAGAATGGATCATCTCACTCATGATCTCTTACGTGCAAAGAAAATAAAATCAGTTTAATAAACCGCTAAGAAAGAGCCAGTCTGAAGTTGTTCAGGAGATTTTCTCCTTGGGGTGCGACAGGTGCAGATTATCACCGTGACAACCACGGTGATAAGCTGCTTGTACTTTTCATTTTTACTCATATCAACTGTGTGGATGAATGAATGAATATCCAGCCAAACGCTTTACACACAGCATGTGAGCTAACAGAAATTAAACAAGAGTCCTCTGTTAATGTCCTGTCATTCAATGCTTGTGCACTGTCACTATATTGAAAACAGGCTGTAGAATTTGCTCTCTCATAACGTTCAATGATGAAATTGATGCAAAAAATGTCACTAATGTAAAAGACATCTATGTCTGAATCACTCACTGCTTGATGAAGCCACCAATGATCCATATTCCATGTCTGTGATTACACTTTAGTTGTGTGAAGTAGCATCTCTGCTCTAAATTGTAATTTCTTATCATGTCAGCAGAGGCAGTCTTTATTCAGGCAAGGCGGCCTGCCTCCAACATACAAGGGAGGAAACCCTGATATATAGGAAGTGATAGTAGAGGGACAGACATGTCACAGCATGTCTCAGGGTCCTGGGGTTGCGGTAGTCAAAAATATTACATCCTACAGTGGCAGGTGTCAGGTGTCAGACTCAAATGGATTCAGTTCATTTCTTCCTCAGCAATCTATACGCTATACTCCAAAATGACAAAGCAAAACAGGTTTTTGGCGTGTTTGGTAAGGTTATCAAAAAGACTGAAATATCCTGTCTGCATTCTGTAAGCGTTCAGAGCCTTTGCTGTGACACTCGCAACTGAGCTCTGGTGCATCCCACTTCTGTCAATGGTGCTCAAGTTGCTTCTACAACTTGACTGCAGTCCACGTGTCTAATTGAATTCGCTGGACATCATTAGGAAAGGCATGGAGCAGTCTCACAGTTGATGGCGTGTGTCACAGTGCATTAATTGTAAGCACTAGTAAAATACTTTATAACCATTATTAAAGACATTTTCTAAGTTACAGCTCATAAACCGATTGCAAAGGGTGGCTCTTCAGTCAAACTGAGCAATCAGGGAGAAAAGGCCTTGATCAGACTGGTAACCAAGAACCCAATGGTCACTGAATGAGTTCGTTCATCAGCGCAGCACTCCACCAATCAGGCCTGCATGGTAGAGTGGCTACAACTACCTTGTTAACCAACTCTGGTTTGGCAAACAGATGAGTTGGTGAGAGAGGAAAATTCACCCCTGTACAGTTGTCATGAAGAGGGAAATGAGCTATAGAGAGCAAAACCAGCTTCTGGTACCAGGGTGTAAATATGTTTATTTCTGTTGCAAAGTTTGAAAGCATTTTAATATGGAGGTCTATGGGGATGGATTTGACTTTCGGTGTCAGCCTGAAGTGGCCCTTTCGAAGAGAACTGCAGTTTTTGGCACTTCAACTTCATTTTTCAGCCCCGGAGGCTGCTGCTTGTTCAGGATAGAGGAAAATACTTGTGGGTCATTTCATTCAGTTTGCAACCTTCCAAAGCAGAAAAGACAATTCAACCACAACCATGGAACTGTGCGTGCTGCTCACTGTCACAAACCTTCAGTCAACCCAACAAAAAACTACCAGGGAATGGAAATCTGTGTGGATCTTTACTGATGATGTTTAACTTGTTGGGGTTAGAGTTTATTCAATCTGGACTCCTGATCTTTTTCATTATACTAATCAGTCCTAAGTCTTAATAAATAAATATTTCCTTCAATAATTAACTAGCTTTGTAATGAGACATGTCACTTTCTCACCATTCAGTAGAGTATGAGTCACTGTCTTGTGTGGATCTGAATTTCAGGGCAAACTCTAAGTACTATGATCAGGCACAACATGACAACTATATAGTATACACAGCAGAGTAGCAATTAATATAGAGCCAGTACTGGCCTGATCCAACTGTATTGGAAAGCTGGACACCGCAGGACCACAGCAACATAATCAAGAATATTTTGGCTGGACTCAATAAATATTGTCGATAATGACAGTAAAACAGGGTCAAGGTTGAATTCTGTTTGAGTTCCGCTTACAGAACATTGATGACTCGCCTCCTCCCTGCATTCATTATGCATGAAGTCCTCATGGCGCTTTCATGACAGCCTCTTTCATCCCCACAGAGACCGGAGAACTTTGAACTCTCCCCTCCCCGTAGCTTTAACAGTTCTAACAGTAACAAAAGCATACCGTTTCTTTGGACTACACGTGAATGCTGGCTCTTCTGGCAGTTTACAGAACATGCTACCGTGTGTGTAAATGTGTGTTCAGCAGGTCTTCATTAACGGAAGCCCTGAGGATCTGTTTTGTGTTATGCATGAGAGTAAAATTGACCTATGAATATATTATCCTCTATGTTAAAGGCATGCCTTGCCTAGTAGCTGTAAATGCCAAAGCACACACATACACAACAGCTTCTTTATGGGGGAATTTATAGATGACAGAATTCAGTCTGCTCTTGAAAAATGGGCGTGTGGAGCTAAGTGTGGCTTTCCAGGGAGCGATTCCTTGAGTCTGCGGTCCTTATGTCGATGGTTGTTAACGGCTCCCTCTATTGCAAAGTCAACATCCCGCTTCAGCCTGTGAGTGAAATACCTCCGCCGTCGACGTTGTAAGTCTGTCGGAGGAGACTTGAAATATGGCTCTCCCAAGACCACCTAGGAGTTCAACCTAGCATAAGTGCTGATGTTTGTGTTACAGCCAGGGACTGCTGCAGCCATTCGTTCAATCACAGCACCACCCTCTTGTTCTTCTTCTTCCTCTTCTGCCTCCTCCTCTTCTTTATCAGCTTCTCTCTGTCTCTGTCCCGCTCTGGTCACAGTGTGGACACTAGACAGACATGAGACCCGGCTTTTGCAGCAACAGCTGATGAATCCATAAAGAGATTACTACCCCACAAAAACCCACCAACATATAAAAGCTGCAGTATTGATTGCACCCTGGTTGGATTCCTCCTTGTTTTCCACCCACTGGAGCATGCCTGGAATATGAAGTCATGAAAAGCTCTTTGTGCTTGTGCAGGAATGATCACTAATACACGTGTACGGTTTTATTTTTTTCAGCGACTTTCGCTCAACTTAACAAAGGTTTCCCACCCAACGCTTTTCGCTTGTCATCTTTGCTCCCGCTTTGATGTTGGACCTGCATGAACTGTTGCACAGACACGACGATCATAAAAGATGGAAGAGGAGCGAAGGTTTGTTGTCTTCTTCTTGTAGAGAACATTGTGCTGTGGCCTGCACCATCGAGTGTTTGATCTAGCATCACTTTCATTCCTGCAACTTTTCATATAACTACTCTGAGAAGGTGATTACAGTCTGCTGTCCATGGAAAATGTTCTGTGCTTAGGGCAGCGTGAGGTCCTTTGGTTTATGTACTTTACAGTTCAACCTGTGTTGTCTTTGAGGACAGACACAGTGTGTGTTGAACAATAAAGTTAGTAAAAGCTGATCATTTGTGCACATATATATTTTTACATTTTACCACAGTTAATCAAAAAATTGTAAGACATACTTTTCATTGCATCTTTTCCTTTGGGAAGGCGTTAAAAGCCTTTTGACAAGCCACTGAGCTGAACGTTGGTCCTGTACATACACAGGTTTAACCATCTTTTTAAAGCATTTATTTGTGGTTTATTATTGCAGATTTTTTTGGATTTTTTTTTTTTTTTTTTAAATCGCCAACTTTATCTGGATTCATATTAAATTTTAAAACCTAGTGAAAAATGTGATAGCAACAATAAAAAAAGGTGTAGAATCAAATCATAAAAATTCAACTTCAGCCGTCAGCTTGTCTACACTTGCTTTCTTAATACCCCAAGGGATTCAAAGTGCACATGTTCTGCAGCATGTGTGGCGATTAACATCACCTGATGATCTCTTTAAGCCAATCTGCTGCTTTGAAAAGAATCCAGTTCCAATGGAATTACAAGTAAGTGAAAATGCGTGGCATTTTTTGTACTTGAATGACTGTGGATGCCTCTGAGAGGCCAATGAATAAGTGTGTTGTGTTTGTGAAAAAAGCCACAGTGAGGAAGCTCTTCACCACAGTGAACATTCAGACAAGTGGAAAGTGCTTGACACATGCCATTACCGTTTTCTATTGTTGTGTCAGCGAGGCGCCCTCAGCTGCCATCACATCACAGGCCATCTCTGTGACTAGTAAACACTCCGACCTTTTGACCCCTGGCGGAAACCCACCCGCCAGCTCCGACATCCTTCACCTGCTGTACTGCTATTTCACGCACTTGGAAGGTCACTGCCTGTCCTGATAGGTGCATATGTTTGCATGTGGTTGTTTCCCCTTTAATTTTGTCCTGGCCAGGGTGAGACATCCTGTACAAGGTCCATTCCTTGATGTTTGGATCAGTTCTACAACGCCAGTGCTCTGACGTACAGATACACATTTAACAAACATACTGTATATGTGCACACATTCAGTAAATTTGGTCCATTATGATACAATGTCGATAATAAGATGATGTCAAAAACTATCCTACAAAAACACAAAAGGCTAAAATTTAATACTGGATCATGTCTTCTGAACACCCCTGAGTCTGAATCACACTATCAAAGAATTCAAATTAGAGCAGAAATGATCCTATTAATTAACTTCATCCTGTCAAAGTATCAGGCTGAGAGAATATCTCATTTTCAGCTCAGCATGACATTGAAAAAGAATACTCCTAATGAGTGAGCCCTTTTTGTCAAGACAATATCTGTTTGATAGCTCAACAAATGTGTCTCTATAAACATATTTATCTCTGCACTTGCTGGACAAGAAAGGTCACAGCTGCCGCACATGCTGGTCAGTCAAAAGGAAGGATTAGTGTGTATTCCTCATTAATGCCTCGCAGGGGTCGCTGGGCTAATTGCCATTTTGGGAAGGTCCATTTAGCCAGAGAGAATCAGCCGATGATGCATGCTCTTTTCCACAAAAACACCTGGGAGATACTCGCGTCTCCAGCAGTTCCACTTGAGTTACCTCGTTAGGGAACCTGGATAGTTGCAGAGGAATAGAAAAACGTTCCTAACTCCTTTACTCTATTCATTCTGATCCAGCATGGATTTCTATTGCAGTGGAGAAACAGTATTTCTTGATTTTAATAACCTCTCAATGCTAATAGAAATTTTAGGTGTTGACTTTAAAGGTTCTATACGACATTCACTGCCATTAGACGCGCTCGCACCAGCATCTCGGATCAAAACATAGAAATGCATTGGCCACGCCTCCCGCCAGAAACAGCCATTTTATCACTTCTGTCAGAAAGTCTGTCCACGCCCCTTGCAGGTAGACAGCATTGCTCTGAATGACTGCTCACCAGCTCCCTTCCTTTATCATTATTGCCTTGTTTTACATTTGTGAGAAAAATGTGAGTATTGTACATATTGAACCTCTTAAGTATCATTGGAGAACAAATATATGTTATACTTCCACTTGGTTTTAGTAGTTTAAATTGTAGCATTACTCGTGCTAACATGCAAGCCTTTTTCCTTCATATAGTTTTCCAACGGTTCATTCAGAACTTGGTTTAATCACCCATAACTGCTCTAATACGTTATGTGTGTTATCAGTGTTATGTTTAAGTGTCCTAACTTTCAACTTAATCTCTGCTTCTGTGTTCTCTGTGTATGGACTTAATTACCGGCCACTTGAACGCCTTACGTCAGCTCTTCCACCAGCTAAGGCTGATGTTGCAGATTGAAAGTTTATGTCAAGGCAAGTAAGTGATTATAGTAACCACTTTGGAGTATCATGCCATGGATGATTAATATATTTGAGATTACGATTACATTATAACTTATAATTACATTATAGCTACAGATTGCCTCAACCAGTGAAAATGTGGGAGGTTCTAGACCTCAGTTTCACCTTTTCTCTCCTCAAAGCCACCAGACTCCATTGACAGAAACAGTAATTCTACTTCACAGATCATTGCAAAATGCATTTCCTTCAAACTCAACAGAAACAAAATAAAGCACCAAAACTGTCTTTGCTCATCTTTCCACTGTTCCAACAATCACCAACTATGGTTGGGTTGAATTAAACCCTTAATTCACCAGGTTTTGGGGCTTTGCAAAGTGTTGTGTCAGGGCGACCGGCCAGACTGGGAAAACTGAGCCACTGCTCGCCGACGGACAGCTGCTGAGCACCAGGGAGCTCTGGAAGAGAGAGCCGAGGGCAGAGCTGGAGTTTCTGGAGAAATAAACAGCCTGACTCACACAGGATTGTGCTCTGATCTGGAGCCGTTTGACAGCAAGGGCAACACTGACCTGGCAACCAAAACAAAGAACAGAGAAGCTCAGATGACAATAAACATGAAGGGAGTGTGACTTTTAGCTCTGTTTTTGGTCTCCACCAGCTCCTGAGGGAAATGTCTGGCTCTTTAGTTGCTACATGTTCACCAGCTATCTGCGCCTGTCTGCCGTTCAACAGCAGGTGTTGTGCAGTGCTGCAGCCGAAAAGGAAGCTGTGACAGCGGTGAGAGTGAACCAAAAAATTAAAGGTTGCAGGCCGGACAGCTAACCTGCGCTCTAAAGCTCTTTAAAGCTGAGCAGGGCAGCAGATTCAGACAACAATTTCCTGTAAGTTGATCACAATGAGTGACACCTTTCACATTGTCACATTGTCGTTTGATACATTGTTAATATACACTTGAAGCTTTTGACCATAAAAACAAACACACTCATACATACAGAGTATATATATACTGCCTGCAGTTCCGTTCAACATGATGTTTCAGCAAACACTAAAGTGCGCAGCTGTCAGGTTCTGTCAGCTACTATGTAGAAGACGTCGACATAAATATAAAAAACAATCTTTTAATTCATGAACACAGCCAACAGTATTGCAGATGGTGTGAACAGAAGCCACTACTCTGCAATTACACAGGAGTTATAAAGTACACTGTGCAGCAACACAGAAGCAAAACGATTAGTGACAAGCTTGTATTGACTAAGCAAACTGCTCTTTTGTTTGATTTGCTCAGCAATTGATGATTATGGGACAAAATCTATCCTACAGTGGAAGAATAACTAGATCCCAAGCTTCGGTTAACACCACTCTAAGTGGTTCAGAGTAGTTTCAGAGGGAGCGTGTTTAAGATAGCTTGCAGACTCTTTCACTGCTAAATGCTTGAAATCCACGTCAGCTAATAGGATGTGTGGCACGGCCTGAATCAAAAGCAACACAACCGTAGTAATCTGTAGTTTACATCTCATGCTGAAATGCGCTTGCAAATGAAATACAGTGAGAGCTAATGGATCTCTTTCACACACACACACACACACACACACACACACACAGTATTGAAAAGGACAGCATTCATCAGAGCTCTTTCAAGGTCTTTGTAAAGTCTGTCAAATCTGAATATTCACCACTTAAAAAGCACATCTTCAGCAAATTAGATTCAAAGCCAGGCCTTTCAACATATTGGGTCATATGTGAATTCAATGCTGTCTGACAGCAAGAACATTGTTGATACAACCTCAGGTCGTGCACCGTTCTGTGTCAATAAGCAGGCCAAACAGACACACAGCAGGCAGGATGGACACACATACCAGGCTGTCTGTGCACAAATCTTTCAGTTAAAGGACTGAGAATATCAATGTGAATAACAAATGACACATGATAATCCAGCTCATCTGATGCACGCCGTCTTTCCTTTCTTGTGCTTCGACAGTCTGAAAACCCTGCAAAATGTCTGTCCCGTCGACGCGGAATCCAACCTACTCATCATGTTTCTGTCCTGTCGATGAAAAGTTTCAACTTTAATATTTTTTGCAAGTTGTCTTCCTCCCCCACCACAGGTCCGATGACAGGGGTGCCAGGAGAGTCGGAGGAGAAATGTAGGCTGGCAGCTCCTCTGAGTCACTCTCTGTGTTTGTGATGGTCCAACATGCCTACTGATGAGTGATTAATCCTCAAATCATGTCTTGTTTGAGGCGGAAGTCATCACAAAGAAATGCCAGTGAACAAATGACAGCTTTTTTTTAAAAAAAATGCCAGAGTGTGGATGGCTTCCACCAACAGATCTTCCCACAGCGGCAGCAACAATCCACCTTCATGCTTCTTCCTATTCCCTCTTCAGCCACCCTCCCTCCCCCCCTCCCCTCCCTAGTCTCTGTGGTCTGTTTAATGAGCTCACTCTGAGCTGTGTTTAAGCTCATTAACCTTTGTGGGTGGTGAGTCCCACTGAGAGGGAAAGCCATTGATACACAGACACAGATATATAAAGGGAGGTTTTTTACACTTCAAACACTTTGATTTAAACTTATTAACATTCGGCAAATTATACTTAAAAATAAGTAACAGCTTAAAATATGAAGACTCGAATCCTTCACGGCTCGAAAATGCAAATCATTTGAGAAGCTTCCTCCTTTGTTGAATGAAAAAACGATTTCAAACAAGTTGATGTGGTGAAAATGAAAATGACTGACATTATCTGTTAATAATGGCGCTACCTCTGTATGCGCAGACTTCATTTTCCCTTACATTAACTTCTAGGCTTGAACTCAGGCGGATGTCTGTTTATAGAGGTGAACTTACATGACATCGTGCTAAAAGACTGAGGCTAAAGCTTCACGTCCCCGGCAAAATGTCAGCCTCATCAGATGTAAATAAGGAGCAGCATTATTCATGTGCTGCAGTGCAGAGCTAGTTAGTCCAAGTATGACAAGAAAAATGGAAAATCACCGCTGTTTTCGCTTCAGAAGATGAGAACTAACTGTGTTTGGGGAAAGTACCACCATCTTGAATAAAGAGCTCGGCCGCGCCAGTTTCGGCATGTGTAGAAATCTAAATGCTGACAAGCTCGCCTTGCCTAACTACGGCTGTTAAAATATAATTGGACAATTGGTGTTTGGGCGAGGGGGGCCAGTGAAGTGCCCAGCAGAGTGTTTCCAGACAAATATCAAACAAGTCAAGAGGAAGTAGGGAAGAGGAGTGAGAATCGTGTCAATCTCAGGGCGTAACATCCTCATACTTGGTCAAATAAAAAGTGGAAGTCAGCCCTCAGACAGCCTTTATCTGTCCTTCCACAGGATGACGGAAGGAGAGAGAATTTCCTCAGCTTCAGAAAGAAGTGCAAACCACTTCCTCAAAAATAACACAAGGCGCAAGCTGAGCATGAACTGTTCTACCGCCTCGGATCACTCGGTCTCTGCAGTTTTCTGCTCAATTTGGTCATTTTGTTACACAAACAATCTCGCATTTCAACACATTTATCCGATTTTTCGCTCACTCTGAGTGACTTTGAATAAACACACATTCATGCAGACACTTCCACTAACAGATTATCTGTGTGAACACACACACAATAGTAGTAAAAAGCATGCGAAGTGCATTAGCTGCGGCTCTGACATCACATGCTCCATTACCAGCTGGCATTATGCCCTGTTTTACAGCCTCATTCTATCCTCCCACCACACCAGGCCAAGTATAAATAGGAGCCTCTTTTCACTTCTGACCTCTGACCTCTAATAAAGCTGCTGAATATGGCTCATTTCTCACCCCTTTCTATAAAAATGTCTACTTCAGCTTTTCAAGGCAAACATTAAAAGGAAAAAATGTTCTCCTTCAGCCGCATTCC
The DNA here is from genome assembly GCF_051107435.1 of Chaetodon auriga. Taxonomy (NCBI): domain Eukaryota; kingdom Metazoa; phylum Chordata; class Actinopteri; order Chaetodontiformes; family Chaetodontidae; genus Chaetodon; species Chaetodon auriga. The sequence continues at coordinate 7,700,419 of NC_135078.1, forward strand.
CACTTGTTCCTTGATTTTGGCAGAGTTTGCACAGGTTAGATTGACAAATTTGTAATCGAAATCATCACTTTGATTTACTCTTGCTATTTTTCCTTTTACCTATTGTCCACACTTTGTCTTCCTTGTCTCATCTCTTTAGTATAACAGGGACTAAAACATCGCTCCATTGGTACTGTGAGGTAAATAAGTTGCATGCAGTACGTATCAAATGAGTAGACAAATATCCCTCCCGTCTCTCTCTGCACTCTCCCGTGGGACTTGTGGTTATGATGCTTACATGTTTCTTCAAGAAAGCCCGGTTGTTTCCATCCCTCTGTCTCTTTCTGATTGTCTTTTACAGCCACTGCTCCCTGGGGAGGAAGCCGTCATATTGTTTCTCCCTCCAGCAGATGCTCTCCTCCTGCCGTAATCTGTCTGCCGCTGAGCCAATATTATTAGCCGCTGATTTTTAAAGGGGGGGGGGGGGAGCGAGGGGGGGTTGCATATTCACATCTTCACAGCTCAGTTCACTTATTCGGTGGCAGAAAAGGTTAAGAGCTAGTGAGACCGGAGGAGAGGATTAGTGCTCTGAGAATTGCTTTTTATTACTGTTAAGGTCACAGCCATATTTAAAATCCATGAGAGAGCAGCATCGGTGGATCTGTGGCCAGATGGGAGAGCTCGTCTCAGCGCCGCGCTGCAGAATCAGCTCTGACTTTGATTTCATTAAAGAGACACTGTGAGGCTTCTTATGAATACAAGATAACCACATCGGAGCGGGAGATAACCGCGACAATGGTATCGGCGATCACTGGAAATCAAAGTGTATCCACATGGAGAGGAGCAAAGAGCCTGTTTGTGCCATGTGATATAACGGTCTGAAAAGGATTACATCATCGTTTGGGATGTAGGTGGGGGGGCTGGAGAGAGAAGACTTGGACTGCCACCTGGTGTCCGTCTCACTCACTGCACTCTCGTCTGATCAGAAACCACCAGTGTTGAAACAAAGCTCCCTGTGGGTGCTGCTGAATGAGAACATTTGTTCTCTCAGACGTGCTGCATGAATTACCAGCAGCGCCGCTCCTCTATGCTAGATGAAACAGGAAAGTGTCCGCACACAGGGGGAAGAGTGGCAGTCATAGTTTTCCATATGAGAGCATGCTAAATGGCGCTTGCTTGCGCCCATACATCTCCACTCTGGCTTAAGTGTTGCCATTGCTAAGATGCCATTAGACAGCTGCGTGGTATTCGCAGAGCTGCAGCATAATGACGCAGAGCTCGTCATTACTTGAGAATTAGGACTCTTCTTTCAAGTCGGCCATCTCTGAGGAGCCTGCAGCGCACAGCCACGAGGGAGCCACCGGGCCTTGTCTGGTGATGAGACGGCAACACGTTGTCAAATATTCCCAGAAAAGAGAGAGTGTTTGTGTTTGTTTGCAGCCAAATTGGGAGCAAATCTCAGAAGAGCCTCTTAATGGCACTTACAAACTAACAGCAAAATGGCTTAAAAGCCTAGACTGCTACCTCAGTGTGAGTCTGCAAGAGGCACTTTGCCATAGCAGCATGAGGCCTGTTTCTCTCCTACCTACTAATCATTTGGTTCCCGAGGCAATTCAGACTGGCACTGCCACATCTCAAAGAAACACACGAGTGGTATATTTGATCAGTTACAAATCATTCTTCAGACGCTTTACGGCACATTAGTGAGGTGAAAATCGCAGTTGACTGAGAATAAACATCATGTTGGGGGGCAAAAACCATGCTGAGAAACACTTGTTGAGCCTCTGGTGATGTTTCAAATAGACTCTCTATACTATACAGCTTAATGTTTGGCGTAGCTTATCTTTCAGGCCACATTAATGCACTTAAACACATGCACATCTCGTAACAATCAAGTTGTCTGGATGCAGAGAAAGTGAAGCAAACGGACATGCCAACACTCCATTCACATTCACTGAAATATGAGACTAAGGTCACAAGAGACAGACAAAGTGAGAACTTTGGTTTTCTTTGTGAATAAAAGGGCATTACGGAGCACTGATGAGCCGCTTCAGATGGTGATATGCATGTGGGGTGCAGACAGATTGGGGCTACTGAACCTGCAGCAATACTGAGGCCAATAACATGTAATATTTCTTGGCTCCACAGCCCTGCATTGAGCCCCGTCTCAAATTTAAAAGCAAAACTGTCTCTTGAAAACACACGAGTGGTTTTGAAGTGATTTTCATCACTTTTAGATTTTTCGAAGCGCTTGCTGGTTGAGCGATCCCAGCAGCAGCATAAACTATGTCGTCCTGGACCTGCCACGCTGCTCATTCTCAAAGAAAATGTGGCAGAACTAATAACTCCAAATATTAGTTCAATCACTCACAGCGGCTAAGTGCCAGCTCTGCCAGCTCCGAACACTCCACAGGCAGAGATATTTCATCCTTGCTTTGTGATTTCACAGCCACCTCGCAAATGCTGCTTATGATCTCATTTCGGTTGCTAATGTATTCCCGTTTTTTCCGACTCGCTTTGTTCTCGGGGTGGAAAGTGTTTAGTGTGCCAAAGTAATGATTTCTGAAAAGTGGTGTTTACAGGCTTGAATGGGAGCAACGAAAGCAGAGTGAGGGGAGGCCTCGGAGCTGTATGTAAATTTAATTAGGTTTTCAATCTCAGCTGGTGATTTCTGCCCCCTTTTCAGCCTGGACATCCTAATAAAGACGACTGCCATGCAATTTATGCTTTACAGCAGACATAGCCACAAATTAAGGAAATCATTAGTATAATATATACCCTGTTCAGATGAATTTGCTGCAGAGTGACTATTATTCCTTCACAGCCTATAGGATCTGTATCTACACACCCATGATTTTATGGATTCATTGCGTAAAAGCTTGCAAAATTAATATGTCTCACACAAAGGAGAGAGCCCCGTCTCAATGAGGCAAGGAGAGGACAAATGAGGATCATCATTTGCATAGACAAACTCATTTAAATAGCTGATTCAACATCACAGTATGAGATGCTTTTTGTTTTCCTTTACCACTGCGGTTAAAAAGCCAAACAAAGAGAAAAGTTCAGAAGAGTACACTCAGTCATAGCATGAAGTGAGGCAACGCGGACATTGTTATTCAGGTCAAGCGCTGCACTATGTTACTGAATGAGCACATTTTAATAGCGCAGGATCCCCGAGGCAACAACCTCCATTCACATTCCAAACACGGCGGTTTCATTTACTGACCTTGAAGAGTCTTGTTTATACAAATTGAAATTAAACGGCAAAGAGGAAGAAAATCATTCCCTGGTTTAATTTACCGTCATGAAGTAAACAGATCACACAGGGAGAACATTACTTTGCCCACAACTGAGATAATGAGCATCGTTCCACTGACAGGACTGCTTACATATTCTGTGCGTGGTCGCGCCAAAGGGCCCCGACCCCTTGAACAAAAGAAGAAAAATGACATCTCCCATCTGCAAACTAGTGGAAAATGTGCACTGGAGTGTTATGATTTGTAGTCTTTGGGTTTTAATGTCTATAAAAGTTGCTGTAATGGGGCTGGTTGGGTGGCGGACACAGGCGAGAGATGGGGTGGTCAGCGTCTCCAGAGCTGGCTGTAAAAGCCTGGGTCCCAAGGGTCCTCTATATGTCACCCAGCTCTGCATCTCTTCACCCCCCGCCGCACACACAGGCCAACCTTTTGAAATGTCAGTGCGATAAAACCCGATGGATTCAATGCGCTGGACCTGGTGGTGTCAAACGCCATTAGTTTTAATCCTATTTGTGGTGAAATTGCTCTTGAAAGGTAAAGGGATCTATAACTGTCTGGGGCCCGGGGCTAGACCATTGTAAATCTCTCTGTGTGCTGATGACTCCTCTCCGCAGGTTTATAGGGTTGGAATGAGAGTGTCTACATGCTGTGTGGAGACGTCGCGTCCCAGCAAACTCTTGGCTAAGTAATGGAGCTGTAGTGGATTGTGGGAGGCCATGCATCTCACTGCACAGGGGTGTATTCCAGTGGCTGAGAAAAGAGCTGTCCTTTCCACTCTGCCGCTCCCTGTTTGCGAGGGCCAGCGGAGCACAGAGATTCATTGGCGCTGTGATAACTATATGCTCTGCTTTGCTGTGGCCTCTTTAAACTTAAATTGCTGCTGTTCGCTCCTCTTTTGCTCCGTGACATGAGATGTGGGGAGGAATAAAGAGCAACAATGTGCAACAGCAAACGTTCACTGTGGGGGGACAGAAATAAATGAATGTAATACAAGGGGGAAATGTATGGAGGGATAAAGTAGTAAAATACGACGGGATACAAAGGTTGTGTGTTTACAAATCCTGTGGTGGAATGAGGTGATTTGCAGAGTTAAGTGTTTCTTCTACCACATTTCCAAACGGCAGACCTGCCCTGGAGGCGCAAGTAATCTGTTGGGATCAATTAAACCAATTTTCGCACGCTGTATTTTCAACTGGAGAAGCACAAGACTTTAGTCATCGCACATGCAGACTGTTTACTTAACACACTGGCCCGTGCACTGCAACAAAGACTAAAAAAGCAAAATGTCTGTGGGGCTTGGAAATATTTTTGGACTCACACCAGGCTGGTGCTCACAAACTGACTCAGTACAGAATGCGGCACTGCTCTCTGCCTGAAAGTAGACTTTTTGTTATTTGATTTGGCTCAACTAAGGAGGTAGGATGATGAAAAAAAGATGCGAAAGCTTGGAAACAAAACAATCAATTGTTTTGGTTGTGTTCACCAGCGAAGCTTAAAATCAAACATAGACTAGTTTGAAGGTAATTTCTAACTTAAATCTGACATGGAGTGCTGTGATTATTACCCACGCGGTAATTAACACTGCATGAACAATAGAGCTTTTCACTTTTCACAGTTTGGATTTTATGCCAGAGGAGCAAAGATGAACTTTAACATTCAAAGTACTTTTACCTCCAAACTGTACTCAGCTGATGTATTTCAGTGCATTTATTCACTGTAAACTTGAAGTCACATTAACCTGCAATTCACTGTTTAATGCTTCACGTTCCTCTGAACAGAAACTCTCAGTCCATCTGTGTGTTTATGTCCATCAGCTGTTAGCTTTGTTAGCTCTATTAGCTCTACCACCTGTAAGCTATTAGTTACGTTAGCTGCTAGCTCCATTAACCACTGCAGGACTCTGCTGCCCATCGGCTGCTGACAGCTAACTAGTGCTCCTGCCCATTTCACAATGGATTTGCTGTTCACAATGTAGCATTCGCAGCCTCACGCCTACTATATAAAGCCCAAAAAGTAGGGTGCCTCCCCCGTCGATAGTGAGTTTACTGCCTCCATTCAGATTTTAATGTGTCATATTTTTCATAGGTCAGTGCAAAATGGTTAGCCTCGAGCCCTGCTAATCACAGATCATCAAGGAGTTTCATCAGACAACACATGCAGAGGTGACTTCTGACAACTTCAATTATATTGAGTACGTATTGTGAAATTAACTACGGTCTAAAGTGTTTGTCTTCCTTCTAGTGCAGCAAATCGTTTTTCTCTGTCTTGATTCAGTGAACTGGCACTCGTTTGTATGAAAATATTCTCACTGCAGTAGCATATTTGAGAAACTAAGACTATTAGGAGCCAATAACAGACAAATGACTTAATGACTTGTTAATGGAGATTCAAAGCGATAGCCTTGAGGTGGATCTTCAACAGACGCACCATGTACTGAGTGAAATGAACCAAAATAAAAACACAGTTTCTAATCATCACCTGGCAAGTGACATTTACTTGAAGTGAGACAGTCTTCCTTACGTCAGCCAAGGGTCATATATTTATCCAAACTAGTCCAACAACGTATTGAATCGAATCGAAACTTATGATTATCCAGCTTACTTAGAAACAGTGTCAGCAGTGTGTCTACTCTGCAGCAGCCACAAACAGTCTCTGGTCATACTGTAATGTATGTCTGACCCACTTCCTCTCTGAGACAGAGAAGGATGCTGGGAGCTGCTTTCCACTTCCTGATTCTATGATGAATGTGGTTTCCGGTGTGAGACTGAAACTGTGGCTTTATGACTGTTGATTCAGAGCAGGCACAATGGTCTACATTTAAAAAATGCACACTGGTGACTATAGCAGTGCACAATAAAAGGTTGTGTACTAACAATGTGCATATCCACAATAACGTCCTTATTGTCTGAGTAACGTCACCCTGACCTTGTTCTCCCTGCTGCTGTTTACTTGTGTTGTTGTTGATCAAGTTAGTAGAATTCAAGGTAGGTTTCTTTGAATAAAACCCTCGTCCAAACACTTTAAATGCAAATGTAAAATGTGTTTGCTAGCAGCATGGAGCATTTTTGGGCGTCATGCTTCACCTCTCCTTCCAGCACACCCGACGCCGCTTTGGCTGCGCCCACTGTCGCCCCTGCTGCTGAACACTATTCAAACAGCACACTGCGCAACTCAAGGAGGACCGCAGCTGCTGACTGCGTTGTGCGGCCGACCTCATCGTGCCAGTGAATCATGAGTGGCCGCTTGTTTGTGTTTCCGTGCCATCTCTCCGTGGTCGTGACTGCATTTGAACCGCGGCAAAAGCGGCGTCAGGAAGAACAAGTCGAGCATGTCTCTCTCTCCCCACTCCCTGATGTCCAATAAAGTCCTGTTTCGCTGCACAGATGCTGCACAGCCGCTTAGGCTTCCAGGAAATCATCACTGACTGGGTAGGACAATATCCTGTGGCTGTGGGTGAGCCTCTCCCTGTGTTTGTGTGGTTGCCAATGCTATGTATGCGTCTATGTGTGTTAGCAGGGTCTAATACAAGCCAAACATGAAGCACGGATGTGAGGACACACCGCAGACACAGGCCGCAAGAGTACACTGCGGTGTCATGGTAATGTAACTAAACCCCTCTAATTCAAAATATCAAGGGAAAGCCTCTGAACACCAGATGGTCCCTCTGCAGCCTCGTATCACTGCAGCGAGTTTCCAGTTTTTGGACTCTTAATGTGATTCTGCGCAAGTGGGCTTTTCTGGCAGGCGTGCATGTACAGCCAGACCAGAAAATGCACAAGAGGGAATTTCCACCATCCCGAAATGTTCATCTAGGCCTGTGTTGGCACACGCACTACACAGCAAAAGCTCGACAAAGCACATGAACTCGGCAGCTACAGCCCAGGATGAGCCCAGCCATATTTGCATTGTGAGCGAGCCATAACTAGCCCTCTCCCAAGGCAGAATGAAACGTCCTCACACCTCGCTGGCATGTAAATCAATTGTGAAATAATGCTTTTTTTTCCCCCCAGAGAGCTAAACGAACAGCTATTAACTGTAACACAGAGAGGAGCGCACGGCATCACAAAACTAATCTCATTTAAACCTAAGTCATTCAGATTGCAGTGTCAAATGTATTCAAATTCAACATCAGACACGCAGACAGATCTTGCCACCGTTGTACATGACACTGAATAAAACATTTCCGCTGCTGCATGCCTGGTTGTGGGTGGAAGGAACGGGGGCCGGGTGTGCTGGAAGGTGGAGGTGTATCACAGGGGTGCAGCAGATACATCCAGGGCAATCTAATGAGGCTGGGAATGAAATTGTTTCATCCACAGTCTTGCTGTCTGTCATCTGCAAGACTCTCACGCAGACAAACAAATAGAACAGGAAGAGATCATTTACTCGCCGCCTACGTATTGTTTGTTTGGTTTGTTGTAAAGACTTGTGACATTTGGTGATTCTGTTCAACTCAGCTCCATCTGTTAGAATTTCAATTGAAGTGGAATTAATGTGGCTCTGCAATGCTCAACGAGCACAGCAGAGTGAAGGTAGCTTTTCTTTGTACATGGCCACCGAAATTAAAAAGACATCGTAATGTGCTGACTGAACGTCATGCGAATGCAGTCTGAATCTTTCATTTTGTATTCACTTAATATTATCCTGAAACCTTTTTATATCCAAGCAGAGAACAAATTGAGTGCGCAGAAGCTATCTTTTATCCCTGGATATCCAAGGAAAAGAGCTCTAACCTTAATGTTATAGTTAAAAATAAAAAATCTAATGCTGCAGCAACTGATTATTACTTTCTTGATGATGATTCGGTCTGTAAAGTGACAGAGTGACTAATTATTTTAGCTCTGAAGCTGACCAGCATCAGCTTTTAAAAGCAAACACAGACCTCTAAAGTAGAGGTTGGATGATGGGATGGAACCACACAGCTGACCAAAGCTCTAGAGCAGACCAGCTTCCCTTAGTTATAAAGGCATTATAATATTAGAATGTCCACTGAATAAAGACTGGGATTGTAAATTGCACTTTTTGTTGACCACCATTTTTAAGGAAACACTGACCTCAAGTGGTACTTTGGTAACACAACACCGACTGCACAACTGCACTCACTGTTGTTGTCTGCTGAACAAAATACTTCCTTTATTTAAAAAATTTAATTTGATGAGAATCCCAAAGCACACTATATCTCTGTGACAAGCACAAAACTAACATGAAACACAATAAACACTGCCAGACCAAATAAAACTATGTCCATAGTACTGCGTCTCCCTGTAAACTGAGGGTTTACATGAAGGCAAATACAGTCTAAAACAAGAACAAGTACATTTGAGGTAAACAAGAAAAAAATAGGGACTTCTTTTCAGTTTCAATCCCACTTAGATACCTGAATCTGCCAATTAAGATTACTGATCCAATACCTGTGTTTAATTAATCAGTTGTATGCCTCTCTGTATGGAAGAGACTGGGGTCACTCTTTTACATGTAAGGCAACATGAGGCTTGACTTAACCACTGCACCAGTCGCTTGGTAATAGTCTTCAAAAGTTTAGTGCTGATAGACACACAGACATAGTACTGAACTGAACTGAACTGAACTGAGCAGCCCCAGTGTCAGAGATATATGATCCAGCTATTTGAGTCAGTATTGAACCAATATCCAGTGAATCTGAGTGAGGTTCCAGTCTGATGGTGATTTAAATTTGAAAGCACTCAGACTTCACTAATGCATTCACTGTTATGAGCTGTGATGGCAGCTCTGTTAAACAAAATGAACTTAAATCTGCTCTCACTGATACGAGCAGTGTATGATTTGGCCCAGAGAAACTGTGTCCAACAAGTATGCTTAGATGTAGGAGTAAAGATTAGTTTGCAAGCATTTGAACAATTTGATTTTTTTATTGCTTTGGTCTGTACTGAACCCCCTCAAATGGCACAATAGCCCTGATCAAGCTTGGATTAAACAGGTATAGTATCTGCCACACACACTAAGCCAAAGTGATGCCATTTTGGTTACATTGCATCAGTGAAAGTAAAGCTGTTTGCATTGAGAGGAAAAGGCGAGGACACTGGCAGACAGCTTTTTAAAGCAAGTCATGTCAAAAACATTTATGAGGTGAAAAACAAAACAAAAGAAAAAAACAAAGACAAAATCCCCCCCAGGTCAGCAGGGGGCAGCATCTATCCATCCTGGGTATCAGTCACCCTAACCTCAGCCACTTCACTGTTCTCTGCTGCTGTATGAGCTCTCCCATCATCATGCAACAATGGGCAGACTGCTGAGCATGGCTGCCTTCAGGCGCTGTCTGAAATATTGCATTAAACTTGCGATCCACTTGAATGACCTAACAAGCTATGACTGGGAAAATCTGGATTTCCTATGATAGCTGACTTGGTGAGACATTACATTTAGGTGGTAGTCAGCATGGAAGCCAAAAACAGCTAGAAAAGACTCTTCTGCTGCAGGATTTATTTGATTCTGATTCCCAATAAAACACTGTTTGTATGCGCAACTGTTAAACCTGCCACCTGCAGCTGAAGAGAAGCACTTGAACGCGCCATATGACAGCTAATGGGCTTCCAGCATGTCTTCCATGTGGTCGTCCTTGCTCTCCTTTCCAGCTCCCTTCCTCTTCTCACTATAAAATCCCTGATCTAATTATGTGCACAATTGATCAGTGGAACCATTTCCGCTCTGTCTTCATTAATGGCTAATTAAAAGACACCTATAAAACCAGTGAGACTACTGTGGCCCCCAAAGAAAGGACAGGCTTACTGCCTCCTCTAGGGCAGGCTGGGGGTGCGCTATTACATAGAAACAACGACGCAAAGGGCAAAAATACAAAAATATTTGGCACTAAAACTCCCTTGAGTATAACTTAGCATGTAAAAAAAAAAATAGTATCTTTAAAATATCTTAATTACTGCATGTCTGTTTGTTACAAGCCTACTTAGATTTCTATGTATAAACCAGCCTCTTTTTGCAGATACTTGATTTAAGAAAACAAGATGCTGATCAAAGTCTCTTTTAATTTACTTTGATTAAATAACGCTGGCAACACTGACACTAAACATTGAACTTTTTTTAAACTCACAGCAGCTTGCAAGGTAATTCAAGTTGTGTGTTCTGAAGCGCCTCACGGTTTTGATATTGCCTCATGCTGGGGGATAGTGCTCAGCCATTTATCTCCCTGATCGGAATGGAAAGCAAGAGGAGAGTTAAAAACAACTGTCAATGCTCATCAGTGGCGGTCTTAACGCAGCGGAAAATGCTGTGCCTGTGAGTCTTGCACGGGTTGAAATCCAGAGTTTGACTCTCTGAGAGACTGCCTGGAGGTTAAGAGAAGGCGCCACTGAAACAAGTCTATTTCCACATGCTTCTGGAGGTGCATGTGTACCGTCCACAGGGCCGCGTGTTCCTGTGTGGAGGATTGCAGCGATCTGGGCTGTGGACATGCAGTAGTTCACGTGGAGCCTGGGGTCAGATCACACTCAGAGGAGGAGAGGTGAATTCATCAGCCTCCGCAGAGCCTGTAAGGCACTCCAGCCTTATCCATCACCACGCAGCCCTGCTGCTTTACTGGAAGATGAGGAGGGTGGAGGACATGGAGGACAGAAGCACAGCCTCGCGCCTACTATAAAAAGCCCAAGGTTCGTGTTTTCAACTACTGTGGCTGCCCAAACCTAAGATTTAGAAACAATCATCAAAATCCTAACATTTGACCAAATTTCAGGCTTACACTCTGACAGTAAGTGAGACATATTAATAACATATAACCAGGTGTGTTAGAAGCCTCTAAGGCAAGTTGAGGCCGGTTATACTCCAGGTTTTACAGACTAGACCTTAAAGTGAAAGTTGATGAGTAAAATCCTCCCACACTGCAGTCAGACACTCAATCTACTGCAAAGTAAAAGCAAGTTTTCAAGCTGTAGTGAAGGAGAGACCGCCGTCTTTTCAGAGGTGCACAATGTTGACGAGTTGATACGATGTCTAAAGTGACACACCTTGAGTTCCCTTTTCCACCTTTCCACCTTTACCTCTCTCCATTTTGAAGCCATCTTTGGTGTTAAGTGGTGAATGCTGTGGTGTTTTGGGATGTTTTTCCAGAACTAAATGTATTTGATTCTTGATTTTATTAAGAACCAGGTCCATTGGTTCTTACATTAATATTCATGACCCCTTGAGGATGATTTACGAATGATTTTGGAGACCCTTTGACTCTCTGTTAAATAGACTGCATTTATGTAGCACTTTTATCAAAAGCACACGAATCTCCTCTCAGGGTTAGGGTGGACGGAGGGAACAAAGGATCAAACCCCCGATGTTCCATCAGACTTTCTGTAAACAGATGAATCCTAATGTTTTTGGTGAACCCCTGGCCTTTCCTCTGTACACAAGCAAAATACATATTCAAGATGGCAGATTGTGGTGAAACCTTGTCAGAAAATTTGTGCTCACAAGGGGATAAACTTGTTTGACTTTAATCAACCGTTAGTGTTTACCTTCACACACAGGGCAAACATTATGTTCTTAGGTACACGACTCGAAGGGCTCTGCAAAACAGTGCCTATTCCCTCCTTTTATTTCCCTCCTTCCTGCATATTCTGATGTTGCAGCCTATCAGCACTGATTTGAACTTTTAAATGATAAAAATTAGTTTAGTCCTTTCATAAAGTGCCAGCTTCTATCCAACATACTGACTATATTTTGTCATTGCAGAAATATTCAGCTGTCAAACACATATGGTATGAATCGTTGTAATTTCAATGTAGGCCAACTTTATGTTGTGCACTGTGCAGCTGACACAAATACTGTCGAAGCATTTTTTAAAATTTAATAAGCTAGCTAATTAGCAATACAACAATACAACATATAGTGCCAGATAACATTGCACAATTTCCCAATGCAAAAAAAAATGAAAATCTGGTTCTGTTCTTTTTGCTTTGTTGGTTTGAGAACAGAATATATTGTGATTCTGGCTGCTCACTCAAAGCTCTGGTCTCTGTACACTTGAATAATTTCAAATATACGGTAATATTATGGTGACTTTGTGCCAGGGAGCTAAAAAAAAATGTATTTATTTCCCCTGTAAGCATCCACAGAGACAGACCAGCCTGGCTCTAATAGACTCCACAGCCTTTTCCATGTGACTCTCCTCACCACAGGTAAGACTGATAGCCAACATCTGACCAGTCCCACCTCCTTCAGTCATACAGGAAGTGGACCACATGTCTCGGCGGGGCCCACCATCATATTAGTTGTCATTCGCAGCAGGGTTGGAGCTGGGAACAGGCAAGAGAGCTGTGGGGTTATTAAGGGACTCAGCTTGGCATCACTGAACTCTTTGGCTCCATGCTGGAAAAGGGCTTACACTGAGCTGATGGGTTTGGGGAGAGGGGTGAAAGAGGGGGCGACCGGGGAGGCGGGAAGGTGTGAAACAAACACAATGTGTGTGTATTTGCAGTCTGGTTTAGCTATACCTATGTGGACTGTCAGTTGACAGACTACTAGTTTTACGATGACAATGTTTGTAGTGAGGACATTTTGCCTGGTAATGATTTTAAGGTAGTACTAACAATAGGACACAGGAATGGTGTGTGTGTTTGCTACTGTTTGTGCACTGTGGTTGATTTTTAACTGCTTTTTCGTTGTACAAACTGTGCACAGTTGCAATAAAGTTGAATCTAATCTTATGCTTTTTTTATATTTAGCAGGCTTGTTTCATATCATACCATCATACCATCGTATTCTTATGTGTTAGCCAACCAGCAATTGCCAATTAACAATAAACACCAAGCCCAGCTGAGGCTGATGGAAATGTCACTCATTTTGAAGGCAGTCATTGTAAATGATATATAGCTCTTTTCTATCTGAACCAACATAGCAATTCACAATAGGCCTCTTGCTCACCAATTCATAAACACACTCACCAGTGGCAACGGAGCTGGCCTGCACATTGGGAGCGACTCGGGGTTCAGTGTCTTGCTTGAGACACTTTAAGACAGGAGGAGCCAGGGATTGCACCACCAAATCGGACATAAATGGACAACCCAACCTACTTCCTGACCCGCAGCCACCCATCAAAGAAGTATTGGCATAAATTTTGACCAGATGTGGCGCTAAAGGAAAAGTAAGGGGATCACCAGGTCGACTGGCATTGCCATCAATAGAGCCATACAACAAGCACGGCTAAAGTTAAAGCTAAATCTGGTAAAAACGTATGCTTAGCAGACGGCTAAGGTGGGGAAGTTAAAGTTAACAGAAAAGATAATCAATAAATCAATAACGAGATTACAGGAAACCAAAATGGCTTGAGCCAACTCATGACAGAGGAGTAACGGATGTTACACCAGAATGTTTGTCAGATTAATAACTTGAGAACGATAATTAAAACTGCAACAGCAATATATCAACTTAGTCTGCAGAAAAGAGTTTGTCATGTTATTGCAACATGTCAACTCCAAATCTGGTTACTGTGTAGCTGCTGGATTAAGTGTCTTATAGTATTGTGTGATTTCTGCATGTGTGACTTTGGCTTGTGTGGTGTGAGTGTCATGTACTTGTTATGCGTCAACTGTGTGTTAACTGTGAAACATGAGAAAAAAGGATTAAAAAAACAGACGTGTTTATTGGCTTCAAATAGGAATGTAAATGAGCTATAGGCCTACATGAGTAACCTGCCCCATAATATAGGTTAACCAGTAAATGTAATGTCATTCATTCTCTGAGTTAGACAAGGGGAAGGATTAGGCATCTGAACAACAATTATCTGTGTATTAAATAAATAAAACAATCCGTGTACCACTACATGTCTTCAAGCGGATTTACATACGGCAGCAACAGACACACACACCCACGCAGCATGCAGCACAGGAAGCTTTCCTGTAACAACAAAACCAGCAGAGCTTGTGTTGCAGTGTGAAGTGTGGAGATAATGTTAGCTCTGGCTCTGTGTGACGACACGAAAAGCAACATGAAAAAACTGTTTCCCCACATCCAAGCTACAACTCTGGGTATTTAACTGGCTTCAAATGAGGCTTCAATGTTCACACTTTCTCTTGACTGTCCCTCAATATTAAATACGCCAACAATGCTCCAGCGTGTGGGTCTACAATAGATGTCAGAACTTACAGGTTGAAGTTTGTAGTCGCTATCGATTCATCCTTGAGCTTCAGTTTTGAAGTGAATATGCTATTGGCCCTCAAAGCAGTCTGAAGTAAAACTGCTAGCCTAAGAGTTCAGATGAAGGGAATAGATGAAGACTTCCGTGTTCTTGCAGCCAACAACAGAGAAATCGGCGTGCATTGCTCATAATGTTACCCTCCACATTTTGTGTTACTGGACTCACAGTTACGGTGTGGAAAATACTGGCTGTAACTCCAGTTCTATGAGTACATGCGTAGTCCTCTACCTGCATGTTATCGCAGCCGTAGTAAGGCAGTAAAGCAGTAATACAGCCCACCCCTAGTGTGTGTGGGAGTATGATCACAGACCCTCTGATCTGAGGGAGGCAAATGCCAGATCACACTTTTCTTTCTATATGTCTTTCACATCCTGTCACTTTTTATCTTGCTGTCTCCAGAGAGAAGGTGTGTGTTGACTATGGTGACATCTGACCAGAGAAAGCCTGTGGCTCCTACTGTGGTGCACATAAACACATACAGAAGCTCACCCAGGTGAGTTTCTGCAGTGCACCCCCTTGTCTCAACCCGTGAGGCTGCACTCTGAGCATATTTCCAGTGGCCAAAGTAAGAGAGAGAGAGAGAGAGAGAGAGAGAGAGAGAGAGAGAGAGAGCTGTCAAGGTCTTGACAGCGATGTCAGATGGAGGGTAGGAGGGAGCACTGAGGGAGCACTAAGGAGTCAGCTAAGGAAAGAGGCATCGCAACTCTGTCTGACACACACAAACCCAAGATTCCTTTATTAGCATTGGAAAGATTCTGTTTGCACCAAATCTGCATCAGACGTATGAGTAAAGAAAACAGAATAAGAAAGCAGACTAACATAGCAGTGAATGTTTCAATAGGTACAAAAATATAATTTCTGAAAGCAGAATATAAACATACAATAATGTTAGAAAATAAGGTATGTACAAGGACTGTCACAGAGGGACATTCATTCGATTGCTCACAGTTAAATGATCCATTTAACAGTACTGCACTGAATTGGCATATAAAACACACAGTAAGGCACCGCAACCAGACACCTAACTGTGTGCCTGACACAGTCCAGGTGACACGTATATGCTGTGGCAGCAATGAGTCTGTACCATCAGTATGGTTAAAAAAAAAAAAAAAAACAGCAGTGAGCAGAGAAAGCCCAAAGCAGCAATAACAACCAGTATGAGACTAACAGCAGTTTATCAGTGCTGTCAGCAATGGTAATCTGTAATGGTGCAGTGAGAGTGAGGATGGATGGGAGTGTGGGTGACAGTTATGAAGGTGGAAATGTTAAGGAAGGTGACGGCTCTGGGGAAAAAGCTTTCTTTTCTGCAGCCATATCAGAGTCTGCACTGCCTTCCATAATGCAGGAGAATACAGAGACATGCATTTGCTGATGCTTTTCTGGAGGCTGGAAATGTCGTAAATATCCCCTAATGGTGGAAGTTATGATCCAGCAATTTGTTAAGCGATTCTGATAACAGTGAGGAGTGCTTTTCTATGTGCAGCCGTGCAGCTTACAGTAAGTGGCACACCGCTATGGGCAAAAGTTCTCAAGGAGCTTTTGCAGGAGCAGTGCTCTCTTCAGTCATCTCAGGAAGGAAAGTCCTCCAACAAAGTACTTGCTGTGCTTTTTGAACAAGAGAGGCTGTAAGAGACCATGGCAAGTCTTAAAGTGGAGGGACCTGAGTCATGGGAGCCACTCCACCGTGTGGATGATGCAGATGAGGTAGTTCTGTCGAGATGTTGACCTGTTGGAAGAAAGTGATTGTCGTCTCCAAGTGGCTGTGATCACTTATCCAGAAACGGACTTGCAACATGTCGCCTTTTGACACTGTGAAAAAATGTTTCCAGAGTTTTACCCAGTGTGACTGTTTCAAGTCTCATTATGCTCAATGTTATAAGATGTCTTAATGAATATGTGATAACACTGCAGCATTTCTTGATACTAAACGTGTTAAACAGTGGTGTCTCAGCGTTGGCCTCTTGGTCATGTTGGTGAGCTGACTCCAAAGCTTGAGATCTCATAGGGATGCATCAACACCACTTTTCTTCAGACCAAGTACAAGAACATACATTTGGGTACTTGCTGATATTACAGTTCCAACATGCACAGCACACACACACGTACTTCTGTCCATGTGAGGACACTCACTGGCAAAATGCAACCTAACCCTTTCCAACCAATCGCAAGTACATGCCTCACCCTAACCCTAACTTAAATGTAATTGTAACCTAAATCTGAACTCCACTTCTTTACCTTCAAACAGCACTTTAAAGCTGTGAGGACCAGCCTATATGTCCTCAAATTCCAAAAATGTCCTCACTCCATTGGTTAGAGAAAGTTGCAATGCAGTGTGGTGGGTTTCCATGGCAGTGAAACATCTTTTGACTGCCTCGTCTGTTCCTTTTTGTCAAATGTCTCTGAAGCACAGTCACAGCAGGAATCACATCTGATGCCAACGCATCAGAGGGGCTCACATCTTGGGTTAATTCTGCAAACAGAGCCAGAACAGTCTTTTCCAGAAGTGTCCACTGGAGAGCGGTGACATTGTTGGGGAGGGAGTTTATATTGGGACCGAAATATTCCCAGAGTTGCTTCTGATCAACGAGAGACTGTTCCGTAATACGGTTTCTGTGATGTGGTGATGGCTGTGATGCAGCTAGCATTAGCAAACTCCTGTGTTGCGTTGGTTCCTTAAATATTTTACTAAATTGTTTGTCAAAAGAGCTATTTTTCACCCCTCCTCTCTTGGCAGATTTAGCAGAGTGTAGTTTGCAGTCTGCTTTGCTTTTGTCATCGTCACTGCTCAATAAAGAACAACAGGGTCCCACCACTTTGCCATAAAATCAGTTGCTGGTTTTACAATAACAATTACATGAGCACAGTTTTGGATCCAATACCTGATACCCGCATGTGCATCATCCAACCCTACCAGCTCGTATTGCTCACGCCGTGCCACAGTACTTTCTGTGATCTTAGCCACATGTTAAATACATTGCATTAGCAGGTATAGACTATGTGAAGCTCAAAGAATTGAGATGACATGAGGTTCTCTGTTCATACTGCACTCACTCACTCACTCACTCACTCACTCACCATGAAGGCAACATTGTACCCCTGTCCTCTGCATTCATTTATAAATATATCCATCAATGATTGCTTCCTTCTCTTAAAATTTGGTTCAGGGTTTTCTTACTTTTTCTAGGTCATCTCTGCGCTGCAGACTTGTACTAATTTGAATTTGCATCCTGATCTCTCAGATGGAGCTAAACACACCGATGAATGGGTAACAAAGGAAAAACGTGGCCTTGCAGAAATGTACTATGCTTTCATTTTTATTGGACAAATGAAGGGTCTGGGGTCCTTTGTGTGACTCTGCAACGGTGAAAGGCAGGGGCTCTGCAGAACTGCAGGGATATGATTTACGGATCAGATAAGCAGTGACAGCATAATAACTGGTCCATGGATTGAAGATGAGTGTTCATGAACAAGAAGACAGGAACATGCTGCTAATGTGTGCACAGACTTAATGCTATGGTAAATGCTAGTCCTTCACATTATTGATCTGTGTTGACATTAAAAGACATAATATTAACTCAAGTGCCACCCTTGGTATTGGCTCAATACCTCAAGAATAACAAAACTGACAAGGTTTTTCAAAATACAGGATGATTTGAAGTTTGAGCACACTCCAGTGGATATTACATTTATAAGCATAGAGATTCATCTGTAGAGTATTTTGACAGCAGAGAAGTGCAATACAAGTACAATGGCATCAGCAAATTGAAAATCTCTGCTGTGATGTGCTGTTCAGGTGAGAAAGAAAATGCTTCGCTGCCACAAAAATGCCAGCCTCTCTTTGGGAATAAAACAGGATAGATATTGGTGTTTCATGTAAGTGGCTTTGCAAATCAATGCAGAGTGAAAACAAAACACCACTTATACCTTTTACTCCATGCATAATGAAAGGCCATCAAAGCGAACATCAAAACACAGATATTCAAGGACAACTTGATAAATAGCAATAACTTTCAATAAAACATGAATGCCTGGCCATAATAATAACCTTGTAGAAACTCAGTCAAAGGGCATGTAATAACTTGCCTATAATATAGTGAAAATGTTGACATTCTCACTTTTTATGCATAATGTAATGGGGAAAAGTAAGACGGATATTCTAACATCATACGGCAAACATCCGGCAAAGCAAACCCAAATCAGTTTCGTTTAAACTCGGGATGTTCCTAATGACTAACTTCCCTGACATTTAAACAGAAGCTGAAACGTAGACCAGCTGACTAGTCTCTAGGTAAGAAAACACTCAGAAAACAGTCAAAACATGGCACAATTTAATCAATAAGGTTAAACTCGGACCTAAGAATATTACGTAGAAGACCCATTTGAAAGCATGAATTCGGTCTTCAATAACCAAAGTATTTTAAATGCTGCTGAAATGTGTAGCACCGGGAATTATGAATATTATCATGAAATTTAAATGTGTACATTAATGAAAAGAATAATCATAAGTTTAACCGATGAGTATTTCTGTTGCCAACTAGTAAGGGTAACAATATTTAATTGACAAGTCGACGCACATCCCGGGGTTTAACAACTATGCACTCCAGCAATTAAGATTCATGACTGCTACAGACACAGGCGGTAAATTCTTAGTAAAGTAGATAAACTGAGTTAGCAGTATTGTCTGAAACATCCTTGCAGCTATAGACACTCACATCCTTGAGCAAACGTCCTTTCATGTACAGTAACAATCTTTTCCAACACCACGTTGATGCCTGGCTTTTATGTGTCTGGCCTTGGTTTTTACATCTGTTACCTCGGTTTTACTGTCGAATTCTGTTTCACTTGGTTGCAAAGCACCTTGTAGTCTATTATCCAAAACTGCTGTTTTTATTGTTATTATCATTTAGCTGTGTGCTGAATCCGAATGTTAGCAGATCTGTGAAATTCCTCATCGTCTCCACAAGAGCCACACGTTGACTACAAAGACTACTGATGCAACTGAGAGACATTCTTCCAAGTGCACACACACGCTGAGACATGATTAGATGTACAAACCTTTAACTGAAAGCCGAGCTTGTAACTACGTATCTCACTTCCTGAACCCAAATGCCATAAAAACAAATCTAGCTTGTCCTTTTTATCACCATATCTTAAATATGACCAAGTACTGATGGGTGTGTTTGAGCTGCACTATTTCCAAAGGCTTATATGATATTGTAGCTAACAGAGTTTAAGCTACTGTGTTACATTACAGTTGTACCTACTGAGAAAAGTAATTTGTTAGGGTGCATTTGTGTTACCAAAAATGAAAACCATCCTCCAATTCCTTGCACATATTGATTATATTGTCCAGAGGGTGTGTCACCTACTGTACATCTACCTTTGAATGTACTGACTCTACTGTCATTGCACAGCCTACGGCCCATAATCTGTAAGACTGCAGGCCAATAAAAGGAATAAGACACGCGAGATGCCCTTTACAGCTCTATATTAATGAATATGTTTGATTACAAATCAACATAAAAACTAGAGTTCTCGGTCTCAATGTGTACAGCCTCACAAATCCATACAAGATCTTTTTTTTTTTTTTTTTTGCAATTCAAGTGCAATGAAAAAGGCTGAATTATTTGAAGCATATGAGAGTGAATAGAAGCCGAGGTTACCCGGGTGTTGTGGAGCTGAGCTTAGCCTGCAGATACGTCTCTTCACCCCGGCACAGTGTGCTTTTCACCCACAAACTCAAAAGGATGTCAATACCTCTATGACGCAAAGGCTGTCCTCTCTGCCATCTCGCTAGTCGAGCTACACATGTGTACTGACACAACCACAGGACTGGATGCCTTCCACTCTAGTCTAGAAACAGGAACACTGCAAAAAAAAAAAAAGTATAGGGATTTTCTTTTCTTTTTCATGCTTTAAGGTGAAACTTTTAACAGATTGAGTATTTGACAATGCAGCTAAATAAATGACTGGCTGAACTGCAAAACTACAGCGTTATGTTACTCATTACAAAAAAGTTAAAGAGGGTTTCACCTCTTTAACTGTAATCATTGCAGCAGAAAAGAAACCATTAAACACTGATAAAGGCAGTTAAATACTGAATAGAAGTATTTCTGTAGGCCTATAAGAAATACACTGCAGATCTATAAAACTGTCCTGGACACCTTTTTAAGATACTACACAGTGTCCATATATTCCTGCATACATATGAATGTATGTACACGTGTCTGCTGCTCAACCCCACCACCCCCTTCCTTTGCTGACACCAGGGAAACAGGTGATATCTGTCCTTGGAAACCAGGATGCCCGAGTATACTGGCTTCCCATGGTGCACTGCTCAGCCATGCGTGACGCCATGAAGGACACGGGGAGTCGGGTGCGGTCAAGGTGGGGGAGGGTGAAGCAGTCAGGTGTAACCGGATTTTTCTGCAACCCAACCGACCATCCCTCAACCCATGCTTTCACCTCTGGCCCGGATCACTCACCCCTCCACCCACGTGTCTCCCACCCATCTCCCTCTCTGTCCTCCAGCGCTGACCTCGACAGCCCTCACGTCTGGACACCTGAGGCTGAGCCGGCGGGAGGCAGGAGAAAAACCAGCCGCTCTATTTTAATGGTCCAGCGATAGTGCGATGGAGATGGAAAACTGCTCTGTCTTCTTTTCTGTCCTCGCCTCGCCTCTCCTCCACTATGAGCTCAGAGTTTTGTGGTGATTGAATTCCAATGCAAATGGATTTACAATAGCAAGGCCGGCGCCGTTGCTGAAGCCTACTCTAGACCCTGAAATCACTCTCCAACCACTGTTTCCCCCTTTCTTTGTCTCTTTCAGGTTTTTTTTTCCTTCCCCCTTTCCTATCCCTGTAACACATAATGACACGCTGATGCACTCTGGGTAATGTGCAGAGGAGATGGAACAAGCCCTGCAGCATGCCCTTGAGATTTTAAATCAAATAGCATCTTAACCCTTACACAAATTGATTCCTTAACCCTCAGCCAGCACGGCTTGAACCTTGAATTATGTCACAGATAGGCAGGAAATCATGAGAGAACACCTCGTTTTCATCTTGAAAGAGAACCCGCCGTGGCGCTCCTTCCCTCAGACACACCGGATAGAGAGATTGTTTCTCTTAGCTTGAAATATTCCTGATAGTCAGCCCCGAAACAGTGCAGGAAATCGGATTTCATTTCTCACTCACACACCCGTCTGCCACCTCTAATCCAGTGGCGGCTTCCATAGTCAACCCCCCCCAGTAGGCCAAGAAAAACACAATTTTCCCACCACATCAGTAAGCTGGGGTTTATTCAGCAGCATGGTGGTCCGTGTGGACTGGCTTCCTGCCCTGCCTATGACAGAGTTTTATTAGTGAGAAGGGATAGTGAGGCACACTGAAACAAGGAGATGGATGCTGCCATGCGGATCAAGAGCGACAACAGATTATCGCTGCAACCACAGAGAAGCCACACTGTTGAATCTTTTGCTAACTCCAAAATCTACTGGGAGAAATTTAACAAATTTTGTGTGTTTAAAACTTTAAAAATCTATTGTAAAGCTGACGCAATTTGTCAATTCATGGATGAGTCGATAGACACAGAATTATTTGGAGAACAGAGAACATTTTTTTCTGCTTTCCCCTGTTTTATCTCACTATAAACTGATCACACTTGGGATTTGCTTGGACAAAACATGGCATTCGAGAATATTTCCTTGGGCTTTATCAGATTATGATGGTCATATTTCACCATTTTCAGAAAAGATTAAAATCCATTGATGGAAAAAAATAATACAGATCAATCCATGAAGAAAACAATCATTAGTTGGAACCTTAAACTATTATGTAATGTCAATAATAGACATACTTTTACACCTTCCTCACTCCATCCACATAGTCCTGCAGCTCCCTGCCTACCTGGCCTAGTTCCTGATAAGACACATGCTGATTTTCACCACCGCATAAGCGATGGCACCAAAAGAATCTGATCTATATTTAAGGATTTTCATGACCTTCTGAGGAAGAAGGCGAAGTGCTCAGTGGAAGAAATGGAAGAAAAGATCCCATCCATGATATCAATGCACAGAGTAAAACTCTGCCTGGGAAGGCTACAAAGGCAGCATTCATACTGTATTATACTATGACAGCGAGAAATGGGGGGTCGTGTTTTTTAATGGCACACTTAATCACTCTTTCACTCGGCTGAGCAGACTGGTATGTAAAGGTCAGCATACGTTTGTTTTTACCACCTGAGGCAATATTGGATCAGGGTGAAGCTGGTGATTGCCCACCTCCCAAATGGAAATTAATGAATAGTAAATCAGACGAGGGTTTTTTTTTTTTTTCTTCGATATGTAAGCGCTCAACCAATGACATTCACAAAATGCATTTTCTTTAATTTCATCCCCACGTTCCTGCAGATGAATAAAGAACAACATTCCCAAAGAGGAAGCCAGCAACCACAGGACACTCAGGGGAGACACGATGCCTCTTCAATTGAGCTGGAACTGATGGCTCTTTCATTTTGTGTCCAAATTAAGTGATTAGTGTCAATTCAAGCAGAAGAAACTATTTTCACTAAGCTGCACAGAGTCTGCTTATATTAGTACAGTACACACAAGCAACCAGAATTCATGTTATGGGCAAATCAGAGTTATCCTTGTTAATGATACCTTTTACAGACTGAGAGTACTACTATTACATGCATGTTTCAACTGTCCAGTCCACAGCTTTCCCCAGCACTGACTGTACTGGAAGCCAGATTTACTCATCGAGCACTGTGATGGATATAGTCAATGTAGCAATGTCTTAGATTTGTGTGTAATAACTCAGATGATGAGGTCTATCTCTGACAACCAGCACATACTGGAACCCAAAACAGGCCTTGTGCACGCTGTAAAACTACACTTTTTTTTCATATGCAAGTTCACTTCTTCCTATTCATGTCCTGTCACATTAAGGATTTTTAATAAGCAGACGACCGTACTAATTTCCACAAACATCTTTAATCTCTGCACTAGATACGGTAGCATAACAAACAGGAAATTACAAAAGACAATTACTTGTAACACCTCCTGCTTATCCTTTCAAAGCACACAATCTCCAAAACTTCTCTGGTTTACTTAAAGTCTATAAAACACAGAGCTGCTCTCCAGTGTCTGACTGCACCAATCTGCTAAACCAAAAATGAGCAGTGAGGTAAAGCATGTGTTGGATGAAGCCTGCTTGCTGAAGCCTAACAGCTTCTGTCACTCAAAGCGGCCATGCCCATAATTATGCATAACTTGAAGAGTATGAGCAGCATGTATTCACCTGTGTGCACTTGTCATGAATGGGGAATTTTTAGCTATAGAGACCATAACCAATTTTGTTTTGGTACCAGGCTGTAAACATCTTGATACTTATATTCACCACTATATACAGTAAATAAACCATCATACTGCAACCAAGTAAATTCACTCAGGCATCACAACAACAACAAAAAATATATAATTACAACTAATACTTATGCAGGCACAGAAATGTTCAGAGCAGCAGCGAACACACAGCAGCATCAGCGCCGTTAGCATTAGCTTACTGGTTGAAAAGCAATTACTGAACAGACATTTCACACTAACCTCTGGAATGACTGGAACTGCTTCTCTTTGGTGAGGCGTCTGATGTCAGATGGTCGTCGTGATGACGATGATGATGAAGCTATTCAAAGCTGCCTTTCCAGGTTTGGGTCAGTCATTCTTGAGCAGAACAGAGCTGCTCTCAGTAGCAGGTTGTTGCTTTGCAGCTCAATTGTTTCAGGAACATCAGCTGATTCCACGTTAAACGGCAAATAATGTTCAGTTCCTTTTGTTTACTGTTCATGTCCTGAGACCTCTTCACCTAATGCCTGAGAGAATTTCTACGCTCAGCAGCATATTCAGATGTCACAGCAGCTTTTTTGTTGTGGCACAGCAGGACCATGCACAGTGTTTCCTCTTTGCAGTTGCCACACTTCATGATTTCACATTTGAAAGCAGAGAGCTGAGAAGCTGCTGGAGCTTGAAGTTCAGCTCTCAGAGGTTCTTGGTCTTGTCCACCATGAAGGCCAAATCACACACACACTTGCTATCTCTGAGTTTCCACGTCAGGCATTCCAGACAAACTGACGCAGTTTTAATTTGTCTGGTGCTAGCAGCTCCACAACAGCAACAAAGCGCTGCTTCACAAATTCTCCTTCTCAATGAGGTTTCGGCTTCTTTGCTGTTTACCAGAAAACTTGCCTGCATGACACCGCCTCTGTCAGAACGTGGTCTTGTTAAAGCTGCTTGTTGGGCATCCACACTCCGCCGAGAAGAGCTTCAGTTTTATCAAAGCACATCTGTCCTCACAGCTCATACTTTAGCATGTTTGTAGCCATTTTCATCACTGCGAGCACGTCCCCACAAACTAACTTTAGACACACTAGCTTGCTTTTTCCTTCAACAAACGTTCAATAAACGTTTGTCCATGTCTCTTGGAAAACGCGACATTTACCCGCACGTACGTCTTGTTGACAGGCGCCATTACGCATTGACGTGAAATCAGCAGCAGTTAGGTGTGTGTTGCGTTCAAGAACCACTCGGAATAACAAACTACACTATGTTCTTATATTCTGTATTTTTCTTATGTGGAATTGTGACAAGAGGACTTTACTTTTGGATTATGTGAGTCCTTTTTTCATTACTGAATATGTCATCTGTGCATGCATACCAAAAAATCTTCTAAGTTATTTCGCCTGGAATATTACATGGTGCTTAGTTATGACATATAACAACATGTTTTGAATTTTAATTCAGAAAAAACACAACACCACGACATTATATTTCTATATATATAATGTATAATATATAATAACACACACACACACACACACACACACACACACACACACACATATATATATATATATATATATATATATATAAGGTGCTTGAATGTATTGTGACATTTATTTTGTCATTTTCAGAAAAGCTGGTTGATTCGGGAGTCAGTGAGGGTTACATTGGCTGCACTGTCAACTTCAGTTCCCCTTTCTTTGCCGAGCAGCATCCTGGTGGCCAAACATCCTGTCTCACACTGCCAGGCTGCTGTGAAGGGTCCATTTTGTTTGTCACCATCTGTCCACACATGTTAAGCATGTTGTCTTTCATTTGGAAGCCAAAGCACCATGTCTGTGCATGCACCTATGTGTGCCAGTATGAGAGCGCGTGCATGTGTGTGTGCTTCTGTGCCTACATGTGAACCTTTATGCTATTGATTTTCCATACAGGTGTTCCTGCACATGCACAGAGCTGTTCCCCTGGGCAGTGACCTGTCAGTTCCTGATGCTGTCTGAGAGAATTGTGTTCTGCTTTTAGACTCCTCAATCTCTCTGACACAGCGGCCTGCAAGCCGGCCATTCACACCCCCGCTCTCACGCCAGTAGCTGCTCAAAGCGTTCCCTGACTGCAGGGCCACCCAGAGAATAATGTGTGAAATGCATGTCATTTCCTATGACGAAGATTTCCATGAAAACAGGGAAAACAGTCACTGCAGGAGCATGGGGAATACTACTACTACTACTACTAATAATAATAATAATAATAATAATAATAACAATAATAAAAAAGACAGAATCTGAAGGCACTCATTGATATTCTAATTATATTACAAAGCTACCACTGTAGAAGTTGCTTTATTACTGCATTTGTAAGAGGTTGAAAGCTGCATTTTTCTCTTCCCATCTCGTAGGAATTGTTTGGAGAAATGCAGTGTTGTTTTAATTTCAGTTGTCAGTTGATATGAGTCGAGATCTGGCAGCCAGCTGATTGAAAAACATGAGTTTTGTTTTTCAATATTACGATTCAGTTCTGCTTTATATGACTAGGTGAAGAAGAGGATGCAACAGCTCTACATAGTGCATAAGTATCATGTGGTGTGTGTGGTGAACGGTGCACAGCAGAAACATAAAGTTAAAAATTGGGATTTACAATGGACCAAAATGTCTGTGCATCCAGCTTCACCGTTTTCATCCTCGCATGCTTTCACACAAAGTGTCTATTCACATTCCTGCACGTGCTGAACTGCGCACTGTCATTAATAATGCGCCCACAGAGACCACAGGGGGTAAATAATATCTATTTTTCATGTCACACACATAATAGATCCCATGAACCAGAATGATATGTTTCCCCCCAAAAGCAAAAGACAGGAAAATCGTGCTTTGGAGTTGGTATCGATTAGATGTGCCTGGATTTCCCCATTTCATCACTTTCTATGATTACCCCTGTGATTTATAGTGTCTTAGCAATGCCGGTATATTTTACTTGAGTGACTGGAACACCTTGCATGAGGAATGGGAAACTGGTCTGCACACACTCACAGAGAAAGAGGCAAACCAGGTGAAAGTGAAGGTGGGATTGATAATTTGAAAAAGCAGAAATATAATGTGTTGAAGGAGTGAGACAACCAATTAAGCTTAATAAGTAATTAATGTGGGACTGAAAAGGATGAAGTAGGCATTTGTTATGGTAAATCTGTGTTGAGTATTAGACCAATAATGTCCCTTCAAAAACCACCAAACACTTAATCATGTAAAAAATGGCAAAAAACCAACTGCACAATCCGCCCAACATCTCAGGAGCCGTGTCCATATTGGACGGCAGTGCAGGACGTGGCATGGTCAGTAGGCAATTTGAGGGCGGATGACATCCAGCTTGTAAGCAAAATGATCAAGATACACCCCCCCCCCCCCCCTTCTTAGGAAGATCTGTGCTGCTGAAAATACACCCCAAGACCAACAAAATATTTTAGGGGAGACAAGTCTACAGATACAGTTTTCACGATAGGGTGACCCACAGATTCCATTGCATTGCGGCTGCAACACATTTTTCTTCCATCCTCCAAGTTGTTTTTTTTTTTTTTTGTCAGTGTTAATTGTATTTATTATTGATATATGATTGGGAGTCCGCACCGGGTGTTTTATTTAGAAAATTAACTGGATTTTCTATGCAATAGATTTTTCTATTGAGAAATAGAGAATATGACCACAATATTGGGATACCCATTATTGAAATATTGTTTTTGTCCTTAAAACAAACAACCTCAGACGCCTCAGTCAGCTGCAGCACAGTAGTTGACATCACTTTGTCTTCTGGCCAGATGAAAAATGTTCGTATGATACATCATGTCCACCAAGTCACAGGTAAAAGAAATGACAAGCGACTGTTCCAGTGATTTATTTTGTTCAGCTGAAAGATATTTATTTTCTGAAAATAACAAAAACAATTTCTCTGCAGAAAGCAAACATATACTAAAAGTGGATGATGACATATTGTTTTGTATAGAAAAATATGTCTGTCAGAAGGACATCTGATGGATTTTTCAATAGCAATAAATACGATGAATGGCACAAGGTAAAATGACTTTAGAAATTGTCACGATTATCATATCCATACAACCGTTTGAGTTATAAAATAGACACTTCATAGACACCTACAAATGATCATCTTTGGAAAACAACACAACACAACATGGTCTGTGTGACATACTTGGTGAATTTCTGATTCAAAATACGACGAGTACATTCACTACCCTCTTTACTTGAGATGTGTTTTCAGCTAGTTTAGACTCTTTTTGTTTACAGTACACAGCTTGTGGAAAGCTTGTATTCAATAAAAGATGTGCAAACGTTGAGTCAGAAAGCTGTTATCGACCGGAGAGTGGCGAAGCTTATGTAATATAAACAATATGTGATGTCCCTTCTTGCAAATCTTCTGTCTTGTGGTCAAAGCTCAATTTGTCATCAATAAACATGTCCAGGTATTTGTATTTGTCAAGCAGCTCCACAGCTTGGTCCTTGACAACATTGGCATCTGAAATCGATCAACACGTCCCGATGCTAAGCTGCAAAAATGAATTCTCACACCACTGAACAAAGTCCACCAGCAGGACTGTCGCTGCTCATTTATCCTGTGGGAGTATATTTGGAAAGGGGTATGGATAGTCTGCTGTCTATCGTCTGCAGGGATGTAGTGCAGGGATCCGAAACTAAACTCCATTTAATCACATTTTTAGGCTCCTATAAATCTTTAAGACGTAAATGCATCTTATATGTCTTTAAAGACATTCTAAAAATGTACAAGATACTTGAGAGGCACTGACATGAGCTACAATCGACTGGAAACACAGGATATTTCATTTACACAGGTAGCATTTTTGCTCATCTTTTGACTCACCTACATCACTGATTTTATTGCTTTATTTGCTCCATTTGTTTTTGAGGTCATGTTACTCTTGTACTGTGTGTGTTTGTGTGTGTGTGTGTGTGGGTGTGTGTGTGTGTGTATTTGAGCAGAGAGCTGTGTAAGCATAGCAAGCACATAAGCATGTGTGAGCATCAGTGCTGAGTGAAAAAGGGGGATGAAAGCGCACGACGTACAGAGACGTGAAGAAAATACTGGAAAGGCAGAGGTAAGGGAGAAGTCCAGAAGTTCAAGGAGAAAACAGATTAGAAAGGTTAGCTTCATTTCTCCTCTCAGAAATCCCCTGTGTGTCTGTAGCAATGGTTAGACAGCACAACCACAACAAAAGACATTCCAGTTAAAGACAGACATTTAACAGCAGAGTGCTATGCAACGCAAAAATGGAGCATTCAGGTGACCGAAAATCATTAGTTGGTGTCACACTTTGAAAACGGACAAAACAAGAACAAACTCGTCCGACGTGACGCAGACACATGATGCACTGCCAGAAGCTGTATTCTCTCGCTTGCTTTCACACTGTAATCCACATACAGATTCTCTGATTATCTGCTCACAACTTCAAACCCTCCCAAAATGATTTGATTATGACGGCTGCTTCTTTTCAGAGAGACATGAATAATGGCTACTGTTAGTGCTGCCAAGTGTAGGGCAGAGTGTGTGCAGGTAGGCAGGTACGTAGGTAGACAGGCAGGTAGGCCATCCAATCATTTCATTTAGCATGAATAAGATGATTGGATGGGCTTCTTTCAGTCCTCCAACAGACACAGTCACTAGATCCTTTTTTGTCAGAGGATTTCATTTATTGATCGCTGCTGACATGTAAAGACAGTTTCAACAAATAGAATGAATACTCTAGCTTTAAGGAATAGTTTGACATTTTGGAGCAGCAGAGCCCTCTTTTCCAAAATGTTCCATTGAATAGGATTGTTAGGCCCTTTTAGCCAAAACGTCCAGTCACATACAGCAAAATGTGTCTTTGTATATGTTGCAGTCAAAAGGAAACCTATCAAACGATTACCCACTTCTCTATCTGTTGAGGTTGACAGTAGTTTTGGAATCGGAGCGCATCACCGTGGCCTTGCTTTAGTTTCTTCCTCTGTGACCCTAAACGTAAAAGACAGCGGAGGCTCTTAACTTGATTTTAAGAGAAGAGTGCTGCACTCAGCTGCTGCTGCGAGCTGTGAACTGGTTGTGATACCTGCCCATGATAAGCTGAGTAAGTGACAGCACTCTTCTTTCTGTAGTGGGAGCAATAAGTGGGAACACTCTCCACCGCAGTCCCCAGTCACTTGATGAAGGTAAAATACTTCATATCACTTACCTGTCTGAGAGGATTTATCAAGACGTGTGTTTGTAAAAGGCACATAATTACATCAGAGAGAATAATACCCGCCCTTTCCCTATTTCTGCCAGGTAACATCACAAATCATACTTGTGAGAATCTCTCCATCCCTGTCCAGTATATGTCCAAATTTAGTGTTTGATTTTTTCAGATCAAAATTAAGGAGTTCTTTGAGGGGTTAAGATATTTCTCTTTTAAATCGAAAGAAATCATTTTAACCTCCCATTGGAGGATGTGGAAAAATATAGTGTCACAGGGCTGTTTTCATTAGCTCATGAAAAGCTTGGAGATGCATGGAGACATGGAGAGCATGGAGATGAATCAGACAAACGAATAGGCATTAAGCTGCACAGGTCTGCTTGTCTCCTGCGTCATATATGAAGAGAAAAAAAGAGAACGAGAAGTGACATAACTACAGCAGAAGCAGCTTCGCTCAAGAAAGAGATAAAAGGAGACGAGCAACAACTCTGTTCTCCTCACATCTTTGTGTGAATTGATTCATTTTCTAATGACTGCGGTCATTATCTCCTGGCTCATCGTCTGAAGGCAACAACCTTTAGAAGGATAGTGATGTTTTTATGCCTAAGGCGACATTGTTGAGACTTACGTGCGGTAAAACATTCCTTGGCAATCAATAGCACAAGTTTCCATGGATATAATTTCCCCTGGATTGTTGCTGATGGCGTCTGTTTCTCCCATCCGTGAGTGGTGTTGACCCCCCAGTGTGCTGAGTGGACACCTGCCGTCCACAGCTGAATCTGCACTCTGGAGCTTTTAGCCTTTATCTCTGCCTTTCCCTGTAATATTTAGCAGCTTGGAGCTTTTAGTTTACAACCCCTCATCCAGCTAAACCCATAAAACAAACCAATCAAAAGCCCAGCACAACACTGAGGCTTAGAGAAATCCAATGGCTTTCCTACGCTATTGATCTTGCCCTCCAGAGCCAAGGCCTTTCTATCGCTCGGAGGCTTTACAAGAGAGATAGAGACGCATCGACGCTGGTAAAAAATGACATTGATTTGAATAGAGCTGCTTACCTCTTTAAGGGGCATAAATTAACTGGTGATTATTAGCCCATGAAAGGTTGTGAAGCTCTGTGTGGGCCTCTAGCAATCTGGACTTGGCCAATTTGAGACCTTCTTAAGTCTGAGGGAAATTAAATCTGGCTGTCTGTCAAAACATGTCATTGGCACAGGTCAGAAATTAGTCAGCCTGAAGAAAAGCTATGAAGACCAACTGGCTGTCCATCCATAACTTATGCATCCTGGGTACACAGCACTGCATGCCAAGTGACATATGGACAGCCAGTAAACACGCTCCGGATGTTTCCTTGTGATAACAGCAAATTGGAACTGCAGAAAGCATGCTGTATTCTTATTCACAGCAGCCTCCATGGCGAATACCCATTTGCATGAAATTAATATGTGGATGGGAGAAGAAAATGGCTGAGCACTCAAGTTAAACTCATTAGCAAGCCCAGCAGGGGCATTTGTTCCACAGTTATCAAGGAATCCTAGGCTGCTTTTCATTATGCATTCTTTCCTAATGCTTCCAGTCTCTATTTGGTTGGAGAGCATTTAGAGATGGGGAGGGCGAAGAAAGAAATTACACTGCCTTCAAGCATCATGCGTCAAGTGTTTGGTACATTGAGGAAAAGACTGTGCTTTGTTTTCTGGACAAGAGAAATTGATTCAGGGCTGTAAATTACAAATTGTGAGAATCTGGTGATTTAAAAAATTGTTTGAGAACAATTATTGCATGGTGTCATTGTGATTACGTTACAATGTGTAATTAGAGATTTGTTGTTGTCAAATTATGTCCCAAACGGAAGCTCAGACAAGAAATGTATGAAATAAAGTCTGAGTCCTGTTAGGTTTCTTCCTGCTTCTAATGATGACACATACATTTTCTGGAGACCTGAGCTACCTCTCTGTCCCATTCTGAGCATTGCAGGGCGATGTGTTTATCAAAGTGTAAATGGATCTTGGTTTCAGTTTGACAAATGTCTTGGCAGACAGCACCCGCACTCTCCTGGCACATTCCTGTAAGGACAATGTCACTGTGAGAAAAGGCAAAGTGATAGGCAAAGACAAGCAGACTGTGATACTCAGGGGATCGATCAAGGGCAACACTGTCTATATTTGGTTTTGGCGGCACTCTCGTCCACAGATCAATATTTATTTGTTTATGATGCCATGAAAACAGCATTTCAACTTAGTGGTTCCTGTGGCCAAGGATGCAGTTCATCCATTTAAACAGTTATATTCACTAATGCGAATCTAATTATACGTGTGCTGTCTCCTGAAAGTTTAGTTTCTATAGATCACTATATGTTAATGAAAAGGGTTTAATGCAGAGTGCCTTACAGCTCTAAATCTTGAAAAAAGCATTCTTATGTGGCAAGTAAAACAGTGCAGGAATGCTTAAATGTGTACCTGGTGCCTGTATATATTCATAGGCAGAGCACACTTGAAACAAGGCTTAAGGGCCAGTCACACCACCACTTAAAATGAAGACATCATTCACATCCACCAGAGAGCCAGAGAGTTCAGAACGGAAGAACTTATAATAGCTTGTTAGCTGTGTCGAACCATCCACGTAAGCTTTGCTGTGATACTTGTTGGTGTCTACAAAACCATGTGACGGTTGTGTTTTTCTGAACTGACCAGCGTCCAGTAGGTGACCTTTACTGTATCCAGATGATGAAGTTCTGCCGGCTTCATCAACATTTCGCTGTCAAAGCGCTTACCCTCCTGCCAAATGTAAAGCAGTTGGCAGAAGGGTCAGCACTTTTAATATGAGGCCATAATAACAAGCATTGCATAAGTTGAAATAAGTCAATGTTGACTTTGAGTGGTCTCCTGGAAAGTCCTGTGTTTGTTTGAGCCATCCATCCACCCACTCCACCTTCGTCCATATGCAGACTTTATTTCTATTTTTACTACAAAACCCTCCATCATAATTAATACAGCCACTAGAGGTCACCCTTAACAATACAAGTTAACATTGTTTTTAATAACCTACTTGCACAGACAACCTGTGCGGCTGTGGTTCTGGTGAAGATGAACTGATCATTAGGTATGGGGGGAAACATTCAAAGCAGAACTGCTGCTCGTCTGCATGCAAATGATTAAGATGCCTCCTGGATGCCTTTATGCTGAGATAATCTAGGCACATCCAATTGGAAGGCCACCTCAGGGAAGACCGCAAACTCACTAGAGACGAGAATATGTCTCTAGTATCTTGGAGAAAACTATGGGAACCACCAGAACGAGATGCAGAAAAAGAAAGTCAATACTGTTTTGATTGGGTACTGTAGCTGCCATTATTACCCAAACCTGCATAAACAACAAAAAATGGATGGATGGAGATCATGCTTCCATGTTCTGTGATTAAAGCTGTAGCTGTATGAGCTCACAGCTCCTGCACATGAGTGAAAGATGCTCTTATAGCAATTGACTAGTGTGACTTTATTGTGTCTTATTTATGCTTTGAATATTGTAAACAGTTCCCTCAAAGGTCATATTCCTTGGGTTGTTGATGTTATTTTCTCTGAAACAGTCAGTTAATCAACAGTGGCCACAGCAGGGACAACATAACAGGTTTCATGAGAATGTTAAGTTAATCTGCTTAAAAGAGACTGCGGCGACATCAAGGTTGCCAGCGATAAAAAGGGCCTGGGTGAAATTCAATTGGATGAGATGAGTTGCGACAGTTGATATAGAGAGCTGCTGCGCTGATGAAATGGATTCATTGTGACAGCTGAAGATAATGAGCTTTACTCAATCAGCTTGAGAGGGCATCCAACTGCTGTTTCAATTGCTACCTTGGTGACGTTTGGGGATCTATCGGGGACAGACGTTACAGACAGGCAGGGCTGTTGTCCAGCTGTGTTATGTAGAGAGGCCCGCCACAGCGTACTGAAGGATTTCTCCCCAGAAACACAGCTCACACTGCTCAGCCCCCCAAGGGGACATTTTAATCCTATAATTGAGTAACTTTTATGTCTTCACACATTCTCGGGGTACATTTGTTGGTGAGTGAAGTAAAGCTGCACTCGTCAATATTTTCATATTAACAGTGGATGAAATGATGACGTGAAAGTGGTCGCTGGTAGTGACAAACTATATGGAGGCTGTTATATCTTTCAGCTCATCATTTTAGTTTTGCAGCCCACAATTTTACTGCTTCGATTTTACTCTCACGCCTGTCATCAGCCCTGTTTCCAACAGCAGCAGGTGGCTGTTTTCAGCTAAAAAGCAATAAAAATCCATTGAATAACTGCGCAGCACCTAATGGGGGACAGACAAAGTTAGTGACTTGCTAGTGAACGTAGCGGAACATTTGGTAGTTAAAGTGAAAAAATGTAACAATTTAGCTTTAATTTCACTTTTAATAGGTACCAGCTTTATGTATCCATTGTTATTTATGTATTAAGTAATTTTCTTTTTTTGAATCATCACTTTTAAATTACTAAGAGACAATGAATCCACTTGTCAGCCGTGAGAAAGCTTACAGTCATACAATTTAATCTGAGATTCAGTTCTCAAACCTACATGTGATAGTACCTTACAGCCAAAATGCTGCTCAGCCTCAATATTGATGGGCTGAGCTGATTTCTTGCCTTGCTTGTTATACATAACACTTAGTGGCTTGCTACAAATTCATCGCAGTCATGTGACTGAGGGATGATCATTGTTAATTGTGTTTTGTCTTTGGCACAGGTTGTATAATCCAATTAATAATGTGGTGTCTCATTGTGATGATGTTCAATATATGTATGTGCAATGTCAACAAAGTGGATCAGAGTGTCAATGTCCCAGCACATATACTGTCCATTAAATAGTACTTGCATTTGCTATAAATTTACTTGTAAGTGATTAAAAAAAAAAAAAACAGCAAACCTGGTGGTTTTGAAAGATATTTTGGTAAGTCTTCATCTCTTTTTTTTAGGCTAATGCATTCTATGCAGGATAACTGTTACAGCCACTGCCAGCAAGGGCACTTTGACCTGTGCACTGTTCTCTGTGTCTTGTAAAGGTTGTGATGCTGGAATTATGAGCAATCTGCTTTTGCACTGTCAAACACATTAGCAGCAAAAACCTGATATATAAATGTTAACACCATCGTTTTGTAGGAAATGTGCATTTACAAAGGATTTAAAAGCAGCTGGTTCAGTAGGAGTCAGTTCAGTATTGCTTATTCTGATTTTGCAACACAGCAGAGCTTCAGGGTAATTCATTTTAGTTCCACATCCACTGCTATTTTTGTCCCGAGTGTGTTCTCGCAGTCTGCGGTGCTAAATACATTCGTGAAAAGATACATTATAAACATTAGGATTAGACTTCTTTATGTGCTATAGAAAACGATAAAAGTAATTTGAGTACAGAGGCAAGAGCTCGTTTATGGTCCTGGGTATACTTAGTGACAATTTACAACGTCGAAAGCCTGTTCCATGTGAAGAACAAGCAGTTGATGCCAACATGTAGGACATTTATTATGGTGCATGGTGCAAAACTCAGTCGGCTTTGCACAGTGTGGGTGCACAGGATTAGCTGCAAATACAATACCTATCAAAATATCCCTGCGTCACAGTGTTCTGACAATTTCCTTATAGAGGAGACAGTGCAGAGCAGATCTGTCACAAAGGCTTCGCCAAAAAGGAAACTGATGTCCTCGTGTGGGAGGTGCAGCATCTCCCCAAGCGAACACGGTATACAGCACCTTTAGTTAGCTCGGGAGAAGATAACACATTGGGTTACCTCACTACCACCACACTGGTTCAAGAAGATCCACTGCCCAAAGAAAGGCAAGGTTTAATGATATTAAGGGATGAGCCAGGTTGCTGCAGACCACAGGCACAATTTTTCTGCAAAGACACCCACCATCTCTGACATGTATATCCACATCAATGCTTTCACATTTATCTGTATACCTAGCATGTAAGCTTCTTTCCGTTTTCATCATACCTGGTCTGAGCAGCATGTAGCTTAAACTGTATGTTATCAATAGTTACAATATTCAGTTTTCAGTTGCAATATAGCATTTTAAATATAAATAAATATGGACAGATGATGACACACCAGGAAATAGACAACAGGAGCGAGACACCCGGGCAGAAAGAGCTGCGGCTGCATCACTGGCAGTCATTTTGTGTGTCACCTCTGGCCCGGCCTCCCCTTACCACTAATGTTCTTTTTTCATGCGAGCAATCATTCTGAGAGTAGATCTAATTATTTTCAAATGGTGGTTATCTCCCCATGATACATGAAACTCTTATCCAGAGAGCTACACACCAAAAGTAATCAAGCTTTAATTCTAGAGAAACATTTTAAGGTAATCTAATTCTAGCTAAGCTATTCATGCTGAGATAAATGCTACATTTGCTAAATGGGGAAAAGTATCGCAAATTAAGAGGCATTTCTTTTGGGTTTGAAAACCGTGCATTATTTACTGCTCTGCTTTTAAAGTACTCTGTTTGTTTATGGTGTGGCAGCAAACAATTACCCTCTAAACATCCTGCACTCTTCTACAGAGAGGTAGCAGGGCCTTGGCACTGACCTGCACCGCTCCGGGATCATTTGAGGTTTTCTGCATTTTTCAGGGTCCGCACAATGTAATACAAACAGGAAAGAGCGTGTATGTGCGTTAAAATATAGACGACACTGTTAATGATTCAACTTGATGTCATGTTTAAGGCAGGCATCGCAGTGATCCACAGTGCTTTATTA
Organism: Chaetodon auriga; assembly: GCF_051107435.1. Classification (NCBI taxonomy): domain Eukaryota; kingdom Metazoa; phylum Chordata; class Actinopteri; order Chaetodontiformes; family Chaetodontidae; genus Chaetodon; species Chaetodon auriga. The sequence continues at coordinate 7,737,149 of NC_135078.1, forward strand.
TGCATGAGTAAGCTTATTATGAATGTGTTTTTGATGTCTTTGTGTCCTGGTGTGACGAACTACAGTAAGAGTGTTATCAACGCGCACTGCAGCAGCATTTAGAGGGCAGCAACTCATGGAAATTGAGTTTGTGGCAAGCTATAAATACCATGCAACTGTGTTGATAGTGTAGCTCTATATGATTTTAGTCAAATGGTAAATGAACTCCGAAAATGTCTGTGGCAAAATACTAACCTTATTTTCTGGGTTTGTAAAGTCATTTATACTCATGTTCTCTATTAAAGCCCGAGATTGGCCACTCAAGCTTTGTGCAATAAAAAGCAGGCTCTGGGCTGAATGGAAAGAAGAAGGGTAGCAACGTGAACCAGGCACAAACAGTGAAACAGAGATTTTTAGTCGAGGCAAAGCCAGTCTGAGCCTTCTCCCAGAGGACAGTGTGAAATTCAACGTACACAAACCAGGGACTCATTCATCTCCACTTCAATCAGACCACATCATAAAAAAAAAGATCAGTTGACGTTCCAGTAAATAACATTTGCAAACCAAATGTGGCGAAATTATGGATTGAATGAAATAGAATTCAGGTCCCTCACTCCTGTGACTGACCATCAAGCTGGTGCATTCCTCCACATTAAGTCTTCTTTAGGAGGCTCATGAACACTCAGCTCCACATGTCCTACCAATCTGTGTTGGCCAGCACTCTGTTCTTTGCGGTAGAGTGCTGGGGTGGAAACATCAAGGGCAGGGATGCAGACAGGATTAGCAAACTGGTGAAAAAGACATGGCTCTGTTGGAGAGCTGAGCCAGGACACCCTGGAGGATGTGAACTGAACTGAACTCCATCATAGACAATATACGATGCACGTTTGCACAGCAAGCACAGCTGCTAATCCACAGATTAGCTTCTTCATTTTCAACATCTCTCATATTTACAGGACACATATATATATGTCATATATGTCTTATTTTCACTTTTGTTCATCCAGTTCCTTCCTCACACCAGCATCAAAAGGTTCAGGTGGCGTGGACACACCAAAGGCATGTCGATATCTGACCCGGTTGGTTCAATTCATCCGAACTGTTTCCTTTGTTTGAACAGATATGAATGATTCCACTGGAAGTCAGGTGTGCATGAAATGAAACAATCACGCTAAGACAACTTGAGCACCTCGGGTCTTCTTCTAAATGTGCTGAGGTGTGGTCATGGTCTATCAGCAGTGCCACAATCGAAAAGTGTCCGATGTTACACCACCACTCTTGTTCTAGTTGAATTATTCTGACTCCTATTCTTTGCTGCTACTGCTGCAATCATGTCACTTTAAAATGGCATGTCACTTGTGTTTAACAAGCGTATATCTAACAGCTACCAGTACAGACTGATTCTTATTGACATATGCCGTCGCTGATTATAGTATGTTGCTGCTTTCGGGAACATAAATGGTTTGTCACTTGTGTTCCTCTGGCATACAAATGCTGTGCAACTCTTGGTTTAGTGTCATGTGCTGATTTTTAGTGATATACCACTTTGACTTGTATGTTGCTGCTGATTTGGCAGAACACGGCAAATGAAATCATCATGCCCCATGTTATACCACTGTTGCACTAGCCAGTTCATGATGATTCTTAATGACGTATGTTGCCTCTGGCAACTGCCCAATACACAACATCCCACTGCTGTTCAGCCAACATAGATCACTTCTCATAGTTCATAAATAAATTACTAAAATTACATTTTCACATAAGGCCTTTTGACATATAGTTAGCATTAATGGCCAGACAGTCAAAGCTATGGCTGCTGTTTGCTGTAGAGGATTAATATATAGCTACATAGTTTATAAGTACCATAAGGCTGGAGAAAATAAGCAGCATACCACAAGCCAACAGTGCCACAGCACATATGCCACTAAAAGAAGAACTGCAGAATATCCATTGGATCTTGGCATCATTATAGTGTGAATACCAAACCAACCGTAGGACTATTGATAAATCCTGATTGATCCCAAAAAAGTTGCTGCATAAAATATAAATTAAAACAGAACACAATCACTGACAAATGCACTGTGTTTACTGACAACAGTTTCATGAAGTGTTCCCGAGTCCATGTATTAATATCCTTTATCCACTCATGTGTTCACAAAGTGGTGAACCTCGCTCCATCCTTGCTTGTGAACGACTGAAATCAATGACGTTGATGAGGTCAAACATTGCATTATATTCTCTTTGTACCGTTTTCAATATATATTTAAAAAATATACGTGAGCAAATTATCACATTGTTTTATTTACATTTTACACAGCGTCCCAACTTTTTTTTTTTTTTAGAACTGTGGTTGTACTTGAATGAAACAAAAGTATCCCATCTTTCCTTTTAGAAAAGTGGAACAAAGAAATCGAAAAAGAAAAAGAAATCCTTCGAGCACAGCTAAGTGCAGTGTGATTTGTTATCAGCCAGCACAGAGCTTTCTTAAACAGGTTTTTCTTGCTGCTATGACAAAATACTAGGTCACCAAAACTATTGTACAAAATAGTACAAACTGCCACGGAAAGGTGTAGTTTCATGCCAGCTTGAATATAGGGGAGAATAAAAGTGTTTGCTGTTTTTCAGTTGGTCCCTTCTTACACGTGCAGTCTCCAGAGTAAAGGGTAGTATACAGGCCCACCCAATGCTTAAGAACTCAAGTGAATTGAATTGAACTGATTTTGTCCTTAATTTATTCTACATATCTGGAAAATTTCAGTCTTATCAAGCAAAACTCCAGCAACAGCTGCAGTGTGGTGACAGCTAAAATGAAGCTGAATCTTTGACCTACATCCTTTGGACGAAGCCTAGAAACAAGACAAGCTGTGTCAGAGGAGGAGAAGGTGCAACAAAAACATTTACTCCAGGAGAAAGCAGGGAATAATTACCTGTGTGTGGCTTGAAATGGAACAGCTGAACAGTGCACAGATTAGAGTGCATCCTCCAGTGCCCATTAATCAGACACATTGGAATTAACTTTCAATTGACTTTCTTACCCTTCCGAATAAAATAGATGCCATGGCTGAAAAATGGAGTAAGCATGCAATCTGTAGTTCAAACATGGTTTGTCACGCCAGTTGAAGAAAAGCAACAACAAAGAGCTTCAATTTTCGTCTGGGTTTCAAAGTAATAAGAGACAATCTGAAGCCCCTTTCAGTCCATGAGGACTCTGCATGACAATGGACTGCATTACATGAGTCAGTCCCAGAGAAGATGATTTGTGATTTTTGTAAATTCTGAAGATGCATAATCCTGCGTTGTCTTTTCCTATTATTCAAGTCATGCTTTGACAATCTTTCACTTTAAATTTTCATTGGCAAAAGCAAGAAAGACTTTGCATTTAAAGATGCTTTAATGGACAATGGCATTCATTTCAATGGGGCTGTCAGTGACTAAAAGCAATTTTTATTCAAGCGTTCATGTGATGATTCTCTTATTGGATTCTGTTAGATTATTACCACACCTGGAAATGTGCTACTCCTTTGTCCTCCTTTTATTACCTTCAATGGCCATTTCTTTCTTATTGCTGTGAGCACAGGGAGACATTTAAAACAATGGTTTGACATTTTGGAAAATATGCTTAATTGCTTTCTTTCTGGGAGTAAAATAACACGATCAATATCACTCTCATATCTGTCCAGTAAATATGTGGCCATGTAAGCAGCTGGTTAGCTTAGCTTAACATAGAAACAGCTAGCCCAGCTCTGTCAAAGAGTGACAAATTGTCCTTCTATAGCATCCTTCACTGCTCCTGGGCAAGAAATAGTGTCGCACATTAACCCTGTAAAATTGTGATTTATTGTTTTTCAGGACTGATAACGGCAGAAAATGGCACCGTGAAATTTATTGCAGTGTCTAGAAGTTGGAACTACTTTCAGTTAACAGCTGGAGCTGGTGAGCTATCTGCTAATGCTAGCCAGCCTTGGCCTGCTAACACTAGTCAGTCACAGTCTCCAGGCTTTGTCCTATTTTGTCTTTGTGGTGCAGTTGACTCCTTCCTAGAATTCTGCTCCCAGGATTGTGCATCAATATAATCACCAGAACTGTCAGTTAGCGCAATAAGTTCACAGAGTATATTTAACAGAGGTACTCAACACAAAAAAATTGTGCGGACTTTCAGTATGGAAGATGGTGTGCAACCAGCCCTGTGGCCATGTGTTCGGAAGTTTTGGAGGTGCAAGAAAGCAGATTTTGTTAGCTTTGCATAGAGCAAGGCTAGCTGTTTCCTCCTTTTCCCTGTCTTTATGGTAAGTTAAGCCATTTAGCATGCAGACACGAAAGGAGTATTGATCTATTCATGTAACACTCAGCAAGAAAGTGAATAAGAACATCTCCCTGTGTGTGTGTGTGTGTGTGTGTGTGTGTGTGTGTGTGTGTATGTTTATGAGGTCTAATTTTTATTTCCAGTAGGCAACACGGAATGCACAAGCTCTATTCTCTTCTGATCCTGGCGTGATGTCTGCTTGATGGACCACCATCCTGCTCCACTCACTGGTTACCATCATGGATCACTATCTGGCTGCATTCTCATTATGGGTACTGTCATAGACCACTATCTGACTATGGTGCAAAAACATGGATGACAAATCAGAGCCACAAACACATGAAATTAACTCCAGTGCGTGTTGTGATGTTTGATGTGATGTTTATCTACCTTTAGTGAAATAGAAAATAGACAAATTCCTGCCCACTGATGAAAATAAAAAAAAAACATGGAATTGTGACATGGCTGCATTATGTTCTGATGAATACAGCTTCAGGAAGGATGAACCATAATTTCATCCTACTGCTCGCTTCAACGTTACACTCTGACTGGCCTCTGGGGGGACAGTTGTTTAAAAGACGCCCCTCCACACACACACCCAGTCCCCAACCCCCAACCCCTATTTCTCTCTATCTCTTTCTATCCTCTAATCAGCCAACAGGGAGTGTGTGTGCACGTGTGTGTGTGTGTGTGTGTGTGTGTGTGTGTGTGGAGGGATTTTGAATGGAGAGCTGTGCAAAGAGGAGCGATGACCCACAGTCCTCCGCACCCGCTTCGACCTCAGCTGCTGCAATCCCCTGTGGCTACCCCTCCCTCCACACACCTCAACCACTGCACGGCCTGACATTCATTCTCCAACCCCCCTCCTTCCTTACACCCACCCACATGCCCTCCTCACTGGCAGAGCCACATAATTATTTTCTCAGGGAGACATACTGCTTGCGTGAGCCTCTATCTTTAATTACAATAGAGCAAAAGCGGGCTTTAACAGGGGTGACCAGGCGTGCAGCTTTGATGTCTGTTCCTGGCCCTCCGCTTCTCTCTTTTTTTCACCCTTGGCAAATGGTAGAATGCTTACATGTCAACCCCATTCTGACCACACACAGCATCATAGTCTTTTCGGCAGTGATGGGACATAAAGCTTGGTATCTCAGTCCAAAGCAGATTGCGAACGCTTGGATCTGGGGCTGGCTTTTAGGCGGTGACGTTAGCTTCACAATGGTCAGCGTGTTGTTCTGCTCCGAAAGTAAATTCCTGTCTGGCCATCTGCATGCTTTGATCCCCACTGCCAACTACGACTTTGTTCTTTCGGAGGAAACTCTGGCAGGGATGAGTATGTGTGTGAGGAGAGTGTGGGCATCAGTGTGTTTGTACTGTATGTTTTGAGGGGTGTCTTCACTTAATGAATGTGTAGTGCATGTGTAAAATTGTATCGTGGTGAGAATATGAGTTCTTAAAGACAGATGCCGACAATGTTTTCAGATCAAAGCTGCCATGAAGAAAGCAGGATATTCAGTGCACAATCAAAATGCTTACAAATATTCAGCATTTTGCTTAGAGTGTTTTCCTTTTAGCACATGGAGCAGCAATTAGACCAAAATTTAAAGTGAAGCAGCACATATTCATTTTGTGTGTGTGTGTGCTGCTCTATTTCTGCAGACGCTGGCTTGCATGTGTATGCATGTAGGCTTGTTTGTGTGTTTGTGTTTGTGTTGACTGATTAGCGACTAGGTCTGTGATTGCTGCTGTGAGCCTGTGATTAGAGTGTTGGCTGAGATGTTGGCTGGTTGTTCTCTTTGGCCACGAATGGACAAGAAACTGGCCTGAATCAGCAGCTCTAAGTCTGCCACCTCTTTGTGAGCGAGACCGGCCGCTTTCTGCCCCTGATACCCTGAACTCGTGCCAGCGGACACTTTGTTGTGCAAATAAAGCAACAAAAATGAAAGCTGAAACAATGTCTGTTGTCATCTACAGCTGTTATGTCAACTATTTTGTGAAAATGGGAACCTAATATCCTCCTGGTATCAGTTCAAAAAATATCATCTCAAGCCACAGTTTGGTGAAACTTTTAAAGTTATTGCTCAGAGTATTAGTTTTCAGGCTGATGCTGAACTAATGTCTGTTTATGGCACTAATGTCCATGCTAAATTGATGTGGTGTGCACATAAATTTGTGACTGGACAGAAAAACTGAAATGTTACTTGCTATCACTGGAATTTTGATTCTGGTTCAAATATGAATCAGCTGCAAATAAATACACCCCAAAGGAATAATTTGACATTTTGGGAAATAAGTTAATTCACTTTTTCGCTGAGTAAGTCGATTGATCACGCCTGTAGACTAAGTATGCAGCTTCAGCCAACCAGTAATTAACTTAGCTTAGCATTAAGAAAACAGCTAGCCTGGCTTTGTTCAGTGTTAAAGAATACACCTTGGTTGGCTCCCTAATTAACACTTTCTACCTCTTCTCATCATGGTGAGGTTGCCAGGCAGTAAGCAGGAAGTCACTGAAGCAGAAACATACCTGCTGTAAAAGCTAAAACATTTCGCTTTTTGCACAGATTAAACAAACACAACATAATCTGTTATTGTTTGTGAGCTTTAGAGGTGCTGGTATTTTTTTTTACCTTTGGACAGAGCCGGAGCTGTTTGTGCTAGTCTTTGTGCTAAGCTCTTGGCATTAGCTTCACATTCAGCATACATTCATTAGAGAATCTTTTCAGCTAACTTTTCACTTTGCTTTCTGTGCATCCTGAGCATCTGTGTAGTTGTAACTATATTACATCATATACGTATTTGTTGTGCTAGTCAGCCTTCATGCCCTCCTGCCCCCCACTTTTACTCAACATTGCTTTTCAGTAGGATAAAGCAGCACTGTTTTGCATTTACATTTTTTTTTTTTTTTGGAAATTATATAAAGGGCTTTAAACACGTTTCAAAATGCCAGGAAGATTAAGGCTTTTTTGTCTCCGCAGGAGCAATATGATATGGTACTGAGCAGAGGATTTGTTTGTAATTATGGCTGATTCCGCTTTAAAGGGTTTAGCGTTGACAGTATAGAAATCCTAACAACAGTTCCATCAGTGCACTTTAATGCAGCAATTGAATTAGTCAACACATCGAGATTCATGTATTTGGTTGTGTGTGTGTGTACATGCCTCTGTCTGAGCTTGAATGTATGCTTCTGGGTGCATTTTAATAACATTTCTGTATTCTTTTGAAACTCCATCAATAGCTGTTTTTTCTCAGTATGAAATACCCCCACCCATTGTCTCACCCAGAAATTGAAAACATAAACTGGAGGAATGCTCACAAGCCATGGAATATCAATCAGTCTGCAAACAAGTCAGAGGTGTCAGCAGAGTAATGGCTTTTGTTTGAGAAAGAGTCCATAGCTGGTGCACACAGGGATTTAAAACAATAATCTTTCCAGCATAATGACTAGGTAATATGGATAGTCCATTTATCTTTGATTAGATTTTTTGATGCAGGGTTTCATTCCCTCGGCTCCCTGTTTCATTATTCTTTCTAATTACCTGCACCGATTTGCCCATCAAGCACCGGTACACTAGCAAGATGTAATTGCTTCTGCCATAAATCAAGAAACATTTTGGGGTGTCTTGAGAGCTTCTTCTCCATTAATACATACACAGTGAGAAGCCAGACTTATGTTCATATTGATTCATTTTGACATTTTGATGTTTGATGTTCTCAGTCTCCAGCTCAATGTTTTGTTCGTTCTTACGCTGCTAATTCTTGTCACTGTTTTGTGTGACAACATGAGCACAGGAGCAATGCCTGCCTCTGTCTTTGTCTCATTAACATCAGGGTTTGCCTTGTCCCCACTTGAGAAGAAAGCACTTTGCATTTGTGATTGGGATGCCACTGAGTGATGCATTACGGGTGCAGCCACAGTTGTCTGCCAAGGTCAAGGAGCACATTGTGTCTTAATGAGGGCCCGGCTTTGATAAACATTCAGCTGCCGGCTCGTACCGTTGCCTCATCTATGTTATAGAAAAACCAAAAACATGTAAAAATTTGCCTGGAGCTGAACACCACATATTCCAGTCCGCAGGGTTATTATTCTAATTTAGTTAAGGCATTAGGCAAATCAACATCTCCCGCAGCAGCGCAGTGGGGAGAAGTGGCTGGAGGTGGAATGTGAATGAGCTAAGTTAAGGCAGACAGAACTGGGGCTTAGCTGTTAGCCTGAGGGTCAAAGTGATAATGTATGAACTTAGCTCTGGCAGTGGAGCAGACAGCACTACATTAGTGACCAATGAGTTTCTCAGAGTGGGTGCTTTATTCTGAAAGCAACACAAGTCTGCATGTCAGCTGATCAGGGACAAACATGGACATTTGCTCAGCTACATCAGCACTGCTGTTCCTGCTGCATCAGATTTTGTCAGTTGCCCCCCCCCCCCCCCCCCCCCCGCTTTTCACAATGGTCACACTGACCTTGACGTAGCTTGTGGTGAATTAGATCATTTGTGTTTATGCCAAAACATTATGCATATCAAGCACTGAACACAAATGGAGGACGCAACTTCTTTTCTCAGGAAAAAAAACAACTTTGCATATTTTTGAGGAAAAAGTTGCACAAATCCAAAGGTTAGACATGCTTAAATATTTTACTTTTTAAATATTACATATTTTCGTTTGTGCTCAGAGCTTGCTAATTCCTGCTCACAATACCTATTTTGCATTATATCCAATGCAAAGTACTTTACCTTTTAAAAACTCACAAGGTCTTTCTTTATTAAATTCTATCAACACACCCAGCAGCACATTTTTTATTCTATAAAAATGACAAGGACACAGAGAGTGCATGCGGTTAGTTAAGACCTGGGTGAAATATTAAATGAATGCACTACTACCAGGGACGAAAAAGATGATGAAAAGTTATTTTGATCTCTCACTCTGCTGTTAAATTTAGTCCTGCAATGCAGTGGGTGTGTGTGATCTGTTGACTTCTGGCTGTCCTTGCTTAATAGCATCTTGTCTGAACACATTCGCTCTGCCCGGCCATGTCGGCCTCTTGTGAACCAAACAGTGAGGAGCAGCTTCAACTGACAAGAATGCCCAGTGTACTAAAATCAGTGGAGTGTAGCAAACTAAATGGTCCCCAACAAAACACTTACAACCTTGAGCTTTACAGTAGCTAATATCCTCTCTGGGGCCAAGACTTCTCTTGGCTCCTGCCTACCTGTGTATACTGCAATTTCCATGTATGCTTCTTGTTAGTCACACTTTAAAGCTGTACTAATCAATACTTTTATATTAGCAGTATATGAAACAGCTACGTGTAACGTGAAAGCTGTTATTTGTAGTGATGAGTCCACTGAGACTCTATTACCAGACTGGAGCCTTGTAGCATCTTTCAGCCCACTGTTTTGGTTTTATAGCCCACAGCGTTACTGTTTTGATTCAGTCTCACCGCTCTCATCGACCTTATGTCCTGATGAATGATTTACGTGTTTTCAGTGAAAAAGCTCTAATAAATGGACTGTAGGTTACCATCCTGATATAAAACAGTACACAAACAACTTTAGAGATCAGCTGGTGAACATAGTGAAACCTTTAGCAGCTGAAGTGCCAGCTATTTCTCTAAAGCATTGGTTAATGCTGGATGTGTCAATAGACAATTGTCTGTTTACATGTTCACCAGATTAGGAAATTACTGAAAATTCAGTAACTCAAAGGGTTTCTCTCATTTGGTTCGTCTTATTTGGCACAACATCATGAGACATAATGCCACTTTGAACCTTAGCTTTCTGGCTCATGTCTCCCTTATGCCTTCTTGCGTGGACCCAAGTCTTCTTGACATCCGTGATGGGAAAGGTTCACTGCTAAGTTCATTTTTCCAGGATAGATGGCCAATAAGCTAGTCAGCTAGCACACTGGGCATCTCAAAAGTATACCAGCAAATATCAGCATGGGCTTGTCCTAAGTCTTCTGAATAACAGCTAAGAAGGCTGAACCCGTGCTTGGCTTATGTGTTAATGCTGTGTCTCGGCTAGAGAAGCATTTCAGATTTATCTCTCTTTCTGTTTCTCCCTTTCAACAAAACAAGGCAAAAATAATTTTATAATAACTCTGACATGCCTTGACTGCAAAAAAGGATGGCTTTATTTCATCTGGACTTTCATATGGCATTAAGATCAACAGAGTAACTTTAAGGGCATCTGGTAACATTATCAACACACAGATATCTGTGATTAATAGGTCGACTGATTCATACACACATTTTCAGTGACTTCTGCTCTTTGCAGGGAAGTTACTCCATAAGCCAAGACTTTATGGTTCCTGTGAACACAGATCTAATTAATACATGGTTGGAGATATTTCTGGCTGTCTTGCTGCAGTACTAGATGCACGCACTTCTATCCAGCCTGCATCCTCCCACTGAATATGTTCAAGTGGCTTATGTTGAAACACTGAGTGGGATGACTAAGGTGCAGCTGGCAGTGACCCAGGTTAATATGGTTAAAACACTTGAGTGCCAGTGTCTGCTGTCACAGAGGCATGCTGGGTGCTGAATGCAGAAAACAGAAGTCTTCAGAGAGTCCTATAGAGGAGTGTAGAGGGCAGTGATACTGGAGCTGCTGTATAAGCAGCTGTGCTGAGGCCTCCATGGTGGCTGGGGTGGCTGTTCCAGGCCACGATTTCCCCACAGTCTGTCTGTTTCTGCAGACCTTGAATTAAATCAGCACCTTTTGTAACAGGCCTCATGTGCAGCAGGAATCCTAATTAAACACTGCGTACAAAGGCAATTATTTTAAATGTAGATGTCATACAGAGCTGAGAAACACAAGAGCAGCAGGGCTGGAGAGGAGGCACATGGGCCACAATCATTAAAACACAAAGGCTTGATGACAGGAAAGTGCATCACCGCAACACAGGCAATAGTGGAATCAGTGTGGTGTTTTGTATGATTCAGCTATTTTACGGTCTATTTTACACCCTTAAAAACTACATTGACCCACACTTTGGATTGCAGGGACTTGTATTTAAAATACACGGACCATCGAACCTCTCAGTCCTCTTGACTTAAGTTTGTCTTGATAGAAACGATGAGGTCACGCTCAGCACCACAGTGCACCACTTCGCCTCCAACTCTGCAAGTGAAAATTCGAGAGGATTAAAAATAATGGCTCTTGAATCTGCTCTTGGAAAACCAGAATTGATTTCATCTTGAAGGTGTATACCATCAAGGCATTTAAAGAGGTAAGAGAATACTTACAAGACCACATTCGTACAACCTCCTCTGACAGAGAGGTGCCGAACTGTGCAGTCTATAAAGGTTTTTACAGTTACAGACGCCATCTGATTATAGCGGAGCAGCAAACAAGCTGAAGAGTATAAATCTGAGGTCCTCTGGTGGGTATGAAGTGGGATCAAAGTGCTTTGGAAAGCCTGTGCCATGTCTGGGTTTGCTTAATCAAGTAAAAGTACACAGTGAGACTGAATCCCTCTGTACGTGATTTACTTGAGCTATAATTCATTTGGAATTAGAGATGAGGAGCTCGCAATGGCAGGATGGAGGTTACAGTATACTGAGCTGAGAGGAGCAGGAGATTTGAACTGGCTGCTGATGGTTAGAATCATTACTGCACCGCTGTGGTCCGTGCTACTCATTTCCTTAAAGATGCCTGTTTACAGTTGAGGGGTTTCTGTACTGCACTTTGCACAGATCAGTCAACAGCGTGGGCTGCAACGTCAGATGGATTTGTCGCTGATGAAAGTTGAACTTCTGTTCTGAAGGTGGTTCAAACAGAAATATAAATGAATGCTACCTCTTTTCCCAGTGGCTTCGATTAAAAATAGGTAATTTATTCGTTGCTGGATATGTTCGTTAGCTCTAACATGATGAGGTTGAAACTCTATCCGAGCATGTGATTCGTGAAAGGATAATTACAGTCCTGAGGTTGACCATGCATGTATGCAGGGCCAGTTGCATAACATGCAAATTAAAAGCTATAAGCAACATGGATGTGAGGCACTAAGGCTTTAAGCTGCCGCTCTCAGTGGCATCAGAGGTGAGATGGAGGCTGTTAACCTTCGCATTCCGGATCAGATGGCAAAAATCTGTTAACACGTCTCCACACAGTTTCTTCACAGCTCACTAACTGATACGGAGACCAGGCTGCTTCTACCGAGTGGAAGTATTTGCTGCTTTTCCTAGTCGTGCTGTTTATTTTATCCTGGGAGACCAACACAGCTCCTGAATATTCATGATTGTGCCTCCAAACGTCAGGACGCAGCGGCGGCTCTTCCTCCCTGACAGAGAGCGGAGAGGCTGGGAGGAGAGAGACAGCATGCCAGAGTCCGGCTGCATCTCTCCCACCGCATATGAGGGCAAATCTGCTCTCAACTCATCCTGCTCCGCACCGCCGACAAGGGGAACAACAATGGACTGACGGAGGACAAACACGCAGACACGGAGGGAGACAGAGAGAGAGAGAGAGAGAGTGAGTGAGAGAGAGAGAGAGAGAGAGTGAGAGAGAGGAGGAGGAGAGAAACACCGCCTTGTGTTGAAAGCATGCACACATCCTCTGGACATAAGCTGCTCGGGTTCATATTTTGCAGAGCGGGACGGATCGAGTGACCACAACGCCTTTTGGAAGAGGGGGATGTCACAGCGAAGCCGCGATAGCAGGAGGATGCTTCCAAACGAGCGGTTATTGCAGTGCATCTCCTGTAGGATGGACGAGACATATTGGGGCTAAGGAACTGGCGACTTATCACGTTGCGGAGGAGAGATGTTTTGCAATTGCCGTAGGCTGTTCGAGGGGATGGATGCCTTCCCTGGCGTCATTTCTCGCCTGTAATATGTAGCTCCGACGACGGCGGAGCGTGTGCAGCTGTTTCTCGGCTAGTGAAGCCCACGAAAGCGTCGCTCGCCGGCTGGAGCCGAGCACCGTGGCCGCCAGCAACCTTTTCCCACCTTGAACCTCCATGTGACGGGTGCGATGCCCCGCGAAGAAGTGAGCGCAACCGCCTGAGCTGTCCGTGGTGCTGAACGGATCCGTCGGCTCCTCCGGGGGCTTTTACGAGTTGACCTTCTCTCCCCGAGCAGAAAAGCACCCTCCTGGAATACTCAGTAAGGTGGCAAAGCAGGCCACCACACACGGACAGCTGCTGGGCTTGACTGAGTCAGCCAGACAATATCCTTCTTTCATGGCTGTGGCACGCAAAATCAAAACTTTGCTGACCGTCAACATTTTAGTGTTTGTGGGGATTATCCTGTTCTCGGTGTACTGTAGGATCCAGGACCGATCCGAGGAGCTCATCCAGATAGGGCGTATTTCTGACCAGAGGCTGCGAGCCAGGAATGGCAAAGTTTCCAACTTGGTGGACAGGCAGTCTATTCTCCAGAGGCTGGAGAGGCTGGAGGATGTGGTCTACAATCAGCTGAACGGTAGGACACGGCTTGATAGTCCCCATCATCTAAAACATGAGCAACATCTGTGACTTAGCTGGTAAAGAGGTCACCATCATAATGAAGCAAAGAATGACTAAAAATGAAACACCTTATGAATTGTGGACATGCCCGCTGAAAGAAAGTCCTTGTGCAATGTAGATCACTTTTTTTTTTTTTTTTTTTTTGGCATTAATTGGCCAAACTGTCTTTCAGAATGTAAAGATGTGCAGGGTGCATGCACTGAGGTGAGTTTTGCGTAGCCCTGAAGCATGACTCATGAATATATTTCAGCCTTTAGCCTCATTTCTTTGGCAAAACAGTGACTAATCGGCTTCAGGTTAAGGTCTGCTGCCTCTAAAGCACCAGCCCAGCCTGTTAAGAAGCTAATGAAGCAGGATGATGAATTACAGTGCAATACTTTGTATATGTGCTTATGCAGTTTGTGTTGATAGACTTTACTGGGCTGTTACTTTAACAGCCTATCAGACTGTGCCACCCCCGACCCATAATCGACTAGTTGTAAACTTCACATAAACTTATGCTTTAAGTATTGATGTCTGTCAGTCTGTCCGGAAACAGGAAGTCTGTCTGTCTGCAGCAGCTCATTTCACTGGAGGCACTGTTGGTGAATCATATCAGATTTAACAGGCTGTCTGAGTTTTGAAGGAGAGTCTAATGTAATGACTCTATAACGGAATGACAGACTTGTATTTCATTACATGGCCATTAATCTGCGGGGCGGATTTGGTCTCCCCAGAAGAGCTGCATTCTTTGAAATCAGGTTAAATCACATATAACTCTGTGCATGGCCTATTGTCCTGTGGGAAATCAAACACTGTCACAGCTGATGTGAAAGATACAGTCTGGTATTTGTTTGGCGTCGTTCGTGGGGATGCTTGAAAAGACTGATGTGGATACAGTAGATGAAATACTCTGAGTTCACAACTCGCTAAGAATGAATATCAAGATGCATTAGTCACATCAGTGTTTGATAACTCTAATGAAGCAAACACACTTTTTACATTCTCAAAGTTTGTTTTAGAACCACACACTCCCATGCATGACATTATATTCACTCAGTTACTTTTTATCCTTAAATATATACATTTGTTATATTAACTGGGCAAAATTAGTGGTAAGCAGGCGTGCAACATGTGATTATTTTCTCAATTAACTGATTCATTGTTTGGCCTACTAAATGTCAGAATGATGAAAAATGCCCTTCACAAATTCCCAGCGAGAATTCTGTTGATCAACTAATCAATTAACTGTTTCAGCTAGAATGACGCTGCATGTAAATCAAACACTGACCTTTTCCACGTCACCGTTCCTATGAAATAAACACATTTCTTGAATTTAGTGTGTTTTCTGGGCTGACCATTGCTCACGCCCAAGATGTTGAGGTTAAGTGGGATCACAACAACAGTTTTTTCACAGTATTGTGTCTGTCGTGGTGCCATACTTCAAGGCAGTGTCAGGGCTGTTGCATGAGAATGCCACAGAAATTATGTATCACCTGAAAGCACAAACAGATCCTGATGCAGCTGCAGGGGGTTGATCTCCTTGCTGAACCGCAATGACTCAGTGCATGCTTAATTTCTTAAATCTGTTATGTGTTTTCAACCTGTGATGTTTCAGCTACTGAAGCTAAAATGTCTTGTTCACAAGCCAAATAATGAGAAAGCAGCATGCTGGAATGTTGCTGCTCAGCAAGGTGTTTACTGATTGATTTCTAATCTATCAGTTAAGTCCATTTCTATTTACTGGCTGGCTGTTCTCTCTAGGGAAATTGTGACTTCATCATCTGTGTAAATTACAGACTGCTATAGTGCGGGCTGAAGGGGGACTGTGAGGGATTGGAGACTGTGTGGACGAGGCAGGTTCTGCTTGTGTTGTTGTATTTCATGCTGGTCACCAGTAGAGGTCACAGATATCTTAATGCGGCTTTAAGAACATTTAGAAAGCCATGGAAAATATATGGAAGAAGTAAGTGTTTGTTACTCATTCCAACTGGTTTTAATGTTGGAAAGATCCAGAAAAAGTGTCTTGACAGTCCCGTTATTGTGCCTGATCTTCAGCAGCTAGTTGAGGGTCAGTCTTGTCACTTTGAGTTATGCTTGGTATCTGGCATGCAGCAAGCAGGCACTGCCTCTCAAAAAGTACAATGCATCCTCTCAGTCACTTAGCTTTATATAGAGACAATGAAACTAAGCCAGTGGACACTGCACTGTCACTGCTGTGGGACAGAAAGACACTGTGTCTGCAAAATTCTGTCAGGACTGAAAGAAAAGGAAATAGTTAGCTCTTTATTTTACATTCATTTGTGAGATTATACAATGGTTGAAGGAAATTGCATATAAGTTATATCAATTTGTCTCATGCCAGTTTTCAGTGGGCGGATTTTAAAACATGAATTTGAGCTTTTTTATTTGGTAAAGTGTAATTGGTGATTGACTTTTTTCCCTGAGTGCTGACTGAAGGGCTTCCACCTCCGCTGAGGCTAGATACACACAGTCAGAAGAGTTACATTTTTTGTCAGTTGTTTCATGGTAGTGAACATCATATCAGTTTCATAAATGATTCTCAAAACTGACTCCTGCAGCACAGTGGAGCCCAAGTAGCTGCGACACAATTTTCAGGTATTTAACAAGTGGAGAGAGTAACAGGCGATTATGGACTGAAGAGAGGAACAAGCAATGAACTAAGTGCAAAGCTGGCACAGATGCCTGCCTTCCAGTTAACATAAAAATACAAGAGAATAAAAGCATCTTGAAGATAGGTGTGAGTGTAAAATGAATTAAATAAATCAGATAAATTCAGCAATAATTACATTCAGTGCCAGGCTGTTACACTGAATTCCAAATTTGAGCTTCACACAGCAAATCGCTGAATTCATTAACTCAATAAACTCCGTTGCTCATTAAGAGCGTGACAAATTCCAGTTTACAATTCGCAAACACACTCTCCAGCCACATCTCTAAGCAATTCAAGTCTGAGACAGAATGAGGTATTAACTGCACTTTTGTCATTTTTCTCCGACATCATCAATGTGTACCAAAGGCTGCACACAGGCTGGACACGTTTGCTGGCTGTCACAGTCCCTCCATGATTTGTCTTGAGCTCTTTAATGGCATACTTAATCATATCCTCATATCCCAGGTCACTTCCTCTTTTACTAAATCGTGCACAGACCACAAATTGTATTCTATGGCCATTGGGAATAACTATGGTGAGAGGAGGACTCAGTGCGCCAATAACTATTACCATGTCCGGCAGCGATATGAAGTAATTGCCCATTCCCTCTGTTGTTTATTGCCTAGCAATGGGATGCCGTGGGAGCTGCAGCAAGGTCCAATTAGATCTGAAGGACATAAACAAGTCGCAGAATTCTCTTTTATGGTCGTCCGATGGACGGTCACCAGACGGCCAACAAGAACACAACGGTCAAGCTTTATCAGCAGCCCATTCTGCGCAGAAACGAGCACCATGAGGGTTATCAGCAGCTCTGCTGTGCTGCGGATGCCGCCATCTTTGGGTAATCAGATGAAGGGGTTTTAAGCTTGTTAACAAGCTTATGAAGCAGTGTTTTGACCTTAAGTACTGCATTAGAACTATCAAATACCTCTTCGCTTGGTACTTACCTGCTCAAGCCCTGCGAGTGTGGCTAAATGAACACTAGACACAAATAAGATTAGCTGCCATTGTTTAGAAAGAGATAGAAAGGCAGAGTTTTTAACAGTGTTCAAAAGGACGCTGAAGTTCAATATTAATATGGAAATTCTGAGCTAAGCTGTAGATATTAAAAATAATGTGTTGATATTCAATTAGTGCAGAGAAATCATTGTTAAATAATTAATTCAGTGTAGTGTTTGCTCGCTACTACTGTTGCTTTATCTTTCAGGCTTTCCATTTTCCACATGGCACATAAACCAATTTACATTTACCACTTAAAATACATATTCATGTTTGAAACAATGAGTCCTTTGATTTGATCTCATTTCTGTATGAAATGACCACCGTTGCTGCAGACGTAGCTGTTAAGCTAACATTAGCTCCATGCATACCTTGAAGAGGTGTCCTTAGGTTGACTTTTTAATGCTTCCAGCTGACTTTTTAAAAACCAAATTCTTGTAAAATATGCACTTGATGGCTACATTGATTTGCATACCACTTCAACATGTGGAGATATCCAAACCTTGACAGACCTGATGATTGCTGCTTGTGGGGAGGGCGATGGCAAACGGTAAAGTGCAAGACAAAGATATGTAAAAATAGATTACTCTCATAAATAAAAAATAAACCCCTAATAAATAAAAAAACAACATCGACTTGATGATTTTCATTCTGATGGTCTTGGGGTCAAACTTGAAACTACCTGACTCTCTTTTCATGGCTTCTCTTTCTTCTACTATTCTGTCACTGGAAGCAGAAATGCTCTAAAAATAAACCTCCTAAAAAACAGATATTGCTATTAACAAATGAATGCGCCACTAATGAATTTCCTCCTCTGACCAGCGCTGGATGTGTCATTGTCTGAGCTTGACTGTTGTCCCGCAGCTCACGGTCTTACTAAGACTCTTGTCATCAGCCATGCATGTCACTCCCGGCCTTCTCCTGGTGCGTAGGTGCTGATGGGATGGCAGCCTCACAGGCCCAGCTGCAGCACCAGATATGCTTCTTATCTATAAATGCCCAATTATGGCAACGAAACCAACACTGTTTATATGCTAAGCCTGCTGGGGCAAAGACTTGATGAGAAATGAGAAATGTCACACTCTCTCTCTTCCTGACACACACTTGATGCTCTGACTGTATCTTAATGATACACATCGCAGTGTGCCTATATGTTGCTGTGCAGTGTGTGTAATGGCGACAGCTGCGGGGAGACCGCATCAGAGCGCGGTGAAGTGAAATGTAGTCCAATAATGACATTGAGATGAGGCCCTGGTCGGCGAAACAGTTTCAGGCAGAGATAAGAATCAATTCAGCGCAGCTTTGAGGAAACGTGATCATGAATTCAGCTGCTGACCTTACAATCAGCAGTCAGTCACAGACAATAACGCCTCTCTCGGATGAAGCGAGCGTTCCTCGTATTTCCTGGAGTCATGCAGTCATTACGTTACTAATGTTAAATGATGACTTCCGATGAAGGAGGGACACATAAGCCAGATGATGCAGATGGGTATTCATTACCTCTCTGCACTTTGACTTTTTATGTTTTTTGGAGAATTTTTGACAAATGCAAATTTGTTTGGAAATGATTACACCCAATGCTTGGGATGTAACCAAATACAGTATTCAGACATGAAAGGATAATGCCCTCTGACGTATTAGAGTTGGGGCTGTGCTATTTTTTTTTTCTCTGCTAATCTGATGAACTGTCATCAGATTGACTTTGAGACATAATTTGGGCAAGCAATCACACAAAATACTCTTTCTCCTGCTAGTTAATGCAGCGTGACGTTTGATATTTACCTACTTGGTATAGTTAGTCCATAATAATCAAAAGCAATTCTTACCAGATTTGTTACACGCTGTGGGATGAAGCTTGACTGGCGCTGCACAGTGTTATTTACACCTCTTGAGGCAATATTTAAGCCTGGCACATTTAAGCCAAACTTGGCAGTAGAAAGAAAAATTATGAACTGAATTTAGGGACCATCTCAGAAGTGCATGCAAATGTCCAAGAGAGTCAGAGGCTTTAATCTGATTTCATCTTAACTTCCTCCCTTTGCATGGCCACCTCCTTATTTGTTTTTCATTGAAGCAATATGGCACAATTAGCTGTAATTGCCACATTAGCATACCACTGTTGTATTTGATTGACTGGGGTACATGTTTTGAATCTTATTGGTGTTATTTTGTACAGTCTGTGGCACACAGAGAATTTGAAAGGCAGTAGAATGCAATCGGTCATAGAAAAAGGAGATAGTGGCAACAACTAAATCAGGGCACAGAAGAATACAGAAATTAAGTGTGAAATTAACAGATACAGATAGTAGCTTTGCTTTGCACTCCCAGTTATCACAAATGTTAGATTGAAGATTCTTTCTATTCAGTGTTACAATATACACATGCTCTTGTGATATTACCACTCGCATTGATGAGAATGCATTTTCAGTCCGGCCAGGCTGCATTTAGATGAAGACTATGGTTGAGAGTCTGTGTTACAAAGAGTCAGGGAGAGCCGTGCTGAAACTATGAATGGGGTCTTTAATGGCTCTAATTTGATGTAACTGCCTGACTACAGTTTTAAAACAATGCAAAATGAGGCTTTTATGTGAAAAACAAATTAATCTGTGATAACAAAGAGCTAAAAGGGTAAAAGGTGAACTTAATGTTCTGCCTGTGCAGTTTGTGCTGTTTATGTGCATATGCTCTGTATTTGGCGTACTTGTACTGTCATGCAAGCTCTTGCGCGGCTTAAACTTTGCAAAAAGACAACACTCCACTGTTTAGAGATAATTTAGGGGTGCAGTGCTACCATTTTCCAAATCAGAGTTGTTATCCTCCTGACATGCCTGCTGCTGTTATGAGTGGCAGTGCTAGAATTAATGCAGCTCTTCTCCCAGCTCTCAATATTTCATAGATTTGTTTTGGCCTTTGAGGGCTTTAAACCTCTCTAGAAGGAGTTATTTTCCTCTTCTTGAAGCGATCACTGAATCCCCCACCCCCTCCCCTCGCCATCAATATTTAGAACTCCACTGCATCACTTTGGACACACATAAATCCACTCTTGCTCTTAAATCATTCATTAAAAATGGGGTCATCTTTGAATCTGAGACTCTATCTTATAAAGGACAAGTCGGACACATTTTGAAGGTTGCTGTATAATTTATAGCTGTTATGGGTTTAATGTATCATGTCAGAGGGATTAGGACAAATGGATTGTGAGGAAGGAGCACAGAAACAGATGCATGCTCGGACACAATGACATTCAGATTTGGCGCCTGATGTTTCAAGGATCCACATCCAGCTGACACTGAGTGGAAGAAGCAGATGTTGGGCTGTAACTGCCTGGAAGTGAGATGATGAAAGTGCTAATGTGGCATGTGGAGTGTGAATCTCACATCGGAAAGAGTGAATGAGAAAACGCTCCACAGGAAATCTGTGGAAATCATGAAGTTGTGCAGTCAGATACTACAGGTATGACATTGGTTTTAGTTTAGAAATCAGCATTGGCGTCTTTGCGGCTGCAGTTATCTTGGTCGCAGCACTACAGTGAGAAGCGTGGGGGCTTTTAGTCATTGTCATCTTTTTTTTTTTTTTTTTACCAGAACATAACAGCCCACTTGCGGCATGCTTTTATACAAAAGTGCCTCACAGGATCATATGTACATACATTTTTAACTCGTGTAGTGGGAATAGCTCTTAATCCTCCCAGCGTTAGTGTGATGCTCTACCCACAGATTTACACAGTCCAATTCTTCCTTTCAAAAAATGTATTAAAAGCTTCTGTTTGTTAAAAAAAAAAAAAAACCTTGTTGGTGTGTAAGAGAAGCGTTCGAGTCTTGCTATTGATTAATTTATGCATATTCAATTTTTTGCATGACTTTGTGCTTTCTTCCAAACAAATTTCACGAGGAGAAAAGGCAAAATGGAGAAAGATAAAAGAGAGAAACAAAACATGAAAACTGAATCAGAACCCGGCAGAGCTATTCAAGTACCTCAAATTATCCATCCACATTATCAAAGCAGGATTTTTTTTATCAGCACATGAAGACAGACTCCTGCAGAAGATTTACAAAACTTTGCAATTAAGGCTTCCGAACAGCATCAATTCGCTACAGCGCTGTTTTAAAGTTACACATACAAACTCCCTATCGTGAGATCGCATCTGCAGGATCTTTAAATTTATGCCGACGTGCCACAGACAAACAGTGGATCAGATATTCATGCGTCTCATCTCTTAATAGAATTTCCTCCAATCACAAAGAGGAAGAGGAAGGCAGGGGGAAGCACAATAACCCGGCGACCAGAAAACAAAGCTGGCAGGCATTGTCCTGCTTCCAAGACTCATGCAGAGACGGAGAGGCCCTCCAGACTCAAGTCTCCGGCTCTGGAGGGTATCTGTGTTATTGTGTGACATGGGCCGCTATGCCAGATGGCGAGTCCGTGACGTGAACCCCACCCATTCTTGTCAAAATGCCACCACATTGGCTGGTGCGGGGCATGCTAAATCCCTCTCGCAGGAGAAGCCAGTTTGCAACCATTCAGCTCCAATTACAAATCTTCAGTAGCACCCGAGGATTTGACGCCATCCAAATATGGTGATTACTCCCTGGTTCCTGGAGGGGTGAAGCTGAGAGCTGAGCTCTTCATTGGTATGCGCTGTTTACTTACTGTCTGTGTGTCCATCTGTTGATATGGAGAACAGACGCAACTCGATTTTTCTGTGGAGGCCACACTGGAAGCTTGGCTCGCATAACAATGATCTGACATTATCCTGCAGTTTCATGGAATTTTTCAATAGTCAAACAATAGCCAAGCCAGCAGAGACAGATATGAATAAATCTGACAACATGCTTTGCTGAAAGAAACTCTTTAAACTTTAGGGACTGTATAGAGATATGTATATACACAGTATGTGTTGGGTGGAGGGTTTGTGTTAAATGTTGTTTAGATCCTTTTTTTTTTTTTTTTTTTTTCAAAAATTTACTGCAAAGAAAGACTGAATAGTTCAACAGATTTGTCAAAAACATGCCTTTTGTGCGCACCATGGGTCATAATCTTTGGTTTTACCCTATGCAGAGGACAGAGCTGCCATCCTTTTATTCATTAACAGCACTTACACTACCTATTCATTCAGTAGCTCTTAGTTCAATAGAAAGCTGCTGGAAGGCTCTGTAAACAAAACATACATTTATCATGTTCGCTAATGTGCTGCTACTTCCACTCTTGCAGCTGTAATACCGCGGAAACCTCTTATAGTGATCACGTCTGCCCGGGTCAAATTGATTACTATGAGTGCTAATTATTATAACAGGTTATTTTTTCTTTAAATTTCTTATGCAGATTACAATCTAATTGAAATTAGTATATTTGTTACATGAATATAAAGTAATGAAATGGACTCTACTGAATTTCATTGACTGTTTTTAAATACAGTACAGCTGTTTCAAACACTTTTCAAATCACTCAATGTGGCATTACGTGGCATCATCAATCCGCTCAACGAGGGAGGCTTCAACCACAGGTGCTCCCCCCCTGCACATTTGTTGTCTGTCTCCGTCACGAGCAGCCATGACTTTGCCTGAGTAACACCAAGTTTCACTGCTGCATCTCATTGGTTCGTTTGTGGCAGGTTGTCATAAGGTTGGAGGAGTTTTCATTGAGAAAAAATGGCTTTGTTTGCAGCAGAAAATTCGCATCACCATCCACAGGTAGCCAACCGGAAGTAGATGGGTTACCGAAGTATCATGAGAATGAAATAATAAAAAATAAAATAAAATATAGTTGTGCCTGAAAGATTCAAAATGAACACAGTGAATGAACTACTTTATTACTGTATTCAACAGCATTCGTATAGGAATGCTTTTTGAATCTGTTTCTATATAAGTCACTGTAACTGTGAGCATTATATAATAATGATCAATGAATATAATTTATGCTATGGAAAAGGTTGTGCTCCATTAACATATTAAATTTTAAATTAATTTGGAGTTGAGATTAGGGAGGCCAATTTTTTTCAAAGTCAAAGGAGGACCCAAACCAAATTTTAATGACCCTCGGGAGGGTATTGCTTTAAAGAAAAAAAAAAAAAAAAAATCCCACTTAAGACTCAGCCCACCTCCACATCCCAAATAATCTCCGTACAGTCCCTGAGAGGTCTGAATCAGTGAACAGGTCTGTTTCTTTCAGCCAAGATTTCATTTTTGACACGGCACCCTATTTTTCTCCTTCCCCTTTCGAAAATGTCACTGTCACAGTACCGAAGTGAAGGCCTGTTAAATCACAGTCATGAGTCATTTTAATGAGAGCAGAGGGGTATTTTAAGTCTGACACATTAAATCCGGTGCTGAATTTAGTTGTGTTAGACCAAAGGAGCCTAACATGATGGGGTTGACCAAGGACTGCAGCTCTCATTCACCACTAAGCAAATTGAAATGGAGCTTTGATGTGAATGCTGAGGCAACATGCAAGAAGGGACAACAAATGCCTCCAAAATGGTCGGAAAGAACTTCAGGATGTGACATTCCAGGTTCCTCAAAAGCGGTGTTAATTTTCTCCTTTTCCAGATTTCCATTTACCTTTTCAAATTTTTTGCAAATGACAGTTTTCAAGCAGGTCAACATATTTCTATGAACATTTATCAGGATCTTTTGTCCTTATCAGTTGCTTTTATCAGGCACACACAGTATTTACTTACCATGGACCACATCTCAACCGTGCTAAGCATCATGGGGCTACATTATTTGATAGATGCAAATTTTAACTCAATTTTTACCTCAGAAAAATTCACATCAGTGAGCTGATTGCTTTACATAACATTTCCACTTTAATTACAGCTTTGTAAAAGAGGATCTGCTGTTAAAATATAACCTGCTGAAAAACCAGCACGCTGTCAGCTCCTTTCAACATTGTAAATGACACCTTGACAGCACCATGGGACATTATGTCAGCCACACACACACGACAATAAGAAAACAGGGCAGGGTTAGGAAATGTACTTCACACATCAAGATAATGATGCACCAGCACAGAGTTGCCACTCGTGACAATACCACACTTGCTCATGCTCCTCCTGTACTTTTCGAGGTGATGATTTTAATCAAATTACCCTCGACTCAACCTCTCTGTTCTGAGCAGAAAGAGAGCTCTGCAGTTACAAGTGTGACAGAAAATGTCAGAGAACAGCAGAAAGGCCTCACCGAGCATGATTTGGGTCACCCCGCACGCTCACTGGATGGTGCATCATATCGGTGATTTATTTAGGTATGCTGTGGTACAATAATTTGTGCCTCACCATAGCCCATTATAACATGAGCCTTAATTTAATTACACTGTTCACCAACTGAAGGTGTGACCTCACCCCTCACACCAGTGAATGTGACCCATCATACATGAGAATCTTTTCCAGAGTGTCAGCTGAGTGCAGACGTCTCCTCTCTGGAGCTCTGCTCTCCTGTGCCCGCAGACACACCAGCAGCTTCTTCATCCGCTGCAGCTGCTGATTTGGCTCATCTCTTCTGCTCCATTCTCACACAGATTGTCATGACTTTTTCACATGACTTTGGTTCCTAGTGTGGAACAGATGCCACTTGAAATGTAGCCAAGCACAGTGCTCAAAAGCACTTAATTAAAAGTAAAATTGCAAATTTTTAAAAAAGTACTCCACAAAGTACAAGCACACAAAAATGACTTTGTTTCAGTGAAGTGAGAGCATGTAATATGTTACATGAACCTCTGCTTTCTGCTTAGCAGTATATATTCTCTCTAGTCTCTGTTGTAGTGTTGGCCTTTGTACCACTGTGTCTCTCAGCTTCTGCTCTGCTCCGCCTGCCTCAGTGGCGTCCGTGTCTGTGTGGGGGTCGTGCAGCTTTTTCATTGACAGACAGTGTAATGATGCCCTATGGATGAGCCCTGCTGGGTCTCAGAGCTGCCATACACCAGTCTCCTCACACTTCTCGAGAATGTCAATCAGCTGCCCCTCTGCATGGCCTCTCCTCGCACCTGCCTCTCTCTGTTCTCTCTCTGTGTGTGTCTGCCTCCACACCTGGCCATGTACATCTGTATGATTGTCTTTCTGTTGTGTCATTTTCTTGGCAGGTCTGGCGAAGCCCATGGGGCTAGTTGAGGGACCCGGAGGCCTTGGCCAAGGGGGAGCTGCTGCCACTCTGGGAGAGGACAGTCGTGATGCCGAGGGCAAATACGAAGAGTACGGCTACAACGCTCAGCTCAGTGACCGCATCTCCCTGGACAGGAGCATCCCCGATTACAGGCCTAAAAAGTATATAAACCTCCTGTTTCTGCTGGTTTTCTGTCATGTACATTCTTCTTCCATGTACAGCTCTACATCTGTTTTTCCCCCTGGCAGAGTTGTATAATGTTAGAGAGACTTGTAACTGGAAGATTTGCCAGTTTAATCCCTGCTGCATTTGGTGGGTTCTATTTTTGTGAAAGTACACAATGTACAGCAAGACTTTTTGCCAGGAAACTGGCATTTTCTTTAAGGGCAAAGTGTTTTTTTTTTGTTTTTTTTGTCCTCTTTTTTTGTTTTGGTGACTGTCCAGGACATTTACTGTGTCAAAATAGTTGAGATGCAGCACAAGGTGTGTCAGAAATGATAAGCTGCATAGTTAAAGCGTGGTGTTGAGGATTACTGGAGTTCATGTCAAAGAACTTTCTGTAAGCTCAGACCAGGTCAAAAGTGCATGGCAGACTCATATTTTTACACCTTTGTTAAGCAATGAAGTCTGAAAAGCTTCTTTTCCCACAGTTCACCAGCTCTATTTGGATTTAAGTTCTCTCCTGAGTCACATGAGAAAATCAGATATTTATTTCTAAATACAAGCAGCAGCAGTGTGAACAGTTAGTCAGTCGGCTTAGTGACGTAAGTGAGACTTATTGACTTTCTTGTGTCCTCTAGAGATGTCAGGGACAGGTTGGTGGATGGTTCTCTTAAGACCGATGCAACATGGTGCCCAAATGAGCTTTCCACGTTAAATTTAATGTATGGTGCAGTATATTTTCCTAATGTCTTCATCTTTACTCAAGACTTACTATGCAAACACTGAGCACGGCACTGACTGCCAGAGTGCTGATGAGACGAATCAAGTGTTGTATGGATCAAAAACTGCCTCTCATTGGTTTCCATACTAAAAAGAAAAATGCAAATGTCACTCTTTTAAATTTAAAGGCTTCCAGCGGGAGACTTTCCTGTACACCTGGTGGTTTATGGCATTAATTTTGCGCTGGCCGCAAAAGCCCAGTGGCATGAGGTATGTTGTAAACTTGCAGCCTGAAACGATGAGTCACATTGCAGTGCATTCAGCAAGTGTGAAGGTGTGCTAAGAACACAATTCAAACAAGCACACTTCTCTCATGTTTGGCATCCATTCTACAATGATCGGCATTAATGCTGTTATCATCAGTGTTTTCACCGGCTGATGACTGTGGAGGAATTGTTTGTGACCCCCTGGGTGATCAATAAAGCAGCCTTTCTGCTCCAGTGTCCCTGATGAAAATTGTATGTATGTGAGATATGCAAAGTTGTCAGCCTTACCTCCACTTCTCAGACATTGCTGCTCCTCTGTGCCTCCTCATGCTAAAACCTGCGAGCAGTGGGTCACGTGACTGCCAAGGACAACGGCTTAGCACGATGGCTACAGAACTTATCTGCTAGCATGTTTAATTGACATTGTGGTTTTACTACAAAGGCATTGAACCTCTTCCATATGTGAAAATGCTCCAGTCAGACTTTCTGAACAGAGTTGGTGGAAGTCTTTTTCTACAAAATTGTTATTTGCCGTGTTTAACAAGGTATGTTGGCTTGTTGTGACTGTGACCTCACGTCTGTCCCATTGTCATGAACGTGATATCTCAAGAACGCCTTGAGGGAATTTTTGGATGTCTACAGTCAAAGGTCACAGTGACAGCCATCCCATTCTTGTGAATGTGATATGTCAGGAATGCCTCAATGGAATTTCTTGGATTTTGGCACTTAGATTCTGGTGGTAAAAGGTCAGTGTCATTGTGACCTCAGCTGGAGGTTTGACTGATTGGCTGAGGCGTACAACGCAAGGCGGTAATTCTAGTCATCTTCTTCATCTGTGTTATTGCCTAAATCCACTTAATCCTTTATTCTCCCAATTCTGTCCGGGACTGTGTTTACATGCACACTAATATTCCACTATTATCCTAAAAATGACAGTATTTCACAATATCTACAGTTCTATAAAGGTCATCTAAACAGCATGTTCCAGTTATATTTTCCTGAATTAGACCTTACTCTGAATGGAGCATTTTTGGATTAAGACTTGTGGGATATGCTGATATTATTCAGGTTTTAGGAGCAGTCTTTGGATATGTATAAAGTGCACTCAGAATATACGTGTTTTTGTTTGTTTGTGACACACAGTCTCATTCTTCTTCATGGTTAGTGAACAGTAAGGCTGCAAGGCTGGGGTAGAGATGCATGCATGAAAGAAAAGCAGGTCTTTGGATGTGTACAGATATCGCAACGCACACCTTCTCAACTGTGTTGAAGCCTGTTTGTTCATTGCTGTATGCACGGCTGCATGTCCATGGGAATAATAGTGAAACATTCATTTTCAATAACCATGTACACAGCTTAGAAGGAGTATTTCCTTTTCCAGAATAAGGGCAAAAATTTTATGCATGTAAACGTAATCATTGCAGCACAGTCACTTTGGCCACTGGGCATCTTGGGGCCTCGGCCATGAGGAGTCATACAAAAGAAAATGACTTTAGACACAGCTAATCCCAGCATGAAAGGACGCAGACAAGATAATGGTCATAGTTGAAGAGATATGTTATAATGTTGCAATAAAAGAATGTTGAATTACATTATTTCTTATGAAAGAGACCCAGTGGACACCCAGCAAGCCGCCTTAATGGCCCTTTTGAAATAAATTTTATATTTAGAAAGTGAACTACAGCGGTGATACAGTGAGTGGTGCAGGAGATGGATTAGGGAGGGGGGTAATCAGGGCTGCCAGTGGCGTTTATATCACACAGTGTCAAAGAACAATGGCGACAGGCACAGACACTGAGAGGAAATCTGACGGCCGAGAGAGGTTTCTGAGGGCTTTAGTGGGGATAACAATTCATTTCATCCACGCTGCTTTGTTCGGAGCTCTTTTTCACGCCCAGAAAAATTAGACAAGAGTGGAACGGGGAGGAGGAGGGCAAGCAAAAAGGGGCTTGCTAATTAATAAAGTCAGCTGAGAGTGCCTCTGGATGGGAAGGTTTAAGGAAATTCTTTTCTTTCATCAAGGAGTTTGACAAAAAAATTGGGATGAAAGGCAAAGGGGAAGTGAGTGTTGGATGTGTGTTGAATTGGTTGTTTCTGGGTTTAAATGGTGCTGACTTTCTTATGTGTGTTTGCAAATGGCTTTGGTGGCAGGTTCACGGGTTGTGACTGGATTCTGCAGCTCTTTGTACCCTCTTTTGTTACACAGTAAGATTTCTACTTATTCTTGATCTGTGTCTCTTTGTATGTTCCATCATGTGTCAGTTTCTGACATACACAATATTTTTTGTGCCTATATAAATAAGCACATAGTCTCCGAGCACAAAGGAAACATGCCATGTCAAACAAGATAAAACTTCGGTCCATGACAGCTTTTCAATAGGTACACTGTATGACACAGACTTACACATTTGTTGTGAAGCTCAGTGGAAATCAATACAGTGCAAGGTGCAAACATACTTTTCTTTGCTAGGTCAGTTTACACCACTGAAGCAGCATTTTAAAAAACAAGAAACACCCAAGTACTGCGAAAAGAAAGAGTTGTTCACAGAAAGTCACTACCGCGCTGCATTGCCTTTATTGTTGTGGCACAACAATAAGGGGTTTTAAGGGTGCTGTCACACCCAACCTGTTTGGCTCACTTTAAAATAACTGTGGTGTGTTTACCTGAGAGGTTTGGTTCATTAAGGCTGGTGTGAAAGCTGTCAGTCGAACTCTGGTGTGGACTAAACAATTCAGAACTTTTGTGGTGTGAAATCAAAATGGACCAACCACAGAATTTTGCGACAGTAGCAATCGAAGCTAAACGGCTCTTGAATCCATCTGCTGGCCGCGAACTGTCAAGGAAGGGATCTCATAAGCAACTGGTGAAAGCAACGCGTTTCACTCTGTAAACGTGGTAACATGCATGCGTGTCAGCACGTGAGTGTGGTGATGTGTTCCTCGTTAAGGTGAGTGAAAAATAACATTGCATGACATGACATAGCAACTGTCCCCTCGTGATACGAGAGTAAAAGATGCCTCTCTTTCACCCCGGTCACTGTTACTCATAAAATGAGTCAGAGTTGAAGTCCAGTAACGCTCATCGTCAGTTGTGTCTTGAGCTCTTTGTGACATCAGAGAACATAAATCTACATTTGAGGTTCAGTAAAGTGCTGCATGGCTTGCTTTCAGTCCCCACGTGGGTCCAGGTAGCGCTGCTAATGATACATGATGACTGAAGCAAAAACAGTCCAATGAATGAGTGGCCTGTCAGCTCGTATAACTTCATGTTTACAGCTCTGGGGTCATTTGTATAAGTGTATGTTTCCCTTGGTCTTGACCAAATGAACTGAACTAGAGGTGTGAAAGTGCCTTCGGTCTACCTACTGTAGTCTGCTGCAGCTCTCTGCCTGGTACAGTATGAAAGATGGTGACATATTTCTGATTTCTAATTCTGATTCTGTGATTATGTCCTGCTGGCAAAAGGTGACTGCAGCACTGCAGAAGTTAGGTCAAATGCAGGAAGCAGGCACATACTGTCTAATGGGCTTTTAATTGAACAGGAGTCATTGAGCCGAGGACTTTGATGACTGCAGGGAAGCGAAGTCCATCGCCATGACTGCAAGATCCGCACATTCTCAAGTCTCTCTCTTTTTGTTCCCCAATTCATGATAATTACAGCCGCAATTGCCTCTCCCACAAGAACCTGTAATCCCCTTTCACCGCCTGTATTTCTCTCTTGTGCCCTTCACTTCTGCAAGTGACATTCTTAACTGAGATAGCACGGGACTTAAGCAGGCTCTGTATTGTGGTGCCTGCCATTCACTGTCCTTGGGAGGCTTAGGTACGATAACAGCTCATTGGGCCGTGGAGAGAAAAACAATACAGATAGGCAAGCTGATAAGATTACTGATGCCCACAAAAGACAGCAACAGATCTTAAATGTAACTTGTGTCACTCATAAATAGAAAAATGCAATTCAAGGCATGAAACCTGCCTTTTGCCCTCCATTTCTCCTCCTCCAGGAGGATTCTTATTCAATTACACCTAATCGCACCTCCATCTCTATTGTCACTTTGCCAGAGATTTGATTTATATTTTGTCAAAATAGTTGTCAAATCCAAAACTATATTGAAGCACAGCAGATGCTCTGCTTTCCCAAGGACCCTTCGTCTAGTGTTTGTTTGCCTGTGGGAGGGTGATAACCAGTAAGGGAGGCTGAAGGAACAGGCTTACCTCATCTCCTCAGCGTCTGATTCTGCGGAATGGGATCGTAAGGTCTCCGTGGTGCAGGAGCTCCTGCTGCAAATTGTTGCTCTTTCCAGTGCTAGAGTTTATCTCCTGTATGGGGGGGCGGGAGAAATGACAAGGCAAACGATTATCTTTCTGAGAGGACTGCTTGCGGATTGGAAAGTTGCTTTGGTGTTTCCTGCGCTGCACGGGTTACGGAAGGTTAATGTGAAATTTCACAGCAAATAAGAGCGGCCAGCGGGGAAAAAGTCAGAGGGAGCGGGCGGCTGCAGGCTGGTGGAGGAGGAGAGGGGGGTGGGGGTGGTGGGGGGGTGATAGGAATGCATCTTAATCTGGTGCTCTGTTTCTGTCAAAGCTTGTTCCGGGTCAAATTATGAGCGCTGTCCAGTGAGCTCAGCCCCATTACAAACAGATGAGTCGATCGCTCATCCTGTTACGGCTTTACTAGGCTTCCCCGCTACTGCAGACAGGTACAAATTTAAGGCTGAGCGATTCCATAAATTGGATCTGGTAACTAGGGCAATGGAACTACAATATCACTTTACGATGTCGACACTGAAATCCAGTCTCACACCACATCTCAACTAGGAGCGATGAGGCCGCCTTGCCCCCTCTGACATTTTTAAGATATTATACTCTGGTAATATTCATTAAACGCAGCCTCTCCACCAGTCGTATAACTGAACAGGAGTGAAATATACATTGCTTTGTTTTGCACAGTTGCCATGCTGTGGCTGTGTCTCTGCAAAGGAGTGCCGTGGAGCAAAAAGTCCCCCCTCAAACTCACTGCCAGATTTGTCATTGTATTTATAGACCTGGCAAGGCTGATTGAGAGAGGCAATAGGGAAGGCTGTGAGAGGGAACAAAGGAGTTGCTGAGGGAGAGAATAAATGCACGAGGAAGGACTGAAATGATGCAGTGGAGGGGTTATCAATCAAAACACTTGTGCATTTACTCTTACGAATAGAGCGCCAGAGCAGGGCTTAAAGTATAGATAGACGTACGCAGTGTGCTCCATCATAAACACTCTCTGTGGTTTAGTTTTCCTTTTATTACCTCTGCTGTCAAATACATGTGGGCTGCGGTAATGGAGGTGATTGATAACAGTGCATGAAATTAAGCTCTCCCAGTCCAGAACATCAAGCACTCGCTGACTTTGCCAATGAGACTATAGGCAGCAGATTGTCAATCCTATACCTGAATCAAGGCCAAAATTTAGATAAGGTGTCATGTAAGTAATTAAAGTAATGGAGATGTTTGAGTACTCGGGTAGTTATTATGTTTCAGCCACTTTAAAATCTAATGTTGTGTCAATATATATTAACTGATGAATGTGAAAAAGACAAAAGTTTGAAGACACTAAAGAGGGCTGGCTATTAGAGTTAAACTGTTGATTGCTTTTATTAACAAATCACGATTTGAAGGAGTATAATTTTGAAATGGCAAAAGACACGGAGCTTTAGAGCTTCATTCAGCTTGTTGTTCAACTCTCACTGCTCTCTTACTGTAAGATTTTGGCAGCATTGAAAATGTTCTTAAACTACAACAGAAACAGCAGGCTAGCAAAGTTAGCAACTAGCTGGGGAACATAGTGGAGCGGTTAGCTGCTACATTGGCAGATATTTTTCTCAGCAGTTGGTGGCGACCAAAACGGAGGAGCTAAAGGGATTGAGAGTGAATACAGCACTTAAAGTCGTCAGGTGGCAATAATCATGACTCCAAATACATGCTAATGTTGCTCCATATCTGCTAGATTTCTAAATAGCCAACTGTTTGCTAATTAAAAAGAATTATAGGCTGCTGTCTTGTTAATACTATAACGTCTATGCCAGTGTCTGTTCTGTACCCTTGGCCAATGACAGTTTTGTGGAAAAAGAAGCTCTGAATATCTGTCTGAAACTGAACAAAAAAGCTAGTGTCCAAAACCTCTTGGTGCCCTTATTTCTTTACTGTCTTCTACCTGTCCAGTCTCTTTTCTGCTATGTTTGAAGAGAGAGTCCAGTCAAAGGACACATTCTATTTGCATTTAAAGTTCAGACGTTTAACTGACAGTTTTAAGTCGTGCCACAGTATGCATTAGTGGAATAGGTTTAAATTGTTGTACAATTAAAATTAAAAGCAGCCAGCTCAAATTGCATGGGATTCATTTACAATGGAAGTGAACCTTCCCCGGATATGGTGTCTTGATGGGCAAAATAATGCCCAAAACAAAAGCAGAAATAATCATTTTAGAAATCTCATTTTTTTTTTTTTTTTTTTTTGCTGTGATATGCCAGCCATTTACTATATGACTTCACAAGTAAATAAGATGCCATCTGTTGTGTCATTCTACGTAATTGCTAGTTCCTGTCTTGCCAGTTCTCATTGTTGAAAGGTGAGAAGCTGCTCATACATGCTCGCCACACATACACACACACACATGCCTGTACACACGCACGCGCACGCACGCACGCACACACGCGCACGCACGCACGCATGCACACACACACACACACACACACTCGCACAAACCACTGGCTGTGAAGTATGAAGAGGGTTCCATTGGGTGGAGAGAGGAGGATGTAACTTTAGCACCATGCTGGGATCCATCTGCTGTGTGGTCGTCCCCCTGCAGCCTGACCCCACGGATGCTGCTGACTCAAGCTGACATCCCAGTTCACCGGGGTATCAGGGCGCTGAGCACCAGTAGAGTTCAGATGGCTCACAGCAAGGGTGGAAGAGCAGCGAATGTGCGGTCTTTGAACAAAACTGAGGTCGCATTGCCACACCAGAATTTTGACTTTGACAACAACGCTACCAAGTTTTATATCTACGAGTATGATTACACCATGAACAGGGGAAACATCAGCAGTGTCATGGCCACTGTTACATTTAGGTTAAAGCTGGGTTCGATTTTACGTAGAAATCTTACAGTATAACATCAGATTGTACATTCCGTTCTCATCACTTCCTGCCTGCAGTGATTGCATGCAGCACCACAAATTCATGTGCACATTTAGGACAGGTTTGATGTGTCTTACTAGTGGAAATTATGATGATGTACTTGTCTGTGGCAGGCCTAATTTGTGATAGTTCCTTTTTGAATAACATCCTTGCCAGATGCAGATTTTCAAGACTAAATTTCATCCTCACTCGTTGCCTCCATCGCATTTAATAATCTGTGATAGCATGTGAGACTGATGCACTCTGACAAATCAATATATTGTCTCATTAATACTTCCAGCACGAATGGTTTTTCACCTGGCAAACGCAATATGTCACCTCAATGTCTTAAACACGGCTCGGCCTTGATGTTTAGAAAAAGATTTCAAGAGCTTAACGGGATTTAGTGAAGCTAATCGAAATGCATAGATTTGTTTACCCTACAGCTGATTTATGTCAATTTGATATTTTAATATGAAACAATATTACAAGGGTTTCATTACACCCCAAAACTCTTGTTAATAATTCAACCACAACAATTACAATAGCCACCTCATTATCCCCACATAATGAGTCAGCACTGCTGAATAAGATATGTGAAAACATGGAGAAACAAAGGCAGAAGCGAGTGAAATGCGTTTGTCAGCTGTTGCGTTCAGAGCCTAATTGGAACAGCGTGGAAAGATTCACAAAATGTTGCCTGTGTTGTGTGTGTGTGTGTGTGTGTGTGTGCGTGTGTGTGTTCACAGTTGCCATAGGGATCAGCAAAATGCCTCCGTCCAGTCAACACTGTTATTTCTGACTTAAAAGCCACACTGTGTTTCTGAGAAAATACTGTATTTTACTGGAAATAACAGGAAGGTTTGACAGACTTGAGACTGCCAGCAGAGGAGACTAACAGCACTGTTGAGTGTGTTAGGGACATTCAAGACAGACCCAGTGAATGCACCGTATGTTCATTTGCATGGTGTAAAGTGCATGTTATTAACTGGGTCCATGTAAGTGGCAACATGCGGTACGATCCCAATGACAGGCGGACAAAGGAGGTTACCATGGAGTCCAGGTACGTGTTCAAGACAAGGAGGCAGAGAGATGGGTGGTGAAAGAGCTCACTGATAATAGATGGAGGCTGAATACAAGGAGGAGGACAATGACTACGTTTAAAAGTCTTCTTCAACCCAGATTTGCATATCATTCTGGTTTTGATCACAGTGGGGCTCATGTTTATGTGGACCATGAAGGAACCTTGTCCTTCATCTCCCAGTGATTGTAACATTAGCTGACAGTCTGGGTCAGTACAGGCATGCGTTTGACTTTTCCATATCCAGACACACTCTGTCATTTCTGCACTGAACGAGTTCCCACAGCAGTTGAGGGTAAACCCGGTCTGGGTTTTGGCAGCCTGGAGCGGCATTCACCACTCTGACAGGATCTGGCTTCTCCATCTGACCATTAGTAGTAAGAATAAGAGTCATTTTTTTTAAGATAATATTGATTATCTATTTTTTTGTTTTAAGCCTCAAGGGAAGGCAATGCTGACCTCCTTCAGGATGAATTCTAAACTCTAGCGCCATCATCAGGTCAAATTTTTAATCTGTTTGATTCTTTGGTTTCTAACTAAATACCTTCAAAACTAATTCCCATAAGCTGTACTTTGCGATTTGTGCTAGTTAGCAAGTGCTAGTATGCTAACATGCTTCGGTAAATATGGTAAACATGCTAGCATGCTGACAGCACTAAATAGCCTCCAGCCTCACAGAGCTGCTAACATGGCTAGCTGATGACACGGGTGTGCACATAGCAGACAGAAATCAGAAACCTGGACATGGTGTTTGTGATGACCCCTGCAGTGCCATGTTGTTTTTGCTGTGGTTCACCTGCCTCTCTGCTCACGCTGCAGGTGGCTTGTTAGTGTAACACCTGAGGGCCCTGGGTGTTCCCAGGGTATCTGAGTCTGGCTGTAGTGCAGCTCTGGGTGACCACATGCCTTTAACTCTCTGCTCTCCCTCCCCCCCACCGGCATTGGTTTGGTTATGTTTTCCTACCCATGTGCTTAGTTTGGCACTTTATAACACCCACACACACATCCATCACTCATGCACATTTACACCACTGACTATGCAGATATCCACACCCCACATGCAAACAGTCTTCGGTTGGCATTTGGATTTACTTAATTTATCCAAACACATAACCGGGATCCTCCAAAAATCTGCTCAGAAGTAGAATACTAGAGTAAAAACAGTGAATAATGAGGGGAACAGCAGGATAGTCATAAACATTCATAAGACACATGAAGCTCAGATTTTACCTGTGATATGATGTTTGATGAGTCCACATGCTGCGTACCAATAAGAAACTCTGGCTCCTAAAAATTATGTATGCTACTCATTTGCTTGGCCAAGTACATCTTGGTATTGACAGTAATTTCTACATGGACGAAGCTCACTGGAAAAAATGTATTTTGTGTTTGTTTGGGGTTTCAAATCATGACATTCTCCTTCTGTGCAATGAAAAGTATAGCGGGTGATACAAAATGTGACCTGGATATGAACCTGTCAAAAGGAGAAAAAGAAAGAAAAAACCCTACATACATTCCTCTTCTGACCCTGGAGGAATGTACTTTTTGCTCAGCACACGGTTTCAGTATGGCAGCTATACTGCAGCAGTAGTCACAGTACAGTACAGAACATGCAGGTCTGGGAGCTGCAGCTTCACCATCAAATGAATGTGGGCCTTCAAATGATGTCTTAGAAGAGTGCTATTTTTGCCTTGTTGGTTTGGTGCATTGAGGAAAAGTTATCCAGGATAAATCCCTTTGTTTTTTGGAGAGAAATGTACGGCTGCATGCACCATGGGAATACAATGGGAATGTGACACTGAACGTTTCATTCAGCTTTTAAGCGGAAAAAGCATCTCAAACTCCAGCCAGTAGAAGGAAAACTATGAAACTGATTCATGTACATCCTTCTGAGAGACCATTCCAGGTGAACATTTGGACTTTTCAAACAGCTGGAACCAATCACATGAATTCTATCTGCATCCCATTTACTGCAGGTGTGTCAGTTCCAGGGCTGTGCCGCTGCACTTGTTCACAGGCTTTCCTAAATGGAATGGAGGCATCATTAATGTTATTAGTTACACCTGGGAGTTGACGAAATGAGAAATGTTTACACTTTTGCTGTCAAAATCACTCACTCACAAAGGACTTTGAGATGATATCAGAGGACCATGAGGGGGTGACTAGTCAATTTGAAAATGTTTCTTTATTGAAAAATTTTCCTGAAGCTCCAGTGTGTACCAGCAGACTTGTCATCTTAATATCACTTGTCTTTTACACATCTATTCAAGGAATTTGTGTCATGCTTACACACTGCAGATTTAGATTTTTTTCATTTCATTCACTTTTTGTTGTAACTGTTGACAGTTTCACATTTCCTCACGCAAACATTGCTGTTTTCTGTTTATTCTGCTACATGCAGTATATTGCTGGAATCAGTGTAAAATAACCTTTTTCCATGGGAGGCCTTTTGATTTTTATGAAATAGTTCTTGCTGCGAGTTAGATAATATTATCAAATATGAAGAGCTAACATGTTAGCAGAGATGAGTTTTTTTTACCTTTGCACAGAGCCACACTGTTTCCCCCTGTTTTCAGTCTTTATGTGTCTCCTGGCTGTGGCTTTATACTTAACATGCAGATACGAGAGTGCTGTAAATCTTCTCATCTTACTCTCAGCAGGAAGGTGAATGAGCATATACAGCACATCTTTTCTGTCATGTCAGTTAACTGCTCTAATGAAGCACAAAAAAGAGAACGCAATACATGTCTCATTGTCTCATTGAATGATGCACAAAAACAGCAAAGTCCAGGTAGTTTTTAGCACTTGCTGATAAGCCTGAATTTGTCTTAACAGGTGTAAGCAACTGACGTACCCAGAGGACCTTCCTCAGATCTCTGTGGTCTTCATCTTTGTGAACGAGGCGCTGTCAGTGATCCTGCGCTCCGTCCACAGTGTGGTCAACCACACACCAGCACACTTGCTCAAGGAGATCATCCTGGTGGACGACAACAGTGACAGCGGTAAGACCTTCACACCTTAATTAACAGGATGAAACATATAAAAAGCATATTTTTACGACTTCAACTAGCTCTTAACCCCTGGTCTTTAATTGTATATGTCATGCTGGATATGAATTGATGGCAGTCACTGTAAGCTTGAATCTTTCTGATCATTTCCTTTTTGCATTATGTTTAATTGCATGCATCCTCACAGACTTTAAATCACAAAACCTGTAGATCCTGCAGTTTATCAATGTCTAATGCTGTAGGTTTGCTTATTCAGTTCAGACAGTCCCCCAATTTATCATGTTTTCCCTTCCCTGGTGGAGACTGAGGCGTCATACACTGATGAGTTCGTGGGATGTTCCTGGACTCCTGCCAAAGTAGTCCGTCTTCTCATGCTATAGCTTCTGTGCATATTTTGGTATGTGAACGTGTTGATGTGTGTGTGTGTGTGTGTGTGTGTGTGTGTGTGTGTGTGTGTGTGTGTGTGAGACACAGTTTTCTGAGTTTTCTGTGATTGTGTTTGTGACTAATGGTTGAAGGGATAGGGAACCCCCAAGGGTGGATTCTTGAACACCAGGTTTTAAAATAGCTTTAAAAAAGGGGGAAAGAGAAGGGATGAGATTCGTCTCGTACATTTCTAAAGTGCTGCATACTACTGTCTCCATGGCGATGGGGCAAATGCTTCAGTTGCCTCCACACCATGACGCCCACAGCAGCTGACGAGGCTTGACTCCACATCCCAAAAGCTTTCCCGTTTGGAGAAGGAGGGACAATGAACTAGATTCCAGACGACATTTGGCCCTCCTTCACTTGGCACAGAGAAACAGGCCTGCCTCCCTCAGGCTGGCAGAGGAAGAGGGTGCATGAATAACATACTGAAAGAAGGCCGAGCAAGAGTCACCACTGGCACATCTCCGCTCCCCGCTGAGGCTCTAACTGCCCACCATTAAACAGGAAGCTGTTAAAAGCCAGAGACCAGACAAAAATAGAAGCCGACCCGTCCTCTCATTATGTCATTATTTCAGTGTGCCCCACACATTTTGACACCCACAAAGGTTTTCCTGAAATACAGTTCTGAAGGACCAACCCTATTTTCACAATAAAGACATTATCTGACAGTATTATATTTTACTTCTCCTCCTTCCCATAATATGTTATTTTTTCAAGAGAAACAGCATTTATCATAACAAACACTGTCACAGAAATCAGTAATCTAAATTATTTCAGTACTTGGTGCATCTGAATACAAAGCAGCTGCGATTCCAGAGAAGAGGTCCAGGCCAGCCCTCACATTAAAGAGGTTAAGATTAGCCTGCCTATTTTCCTATTGAATACATTTCTAATCAGAATAGACTGTTGCAGAGGAGATTCATCCAGCAATTAAATGTCTTCTTCCTAAAGTCGTCCCCACTACCCTCTCACTAGCACCCTTAGTGGCCTGACTATATAAATGCAAACAAATGGAAATTATTGAATGAAATCACAGTCTTGTCCCTTTCTTTTTTCTCCATGTTGCTATTCTACTCACATCCTCCTTGTGTTGTGATGTTGAAGGACATGGCTGGAAGTAGCAATGCAAAAAGTTCAAAAATCTGTAACAGAAACGCTCGCAGAGGATTGAGCCTGAACAGGATCATCACCAGCAATCGCTGAACCCCCATCTCATCCTCGACCTGATATATGCCAGAGGAGCTGGCACAAGAGCTCAGCTTGATCCCACTGATGTCTTAAGATGGAAAAACTGTGTTCAGTCTGCAAGATAGATTCTTCGGTCAGTGTTGAAGTTTCCCTCAGCACTCGGTGATCTTTTTCTATTTCTCTAAAATCTGGGGGTCGTATACCTATTTCACTATGCCTGTTTGGACAAACCTCCATTAGGCCTCCATAAGCCTCCATTATTAGTGAGCATGAGGTCAATTGAGTGGAGCTACAGATGGTCTCATCTCATCCAACGGGCTACATGACAAATGTCTCAGGTCATGAACAAATGCTTGTCTGATCTTATAGGCAAACTCTATAAAACCCTGACTGTGTCAAACTTAAAACAGAATGTGATAATTTGCAAATTCTTTTTGATCCTTTTCTGATATTCTGATACTAGTTTGTTTGCAAATGATTGCACTCTGTTTTATATTTTACACAGTGTCCCAACTTGTTTTGAATAAGGGATGATTTTTGAATAAAGAACTAATGTACTTGGGGTCCTTCTGGCTTTCCATCAGCTCTTTTATTTCCCTGTGTACTCACACCTACACAGTGATTAGACATTATGTTTGTTAGCAATTAACTTTTATCATAAAAACATTAATAGTTTGAATGTCACTAAACTCAGCTATTCTCAACTTGCTTCATTCTGCATTCTACACATTGAGCCTGTTAACATCACCCTAACCCTAACCCAGACACAGAATAAATCACTTTCATAGATGCTGAGTAACACCTTTTAACAGCCTGTCTGCAGGTTGTTGCAGTGTTAGTTGGTCTCCCTGTCTAATTAAATACATTTAAATTTGTGCCCATGCCAAACATTGTTGGAAAGCTGAGATTCTTGTGATTTGATTTATACACACCATTTCAAGATACAATCACAATAGCAGACACAATCAGCAACAACAACAAACAAACAACCATTGATAAAATTGAGGCAACTCACCAATGAAGTCTCATAGTAATCCAATGATCAATGGCACTTGTTAAAACTAACTGGCTACATTGGCAAAGGTCCAGACGATCCAATGCATGTGACATGTAGGTCTCAAGATGGCTGTTGCACTCTGACCTTTTGATTGACACCTCACTTGACCAATTAGTATCTTCCATTCCATCGCAACAGCCGACAATAGCCAACAAGAGTCTCTGCTGAGAGGAAGGACCTCGTTCGCGTCTTTCATGTAAAGATCCAGTCAGGTTCAACTGATTGTGCAGATGATTCGTGCTTTATACAACCAATGAAATACTGAAAACAAGGATACGCTACTTCATTGGGTAATTTACAGCCAAATTAAGAAATTCAGTGCAAGGGCTTTTACACAGGGTTTGAAATGATAGATATAGTAAATGGCCCCAGTATAAAGATATGTCGTCTAAATATAAATACGGATACACAAAATATAAATATAACGGCCTCAATATA
Organism: Chaetodon auriga; assembly: GCF_051107435.1. Taxonomy (NCBI): domain Eukaryota; kingdom Metazoa; phylum Chordata; class Actinopteri; order Chaetodontiformes; family Chaetodontidae; genus Chaetodon; species Chaetodon auriga. Next base: position 7,778,145 of record NC_135078.1, read on the forward strand.
GATTGTCTGAATAAATGGACCTTTTTTTTTTGAAGAACACCTGCTATACCTTTAGATTTGAAAAAATATACATTTTCTGTGGTTTTGCTGAACTTGGACTAGGATAAGGGTTCGTGCTGTGGTCCCATTGTGTTTTCAGGTAATAAGGCCTACAGATAATCATCTGCAGGTATCTATTTGCAATAAAATATTCAGGCAAAAATAACTTTCTACTTCAATGTGTTCAAACATCTATTTCCCAATGCCAGCAGCATTTCGAGGGATTTTATACTGCTGGGGATAAAAGTTCAGAGTGTTACATTTCAAAAGAGACCAAAACCATCCATGTAATCCACAAATGGTTCAAGAACAGCTTTCAGTTTACTTCGGGTATGCCTTGGACGGGCGTTTTTGGCTCATTTTAATAGGATGAAGTTTTGAATGATTATGATTGCACATCCCTTACTTATTTTTACCATTTTAAATGCATTTTATTTTCTAACCTCCATCTCCTCTTACTGCTGCTTCCTTGGTGTTTTGTTGCTCTTTTTTTTTTTACCTGGGTTTTCTATTGTTGATGACTGGTCAGGTATTAGAGACATGCAGGTCCAACAATCGATAACCAGCTCTGGTTCTTCTTTCTCCTTTTCTGGGATGCAGCTCCACTTTTTCATTTGGAACTCTTCTTTTCTCTGGGCTGACCTTGTTCTGTTTCTGTAGCTTAACTGGCCTATTATCTGGCCTTCTCTTTTTAGGACATCAACATTCTTTTTTCTGTCTCCCTTGTCACTGCTATAATCAATAATCTTCTATTATCATAATCTTCTATCGTCATGTGAAAGGTGTTTCTAATAGCGATGAACCAGTAGAGAATTATCATCTGACTGTAGTTTCTCTCAGCTCCTCAGTGCATTTACCATCTTTATATTCATTGTTTTGGTTTTGGCCCACTACTTAATTGTTTTGGTTCACTCTCGCCGCTCTCATCAGTGTCATTACCAGCAGTAGCAGGTGTTTGTTTTGAGCAAAAATGCTCTAAATACCCATTGTACGCTACTGGCCCAGCACCAGACAGCAAAGTTAACTGACCATTTAGCAGATAAAGGGCCAGATATTTCCCTCAGGATTTAGTGGGGAGGGAAACACAGCTAAAAAAAAAGGGTCCATATTAGACTTACATTTGCCTGAAACATGACTCCAAAAGAATGCCAACCTTGTTCCATGTCTGCTGGATCTGTAAATAAGCATCTCTTTGCTAAGACGTTCACCATATGAACTTCATGTGGTGATAGTCAGTGCTATTGCACTGCCTTCCAGATGGCTCAAACAAAATCAATGTGAAATCAACAGAATGAGACAAGCTCAACTGAACAATTAATAAATAGACTGTGCAAGAAAATGAAATTTACTTGAAAGTGTTTATGTAGACTGAGTAATCACCTCCATCAACAAATGAAACAACTGTCTTATATTCTCATATTTAAATCACGATTGGCATCTCATTCCCACTAATTAGGCCCTGGAGATTAACCCAGTTTACCACAATAACACTTTAGGGATGGAAACTCATCAGAACTGTTAGAATAAAGTTTTCTCCTCCCAGAAGAAGTGACAGATTGAAACTGATACATGCTGTGTGTTCAACAGCAGCAAACAAAAACAGAAAGCTGACCTCCTACAGCGTCTGCCTCTGTCACTTCTTTAGTGACCTTCGCTGTAAAGCATCACAAACTCGGCTAGGTGTTGACTTTTTCAGTGTCCACTCGCCTTGTTCATGTTTAATATGAGGTCAGATTCAGGTCACTTTCTGTGAACCAACACATCTGCCAGCAGCTCTTACTGTATGTTTACCATCAGTGACGATAATTTGTGAAGATGTGTGAGCTGTTTCTTGGGAGCTGCTCTGCTGTGACATTAGACAATTAACATGCAGGCAAGACTGCTTGACCTTTTCTAGATGGCTCTGTCTGTCCCCTCTCATTTAAACAAGGCTCAGTGAGGCGAGTGGAGGTACAGCCACACTCATTCCTGGCATAATAAATCACACGCAGGAAGCATGTTTGCCTTGTCGCTGCGACACGTTTCCTTTGCTGGGACAGCCGGTGACATTTATTGGTGGCTGAGAGGTTTATTCACAGCGCTGGTTCCAGCGGTCTGAACTAAACTCACATTCCCATTGATGAGCTTTGGGGGTGTGTGTGTGTGTGTGTGTGTGTGTGTGTGTGTCAGGCAGGATGGCTCCAATTCATTGTTGTTCGCCATGTTAGCAGCAAGGATAGGCTTAATGAGCCCTAGAGGATTGAATCCCAGCAAATATCACCACCAAATTGATAACTTAATGATTCATATAATGAAAACAGGATATAAACTGAAGACCAGTTGAGTACAGCTTGTATTATTAATTTCAAGGCGAGCTGAATTACTGTAAACACTGCGAGCATTAAATCTAGCTAAAGCTTCTGAGTGGAGGATTTGCTCATTAACATACTGCAGGATCTTTGCTTGACACGTTGTCACACTCGCCAGAAATAATTTTGAAATAGATCCTGTTTGTATTACACAATGATCTTCCTTTGTTCTTCATCTGGTCCAATTTATCTCAGTTTCATTTGTCTTCTCTGACTTTATGTTCCATTAAAAACCAGTTGCCTCTAAATGAGCAGCCGAATTCATGAGCAGGAGTTTGTCACTCTTGTCGAGACACTCAACCACACATCACTCTGTCAAACCTCACATACAGCATTCAATCAGGAAGCAATGCACAGTGTGTTTTCATCTATAGAGCACATAATACACTTACCCAGCATTAGAGTTTATATATTAAAAGCAATGAAGAGGGGTGATGAAGAGCAGAGGAAAAGAATTGAACTCAGCTTAGTGAGTGTATCCCTGATAGTTGTTCTCATAATTTATCTGTCAGTGATTCAGAGAAAATCAGGCATAATGTTGCCTGAATAGAATTTAGATCAAAGTGGATGCAACGATGTTAAGAGTAGGTTAAGTGTGGAGGAGTCCAAAAGTACGAACTCATTTACAACAGTGCTGTTTCCAATAAGTGCGTGAGACGTGGATAACCTCCATATTGCCAGCGCACAGACTAGTTCCACAGAGCACAAGTCTACTGCCAAAATGTTTCCCACTATGCATGTGGATGTTATTCCTGAGAAGCTGTTCTTCTGGGACAAGGAGTGTCATTTTTTTTGTAAATCTTTAATGAACATCACATTACTTGTTGTGAGCCAGTTTACCCATTAGGTAACCCTGCTAGTCTGCTTGTGATCGATGACAGCGATCAATTGCAGACCTGTTTCTGTATCAGTGTCTGAGACAAGTCCATAAATCCACCGCTGGAAGAATGTGGCTTGTGGAGTAGAAGTAAATCTCTCTTCTCTGAAGGTGATCATTTTACTCTACTGGACCGTTGTAAATACACAACAAAACACAACTGATGGGAGCTGAGGCTGATCTTACAGGATAGGAAACAGAAAATCCTGGGGGCTATTTTCAAGGTTTTAGGTATCCTACTAGTTATTGAGCATATAGGAGGCAGAAAGTCGGAGGATATAACTCTAGCTTTGCTGCATGAAAGTGGATTCTCAGGCTTTACCACAGTTTAAGTAATCAAATGCATGTTCAAAACCTCTCCACCATCTATCTTTAACACAGCGGCTTCCATAATCCCCCATGTCGCCAAAGGAATTTATGGTGCTCCTCGTGCAGTCTACTATGCATTCATTTTAAATTCATAGTATGATGGATAGTTATTTATCCTGTTCAGTGTTGCACTGCCAGTCCTTTAAAATGTATTCCCTGCTCCATAACTCTCCTCCCATGGATGCAGTCCAATGTTTTATTTTCTAGGATCAGAGGGAGGCCCATAACTTTTCTCCTTCCCAGCAAAGCCTTGTAATTATTACACTCTAATAGCTTTTATCATATTGTTGCTGCGGGTAGGCCGATGATGAAGGAGACCTGTTGCGCGGGTTCAAAACCTTTAATAGTGCATGCAGAACCAAACTGCAAAGGTTTTTGGACCATCCAAGAGGCACAATGCAGCTTTATCAGCGACTGATCCAAATGGGAATGTGTTGTAAAGTTGAACCTCATCATTTATAAATGACTTCTTTACGTGACATTAGTACTGAGTGTTTGTACCCACCACTCTGAGATGCTTTATACCAAAGGATATAGATGAAAGAGGAGAGGTCTAACTTTGATGAGTGCAGCTCTGGTGTCTTTTCTGATTTAGTTTTGCTTTTCTTTTGATTTGTAACTTTTTGTGAGTGGAAGAGGTCACCCAACACTGAAGGTTCCTTGGATAAAAGTAAACCTATGTCATCTTTTGTGAGGACGAAATGCTCTAACATCATAACTTCATAATAGACAGCAGTGGAAGAAGTACTCAGATCCTTTGCTCAAGGAAACTCAAAGTACCTATATATCAATGCAAAAATACTCTATTCCAAGTAAAAGTCCTGCATACAGCAGAGTTTTCAACACAGTGACCTTAGAGTACAAAAAGTCATAGTAATGTGTCAATGTCCCCATTGACCCCTTACATTCTTGATACTGGTATATCAGTGCACATGTGGTATTTTGCTGCTACTGTAAAAACACTGAAGAAAAAGTTGTTGATATCTAATTTTGACTTTTTTCTCTGAAATAATGGATCATTTAACATCTTTGGGACAGTCATTACCATGAAACCATATAAGACTTTAGTGGGAAAATCATTCTTTGGTGGAACTGCTAACAAGTTGTGAACTTGACACTGCTTTCTTGTGATGAACAACAAACTAAATAATTCAGCAACCAGTCTTTAACAATGCATTGTATTTCGTAAGATTAGCATGTTTTATTATGGAAATCCTAATCTGTAAATAGTAACTGCAGCTTGCCTGAAGTATGATGGAGTGGAAGTTTAAAGTAGCGTAACTGGAAAGACTCAAGTACAAGTATGGCTGTATCAAATGTATAGTACTTTTGCTGATGTACTGCTCATGTTAAACACAAGAGCACAACACATCCACAGACACAAAGACAGACACCAAGCTCTCATGACTCAGTCGTTGCTTTAATTTGGTGTCAAATGCTAACGGCCATTTGCTTCAAGGGTCACTGCTTCCAAATTCACAGTTTCTCCCTGCAGCTGTCTCCTCAGTCACACAGACAGGGGATTAGACTGCATTTTTTTTTTTTTTTTTTTTTTTTTACTTTCGCTGGCTGATTTATGTTGCGAGCCAAAGTCAGGAGCTAGGTGTGGAGCCGGAGTGCCACAAGCGTCCTTATTAATCTCTCCCTCTGAAAGTGGAACGCTCAGCAGTAACCCAGAGGAGAAGCTCAAACAGCCATCTATCCTGCCACGAAACACAGACAGCAATTTGTGCAACCGGCTGTTTACCCGGCAAACTTTGTTTTCGGTGATGACAGCCAGCGTCACGTGTGAGAGCAGAGCAGCAGATATGTTATAATGCGGCTGGAATGAAGACATCAGCGGAGGAATGTAGAGAGTCATCCTGCAGCAACCCGTAGTAACCTTGAAGATGGTCTCAGTTAAACTAATCAAATGAACGCTGCTTCTCTTAATTTAACGAGTTTTGATATTTTAAATTAAAAAAAACATCTAAGCTGTAAGAGATCAAAACCATTTTCTGCAAAAATAAATGAGTCCTTGGTAGATCTTTTACCTGTCTCATGAGTTTCAGCTCCTTTTTATAAAGCAGTAATGGGTTGCGAAACAAAAGTTCCCACATTATTTTGTATTCTCACTTATTTGGAGCTGCCAATATTTATCAGTGTGAGGCACTAATGCATTACTTAGAATGTGGTACCGTAATGTGACATTATTTCCTGTAGGAAATACTGTAAGGAGATACAATTTGAAATTCAGTAATTAGACCTACATTCCAGTTCTTAACCCCAGTAATGCTCCGTTTCATCAACATTTTAGTGGGGTTGGCTGTTTTGCCGTATTTACCCCAAAAACGCTGAGCTCCACAGCACATGTCCAATGGGATCGTGGCATTGATGGGAGCTGGACATGATGACACCTGCAGTTTTACTTTGTGCTGTCTCTGAATCCGAGAGTTCTGTCACTCTATGACAAAATGTACGAGGGAGCGTAAGGATACCAGGTTAGGGCTTATGCTAACATTAGGGTTTATGCTAAGACAGCTGTTAATGGTCAAAAAATATTTCCAAAGCATAGACTGGCTGCTTGTCCAAAAAAAGACTCTTTGGCAGGTTAGGTAAAAACTGTTCAACTTTAGTATTGGGTTATCTTGGAAAGACATTATCATTTGCTCCAGCTGCCTGCTTAATGTTCCTTCACTGTCATTTGGATGTCAATGAAAAGAATATTCTCTCTAATCTGCCCTCTTTCAGTGGAGCTGAAATTCAACTTGGACCAGTACGTGAACAAACGCTACCCGGGCCTGGTAAAGATTGTGAGGAACAGCAAGCGGGAGGGCCTGATCAGAGCCAGAATACACGGCTGGAACGCGGCCACGGCTCCTGTCGTCGGCTTCTTTGATGCCCACGTCGAGTTCAACACTGGCTGGTAAGAAAAGGTCATGTTTAACACGACAAGGTCTAAGCTGTTTCTCTGTCCTTTCTCACCTTTGCCTTTGCGGTTTGCTTTTTATGTTTTCAGTACAGAAGGATGTCATGTAAGATCATTATCATTGAGATATGCAGTTTAGGCTGCCCGAAGCATTTTGATATGGTGCCAGACCATTTTCTGACTGAGACAGCGCTTTTCAGCAGAATGACCCTTATTATTAGTAAGGGTTTACCATTAATTAGCTTTTCTCTCTTGCGTCTCCTTTTAAATTGTGAGTAATGGGCTTTTTTTAAAGCTGAATAAGAAGACACCCCACTTTAAATGACACTGCCTGTCCAAGAAATACACGCTTATGACAAGAGAGAGCCAAACCCTGTGAAAGGCGAAAGTGAGTATAATTAAAGAGGGAGCTCAAATGTTGAACATTTCAACATTATTTTACCTGCAGGCTCTGGGCTTATTTTGCGATATGAAATTACTTCTGGGGGTCTCAGCCCAATGTCTGCATGCTGCTTAAGTTTACCAGCAAACAAGTCACTCAAATGAATGTAATTGGCACATAATTTGAGTCTGTCGTGCTGTCAGTGTTTGAAGATGAAGTGTAGCTCTTGTTCCCTATGAAGCTGCCTTGGAGGCAGGAGGGGAACGAGGGAGCATGGACGAAGCTGAGGAGGACTGGAGGAGGATAGCGGAGAGAAATGTTTCAGTTCTGAATTGTTTACAGCATCCTGGAAGCAGTTCGGCTTCTCTGCCTAACAAGATATTAGGGATGCAAACAAATGTTCAGACTTTTTTCGGATATGAACAGATAATGAGGTTTGAACTTATACGGAAAGCATAAACACCCACACTTTTATTTCTACTGACTGCAATATGATGTGTCACAGATGTCGCGCTGCTTCCTCTTAGAGAAGCCTGGTCTCCTTACCAGGTCACTAAATACCAATGCTTGTCCCTAACCCTAACCCTCCCTGCCAGAAAACCTTTCTAACCTGTGTTTAACATTGTGAAACAGACAGAGTTTGGGTAGGTTTAGGCTCCAGGACTCCTTTGTTAGGTACCCTGTCTTCTGGGTGAAGGCTCTGTGTGTGACTCACCGCTCTACCCCGACCTCCACCCCTCTCAGGATTTTTTTTGTTCTTTATTCTAATTTATTCTATTCTCACCTTGCTCTGAGTGTCTAATATTGTCATGTAAGGTTCTCGTCCGTCTGTATGAGACACAGAGGGGCGTGACAAATCATTGGTAGTTGATTAGCTGGGATAATGAACGGGCTGCTGAGTCATAACTCAGTCAGGTTTAATCACACACAAATCATAAACTCACTGCTGCAATACAGTGGTGACAGAACGGCAATCCACATAACTTCAGATCTTGACTCATAGCCATCAGCTTTTTCTGCAGTATCCAAGTAATCCAAGCTGGTTGTTGCCTGTACAGTGGGAACAGGAGCTGCTAGTCGCCAAAGCAGGAAGATTTTCCACGATGCGGATTTACCAAAAACATAAATAAACTGTAGGCTAAAAACATGGTGGTGTAGATAGTTTTAAGAGTATCTCATCCTCAATAACTTTTAATCAGTTTGTACAAGATCTGTTGTGCAGTGCAGGGTACAGCTTGACTGAAGTTACACAGCTGTGATCTGATATTGAAGCCTGGTTCTTTGTGTGACTTGACAGTAGACAGAAGCAGAGGAGCAGAAGTTAGGGACCGTCCAAAATGTGCATGCAAGGTTTCTCAGATTTTTTTCTTTTTACAGTTAAAAATACTCGAACATGACTTTTTGCAATGTGTATGGAGTTATAACCGATGTCAGTAGATACACACATATTCACATTTGTGAAATTGTACAAGAATCTCATGCACACTATTATCTGCACAGCCTCCAGTGTTATGGCCCAATACACTTACAACTTGTATTTTTCTGCTGTTAAAAAGCTTCCATTTCCACTATTTATGTCCACCTTTTTTTGAATACTTCCATGCTCATGCAACATGAAAACCGCACTGACGTGCCAGACATAAGCAAGTTTTATGTTTACTGCATTAACTGGAACAGCACATAAGAGGGTCACTGTCCCTCTCTTGGTTTATTGAGATAACATGAAAGCACTAGGTCAGGGTGACCATGACCCTGCTTATAGAGTTAATAAAGCATACACATGCTGTCTACCAGCCATTTACTGTACCACAAAACACACTGACCTTCTAACCCTTGCATAGAGGTGATGTAATGTACCTCGATCGTTGCCTCACAGCACACTGTTTTGGAGCATGAATGGGAACCTCGGGCCCGGAGGCTGTGCAAGATGAGCCGCTCAGCCAGCAAGCAGCACTCAGGGAGAAAGTTGCATCATTGCCTAAGAGCATTACGGATGATAATTGACACCCTAGTGGTTCCCTCATCTGTTTGCCCATCTGTTCTTGTTCAAAAATAGACGTGTCTTTCATGCCCCCACGTAACCGTTCACCTCTGTATAGGTTTCCTTCCTCGTCAGTTCTCCTGCTCACACCCTCCTCCCCCCGGCTCTACATACTGAGGCTGTGTCGGCAAATATCCTTTGAGTTAGTTCACCTGCTGCCATCGTGTGAATTTCATACACTTCTCTCTTCTGTTTCCCGCCCCACACATGCACCCTCACCCACATACCTACCTCCATCTTCCTTTGATAACAGGCTTTTTTTTTTGTTATGCTGCTTCAGATTTGCTTTTGCATGAGTTTTTATTTACAGGAGTCAATGAAAAGTAGAGCAGAATCCCTGTGATTTTTCCACAAGCAGATGCTGGGTAAAGAGATATAGCAATGGAGGAGATGACAGGAATCTTCCACAAGCTTGTTCATGTTGCTTACATATCTTTTGTGTATGTGTGTGTGTTTGTCTGTGTGTGTGTGTGTGTGTGTGTGTATTTATTACCTACTGTGTGTCTGCAAACCCTCTGCGCTGCTCTTTTATTCAGATAGATTTACTTTGTGGTATCTACACTATCTATTTATTACAACAGAAGAAGCCCCCTATTTATCATCATATGATTATTCACCATTGCACATACAGTGATAAGTGAGATGGATGGTTCCTCTGGATGTTGTGGTGAATCTCCCTCAGTGACCTTGTATAGACGCTGCCCATGCATACCGAGCCAGAGACAACTCTGCCAGCTCTCAGCTGCAGTGTTGTGATTCATTGGCATGGTGTTTCCCCCGGGGGTGCTGTACATTTGCAGCTGAGATGTATAGCTGGTTTGCATTACTGTTAAAGCAAACATAATTGTATCATACTGTACAGTGGGCTCGACAGCTGTTTCCCGTTCCCTCACACCATGTAGGTTTATGAGGAGTTAAGAAGCGAGAGGTTTCCAGCACAGGAGTGATGGAATCTGATTTCCAAGGCTTTGCTCTGCTTTAATATCAGGATATGAAATTGTTGCCTATCATTAATGTAGTATTGCATCAGCTAAATGTTCACAATCCATCTCCTCGAACTCTTTATATCCATCCTTCCCTGAGACAAAAGTTGTCCATTTTGATCCAGACAGGACCAGTTTCCCTCTGCATGCTCTGTAAATAAACAGGATTAATGGCAGGAAATGGGAGCGTGCTGTAATTAGGACCTACTCTATGCCACAGTTGAACCATGCAGCTGCAGAGGGGAGGCGCAGGGAAATTGATATTTATTTGGTTTTTGAAACCCCTGCACAGTTGCAATCTCAGGTTATTAACGATTAATGATTAGAAGTGTAGCAGCCGCTCCCTGCTGAGTATGTGCTGGAGATAAGATTGTCATTGCGGGGTGGATGTAATGAAATACATGCTTAAGAAAGCAATGCTTTGATGAAATTTGAATGCTCTGCTGCTATGTGACCTGGTGAGTTTTTCTAAGAATAAGACAAAGCGGTGGAATCTATTAAAGCAACAAACAAATAAAACTAACCTCGCTTCCTGTAATTATGAAATATGTAGTATTTGTCACATCCATATTTGATATCAGTTCCTTTGTTAATATCACGGAGCTCTATCTGCTTATAATGCTGTGCAGGTGCATTGGTATTACATTAAATTCGAATTTCAGATATTTTGAAGGCTGAGGAAATATTTTTTCAGCAAAAGTAAATCATTCCTTGCTCACCTTGTCTGGCTGTGGCTCAGAGTTTCTATCTGTCTGGAGACAACAAAGAAGGCTGCAGCCATACTGAGTGCTTCACAGAGCACAGGCCAGAAGATTTATGCCACCTTTACATTTGTATCATATCAACCCCGTCCTGAGCAAATGCATTTAGAAGTAGTGTGGAATCTCACATTGCATCGTAAGAAACTTTTCCAGTCGACTATCTACTTCCAAAAGCCCTGATGCCATAATGAATTGAAATTCTGCGTGGATACCTTTACTTTCTTTAGATTCTGCATTTTTCATAGGAGGCTGGGCCATATTAATATGTGCTCTACATGGACATTTCTGAGCAGCTCTGTTAAAAACAGCCAGGCAGGAGGAGGGCCTCATACTTACAGAGATTTAATGCGCTTAAAAATGGCTGGAGGCACTGCAGGCTTAAATTCTTCTCAAAGACACGTCACATATGCACACGCATCAGACGCTGCAAACATAAATGAACACTATCACAGTTCATTTTAACACTTTAACACCTCAGTGTTAATTTTCCTCTTTTTGAGGTGTTTCCACAGTAATTACTGACACTGGTTCAAATTGAACACTCTTCAGCGTTATTAAGCGTTAGCTGTCCTCAGCACCTGGATGCATTTAGAAATTAACTCTCTCACAGTGTCAGCCTTAACTATACAGGCGCAGTTAACACTGACAGGTATGAATATGGTTCCATGCAAATGTCTCATTCAACACACACACAGAGAACGCCCATATTTAACCCCCAGTTAATCATGTTGTAATAGGAGCTATAAAGGAAATCATCCAAAGTATTAACAATACCGAAAATTAATGAATAAAGAGCTTGATTTTAAAAAAGGTTGTGCTCTTAATACAGTGAACTGTTAATTACATACATACTTATATATCATTATATAATATGACAAATCTGTATGAATATGCACATCTACACTCACCTTCATGTACCTGTATACATTCATTTCATCAATTGCCTCCATGATTTCACATTATGTAGCTCAGCCATTTAGCCCATCTTATTTTTTTAAGTGATGCTCTCCATGCATATGTTTAAAAGGTTAGTGACATTTTTCACCATAAAAAATCCCATTAACGATGTGTTGAATTCATATCTTCAACTCCAACATCTTTCGGCATTTTTCCTCGAAATTCACCTATGCATTAGAGTAAATGTGGAGATAGTTAACTTTCAGATAGCATGATTAATGCAGGCAATACAGTGTAGAAACAGCAACATGAAAAAGGGGGTGAAAACAGGTCTTCTGCTGTAGAGACATGGATATAGCACAGTTATTTCTGTATGGTCAGACAGAGTTAAAGGTGCGACGTGTAAGATGTGGCCAGAAGTTAAGTTTAGTTTTTCTGTTTGTTTGAAGTGACCTTTGACAGGTGGCACCTCTTACACATTATTTAAGAGAGCCTTGGTTTTTCTTGCTAATGCGTTCAAATGATCTACTGACAAAGATGCCAAACCAACCAAATATCAGGCTTTAATGAAAAAAAAGTCAGAAATTTTAAAGACTTGGTTGCTGTAGGCTCTTTGCAGCAGCTGGCAAAAAGGGCCAACCTTTTAGCTAACCTTAAGAGAGATACAGTCAGTATTGGCTTTAAATCACACCAAGCATGGTAAGTTATGTTAAAATATAATGCTGTGAACACACCTTTTCACTTTACTTATTTAGTTTAACTATTAGCAGTGGTGGGGTCCCAGCCAGGTTAGCAGTTAGTTAAGAATCAACATGTTAGCACAGAGTTCATTTCAAGAAAGCATGGCTTGTGCATGCTCTCAAATAAATTATTTGGGTCATCCATGAAAGCTGCAATACACCAAAATTGCATTTTTTTCTGCACGGGTAGCTCACATGTTCTGCTGCGTTAGACCCAATGCACACAAGGACGTCTTATTTTAGGCAGTGAGGGTCCTGCTGCTCTTGGGGTATAATTCAGAGCACAGTTAGATTCCATTATCTGATAATTCCCTGCTTCACAATCATTAACAGTTTGATGTCCATTTATCTGGATATTTTGAATAAAACACAGCGTTTCGAAGGGGAGAGCTGCAGGGGTTTTTACGTCACCACTGGACAAAGGAAGGACAGATAGTGAAACATTCTCTGAGGTTGCGTCGAGCAGATATAAATTGAGATTGTACAGTGATATTTATCCTGGCTTGTTACACACCATACTGTTTGTTTAATTCCAGAAGATGTGTGCGCAGCCTGATGTTAAGCTCCACAAAGGTACCGGCTATTATCAAAGACAAACAGTCAGCCATGAAGAGAGCTCTGCAGCAAGAAATGGCATGGTGGAGCGAACGGCAATGAAGGTTGTCAACATGTATTCACAATATTGGATGAGTCATCCCTGGAAGAGGGAAAAATCTATTGTAATATGGAACGGAGTATGATTCAGGCTGATGTGGATGAATAACCCTCTCGGTGATATGCAGATGAAATGGCAGATACAGGAAGAGGAATGACACAGGCTCGTCTGTCAAAACCAGATGTGTCGTCATTTCCAGAGCGTCTCTTATCTTATCAGCCTCATGGATCCCGGAGGTACAGGGGCTGCTGGCTGGCTCAGAGGTGTTTTGGGGTTCTCAAGGGCACAGAGAGATGAATGGGAGATGCTGTGATGGCAGAGAGCTCCTCTCAAGGTTATGGACAAACTAACCACCTCAGAAACGCTGCCATATTAAAAAAAAGTCTTAAGGTCTAAAGTCTTTATTGCAGCATGTACGCACATGCTGTACACAATATGTTGGCCTTCAGTCAGCAAGGTTTGCTCATACTGTCTTTTTCAAACAATGGGATGACTCAGAGAGCTTAATAACTGTGTGAAACATCAAAAGGTTTCAAAAAGAATTCACAATATTGCAAACTGCAGCAGTGAACACGCAGAAAAGATGATTCAGGCCATTTATCTTCAGAAAGTTACTTTTGAAGTTAAAGTGCCTAATCTATTTGATGGTTTTCCATCAAAGAGAGTATCTGGCAGACATCAACACATCTGTACATCTTTTATTTCCATATAGACGAATCAGCCTGCGGATTTATGTGTGTGCTCTCTAGCGACACTGACGTGACTGCGGAAGTTGAAATGAATGCATTTTCACTGACAGCGTGAAAGTATGGAAGTTCGGCTTGAGTGCGGAAGCTATTCAGTCTCAAAACATTAGTGTGAAATGTGTTATGACACAGGCTTTGGGGGGAAAAAGAATGAAACCATGGATGTATTAAGAGAGCTGGATGCGGCGCCGCCACTCAGCCTCGCTGCCAATTTGTTCCAGTGGCCACTGGCAGTGGCCCAAAAAGCAATTCCCCATAAACCACCATTATAAAAAAGACATCTGTAAAACTGTTGAAAGAACACCTCCAACTTGCAAACAAGGTCAGTTATTATGCTTTTGTATTAAGAATTTTTTACCCGTGAAGGTTTTATATTTGTAAACATTTCCCTGAGCCTAGAAAAGCCAATTTAAAGTTTGTACTACTACTAAGTCTCACTAGTGTGCATGTGTGCGCATGCATGTGGGCCACACAATGCAGAAACACACCAGGAAGTGCAAAAACATATCTGATGCTTCAATTTGTGGATGATTCAAGTGAATAGGTGCCTTTCACCAGTCCAGTGTGCATTTCCTAACATGGCTGCATTGCATTTACAACCATAGGCATCACGGCTAACTCATGATTAGAACTCATTTTTCAGTCTATGGCTTTTTGCAGTGTAAATATATTTGAATAAATCTGAAACACAAAAGACTGGTGGAAAAAATGGAATTTCTGCCAGGAAACATGTCCAGTAGGTAACCAGGCCAGCAAACAGCTGCACGCTGCAGGCAGCTTTCCGGTCTTTAGTGGTCCCTGCAGGATTGTGTTTTCTTTTTGTTGCTGTTGTTGTTGCTGCTGTTCAGAATGCAAACATGGGAACATAATGGAGATTGATTGAACTGAAACTGATTTGATGAAGCGGAGATTTGTTGGCTTATTGTTGACAGAGCCGTCAGTGTGGTTTTGGCGATTTCCAGGTGAAGACAAGGTGATTGTGGCCACTTTATTAGGCACATCTGTACAATCTAACGCAGTGTTTCTCAATTTCGGTCCTCGGGGACCCCTGCCCTGCATGTTTTAGACGTTTCCTGCTCCAACACACCTGATTCAAATGAGTGGCTCGTCATCAAGCTCTGCAGTGGCTTGAAAACATGCAGGGCAGGGGTCCCCAAGGAAAAGAATTGAAAAACACAGATCTAAAGCAATCCAATACAACTGTTCTGCCATAAAGTCTCCTTTTATGATGCCTACAATGTTCAGGTTTTTTTGAGCTGAGGTCATAGTTGGTGGTGTTGTACTGGACATTCAGAGGTTTTCATAACTTTTGGCCCACTCATCTTTCTAAGTAGACAAACAAATTAGAAACACCTCAAAATATTATGTTGTCCAGCTTTATGTATGACCTCATTAATACGTGTATAATTGAATTTACACATTTCTGATAATGTCAGCCAAAACTGAACATCAGAGCGCTCATGAAGTAGAATTTATGGCAGAGCTGTAGTATCGATTGCATTAGACATACATGTGTACCTAATAAAGTCCTGACTGAGTGTATTGTTTAACACATGATAGCAAAAGCTAGTGTAAAAGTGGAAGTCTTACATACAACACAGTGTTACTGCATTAATATGGCTGTGGAGAAAAGACAGGGAGAGCCCGTCTGCCAGCCTGTCAAAATACCGGCTGTGGTCCTTTTACCATCCTCTCTTGTGTTATTAAATGATGGCTTTTTCTAAGTACTGCTTCATCTTTTACTGACATCACCCCATATAGTTCATTTTGGATCTATTCCCTCTGTACTCTCTGTCCCCTACCTTCATGTGATAAGTAGTAATTTTGCTATTGGAAGATAAATGGGTTTCACTATTTGAAAAGGCGTAGATGTGGTGAGAGAGGAGCAGGATCTGGGCGAAGATAGAGAGAAAGGGAGTCAGTGGATGGGGCCATAGAGAGGAAGTTGGAGAGTGGGAGTATTTGTGAGATACGTATTTATCATCTTATAATTGCATCCTCTTTTTTTTTTTTTTTTAAATTTAGTAGCATATCATGTAAAGAGCTGAGCGTATGGAGAGTTGCTTTGAAGATGGTGGTGGAGATGATATCTCAGCATGAGAAGATTATACAAATACAAAGTAGCCAGTGCCAGCAGCACACAGCATCCTGCACCATATGGATCTCAAGCCCATATTGCCCCTGGCCAAGGCTTTAAGTAGCAGAGGAAGCTTAATGTATGTGGAAGTGATAAAAAACATTCTAGTGACCAAGACACAGACATAAAAATAGTATTTAGAGGAGAAATCCTCCCAAATGACACTAAAGCTCCTGCTGTAGCTACGTGCTGCCTCTTAAGGCCCATTAACAAAACTGCCAGGGGCAGCTTTTACTGTCAAGAATAGAGAGAACTTTAAAGCTAAGAGAAAAGGTGGGTTGATACTGTGATACTTTTATAATATCACATCTCATGACTGATTGAAGGCTTTGGTTCGTGTTGGTGTATTCATCATGAATGAATACAGCTAAGCTAATGGCCTCTGAGCTCTAGCTCCGTGCTTAAGGTACCGACACGAGAGCGGTGTCAAAGTCAGCGTATTTGCCAACATGTTGAACTGTTCCTTCAAAAGAAATCAGTGTTCAGTCTTGATTATAGGTGATGTAAATCTGTGAGAAATGAACTGTTGGATTGTGGCATGTAAGGTTTGATGCAAAGTCTAATTCTACCCACTGGCTAAAGCGCTGTGTATTGTAATTAGCTCTGCTTTCATCAACATGTGCAAATATGTTTTGTACATTTATTTTGTCCTTGTTCCTTCACAGACTGTCAGCAGCTGCCACTTTCAGGACTGATTGTGACTTCTTATGGGTCTTGACTACCCCTCCCACAGGCTTAGTATCTGGTCCTAAAATGCTCCATGAACCAGGACTTTATTAAACTTTATTAAAGTATTCATGTTCAGACTGACAAGCCCATCATTTTGAGGTGTTTCTCCCAAATTGCCCTGTTCAGAGCGACTGTAGCCTGAAGATGTTTCATGTCCATTTGATGTGTGCCAAAAGAACGTGTGCCAGCCAAAGCTGCCTCTGGCCAAAAGCCATGAGATGAAGAGCATGTCGTGCAAGGCAAGGCCTTTTTCAGAAGCTAACCTGTAACCCTCCCCATAGAGAAAAAGAGAAAGACAGCAGACAGTTTTCCCAGGAGCAGACTAAGCCTCTCTTTTCACCTAATGTGTTTTGAGTTATCAGGTTTTACTTCTTATCAGGTTTCTCACCGCGATAAGTGTCACATTTTGACATTCCGTTTTCATGAGCGGGAGATTTACAATAAGATATGGCATTATGGTATTTGTTGTTCTGCGGAAAATTCATTTCGCGAGACCTTCACATTGTGAACAGAAGAGGATCCCAGCAGTCGTTCTGACTGTTGAGCAAATGCTGATTCGACAGTCTGCATCATCACTGAAAAACCACGTAAAGCGCCAGAGTGAAAGTTGAGTCGACATCTGCAGTCATCCATAGCTGCTCCCGGCATCATTTTGTGGAATCAGGGACTACAGTATATACTGCTCTGTTCAGTATGCATAAAAATATATATACATGGGTTGATTTCCTACACATACTTTCTGTGAAACGACGTTCACAGCTTTCACTTTACATTTGCATTCAGTTACAATATCTGCTCATTCTTGACCAGATTTATCCCTTCACATTGTTGCAATATTAATACTTCAAACCTCTACAGGTCTACACACTACTTTAGTATATGCCCTGTGACACACCGTTCTCCTCTCGCTCTTTTTTCACCTTTTGCATCTGTGCAATGAAGCTTCTACACACTTGATTGGAAAAGTCAACTCTTAACTTCTGTCTCGTTTCTTATCCAAAGGGCTGAACCTATTCTGACCCGGATGAAGGAGGACCACACCCGCATCATCCTTCCTGCCATAGACAACATCAAGTACAACACGTTTGAGGTGCAGCAGTACGCCAATGCCGCCCATGGCTACAACTGGGGGCTGTGGTGCATGTACATCATCCCGCCGCAGGAATGGCTGGACAGGGGCGATGAGACGGCCCCTATCAGGTGAGGGCCTCAGCTGGTGAACGGCGTCCATTATAGATGAGGATGTTTGATGAAATATGTATAGATATGACTTATTTATGTGTGGAACCATGGAACTAAGCTGCTTTGTAGTCTATGCTGCCCAAAAACACAAATAAAGCCACCCTGTAGAAACCTGTCTAATTACCATAATGAATATCTTCATTTTGATGCAGGATCACGAGGCCACAGCGATGCAGTGTCATTAGTGTAATTGTGTGTTGAATATGAGCAGGGCATTCCATGAGACCACTGCTGATTGGAGGACAGCGCCGGCTTGTATCATGTGTCTGTATAATCCAAGAACTGATTGTGTGTGTCCAAGGTCAAATCATATTAGATTTTAACCAACTGAGAAAGAGCACAGGAGTATTGTGTTACATGGAAATGGTCTTATATTCCAATCAACATGTGTTTGACCTGGCTGTGCTGCAGTAACACTAACTACAGAGTTCACGTAGTTCAACTGGATGCTTTATCTGTGGACGTGAGCTTACTGTGAAAGCATTTCACTTCACCTCTTCCAGCTCTCCTGTGACTGAGACCAGCACATTTACAGTAAGTCAGATAAGACACTGGAAATGTGTGTGTAAGTGACAGATGTCACTTAATCACAGGATGACAAATTTGGTCCTAAAAACTGAAGACTGTTTTGTCTGTTGTGTTATTTTCATAATTTGTACGGCTTTTTTTCCCCATTGCTCTTAAGCTACCATCAGTGAAACTCAACATCTCCTGCAAATGTTTCATATTAAAAGTCTAACAGAAAGCCAGAAAGCACAAAGCAAGATTATGTTTTTTTGAGCCACTAGAAGGCTTTTAATTTGAAATATCTGTGTGGAAAATATTGTTTCCTGTCATTTAACAGCAGTTGGGGAAAAAAAAGTGATTGTAACTAAAACTGATAGGAAATAATTCTTAAAACAAAACAGTCTCTCTGGTGAGTATGGCACGTTGTAATTTATACTGTGTAAATGAACGTTATATTGACATTAGACAACAGGAAATGCTTCCAGGTTACCGTACGTCTGCATAGTGGTGACCTGAATCTGATCATCACTGGATATTTACCTGCCAAAGCTAAAAGAGTCCAATTTCTCATTTGTCCAGTCCACGCTTTGTAATCAGCGTGAACACTAAAAGACTATTAGGAGTCACATTGTGGATGTGTGATACAATATCAGACCCTGAGGCGTGCAGCCCACCAGCATCTTCTTTTTGAGAGCTCAAATCAGAATTGTTCAGCGCTGCCATAACAATGGGGAAATCTGACATCATTCAACAGAGAAGATTTCCATGATTTCGTTGCCGCAGCAGATGGCTGAGCCTGCGTGAACATGACGGCACAAGAACAGAGAGACAGCAGTAACTGGAATGAGTTCAAAACCAGCGAGAGAAGTGTAGCTGCAAAAACGGATGGAAGCTCTTAAATTGAAAGTCATTGATATTTTTTGATATCTGTGGCCAGGTTTGAATATGAATATGTATGAATATGATGAATATGTAGAAGAAAAACAGATAAAGATAGGTACATTGTAAATGTGGTCATGCCTATTAAAATGTCCTTTACGTACACATTGTAGCTGCCTCCCAGGTGCAGGCTGAACGCTCCTTGCTGCCTCACAAATGGCAGTGTAAAGATTTATGAACTATCATGACTGGATTGTCTTATTCTGTGGGTATTTGAAAACTCTTGAGGGACACATTGAACAGTTCATTTGCTGTTTTACATGAAAGAACAGTAACTATAGCTGCTGGTGCAGGAGCCAAGCGTGCGTGGTCAAGCCAGAGCCAGTATGAAGTAGCTCAGCTATTGTTTTTCATCTTTTCCATATTCATGGCGCTGCTGGATTGCAAGTGTTGCTGTGGGCTTGGTGCATTGCCACTGCAATATTAGTGCCATAAAATCTGGAATTCAGAACTCAAGTTAAAGCATACAGGCATATGAAAGGTGTCATAACAGAAAGAAAAGAAATGATATGGATGGAGAGTGATAAAGATATTACAGCACGTTATATGTCCTCCTCTGCAGAGAGGTGATTCAATGGCAGCATTGTGCGTTTTGTTCGAGGCACTTCAGTGAGAAAGCAATAGCTGAGATGTGTTATCTACACATTCAGTAGTTAGTCATTCATTTGGGGCTCTGTCTCTGGCCACCTGGTTATTTTAAACCCACTATTCATTCTGTTTAAGCTCTGCTTTTGGTCGCTACCAACTCCTGAGTGACTGAAAGTGACATTTTGAGAGTGATGAGAGTGAACCACAACAGTAAACAATTGAGCTGAAGCTCACATAAAGCTGTGTGAAGCTGAGGGCGGCTACAGATTCGGCAGACAATTCTCTGTAGGTTCATCACTTGAACCGACCCCTTTGACATTATCATATTGTTCTCAGATTATCATTTGATCCATTGTTCTAAAAATATAGATTACTGCTGCTTTAAAGGAAACGCTATCACAGGAACCACAAAAGACACTGAAAAATGAAGTGGTTAAATGTTAAAAGGGATGATTTTTTTTTAGAGGTCTGAGACAAGATCAAGGATAAGCATAGAGAGCTCCAACAGACATGACAAAAATAAAAGTAGAAGCAATCACATAAGTAAAGTAGCATAAACTTCTCTAGTCTTGTCTGGAGCCAAAGGCCTGATCAATTTTTGTATCTAGAGTAGACATGGAAAGGATTTAAGGAGCCTGCCTGAGGACGAGAGCTGCACACTCCACAGTATTTCATCGACCTTGTCATGATTTAAAGTTGATCAGTAACTCTGTCAGTTGATTCTGAACCCATCGGCAAATTGAACCGTTGCTGGAATCAAAAAATGGTAATTTTTTTTTCTTGTATCACTTAAAGCCTCGACTGCTGCATTTTAATCAAGCTGCAAACATGAAACACCTTTCTGCTTACTGCTAGAATGTCTTGTAATATTCCAAACTACTATCAACTAAAACATTCATTCATACTGTCGGACTTTGACCAAGGGCAACAGAAACTGAATTCCAAACTAGAGATTCATTACCTTGCTCAGTCCAGCATAGGCAAAGCAATAACGCTTTCATTTCATACACTCAAACAAACAATGTGATAAGAGTTTGGGCCTAAATATTGGACGTCTTATCAAAGCTCCATAACAATCATGTGTTATTGAGCATCAAATACCAGACTTGAGATAGGAGAAAGATAGGAGAACAGCCTCAGACACCGCAGAGCTGGTTCGTGTTCTCTATTGACACTTTGCTGGAAATGGACAGATCGCCTCAAGGCCCAGCTGAAGCATGTCGGCTGTGCGGATTTCTATTGGAAATCATTCTCCCACTTGTTTCCTCAAGGTTTCTGCTCATCAACAACAGAAGCTCTGCGGCCATTCAGGGCTCAGTCTCAAAGCCTTTTCTGGCTGTTTGAACACATTGGACAATAAAGCAAGTAAAAGGGGCACAAGAATGCACAAAACAGCCACATTCAGCCATGAGTATGGAGGATTGAACCATTTTAGAGGCTTGACAAAAAGAGGTTTATTTTGGCAGCTACAGCGATTATTGAAAGAACAGAACGGGAAGGGAGGGGAAATGGCCACCAAGTGCTTTTGATGGTTGGGCAGAAACCTGAAATGTTCAGCCAATATCACATGGAGACTCTTGATTCCTAGATCGGACTTGTTACACTGAAAACCTGCGTAATTCCTTGAGATTGCCTGCTGTGGTCTGAAGGACACAGTTGAAATCACTTTTAGGCAAAGAAAATAAGAGCATTAGACTGCTGAAGGGATGAATCATGCTTAAAATGAAAAAGACCTACGGGGTGTGAACGTATTTGAGCACAGTGCATGAGCATGACGAATTAGGAGGGGGAGAGGGAGACGAATAAGAGTATAAATTAAGAAACATGTAACATATAAACACCACTGCACTTTAAACAGGTGTAACAATAAGTGATACACAAAAGAATAAACTTTTTTGGAATTGAGGTTATATTACTTGGTTACTAGGTTGTAAAACTACTTATAAAATTAACAAAAATTCCACTAATATGTCTACATTTTCAGGGCTGCCATGCCATTTTAAACGAGAGGTCACAGACGAGCGAGATGTCTGGTTCAAGAAGTAGGTTCGACAGCAGTGTCTTCATCTGGGACAGAAGAAAGCAATCTCAAATGGAAGTCCATATCTTGCCAAATTGCATCCGTGTATCAGATGTTCATACTGCGTACTGCAAGCAAATGATCCGGGGGCCAAAGTTAAGGGGTGTGAGGGGCGGATGAGCCCTGCAGGCCGACCATCTGTACACTAAAAATAACTAAACCGAATGACATTAAACGAGAAATCCACTTGAAATTTCCAGCAACAATCTGTGATGTCTAATGCAGTCCAGAAGTTATTTTGTGACTAACTCTCATAATTTCCTCTTGTTTTTCACAAACGTACCCTCTCTTAAGTCGCTGTCTGACAAATCTCAGAGAAGTGACTTCTCTGTGCTGTGTTACATGTCAGCACAGCAAGCAGAGCAGGTGAAAGGAAGAGACAGCACAATGGCTGGGTGTGTCATTCCCACTTACAAAATGTTCCAAAAAGCCAGGTGGGACCGTGTTGGATTTTACACACCACTGATGGCAGGGTCATACAAAGTAGAAACTGTGGTTGCGTTGCATCAGAGTTTATTTAACATTTCTGTCTGTACAGAAATGGGAATCTCTGCCTCTTTCATGATTGATTTCTTTTTGTTCGACTGTTGAGGGCTCTTGTAAAATCACAAGTCACGACTGAAACCGTCACTGTTTGATTCTTGCAACCACATAGACATATGCAGTATTCAGCCTCTGTATTTGCTGCATTTTTAGAGGAACAGCTAGCTCTAATTATTCATTTAATTAGCTTTAGTTAATTGGCTGTAGTTGGGGAATTACTTTTCATGGCTAAATATTGCGTGTTTGATCACCTTGCACACTCTCTTTTCTTTTCCCACTGAACATCAATACATAAACCACTTAAGTCCTGACATTTCTACTACATTATACCTTACCTGGTGTCAAGGAACATCACAAACATAACAGATATGGTTAACACGTCATCACATGCATCTGACATACAGTGCTGAGTCTGTACTTGAACACAGAAACTATGTTTACATTGCCAGGAAGTTTAATCTGAAGAGAACACTCAAAGAACGCTGCACAAAGTTTGCACAGTGCAGACAGGCAAGGTAGGTCACTTGTCAAGAGAGGAGAAAGGATGAGGTGAACGGGGCTGAGGTAGTGCTGCGTCTGTCTTTTTATCTGCACGCTGAGTGCAAATAATGGCTCTTCAAAGCTTCTCCGTCACCACCTTATAATTTAAACAAAGACTATGTGAGGCTACATCAGGCAATAAGACCATGTAAGTT
Source organism: Chaetodon auriga (assembly GCF_051107435.1). Lineage (NCBI taxonomy): Eukaryota > Metazoa > Chordata > Actinopteri > Chaetodontiformes > Chaetodontidae > Chaetodon > Chaetodon auriga. The sequence goes on from NC_135078.1 coordinate 7,801,351, forward strand.
AGCGAGTGTGGAACAAAGGTTTTCAGGATAATTAGATAATAGCAGTAAAGACATGCTCAGCATCAGTTTGAGTAGTTTTTTCTTACTCAATCAGCGAGCACCATGAAGCAAAGAGCTCGCACTTTTACCAAGAATCAATTCTACTTTCACACCGTTGTTTCTTTCAAATGTTTTATTTTGAGAAACTCATCAGTTTGATACTACGAATATGACACATCGCCTATGGTGAATGTCAAGCCATAAAGATTTATGGCAGCAAAAATGGCAGACATCTTGGATATATAATACTCCAGGTGGGTTTATCTTCATCTCTGCATCAGAGATTTATCTACTGATCAAGGACTGTCGGAAAAACACTCCATGATGATGGTCCAGACAGTTGCTGACACAGTTTTTTTTTTTTTTTATCTGAGGTCTGAACCTAAAAGCAGATTTCTTTTTGGCTCAGTGCACTCTTTTAATACACAGTCAGTGAATCATAATGCAGCCTCCTCTTTCCAGTATTTCCCACTGGCATGTCTCTAAACTGAAGTGGCACACACACATTTGCCTGGTCTGCGTGTGTGTGTGCATCCGTATATGTAATAATAAATGGTGAACTTACCCTGGGAGCATTTCTCGGAAGAAGAATAAAGCCACTCACTGGTCACTTTAGAGGAAAAAGAAATAAATAAATAACGCAGCCCGGTATTCTGTATGGATGTAATGCTTTTTGTCCCAGAGCACTTAAGAACTGACAGATAATAGTAGTGAAAAGCAGCCTCGGGGGGGACAGCAGCTAAAGTGGGACCATTTCTTTTAGTAAAGGTGGAAAGTAACCACTTCCTTTTGTGAAAAACATGTCTATCTCCTGCTCTACCAGCTGAACTTGGGTCGCTTTCAAGTTGCGCTAGTTTTGAATGCATTTTCAGGTTCTTTATTAAAACATTAGTAATCAGTATAATGAAATCTGACAGCTACAAGTACATTGACATTCTGCATGGATGTACTGGACTGGGATGGAAAATGTGTCATGTTTTATTTTCTACTCTCTTTCATAATAACTTTCATTTCATCTAAATATTAAAGCTGCACCAATCAGTATTTCTGACGAACAAGGTATCACAGTACTATGTGTAACAAGGAACAGCAAACAGAGGTTAGCTATTGGTTAAAGAACAGAGAGAAGCATATAGCAGCTAAGTGAGCAAGATACAATTCCTATGAAGCTGATGGAGACCAAACTGGGCTGATGATAAATTCAAATTGTTTTTATTTTTCTGTTGACATTTCCGTATTGTCACTACTGAACCACTCTGGTCTCTGTGGTTAAAGGAAGGCACAGCACAACACTGAGGATGCCCACAAGTTGATCAGATAAGACTGCAGTCTGTTCTAGATCAATAGAAACAGACAAGTCTCTCTATGTTGCACATGTGTTAACCACAGCTCCATCAAACTCCAAATCACCCCACTGAATTATCATTTCAGTCTTGATGTTGCTTCTTTGTGCTCTTTCAGGGAAACAAAGCAAAAAGTTTGGCATATCTGGACGTTTAGATTCTATCGATTCAACCGATCACTGCTTAAGACTGTTTTGTAATTTTACTTTGAAGCGCTGCAGCTAATGCTGAATGTATTTTTCCGAGCTCAGTAAGAAAAGTGCGTTGAATATTTTAGCATTCTCTGTGGGTGTCTAAAGGTTTGGTGGCTGTATAACGTTATTCAAAAGATGCTGTCACTCTCTACTCATCCAGAACTCCAGCTATGATTGGCTGCTCCTTTGTGGTTGATCGGGAATACTTTGGCGAGATCGGTCTGCTGGATCCTGGCATGGAGGTGTACGGAGGCGAGAACATCGAGCTCGGCATGAGGGTAAGGACCACATATCTGAGCGCATTCAAACTGGAAGGAGACTTTGATAAATAACTTGAAATGTATACTTTTTTCTTTATTAAACTGAATGAAATGTCACTGTGTTAAGCGGAAGATGAATTTGCTCGGAGAATTGCTGCAAGAAGAATTGGTTTTTAATGAGCCATTCTTTCTCAGCTGGAGGGTGTTTTGTGTGCAGTTGTACACAAGAAGGCCACACAAAAAGTCATAATTACAACTCCAGTATTTGTGGGGGTAATATTTAGATGCACAGTCCTGCTCGGAATGATTTGTGAAATCTATATTCAGACTTTGGAACAGCTTATGATGAAGTTTTCGTACGTTTCTCAGTTGGAGGGATACAGCTTAAGATACAAAACCCAGGGGCGTCAACAGAAGCCATGATTAAACTCTGCAAAGTTTCTTAGATGGGAGTGGAGAAGAAAAAAAAAAATCCCCTTAATGCAAATCTTCAGCCAAACCAAAGGCTCTAAAGCCTGTATATGGAAAATGTAAATCTCTTTTGCTGCTACTTTGAGTTGAATTTAACGCTTCATGTGAGCGAATGGCTTGCTGAAGAATTGGTTAGCGTTTAAATTCAGAAAATGTTTCTCTCCAGCCGAGTGGAACCTTTCTGAATCTAAACGCACTCTTCAGCTTATTGGAATGAGATATGCTTGAAAGATTCCACTCCTTCATTTAACGTCATCCCCACATCCATTTCAAAATCTCAAGATGGCTTCAACGACACCTCTGAAGTGTCGGCTGCCTCTGAAAAAGCACTTGAACAGAGGCCAGAGAATGGATCTTGGTTTACGGATTGCTGGAGTGCTTTATTGAAGCCGCAGACATTTACAGTTGTTGCTGTATTTTAGAGCCTCTCATTATTCCGCACAGAGTAGCTTTTCCCCTGCATCAACAGCATGCTTTTTCTGCCATCAAAGATAATGACATAATCATCTGGCTTCTTGTGTCTTCAACTGCTAGTTATTTTGCCATTATCATAGAGCGATAACTCAGCATTATGCATTACGTGCCAACCGCCGACGGCCTCCCCCAAGGTTGCCCAGTGTTTTCTCATTCAGTTGAGCTGCTTGTATGTACCTAACAAACCATGCAACGGAGTAAGATGAAGTTTGTAGAGGAGATCAATTCAGCTACAGCGGCGAAATAAAGTCAGGACAGCTCTGTTGAACGGTGTGATATAGTGTAACAGTGAACTTGTTTTGGCTCTCACAACACCGCTCATTGACTCTTGTCTTTATTCTCTATGAATATTTACTGTAGCTTTTTGATTCATGAAGTGAAGAGAATATGCCTCTCTGGCTGCAAACACAATGCCATCACAAATGCAATTACCTCTCCTCCTGTTTGGCCCGTCTGTGTGGAAATGAAACACATGCCGCAGAAAAGGGGCCATTCAGCACATGCATAAGCTCGCATAGGTCTGCAGTCAACAACCGGCTTCAACCATTCATATTGTACAGCCGCTAATGGAATGGAGATGGGCTCCTGGCGAGTGGACGGCAATTACTCCTCTAAAGCTACAGCGGCTCAGGCAGCTCATTGTAGTGCCGGCTGAGGAGTTGCCATTTGGGATAGGCTTGATTGACAAGAACATGTTTAACAATTAGTCAGGGCAGCTCACAATAGCTGAGCCTGCCTAGGACCATCTGACTACAGGGGGCTGATGAAAGGCAGGGTGCACACAGAAAGGTTATGGCGTATTTATAATTTACTGTGAGTTCTGGCTTCTGTTGCTTGCTCTGGGTAAAAAGGCTGCCAGGATCCAAAGAACTGGCTTTTTTGTAAGCAGAACGGGGGCTTGGATGTGCCGCATGTGGTGTTGTTTCTCTGAGAAAGAGAATAAAATAAAACCAAGGGAAGGGAAAATAAATCATAGATCTCACTGAAGTTTTCTGTTTGTTCGGGTGTATAATAATTTACAGGGCAGGTCCTGTAAATGAAAAGAAATGGACACAGAGAGGATAAAACTGCAGAGACAAAGATAATGGATATGTAAAAGATGCTCCCAGCATGATGTGGTGAGGGACAGATGCAGCCTCTACAGCTATACCACTAACACATCAACATCAACTGGATGCATTCTTACCGTCACAGGGTCGGCGACGAATGCTGCTTAACCTCATAACACATTTTTCCCTTTTCCCACATCTACTAGCATCATAGGAATGTGATATCTTCGCCTTTTCAATAATTGTAAATAGCATTTCTGAACTGGAACATCCTGCTTGCCACAAGGCTCCGTTTGCAAACAGAGAAAAACGGTTGGGGACAGACATGATGAATTCTGCCAGAAGTGTCAATATGAGTTTATCTTGTAATGTGTCTCCCACCCCTCCTGCATCGCTGAGTCTTTGCTGATATAGCATCTCAGGAGACCAGGACACTGCATTTCATTTCAAAGTTCCTGTGGGCACAAGTATTATACTGTGGTAACTCCGTCAGCAAATATAATGCTACATCAAATCTATCAGGGGTCATCCAAGCAGCTGCTGCTCCTGCTTGTTCCACTCAGAGCTGGAGTGGAGTGAAACCTCTGTTACGTTTAAATCAGCGCATTGATGAGTTAACATTATCTACTGGGGTTTGACTGATTTTTGTTTTTCAGATGCGAACAGCGATGTCATCATATTTGTGTCGGCGTTGCCAGGAGCCATTGTTTATAATGTATTTAATATGCCCCATTTTCCATTGTAAACTATTTTCTGAGTGTCTTTAAACGGAATTTAGTCCGTCATAAAAACAGGGATACAGAACATATTTAAGTGGACAATGAATCCTCAAAAATATTTCACTAATTTAAATAAATGCAGAGGTCGCTCGACAACATGAAACATTGGTACGCTTAGAGACAAGCTTATGAAACTGATCAAAGCAATAACACATGACTGACTTCTAAGTTTAGGTTATGATGTTGTGTACTTGGCCTGGGTCCCTAAATATATCAAACCTTCAAGGTTTTAAAAATTTAGCATAAGGTCTTACACACCTTATACAGAGCATGCTAAGATGATGTGTCTGGATTTACTGGAAGTCAAGACAATAATGGAAAAAACTATAAAATAATTCTATTTTGGAGGCTACATAAAACTTATGACTTGTGAAAAACAGTGTTCCAGCTGTCTAAACAGGCTGCGTAACAGCATATTTTCAGCTTCCAGTCATTTTTTTTACTATGGTGATTATGTACTGGCCAACCTGTTTGTCTGACTCCAGTTTGTATTGTGTGGTGACTTTGTGCCAAATGCAGTTCAGTCTAAACACTTACTTATAGTCGATCATCACTGAGAAAAATCACAACGTTCAGCCGTGCCTTTTTTTTTTTTAAACCCTAACTTTCTATGATGTGTACTAATTTGGTTAATGAATACTTTCTGCCCGCCCACATGATGGCAACCTCTTTTCTGCCAAAAAGGCCAATCTGAGTCTAGATGGGTTTACCCCACACAATATGTCCATGTGCTCACTTTGCCATCAGGAAGCCATCCAAGCTGCTTTATGAAATCTGCCTCATTTTCAGAACAGTCCAATCAATCAGTCAATTCTAAATTCCAGGAAACTCAAGTGTGATCCCATGGGGTGGCCTGCTTGTCTCTGTGACATTTATTAAACTCACTAGGAACTCCTTTCAAGAAGTAATGAACCAAAAAATTATTCAATTTTTTTTTTCTTTGAAGTCTCGTCTCCATAACCACCTGGGCTGGGCCTGGAGGCATCTGGTCATAATCTCTCTGTAGTGAGGAGAATGGAGCTAATTAAAGTCTAGCAGTACCAGCAGCTAGACAGGAGTGGGACATAATTACACTTCACTTGGTCCCCTCTGCATCCCAAGAAGAGTTATTACACTGTGATGACAGTTTACAGTACAACAGTTCAGTACACTTATTATTTGGGGTTTCGAGTTGATTTTTAATCCGTTCTCTGTGTGTTAAATATTTAACAGAAAATGTACCACTATACATAATTCACAAATTCATTTTGAAAAGGGAGTTATTTCAGTTTGACTCACCAACAGGGTCAGCAGCTGGAGCTGCAGCCGTGGCTGTGACACAGCTCATGGAGCAGTGAAGGTACTTTAAAGCCCTTAGTGCCCATTGCCACAATTTGCCTCAATAATCTTACACCTTCTCTGAGTCATAACTCAAATCTTGATCACACAGATATGACAGTCATATTTTTAGACTTACATTTGCTAAAGATAACCCCATATCATATCAAATAAAAGTACATGAAATTGCTTAGTAATCCACTGTTAGCTCATAGACACAAACCCACATTGCTAGTAGCTAATTCAGCATATGTTTAATGGTGCCAGTGTGCCAGAAAATTATACCAAATATTGTAAATGGCACTCAGGTTGCAGCCCACAGCTAACTGACTCCATGTCAGCATCATATTTGCTGTTAACATCCCCAAACCCCCCAGTTCATTGCAGATTATTGTTTAACTATAACTGTATCCTGTACCTAAAAGATCTGTTGACCAGGCTCCGTCAATTACCAGTCATCCAGACAATAAACCCAGGACTTCTTAAAGTATACTGCATCTTAATCCACCCATGACTCTCATATCACAGTTCATCTCTTTTTTCCAGATGGCAACTTTTGCAAAAACAAATAAATGAATAAAAACTATGAACTCAAGATGAGCAGGTAAGCGTTATTTCCGGCAGTGCAACAACAGGTGCTGCTTCAAAGCAGTTGCGAGATGCAGTCAGATGTTGCTTTTAGTTTACTCTGAGAGCATCTGCCCCTCTAATACGAATATGAAAGCTGGACACTTTATCACAGTTGATTAACCTCACAAGCCATCTGGATTTGTAGATACAAATGGATTCAAAGTGAGTTGGCACATTCTGTTATGAAAAAGGTGCGGTGACAATGCAATTTATTGTACCAACTTTTACACGTATACATGTCTATCCACATTTTACGTACAGTTACTGTTGCACTCATGATACTGGGACTGCAGACAATGATGTACTGCAGTTAAAACAAGATGATGTTTTGAGGCTGTGGAATTTGAGTGAATTTTGCTCTGAAGCACCTTAAAACTTCAGTCTATCATTTTGCAGTGACTTCCATATCATGCAGGGAATGAGGAGGTGGACAGTGATTGTGCGCACATGGGGAATGCAAGAACTGTGATTGGTTGCTTGTGTTTTGTCCCACAAATTTCTGCTGCTGGATGGAGATTGACCACAGCAAATACAACATGATGCAAGTCGACAAAAGGCTCCATTATCTTCTCCTTTCTAGCAAGTCACATCTAACAAAGACACCTTCACTGAAAACCTTGTGCTCACAGCAGAAACAATGAATACAGTAATGGCTCGGAATTGTTGAAAACAGTGACCCTTCCCAAGCCAGTACGATCACCTATCTTGTATAAGTCCAGGTTTATAAGGAAAATCAGGAGAATGCGTGACCACTAACACCATCAAATACACACTGGCTCTGCTTTTTAACAATAAAACTAAGAACATTTACTTCTGTTCATCTTGTTATTTCGGTGGTGAAACCATCTTCATTCAGTGTGCAAAGCTTATAAGTAACTCTGCCAGGTGAGTGTTGTTGTTGTTGTTGTTTGCTGTCACCTTTCTGAAAGAATGCACTAACATGACAGTAATGCCTGACACTGATCCTTTCCCAGTACTGACACGGTAAATGTCATAACAGCCTACAATGAGTCAGCCGATGCTACAATAAGCATGGAGCGAGTAACGTCCTCATAAGCCTGGTTTCTGTGCGCACTGTCTGTCCATTCATAACATATCACACCAAGAATTCTCTTGTGCTGCGTAATGGGAGTGTGTGTGAGTGTGTGTGTGTGCATTGGTGGGTTGTCTTATGTGTTCAACATACAGAAACAGTGGGATCATACAGATTATATCTTGAACGCTTCTGACAGCTGACTAAAACTCTGTAGTGCTTGCCTTCAGCTCCTATAGGCTGCAGCCCTTCACAGCAAAAAGCAATCACCTTGAAAAGGGCAGGAACGTCGTTATGAGGCGGCATTAAGCCCCAGCCATCTGTGGACACCAGCCATTCTGGCAGCTTCAAAATCACAAGCGTGCCCATGTCCATCAAGCAGCAAATGACAGTGGGCGCTGACCATATGTGAGCCCTTTCCAAAAAAGAGAGTCATTCCAAAAGAGAACAAATCTGAGGCGTCTGAGGAATTCTGATATTACACTTCATCAAATAAAAAAGACAAATGCGGAGAGATACTGGATAAATGCCATGATGAGAAATGCTGTAGGAGATTGCGGACAAGGCACCATATACCAAACATCTGGTAGGTACATATGGTGCAGTGGAGTATCCTTTATTGACTGCTGCATATGTAACACCTGTAGGAACTTTATCTGTTCCACAGCTGTTTACTCGAATCTGGTGTCGTCTCATTTTAAGTGTCGTTCAAGACACGTTTTCCATCATCTCAGAATAAGGACATGGTTCCTGTTTAAAGACCAGCTTGGTCTTGGTCCTGAGATGTTTGGTCTTAGTTTCACTTTTGTCACAACTGTCTTTGATCTTCTACTTGCCTCAAGCAACCTTAACTACAACCCAGCTCCACTGTGCTTATCCCATCCGTGGTAGATGACTGATTCATTCTCTCATAAGACCATAGAGACACAACATGGGAGGAGCCATCTCTCCTCCATTAATAAAGCCTGCATGACGGTAACAATAGCATTGGACATTGATTGGACGTTTGTCTTTTTCATTGTCTGCATTATTTAGTGACTGAATCAATCCGTTGGGGTTTAATGGACTCAGGTTTACTTACTCCATGGTTCATTACTGTATGTTCCAGCCTGCCTCGGAGGGGAGAGACAAGTGATAATAGATGCATAATAGATGCAGTTGTAAAAGTTCTGTACACAAGACTCGGATCAGAGGAGTTACTGCAGGTATTGAAGGACTTACTGCCGACATATGGCCAAGTGGAGCAGCTCTGCATATTCTTTGTGTTGTTGTGGAATTTACCGCAGCGTTTGCATTCAATCAGCCGACATTATAAAACATGTTCAGAATTTGCATTTGTTGATGTGTTCCATGCATAGACAATTCAAGACATAAACTGTCTTGTTGTTACTTCAGGCCATATCCATAATTTACACCTAAACAGATTGTGTGTTTGGAAAGCATACTTCATGTATGCTGTGTAAAAATGACACGTAGCACACGCCTCAGCCAGGCTTTGGAAGGATAGCATGGCTTCTTGAGCATCAGCACACGTCAGAGAGTTGCTGCTTTGGTGTTCAGGGCCACAGGGATAAGTAATTAGACAGACCTTGTCAGCTTGCCTATTATCCATGTGAATCATAAACTTCATTAAAAACCTCTTTTGAGAGTGAGTGCAGATACTCCCACCTTAATTTGAGCACTTTTTTGACAAGGTAATTAAGATCATTTCAGATGAATTGTGCAGTTCACATCCTTATGTTATTCAAGACATGGTAACGCATCAGAAGCTCTCTCTGTGGACACTATCATCACCAGGAAATACTGTAACACTTAAAATGGACCAACTGGTTCATCTCATCATTATCTGAGCATTAGTTAATCTGTTCACGTAATTGTCTCTGTTGGATGTCTCAGGCTCAGGCTGAAAGCTTGAAACGATCTGACAAGCCCGACGTATTTGAAGAGTACTAGCACGCGCTGATTTGGCCGCACCAGCAAATCGGCAGGCATATCAAAGACGGAGGGCAGCAACTGGATGGAATTAGCTTTTGACAGGCATAGTTAAAAGGGCCTCTGCATCTATCTATCTCTCCATCAACATCCTCCATTTTATGGATGTATGAGGAGGAGAGGCAGGAAAAGAAGGCATGAAATGAAGTGAGGGGCCATGGGGAGTGTCCCATATCCAGCCTCAAGAGGAGGGAGACTTCAGTTTCCAATGCTTTGAAACATCACTCATCATTATACAAGGAAGGGAGTGGAGAGGGCTAGCATGGCAAAATGTCCACAGAAAATCATCAACAGGTGTTGTAAAAACCCAAGGGCTCAGTGTACTCTGGCACCGGTAGTGAAACTTAAAAATTAGTTTAACATTTTGGAAAATACTCTTATTTACTGCTCTTCAATAGCACGTGTCTGAATAGTAAATGTGTAGCTACCAACAGTAGCCAGCTAGCTTAACTTACATAAAGACTGGGAAAATGGGGAAATAGTAAGTCTGGCTCTGTCCAAAAAAAAAAAGAAAAAGCAACATATAGCAACATATAATATTTGCAAACCCACACAAGAGCAGATATGTAAAAATCATCATGTTGGGGTTTTCTGAGTGTTTATTTGCAGGACAATTTCTCAGCCAGGTGCAGTGACCTCCTGGGTATGAAATCTTATTGGATGAGCTTAAGCAGAGTTTGTTACCTTTGGACAGAACCAGGTCAGCAGTTTACCCATGTTCCCATTCTGTGCAAAGCCCATGCTCAGCTAAGCTAACAGGCTGTTGGTTGTAGCTTCATGTTGAGCATACAGACTTGAAAGTAGTAGCAATCTCATCTAATTCTTGACAGGAAAGCAAATTATTTTCCAACATGTTGAACTATTCCTTAGCTAGCCTTATCTCAAATTGAACAATTAAAAGCTAAAGCAGGATGAAGGCTACTGAAGGCTCATTCAAGGTGCAACACATCAGTCAAATGTCCAGTGTGTTCAATCAGACTTCACCGAACAAACACTTGACTGACTCACTGACTCAGGGGATACTTTTCTAGGTGTTCAGATTTCTTCCTTTCAGAAGCCATTTTCCTCCCTCCTCCAACATCCTGTTCAAAGAAAAACACTTACTGCTTCATACTGTTCTTGTGAGTACTGGTTAACCTTTTAACTAGATGCTATCTTGTTGGGGCTCAGGTCTAATGAGTCAGCTTGAGTTTTGCTTTTGTGAAAATCAGAATTTATTATTCATGGAAATTAAAGGCCACTGTAGGTTGTGCAAGAGCCCCGTCAATGTTGCATTTCCTCCTTTGCTGATGGAGGTCGATAAGTCATAAATTTCTTAATGCACATTTAACTCTTGAAATGCAAGTGTGAAATGAAAGCAACTCATTTCATCACATGAGAGTGCCTGAGATCCTCCTAGTTAGTCATGATTGATGGGATAAAAAGCGCATGACACCTAAATTACTGGAGAGTAGTGTGTATTTTATGCTGAGTGACGGATTTCAGTTATTAAATCAGGCTCTTTGCGGTCATTGACAGTATAATGTTACTTCAGTTATTGTCGTATTCTTCTCACTCAGCCAGCTGCTTTGAAAACTGACTTGTTACCATGTGATATTCACAGTTTTCAGATCTGGAAATTAGTGTTAGTGTGAAGAAACATTGTGTTGATAGTGACACTGGAGCTGATTCTAAATATGGATTAGCTCCATGCCTGTTGTAGTAAATGCTGCTTTCTCTGTGTTCAATAACAGCACAGGATGGTCCAAACATCACAGGGAACTCAGACTCTGTCCACTGCACTCATTAAATCCCCTTGATTTTTGTCATAATATCTTAATGCTGTTCTCCCCCTAACCTTAAAGAAGGGATGAGAGAAGACATAAACATGCAGTCCGACTCGTCTGTACCCTTAATAAGCCTTTCCTGGCATTTCGTTGAAATGGTTGAGCCTTTTCGGGATATTATCCTGCAAAAAGACATCCCTCGGGAGTAGAGATAGCAGAGTGGAGAGCATTTCAATTAAAAACAGGGACGTGTAAAATTCCCCAGACGCAACCGAGCACACACAACTCATTTTCTCAAGTGGATACAGCAAGTTTGTGGATGGGTTTCTTCCAAATTAATTGTGAAAATGTCCATGTGCTCGTGAATGAAGCCCTGTGACGACCCTGTGATGAAAACACCTAACTTTATTGAGAATACATAAAGGATTTTTGTTTAGAGTCTATGGACACTGGAGCCTGCTGCCAACACTGCACAGACTGATCTGTAAATCTGCTTTTAGACTTTTTTTTTTTTTTTTTTTTTACCTGAATTTAAAGCTGCATCAATATTTTTATACTCAGAGTGGATTAAATGATGATGTTTATTCTGAAAGGGGTCACATGTGGTGACAAATCCACAAAGAAACTTCATCCAAATCTGCAGTTTCTCTCCGCTCCACTGAGCATTTCAGCAACTTTCAGCTCATTGTACTGGTTTTCGGGCCCACCACATTAATGCTGACATACAAGAGATAGATAGATATTTCCTTCAGGAGTTAGAGGAGAGCAAACCGGAGCTCCACGGAGAGTGAACATTGGACTTACATTCAACTGGTGGACAGGAACATTACTTCAAATCAATGCAATGTAGCTTTATGTGTGCTCGATGTGTGGGCAGCTGTTTGCTACCAGGAACAGGTTAGTAACAGGTTGCTAACATTATATAAACTTCATAAGTTGATCATACAGCAGTGTTGTGTATACAGCTTGTTGCACTTCCACAGAGTGACCAAAAAATTGATTAATGCTGGTTTAATGATTTATCTTCTTTCATTGGTTGAGGAGGTTCCAACAAGAAATGTGATGGAGGTATATTGGCTGGCTTCATCATGATCCCAATTCCTCTCAGTTTCTGTTTCTATGTTGATGAAACATACTGGCTGCAGAGTGCAGCTTCACATTCATCTTGTGGACATGCAGGCGTAGCTTTTGAAGTCTAATCCATTTTTTTGTGTGAGTTTACCGAAGTGAAAAATGAAAAATACACTATATGGTCATACAACATATGAGCCTATGAACATATTCAATTCTAAGGGTTGTCGTGTGTGTGTTGCTATTGAATTGATAATGTCGTAGTTCTCAATCATAATCCTCAGGTATTACAGTGCTTGTGGTTTTCTTACAGTCAAGGACTGACTCACTGCTGGGATTTTAGATGAAAAGTATTTAGTACCTGGTAGGACAGAAAACCAGCTTGGATGTGTACTCAAGTACCAGGACTGAGAGCTGCTGGATTAATGCATGTGCACAATCAATTTTGAATGCTGCAGTCATGCTGCAGGATGATGATCTGTTCAGGTTTAGAAATATCACTTGCCTGCAAAGTGACCCTGCTGAATATCCACAAAATAAAAAGGAATCGATATTTAGGTTTATTTACTCCTGGTGAAGTTACAGAGAAGACTGAAACAAAGACCACGTAGAGTGGCCTAAAGTTTCCATACTGACAAGTCCCTCACCAGCTGAGAGGAATACTAAATAAGTGGAGCTGTTTGAAAGAAAAGACATGAGTTATATAAAGTTAATTCCCTCTGTTCTGCCAACAGTGCAGTAATGACACAGTAGTAATTATCTTCTGCTCCATATGGAGAGGAACAAATGACAGGAGGAATTAATGCATTTTCATGGTGTTTTGTGAAGGAACTTCAAGCAAGCAGGTAGATTGACAGTCAATTAAAGCCCCCCAGTGAACCAGAGAGGCTACAACATTTGTGATATGACACTTAAAATAAGAGACTTGTTCTTTTGTTACAGTAAGTTTTCTGAGTTTTTGAGTTCAGTTCAGGATGTTCCCTTTTTTGAACTGCAAGCATCTTCAGTTACTGTAACCTGAAATGGGATTATTGGAATGTAGTCATAAGTGTTGGACAGTTGGCCATTTTGAGCTGTCAGTGGTGCCAGATATAAAATAAATGAATTGATACAGAGATACAAGTGTACTTCCATAGATATCGCTCCAGCAAAGGGAAAAGCATTGATATCTCATGTGTCTCAAGCACCATGACTCCAAAATGTCAATAACTTGATGTGTGCAATTTTCCACAGGAAGAAACCCTGCTGAAGCATTGATTTTCAGAGCAGGATGGCAGTGGAGGTCACATCACATCTAAAGCTGTACACATGCTGAAATATGCACATATAGTACACGGCATAATGGTATCCTGGTAAAAAGTGACATACGCTCGGATAATAAATGAGCCAGTTGTTATCCTCCTTGAGATCGGATCTCTACCCTCCAGAGCAAAATCTACATGTGGGTAATTTGAGGTGGTGGCGAGTAAGCCCCAAACCCCCTCTAAAAATGTATTTTGTGAGTTGTTGTTTAGGGAAACTTTGTATTTATAAAAAATACATCTGTCCCCCCTTGTAAATTTGGACCACCAGACTACATCCATATGTGTCCAAGCAGGTCCAATGACAATCCTGATCACAACACATGTACATCTTGGATTAAAATGTGTTTTTCCTTATCTGGATAATGCATCTGGATTTAGATCAGGCAGAAATGGGGTGATAGTGACACTGAACCTATCAAGAAAGCAACAAAACAAGTCAAAGCCTCTAAATGAAATGACATGTAAATGTAGAACACTAAAAGCAAAATGAAGACTTTCAAGAGGTTTCAAGGTGAAATCAGGTGAAAAAAAAAAACAGTAGAAGAAAATATCAGACACAGTTTGTATGTTTGTGTTGCTGGAAGCAGCAGAATGATGTGTTTTCTGCTTTTTGAAGAGATCAATAGACCCAGTGAATCAGTCGGTCCTTCTCTGCACAGTGAAATAGCTCCAGATAGTCGTTCTGTCAGCTGTGTTCAGAATGAGATCCCTGTATGTCTGAACACCAATCTTCACACTCGTACACATTTGTGGCCGAGCTGTTTCAGTCATGCACGCAGACTGGCTGAGGAAAGTGGAGATGAACTCTGGCTGACCTCAGGCTACTGCTACACTCATCTGAGCAAACCAGGGGCTTCTGTTCACGGCTGCAGGAAAATTTTTCTCCCTGTCAGTCAAATACGTCAGCTGTCTAGCAAGATGAGGCATTATATTAAGTCTGCATGACCTCAGCACCCCCCTCTCATCGTCTCAATCTAGGTTCTTAGCTTTGCACTGACTCCCTCTATTCTGCCCTGTTTTCCATTTTGACCACTGACTGACAAAAAGCCATACTGGCAATATCATCCTTGCGGTTTCAGTACGAGTATGATTGAAGGTCAGGGGTCATTATCAGTGGCCTATATACTATGAAATATATGCTGTACTCTAGCAGAAGTTCTTGTCAGGAAGTCAAAGAGCGCCTAAAACCTTTCCGATGTCAGAATTTGGGAGGGCTGTGTCTGAACTTCTGCTCTCAAGCTTTCCTTTTCCATACTTGTCCAACTATTTGTGTGTAAAACTGAGTGCAACATGAAGAATGTCTTGCAGGAGAGATCTAAAAATGTGCACCATTATTCCCACATTTCAATGACTAGCTCCTCTCTGCAATGGCAAGTGTTCAGTCAAAGCCTGTTAGGCAAGCCCACGTAACCAGCAGAGGCTTTTCTCATACTTCTGATTGGCCAGCGTGGCTTTAGGGTTGAGGTTATATCACTGCCTATTTCAAGGTAAACATGCATTTGATTCAGTCCCTTACAAAGTCATTCAATGTGCTCACACAGATGGATGCCAAATTTATGTCATGATCTGGTCTGATTAGTTTTATTATTTCCAGCTTTTTTTTTTTTTTTTTTTTGAAGGTTTTCCTCGTGTGCCACATCTCACTTTGCTTCCTGTATTTTCCCACCTGTGTGATTGTCTCATTGTTTTCACCTGTGTCTCATTAGTTCTTCCTCCCCAGTGTGTTCGCCTCTCTCTTTGTCAGCTCATCCCCTTGTTCATGCTGTGTTAAGATTGTCTGTTTGTGAGTGTTTCCTTGGATTACCTGTCAGTTTGGACTCCTGCCTTGTTTTTCCCCAGACCTCGCTTGTATATTTGGACTGGGCTCCCTTTTTGCTGGATTTTGTTTGCCTTGTGGACTCCTTGCTTTTGTTTTTGACCCTCCCATAAGTCTTTGTTTGGTTTGAAATTAAAATGATTAAACTGTACCAGTTGTTATGTCACAGCAGTATATGGACTCAATAGCAGACACGCAGACAGGGAGTAAGGGTAAAATAGAAAATTATTGAATGGATAATGAAAGGAGACTCCAGGTATGCAAGAAACTAGTAGTTGGGGAATCCTGGGAATAGCTGGTGAGGCACGAGGTACTGAGGTGGAGAGCAGTACAGAGATACGCTGGAGCGCACAGAGCTCAGGTGGAGTGAGTACTTGCGTTGAGGGCACATGGTGGTGGAGGCACAGGTGAAACTAGGTGGTGATGAGGGGTTGAGGCTCGAGGCATACATGAGGCAACGCTACCACTTAGCAGCAGAAACAATCTGCAGTCCACAGTCTTCATGCTGTGCTGATTGTGATGAGTCCCAGCTGTGTTGGAGCTCCCAGCCACCTGGAGAACCACACCCAGCCACTGCCAACAAAGAAACACAGGAAACAAAGCCCCACACCTCTACACAGCACACAAGAAAACACTAGATTTTTTCAAACCACCACACCAGTTCTGCCCTCTGGTCTGCATTTGTGTTGGTTTCCTGTTTTTTTCTCTGACTCAATTACAACAATTTGATATTTTTGTTGTTTTAAATATTATCCAGATTCAGTGTTTTCGTGGCCCATGATAGTCAGTGCTGTTTTAGTGGCTTTTTTAGCCACATGTTTTTTTTCTTGTCCCCTGTGAAAATGGCCAATCTCTTAAATCCAAAGCCTGTCTGAATGCTTGTCATGAGCCTGTGTGTACTGCATTTTTCCCAGTTTATTGATTGTATTGTCGTAATGGCACTGATGGAAACCTGTTTACTGCTCTTAATAGCTTTTATGCTTTTTATGGCTGCTGTTTTCTGTAGCCATGTGGAGCTTATCACGCAAATGGTCCAGCTGCAATTAACTAACTGCATGTACAGAGACAATTAAATTAAATTAGCAATTACATTACCACCACATCAAAGTGCTCTGTGTTAAGTGCTTCCTCTTAATGATGCAGGCTACAATTTTGTTAAGGGTCAGTGCCACATGGACTTCACAGAAATGCAGTCCTAAGGACCTGTGCGTAGGTCATAAGAGGTGGAAGATTAAAACAATCTTATTTGGTATTTAGATTTTATTATATTTCCATAATATACGAATATTTAAAGGAGCAATCTGTAACTTCAGCATGCCCCTGCCCCCGCACATTTGAAGCTGTTTCCCTTGTACAGCAGTATCATATTGATTTGATTGATTGGTTTTAAGCATTTTTCAAAGATTAATTTTCCATGTGATTGGAGGATTTCATTGCATGCTAATTTATTCAAATAAGGTATTCTAATTTCATCAGTAAATACAGCAGCAAATAACCATTTGCCTTTAGAATATAACAACTAACTGTAACGATGAAGTGAGACACTGTCATTAGCAGAGGCACTCTCCCCATGGTGTTGATATATTTTCCAGTGTGAACACAGACACTAAAGCATCCTTATTGTCTTTCATGTTGAGGGGAAAATGTTGTCTAAATCTGATTTACTGCTGCTCATGCTTTGACTGAAACCCTGGTTAGGAAGATACAGGCTGCAGGATGGAGTCATAAGCAGTCCTGTCTGAGCCAGCAATCTGTCCTGTTTTTCCTCCAAATCATCAGATCGCTGATTCTCTCTTGCGTTGAAAAAGGTCACATCAGCACTGATGATCCTCAAAGGCAGAGTTGACTCTCTGCAGATGTCCGAGGTAGTTTCCTGTTAAATCAAGGAAGAAATTTATCCCTCCCCCATGTTGTATAGTTAGTGGTGTGGGATTATCTTTTCACCACATCGTCTCTTAAAGCAGAGAATAATGGGCACACTGTAAATGTTTCTATTGCATTGAAAGGTCTTTCCACACCATTACACATTCCACATGTACGGGGGAGCTGTGAACACTGTGGAGAGTCGGTGTAGTCCAATAAATCCTGAGGCCTGCACCTTGGGGTGAAGAGCTGCTGAATTCAGAATTTAAAAGGAAAAGCTGATGTTGAGTCAAGATTACATTGACATTATCGCTGCATTAAAAGCAGCTCCTCCTCATTCATTTCAATTGTAAAAACACCTGCATCATTTGCAAAAAACCCCACTTTATAGCCCCCCTTTTTTACAGTAAGGGTTATTTTTGCTATGAATGCCTACATATGAATGAAAAATTTAGATGAAATTATCTGAATGTTGTGATGGTCAAATGTTTGATGCTGGCTGGTGAATGAACCTGTTGAGGGAAGATGGAAATGACCTTTCAGTCACAGTCACCATGCAATCTCCATGTATGTGGCCACTTGTCACATATCAACAAAAGCTCTGCTGTGTGCTGATGTTGATCTCGATGACTCTTGGAGGAAAATCACAATCTAAATAGAATATAAACTACTGTCAAGGCCGAAGCACCATTATATTTGACTCTGTAACTGCCATCTTTGATGTGTTGATGTGATATGCGAGGTCCTTCAAAACTGTGGCAGCAAGGAAGCTTCTTGTTCATCCGCCTCCTTCAGATATGTGATTTTAGCATTTGAGATGTTTTGTCACCATGACGCATGCCTGCACATTGTGCAAATACAATCGGTCGCGCACATCATACTGAGGGATATGGCAGAGGAGGTAAACCGCATAAGATTAAACACACAGAGCCGTCTCTCAGACTTTGCCCTGCTCCCAGAGGTAAACAGAGCTTTGCATGTATGGAGGAAGCTACAGCAGCTCAGTTTATGTGGATCTCAGAAAACACCCACAGCTACCGAAACTGGCAGATATATAGCACTTTGCTTTGTTGGATATCGTATTTTAAAGTTCCTTGCAGTTTACTTAGCGTGTGATTTATAGCACCACATGTTGTGATATATGATTAAAAAAAAATTATGTTTATGGAGATGATTACAACCACACAGTGCAATTGTCATCTGTCTGGGGAGGTGGTAACAATGTGCACCAAAATAATATGAGAAAGAGAAGAATTATTTAACACTTGATTTACCTATTGCACAGCATTACTGTTTATTTTTAACAATGTGGATGCAAATAAGATACTCCTTTTCCTCATTGCTGAAATAAAAAAAAAAAAATGTTTGTGTTCCTTGTCCAATAGCTCTACATGAAGCCTGCTGTGATACAAAGAAACTAAAGCCTATTTCACAAGCCTAGTTAGCTATTAGGTTTCTGACCTTCTGGAAATGGTGGTTGAGAAAATATTGATCTTCAATTTGCTTTTAGTGCTGGGCAAACTGCTAACTGCAATTACACATACACATTTTCAATTATCCATGAGTGCCCCATGCACATATCCACAAGCACTTAACACACATAAATACTTTCACAAACAGACACACATGTACAGACACATACGTACACACAAGCTATTGATTTTAAACAGGAAACTGGGATAAAGAAACCAAGATGGCATTACACAGAGCTTGCTGTGGTAAAAAAGAAAAAAAAAAAAAGGTGATGGGTGGATTCTGCGAGGATTAAAGACTTACCATTAAATTGGTATTGCACTTACACCCACATAAGTGCACCAACCATGAAGGCTATTGTGGAAAAGTAGCACTTGTCATGGGCAGCAGCAAAGCAGGTAAAGCCTACTCCAAAGTACTAATGGATATTTTAGGCCAGGGTCACTGCAGATCACCAGCAGTGTACAAGAGGGGTCAGCCAGTCAATAGTGGTCTTTAAGGTTGGGTCTGCCCTGATGAACTACTCCACTACTGATACAGCCAGGGCAATTAAGGCTTTCAGAGTAAAAGAGAATAAAAGAGGATGGATGCCTTTTTTAACATACAATTAAACACAAGCCTTCATACAGCCTTGAGCATTATGGAAACATGTAAATTATGATAATTAGGACTTGCGTAAATGTTTGATAGTGTCTCATTTCCATGAACGCTGCATATTCTTGACTATACCGAGGCCTCAAGGCTTACTGATTCAAACACCTGGCCTGCCTACAGGAGCACAATTTAATGCTGCTTACTCTGATGATGCTCAGTTTGTTCAAACACTGCCAGGTAGTAAAGCTGGGTGATGAGCTTTGTCTAGTTATTAGATAGCACTTTACAATGAAATATCTGATAATTGATGAATGACTTACATAGCTGTAAGTGGTTCTAATATTATGTAATGAGCAGAATTCGTGAATTGATGTACTCAACTCTTGTTTTAGGGGATAAGTCAAAAAATATTTGTCATTTTTTTGCCAATAAATTCCATCACAAAACAAAAACCAGCAGTGAATTGATCCTACTAACAAGTGTAGCCTGTGTGCCCAAGGCCTGATGTACAGTAACTGGATCCTTTTTGCCATATAGCCCCATTGTTGTCCAAAACTATTAAAAACACGAGTGAGTCACACAGTCTCCCTGAGTGACATGTTCCTTCATTATAACAAACATGGGCACTGTCGTTCATTTTGAGGCAATCCCACATACAGCGTGCTGCTGCCAGAAGCACTCACCAGACTTTGTGTGTATGAATCCATCGCTGAAAATAGTCCCCAACAAATGCTCTGCTTAGTCCTTGTTTGAGAAACATTTAGTAAAAACCGCAGTGTCCAGCAGTTTTAGGAACTTATTTAGCTGATTTTTATTATACATTTCTGACTTGTTTTTAAGAGTTGACATCAGTAAATATTGGAGCTGCCAACAAGTCTTGAGAAACGCATTATTCATTTTGGTCTTTCATGGGATTTACAAAAATACAGCATAGATTCAGCATCCTTATTTTTTAATGATTAGTTCCTGATTAACTCTGAATCTGCTGCTGAGGGGCAGCAGATTACTAAGAAATAATCATTTATTTCTAATTACTAAAACATTTTTCACTGTTGTGTGCTCCCTCACCTAAAGTGCTTCATCCCACTGGGTAGTGAATAATTCTTCATTATTTCCTAATGACCTCACCATTACTTCTGATTTTTGCGCCCCCCCTCGAGCAAAGTAAGGCATCATCCCATCAAACTAAAAAGTAGCCAGTGAGTCTTGAATGGGGTTGACTTTAGTTTCTAAATATCAAGCCAGATTTGAAACAGATTTGAATCATCCTCAGAGCATTTGCATGTAGAGGTCACGTTCTGTAGTTGGCTTAATATACTCACTCGTCACAGAAGAAGTACACGAAAGGAAGAAGATGAGAGCCGCACACCTGATGTTACTATTATTATTAGTAGTGCTGTTGTTATTATTATTATCACTTTGATGCTACAGTTATAGTCTGACCGAGGGGACAAAGCTTTGGGAGAAAAGCTCCAAAGTTTGAATAAACACTCTAATCATGATTATTGTGAACATGGCCTGAAGCACAAGAAGCTGTATTTACTTGCATGGCATTAAATAAACACGGTTAACTTAACACAGGCTTTACCCCTGCTCTGGACTTAATTGAGAAAGCAGTTTTGCAGCAGCAATCTCCTTTAACACCAAGCAGGGGGTGTCGTTTTGGGTTCAGAGAGAAGTTAATGGATCAGAACATCTGCTACGCATTGTGGCGATGATCATTAAGAGACTGTGGGTGGTGGCGGCTCCTCACTTTGTACGGCTGGGATGACTTTACCATATGCTGTGGTGTTCTGATGACGTTGCGCAAGTGTGTAACTCCTGGGCCGTTTCCTACAGCATGGCGTAGATTTGCAGATTTGCATACTGCACATCAATGGGAGGGTTTCAAAATTCAAATCTTTTGCTGCAAGAAATGACTGCCACGTGTCCGCCTGTCACTATTTTCTTACCTTGAGGATGTCGGGCAAGTGTCACAACATCCCTGAGTCGACAATTGATCAATACTTTCCGCAGCAATTGATGCTTTTTAAGATGACAATTACTGTCTGGCTGTATATATCACTACTTATGCCATACACACTGCACTCTTCAGGCAGATCTTGAAATATTGGTTCACAGTTTCATTTTCTCCCACCTTCATTATTGTAATTCCCTCTACATGTGTCTCCGTCAAGCTGCTCTGAACCTTTTACAGTTAGTTCAGAAAGCAGCTGCCAGGCTGTTAACTAGAACTAGCTGATGGTTCCATGTTAGCTCTGCTCTTGCTTCCCTCCATTGGCTCCCTGTGAAATTCAGAATAAACTACAAAATCTTGATGATTACTAATAAGGCTCTGCATGTTACAGAAATACAACTATGGGGCAAGGTTTCTCTTTGTTCCGTCCTCCACTTATCGACCACTCCGGTCCTCTAATCTCGGCCTTTTATCCATCCCCCGCTCCAAGTGTAAAAGTAAAGGTTTCAAGCAGCTTTTAAAAATGCATTTGTATTGGCAAGCCTTTTTATAGATCTCCATTCTGGGCCTGTTTTGTCATTGTTGTTTTTGTCATTTAGTCTTTCTGTCATTGTGCTGTGTTTTATATTGTATTTTACCTTATTCATTTATTAATTTTTGTCTCTTTGTGTGTTTCAAAAAGCACTATAAAAATAAAGCTTTACTTGCGTACTTGCTCTTGGTATCAGGATTTTCTGGTTGTCAAAGACAACTCTCCATGGCCCTTTGTATTAATGGCCACAGGCTCACAGACCTACTCATCACATACTCTTGTAACACCTGAAATAATGATTTTCCATGTTCTTTTTCTATATAATGGTCATTGTGCATGCTGGACTTTGTGTTTGTATATTTGCCTTGACTCGCTTGTGAACTGGAATTTGCAGTAGCAGATTTCAGTGCGTCCATGCATGCATCTTATATGTTAAGAAGTAAATCCAGTTACAAATGCGATGCAACTGATACATTAAGACATGAAGACACATGTTTGACCTTTATCCCTGTATTTAGATTTGCTCCCAGTCTTGACTTGCATAGTGTTTAATGCAATGTTTCATACTGATAAAAATTCTAAATAGTATATAGAGTGAACTTGTGTTTGGTGTTGCCACATATATGTTCAAATTTTAATGGATATAGCATGCATTTCTGTGCAGGAATAAATTGGTAAACTATGCCATTTTGACCAAACAAAGTATGCAAATGGACAGAGGAGAAGGGAATTATGCTGATGGAGCTTTAATAAAGGTTCTGTGCAGTAGATTATCATTATTTTGGTCGCCTTAGCTATTCATCCCATTAGTAATGATGGGGTGCTCATTGAGTAAATCGCTAAGATCTGGAAATGTGGTGAGGTCACTAAATCAGATGGGGGGAGGACCACAAGCAGAAAGACATTCAGACAGGTTTTTAATAAACTCCGAGGACACAATAACCATCGCAAACATCCATCACAGTTAACAGACCAAGCTCCTGAGTCAATACTGACCTTCAGTACTTGCCATTATTGTGCCTCTGCACAGTTTTCCTGTACAAGGATTATAACTGACATTATAGCTTTACCTGCTTTTTGGATTTACCTTGAAATACAGTGATCAGGAAGTCTGGCTAAATGGTTGGCTTGTGCCTAACTTATCAGATTTTCCGACTGCTGTGTTTTGTCCAAGCTGACTTTGTTGCAGCACGATTGCTGTGTTCCAAGATGTCAGCAATTAATTTGTGAGCACAATGTTATCGGGACTGAATGGAGGATTAATGGCCAAAACTGTGAACATAAGAACCAGATTGTAATAAACCAGAATTATCCTTTAATCCCCATGCTGCTTGCTGTGGATAGGTTTCCTCTTCAGAGGACAGCAACTGTTTCCAGGTTGACTTCGTGTGACATGAGCTCCAGTGGTAACAAGTTTTAACTGTGGAGGAAGCAGCCTCAATAGTATGTCCATACACACTTCTTAGACAACTGCAGCGTAATCCACTTTTAAGTCCTGATGATCAGCGTGTTCTAAAGCCTCATATTTCAGCCAAAATATTAGGAAAATATTCAATTTCCTCTTTGCTAATATCCTGTGTGAACAACGACTTCATTAGCAAAAAAAAGGACGCATCTCACTGGCATAATTTTTCATGTTTGCGTAAGGGGAGGGTCAATTTGGAGTCCTTAGTGCAGTGGAAATAAAGCATCCTCCTTCATTCCCATAATGTTTATGTTTATTGAAAAGGACCTTGGTGAAAGCATTCCTGTGCAAATCCACATTTGATTGATACATGGACTTTCTTTTCCTGCTGCTGTCTAGGTGTGGCAATGTGGAGGGAGTATGGAAGTCCTCCCCTGTGCCAGAGTGGCTCACATCGAGCGCACGAAGAAGCCCTACAACAATGACATTGATTACTACGCTAAGCGCAATGCCCTGCGGGCTGCTGAGGTGTGGATGGATGAATACAAATCCCATGTCTACATGGCCTGGAACATTCCCATGAACGTAAGTTTTTCTCCGTCTTAGATCACTCCCTCCCTCAGTCCCTGAGCTCCCTTCGCCCCCTCTCTTCCCTTCTCACTTGCTCATTCAGACACGCAGCCCAGTCCTCCGGAGACACTCGTCAATAGAAATTCAAAATTCAGATTTCATCCCACTTGACCTTCACACTGGCAGCAGAGCAAAGGCAGAGCGAGGAAGCAGTGGATTCTCACTCCAAACAGACAAGGGGTGCACCAAGTGAAAGAGAGGAGCCTGCTGACTGTCCAATCAGTCTATTTCCAAACACATCACTTTAGCTTAATTGCTTTCAAGGGTCTTTTGAGATGCGCAGCAAAAGAATAAACAGCTACTTTCATTAATAAAAAGTTTGATATTGAATCCTAATTGCCTCGTCAGCCACGTAGAATGACATGATTGTCAGCGAAGGATGTCAGCGATGGCCTCTGAATGCTCTCCAAAACGACACTGCTGATCATAACAAAATAATAAACGGTTGTGCAGCAGTCACACACAGGTCTAATACGCTGCTTGTGCCTGCATGCTGTTTAGAAATTTGGCACAAACATCATTACATGAGTACTCATTAAGTTCAGGTAGGATGTGCCAACTGCGGAAATATTGTAACCCATGTGTGTTTATGTGTGCAGCATAGAGGGCATGTTGGGGAGGAGGGAGGGGGGGCAACTTTGACAAACTAGCCAATCAGGCCACATCCCCTCTCCAGTGCAATTACAAACACAGTGGTATGGCACGTTATTACCCCAGCTGTCCTGTGGCGCAGAGTTATTTTGTGTACAGTACAAGGACCTAACGCTACGATTATTCCATCTACCTCCCTCCTTCCCTTCAAACCCGCCCATACACATAATCACAGATTCTTGTTATTGTCTGGGGTACCTACTGAGAGCACAATTACTTTGGTGGGGGAAGGTTTCATGATTCACCACAGCAGCCAGCCCCAAGTCCAAATACTGAACAACATCTCAGTGAAATTGAATGCATTTGTTATTGTTGCTTTATGGTAAAAGAAAAGTGGACATCCAACGAGAATTCCTTAATAACAGATGTTGAAAGCAAGTTCAGCAGCTGGCTGTAAAACTGAGGAGGATTTGCCTGGAAGCAGTGTCTGGTAATAAGACAACTGTGCGTGCGTTTGTGTGTCTCTGTGTGTGTGTGTGTGTGTGTGTGTGTGTGTGTGTGTGTGTGTGCCTTTGCACCAATTTCAATGTAAGGCAGTCGTTCTTTCATATGTATGCAGAGTATATTTTCTATGGCTATACAGGGTAAGTGATTACTTGCATATTCATGTACATTTAAGCCGTGTGCTGCACTTACTGATATGGACTTTGTGTGTGTGTGTGCGCGTGTGTGCATGCGCGCATGCATGCATCAGGGTCAAGCCTCTGTACAACGCAGTGCAGCCATTGGGTATTCCCGTAATCAATCTGGGAAGCCACCTCCATAATGCAGGCAGGGCCATGAGGGCTCATAATTAAGCAGCTGATTAGAATTTGCTCAGCACAGATCATGTCTAATGAAAGAACAATGAAGGTCCCACATGACAGGCGCATCTATCCATCTCTTAACTAAATGCTTGTTGAGTCCTCTCAGCACCTCAACACTCTTACGTCTTCCATTTCTCCAGCAGCTAGTACTCTCACTTGGTTCTTAAGTAAAGTGCCCCCTGGCTAAGAGGGTTTTTTCATCTTTGCTTTGCACTATTTGTTGACAGAACCCTGGAGTAGATTTCGGGGATGTCTCGGAGCGCTTGGCCTTAAGGAAGAGGCTGCAGTGTCGGAGTTTTCGCTGGTACCTTGAACACGTCTACCCAGAGATGCGGATCTACAACAACACCATCACATACGGCGAGGTGAGAAAGATACTTGCTAACAGGATTATTGGAAATCGTCAGCATGTTAATTTTTCTATATCATCCTCTGTAATTCTATTACAGCGCTGCGGTTTAGAGAGGATGCAAACACTGAGACAGTTAATTTGATTCCACAGATGATAAATACAGAAAATGAGTAAGAACTTATTAATTTGGGAGCTGTGCATTATCGGGGTCTTTTTTGAGGAACACTTCCTTGCAACACAGATGTCAGCAGCTGCATGAGATCCGCTTTAGTTTGTACAAATTAAATGCAAACTGAAACATGCAGATACGATTGAGCAACATCACAGTGACAGGCTCACACCCTCCACATCAAAATATACCAAAAAACAAATCACAGCAAATTCACTGTAGACAGGAAGGTAAAGGTATCTTGTTGCTATAGCAATGCAGCATCACCACACAGGATTAGATGCAATTTCCTCGCAATGAGTTTTAATTAAACACTTATTAGTTTTCCATTCCAACTTGATTGTTTTGGGCTTGGCTGCTCGCTGAGCACAGTGGGGGAGGAAACAGGATTATGACAGGTTGAAGAACTGAACACACTCCAGTGTCAGACACTATTTGAAGGTTTGCTCAAACGCGCCGTTTTTCATCATATCAATTTCAACAATGGAACACAGAGGAAAATCAATATGCTGTCCAAATGCAATGTTTGAATACATCAAAATTATCCTCAAAATTCATCAGAGTTGAATGAATTTACTCCCTCCTCTGTTTCCCCTGCCGCCTGTTTTGGCTCTGGCACCCAGTTAATGGATTCCTCAGAGCGGCAGCCACTTAAGTGGCACTATTTCAGATCTGTCTACAAGCCTTGTGTTGCCACACAGCCACCGCGGCAGAAGTGAGTCTCATCTGTCACTGAGCATCAGCGCCGTGCTTGGCCATGCTGACCAGACCAGCCGAGTGGAACCTTCCCTGACAACAGCACATGATAAATATGTCACAACCTGGAAATGAAGCTGTACGCATTCAAATCACACAGAACCGAAGCTCACGCTCAATGCACACCACCATCTGGAGGCCTGGAGGGAGAGACAGAACTGGGCCTGGTCACTGCATGATGATATCCTATCATGGCCAGTTCATCACTTTGAGATGCTGTGAGATTCTGCTGTGTGAGCAAGTCACAACAGGTCTGGTAGACAGGAGGCGATGCGACATGCATGCACAAATTTATTTGCTTTCAGACCGCAGCATCCAGTTGGCAGGAAGTACTTTTTGACAGGAAAATTCTTTTTCTCAAACACTCCTTTAATCCGTGCTATGGTTAGACTGATATAAGCTTCTCGACTGTATTTTTGACCACGTGTCAAATATTTTAAATGTACACGATTTGTGGTTAACCCATGTCATGCTTATGAAATAGCTTTTTGTGCCTTGCTGCTCCTTAACAAAGAATGAGGCAGATTTTTATCAAGCTGACACTCCTGAAGCTAATGAGAGAAATGAGAACAATTATTGTCCATTTTATAATTAATGCAACATTGCAACATTTTGGGAAATATGCTTACTCGCTCTCTTGCCATCAGTTAGATGAGAAAATCAATACCACTCTACCGACCAGCACCTCTAATTAACATGTTAGATCTTGTTTGTTTCACGTGTGCCTAAGTGAAAAACAAGTTGCAGCTTTTCAGGCAGTGCTGTGCGGGTCTATGTCTTGGCAGGGCAGGGACTTCATAGCGAAATTAAATAAAATGTGTTAATTAGTGATCTTATTTAGCTATATTGAGCCACTTAATTAGGTAGGCTTCAGCTTCAAACAGTATTTAATGAACAGGTAGGAAAATGGTCCGCATCTTCTCATCCACTGCACTCCAGTGCTGCCCCAGTCTGTCCCCCGCAACAAACCAGGTGAGGAAAGAACTCAAGAGGATCAAGGCGAGAAAAGCTCAAGACTCAAGGCTTCTCAAGTCCTGTGCAGACTGTTTGAACAAAACAGTTGAGCACATCTTCAACCCGAGCGTGAAGCTGAGGACAGTGCTACAGCTGTGGAAAACAAAATGTGTGACACCAGTGGCAAAAACTCTGCACCCCAGGGACCTCAACAACTACAGGCCACTGACATCACATATGATGAAGACCCCAGAGAGGCAGGGGTCACTTCTGAGGAGATTTTTTGACTCTGTGGTGGCACCAGCCATCTTTCTATGGAGTGTCTTCTGTGGCAGCGGCATCTTGACTGCTGACAGGAAGAGACTTCACAGACTGGTTAAGAAGGGCAGCATTGACCTGCGATGCTCCCTCCACCCAGTGGAGGTGGTAAGAGAAAGGAGGATGATGGCTAAGCTCTTATCCCTGATGGAGAACATGTCCCACCCCATGCAGGACACTACTGATAGCACTGGGCAGCTCCTTCAGTGACAGGCTGCGTCACCTGCAGCGTGTGAAGGAGAGATACTGCAGGTCCTTCTTTCCTTCCTGCTGCTGTCAGACTTTACTATCAACACTGCTCCCAGCAGACCACACACAGCAAAACTGATCTACAATATCAATGTATACTAAATTGGCAATATCAATATTTCTTACGTGCAGTAATGTGAATTCAACCATTGTCTGTTTAAGTTATTATATTGTTTACTTATCTGTCACATCTTGCTTTTTTAAATAATGCTTCCTACTATTACTCTATCCCGTTTGCTGTTGTCACACAGCAGATTTCCCAGCTGTGGGATTAATAAAGGATTATCTTATTTTACCTCTTGGCTAGATGAATAAGCATATTTTCCAATGCTTGAACAAACTGTAATTTTGATGGCCATGTAGTGTACCTGCCCTCTACTGTCCTTGAAGCTTCTCTCTTGTCTCTTCCTAACTCCTACCATAATCTGTTCTTTAAACTTTCAAGTACCAGCAACTCCTCTGCTGTCTTGCAGGTGAGGAACAGCAAAGCTAGCGGCTACTGCCTGGACCAGGGCTCCGAGGACGACGACAAAGCCATCCTGTACCCCTGCCACGGCATGTCCTCCCAGGTCAGACAAGACCCATGAACTGCTTGTGTGTCCATGTTCATTAAGCAGTCATGTTCATCGGACACTCAGTCAATAATGCAATTAAACTGTCAGTCACTCAGTGTTTTTGTGTTGACTCTTCCAAAATAAGATCAAATGTATGGATTACCTGGTGGAAAAAACAGATATTCCTTCTTGAATGTACAGATCAGCATATTCTGCATTTTAATACTCTCCTCAGGATGATGTGGTGTAATAACTCTCCTCTTTAAGCCCCTAGAAGTTAAATCACATTTTATTCAATAAGTGGTGGTAGCAACAGCTCTACAGAGAGAAATATGTGTGCCTGATTGCTTCTCATTAACAGAACTATCGACTGACACACTCACATTTGAAGCTTTTATGTGAACAGCTAAAATGGTGCGTCAAGATACACTGAGGGCAGATTATATTACAACATAAATCAGCAGTGAAGTAGTTTGAATAAATTGTAAATACAGTGAATTGTAAATGTACATTTGAGAGTTTCATAAATTGAAGTAAACCTGTTTTAAACCTGATTCAATCAGGACACATATTCTACTTGAAAAAGTACTCGGTTTGAAAAGTAATAACCTACCGAAGATTTTTGTCAGGATACTCGTGGATGGAGAATTAACAACGTGGTTTTAGTGGGTTTCTGTTCAGAGAGGAACATGACAGGGCTGCCTCTTGCCTTCTGTCACAGTAAATTAGCACTTGTCATAAATGTGAAAACGTCGGTAAACATGCTCAATTACAGCGGTGTCCAATCTGCATTTAAAGTGAAATGGACAAAATAAGGAATCACAGTATGCAGTTGAATATACAGAGTTCAACACAGAAATTGCCCTGAATCAGAATCAATGAGGAGCTGTAGAGAATATTGTGTCAGTGAATAAGTAATCTGATCGAAAGCTGTTTATTTCATGAACAAGCAATGTCTTTGTGCCCTTTATTATTCTTAATCTATCCTTACTTCTCATGCTGCAACATAGCGTGGGCGAGCACATTTCCACAACTCGTCATAAAACATTGCTGCTCCAAAAACACTTTGTTAGACTGCAACCCACTTAAATCCTTTCACTCCACCGGCTGCTCTTTTTCTGGAACTCAACTCCTTACAATTTATGTAAAGATGTGCTTTTAAATACCAGACGAAATCCAAAAATGGGAATCTGCCAGATTATTTCAAAACTAACTCACAGATTCATTCTCATTTAACCATTAAATCATCAAATCTTCATCTTCTCAAATATCTGACAACCAGAAATCCATTTTAACACACAAGACGCAGGGGTTCCTCTCAGGTGGGACTTCTTCATTCAGTTAAAATGACATCTTTCTTAAGGTTTAATAGCAGTGACAGTAGTACCATAGAAATGACAATCGAGCAAGGCATCACCAGCAGCTTTATTTGAGCTGCTCAGTAGGAAAACTGGGCCACTCCGAGGTGAGAGTGCATGTAGTTATATGACTATGCAGTCAGATGCTGATGAAAAAAATGTGTGCTCAGCATAATAATTGACTTGAACAGATACCAGGACAAATGGCACTGTGAGTGGGAGGCTGTCGTCCTGTGTTTGTGCCTATTTTCCTTTTTGTGCTGTGGAATAAGAGACAAGCCTGAAGACGGCAAATCATTCAAATTCTATTCATGCATCACTTTTTTTTTTTTTTTATTATATTTCCCACCTTTCTCTTGCAGGTGAGTGACATGTTCATTATCTGTCATTTGAGGGAGCAGGAGGCCAGCAGCTCACCAGCCTCTCGTCTTTTGTTCTATAGCGAGAGCTCACTGGGGTCCAGTAATGTAAAGCTTCACTGCCTCTTTTAATCCTGATCCCCCGGGGAAACAAACAAATGGAGATGAATTTTGTGTCTTTGTATCATTAGATTACAGTGATGACTGACATTACGGTGAGCGGGCCGAATTTAATTTCGTGGCACAATGTGATTTTGCATTCCTTTTTACCATTGCCCCTTTTACTTATGAAAAAATATAATTGGCCAGAATAAATCTTTATTGTAGTTCTGATGAATGAGTCTCTCTCTGCTGGCTCTCCCAGTGGAAATCTAAATCATGGATAATGTCTCACCTCTGTCCGATGCAGTGAAAGCACGGCGGAGGAGCTGCATCATTGTTCATACTCACATACACACATCTTGCAGTAGTCTGCTAAAGTAAAATATGCCTCCTCGCTTCCTTTCTGATGGGCATTTCAATGGTAAACCATGGAAAAACAATATTGGTACAGAAAAAAAAATGAAAAGAAGGCCGTGATAGGATTACTGTGCCCTAGTAATCCTGCGTTTCCTGCATAAACAGGCAGAACATTGACCAGTCTGGGGTATGTGGAGGTGTGTGTGGTTATTTTGTAGCAGCCTGGTGTCGCTTGATGAAGGCAAACACAGTAGATGGACATGTGTAATCGTAGTGCTCTTTCCTGATGACAGGATGTTAGAATGCACACCACTTCACTAACATTCCTGCTTGAACTGCATTAAATGGGGTGTTTAAAGTGCTTTATTTACAGTTTAAGTGTTGCTATTTTATTGCTGCACATTTACATTAACTATTTATTTAGCTGCCATTGTGCTTCTGAGACATCTACTCTCAGTGCAGCATCTTTCTTTTCACCTAAAAAGGGCCTTCGGGCTCAAAATCAAACTTCCTGGATTTACTCTTACAAAGAATCCCAACTATGTGTAGTGCACTTGGGTGTGCATGGTGCTGATGGACACCTTCTGCACTGCTTATACTGTGGGGCCTCTTAAATCAGCCCTTTAGAGGTTTGTGTAGAGGTTGGAAGCTCACTCAAATTCCCATGCTAAGCTGTGGTACCATATAGAGCAGATCTGTGCAGGGTCCAGAGCTGAGGCCCCAAATCAAGCCCTGTTTAAGACGTTTGCCATAATCTGTGGCATAAACTTACTCCTGGTGGAGCAAGGTACAGGAAAGGTACAAATGTGGAGATTACAACCCAATACAACGTACAAACACTCCATCTTATATTTACATTGTCACAGCGTAGCACCATTAATGAGCTAATTAAGAAACTTGTGATTAGCTTGACCTCCAAATACTGGCTGCAAAACTTTTGCGACGGCAGGAAGGCAATGAAGCATCTAATGTTGCTGCAAGAGGCACAGGTTAATTGGCCCAGCAGAATCATTTCCTTGCGTTAATTATTTGTTATGGTCCCATTTTAAATGTATTAGCGTATAAAAGGCTGCCAGACCGAGCTGTAAACAGGTATTAGTGGGGATTATATGGGGTTTTCTTATGCCCGGTTGTAGTTTACACCATGGATAATTCATT
Organism: Chaetodon auriga; assembly: GCF_051107435.1. Classification (NCBI taxonomy): domain Eukaryota; kingdom Metazoa; phylum Chordata; class Actinopteri; order Chaetodontiformes; family Chaetodontidae; genus Chaetodon; species Chaetodon auriga. Next base: position 7,833,486 of record NC_135078.1, read on the forward strand.
TTAGAGCCTTCTAACCCCACAATCAAGCTGTCTGTCATAATGACCTTTAGTCTGCCACCTGGAGTATGTGTTTATGTAGATTTCTTAGTCCAAAGAATTGTCCTTATCAGCGTGCTTATGACCAACCCAACCAGCTCCAGTGAACCTTGAGTGATGCTCAAAGTGGTGCTTCATTCTTTTCCTGTTTGTTCCAAGTGGCTCTTTAAGGCAGAACATTGGATTAAAAACCACCTGCCTTCTCTCTTCTCACAAGGAGCAGCACCCACACAGACCACTTACTGCAGCTCCACTTTCTCCATCCATGTTCCAACAGTACTCCACTTGGTTTACAGAGATGTTTACGTGTTAAAATTGTAAAAAAAAAAAAAAAATGTCCACAGTAACAGGTCTTTATGCTGTTGCATTTGAAGTTTCACCAGATTCATTGACAGGTTTGTAGAGGTGGTAGTCACAAGAACCTGCTTTTGCAGTGGGCTCAGAAACTTACTGATATTTCATCTCAATTTTTCAGTCAAGCCCTTTGAAAAATCTGTTCTTAAGAAATTCAGAAGAAAAATCACACACCCAGGAAAGGTTATAGCATGTTTTTGCATCATTAAAGCATTAAAATCCATTGTATATAAGTCTGCTTTTCAGCAATCTGGATTGAGAGGATTTCTGTTACATTGATTCTCCCAGGACTAACATAAGATAGCTTCCTTGCCTGAGCTTTAGCAGAAGACAGCATGTGCATGTGTTATTCAGGACAGTCATGAATGTGTGTTCCTCTCAAAGCAGGGCTGCTGTTGTACTAAAGACCTCCCTATCTTTGGCATCTCATTTTTCAGAGAGGATCACTCGCATAAATAATAAATGCTATCTCTACTGTATCCTTACGTAATAGATACTTATCGTCACAGAGCCTTTCATGTGCAGGATTAAACAGTGAGGGATCAAGTTTTGGTTTGGGGAAATACTGCAGCATTAACAAGCTGCAGACTGTGGTTTCCGTGCAGTGCAGTTCACTGCAATATTCTATAATCTTACATTTTTGAATGTAGGAAGTGGTTTAGTTTTCCATATTTGAGTTAAAAAAAATGAATCAAGACCTAAATCTGGCTTTTTGATATACATTCTTATATTCTCATATAGAAATATTGTGCCATAGAAATTTTGAATTTCTGTGAATAAGATGGTGCCACCTGGTGGGATAGCCACAGCTAAGACTAAATTTACTTTGATTTTTTCCTACCTGGAAAGGCAAAAAAAAAAAAAAAAAAATTGATTAAATGAACATGTCTCTTTAAATGACACATTTAAATGTATTGATTTCTAAATTAAAGTATTGCATTGATTTCAGTATAGATAGAACAGATGGACATACTGGCAGACACCTTGTTTCCTGAGCACATTTTGCTGATAGATATTGCATTTTCCCCTTACATTCGGCAAGGATTATCTGAAGGCTGCATTTTCTATGTAGTTTTCAGGTTCTATGGGAATTATTACTTGTGTAAAATAATTATCTTAAAGGAGTGTAAAATGAACGCATTCCAACCTTTCTATATGTCACGCAGTCTGCAACAGGCCTGAAAACCTTAAACCCCTTTTTTTCCCGTCTTGCTCTGACAGAGCAGCTGAACAGCATCACTGCGAACCACAGTCAATTTTCTCATCGAGGCACACGAGCACAGACAGCTTGTGCTTTCCATTGATGTTAAGTGTTTGTTTGTTGAAGCCATGATTGCTGCTGCAGCATGTGAGTCCAGAAGTCTAACACATTGGTTATCTCTTTGTCGCAGCTCGCTCGGTACTCTACAGAGGGGCTTCTCCAGCTTGGACCCCTGGGGTCAACCACCTTCCTGCCTGACACAAAATGCCTCGTTGATGATGGCAGGGGACGGACACCCAGACTGAAAAAATGTGACGCCGTTTCAAGGATCTCCCAGAGGCTTTGGGACTTTACACAGGTAAAAGGAAAAGACATGATCTGATCCCTTGGTCACTGGGTCAACACACCAAATGTAATAAAATAAGACAGTGACCCATATTTTTCTGGACGCTTGATCACTGTCATTTCGGCCATAACCACAGATATTAGAATACGGGATTTATTGTATGATTGAGCTTTTTGTGTTGCAGCCATCTGTTTTTCTTGAAGGCCATTGTGTAAATTCAGTCACATTTGCATTGTTTTTGTTGCAGAATGGTCCAATCATCAGCAGGGACACTGGTCGATGCTTGGAGGTTGAAATGTCAAAAGATGCCAACTTTGGCCTTCGCCTGGTGGTCCAGAGATGCTCTGGTCAGAAGTGGATGATACGAAACTGGATCAAGCATCCCAGGCACTGAAGCCAGAGAACAACCTCTGAGACAGTTTGGGCAGTGTTTCAAGTCGCGGTTGGATGTCAAATGTTGGACAGTTCAGAGAGGAGCGGGCACTGGTGGTGTTAGTGTGTGGTATTTCACACTACAGACTGCACTCGGCTTCCCTAAGGCCATGGAGCTTTCCAACGCTGAGTCTTAAAGAAGGATATGATCACGTTTTCGACTGAGCTGCGCGTTCCCAGAGACCTTACGGCAAGCTGCGCTGTTTGCAATGGCCCACATTTCTGACATTCAGCTCCATGTATAGAACAGAGAAACAAGAGACCTGAGTGCAGCCCCTGAAGGTGGCTCGAGATCCGAGTAATTCTTTTCTTTCTACTGTAAACTAAACTATCAGATCTTTGGAGATGAGAGATTTTGTGTGTGTGTGTGTGTGTGTGTGTGTGTGTGTGTGTGTGAGTGCTTTGTTTTTTCTGAGTGCATTTCAGCAAATCTAAAGATATGATTGCTGTCAATTGCCACATCAAAATGATTATTTTGGGCTGTCATTTGGAAAGCTCTTTTGGACATATTGTGCTGCCCTGGCAATACATGTAATAGGCTTCAAAGGGGCTGCCCATCATATGATCGGGAGGCTTTTCACCTGCACTCACACAAACCACTACAGTTCTTTGTTTCTTTGGACTGTATTGCTCTCAGTGGACAGGAGCAATCATGTGCCTTTTTTTCCTCATTTTTCTGCTTAATCTGACCGGGGAATGTCAGTCCCAAAAGCATGTACAAAATTATTTGAAAATGATTAATATATAAAACAATGTATAAAACAGTCTAATGATAGTAATATATTGTAAAAAGTGAAAAATTGATATCCGTCCTCTGATAACAATTAGGATAATAAAATCATTTTTATGATGAGCCGCCTCTCCGTCTTTCTCTTCCCAAGCATTTTTGCCACTGATGTCAATTCAAAGAATTCAGTGTAGACTTTCGGTGTGTGTACTTGGCTGTCGGTTACATAAAAACTACACATTTTCTTTTGTGCTATTGTAAAGCCAGTTGCTAACAGCACCAGAACAATTGCCTGTCTTTTGTTTTGCCTGCACTTGCAACCACCTCAAGCCTCTATCAGGTTTCTGGCCCTGTGTACTGTGATTGTTCCAAGCCGCCCACTGTATAGCAGGTCTGCAGAAAGCACTGAAAGCTTTCCAATTATTTTACCCAGAAAGAAACTTCTTTACTTGCTCAGTTTTTCTCATGTTTAGCCAGAAATGTGTCAGATGTGGACTTGAAAGTGTCTTTTGACGTGCTTTTAACTTAAATATGAAAACATGTTCATAAGACGTCCACAGTCTCTTTTTAGTTTTATAATACATTACTTTTATCGACATGCACTGTAATAAATTTACGATACCAACACTGATTCTGTACAGATTCTGTACTGGTGTCCATCCCCCCATGAGCAGTGATTGTCCAATCATTGCAACCATCACAATGCATAGCAAGCCATCAAGAATTTTCTTGCACTGATTGTTATATTTTGATTCAGCCTTATCCTCCTTACCCATCATGTATGTAGCCATCAAGTGCATATCTACCCGTATTCACTGATATTTATGTAGTACGTTTTTTTTTTTTATTTCGAGTGAGAACAAGATGTGAAAGCGTGACTTCTTTTCCCTTTAACACAGACATCATATGCAGCAGGATGTAAGCTAAAAAGTGCTGTCTACCTTGAAAGCACTGAATACAGAATAGCCTCTTGTTGCATTCACAAGAGGCTTCCTTGTGTGTCCAATCTATTTCTGCACTATCCTCAAGCCCAGATATACAGAGCATTTTAGGACGCAATGGAAAGTGAAAAGTCCTTTTTACTGGGGTTAGCCATGCTATCCAACCAGCATGTTCCACAGGCTCATTTTAATTTGGTTTCCAGCTGGTTTACCCTGAGAGATTGCCTGCACTTGCCACCATGTCATGCTTCTTTGCCTCTAATCATTTCACATAAGCAATGCATCATCTCTGTGTCCTCTAAACGAAGGCTGCTTCAGCCCTCCCAAGGTAATATCTTATTCTGGTCTGCGACAAGGTTTACAAACACACCACCAATGCAATGTCTCACGGCCCCTGTGTCAGGAAAAAGCCTGAACTGGAAAATTATTATTCTAGCAATATGGGTTTCCCCGGACTTAACACCTGCAGAATAATGTTACCCCACCTGATGGAATGAATGGATTCAGTGGGTTACTGCTCTGTGCCACAGAGGCCCGCCTGCTGAGTCAATTTACAGTGGGCTCCAAGAAGAGTTTTGCAGATGGCTGACAGCAGAGACTGAGAGCTACAGGACGATATGTGGCTTAGCTGTATGTACATGAAGTGGTATGTGTGCATTTATGTGGAAGGAAAAAATGTCCTTCATAATTATCTGGTTCAAATTATTGTTGGGGTCAGGGGAGGGGTACTGCACCCTAAAATCAGCTCTTAAACTATCAAACGCTTGTGGCAGACTTTATGAGGCTGGACGCTGTGATCATCTTGGATACACAACAGTCATAGTGAGTGTTTGAATCCACGCCTCTGGTCTGTGTGAATACGCAAAGCATGAGGGACAGTTTCATTCTCAAAGTAAACATTTTGAGTGGATTATCATTTAAAGTTAGGGTTATGGATTAAAGTAAAGGATTAAGGTTAGTGTGTGTAACTGAGTGAAGTCTTGTCACATGTATAATGTATAGTGTTACAATTGGGCGTGCGGTGTGTGTATGCACTCATCGCAGCAGGTGAAAGGGAAGGTTAGTCTGCATTAAAGGTTTCATTTTCCCTCAGATTGGATGACAGAATGACAGTGACTGATGGGCTGGTGGAGTGTGGGAGGGTGGGGGAGAGATGTGTGTGACAGGGAGCTGGAGGCGGGAAGCAGTGTTGGGGGCTGGATGGACAAGGACACCACATCCGTCTCATGAGCATGGGACCCTCGTTCTTTCTCATTGTGATACTGACAATACTCTTTTTACGCCTGGACTGCAGCCAAGAGGGAGAGGTGACTTCATTATTCAGACAGCTGCAGGCTGGGGGTGGGGGGTATAAGGGGTTGGTGGGTCTGCTTTCAATGGTGGCTGACAGAAGTGTTGCAAAAGGCAGCATTTCCATTGTGAGGCCAAACTGATGCTAATTTCCTGGACTGCCAGAAATGGATACAGTTTGCACATATATTCATGACCATGAGAGAGCCAGGAGAGCCATCGGTGTATTATTTATCTGCAGAGAAACTGACAGCAATTACTGCTGTGTTTGGAAAGCATAGATCTGGACACATCTCCAGCTCAACAAATGAAATAGTGCAAAAGTTTTAATGAGCAAAGTTTGAGGAGCAAACACACAAACCTTTATAATTGGAGATGATATAACATATAAACAGAGATTCATAGAAATTGAATGTGAATGTGCAATGTAGATGTTGTCTTTGGGGTTACAGGTACAGCTATATTCTTAAAAACAGAGAAAATCCCCCTTCCCTCCTGTTTCTTTACATTAATAGAATCAAGCTGACCTTTTGGCTCTGTCTACTCAAATCCATCAATCGGGATTATTAAAAAAAAAAAAAAAAAAAAAAAAAAAAAATCGCCTATTTTCCTGTGGTTTGGACAAGAGCCAGACGTTATGGGAACTGTTGAGTGGATCATTCCTGCACACATTAATGTCATAGTTTATGAGCCTTTGTTGAGATAAAATGATCATTTCTCCATACAGTGTTTCACCTCTTTAATAGTCCCTGTCCGGGATAATCAATGTTCACTCCTCATTCTGGACTGCCAAGCAGGAGACATTTCTCCTTGTCATATTTTTGCCTGTTTAATAGTGTCCCATTTACACAGACACAAAATGGGAATATAAAATAATACTCAAATAAGCTCAATATATGTGTGTGTCCCAACAACCCAGCAGGGTTCTGCCTAGGCAGGATATCACCTTTAAAGAGAGTACTGTTTGGTGTCATGGAATACTGTGGTCTCATGTTTGATCCACATCCCTACTTAAGTGTTCTTGAGGATGATACTGAGATATGAGTAAGAACATCATATTATTAGTAACTTTTTGATAAATGTACTTGCAACACAGACAATACCCTTCCATACCTGAGAACAGCACCTCTCACTAGGGGGCTGGAGAATCCCTTAAAACATTATGTTTTCATTTGTGTATCCTATGACCAACTCCATGGCTTCCACAAACAGGAAAAAAAGTCAAAAATAAGTTGAATTTTATGACAAAACTAGTATATGTATCTAAAATCCAAATTAAAACACCATAGGAGGTGAGACAATAAACAAATGGATGGTGGTAAACAGAATTCACTCTCCTCAAAGTTGGAAGGTCAGGTCTGCGTGTGCACACCGCCCACCGAGCGCCTGTGGGAGACAGCAGGCCCTACACCAAAAAGCATGCACTGCACACTTAATATCTACAATATCCGTGAGAAAATATCATGCGATGTCGGAGTTAAGAATACACCACTGCAGAGTGTCACCCAGTGCAGGCCCACCGTGGAGAGGAAGCAGTGTGTCGACATGGACCTGGCCTTGTACTGAGTCAAGCTGTTGACGTAAAGAGGAGAGGGAAGCCACCTGCGTTACCATCCAAAAAATCCGAAAACATGACAGACAGTAGCTGCCGAGCACTTACCGCAGCCTGGTCTCGCCTTCTGAAGGTAAACCTCAAATGCCAAATGCAATGGAGGGAGGGGATTAGAATCAAACGAACAAAATAAACACAGGTACAGCAGGTAAAATAACAATAGAATACAGCGAGTAGCCTGGTCCCTTTTTAGAAAACAAACAAAAAATGTTAGCCAGTCCTAATGCTATGATGTACTGCCCATAGAAGCTGGCATGATAAAATATATGGCTGCTTTGCAAAAATACATAAATTCCTGGAACACAGTTCAATACAGGTTAAAAAATGCTATAAACAAAGCAAGAGATGAGAAGCACACAGACAAACAATGCATGAGTGAAGCACAGACAAAAGGATAGCACGAGCCAAAGCCATTCAATGTTACATAATGGAACTTAAACCACTATGGACATTACTGCCACTTGGCTCCAGTTTCCAACTGTGAAGGGCAGGATGCTCACATCTGATACCTGATATCACCTTACTGAGATCAAAGTCATAAAAACAACCTTTAGGCTGCACTCGTTACAGACGCTACCAGAACAAACACTGCACTAATCTGTTTGCATACCTGCATGAGAGGGAGACTCTGCCACAACAAGGTGCGCTGAGTCACTCTCCACTGACATCAGTAAACTTTTTATCACTTGCTGGTCATAAGACCATGTTATGTGACTGTGTGTGTGCACCAATCACCCAGATTCCCAACACATTCATTTGTGTTCCTTTCAAGAGTTACATGAGAAGATTTGATGTCACTCTCTTGCTTGTGTATTAAGCAGCCTATGAGGGCAGGAGCTGGGAGACGGTTAGCTTAGCTTAGCATAAAGACTAAGAAGAAGTTGCTCACATGGCTCTCTTCAATGTTAAAAAAAGAAAGAAATAGCACTAAGGCTAAAAAAGACAGGACAAACATGTTTTATCCTGTTTGTTTAAATGATGTGCAAAAAGCAATGTAAGAATGTAATGGAATGATTTATGGCATGATGTAATTATTTCAGTTCATCCATCCACTTCTGTGCAGCGTCTCAGCATCGCTGGGTCCGGTTGTTTTGCACCAAGAAATACTCCACAAGTATTTTTGAACTTTTGAGAGAGCAGGGCGAGCTAATTGCCTCCCAGCTCCAAGTCCGTCTTAGAGAGCACTATCTTTTCACATCACTCTGGGAGACAGCAAATAAGCGTATATCCCAAAAACTCTTCCTTTAAGAGCTTGGCCTGCATAAACATCTGTTTAAAGTATTACTGCAGCTGTTGCATGCATCTGCTCTTGGTATCGGGACCTGAGTACCTTCAGTTCAAAACAGTTGTTTCAAGCTGGAGTAATACTTGTTTAACCTGCAATATTATCATGTTGTGAAAAAGCTACCTGGGTTTATGTTAATCTCACATTCCTGGCAAAGTGACAGCTCATAAGAGACAAAGACAGACAAGAGATGTAATGAGTTTTTCTAACATGTGCTTTACAGCGTCTTACACACTTGATAATGCTTGCACATAATGACTCATTCCTTGTTGAACGGATTTACCTGTGGAAGAAATAACAGTAAGGGTGAAACAACGTGAGACCTTGGCAGCCAGGCAGGATTGTGAAAAAAAAAAGTCATGCTTTGGGCACTTCAACAGCCATATCTGCTGTCAAACGGACAAAAGTTCGTGAAGACTTTGAAACGCACGCTGTTCCCATCGCTTGGATCAGTGCTACTAACTAGACTCTCGCTATTGACAGCTAACGGCAAGATCAAACACCTCGCAGAGCAGTTTTTCTGTTTGTCTCTGTGCCTCTCTCTTTAGGTGCACAGTGCAATTTCCTAATCAACAATAATTGTTTTATTCTGTCAATACTGCAAAGGGCCGATGGAGATTTCAGACGGTTATGATGTACAAGCTGATGGGATGAGAGAGTGGAGAGAGCGGGTACGTGCCTGAACAGCTTGTGGATCTTATAATGAGATCTCCAGAGATGAGCAGCACAGTAGCTCCAAGACACAATTAGGCCCAGCGATGCTCTGCCTCCAAGATAGAACTGTATAGGCAGCACAGAGGTGGTATGTGTGCATGTGGGGGTATGTGTGTGTATGTGGGTGTGTGCATACTGGTACGTTTGAGATTCAAGCAATGCAATACATAATAGACCGTTTTAAAGGGCTGAGTATGGCATATGAAATGCACCTTTTTCCTCTGAATGGAGGTGACTGAAATTACTGTGTTTGACTTCAAAATTGCTTGGTGTTTGGTATTGGCTTGGTTATGTTTGACACGTCAGTAATACCGTATGGCACTATGTGTTTATATATTGATTGTGCTTTCTGTAGCTAGTCAGATCACATCCTCTCTCCAGATGAAGCTCCAGGCTGGTTTGGAAACCTAATGGGAAACCAGCACCTCAACACGGTCTCTGGCCCATTGGTGAGGACAGCAGCGGTCCCTAATGCTCAGATAAACCCAACTGAGGAAGAAACTGCTTCAGGGTTCAAAACAACTGCTGTAAACCAATATAGTCTGAAGATGCCTTCAGGCCTTGATTGGGCACATGAATAGAGAAACAGGTTTGATCTGTTTGGTGGACTTGCATTTAATGGAATAGAGAACGAAAACCAATCTGCAGGAACAGTTAGCAGACAAACTGGATGAATTTTTAGCTTGTAGAGTGACTGTTACTATAATATGAAGTTGTTCCAGCATTTAATAGGAACAGACCACAATAAATAATCTATGACCTTTGCAGGACCAGGACCGCATTAACATTAATAGAACTTATCCTACACAGGACCCCGACATGCAAGTCTGTTGTGTGGGGAGTTTTTTTCCCTCATCACAAGTTCAAGCTCTGAGAAACATCTGGACAAATAAATAATAAGTATTATTATAAATAATAATGTCTCTGGTATTGATCAGCAACCCTGATTCTCCAGTCCACACAAACATACTCACAGCTTCACAGACTGCAGCCCAGGCAGTGCCAACTGGTTGTGAATGTTCAATAGAACAGCAACTGTGTTTGTACATTGTAAACATGTAACTTGTACATTAGCTGTAGAGTCATAAAGTATGAATCTGACCAGCTTCTGAAAGCAGACTTAAAATGAGAGTTGGATGGTTACTTCATAAAATCAGTTTTCTGATGGCTTGTATGAACATGGGTGGTAAACTTCAAGCTGCATTAATCTTTTTTTTTTTTTTTTTTTTTTTTTTTTGATAATAGCAACTGACCAAATGACTTGTTGTAATGTGAAAAGGATTGTTGGGTTTCTGGCCAGCAACTCCAGTCTCATTAGCTGTGTGTCCTACTGCAATGGGCAACTTCAGCCAAGAAAAAAAAAAAGAGAAAATCTGATAAGTCCACTGTTTGCTCCCAGCCCATCAACCAACCGCAGGCGAACAACGTTAGCAGCTACATAGCTGTTAAACAGCCACTCATGAGTTGGCAGAGACACACAAAGAGACAAAAACAGACTGCATACTCGACAGAAGCCTGTTGGGTGGACGAAAACACAACTCTAAAATATAGCTGTCATTTCTTTCTGCGGGACGTGGAAATGATAACAGGTTTGTGTTGTGTTTTCAACTTTTTCTGCCCTTTTGAGTGGCCAGAATAATCAATGAGTGCAGCTTTACCAAAATCAACAGTGCAATGTCATTACTGCTGGATTAGTCTGCCAACAAATATCCACTGAATGTGCAGCGAATTCATCCAAAATCCTTTTTCAAAGTAAAACACACCTGACTTTCCAGAAATGATCTCTGTCTAATTTCTGATAAAAGCACCCAATCCAAATGATGGCAAGTGCTCACATATTTTCCTTATTTACATTTATTGTGAAACTCATTTGTTTTAACTGTTGTTTTGGCACTGCATTACAGCAATCCCATTATATCTCATCATCTCCATTTCAGAATTGTAGATACAGTAAGCAGTGAAAAGGAGAGTGATATAGACCTCTTTTTATTCCATAGTTATATACAATAGAAGGTTATGAGAAGCAGCTTGCAGAACTGACTACATTTCCACACACATCACCACTACCACCCAGTATGTGGGGCCCAAAGGGCTGCTTTATGCTAATAAGCTCCATCAAGGTCAGCCAGTGTTTTTGCTGCTCCCACATCACTGTGTTCTTTCCACATCGTAGACAGTGATGACTTTAATGGTGCTATTTCCCAAAACAGCACAATGACTTGAGGGGGAATGCATTACCCATAGCAACATTTGAGGTTATTTGCCACAGCAAGGTTCCCTCAGCCCCTGAACTCTTTCTGCAGTTTCATCCCACCAGAGATTTCTCACAGTATGTTTCCTGCTCTGGTTGCTTCCATTACATACTCTGCATATTAACACAATGGCCTTGCAAAAGTGGCTCAGTGCATTATGATCAGATTGTCTGTAAACATCAATGAAATACTGAGGTTCCATCGCACCCTAAAGAAGCAGCTCATGCATTAAAGCTGCATCGAGCCTGTTCTAAATCCGAAAATCATAAAGTGAGTTAAATCTTTTCCAAGCCATGGCTCCTCTCAGCTGCAAAGTGATGAAAGTTGAAATACTTTTGTGGCGAAGACAAACTCAGGACAGTTTTAAGTGGTGTACTGTGTGATACATCCTTGCCAAGTGCAGGATTTCTTCTGTGAACTGCACACTGATGTGGGAGGAGAAGCACAGCGAGAGTCAGCGATGATCAAGAAATGCAGTCCAATTTCAGTGTCGAGGATTATTGGGACTGGTTTTCATGTCACTCGCCTAAAACCCTGTCAAAGGCACATGGAGTGAGGCAGGGTGGTGTTCTGTGCTATTTCTGTGGTTTTACCAACTAATGTGCATATGAACAGATCCTATTCAAAGGCTTAGTGGATGATTTGACTGTGATATAATTCCCTCAGGCAGAAAAGAGTGTCATTCTTTCCACAGTATGTACACATATGTATGTATATATAGTGAATGAGTGAATGTTTGTCATCCAAAATAGAACCATGATGGAGATTATGCAGACACGTCCTCTATAGATGTCAAGGACCGGCTGGTAGATGGAGCCCCCCTTAGTCATACTGCCCCTGCTGCTCACTGTTGACTCTGTTTGGCTCTTTGCCTAATCTGACTGAACTGGCTCCTTCATTGGTGCCTCCTCCCAAGCTACGTCTACGCTGACATATTAATTCAGGTCATTTTGACACCTCAAGGACATCCACTTTCTTTTGGAGAAGGATTTTGTGTTGAATCCACTCTGGACCTTTCTCTCCATTGCAGGGTTTTCAGAGATCTGTATTTCTAGGAAGGAAAAGATTGGATTCATCTGCATTGGGTCCAGATTTATTCTCTCAGTCCTATCCTGTTTACAGCCGCGCCTGTGGTGATTACATTTGACAAAAATCGGTCAAAAGGCCCTATGTTCTTGTACTCTACCTCAAAGAAGTAAGGCAGCCAACTGCAAAAACTTGCCAGCTAGTTGTGTGAGCTGAAAGCAAACATTTGTTTATCAAGTTTAAATTTACTACCTTTTTCTGCTGATTATACTTTGTTGAAATAACTTTTTATAGTACTTTTTATAGTGACCTTAAAAAAAGATGATTAATTGACTCCCATCCGCACAGCCTAATGGCTACAGTCCCTGCTGTTCTGCTAACAGCCACAAACAAACATGGATCAGCGGAACATGACATGTAATCTGTGGCTGAAATGTGTCGAAGAAAATAAGATTGGTTTCAATTAGACGTTTTCATCACTCGCCTGTGACACATAAACCTCCATCTTAATAACTTTCCTCAAATTAGTGGCAGGAAGGCTTGCTGGAGAATCTTAACCCCAATGCAGCCATTGAAAGCTGAGTTTTGAAATGATCATTAATTCTTTCTAAAGGAAGAGACTTTGTTCAGATAGTTGGCATTTTACTTAACTTTTAACTTGCAATCTGTCTTTATGCCAAACAACATGACTGGTGTTTTGACAAACTTGAACTTAATTCATGTTGCAACTGTGCAATTCTGTCACAAGTATAGAGCCCATGCAGTGTGGACTCATGGGACTCCAGTGTGAGCTCTGACCAAATCAGCTAACTATGCTAAGCACTGTTATCAAGCAACTACCACTGCAGCATATCTAATAAAACAGTGATCAGCGTACAAAAATGAAGTGTATAGTGTTTGAGAACATTCATCACCCTAAAAAAACTATTGTTTCTCTGTTTTGTGGATTTAGATATAGCTCTACTAGGCGCTGAATATCAATAGCAACGTGGATTAGTGATGGACTAAAGGGTTGTTTGTGGAAATGCAAGCAACAGGCAAATAATCACTGTTAGATACTGAGCGGCCACAAAGAATTAAAATATTTCAACATGTCAAGGCTTAGATTTATTTCCCATGAATATAATAAGGCAGAGTAAATGCAGGTTATTATATATGCTCAGCCAAGGTCAGTCAGCCAACTTGAACACCACACAGTGAGCTGGATTCTTGTATTCAGTTGTAATGAGCTGCTGCCCTATCTTGCAACACACAACTCCAGAAATAAAATTACGGGTTATAAGTGAAGTACAATACAAATAATTATATGCATTGATGGCACACCAGTTGCATTCTGAGAGAAAAGAGGACAAAGCTGTAATTTGAATGTGCTTTTGTGTATTCTGAAATTGAACCAACAGTGATTTTCTGCGACTATTATGCTGAGACCCATTTCAGAGCTGAAAATAGAAGAAGTAACCCCCCCACCCACCCATTCCATTAACCTGAAGTCCTTTCAGTCAATCAGCATGTTGGTTGTGTTTGCGGCGCAACCCAAGGATGCCATCACTTTGCTCAGGTTGATCGTCAGCAAAAACTGCTGGTGCAGGTCATGTGGAGGTGGTGCAAAGATGGAAGCAGCTAATTGAATTGTCAGCGCAGCTCTGCTGTGCCATACTGTACTCCCTCTCCACTGGCTGCCCTCCAGGCCTCTAATAACACGGATGAATAGAATCAATCTCGCCATACAGTGAGGTGGTAATGGGACATTTATGTATCTGGGTGTGCAGTGGGCTGTGAGGAGTTAAAATCTCACCAGTGAAATGGATGCAACTGACCAGGTGATCTGTGCGATCATGTTCTAGTTTCTGAATGAAGAAACTTAAGTTTACCTTTTCTAAACTCTGCATTCTCAACTTTTTGGATTTTTCTTTAGATCCCTGGTGAAGAACTCCCTGGACCCCCTCCAGTCAGACCACCAGCCCAAAGATGATGCCAGCATGCCTGTCCACAAGGTTTCCATCCATCTGGAGAAGCGTGGAAACATGGTGAAAATCACGTTTCCTGGCTTCTCCTGTACTCTTCAACAAAATAAAGCCGCATCTCTCTGGGAAAGGTCTCAAAGCAGTGCTCTCTGCCTGATTTAACTCGGGGTCATACCACCTCCAGAAGCTCTCTGATGACTCTCCTGTTGTGGGATGCACTGGTGAGTACAAAGAGGAGTGCAGGAGTTTGATATAGAACTTTGCTAGGACTGGATGTGTCTGAAAAGTGATACTTGAGATGATGCCTTTACCATCAAGGTCTTCTCTGTACACACATACTCTATTGACCTATTCAGTTGTGTTTTTCTTTTCTATAAAAAAAAATGGTTGCCTGTAGTCTTTCTACATCTGAATGAGAACAAATCTGAAGTAACCTTCCTTATGATAACTATATTTGCAACATAGTTTGACCAAATTATTTAAGTATCTAATCTCCAACATCAGGCCCTCTGACAAAGGAATTACTTTCATCCTAATTTAAAGATGCATTTATCCATATTTTTATAGTAGTAATGGAAAAAATGTAAAGTGAATGGTGTTGCTTGTAGTGAATTATCACCCAAATGTTCCTTTACTGTTTTGTTTCTGACTGGCAAATCAGTTGATGCAGGTTGTAGTTTGAACATTTTGATCATGTGCAACATTCACTCCTGTTTTCACAAGCTGAGATCTATCTCCTGTCTTTTCTTTATTATTATTATCATCAGGCACCTGAAGCCCATTTAAAATGCAGCAGAACTGATTTTGAATTACAGCTGATTGTTCACAAAAGCACTGAAATATATAAACTCTGTCTACATCCTTGAACTCTGAAGTCTCTATTCTAACCATAAATCTTCTCCTCCTGTCACTGAAACTGTGAAATGACCCACAAGCCAAAATACACTTGGCCTCTTCTGTGCAGAGTGTTGAAAACAGATTGCACACCTGGCTTTCTCTTTTAGGCTGTGTAGTTGAATAACCTGTGTGTTTTGTATTTCACTGTACTTATGATGGACTTGTTTTATATTCACACTTCTTCTATGAGACAGTCTTTCTTATTTATGACGGTTTAATACCTTCAGCACTTTTATTTGGTGGGTAATTTTAATGGTTTTGCTTCTGTTTGTGTTGTAAATTAACAGAACAACCCCGATTCCAAAACAGTTGTAACGATGTTACCAATGAACCTGTTTACCTGTGGAACGTTCCGAACAGGTGTTTTTGGAACGTTCTTCTTTGCAACATGCTGCCGACCATATTCAGAATATATTTACAAAAGCTGATGAGGTCAAACATTAAATATATTGTCTTTGTCCTGTTTTCAGATGAGTATATGTCATAGCAGTAGTAGTAGTATTTTTACGTGTTTCTATTGAGGAGCCGTGCGGCACAGCCACAGTTTTTGCTGACATTTTTTCCTGCAGCAGACACAAGGAAGAAATATCAAAGGTGGTTAATAATACATATTAAAAAAATAAAGTGAACATTCCACCGGCTGAGACTCCCAGCTGAACTTGGAGGTGAAGCGCATGTCCTTATGAGCATGCAATGGGTCCAGATATTGAAAGAATAAATAAAACACACAGTCATCCAAAGGCTACACAGGAAATTTCAACCTGTTCACTTTTAGTTTCCATTATGCGGCACAAAAACAAGAGGTGAAGGTGCTGAGTTCATCTACAACTGTTTATCATTCCAAACTGCAGCGGAGCGAGGAAAAAAATCCCAACGCAAATGTCAATCCTCTCCAGGATACTTGAAGCTTTGTTTAAATGCCAATCAGGGATTGGCTGAGGAGAAAATGGAAATGAAAGCTTGGAAAACAATTCTCAACAGATGTGACTCAATTTAGAATATTTATTCAAATATTCATGCTTACAGATTCCCTTTTGTGTTGTCTCTCCTTTTTAACTCAGAAGAGAAAAGGATCGATGAGTGGCTGGCTGATGCGTGCGTGCGTGCGTGCGTGCGTGCGTGCGTGCGTGCGTGCGTGCGTGCGTATGTGCGTGCGTGCGTGCATGCATGTTGGTCATCCATTGCGTTGCTGAGGTGGTAAGTGTTATTAAAGACATAAATGGCCTTGGTAAGCCACTTTACAGTATTATCGTAGACACAGTATTGATTTGACCTGTGGGTTGCTTTCATTTGCAAATACTGGTCCTGCCCAGGCGTGATGTACTCACTTCTCCCTCTTTACTCATCTCTGAATACAGATGAGTCTCCTTTTATCTACCTAAATAATCAGCCATGTCTGTTCAAATGTAGGCAGCTGCTGATGTCCTTGATGCAGTTCTTTAAGGGGAGATTTGCACAACAAACGTACGTGACAATGCAAGTCCTAAATTCCTCGCTATTCCTCTAGCGAGAAGGACATTCAGTCTACAGTCTTTATGAAAATGAACTTTGAGAGTTTTGAGAGGAATTTCAAAGAGTAGTCTTGTAAATTTAGGGGACATCTGTCCAAGGTTGTTCTCAGAGGAAAGGAGAGCTTTTATCTTACTCCTGGATAGCCTTTGCAATCAGTCTGTGAATTGCTAGAATCGGCAACAGTTGGGTAAAAACATGTCAATTGCTCCCTCGCTGATGGACAATCACCAGTTAATCACTGTTGCTCTGCTACAGATGATAATCATCAATGGGATGTGTATCACCATCTAAACAGAGCTGTGGACTGAAAGATACCAATTTATTACCTGCACCCTCTGGTGAAAAATATGCTAAGGACACACTGTAGCTGCAAAATCACACAGTTCCACCATGGGCAGTATGTTGGCCTTGTAAAATATTTGCAAGTATGTTGGCCCTTCTAGAAATACCAAAGGAGCATCTCAGGAGGTAGAGCATGCAGGTTGTCAGCTGATCACAGGGTTGGTGGTTTGATCCCTGCGTCCTCCTGTCAACATGTTGAATTGTTCTTGGGTCAGATGCTGATCCCTGGGCTGCTCCCCAGCCAGAGGGCAGCACAAGCCAGAGCATTCCTAATTGCTGCTCCCAAGCCAAGATAAATAGGGAGGGTTGCATCTGGCGTAAAAAGGCGATGCCAAATCAGATATCCAGATCACAAATCAAATGTCCAAATGTTGGACGAGGCCCGGTGTGCCAGTGAGATGGAAACATATGATCCACTGTGGTTGAGAAAGACTTGTAGAAATACTTAAGTTGTTTACAGGCACATTAATCTTACAAAGCAGCAGTATACAAAAAAATAGACAATTCATATTTGTAGGCTGATATAGTGACAGTTTAGTGTTTATTAATAAAATCTGTCACAAATGTGCAAACATAAATGATTGTAATTATATATGTCCTTATATTTGATAGAAAGACAAAAATACGTATTTATTTTTTTTCCCCCATTTTGAACAAAGTACTTGTTTATTTGTAAATACTTCTTCTTTCTCATTACAACTGGCAGCTGAAAATTTGGCTGAAAGCTCTAGCAGAAATCTATGAGTGGATCCTGAGTTTTGACGTTTGTAAGCATCTGTTGACGTATATGACAGTTTATTAGTGTGTTCTATCACTCTTTAATCTTTTATTTTTAATTAGAATTCACGGCTTTGTTATTCTGTGTTATCAGTCATTCACTTACTGCTTCTACACCAGTGCAGTGAAGTTAGAATTGCTGACAAATACATTAATACGCATTTTAAAATGTTATTGTATCTGTTTACTACTGATGGCACCAAGACAAGAAAACTCTTTTCATCCGTTGTGGCGGATATCTTTCATGGTATTATGACAAAATCTCTCAATCTTCTTCTTCAAACACCATATTGAAATTCATTTTGACTGTTGGTTTTGTGAAATGATAAAGTGATCCCAAGAAAACAGAACAATTTGGTTTCCAGGAACAACGGGAGAATGTGTTATAATAACATGAAAAATGTTTGAGCCTGATCTTACAGACTTTTTTTATTCCAACATAACCTTGTTGGGCTTCGTAGCTTCCAAAGTTGTTTTTTTTTTCCAGACAGTATTTTGTACTTTAAGCTTTACAACAGAGTTTAGGATGAGGGAAAACCAATGAACATTGCAAACATAACAGTGGCTGTGGTTGCTGGAGTGTAAACTTCCCCAAATCCAATAAAGAGCAGGATAGAGCTGCTACACTAACCTCTGACAGCATCCAGGACCAGCTTCCTCTCAGTGGGGAGATACTACACACTGGCTGTGCGAGTCGTGAATAAGGCTTTTAGTTAGATAATGATGTGCTCCTTTGCCTCAGAAGCAACGTTCTGTCACTACTGAGATGATGAGCTAAGACATCGGACAACGATTGCAGCTTGCATTAGAGCAGACATCTTTTTTTAATCTGATGCTGGAAAGGCTAGAAAAGAAGACCCCACTCTGCAAACTCTTCTACTGTTGTGTTTAGGTAGGATTTGGACTCAATAGCAGATACGTAGACATGGAGCATGGAAAAAATTGGAATTTATTGAATGGATAATGAAAGGAGACTCCAGGTATGCAGGAAACTCGTGGCTGGGGAATCTGGGAATAGCTGGTGAGGCACGAGGTACTGAGGTGGAGAGCAGTTCAGGGATATGCTGGAGCACACAGAGCTCAGGTGGTGTGAGTACTTGCATTGAGGGCACGTGGCGGTGGAGGCACAGGTGAAACTAGGTGATGACGGTTGTGGACTGGAGGCTCGAGGCAGGTGGTGGCAAGAGGCTGGAGACTGGTGCAGGAGAACTCACTGAGCAAAAAGGACAAAGACACAGGAGATCAGGCACTGGTGATTGACACGAGAGAAACAAACTAAATATACACTGTTACTCACAGGTAGCACTAGCAAACGGCCAACTACACCACTAAGCAGCAGAAACAACCTGGCAACAAGACCTCTGCAGTCCACAGTCTTCATGCTGTGCTGATTGTGATGAGTCCCAGCTGTGTTGGAGCTCCCAGCCACCTGGAGAACCACACCCAGACTCTGCCAACCAAGAAACACAGGAAACAAAGAACCACACCTCTACACAGTACACAAGAAAACACTAGAGCTCTCCAAACCACCACATTTGCATGCACAGTGTCTGTCTTACCACAGCACCGTACATACAGCTTAAGCAAGTAGACATATGCAAAGCTTGACAGGCCTGCTGTGCCGATTTACAGTTGGAGAATTGCCGTTCGGGGAGGGGTTTTAGCAAATGATCAATTCTAAAAACTAAAGGTTGAATTTTTTGTGTTTTTGTAAACCCAAACTGTAAAACAATAATTCTTTTTGATTCTACTCCAGAGATCTCTACTCAGATCATTGAGTGCAATCCCCACTGATTCTACAGTCCATTTTTGAACTCTTCCAGACGATCACTTAGATACTGAATGTGTTGAAACAGCTTCACTGTCGGCATTTACATTCCAAGCCTTTATTTTCTTGTATATTTTCCCCACTAATGGAAATCTTGGTTTTCTTGGAGCAGCTGTGGTGAACCAGGGCTGTCCACACTGTCCAATCAGCAGTGATTTATGGTTTGTTTGTTTCATGAGACAGAAAAGAGTAGCCTTTGATACCCACAAACAATTGTGGCACCGGGTGCTCTTGTTCAAATTGATTCTCTTCTGTATCTGCTTTTGAAAATGCACTTGCTCAACCTCAAAGATCAATTGCTTTTCAGCGTTATGGTCCTCAGACAAAAATGGAAAGAAAAAAGCCTGTGGGGGAAAAAAAAAAAAAAAACAATTACAAGAACCACAGAGTGTCTGCGGAATCATATTTGCAGAGTATTAGTCTTTTTCTTATGTGTGAAACACTATTTAAGGCTTGGGTAACTTTAAGGATAGAAACAGTACAACAGGACATGGTGATTTGTAGATCGCAACACAAACCCAAAAACCATCTAAACATAATTTCTGTGTACAGCTTTAGCCCATGAACAAACACAGAATGTTCAAATAAACAACTGTAAAATGGCCACTGTGTGAATAAGGTATACTGGGGAGTTGAAATTCCACTTTTATCGTCAATAGCAGACTGAAGTGATGACCTGTACGACCCATGAAAAAAGAGAAGCAAGCTATTTCAGCCAAACTTTCCCTGTAGTACATCTATCTACACTATCCAGGTCGAAAAGTTGTACATTTATTGTATTTGAGATACAATGAGTCATTGCAAGTACACTTTTACTTTAATTTAAAGTATGTTTGACATATAGTTTTAAAAAGTGTACTTCTAAATAGATCTCATTAAGTTCTACTTAATAGTATTAAAATGAATATACAAATTCTTATACTTCTAAAAGGTGTATTTTAAGTGTATTATAAATTGTACTGAAGTGTACTTTTAAAAAACGTACTAAAGTGCAAATACTTTTAATAGTAGCAAAGTGTGCTTATGAAACGTATACTTATTTTCAGGTCTTTTGCAATTCATTATTAGCAAGCTTAATTAAAGTGTACTTCAATTTCACTTCATTTTAAGTATATTAGAGTATATTTCCAACACATGTTTCACTGGTGGACTTAAAGTTGTGTCCACTTGAAGTATATTCAAGTATTACACAAGTGGGACTCAAGGACTACTTGAGTACACTTAAGTATTCTTGAAGGCGTGGTGGTTTGGAGAGCTGTAGTGTTTTCTTGTGTACTGTGTAGAGGTGTGGTTTTGTTTCCTGTCTGTTCTTTGTTGGCAGAGGCTGGTTGTGGTTCTCCAGGTGGTTTGGAGCTCCAACACAGCTGGGACTCATCACAATCAGCACAGTATAAAGACTGTGGACTGCAGAGGACTTGTTTCCAGATTGTTTCTGCTGCTTAGTGCTATAGTTGGCTGTTGATCAGTGGTACCTGCGAGTATAAGTGTATATTTAGTTTTGTCTGTCGTGTCAATCACCAGTGCCTGATCTCCAGCGTCTCTGCCTCGAGCCTCCAGTCCTCAACTGTCATCACCTAGTTTCACCTGTGCCTCCACCACCACATACCCTCAATGCAAGTACTCACACCACCTGAGCTCTGTGCGCTCCAGCGTATCCCTGAACTGCTCTCCACCTCAGTACCTCGTGCCTCACCAGCTATTCCCAGGATTCCCCAAATACTAGTTTCCTGCATATCTGGAGTCTCCTTTCATTATCCATTCAATAAATTCCTATATTATGCTTGTTCCCTGTCTACGTGTCTGCTATTGAGTCCAAATTCTGCTGTAACATAACAGAAGGCAACAAAAACAGCATAAGTGCACATTGTACATTTTTTCAAAAAGAACAATTTGACTACAATATTTTTTTCATATGGTTATAAGTAACTATTTTTTAGCTTTAGAATACCGCTCATTCATGCAGGAATACACAGTAACATGAAAGTGAGGCACTGGTGCATCGGCATCATTGCCTCACTCACAAAGGTGAAACATTTGTCACATCTAGGATCAATGGTGGGGTGAGACACATACTGAACAGGGCTCTTGCTGATTTAAAACATGAACATGGACCTGTGAAGCCATATACAAAACCATCACTGTGCCCAATGTGGCAGCAACATTTAGAAATGGCTTGTGTCCTGGGTGGATGCACAAAACACAATTTGAAGCAGGAAAGACAAAGATGTGGAAAGACGTAATATGATCTGATTGTTTAGATAATTTACTTTTGGAAACAGCCAACAGGCAATGTCTCCATACAACTATCAAACATGGGGGTGGGTTGCTGATGCCAGCCCTGAGGAGCAGGTTAAAGTATATAAACTGATCTCTCTGCTATTGCCGAAGGTGATACACCCCACAACGCATTCTGCTGTGTAAGGTCAACCGCAGTCCAATGAATCCAGGATGGAGGTGTTTCATGGCCTTCCTAGTCGCCAGATCAAACATCACTTGAATGTCATATGTTGAACTGTATTTCTTCCCTCCGTCCAACCTGAGGAAGGTTCACTGTCCAGTACACAATGCTCAATATTCTGACAACATTTTGAACAAGATAACCACTAAGTGAATTCAAGACCCATCCGTCCAACCTGAGGAAGGTTCACTGTCCAGTACACAATGCTCAATATTCTGACAACATTTTGAACAAGATAACCACTAAGTGAATTCAAGACCCATCCCACATGTATCAAGATATACATTGTCTGATGGGTGCCTCACATGGTTTTTGCAGAAAAAAGTATATTCATCATATTGAAATCCTCAAATGGCACATACTCCTTCTCCCTCATTAAAATTCCAGAATATATGAATATGCAAATAGTTCTCATTTCACAAGTTTAGTAAAGTCGCAGTAAAGTCCATTCTCAGTGTATGTGCACTTCAGGTTTCCACATCACACCTGTGTATGCAGAAAATCGGGCCAGAATCAGCTTCCAATCTATTTGCGATTTCACAAATCCTGCTTGCAAGCCCACCCCTTGAAATGGGATTTTGAATTAGCACAGAGAAAACTGACACTTTCAGGAATGAATGTGAAAAAAGCCTTCTAGTGTCAAACTCTGCACATGCATCATTCTGCACAGCGAAGCTCAAACATTCAACTGCAGGCACAAGAAGACAAACATTTTTGACTAGAGGGGGACTTTATTTCCAGCTGAAAAGCAGTGTTTCACTTCCGTTTCTGGTTTGTTGCACCTGTGACAACACCCAAAAGTAATGCCACGATGTACTGGCACACCCCAGTGTACACGGTGAAGTTAAGCCACTGAAGGTCAACAAAAACAGGATTTTTATCTTAAGTGGCTCATTAATATGTTCTTAAGACAAACAGCAAACTCATATATATTCACATATACACATATATACATTTAGATTTACATTATATTATAATATTCATTCAGTAAGATCTGATACAAAAAAAATGGAACAAAATCTTTTACACAGATTGCATTGAAGGGTCTGAAACACTACTAAAACTACTTTATCTCTTAAATGCATGTACTTCAGTTTTTCAAAAGTTCCTTCTAAACACATATTTCCTCTTAAATTGAGGTGTCAGTCACAGAAAAATATCTCCAGCTTTACTGACAAGTCCACACTTGTGTATGCAGAATATTGGACCGGGACTGGCTTCTAAACTACTTCTGATGTCACAAATCCTGCTCACAGGCCCCTCCTTTAAAAGTGGATTTTTAATGAGCAGAGGGAAAAAAATCACTTTCAGCAGATGAATATGAAACCAGTCTTGCAGTGTCAAATTCTGCACATTTGTTATTCTGCACAGTGAAGCTCAAACAACCAACTGTAGGATCAAGGAGAAAAAAAAACTAAAATATTTTTGAATGGAGGGGGACTTAAAATATTAAAACCCTCAAATTTTTGCAGTATGTTAAGCCAAATAATGTCACTGACGCCTTTAGGAGGTTCCATTCACATCTTCAGTTCTTTCACATTGAGGTAAAAGACCTTCAAAGTCTCTGCAGCCGTCATCCTCAGTGTGTACTATCGCTATGGTGCTGTGTCCATCTTCAAACTGTCTCGAGAAAATAACTGTTTCATATAGCGGACTGTACGAAATTATTATTATTATCATTATTGCTGACAAAAATTGTAATACATTTGATCACAGTTGTACATTATAGTATAGCTGATTAACACCAGGTTGCTCTGGAGTTTCTGAAGGTTGCAGGGATCGTTCATGCAGATCTAAAGCCTGAAAATATCCTGGTGGTGGACCATTAACACCAGCCATTGAGTGTGAAAGTCATCCACTTTGGCTTGACCTGTAACAATCCCGAGGCATGGAGGGGTGCCACTCCTCAGACCCTGTGGTACAGAGTCTTAGAGAAATTCCCCTGTGAAAGCTTAAAAAATGGACCTTGAATGATAACAGCATTGTGTTGTCTCCATAGATGAGACATATCATATACACTACTGGATCAGCTCCAGACCATCTGCTGACTGCTGGGCTGTATACAGAATTGTTTTCATGCAAAATATGCATGAACCCTTCAGATTTTCTTATTATTATCTTTTATTCTGATCCTGCACAAGACATGTCAAAACCTGTCAGGAGAAAAAGCCAGTGCCAATATATGTGACCCGGCGAGCTTTGTTGTCTTGCATACAACGACACTGAAGGTGGATGCCAGTGAAAGAATAACACCGAGCCAGATTGTTCAGCATCCATTCAAAACAATGAGCCACTTTGCTGGCACAGCTTCTTGCTTAGATATCGTGCGTGTTGTTTATGTGCTGATCCAGATAGGTGATGTTGTTTGACTCAACGACTGGTTGTCTTCCAGTGTGAAAATGATCCTGGAGCTGATGAGCATCTGTCAGGGTCTGAGCTCTAACTAGGATGTGGCTCAAGCGACCTTGAAAAAGTGTTTGATCGGGGAGACTTCCGAGAGCACTGCCAGCACGGCCCACCACGGTGTTACTGATGAGGGCCACCCTGCCGGGCTGAGCAGCAGGGAGCAACACTTCCTCCAGAGCACCATCATCAGCGCAGATAACAGTCAAGCAAAGAAGAGAAGACAGGGCAACAGGTAAGTGTGTGAATCAATATCTTGCTGTATTGATTATTTGATGTTTTAAATGAATAGTTTGGCATTTTGGGAAGTACTTTTACAACAGTTTACAGCACGCAACTCCACATAAAACTACAATTTGTCATTTTTAGATTGCTGTTTGTGTAAGAAATAAACAAATTAGATACAACATGCTAATTGGTGAGCTTTAGTGGCTTTTTGAACTTCAGGCCAGGCCAGTCTGAATGCTGAGCTAAGCTGATCAACTCCCACCTCGACCATAGCTCAGTTGTTCTCTATAGATGAGTCTAGCTGATCATCTCTCAGCAAGAAATAAAACAGACCAACTTCCCAAACTGTCAAACTATCAACCATTCAAATGTTTTTTTGATCAGTGCAGAAGCCCAGACACCACCCTGAATTCCCCGATGCAGCGCTAAGAGAGACAGGTAAACAAACAAGCCCACCAAAGTCAGTGCTGCACAAAAGATAGAGGGATGATGCTGATCCATGCATAACGTTAGATGGCAACTCCCCAGCAAAAGGAGTGTAAACCTCGATAAAGAGCTGATAGACACCGTCACAAGTGAGTTCCTCTGTGGCACAAAGCCTGATACTGTGGATCATATTTTACTCAGCTGTCTCAGTTGTAATCTAGCTCCCTCACACACTTAAGATCAATTTAATTTCAATCAATTAAGGTCTTTTCTTCGGTATTATAAAATGTTATGATGACTTATAATGGAAACATTTAATGGATCCATTCCCAGACTTTGCTAATTAAGATTCGACATGGGAGGCATTTGATGGGAATTAATTTAGATATTGCCCATCTTGTACGGTGAGATATTTTGCCACTCTTAGCTTAGTGAACAATCAGTCACTCTCTTTTTTTTTAGAACTACTCAACAACACAGAAGCCTGGTCCCGCTCGACCCCAGTCGATCACCTCAAGAAGAGGAGGAAGACAGATGAGGAGGCTTCAGGCTGAAGACAAGAAAAAACCTCCCCGGTCAAGAGGAGGAAGGGAAGGCTGGATGGAGAAGGGTAAACCTGTCTGACAAATAAGGTGAACTAAAACAATGTTGATGCTTCCCTCCAGTCAGAATCAGATACTGACAGAACTGAAATGACCACATGGCAGACTGAAGACACAAGCTCTCATCATTATTCTGTTTGTTCTTTTTTATTCTGTCATTCATTTTCCTTTGTCGAATGTGCTTGATTTGTAAAACTCACACAATCTTCTGTCTGAACCTTCTGAGGAACTGTGCAGTACTTCATAATTATTTTTTACGGTTCAAGGTTCATTTATTTGTTTGTTTATTTATCATTCTACAACACAGGTTTGCACGAAGAGTTTGGCAAATTTTGTTAAATATGTATGATCTTACTTTTCTTTTGTGCTCCTCTGTTTGAAGGCCACCAGTTTAATTTTTTAAAGTTTATTAACAACATATTAATATCACAATATGCCACCAGTTTCAGACAGATTGTTGAGGAGTTCGCAAAACATTGGCTACAACTAAACTTTTGTTGGTATTTCTGCTTCTTGCTAAATGGCATTTAATTGACTGAATGTTGGCCAAAGACACACTGCACTATTGAAAGCAAAATGTATAATCCTTCCATAAGATAAGACTTTATTGATCCCACACTGGGGAAATCAAGTCGTTCCAGCTAGCAAGTATGACAAAAAGCAAAAGCAGTGGCACAAGGGTCAAGATTAAAAAGTGTACAAATATGCAAAAATTTGATTATTGACCAATATTATCAGCATGTGGGGGGCTGATGAAATCTAACTCGAAGGTGTTTTTCATCCAGATATCACAGTCGAGGAATGGAATCTTTACTGCTATGTTACCGTTATTGGTAAAATTCATGAATTCATGCTGAAGCTAGTCAGCTACCTCAGATTTCCAGTGCTTTGCAAAGGACAGGCTGGCATTATTCGACGGTTGCTCACTAGCATTACTTTTATATCAATAAGGCAACCATTACATATGGTTATCAAAACATTAACATTAAAACTCAAAGTGGCTTTAGCTTTAGCTTTGTTAAGTATAACCTGTGCCGTTGAGAGAAAGGGTTAAAGTAACCAATCTTTACAATTTTAGTCCCATTTCTGGAGGCAGCAAAAAAAATATATATATAATTTTAATGTTAAAGATGATGAATTCAGGCAACAATTGGTCTGTTTTCCATCATTCTGGAAACAACCATGATGTGATTTTTTGCTGCACATCTGCCAACAGCAGGGCACAGTGAAAGGAGCTGAGAACTTCCGTCCCTGAGAAGTTGGGGGTTTGCTGCTTGTCAGCTGCGGCTCTTCATCTAACACCTCACTGTGGCTTCTCTTTCTTGTTCCATTACTCCCTGGAATTTGTGCTTTTCTGCTATTAACAATAGCAGTTCGTTTGCATTAGCAGTAATTTAATAGCCCTGAAGCCCTGCTCCCACCTCTGCACAGAGTTCACTTGTTCGTTCGAAGTTTATGAATACTGAAAGTGAAGCATATTCAAATTGCACCATATTCGACACTGCAAGTCACCAGCAGCAAGAGTAAAGTAGCTTATATGAATGGTTCATGGGAATGGTTCAGTGTAGCAGTGTAGCTCCCCTATAAGCTGAGATCACAACAAGAAAGCTCAGACAGTGAATAAACCAAATCAGTACGTGTACAGTGACAAAAGGTAAGCAGTTCGTAGCCACGTAACACTATGATATCTGTATGCACAGTTACCATGAGAGCGGTTCCTTGGCATGCTGCTTTGTTAAACTGGCAACTGGCGAGGTGTGGTTCTCGAGCAGCAGTCAGAGAGCCATCAGGTCAGAGCTGGTAAGAGTAAGAGAGAAGAGAGAGAATGAAGGTGTGCTGGGGTTAGGCTTAATCCATGGTTATCAGGTTACAGTTACAAGAAATTATTGGAGGAGAAGTGTTTGTGGCATGGCTTACGTTTGACAGTAATAGTTCAATTTTAAGTCACACAAATAACTAATTCATCCTGTCAGCAATGACTATTCTCACTCAATGGTACAATATGACTATGTACAACTTCATTCACTTGGGCCTCAAAAAGGCTTCAAGGGATATTTGTTAAAAAGGTTTTAATATCAAGACACCATGGAACGTGACATTGTTTACTACTGCAGCTGGTCAGTGCTGCTATATGTTCGAGGGTCCTAAAAGCAAAAAAGAGATAAACAATCAAAGATTGACCACTTAGTTTGAAACAGTTGGTTAAGTCCAGCTTTTAAGGTTGATTAAAGCCATTGACTGTTGTTTCAACAAGCAGGTTTGTTAACCCGAGATAGCTGTTTACCATTGTTCTGTTCTGTTGCCCCCATCAGCTGGATGAACACTCAACAGGAGCACTTTTTATTAGCCCCACTAGCAGCCTGGATGTATGGATAGCAGCATTGGTATGTCCATCGCTATAGTCTACACCGAAACATCTCAACAGCTACTAGATGGATTGTCATGAAATTTATGCTTAACTCAGCATTAATAAGTTTAGTGACTGCAAATAATTACCTGCAAAACTAATAACGCCCCATCAACCTCAGCTATACCTGTGTTCAGTGCTAATTAGCAAATGTTAGCATGCTAACAAATTAAAGTAAGATGGTGAACATGGTAAATACTATAGGCTACCCTTGTAAACATCAGTACTTTAGCATTGCCATTGTGCACATGTTTGCATTAATAACCAGTGATTGTTAGTCTTGTTATTCAACTTTAGGAGGAAAAAGCTGCTTGGTAATGCTTTGACGGCTCGTAATACTGTGTCAAAACAGAAGGCCTCAGTTCTTTGTGTCTACACAGGATCGGGTCAGGCACCATACTGAGTGTAGGTCATCTGTTCTGTGGCAGCACTTAGAGCCCAAAACACAATTCAGTGTAGTAACACACAGTCAAGGTAAGATGCTTTCTGAAAAGTCATCCCCAAGACTTCCTGTGATGCTTTAAGTAGTCTCATATCATACTACTTCCTGATGGTCTCAAGAGGTCTGTTTAAGCTGTCTGAAAGGACGACCATTGCCGTTGTTTTCCTCAAGATGACCACAGCTTATGTTTTGTTTTAAATTTTTAAATCAACTTGTCCTTTGGGCAAAAAGTTGTCCAAACTATGATTTTATTTTGACAAATAATGCAAATCTAAGCCTCTCAAACATGGGGATGAGACAATCCTTTCTGCTGACAGCTCTCCTTTCTCTTCTTGGATGGTAAAACGACTGCATTTTTCAAGAAGTCCTTCCAAGTAGTGAAGATTTCAGATCACTTCAAGCAGCAGAAATCTCTCTCTACCTTGATCTTGGCCTACATTGTGGCAATGTGCCTACATATGCCTTCCCATTCCATTCACCAAAGACCTCTCAATGTTATTCGCCATCCTGTATCGACAGCCTTTAGATTGCTTTTTATGCTTGATTGATGAGGAGGTGAAACAAGTACACTCTATCCACACTCTTAGCGAGCTCTATCTCTTGTGTGAGACACTCCATAATTTATTCAGGTTGCTCTAAACTTGTTCCATAAGTCCCCATGACTTAAATAGCTGCAGTGCTGTCCTTGTTGCATTCTTGAGTGTATTTTCTCCCTCTAGGTGCTGTTCTGCCACTTGAAAACGGGATCACAAGTCCTATTTTCCATGTTCTAGTTTGAGGAGCGAGTAACTGAGCCAGCAGTTCTGTGGGTGCCAAGTTATGCTCTCTTGACCTGCTGGCATCCCACCAATGAAGACATCTATTAGAGAAGTAGTGAATTTCATTAATGGAAGCTATGACTTTTTGTGCATGTACAGTAATCACAATGTTTCTGAAAACAATTGTATGTGGGCTGGTAATTAATTATCCCCTGTCAAGATGATATGTAAAGCGACGCTATTTTAATTTGGGGTCCTTGGGAACACTCATTAATCTTTCTGAGATGCTGCTCCGTGCCTGAGGCCATGTTGTTTTCTGTTTATTCTTCCCTGTATCACTGTATGTTGTTTTCATACTTTGTCTTCACATTTTCATGTTTTTGCTCTTTGATTTCAAGAAAACATATATAACACACACTATCCCAAGCACTGTAGGGACATGAAATATGTTGTTCCTGTATGGTCAGTAAGTAGGACACATTCATAAACATGCTGAGATGCAAGTAAAACACAAAAACTGCTGAGTGAACACATATGTCCTAAAAATCAAAGCAAACAGCTTTTTTTTTTGTCTCTCTTTCTTGCTAGTAAACTGTATCACAGGCTCTCAGTCTGTTCTTCTCTCCATGATGAGATGGGTTTTGACAGTCCTGTGCCAAGTGTTTGATCCGCAGGCTCCAGCAGAAGAAGTGAGGGCCCCGGGGTTTGACAGCGACAGTGCTGCAGAGCCCAAGGGACCGAGCGTCAGCCACCGCTTTCAGATGCGAGCCGAGCATTTTCTCCTTCCAACATCGGCCAAACATTCCTCAGACCTCGGCATGCCAACAAACACAACGCATAGGGCTGTATGTGCTGTCAGGGAGGAACAAGAGCATTTCACTGTGCTTCCCATGTGGCCTGAATCACTCTAACTGTCCAAGACAAGGCCAAGGCACTCAGGCTCCGCTGTATTGCTTCTTATGCAGTCATTTCAGTGAAAAAAAAAAAAGAAAATTGATTTCATTACTGTGCCCTGGTTGTCAGTTCTGTTTGGCGATAATCATTTGCATAAAATCACATTCGGTAGACATGCATTGTTTCATTGATGCTACGCATAAGGTTGTTTTTGAGGCTGTTAAAAGTGTCAGGGCAGCAAGATCATAAGGGTTCATTTAAAGGAGGGTTACTTTACTCAGCACTGATGGCCTGTCACGTTGCAGTCCAGATGTTATCAAGGGTGTTGAAATGTTTTGGCCATTCATTTGTTCACACACATGCGAAAACACCTCCCATCCATATGGCACTCCTTACTTATTCATGGGAGCATTTACAGTGCAGTAGTAATGGCTTCATGACTGTGCACGACAGTCTTTGCCAACTGTAACTCTGTTTCCGCTGTATCATTTCTAAAGAGGCGAATGGCCCCTTATGATACTGTGATATTCTAACTAAATGCTGCACTGTTCCACTTTTACTTTCACCCATGAACAAGGACATTCAAGCTGTTACTGAGTCTGCTTGGGCCAATTCAATACTGAGCTAAGTGTCACAGTGGGACATGTGAGATACCTACATACGGACACACTATACTACCATTCTACCATAGATGTGACTGGCCTGGAGCCAGCACTATCAATCAGTCATTACATACATACATATGTATGCAATGATTTAAAAAAATCATTTTTCAACACAGAAGCTGAAACATTTACAATCACAGATGAGAGCAGTTGCACAAGCAAGCCTCGCTTCACCCAGCAGAAAGTAATACTTGATGTATACATATAGTTTGTAAACAACAGTAGATGGATGTTCGGGATATGTCGCACAAGCCACCTGTTCCAGTGTGTTGCTTATGGTTACTTTAAGCAACACAGCCATTCTTACCCAATACTGAACAGGCCACTGACAAGTACCAGACTGCTCCGACAATGATGACAATGAAAGGAGGAATCAAATGAAGATAAGGGAAAAGGCATTGGCTAGTGTTGCAAGAAGAGTGGTTACTAAAGTACACCATGTAGTTTGTCTGCCCCCTTCCAGCTTAGTGTCACGTGTCAAATACAGTTGGCATGAAATAAGCGCGTTCAGTGCCAAAGGATGAGAAGAGTCCACTTAGTGTTTCATTAATTCAGAGACACAATGAGTTCATCAGGTTTGTTATGTAGAGCTCGAAAACTGGAAAGCACTTTGCTAGAGTAGATCTTTGAAATGAAATTCTGCAGGTGCATGTTATAGTTGAATACATATTTTATCATTTTCTGTTGATTGTTTCCTATTTATTGTGAGGCCTAAAATTGATTAAAAAAAAAAAAACAAACCCCTTCTCAGTGCAGCACTCTGCTAATTCTCAGTGTTTATCCACGTTGATTGTTCAGTGACAATTGTTCCTAGATGACAAGTGTTGATTTGAGAATTGTTTGATGTGGTTGTGTGGCAGCTGTTCAAGACTAATTGAAGTGTTAAATTAACATGACTGATGTGGATAAACACGGGCAAAAAAATTGATTAGTAAAATCAATGGCAATGGGAAAACCTGTCGTAAAACACTTAACACTAACATATTAGTTAACATTGCAGCACTTCTTCACTCTGAATTTGTTCATTGGTTATGTACTTTTCATGTACATTTCTGTTTTGTATGAGGGAGAACATACAAAAGAGGATTTTGTCTGTTGCAGTGCTGACCATTATATTAAAGGGTAGTAAAATAGTCACAGTCTAAAGAAAGCTAAATCTAAAAGGAATTGATTAAGCACAGCAATAGACTGAAAGATTTCTCAACGGCCAGCAAAGTTGCTGTCCAGTCTACATATGTATTACATGAGTATAAATTAGGAAAAAAATCAATTTAAACATTTTAATACAAGGCTACTATACTATACTGTACACTAACTGCAACACATTGCTGTTGAAAAGCACCTAATTATGATTATCATTATCCATCATAGATGCTTTTTATACCTGGTCAGTGTTCTGCCATGGTTGTTTCTATGGTTATGAAGTCAGAAGTGGGGAACAGACCTTAGCCATTTTACAAGCATTTCTTTGGTCAAAACTGAATTATGTTTTCCACAAAAAAGTATGTATCTATGTTTTTACAACTGTTGGACATAACGAAAACCTTTTGGGGCATTCTATTAAATTCGTCATGATGAACCTAACAAAGATATACTTCACATAGGCTGGATCAAGAAAAATCCTGTGTAATCACATGTAACAGACAGAGTACTTAATAAGGCCTCTCTGTTTGATCTGGCCCGTGAGGCAATTCATAAATACAAAAAGCAACTACTTTCTCTCTGCAATAAAGAAAATAACATTAAATAGCAGACAAAGACATCCAAGTGGCCCCTAAACGCAGCACACACAATGGTTGATATTACGTCAATGCATCATGGCAACTGTCAACAAAACGTAAGCAGATGTGGAGTGTTGTGCCCAGCCCTTCCACTGACAATGTAAAGTTTGCTATCACACCTCACGCAACAACAAAACTGGTAGAAATCTAATACTGGTGCATATTGATGTCTAGACAGCTCTTTTGTTTTAGCCATTTTGAACCACTAAAGTCATGTCTTCAATGTGGCTTTGCAGTTTTATGAATAATTAATGACATAAATATATAAATATCAATTATTTCCCACAGTAATTGGCATTTGCAAAATTAGTAATGTCTTCGCTGTGTGTTTAAATAAATGCAATACCTGCAATTTACCACTAATACCCCTAATTACAAGATAATCCTTTATTAATCCCACGGTGGGGAAATTGCAGTGTTACAGCAGTAAAGGGGACAATGCAATAGTAAGAAGCATCGGCAAGGAATGATAAATAAGTAAACAATACAAGGTTGAATTCACATTAGTGCACATAGGAAATATTGATGTTGCCCAGTTACACTGATATTGCAAGTGAATTTGTCCATTTTGCTGTGTGTGGTCTGCTGGGAGCAGTGTTGACAGTAAAGTCTGACAGCAGCAGGAAGGAAGGAAGGAAGGACTTGCAGTATCTCTCCCTCACACACTGTGGGTGAAGCAGCCTGCATGGGGTGGGACATGTTCTCTATCAGGCATAAGAGCTTAGCCGTCATCCTCCTTTCTCTCACCACCTCCACTGGGTAGAGGGAGCATCCCACATCAGAGCTGACGTTCTTACCAGTCTGTTAAGTCTCTGTCGGCAGTCGAGATGCCGCTGCCACAGAAGACACGCCATTGTGGCTGTTGCCCCCACAGAGGCAAAAAAGGTCCTCACGGGTGCCCCCAGGGGGCAGCAGATACAGTCTCCTCTGGTCTTTCTTATATAGTACATTTGTATTATCAGTCCAGCCCACATTATTATTCAGGTGCAGGTACTTGCAAGATTCCACCATCTTTTGTGTCCCTTCTCTGGATGGTCACTCATGTAGGAGGAGAGTGTGTGCACCTGCAGAGGTCCACCTGCCCTCTTTGCATTTTTTACTTTGCACAATAACAATCAACACTGAAATACAGAAGATGTCAAACATTTTTATACTTGAAAAGTTTTGATTTTCAGCATCTGTCAGTTTTCAGGTCTCTGCCACAATGTCAGCCAATTCCATGTCTCACATTTCCTTCTTCTGCTTTTTCCTCTGCCATGTACTAACTTCCTCATTTCAGATCCTGCTACTCCCACCTGCCCTGCAGTAACCCCTGTGCTCCCACCATCGCCTTCACCCACCTTCACTCCTGTTTTCACTTTCCCATCAGCCCACTCGCATATATACTGGCCCACTTCCATTCATTCCCAGCCAGTTTGTCTACTGTGCTTCTGCCTTAGCACTCCAGCTGCTTTCTCTGCCTGCCTGAGTTTTGCCTGTTTTAACCCCCCAGCCTGCCTTTCAGACTCCTGCGCTCCAGTCTGGTCTTCCATTTGATAAGGTTGTCTCATCTCCCCTGCCTGCCTAGTTTTAATCTTTGCCTGTTTTCAACCTTGAGTAAACCTTTTGCTTTACTGACCTGGTCTCGCAGTCATGCTTTTGGGTTCAATCCTATTTTTAGTGAGTCTTTACACTGTCACTGCTATGTTGCAGATTTTCCTCTTCAGCTAAATGAGCTCATGCCAGTACAATAAACAACACCTGGTAAAGGACATTATCTTTATGATTGTTAAGTACAATTCTGCCTGACTGAGTAACCATCCTGCCTCTAAAAAGTTGCCCTTGGCAGATATAGTTAGCATTATGCACTTAAAAGAAGACAGTGAAGTAATGGTGGAAAATAACTGCCCAAGAAGAGGAATGCTTGTGCCAGTTTAGTATCACATCTCAGCTCTCAGATCCATTAATCCAGGATCATTTTCTGATATGAATGATAGGAGCATGCAGGTGGTGCTTCAGATGCACAGCAGTGCTTTTTGACATGCATTATACCATCAGATATTTGCAGAAATAATCCCACTCTACACTACCTGCCCAGCACTTAACA
This sequence comes from Chaetodon auriga, assembly GCF_051107435.1. Taxonomy (NCBI): domain Eukaryota; kingdom Metazoa; phylum Chordata; class Actinopteri; order Chaetodontiformes; family Chaetodontidae; genus Chaetodon; species Chaetodon auriga. The sequence goes on from NC_135078.1 coordinate 7,868,172, forward strand.
ACAGACAGACAATTAGCGCATAGCTGGTGAACATATGGAGCATTTAGCAGCTATAGAGACACATATTTTTCCCAGACGTTAGTGCAGAGAAAGTGAATATTAGACTCAGATTCATCAGGTGGCAATAAACATGACTCAAAATGAATACTAATATTGTCTCTATATCTGCTGGAGGTGAAATTAAGCAACTGCTAACAAGTAAGTTTTGTATTTACAGCTTGTTTCCGTTGCCCCCAATGACCAAAAAAAAAAGTACTTCATGCAGCTTTAAATAGGCAGAGTTTCACAAGTGTTGTTTGTTTACATGAGCCTTCAGAGACACATATCAGTGAAAAGAAAAAATGTTTGGCATTTGTGGCACATGTAATGATTGTTATCCACTATTTAGCTCGTACATATTGGCCCTTTTTCATAGTCCTCATGTCCACTGCCCTCACCAGTGTTTACATAAAGTGAAATGCCTCCTGTTTTTCCACAGGAGTACTCAGATTTGATGATTTTTCAGGTTGGTGTGGCTCAGTCGAGGGAAAAGTTGCACATCAGAACTTTCTCCTTCTACTATCAAGGCACAGCATGCAGTTTATGTGTCTGTAGCTATTTATGAGAGATTAATAGCTTTTGTTTAATTTCAGCCCAAGAGGAGGCTGGGTTTTATCAAAAAATAACCCACGGGAGAACCATTTAGTTCATTACTCATGGAGTTTTGATGTCTTTCATGATGGTACTAATTTAATGATGCAGTGGTCCATTAGTGTTTTTAGAATGACTAAGTAGTTGTTCACAGTTAGCGGTTTATTGTAGCACGCAATGCAGGAGCAATTAAAGCAATAGTTTGTTCATTAGCTTTGGAAAATACACTTATTCACTTTCTTGACAAGACTTAGATAAGAAGATTGATACCACTCTTAGATTGTGCACTGAATACAGTGCACAATAGTCAAATGAACAAGACACGGACGGGCCGTCAGAACATTTCTTGTTGTTTAGTATTCTTCCTGTCATGAGTGATGCATCTAAAGTTCATACACCTTTAGGGACTGAGAGGCTTGTGGGTTTGTGGAAATGAACAAACTGCATTAATCTTGTCTTTATCTTCACTTGAACTGAGGGTATGTAGAACATACTTTCACTTCTAAGGTGCAACACAAAGCAGCTTAATCCTTAGCCTTCTCATCCCAGGAAACAATTCCTTAAATGCCCTTGGAGGGTCACAAAAATAAATGTATGAGTTGGTTGGCACCACAGTGTGAGAGGTCCATGATCCTTCAAAAACTCCTCATGAACCCGTCACTAAGCAACAAGAAAACTAGACTTTACGCCTCACAGATGAATGAATCCACCAACCGGCCATGTTGTAGTCTGAAGTGAAGACTTTTGGCAAAATGGAAATTATCACTATATTAACATGTATAATTCCAGTGAATAATGTCCAGTGAGAAACTTGCTGTCTTCACTTAGAGACTATTTTTCCAGAGGAGTACAGAGGACTGATAGAGAGCTTCATCGCATGGTGCAACAACAATCACCTGAAGCTCAATATCAGCAGAGCCAGCAGTTTGTGGTGGACTACAACACTTCAAATATCAACACTGCTGCAAAGAGGCTACAAATTTGAAAATGTGGATGCTTCACACACCTTCAACCTGTACACCCAAGATTAGAGTCACCAATTCAGCATCTGACCAAATGTGAAATATGGTCATAATCTCCCTGTTCCTGAGTTATGGTGTTGAATAATGGCCAGAAAAGAGTTTTTGCAAAACATTATGATGTCACAGTGAAGTTGGCCTTTGACCTTTTGTCATATAAAATGTCATGACATCATTTTATCCCCTGAGACATTTGTGTGAATGTGTTTTGTCATAATTAGAGAATGAATCTCTTGAGTTGTGGCCCAAAATGTGTTTTGTGGGGTCACAGTGACCTTTGACCACCCAACTCTAATCAGTTCAACCTTGAGTCAAAGTGAACATTTGTACCAAATGTAATGAAAGTCCCTCCAGGTGTTCTTGAGAAATCGCATTCATGAGAATGGGACTGATGGATGGACGGACAACCAGAAAACATAATGCCTCTGGTCATGGTCAGCGCAGAGGCATTATGAGAGAGAGCCAGGACCTCATAAAATAGTCCTAATCCACTTCGCACTGATTTTAGACATGATACATGATTACAAGTACTTTTCACTGTGGTGACCTTTTGAGAACATAATCACAGTCTGTGTAAATGTGTTCCTTTAGAGCTCAGCAGCTGCCCAAAGATCATGAACGATAAAACATAAATCACTGTTAAATAGGAGTCCTCCTTCCATTCTGCAAAAAAGGGCATCAACCCGACACAGAAGTTTCCTTCATAAACCACACACCACACACTGAAAATGGGTTCAAGATGTTAGAACTGAAGATATCTGAAGATACTTGAACCATTCAGCAAGAGGGCGACTGGACTTTTCAGCTTGACTAGCATGTTCGTTAGCAATAGCTTGTGCCACATTTGTGTGCTTCTTGCTCTTTTTGTGTGTATCCAATAATGGATGTCTGGATTTTTTTCAGTCTGTATAAAACACAACCGTTTTGTCTGCCAGATGTGGATGCAAACAACATATCTTGCATCACATTTTGGTGCGCTCATCACAGCTTCAAGCAACAGCACATCTCGGAGCCTCTTTTCAGAGAAAAGTCTTCTCTTCTGCTCGGGTTTGGTTTGATGTTTCTTTGTAGTTTGTGGAATGCCAAAGTAGCTACTAGATGCCTGTTGTTTTTCAGACATCTCTCACAATAGGTTACTTCGTTGGGTCAAATGTGTTGACAGAAAATGAATGTGTATTGATGACCAGTGACAGCTGCTGCCTGGTACACAAAGGCACATTTTGAAACAGCTGATGTTTTGTATCATTGGTTTTTGTCATGCATGTGCGCCTGCATGCCAGTTATGTTTACACCTGCCAATAAAATGCTATTGGTTGTACTCCTTCAAAGATACGCTGGTGCCTCATCAAACTGAGGAAGGTCTGCTGCTTCAGCTGCACAGAAGCTGTCTACACTAAGTGCTGTGGATTTACTTTGAATTTAAAACAAGTTAGTGAAGCTGAAGTTCTAAACACAACAGATTTTATGCATTAATTATTATTATTATCAAGTCATTTTCTATCCTTGTTTTTCATTCTGTCTTTTTTATGTGAAGCACTTTGATCTTCATTTGTTTATTATTATTATTATTATTATTTTACTTAGCATTTTCCCAGAGGAGATCTGAGGGTATCCAACATTTCAGTGAGAAAACATCCTGCACTCTACCTGTGGAGAGAAATCCGAACAGTCAGGCCTTTCTGGCTCAGACATGTTGCACGGGCAAAGGAGGCAATGGCAGGAGGAGGAGGAAGAGGAGGAGGAAGAGCAAGCTCATTCGGGCTGCCAGCCAGTGTCCCCCAGGCTCCATGAAACACTGATGGACTTGATAGATTGGTGAGAGCACCAGGGGGTTTGGGCTGAGCTGAGCGCTGACCGAGCTCGAGTGCTGGGAGGAAAAATAAATCTGGCTGACACCAGCTGAGTGAGATCCGGTTCACACAGAGCCTGCATCCAACAACCGTGGCTTATTGAGGAACAATCAAAAGTTAGATTGTGTTTGAGGATAAATATACCGTGTGTGGTTGCTGCCATGGTGACAAATGTCTCTGATCGGGGTACATGACTTTTGAGTTAATTTCCCATCAAAGCATAAATCAAAAAATGTGGAGGAATATTTATTGTTCTTGGACATTGAGTGACACGGAAAATGTTTTATTATTTCAGAGGTGCCTCAGGAAAGATTTGATGCATCAATGGTTCACAGAGACACATCAAACCAGAAAATGCTCTTTCACCACAAATATACATGAACAGTATAACACATACAATGTGTATGGCTATATATAGAGAAAGAACAATCTATCACTGAGGTGCCGAAGTGTTATTTGGCAGGGGTTTTAATCAGCCAAAGTAAATGTTTTCTCTGGTTCCCCAGGGGGTGCAGTGAGGGAGGATGGCGGAGGATGGAGGGTGATTGCAGTGACAGTGATGTGCCGCCTTCCAATAGCCAATCCTGGTGTGATGGAGACAATGCTAAATCTCCTGATGGAATCTCTGCAGTGCCACAGACAGGCTGCATACACGCAGTCAGCCATCTCCATCATCCGTCTTCCCAAATGAAATATAATGGAGAAAATGGCCAATGGGTGATGGAGATTGATTCAAAAGAAACATGAGTGGTAATCAATATGGTTCCCTGTGCAGCCAAGCAGCATAAGACTCCCTGCACCACCCACTGCTTACCCCAGGCTAAAGTTTGGTACCATCATGCTGCCTGTATGTAATTTATGATGAAGGTGTCACTCTCAGAATGATATTCCACGGCTGAGGGAGCCAGCTCATGAGGAAAATAAGAGCTTTTTGTCCTCACAAAGGAAAAAAGAAATTGCTTGTTCAATTCTGTTTCATTCCTGTGATGATGGATTGATCCGAGGCATCCTACAGAAAGTTAGAAGTGAATGATGCATCTGAACTCACTTTGAATGACAAACAATACGGATGAAACGTTCGCAGGCCTCTGTTGCCAGATAACTCGGTTTCAGAGTTCCTGCAAACTTAAAGCATCTGTTTAAACAGGCAGAGTTTGACATTTGGGGAAATACTCTTATTTGCTTTCTTGCCAAGAGTTAGATGAGAAGATCAATACCAATGGCATCTCATCTGTATGCTAAATGTGAAGCCAAAGCCATCAGCCGGCTAGCTTACCTTAGCTTGAAGACTGGAAAAAGCAATCCTGAAATAGTTCGGCACATACCGGCCAGTAAAACCACAACTTGGCATTTTTATTTTCTACCTCAATTTTTGTACAAATTAAACAAATAAGACATAATGTGTTTATTAGTGAGCTTTAAAATTGCTGGTTGGCAGATTTTCTTACTTTTGGACAGATTCGGGCTAGCTGTTTCTCCCTTAGTACCAGCCTCTATGCTAAGCTAACAGCTGCTAACTCTAACTTCCTATTTACTGTACAGACATGAAAGTGGTATCGATCTTCTTCTTGTCAAACTCTCAGCAAGAAAGGAAAAATATTTCTCCAAATGTTGCACAGCTCCTTAACCACAAAGGGAGGATGCCTACATTGGAATTGAAACATAAAAACTACACTTAAAGTACTCAAATAGAGCATCTGCATTTACTTGGAGCATCCTCAATTGCTTGAATAGCATGAACGGGTTGCAGCAAGCATTCCCAGTGATTTCTTCAACTTTCCTCACTCTAAAGATAACAGAGACAAAGGATGCAGTGAGATGACCTCAATGTGTCTACAGTACAACCTCAGCAGCACAGGCTGCCTCCTTATCAAAGACCCTCTTATTTCTTGTGAATTGCACATTGAAGGAGGCTTGTACACCAGCATGGATGTTTAAAGGTAACTAGGCAACAGAAAGCCGTGATCAATAATGAATGTATGGCAGGTCATAGCTCAAGAGCAGGCCAGTGAGGGGTGAAGCATACTTTTGTGTATCCACATGGGGTGCATACAGATACTCTCCTATTCGCCAGAAAAGGATGTTGATATGCTTGAGCTCCCCGAGGTCAACTGCTCCTGTTTTTGTCAGTGCGCACACAACAGCCCAACCATGACAGCAGCCCAGTAGGGGCTACAATATCAGTCGATGGGAGGTGAAAGAGGGAAATCATTTGTATGTGATGTGTGGTGGAGAGGAGAGAGCCATATGCAAGGAGCGTTTCAGTCATGTCATTTTGCCAACAAGGGCTGAATAGTATACATACTGACAGTCCTCTCTGACAGCGTCTGCCCAGCAGGCTCCACTTCATCTGCACACTGAATGCGTTCTCCTTTATTTATTCATTCATTTCCACGTGGCCAAGTGCTGTCACTTTGATGAATGGGAGCTGGAACTGGCCAATTGTTTTCACTCGACGGGACAAGTCTCACACGCTCTGAACTTAAACGTCCCCCTTGTCAGAGGAGCTCTGCCATGCCCATGCTTTTTAGAGGCCCACGTACCACTGCCATCCTTCTCACACGCAGGCAGACAGCAGCCCCCCTACACCCCTGGGGCTTTTCTTATTGAAATCTACCTGAGGAATTGGGACTGTTCACTTCAATTTTGTTTCCACAGCTCACAATGCTTCATGCCAGGTGGAGATTATGGAGACAGCTCCAGCTTTTCAGGTGAGTGGTGAGGTTGTAACCATGGCGGATGTGTGGAGGCGGTGTGGTGAAGCTTTGGCACTGCTCCTGCTGTCTTAGTTGCCCTTTTGACAGCTGCAAGTGAGAAAGTTTCAGCTGGCTGAAGCTGGTTTGTGTCAGTGAAACTCATGTGGTCAATGTCAGAAACATTTTTCCTATTAAGTGCTTCTCAGACAAAGTACTGAATGAAAAACCCAACTGTTCATGAGTATATTATGTTTCTCATAGACTCATGGTGTGTGTTGGTGTGTGCTTGTGCTAAGTTAAAGCAATAGTTTGACATTTTGAGAAGACTCTTGATGGATTAAACAAACAAGACTTAATTAACTTGTTAAGTGGTGAGCTTTAGGAGAGTTAGTAGGTGGATATTTTTACCTTTGATCAGAACCAGGCCAGCTGCTTCCCCCTACTTTCAGTCATCATCCACTCACTCTAGCTTCATATTTAGGGTACAGGCATAATGTTCCTGGATTTCTTGACATCTGAAACTGTTCCTTTAATGAATCAGTGTGGAAATACCAATAACAAGAGAGCAACAGTGTACAAAATCGCAATAATTATTATGAATTGACAGGCCTCATTGAAACAACTAAATATTCTGAAATAGCCATGTCAGCACATTATAGACATTTTAATCTAATACTCTCCTCTCATGCTGTTTTTTTGGTATAGTGTTTCATCTCTTTAACTGATGACTATGTAAAAGACCTGGAGCCATCCAAATGAATATATCACACCTGTCAGAGGTGAAATGAGGAGCAGAGACCAGAGTTTGAAGAGTGAGTTGAAATGGAAGTAAAGTTCATGAATGTCAGATTTTATTTCAGCATGAATTTAGATCATCTCAAGCTGTCAAGTCACTGCTGCCATTGCATTTAATGACGATAGTTGCAAATGTCACATACGTCACTATGGGAATGTGTGTAATTAATGCACAGAATGGAACCCTAGATGGAACAATTGACCTTTGACCTTCTTTAGTGCACGCAATGTGGCATGACCTTTGGAGATGCAGGCTAATAATTGCCTCGGAAAACACAAACAGACAATGAACATTCAATAAAAGTGTTCAGTCAACCCGACACAAACCGTCAGCTGAGCAGATTAAATGTCAAAAAAACATGTTGCATGATTGTTACCCTTTTCATTTATGAGTGATCGTGACATTCAACTGGAGATTTATATGTTTTATTATGCTACAGTAGCATGATACATGGTGGGTTCTTCCTCTTGTCACTGTTAAACAATGTAATCCTTAGTTTCAGTGGATAATTGGGTTTCCATTGTTGACCTCACAGATGTTGACAACTGATACCAAATGTCATCATTATTATCAGTCTGCTGTCAAACCCTACTTTCAAAAACAATAAAAAAATTTGCTGCTTTTTAAAACAGCATGAAAAAACACATCGTCTGCTGTAAGTATTTCAGAACATTTACATTTACCACAAAATTCCTCCTGACTGATTTACCAAACAAATTTCCCCTTCAGAACAAGAAGCCTGAAATCAACCTAATCTATATGCAGGGATTGATGTGCCATTGGGAATGCATAGCCTTCTCACCTGTCTCCAGTGATGGAGGAGAAGGAGAAAACAAATTATTTCTCCTTTTTAAGCTTTTTTTTTTTTTTTTTCTGCTGTTGTCTCTGTAACCATGGTGAGGCTCGCAGAGTCGAGGAGACTGGAGAAGGCTGTCAGTCTGTAACTACAGCTGTAATCATCTTCCTCTGGCGTTGTTGGTGGGTTGACGACTTGCGCGAGTTACCTTGGCAGAATGAACAAAGAGTGCGGGATGCACGAGCGAGCCTCAGCACCATGTGAAATCCCTTTGTTGCGCGGTACTGAATCTCACCCAGACATCGCTTCTTTTATGCATCCCTCGCCTGCTCATTCCTCTGTCTATGCCAAATGACGACGATAGGCCTATTTGTCAAATAATAGACATGAATCATTTATATTACGTCCCTGAACAGCTGGCAGCTGATAGGTGCCAAAAAGGGCAACCAGGAACTGCACACTAGTGATAGAGGAAGGGCAATGGTTGAATGTTTTTATGCTGTTTCTTTATGAATATAACCGCATAACTGATGTTTTTGCATCAGTTTCTGATGATTTCCAATTCTTTCTAAATACTCTATAAGTTCAAACTAATACTTGTAATAGTGGTTTACAAATAGTTTATCGATCAGTTACAAGTCAGTAATGAAAACCGTATTTGACTTGCCTGGTTGCAAAAGATCCCTGTGGCTGGTGTTTATCCATTTCATTTGGCAATAAATCACTATCACTAATAAGCTATCAAGTCTACACTTACACATCTAAACAAGCCGTTAATAAATGGATGTAGGTCCTGGTTGTGCATGTGTTTTTCCACGAGCTAAGTGGTCCATTAGAAGGTCTTACTGATGAGACCAAGACTTCTATACGATAAACTCCAGGGAGAGGAATTTTTCACAGCCTGCCAACTCAGAAGTTGTTCTTATTGTCTGTCTTCCTTATATAAGACAAAACCCAATCCACTACAGATTGGACCAGAAATACAGTCCACTTATGTTCAAAAGTGCATATACTCTGGTGAGCAGTCCACTTCCAGTGTTTACAAAAATAAATCCATTTGGTTCCTCTGGGTAATAGGCAAATAAATAATCCACTCCAAAATCATTCATCTTGCCAAAGATAATATCTCTTCCTGGAAGATTGAAAGGGTAATTAACTGCTGTGTGTGTGTGTGTGTGTGTGTGTGTGTGTGTGTGTGTGTGACCAGCATTTAGTGAAGTGTTTAATAACTTGTGCAGTTAAAAGGTAGATGTGTATTCACAGTGTTTGCTAACACTCATGAAACAATGCTGAATTATAACTTGACGAGTACATGCAATAAAAACAATGGCCTAAGCACTGCCTATCAACAGGGATTTGTATCTCTTGCTGCAAAATAATCAGCTGGTGGCCTGTTTTCTCAAAAGAGTGCAGCTTTGGCTTGTAAAAGCTGAGAGCAGAGAGTTTCAAGTTTTGTTTCAGCCATGGCGTGGTGACAGCCATGGGAGCTGAATGTGTTTTTGTGGTCCCACCCGCTTGAGAGTGGTTGTTTGGGCGAGGTGCAAGGCGTTGTGGGAGCCCCGGCTGCACTTTGCAGATACACAAGCCTGCGCTTTCATGCCCAGACCCATCAAAATGGCCCTGTCAGGCTGCTATCTCCTGGGACTCACTGCTGCAGTGCAGACGGATTAAAGCTTTTTATGAAGCATTTTCACAGCCAAAGGTGTGCGCAATAGCAGCTTGTGCGCCATTTTCCTCAACAAGGGTGGACTTAACTCCACTGGACACTTAAAGCTGGAACTGTGCTAAATGGAATTTTGCATCCAATTTGGACACCTAATTGGACTACAAAGGAGAAAGAGGCTTTGAAGCTTTTTAACCAACACAACAAGTGCACAGCAAAAAAATAAAAAATTAAGAAAAGACAATCTCCCTTTTATAACACATTGTTCAAAATCCAGTTAATTATGCGTACAGAGACATGTGGTAAACGAGGCCATACTGTGCTACAGCTCCTGTGGACTGTGAGGTGAACGCTACGCTGAAAACTGTTATTGTTTATTCTTGCTTGAGGTGCAGCATTCAGGTTGATGCAAGAGCTGTGAGTCTCGGGGAAAATACCCAAAGGAACCAATGTATTCATTAAAACATCTCTTGTAAAAAGTTGGAAATTATGGAGTTACAGTAGATGTTTTTATACCTCTGTACTTCATTTTCTTCTCAGCAGTGTTACTCAGTGTGTTTCACTGGTGGAAGCGTGAAGCAGAAACCAGGATACAAGCTGTAACAGCATTTTCAAATTTAGCTCACAATCTGTGACAATTAACAATCCCTCTGGCCCATGTGTGATAAATTGCTTGCAAGAGAAGGCCATTTGTTCCAGCCTTATCTTTGAGGCTGCTGTTAGAAGACTGAATTATCTATTATCAGACAGCACTGGAAATGAGTGGAAACCAAACACAGATTAGGGCTTCACAGTCGAGCCGTTTACCAGACTGGGGTAGGCTACGTGCACATGTAGCCGTCCCCAGGACATGCTTGGTATATGGTGTCTAATCACAGTCAAATCCAGGTCCACAGCCATCCACAGCAAGATATTCTGCTTCAAAAGATAGTGGAGGGTCTTACATTTTGTGGCACGATAGGCAAAGTTTTCATACATTCAAAAAAGCTTTTGGCATAATTTGTGTGAATATGAAAATATTTTGAAAAATAGAAATGATTTTACATTACATCTGTATGCAATATGATAAGCTGCACACACATATTCCCCTTTTTACATCAAACAAATGTATTCCTCCACAACTCAACACTTCTAACATTTAGAATGACAGTTTTGCTTAATCAAACCATCTATCCTTTTACAGTTAAATAACAAGCTAAGTAAATGATCATTACAGCATTTGATATTTTCAACAAACCTCAAAATCAATCTAATCACTTTGCCTAAAAAGTTTTACTTCAATCCCTCATGGACACCGAATCACCAGTAAATCAATAAATGGTTGGTAGCCCAACATGTGTTGACAACATTTTTGAGTTCTAACATTTCTTTATAGATTTCTTTCTTAAATTTCTTTCAGTTTATTTTTCTATGATGTACCTGCTGTAGTGTAGATGCTGTCCATGGTGCTGATATGTGTATTATCTGTGTGTAAGCTCTGCCATCCAGTGGCTGACTGTATGAAACATGTCTGCTCACTCACCATGTGGAAGGAAAAGAGTGCCGGAACCCAGGCGCTTGTTCCTACCCGACTCATGTTGAGCAGCGCACAATGCTAACTGTGCTTTTTCCACTTTCGTTTCGTTTCTATTGGGTTCCGTTTTCAGTAAGTGGGTCAATTTTGTCTTTTATCTTACGAGGGATGTCATATTTATGTGTACCAGCATACAGAGTATGGGTAAAATATTTTACTTATTGTTTAGGCTTATATCAAAATTTCGTAGTGCTAAAGTGACGGGTTGGTGTTTGCTAGTTGCAGCTGTGTTAGCTTGAACCTGTCTGGAGATGCTAACTTGTTTAATCCTTGGTAATGAACCATGGATGTAATTATTACGTTACAATATCGACGTTGTGTTGGCATGTAAATAACATGCTCAAATAGGGTTATTAGCTAATATTATAAACAAGGGGCATTTGGGTTAGCTTTTGAGTTGGGAACTGTTACTATGCGCTTAACCTTCTTACATTTGATAAAGTAGTGCTCTCCTGCACATATGTTAAGGTTCACACGTCAGAAACAGCGGTCTGTACAATCTGTGGCTGATCACCGTGAGCCGCTCTTCAATTCGGCATTCGTCTTAACCAATCGGCAGTAAGTTACGTTCATGAAATGTAAAGTTTACTCTGCTCACTGGCATTCACGGTGTATTTTGCTGGTCAGCCAGAACATAAGGCGTGGGCAAAATGTTATTTACACACAATATAACCATTTTAATATAGGGAAACTGCATTAAATAGTGTGATTTGTTAAATTTAGGATCTTAGTTCACGCCACAGATTGAAACGATGCTTCCACCAGCTGGATTTAAATGCACACATAATCTCTGTTTCTGCCTTTGTTGTCCTGCATGTAGTGTGACTGCACACATTATTAACTGTACCACTATTATTTTTTCCAGTTTCTGTCTGTCTTATTCCTCTGTTTCTCTACATCTTTATCCAGCTAATGGACTGACATCAGCCAGCAGAGATGCTCTTTAAAGATCTCCCCAGAGAGGCCCTGATGCGACCCTTGTCCAGGAATGAAGTGGTGGGCATGTTGCTGAGGCTGACCATCTTCGGTGCAGCGACTTACTACAGCATCAAATGGGTTGTAGAAGCTATGGACCCTACCGCCAAACAGAAAAGCCAAGCCAAGAAAAGGGTATATAGAACATAAACACAAGCTGCATTTTGCACAGTTACCTTCTTGTGTCTTCATCTGAGGTGTGTATCTTATCCTTCCAGGCAGAACAGCTGATGAAGAGGATCGGTGTGGAGGGGGTCAAACTGACAGAGTATGAGATGAACATTGCATCTCACCTAGTTGATCCACAAACTATGAAGGTAACAGTGGTCAGCCCATGATGTGGAAATGATCCATTTTAACCCTTTTTTTTGTTTGTTTGTTGTTATGTTATCATTGCACTTTCCCTGACAGACGTTTTCACGCTGCTCTACACTTGCAGGTGTCCTGGAGAGACATCGCCGGGTTGGATGAGGTCATAAATGAGCTGCAAGACACAGTCATCCTGCCCTTTCAGAAAAGACATCTTTTAGCTGGATCCAAACTCTTTCAGCCTCCTAAAGGTACCACAGCATGTCACCTGAACAGAACTACAACAGTCAAATTTGACACCTAATTTTTAAAATAAATGCTAACATAGAACAAAATAAGATGAACGTCTTACGGTAGTTGTGAGTGATGTACTTATGGATTGGAAACTACACGTTGATGTCTGCCATTATTTCATCTTCAGTGCTCCTTTCAATTTTAGTTTTAGGGTGTTTCCATGCACATTAGATCGACTGCGTAGGAATTGTTGCTCTTTTTACATGTTCCCGTAATTTTAGAGAAGACAAAGTTTTATGTCACAAGGCAAAAGGAAAATCTTACATTACAAGAAATAAATAAACATCATATATCATCTGGCAGTACTGTCAGCATGTCCTTGGCTCCTTAACGGGTGATCTGACCGGTCTGCACTGCATCTTTTTCATTTCCTGCTAATCTCAGGGATTTACTGCACTCAGTCTGGTTTTCAGTAAAACATGTATATTGGTTGGATTGAGGTCTTATACTGTTACAATTCTTGGCAGCATCATGAATTCTAACAGTTTCGGCATCAGAAGCTCGCCAACATAAAAGCAGGTTTTAAGATTCATGACTTGGACAAACTGCAGATACCAGAGTAATTATGAACTTCATCAGTTTGTCTCTTAGCCATATTATCCTCTTCCACATTATTGTTAGAAAGCCACCCAGTGCATTGTGCCTCCATCTCGAGCTGTCTGCCACAAAGCATCTGTCAAGATTTGTGCACTTGGCAGCCGAGCAGCAGTTGATCGCTTGGAGGAATATTTTATTGTCTGTTGAGAGTTTTTACTGTTTGGCACAAAGCTTTACACAGAGCTTCAGGATGAGTCAACCTCCAAAATTAGCTGCTTTGGGAACCTAGTTGCACTCCGAGTCTCAAGTCTTTGTTTATACCATGTAACTTTTCAAAGGTATGCAGTAAATTGGGCCAAATTCTCCATTTGTACATGTGGTAGAGAAGACCAAGTAAGGAAAAAAGTCTCCACAGTGGCCAGTGTAGTTGATATGAGTTCAATGAAGTCTGTAAACTGGGAAATGTGTAAAAACAGCATTGTATTGTTTTATTCGAATAGCCATATTTTACAGACATACTATATAAGTATTCAACTTCATGTTTGAATAATATGTCCAAGTAAAGAACATGAGTGCTCTGAAGAAACTTCATATTTTGGTCTTGCAGGTGTTTTATTGTTTGGACCTCCGGGATGTGGGAAGACCATGATCGCCAAGGCAACAGCCAAAGCCTCGGGCTGTAAGTTCATCAACCTTCAGGCCTCCACGCTGACAGACATGTGGTACGGTGAATCACAGAAGCTGACTGCTGCTGTCTTCTCATTGGCTGTCAAAATCCAGCCCTGCATCGTCTTCATCGATGAGATTGGTGAGCACGTCAGGAGCTCTTACTTTGAAAGTGTTTGTTTATGACACTGTTAGATGTGATTTCTCTTTCTCTTTACTCTTTCCAGCAGAAACTGTTTTAAAACGCAGATATTGTTTATATTTTGCAAATTTGTCAAATCTATTAGCAACGTCCATTTGCAACGTGTTCATGACAGTTGAAAGAGCTTTTTGCTATGATTTCTAAATGTATTTGTGGATTCTTATTTGCAGTGGACATCAGAGATAATTATATCCTTGGAAAGTGTGTGTGTCATATCCATGTGTTCAGATTTATGACTCCTAGAAAGAGAGCAATTTTTGCAGATTGTAGTAACCAGGCGCTGCGTCTCAGTCACTGCTGCTGCTCCAACTGCCTGTTGTTTTCAGAACAGCGACCCAGCCCCAGCCCCCGCCACCGCCCCCCACCCCCCCACAAAGTTTAAACAACTCTCTCTCTGGCGTACAATAACGTCACAGACTTAAATCCATTCTTTATTAAAGGGGCAATATCAGGCTAATATACAAGCAAATCACTCTAATCCTATTTCATCCCCATGAAATTGCCCAAACTGATTTCAACCTGTCGTTCTCAGTCTGTTCTGCAGATGAATTTTGTGTAAATTCTCCCTGCTTTTGCTCGTTGTCTCCTGTGCGTTAGACTCATTTCTGAGGACCCGCTCCAATCTGGACCACGAGGCCACAGCCATGATGAAGGCCCAGTTCATGAGCCTGTGGGACGGCCTGGACACTTCCTCAGCCACCCAGGTAACACAGCCAGAACTCTTTCTTACACAGTAATGTTCCCACCAGATTAGATCATTCCTCTGCTGGGTCTTCAGGACTGTCTTTGAAAAGAAGCTCCTGTTCTTGCATGCAGGATATCGCACCTGTTGCACAGGTGGCAGGGTAAATGCACCTGGGAGTTTTGTCAGCAAAGTGTATTCACATGACTGTTATGGTTACAGGTGATGGTGATGGGAGCTACAAACAGGCCGCAGGACGTGGATACAGCAATTCTACGCAGGATGCCTACCACTTTTCATGTTGGCCTGCCAGTAAGACTCACACACATCCACCATGAAAAACAGCCAGATAAGCCTCTTTTTACGACATCATCAGCTAATCTCTGTTTAGTGATTGAAATGGTGTGTTTCACTGAGTGCTTCCAGCGGCACATAAAGTAAAAGAGCACAGCTTCAACACACCGAACTGTGTCTCAGATTGTCTTTTGGCTCTTGTCCAAACCACAAACAGCGGCGGCTCTATCTTTAAACTAGTACAATAAACAGTCCCTTATGTCAGAAATAAATGTTGATGAGAAAACAGTAAAAGAGAACAAGGATCAAAGACTTTCAAAACATTGAATGTATTTACACATATTGTTGATGAATGCTGTGTTCAGGCAGTTGGCTCTGAGACAGTGTCTGATGATTAAAAAGTCTATAAACTGGCGATTAGCTGCTAATTGATGGACATGGCTTCGTTTGATTCATGGGATGTACGTTAATAGGCTTTACTTTTCAAGTGAAAAACCTCTGTCATTCTGTCTTTGCAGAACACAAGACAAAGACAGGACATCCTGAGGCTGATTTTAGCAGGAGAAAATGTGAGATGTGATTTCTTTTCATTCCTGTCAGCTGTGGAGGAAATCATTCTATTCAGCGCTCTCTTTTGTTATTCTCAGAGACCATTTCACACTTGTGTTTTCACTGTCAAATCACATTAAAGTAAACACAGCCAAGGACTCGCTAACACATTGATTCTACGCGATGGTCTCATATTGCTGTCCTGCTTTTCTGCTCAGCTGAGCAACGCCATTAATCTGAAGGAGATTGCTGAGAAGACGGAGGGTTATTCTGGCAGCGACCTCCGGGAGCTTTGCCGCGACGCTGCCATGTACCGAGTGCGGGACTACGTCCGCAAGGAGCAGATGAGGCAGATCGCTCAGCAGCTGCAGGACTGCCAGGAGGAGGAAAAGTATGACTCATATTCAGACACCCACAAGATGCCATAGCCCTTGTGTTCGCCGAGCAGCTCTTTGTTTATCGACAGCACCTGCCTGAACAGTTTGAGGTTAGACCAGTGTGGGGCTGTGACAGCCGATAGCACTATTATTTTGAGTGATGTAAATGGTTCTCTGTAACTTTAAATTTGTCTGAATATTCCCACAAATCAAACCTTCTCTTCAGCCTTCTTTACAAAGAAGCCATGTCACCATGGGACATTTAGAATAAGAGCGATTCCTCACATGCACAGCTACTGCAGTGTGCCGTTCTTTCACAAAGCGCCCTGTGTCGTTAAATAGGACGGTATCAGAGGTTGATCTGACGGATTTCTTATATCTTATAAAAGGCTAAATATCTGATCTGTTTAACCCATGCTTCAGCTGTTGCTAAGCAACTATTGTAACCCCTCTTGGAGGAAGGCATTATTGCTAAAAGAAGAAATATGTTGAACTTTTGCTTTTCAGCTCTCTACACACTGAACTCATAGCTGAGCTCTCTGCAGTTATGATGCCAGGCATCAGCATGTTGTTTCATATAAGGAAGCAGAAAACATGGCTCAGAGCTCACTGCAGACACGCAGCCTTGCCGCAGTTCTCTGTGATCAGTGCAGCACTTATGAAAATAAACAGCATAAAACTGACTACACATACAGCAAGTAGGAATGTGTGTCAGAGATCGAATGAAAGATATTATAGGAACGACCAGAAGACAGTAGCTGTGCGCCAAATCCACAGTGCATGCAAATTCTCAGCTGGTTTTGAGTATGTAGTGTGTTCGTACTTGAAAAGTGACAAAATTGGTTTTACTCAAAACCATCAGTACGCACACTACAAAACTCTTGATTTTTGAGTGGGCTGTAGATGTTCTCCCACACTGCCAATGCAGGAAATGGAGGAGCTGCTCAGGTGAAAAAAAAAAAAAAATGAAACACTGGGTGGAGGTGAAACAGCTTCAGGAACACCTCAGAAAACGAAAGATACATGGTACATTTTTAGAAAAGCATTTTACAGTCTCTAATTAACAAGGGAAAAAAATGATGTGCAGCCTTTGATTGTGCAAACAATTTACGTGTCTTCTATCTAAAGTATCTATGACAGTACACTGCAAAGGTCATTGTATAGAACATGCTTTATACAGCCGGTGTGCAGTGTGGAATTGTGGTCCTCTGTGTCTCACCTGTGATGTCTTTTGTCCCAGACCTGTAGATGAGGAGAGGTTGCGGCCAGTCACCCAGCTGGACCTCCTCTTCGGCCTGGACAAGATGAAGGAATCCAAGCAGGCCACAGCCTTCAGGTTACCCAGTGTGGCGGAGGTCCCCCTGGACTAACCACCAACACGGCACCACCGGCAGGAAACATTTCTGCACAGCGTCCACGGTGTGTCCCAAGTCACCGAGCGGAGGCTCCTCCAACATGTCAGAGGTGCAGTTGGAAAAACCAGCAAGCAGCCATCCTGTTCTTAAAGTTTATTTATCCAGGCAGTGGTTGTTCTGAGCATGCTCATTTCCAGCTCAACCCTGCTGCATGTGTACAGTAAAAATACATTCAGAAATCTGACGTCTCCTAGAAGCCAGTGAACAGCTCTGTTGCAGAGATTTAGTCAATGTGTCTTGTGAAGGGGACATCAAAGTAGTCTGGAAGAGGAGAAAACCTTTTTCATAAACTTTAGGAATCTGTCCAAAGTTACTGCTAGTAATACTACAAACCATAACACCACTGTAAAGTCTCATATACCCACCTCTGACTTCCACCTGATCATGACCAGAGGGGAGGAAGCACGATGACTCATCATTCATGACTCATTCAGACTCATTCAGAGTCTGCAGTCCAGACCAGAGTAATCCTTAAACCAACCATCACTATCATCTTTCTTTTTTGGGCAACCACATGTTTGAATATCAAAGACTTTAAAGTGATATCATCCAAGTACTTTGGAAGAAGTGAATCAGCTAATCCCGGTGCCCCAAGTCACATCACACTGTGTGTATGTGTGCATGTTTGGAAATGTGGGTTAGAGTTGAGGCCAGGACTTTAAATGCAGCTGAAATTAACTGTTACTCTGTGAAATATTTCACAAAGAGCTTTTTAGTGTCATATTTATTTTGTCATTACTGTCATTATGGAGTATCCTTTGTTTTGCTTTGAACACTTTTGTAATAAACTTTTCATGTTCCGTTCTGCGCATCAATCGGCGACTGACAGCAGCATCTGTCACTGCAACACACACCAGGGTTTTCAGTGTCAGTCTACTTTTATTCTCACTTTAAGGAGAGCGTGGCTTTAAAATTCACTTTCAATTAGCTGTCAGTCTCAAGTGGTTGCGACATGTTTTTTTTTTCCTGCCTTCCGTCTGTATAAAAAGCATCATTATTTGCCACATGGCCACAGCATGTGTTCACAGATCTGTTCGTGGCTCTTGTGCAGACCTTTCTCCCACGCAGTCTTAGCGAGCAAGGGCACACCTGTCATGCAGTCACGACCACGTGGTGGCACTGTAGCTTCACTGTCCTGCCACTGAGATATGGACCGCTGTCATGTCGAGCACTTATACAGGATTATGATGAGACAATGAAACAGAGAACCCTGATAACTGGATCATTTCTCCCTTGCTGGCTTATTCTTTGCTGCTCTTCATTAGAGAACCTCAGGTGACAGCAAAAGGTCAAAATGTTGCCATGTAAACAAACAATTGTGTCACTGCAGGCTCCCTTTCTTGGAGGAAGGTAACACCTGTGTAAATGCTTTCCCTCAATGTAAAATCACTCATCAGGTTAATCAGCTATGTTCCAAGAGACTAAAATCTGTGGATACAAAGTGTTAATTGCAGTTCCTGTTTATTCTTCTGTCAGCGGTGTGTATGTGTGGAAAATGATACGTTAGCCATGTACTGTAAAGTGTATTTATTAAATGACACAGAAGAAAATATTTATCCTTTTTCAACCAGCAAAATGTTACCTCATTTATTTCTGCATGGATTTCAACCTGTTTGTCTTTGTCCTGTTCAAGTCTTATTAAATGTAATAAATTTCATCATTCCCAAATGTGAATATTTCGTTCTTTCTGGATATTATTCCAGATCTAATGATTACTCAAATGAATTTTCTGTATTAGCATATTTACCCCACTGATAATTTTATTAATAACGTTCTTTTTCCTTAATTTTTTTTTGGCTCCAAAAAGGTGTCTCAATCATCGTAAACTCTTCATACATTGTGCAGATGTTGCAGTCAGATACTGTAGCCTTTAGGCATGCATTAAGAGGTCGTTGTTGGCTGTAATCAAACTTCTACTCTGTCCACCGTGTTGCTGTTTGCTCCAGCTCTACTGCCAGTATCTAACAAAAGCCTTGCATCTCTAATAAGTCCACCTTTCAGGACTCGCTGACAGCCAGACAATTTTTAAATTGCACTCTTAGCTTTTAATGGTTGTCTGGCCAAGCGCTCTAAGGTCATGAAATCTGAATTAGCTGCTCGACAGGACTATGCAAAATCACGTCAAATGATTAGAAAAACCCTCACAGGATTTACAGGGTTTTCATGTGACAGCAGCTATATGGTAATGATTATGGCTCATCCAGGTTTACTGGCCGCTGTCGAAGCTCAGATTACGCCGCACACGAACACCTAACCACTGCTGGGTCAGGTAGCAGAACATTACATTGTGTTTACTGATAATTAACATTATTACTGTTGCATCTAAGATTCTAAGCAGCTACCATTGGGGGGGTTACAGCCCGCCACTTCCTGTGCCTATGCTTTTACCGCCAGTGTAGTGTTGAACTTTAACAGACAGCTAAGTTACATGGATGTGACTCTAAATATGAACATCTAATAGATTCTAATCAAGAATTGTCTTTATGAATGGCTTATTAGCCGTCTATTAAGCATTCATAAATAGTCAAAGTATACCTTATTGAAGAACGACACCTTTTGCTGTCCTTTATTTATGCACGAAGGGTTGGAAGGGATTTGTGGGACACACTCCTTTCGTAACAGTACCTCTGCTTAACATTCATGACACACAGTCACACCAGGGAAATACTCAGTTTAACTATTCTCATAATACTAATCAATTCAGCCTACGTGTGTGTGCAGTCCGTGTAATGAGTGGGGGTTGTTGGGTGAAGTATTTACTCCCCAGTAACAGTTCACTTTCCTAAACATTAGGCACCACTGTTAGGTTTGTTCCTTCTCTGTTTCTGCACATGCAAATAGGCATCGCACTCACCAGTGTTTATGATGCCGCAGTAGTATTTAGCACAAGGTCACTCCAAGCCCATTCATCTCATCTAAGCCCCAAAGCCTCGTTGTGGTTTGGGATTTCCCCACAGAGGCAAGTGAGCTCGTGTATTTTTAAGAACGATGGGTGTTTGTTGTGCAAGTGATGCCAAAAAGTGCAGATATGTTGCTGTGTCGCGTGGACAGATGATAAGGTGATATTTACAATTCAGTCTTTAATGAGGAAAAGTCTGGGCTGTTTTCCTCTAACGAAGTTCCGCAAGGATACATGTCTGATCTTTGACTCAGAGTCATTGATTAGTTATTCATAAAGCTATTGATGAGTTATTCATGAAAAGGGAATCAAACTGAAAGTCTCCATTCCAGCTTTTTTCAATTAGAGGACAGCTCCCAGTCGATAAACATGATGGAAGCAGCTCTCCCCCGCAGCACAGCTGGCTGGAGATGTCAAAGACTTCCCATTGAGAAGAGAGCTCAGGCACAGATAGATTCACTTTTGTCTGGCCATGGTCTGTCAGTACAGCAGCTCTCAGCGCTGGTCTGATGGTCTCTGCTTTTTTTCCCATCTGATAAGAGTGGTGGAGAGAGTGTATAATGGCTCCACTCTGCTCTGTGACAGTCCCCTGAAAGCTTCTATGCCATTGGACATGATCGAGCGAGCCCAGAGAAATCAGCGGCAGCTGTTATCCCTGCCACATTTCACAGCAGGATATCCAGTTGCCTGCTGATGTTCAGGGTTTTATAACTGGAGTAGACCTAACTCACAAAACCATATTGCATAAGCACATGATGGGCTGAAAAGCTCCACACTAGCAAATAGGGTTCAAGGAGTCTTAGAGAGGAGCTGTCGGGTGAGAGGACAGTGTTGATTTATGCTGTTTTTTGATCATTTTGTGTTTTTGGGTAATAAATGTATTTCCCATTACTTTCTTTCCAAGAGTTAGATGAGAAGTTCAAGCCAACAACTTAGCATAAAAACTGGAAACAGGAAAATAACTGATCTGGCTTTCTTATTAACATTCTCTTGTTGTTTTTTTATATCTGCAAAGCTGCCTTCTGGTAGGTTCTGATCATCTTCCCTCTCTTTGATACCATCCGCCCACATTTATCTAGTCTGAATGACATCCCAATGTCGTTTCTGTAGATCCTGGACCTGTGGATCAGGGAGTTGATGTCTTGCTCATTCCTGGCATACAGCTTCATGTCATCCATGTAGAGGAGGTGGCTGATGGTCGCTCTGCTTCTTTAGCCATTCTTCTTGATGATATGGCTGGGGGGGTTCAGGCCTATGCAGAACTGCAGTGGTGAGTCTCTAGTGCCTCTGGTAAGAACAGTTGGTGATATTTTCTGGGAGTCCCTTTCTTCCCTACTGAGAGTTCCTCGTGTTGCACCGTTGCTCTGTAATGGTCCTCGTAGGAATAGTTTGTCGTACTACATTCACATCTTCAAGCAGGGTACTTTATTACTCAGTTGTGGTGGTTGTGTCCTGCGGTGCCGGGTGCTTTGCTTAACCATGATCCTCAACGTCAGGTCAGTTGCCTTTAAAGGTGTCAGTTATTGGGGTTTGATACCCAGTCCCAAAGAGTGGGGAGGATGGTTGTACCTCCCCTCTCACCTGTCGTCCTGGCTCCACCTTGCTGCAACATTGTTGTTGTACCTCAATCTCTAGTTGTGATAGCAACTGTCGTTTGCAGATATTGGATCAGTGAGCTAGCAGTTGTTTCATTGTTAGTCTAGATGTTGGGTTTTGAAACATCCAGTTATCCCACATTCTCTGTATGTACCCCCTCTTTCTAGGGTAACTTGTCTGGTAGCATTCCAAGAGTTCCAGGTTTTCTGCTCTTGTCCATCTATGTCTGGTCCCACTTCTCATCCGTGCTGGTTTGACTGGCTGGCTGGTTGGATTAATAGTTGTGGATTCACTCATACAGAGGTAGGCAAACAACATTAAAGAGAGTAATTGTGAGGGTGGTGGGGAGAGGAACTGGTGGTGACACATGATGGGCCAGAGAACAGGTCCAGTAGCCCTGTGGTGGAGTCCAGACCAGCATCTTTACAGCCTTGATCTTCCAAGTCCTCTTCTGCACCTACATCCTCCAGCATCTCATCAGTCCCTGTTGACTCAGGATGTACATCCTGCTGGGCCCTTCCTGTCTGGCAGTATAGGTAATCTATACCTATTAGCTCCCCCTGGGACAGACATGAGAACAGAAAGAGGAAAATTAGCTTTCAGCAAATTCATAACAAGATTATTTTATTTTATGGATAAGAAAAAAACCAAGCATCTTCACACTGTAGATGCTGACACAGTGAACATTGTCCCCTGAACAGCTGAGAAGTGAGGGAGGCTTAACTACCAGGAATGCAGCTTCACGGTCCTGATTCCATCTGTTGAGGCCTTTTAGGAACTACAGATGGAAATTCATTCATTAAGATGTGAGCAATAACTGTCAGTTATCTTCATCATAAACAAATAGTAATAATATTAGGAAGAAGAAGAAGAACTGCAAGAGAATATTCTGTAACATTATAACGGCACTGTCAGTACAGTGAAGGTGGTAAAACGTTATGCATTGTTCTTTGAGGAAAACCAATCTTAAGTCAAAATTTATCTTGGCTGCATAATGAAAAAGAGGACTATAATTATCCATCACTCTATGAGTACAGCCATGTATCTAACCTATTTACCGACTAAATTAACAACAGCGATTTTATCTGAATCGACATAGTGACATGTCAGTAACGTTATGTAATGACAGTAATGCTAATAGCGTCCGAGGAGATTGGACAACGGCATTCAGTCTCTTGGTCCCCAGGCACCACTATCCAGCTGTTTATATATATATATATATACTGATTATGTGTGTGTGTGTGTGTGTGTGAGATGACATACATACATACATACATACATACATACATACATATATATACATACATATATATGGTATTTAGAAACAGCATAGCCTCTTTGAGTATGGTTGTTGCAGCTGTGGAGACAAATCATTAATGAAGTGTCAATTTTCCATCCCTGAAAACAGTAGCTATTCAGGAGCTAAGCAGCTTCATTTTAACTTGGCTTTAACCACTATGTCTTATGGTGCCTATCCAAAAATGTTTTCACTGTGTGTTTATGAGGCCAGTGATGGCAGAATTTTCTGAAACCCCAGGAAACCAAGTGAGAACGTGGAAAATCTGAAAATCTGTTGCTTTTTTTAAATGACATTAGTGTGCAGTCATTGTCTTGCCGATTACATTGTAAAATACACTGTAAAAAATGCAGTTTGCTACAGTTACTGCATCTAATTGCAGTAACTGTAACAAACTATCCGGGTGTAGTTTCCCACCCCTATGTCGAGATCCTGCCGCCACAGGGGCTTAAGAGCAGCCCCAGTAGGTCAGGGACTCTTTGGTTGCATGTTGTCTGAAGAGGTCTTGTCTCACATAAGCCTCCCAGACCAGTCTCTGCAGAGTCTGGTTATGAAGAGAACAATTCGACGATGCTCCTGTGTCATTATTTGTGTGTGCTGCTACAGTACCAAAGTGAAAGCCACTTACATAATCCAGAGGAGCAGCACTCACCTTTAACCAGGATGCTGTAAAGCAGCAGCAGCAGCAAATGGTGCGATTCATGTGTTGACATCATGTAAAAATGTCTAAGCAAATCGACTGAGCCTTGTGTCATCATTGCTGGCTTGATGGGCCACAGGCTTTTATTGAAGTTTCAGTAGAAAGCCTCAATGATGGTAATATACCAGAGACAAAGAAGAAAACATCCATCCTAGGACAAACTCATGGGAACAGAAGGCCATAAATGAAATTTTGTGGACTTATGAGATCGACAGTCTATGTTTGGTAAAATCCTTTGGGGTATCTAGCCATAGTCAAAATATTGTTTTGTATATTCATTTGGATTCGGATCCATGATCATTAAGGTTCCTTTAAATTCAGCAGAATTTGCTTTACACTCCATCATTATGCATGTTATTACAGCTATGATGTTTATATTGATGCTAGTATAATGGCCCTAACTGAATGTTTACTCAGGCTGCAGGCAGCGTGATGGGCTCCCAGGCATAATGGTGCGTGATGAGACAGCAAGATACACAAGTGGCCAGCCCCCCTTCAGAGTCAGCTGTCTGTTGTCTGCCTACCCGCAGACATGCTGGGTGGAGTTATCCACCATCTGTGCCCAGGAAAGACAACCGCGATGCTCAGATGGAGTCTTAAACCATAATCTAGAGGTTAACAACATGAATTTGGTTACTGCGACAAGTGTTGCAGCCTGGCAGAATTGTGCAGTAAAAGTAATTAATCCTCTTGTTTTGTCATATAGCCTGTGCCTTTATACGTAAGAATTATTTCAAATGAAAAGAAGGCATAATGTTTAACAGATTAGAAAACTCATGTTGCATGTCTCTGTTCACAACAAGGACTGAAACTTGAATTATTTACAAAATGATTTCTGCTAATGTTTGAAACTATGAAATACAAAAGCTGGTAAACTGATTGTAGGTGGGTTAGCATCCATTATCATCATCTTGTAAATGAAAATCAGTTTTCATAACCAGGCAACACTGAAATTAAAGATAACTACTTGAGGTATGAACTTTGAAACAATGTACAAAAATGTGCTCAGATCAGTAGTGACAAGTCAGGAAGACGAGCTTGGTGACTTTGAGCTGTAATCAGCATGTCAGTGATGCCGCTAGAGGTTTTGACAGATGATTAATACCAGCCGTGACATCACTGATTCGGATGCTGCACAAATATGGCATGTTTGACAGTTTCAACCCTGCGCAGCAGCAGCAGCAGCAGCAGCAGCAGCAGCAGCAGCAGCAGCAGCAGCAGCAGATAGCCGCCCTGTTTGATTTCAGTGCTGAATCTCGGAGTTTAGCTGTGGCTGTGCATGAGTGAAGCCACTAATGGTTATACGAAATAACTAATTGAATATTTGCTTTTTCTCTTTTTTTTCCATCTTTATTTTTTGCATACACAAGTTATAAAGCAACAAGTGTCACTGACATGTAGTAGTCTTCTTACCATCTGTTTTTTTTTTTGTTTTTTTTTTATCCAGCCTTTCTCTCACCTCACCAAACTAGATGGAAAGCCAGGTTGGAGGAGAGGCTGCTCCATTAGCAGATGTAATTGGGGGGTCTGATGGCTGCATCACACCAGATGGAAGGTAATCAGAAGGTGTGTGGCTGTCAGTGTAGGTGTTAAGAGAAGGGTCAGCTCTTAGGGCTTACTGATGCTGTTACTCGGTATCCCTCCTTGGGCTGAGAGCACTCCAAAATCAGAGGCACAGCCCATCTTTTCCATGAGTGAGTGGAGCGAAATTGTTAAGGAAGTGGTGAAAAAAGACAATACCAACCCCAGCCACACACAGCCCTGTTCACCCTGCTGCCGTCTGGTAAACAAGACGTATCCGCTGCTGTGCCAGCAGACTGTACAGAGCAGCTTCTTTCCTCAAGCTGTTTGTCTCCTCAATTCGTCCCCTGCACGCCACCATAAAAATAATTTCCTTTTATGACTTTATTATTTATTCATCTATTAATAAATGTTCTGTTTTGTGACTGGCACAAAAGGACCACAACGACCTTTTTCCTCTCCAACCCAGTGTCGTAGAATGATAAATGAACCTTGTGCCTTCTGTGTGCAAATGCCACTCAAGGATGAATAGTGACACTCCAGTTACAGCCTCATACGTATTTATTGCACTTACAGGCAATAATGCCTATATCATAAAACAATTTTCTGCATTTGGTTAAATTCCCAACTCCATTGTTCTGCAGCTGAGAAGAAATAATTGACAAATCTTTGAAAAGATTGCAGATCAAACCTGCCTAAGTGCAAGCTTTCAAAGTGAGCTGGGTCATGGCCTGTCCTCTTGATTTGACGTTACTGCATCACTGAACTCACACTATATGGTAAAAGTCATACATTGGAAAGAGAACATAATCTTAATTCTGTTTGAATCATAATCTGTACGTGTTTACGACTTTTTAGCAATTGCTCATACAATTGAAACATTTAAACCTTGTAAACATGTATTTACACATATATTTTTTCAATTGAAACTATGACAAAGATGCATCATGTGCAATTAGTCCCACATATTTAATTTACACCACATTATAGATTCTCTTGAATCTCTCTTTTCATTATAGTTATAGATTTACATAGGCATATACTGATTTAAACCTTCCACTTGTAGTCCCCAAATTTCAAAATAAGAGTATGCTGTTGTCCACTGTGATGTCATGCAGTATTAGTCCTATATTCAAATAAGCAAATTGGGAGAACTAACAACCGAATAAAAACATGATTACTGCTAAAATGACATCAGTTTGGATTTTAGTTCAGTAATCACCACACATAACTGATTACACATGGATCTAGTAGCTTCGATGACTCATCAGAAGTCTGCTGCTGAAAACATTCTGCATTAGCAAGTCTAATAATTGAAAAAAAGGCATTATTTCCTCTCCAAGTCCAAGCTTGTCCCAGATACTTGTCCATGAAAACTGAACAAATGTTAATTTATGAAAAAGCTACTTTTTGACTGGGGAACAATAACGCAGGTGCTCATGACCCTCTGAAAGAGGTCTAATGACACCCTTGCTGTCACCCATTGAACATTTCCTTCCTTCCTTGCTTGCTTCCCTTCGTCTTCGTCTCATGGAGAAGAAAGGAACATTCGAATAACACCAAAGCATGCTGTCAGAATATCGGACAGCCTCTGCTAGACCTCTGAGAGTACTCACACATTCCCATCTTCCAGAGTCATGTCAAAAGGTGGCTGGTAGTGCAGCTAGCTATGCTAATAAAGGCAAGGACAAAAGCACAGCACCCACTGAGGAGAGCGGAGATGGGATAATGATCACTAATTAATCATGCACTGGGGTCATGCGGCTCATCTCTTCACCACCAACACAGGAGCAGGAGGGAATGACTCACTTCCCGCTGAAGGCTCCACATAGCAGGCAGCTGAATGAAGTGAGACATGGGTATCTCAGCAAGACGCCTTTTATTGGTCTCAGCCAGTGATGCAAATGTGTGAACTGCTCTGGGAAAAAGGGTTATTTATGCATGTCCAATCATTTATTAATTAACACCCATGTATATTTAACAAAATGTCTATTCTTGCGTTATGTGTTTATCTCAGACGTTTACACTTTAAAGGACATGAAGCATAAAGCCACAGACTCAAAAAAATGCAAATGACAAATTATTACTGGGAGTTTGATGCTTTTGAATGTGTTTACAATGCTCACTCAGTATATCAAAGCTTAATCATGTATTCTGTGATCTATGCACTGCACCCGATAGCACCCACAAATCCAAGAATTTCATGCCAACTCACCGCTGAAGTGTTGAAACTCAACTATGGATTTTCTACATTTGAAAACATCAATAGCGAGTTGGGAGGAAATTGTAGCATTTGGGCACTGCAACAAAATCAAAGAGTGCCTTCTAGGCTCTATAACTTTGTACAATAGTGTTACAAAAGGTCAGAATGTTCACCTGCAGTATGTTGCAGTGATGTTTGACTATAAACAAACATGTGTAGCCTGGAGCTTGCACATCAGGTGGATAGAGAACCACATGTGCATGGGCGGCAACGCTGTTTTTATCATTACTGTTCATCATTAACCAAAAACACAATTCTGTGCTTCCACTACAATTCAAGCTAGTGCAAAGAGTCAACCTCACCACACATGGTAAACTTCTGCTTTTCAACTGTGACTTTGCCTCTAGGAGTTACATGAAACTGGTGATCATTAAGGTGCGAAGATCTTAAGGAAACATCAGGTTCACTAAATATAATGGTAAACATCCTACTAAAAATGATTTAAGAACATTTATACATTTACTTTGTATTTACTGAAGTATAATTTCGAGGTGTTTGCACTGTATTCGAGTATGCACAGTTTATGCTCCATAACACTTCTACTTGACTGCATTTGAGAGACCAATGTTGTGCTTTTTACTGCACTACATACTACGAGTTTGTAGGTACCTTGCAGATTAAGATTTCCCCCCAAAATAACTCTTTAAATATGATATATTTTTCAAGAAAGTTTACATTAACTTCATCTCAACCAGCTACAACATTTAACTGCTGCTTACACTTTAATACAATAGTAACAATAAATCAGTATTACAGTATAATACACAGAAACTTCAACTGAGTCATTCTGCATAATGAGCACTCACATGCAGAACTTTTTAACTCGTAGTTTACTTGTAATGGAGTATTTTTACCATTTTATACTTCTACTTCTATTAGAGTAAGGGATCTAAATACTTCTTCCACCTCTGAAGATAGTAGCTTGCATACATAATACATTAAAATCATAAATACACCACTGATTTGCGTCAGCCTTGTTGCTGCATGTTTGGCACCCTCCCCTTCCACAGCAACGGAATACAGCAGGAATAATATCAGCAGAATAACAGCCACAACAATTAAGGTTGTTGTCCTCTCCTTTTATCTCATTTTGTCTCATGTGGGAAAGATCATAAAGTTACATAGAAGGTCAAACAGTGACATAAGCACTTTTGTCTCAATTCATTGTAAATTTCAAGTGAGTAATGTTATCTGTTCAAGAGCAGGATAGGTTGGCACTCTGTGCACTTCCATTCCGATCAAAATTGACAACCGATGCCAAACTAAATGTCCTGTTTCTCATGAGAAACGTTCCTGAGCTGTGTAATATGAGCTTAGATCTTATTGAGCACATTTTGTTGTACAAAATAGCAACAAAGCTAAAAAAGGTTTGCTCTTGACATAATGTATAAAACTTTTTATTTTGTATTGCTCAGCACTGTAATTACCTTTTCTTTTCTTTTTTGCTTTCTTCTCCCCCTCTGCTATCCGACTGGTAGCTTGACACTTGATTGCCGTGAATTGCTTTCATAACTGCTGACAGTTTGACAGGCTCTGTGGTTGGCTGACTGGTCTACACCTTCACCAGTAAAATAGCTGGAATGAAATAGACAATAATAGGCTCGAAATAGACTTGACAGGACTGGTCGGCTATGCATATCTCAAAGTTTTGACTTCAAGGCACCATGCTCAAAGATAAATTGTGGCAAAAGCTTTATGTAATAACAACAAGCTGAGTTTGGATCCTCAGCAGCTTTTAATAAACAAGGCTTCGTGTCCAGAGGATAAGACTGAGCCGTCAGGAGGAACGCTGTATCCCATCATGCATATCAAAGCTGTTTTGCAATGTCTCCCATCTTTAACATTAACATTCAAAGGTGCAGTTGATTACTCTTTCATGCAGTTATTTAACCGGGTGAGTACGGCTGTGCTCCATAAGAAGGGGATTTCTAGAACAACTTCAAGTGGAAAGATTTACTAATGAATATTCAGATAGGCACTTGAAAGGGATTTTGGAGGAAGGGGCTGTAAACGCAGCTCCAGTTGTTTATGACACTGGTTGCTGAATATGTATTCTCCATCATTAGCAAATGTTTGCTATTATACAACTATGATGTAAACACTGGAACATGTTCATGGTTTTAAAGGAGGTCTTAGGATATGTGGGGACACAGAAAGAGCCAGTACGTCTTTTAATTGTGGTATTAGGCACATACAAAAGTCAGTGTTTTCAGGGTTATTAAGGTAAAGGCTTTAGCTTAGGTTATCACAGATAAAACCACACATCTGCTACCTTGTTCACAAGCTTTCCTTTGCAATGAAGTTGTGGGTTTTGCTGCCTCAGAGGTAATAATAATGATTTTATATGAAAGAAAATACTCAACACCTACTAACTTTATTCTCCCTTGTTCCCTTAAATTATTCCCATGCAATAGCCTCCATCAGCATCACGAAGCCTGTGGCTAAAATTATTGGGTCGGTTTAGAATTGTGAATATGAGCAGATCTGTTCCAAGACTAACAGGAGAGTGGAGGTGAAAAATGGCGGCATAAAGAGGCTTTGTTGACGCCTAAAACTCCAGCGTCTGCAGTCACACTAGCTGCTCTCCGAGGCACAGCAGTGCTTTGAGCTTAACGCTTGTCGACATGCTAATAAAATCACAATGGCAGCATGCAGATGTTTAGTAAATATGTTAGGCTCAGATAACAGGTTTAGCCTGTTAGCATGCTAACATTTGCCAAGTGGAACTTAACACAAAGTACAGTTGATGGGAATGATGGTGCTAGACAAAGAGTCAGTTGATAACCGAAGTTATTACAATGGTAATACACTGTCTTTGGTCCTGTTTTGTGTCTAAACCTTCTTGTCATCCTGTCCAGGCAGAATATTCAGCCTTAATCTCATTATAAATCAGCGAAGGCTCTGCTTTGGCATCAGCTCCTTGTAACTGACAGTTCTGCTGATGAAGACCAAAATAGTCTTTAACGTAAATTAAGTTAGGGATTCCCATACAATTCACAGCATATCATAAGAATGTGACCCTGGTGCTGCTGCACTATTTTTACCAGCATCAAAACATCAAGCAGATTTTTTAATGGTTCATGAAAACTTGAGCGTGCATTCAGTCATATTTTTCATGGTTTTAAGGTCACACAGGCACATAGAAGCAACAGAGGTATATTAAAAGGTGAACAGTTGTCTACCTTTTGCTTTGAAAAGGGCCACACTTTGCCTTACTATTGGAAACCTGTCCTTTGAAGTAACTTAATCACATAGCAGGAAAAATGTCTGCAAGTCTTATTAGAATTAATCATGCCCTTTGCTGAGGTGGCACTTTGTCAAAAGCTAAGCTCAGGGCTGGAAAGCAAATGAAAACCAAAAGCTTTCCTCTGGAAGATTTGGGACAAGCACGCACATTTTAGGTGCCATGTATGTGACGAGCAGAGAGCATAAGACCCTCACAATTAATTTCCTGTCTGTGAAATAATCGCACTCATCCTTTCAAACCCCTTTTGAGGATTAAGGAAGCTAAGCAGTAATACATTTTGGGGTAAAGTTAATGCTTAGTTATGGATGATCAACCACAGAAATGTGGTTCTCTTTGTGATTTCATTTCTTGAGTTATCTCTGACTTTTTTATTTTATTGTCCTTATTGTTGTTTATTTTTGTTTTAGTTCTATTTTTCATTTATTTATTTTTTCTTAAGCACATTAGCAAGTTCTGTGTCTTTTCTTGTCCCCACTTTGTTTGTTTTAGCCATGTTAGCAGCATTGTTCTAGGGAAAGTGAGAAGGCTTAACATCAGCATGTTAGCACATTGATGTTAGCATTTAGCTCAAGCACTGATGTGCCTAAAAGGGCAGCTGGCATGGTGATGGCTAGTTGTTTCCGTTCTGGTTTAAGCTACATCTATTTTTTCTGCGTTTCACCTACACAAACATATTTTTAATCATAATTAAACCAGGACAAAAATATTAATCCATCTGCCTTATAGACCAACTCTTCAGAACACACACACACACACACACACACACACACACACACACACACACATGCATACTGCAACAACCCTCTTCAAATGATGCTACGGATGCTAATGTTTTTACTGTTCTTGTTTTCCTTGTGTTGTTTTGTCAGTGTTTTATCTTTTGGACTTAATTAAATATAACATGATGAAATGACAGTTATGTATTTATTATACAAAATGGAAACATTTAGAAATGATGTTATTTCCTGGAGGCCAAATCAGGAAGATCCTCTGCTCTCTTGTGGCCCGGTATCAGGGGACAGATACTGGGCTTGCCTGTGATTGATCGGACCCTGTCGGAGGCAGCAGCAGTGCACTCAGATCTCAACAGCGGTGCCAACAAATTCAGACTCACACACTCACTGTTATTGTGAGCAACAGTACAAAAGCGGGATCGATAGAAGTTGAGACTGATTGATGCCATCGACTGCAGAGAGGCTCTCTGAGAAGAAGTTGCAGAAAAAATCTCCAGGTCTCTGGACTCGCTTAGGAGTGACAGCATTCACACCGCCCACAGCCACATCGCTGCATGCTGTTGGATGGCTAACTTGAGCCAGCTGTACTGCCAGTGGTGGTGCAGTGATAGCCAGGACATGCAGTAAACACAGATATATGCTTTGCGGCTGCTGGCTGCTCAGCTGAAAGTTCACTTTTACAACTTCCCCACGCTGCGGACCAGAGAAACTAGGTGAGCATCAGTCTGTGCCTGTTGAAATGACATTTGGCAGCTGGTTCCTCATGTGGTTTGTGGTATGAAGAAATCAAGGTCTGTTGTTTGTGTGCTACAGTCACCACAAGCGAGAACTACACGAGTCAAGGAAAAAGAAGTCACGTTTCCAAGAAGTATATTTCAACTGAGCAAGCACATGTCTCCTGGAGGAGGAAATTCAAGGCTGTGAGTGTGCAGTGTGGGTAGTATGCCTATTCAGCCTTGTCTGCACTGCCTTTGAGATGTGGGTGACTTTTGGGTCCTGGGAGTCTGGTGACTCGTCTTCTCCAACGCTTGACATTATTTTCACCTCTGTGACTCAGCGCGGGCTGCTGCTGCCCTGTTTGACATTCTGATGTAGAACAAAGAGCCAGCAGCCCACTGGCTCACCCTCACCAGCAAAAGCTGTTTGTATCTATCCTTTTCCACCCTCCCTCTTGCCCCCTCCCTGTCTTTCTTGTTATTACTTTGATTGGTTTAGTCTGCTACCCCGCAGCTCCGCATAGCTGTCAAGGGAAGGTTGTTCAGCTTATTGCAGATGTAACCTACTGTACAGCGCAGAGCCAGATACTTTATATTATTAGATACATATACATGAAGTTCAAACCCATCGGATGCAGTAAACCAAATGACTCATTATTCATGGTAATAAAACTCAAACTGTAAAGATTGTCTTTTAGGCTTGTAAATCCCAATGTACCCATGTTCATAGTGATTATATAATTATTTTTTTTTTGTGATACACCTCCATGTGCACCCCCACCCCCAACCAGTCCAAACGACACCCTAACCCTAACCTTACTTATCCATGCCCTCCAAAGTGACACATAGAAGAGGTTCCTAATCTGACGCACCAATCAGAACGATCACTTAGTTTTTCTGTGACTTCCAAGCAGACACTGTTGAAAAATAAGTCTGTTCCATGATGTGATGGTGCTATGGTCGAGGCTGGTTCGGTTTAGGCACAAAAACAACTTTAAATTTAGGGAAAAAATATGATTGGGGTTAAAATAAGCATTTTGTTAAGATTAAGGAAGCATCATGGTTTGGGTTTAAGTGGCTGGGAATGTGAAGTGAACAGCAGATTTGTTGACCCATCCATCAACCCTGACCTCCTCCCCACAGGGACTTTCACTCTGTAACAGCATCATCTTACTTCCTCCTTTGCACACGCTGTAAGTACTTCATATCTCTTGTGGTTAAAGAGTTTTGAGATGTCCACTGAGCTTACTTAGCATCATTGCTATCACTCTACATTTACCCACGGGCATTTTATTTGAGTGCAGCACTAAACCTGCCAGTGATTTCAGACACAGCCCTAGTTTTTCTGTGTAGATGAGACATTCTGATGTGGGAGCACTCGGTGTACAGTCTGATTTCATATCTTTGGCTTGGCTCATGTTCAATTGTCTCAGACGATGTTGAGGGTTGAGATGTATCAGCATTTCATTGAGCTCTGTTTACAGTGACAAATCTGTCCTTCACTTGCTCTGACAGTCACTATTTATAACTGCTATGCACCTTATGTGTTGTGTTACTATGACAACTGAAGACATATTATAAGAATTGACTTAGGGTCTAAAAACCTCACCTACAAAAAGAAAAAAAGAGAAAAAGACAAGAAAAAGAAAAAATAAAGGAAATATGTCTTTCAGCACCCTTGGCCTGTCTGTATGGCACCGCTTCATACAACATGCAGAAACATTGCTACTGGGCCTAATTGAGTGAGATGACTGCCACCTTGTCAAGCAACAGATAAGCCTTTTATGTACAGTAACTTATGACTAACCTCTCACATGCAATGTTGCCCACATATGCACGCTTTTGGTTACTAGGTGATTAAGTTGCTTGCTGAATTAAATCACTCACACAGACAGAAGACAGAGAGAGAGAGAGAGAGAGAGAGAGTTTCTGTGGCCAGCAGAGGCTCAGTGACTGCCGCCTGACATTTGAAGATAAAAGAAGTCGTGGCAGCTATTGGAGAGCAGCACATACTGTAAATGTGCTGCAGGTGAGGCTAAATGGATCTGGAAATCCCTCGCATTCAGCTCCCTAATTCTTAGATGAAAAGAGCTTGATGACAAGTTCAAATGAATTCTTGTAAGGGAAAGGCATACAGCTGATTAGAACATACTGACACACACACACACACACACACACACACACACACACACACACACACACACACACACACACAAACACACACAAAGTTGATTTTTCATCATTTTTGGGGGTATTACATAGACTAGAACCAGAACCATAACTACTACTTGCCTAATGCTAGCCTTACTCCAACCTTAACCTGAACCTAACTTTACCCTTAGCATGCCATGAATAATCACCCTAAAATTGAATGATTATTATATGGGGACCTGTGTTTTATCTTGTGAGGGAGACAAAGAAGTTTTAGAATCCTGGAAATCTGACTATAGCAGAGGATGGAAATGTGATAATAATATGGCTGTCCCAAAACAACAGCTGTTAAAACAAAATAAACGTCATAAGAGGTTGCTCTGCAACTACCATCTAGTCCCTGGGACGCTCTCTGATCAGTCAGACTCCCCTTGTTCTCAAAATAGTCCGAATAATGTGAATCTACGTGGACAGTGAGCCAGCTGGAAGGACTGTGGAACAACTTGGCTCCAGCCCACTTTCTCTGCACAGCCTGCCTTGACAGTAATTACAGAGTGAGTGTGCGAGTGTGTATGCGCTCGTGCTTGTTTGTACAGTAAGTGTGTGGAGAGTGGGGCTGGCAGCCCAGATAAAGCCTGAGGCGAGGCCCCTTGGAAAGAGGTGTGGGTGGAGGGTCGTGCCACTGCAGAGACGACCTTTTGAATAAAAGCCACTTCCCTGTGAGGATCCCAGGTTAGCACACAATTACATTTTCATAAAAGGAAACTTAAAATGCAAATGAATTCCTCACATTCCAACTATATATATGTTTTCTTTCCCCATTTCAATGTAGATTGATTCCATAAAAAGGTGCTTTAAAGATTTTTTTGCTTTTTCTCTGACTTTGTTGAGATTCATCACAGCCAATAAACAGGGAATTATACACACACAGAGAGAATCAAATCCTTGTTGGTGGCCAAACAACATGACATAGTAAGTTGCCATCAATGTATGTAGTAGTACCTAGTATGTGCCAACAGGTATCATCCTAATTGCCCAGCCACGCTTACCTACCACAGAATTCCAACTAATGCTAAAATATGCTTGAATATACTTTTCATTAGCATTTTTCCCACAGTTCTGCAGACTGCCGCTCTGGCCTTTCAGTTAAATTGCCATCTCCTGCTTACACATAGCTGCGAGCTGGACAGCTAATGCTTGTCCAGTTTTGTGCTTGTATGCAAACTATGATAAGTACTTATCCAATTTGCTTCCTCAGTAGTGGCACTGCCTTGTCTAATTGCGTGAATTTATGCAAATCAGGTTCAGCTGGAGTTCAGTCAACCTCTTGGTTCAACAGTGACAGTCAGTGAATACACAGAGGACCCACAGCTGGTTACCCATGTGTTCAACTTCACTACAGAGACTGACAGTGAGTGTCAGCGTAAGTGCACCATGGGACTGGATGCTGAATGCTTGCTTCTATGTGATTTGGCACTCTTTTAAGTTAAGAGATGTCCTGTGTGTGGCTGCTCTTGTTTTATTCTGATCATGTCCTGTACTGTTTTATTTATTTGTTTCCTAGAGAGTGGTTTTGAGCTGAAATTAGTCGATTGACATGAACTTCATAGGGAGTGATGCTTTTCTCCATAAGAAACAATATATTTTTGATTTGGACTGTTGGTTGGACATATGAAGCTGACGGTGTTTTCTGAGACCAAACAATTAATTGAAAAAATAATTGGCACATTAATCGATCATAAAAATGACCAAATGTATGAGTTCAGAAAATCTGCCATGCTGTAAGAAGAGAGATGTAAAATAGATCACTGTGGTTCTTTATTGAGACGTTTACAATTGAAAAAAAGTCAAAGAATAGTTCTTTTTGCCCTGCACCCATCGGACAGTTAGCCTAGCTTAGCATTTTTTCCCATCATCCATTTTTACAAAAGAACGATAAGTTCTCCATCTGTTTATCACATGGACTGCTCCAGGAGATTTTATTATATCTCTGCTACTTTTTAATAGAGCTGGCAAAGTCCAAGTTTGAATTCCCAGACCAGCTGAGAAAATCTGCGTGGGAAAAGGACACGAGTAACACTCTCCCCTCCTTCAGCAACTCTTATCACAAAGCAGTTCACCGCCAACCTCTCCAGTGCGGCTGTTCGGTGGCCACAAGCAGCAGACAATACAACAGATGGGAAACTCTGAATCTAATCACAGAACTAATAGGCTGTCTAATATAATGCATATCCGCAAACCTGTGGTAATGCATGAGTAGCATCTCCACTGAATCCAACATGTCATTTAGGAATTTATTCTGAGGAAACATCCCAGTATCGAAATGTGACCACCTGTAACATACTACGAGAGGATTTAGCTTTCTCTGCATGTGATTTATTTTCTCTCATGGTCAGATAGAGCAACTGATGCACACAGCTATAAATCCTTCTCTTTCCTGCATCCCGACTCTCTCTGCTCTCCTGCAACACTCCTCCACTCGATTCTCCTTGAGGATAGCGAGGAGGTTGGGGAGGGGGAGCAGTGGTATACAAATAAACACTCGCACGCCTCCGAGACATTTGTTCACGCAAGGTCTCAAGGGTGGGACTATACTCCGGCAAGGAGGATTTTTAATCTGTTCTTACGGCTCTGCTTGCTACTACAATTTACAGCTATATTCAGAGGAACCTCCGTGCGGTCTGCGACTGTGTTTACTCATGCACATTTGATAATTAATGTGCAGCGTGAGCTGTGTGATTTCCGTCGCTTATGGAGTGTGTTTAAGCTTCACCTTGGGGAATATCCAGATGTTAATTGTATATATCCTCTACGCCTCAGTTGATTTGCAGGATAAACACTGTGTACTGAGTAAAGCCTATACCGAGATGAATAATATCTGCTCCCCCTTTCTAATTTTTTTTGGCAATTTCCTTTTCAAAAGGATACACCAAAGCTAGACAGACACACTCTGTATGATCATCTCTGCTGCTTTTACAACAGGGTAAATCCTAATGTGGCACTGGATCCTACTGTCTTCTCAACCCAGAGGAACATTTCTGATTTCATTTTAAAGCTATAATATGCCCCGCTGTCTCAACACTGTCTCACTAATCTGGATGAGCAAACCGCTCTGCAGCATCTGGCTGAGGCTGAGGTTACCAGTGTCTACAATGGCACCATGGAATTTAGACAAAAGCAGCCAATTTGTGAAGTTAATAAAAAAAATTGTATTCAGCACCTTCAAGTCTGAGACATGCTGTACATACAGGAGAATGATGGATTGCCCCTTAATGTGAAGGATGCTTGTTTTGTTGAAGTTCAAGTATCTCACAGGGATGCGTACGAGTGAAGAGCAGGAGAGTGAAAGATGGTTTCGAGCAGCGTTTACTGTCTTCACATTGAGCTAGCTGAGATAGCTCCACATCATATTAGGATGCCTGTCTGGCGGTTTTCTGTAAAGGCATCCTGGACACTTGCAACTGGAAGGAGACCCTGTGGCAGATCACACACTGCAGGGATAACATATTGTACCTGCCGTTTGGGAACATGGAGGACGAGTTGGAGACGATTTTAAAGGGGTGTTGTTTCTTGATCAGTCCCACCATTTTTATTGTACCATTGCTACTACCCTCATCTTGACATCTGCAACCCAACTCATTGCTGGTTACACTGGTGGAACATGGCAGGCACAAATGGCCTCAGAGCCACTCAGTACAGCAGAGAGACACCAACAGCAAACAGTGTTTTTGCCACAGTACAAGGCAAAGTCACACATGTTGAAGCTGAGGGTTTGTGCAGTTCACTTATAGCATATTTAATTTGTTTTCCCTACAACATCTGCTCTATGCAATTAAAACATGCTTAATGATTTTGTCGTTTTGTTTAGGGCAACTCAGGCCACTTGGTTAAGGCCATGTGCAGGCAGACAACAGAGAGGAAAAGCACAACCCTCTCTGTCTTTTGAGTGGAATCAATCCAGTGTCACAGCTGGGGCGCCAATGCAGGGGGCTCCGGCATAAAAACACCGAGCTGTCATGCCAAAAGGTTAAACCTCATCTTTAACAGAGCAACATCACCCAACAAAGGTTCTGCACTTGGCAATCAAATACATGCAAGCACACATTCCGGGTAGATTGTACTGTTACCTTGTCATCATGGCAACCAAAGATACAATTATTGAGTCTGTGATAACTTTCCAGATTTGTAAAATCTGGTCTTGTAGTAATACAAACTGTTGAGCATTGTGTTGCTTTGATAAGCCCACATATGCCCACTAATGTTGGGAAAAGGTTGTTGTCTTAGTTAAATATTAAAAAAGTCAATTGTGACACAAGACAGGCTGGCTTTCTCATTTTAATATTTAATCAAACCACAATCTTAGCCTATCCGAACCTTAACCAAATTGTTTTGTAGCCTAAAGGCTCCAGTGTACTCCAACGCAAATGCTTGTTGAAGATATTATCAAGGGAAGGGGTATGAGGGGGCTGGGGGTGCGGGGGAATCCAGAGTGAAAAACTAATGGTTTAGAGGAGCTGCAGAAAATAGTCCAGTTCCTGCATGTCGTTTGTATGTCTATATCTAGCAGCTTTTATCCTGTGAATCCAGTGTTTTCTTAATTGTGTCCAACATGTGGAGGTAAGCTACCAGCGGGTGCTGACTGTAATGACAGACAGATGAGACAGACGGGATGGACAGTGTCTTAGTATGTGTTTGACAATGTCTGCTCTCTGTGATGGGCCAGGTGCGTGGAGAAGAGAAAGTAAGAAGGTTTTAAAGTCAAAATCTTAAGCTTCGATTCATTCTTACGTCATTGATGCCTTGGGCTGCGGTGGACTGCATGCTCCCATACATGAGTGAAAGGCAGATTTTAGAAATTTGACTTTTAATTTCAATTTTTTGGAATCATAATGTGAAGAAAAAGTTGTGCTTGATGTGAAAATCCTTCAACAGCTATTTTCAGTCAACTGACATGAGTCAGTTGACTGAATACAAATCAGCTCAGTTTCTGAAACATATAGAAATCGCGTGCAATAATATTTGTATTTCACGAAATGAAACCTAATCTATAACTAGATTGGGCGCACAGCCTTTGACATTCTCTGGCTACAGCGGCTGATACCTGAGGTATTGGAATTCAGCATCCAGCAGTGATTAGAGGATGGAATTGGTGACAGAAAATCTATTCCTCCAGTCACTTATGCCACCTTGCCTGGGCACCTCAATCATGTTTTCTTATTAGGCTTGGGGACTTCAGTGGAATATTCATGTATAAGTTGAATATAATCGTGCTTGGGAAATGAAAAGGACAATTGGGACAAGGATTTGCATATCTTGTTGCTCAGATGTTAACCCTTATCAGGTCAGGAAATAACATGAATTCTTTCAACAAAGACACGTGGACCCAAAAGATTTTCGGCACCACGGTATCTGTTTAATATGAGATCCTGCTTTGCATCTTGATATGTGTGTTCTATTAGCTGTTGCTGCTATTGTGAGTGTCATAACCACTAACCATGCTGTTATTTTATTATTTTCTTGGCCCCATCATTTAATGACAGCTTACAGTGATTGTGATTACAGCTGCTCTCCTAGTTGAGTAGCACTGATTATAAGTCGTTTTGCATAAGAGTCTTGCAAAATGACTAAGATGTAAATGTGAATTAGCGTCAGCGCTCAGGATGCAGACGAGGGGTCCAAAGCTGAGAGAGCTTCTCCTCGCAAATTGAACTGTTCATTTCTGATACATTTTAGTGGATATTCATATTGGCACCTGAAGTTCAATGTTCAGTATTTCTCTAAGAAGTCTCCAGTCTTTCTAAAGCAGCGTTCTCTTGTGTACTGTGGAGAGGTGTGTCTCCAGGTGGCTTTGAAGCTGGCTCCAACACAGCTGAGACTCATCACAATCAGCACAGTATAAAGACTGTGGACTGCAGAGGATTCATTGCCAGATTGTGTCTGCTGCTTAGTGGTAAAGTTGGCCATTTATCTGTGCTACTTCTGAGTTTAAGTGAATATTTAGCTTTTGTTCTCTTGTGTCAATCACCAGTGCCTGATCTGTTTCCAGGGAATTTTATGACTGCACTGACAGGTCATTGAACGACTTTCTTTTAAGCTGCCTCCACACCTAGCCTGCTTCGGTTCAGTCAAATTCTCGTGCATTAGCCTGGCCGGTGAGGTTTGATTAGGCTGATGTGAAAGCTGCAAGGGAACTGCAAAGAACACAATAGTGTGTGTGTGTGTGTATGTGTGTGTGTGTGTGTGTGTGTGTGTGTGTGTGTGTGTGTGTGTGTGTGTGTGTGAAAGCCTCCACAGTACCACTAGCAGAATCTTCCACTTTGTACCCAACATAATTAATGGCCAGAAATCAATGAAAATCTCTGTGAATATTCATGGTCCACACATCTTATTGCCCTCTCCGAGAGCACGAGTTCTCAAATGTATTACTCAAAGGTCCATGTCCAATTTGTTTTCAGCATCAGAGGTTCTGAACGGTTGATGATAACAAAATAACATTAAGTGTAATTATGTCAATTAATTAACATCTCATCTCTTGTGATTGACTGCATGAAAGCAAGGCAGACCAGGCTCAGACAGTTAGTTCATAGTTATTTCTGACTCAGACATGTTCTACCAGGTACACTTACACTTGTTATTGTGTTCTAAAGAAGAGGAGATGCATTCTGTATCTGCAATTTAGGAGTCCTGCTCTAGAGGTAACACTACTCTTGTAGAATGTTCCACTGGCACATAATACACTATAGTGTATCAAGTTAACTGCCCATTGTGAAGTGCATCATGCTCCCCAGAGGAAGAACCATTGAAAAAAAAGAAAAAAAAAAAAAAGGCCACCTCTAAGGCCACCTTCAGGATAATCTTGTATATTTGAAACTCCTAGCACCAAGGTTTTTGGCTGCTCAAATGATGATCAGCATACATTCACACTTTCATATTGCAGCCTCTAGGGGCCTGCTAGTGGGTTGCAGAGTTTTAGACCCCTTGCTGCCCAGACAGCAGCATTATTGTTAAAACCAGCAGTAAGAGAAGGTGACAAAGACATTTGTTGCCATTCACTTTTGCCCTCCACACTGACTCTGTTGCAGGTGCAATTGCTTTCCTTGCTGATGACTTTCTTATCTGCCTCGAGATTCTCAGTTTAATTTCACTGCCCAGAACGGTTGGACCTGAAAGGGAGCAACATTTTCATGCACATACCAGAAAGCAAACTGTGAGGATTTTGTGGTACTTTCATTTCTTGCAACAACAAAGTGTGAAAACTGAGGGTGTCAAACACAGAGGTGCTATTTTTTCATGTAATTGTGTGATTCATCCTCTTTAGCATTTCGGCACTGTGCTCCGTATCAGTGGATGCAGAATCAGTCAGTTGGTAGTGAGAGATCATGGTTTGTAGCACCTTTCTTCAAAGTGATAATATGCAAGTTTTTTCTTATGAATAAATGACAGTTTTTGCTACTCTTTTTCACATACTGATTTAATTCAGTAGTAATTCAATTTATTAGTGTACTAAGGGTGTTTTTATTTGCAGCTTGAACAGTATAAGGGGAGCATTTTATATTGCCTATCACAAACCATAACAACAATACTGGACAATTTTGGAGAAGCACCAAATTGACTTCAATGAATTTTTTTTTTTTTTTTTTTAAGATCCAAAGCCAACATTTTTTTAATTCTCACTTTCTACAATATCTGCACATGGCAATCAAAGTTTGCTTAACTTAGGGAAAGCTACGACAAATAAACGTTGATTAATGTATGTTGATCTAATTTAGTTAACTTGCATGATCATAGCAGGTTTGTGGTGGGACAAGATTAGTCTGATATGCTAAACACTCATCCACCACCCAGACATCCACACTCTTAGTCTCCACCTAAGAGATATAGGGCACACCATTCACATCACATTGGCACTGGATGTAAATCGTGAGTTGTGGAGTCATCCAGTATGGACGTAACTCAAAGGATACAGGGCAGCCCTTTGCTGAATGGGGAATGCTGCATGTTACATCACAGAGAGCACATGTGACACAGTCCACCCTGAGTGTCTTGATGAGGTATTTTGGGGCACTGCATACTGACTGCAACTGACTGCAAAACATCTGAAGGTTGTCCAACAATTTCTGTAGTTTTGTGATAATCCGACAGTCACACCCACCTCATGCTGTGATTGGCCAGTGGTATGGCCATCTCCTTGAGTCATTCACACTTAATCACCTTATGTGTCCCATATGACCATGAAGATTATACAATTTTTTTTCCTGCTTGTAGTCAATAAATGTGGTTTATTAAGCCAGTAATCAAACAGCTTAGCTTCAGTCAGGTGGATTACCACCACCTACTGGTCAAGAGTGAAGCTTGGTTGCAACAGAGATGCATATATTTGGCTAAATGTAAGCAAACGTGTCAAATCACATCTGGATTTGTTTCAGATGCAAGATACATGAATGACAAGTGTAGATGGGGCCCTTCTAGATCACAGGACACACATGGCATTCTACAGCCTTCCCAGGCCAACAGTGGATTGGGCAGTGACAAGGAGGGAATTAGCCTGTAACAGGTATTACCAGGATCAAAAAACCCGGAAGTTTGTGAGTCACTTTGTTGGGGCAGGCTTGGTGCTTTGTCCAGGGCAAACAATGGCTTCAGGAATCTCACAGACTATCACATTCATGAAGGGCAAGATGAGAGATGTAGTTGGGTTCACAAAGCAGGTAGTTACCAGGGGGTAGGGGAGCAGGCGAGGTCAAAGGTGGGCTGGGTCGATACCAGGAAATCCATCCAAGGATAATTGCTGTAGAGCCTTGCATGAAAGCGAAGAACAATCTGGCAATGAGTGAGTGAGTGAGTGAATGAGAGCCGGTAAAGTATTGCACTAATTAGTGATGAGTCCCAGGTGTGCGTCAGGTGATTGAGCAGCTGGGTGTGGTTGACTCGTTAAGAGTGCTGGCTGAGCAGTTGAGCAGAAGAGAGGGAGAGTGGCAGCAAATCAGCAGATGTGACATTAGATTATGCAAACTGAAAAAAAAGCAAATTAATTTAAATTAAGAAGTGCAATGCATGTCCTTGCAAGGTTGAATGATACGTCAAGGCCTAACAGTTTAGTGAGTTGGTTCTGAGGATCTTTTGCTGTGTGTCAGTGTGCACAGTTTACATTAGCTGTTTTTAAATGAAGTGGATGCCAACTATGTTCTGGGTATTGTCAGCACTAACAATACAAAAGGCAGAGAACTTTTTTTAGTGCTACTCCATGGAACACTATTGTACAGGTACTGTAGATGTACCTCACTTGAAACTCACTTAAAGTCAGTCAACAGCATGGGTGGCTCATCGTGCTGCTAAGCACAGGACACATCAGTCAATTACACTAAATTATGTAAATTTGAAGCCTTAAATGTATTGAAATAAAAATCACCAGTTATCACAATGCAGTGACAGGTTTCTTTACACTGCAACTCCATAATTAGATCATACAGAACATAAAATGTCTTGCTAAAAACAGTTGGACTTGACTCCATCTCTTTATGATGTAACACAAACATGTCCAAACATTTGAGCTCTGTTGTGTCATTCCATCAAGAGATGAGGATCTCTCAACCATTGCTGCTAGTGTTTTATTGCTGCCCTGTAGTCAAGTGTCCATGTGGAGAGTGAAAGCAAAGAACAATACCATGAATGCACTGACGCACATTTTGCCTCATTT
This sequence comes from Chaetodon auriga, assembly GCF_051107435.1. Classification (NCBI taxonomy): domain Eukaryota; kingdom Metazoa; phylum Chordata; class Actinopteri; order Chaetodontiformes; family Chaetodontidae; genus Chaetodon; species Chaetodon auriga. The sequence continues at coordinate 7,912,316 of NC_135078.1, forward strand.
TGAATCATGCATTTATTCTTGATCATGCATTATGTAGCTAGGGCTAGTCCTCAAGTAATTAGAAAGCAACACTTAATTTTTTTGTTGTGTTCGCTTTCTACAATTTGGATTCAAAATATTTTGATATGCATGTTGATTATTGTAGCTCACTTGGTATCTTTCCTGTTCATGCTCTGCCCTGCAGCCCGGCACCAAGTCTATCTTCAGTCCTTGTTTGGTTCAGGGGGCTTTGCCTTCACTCTGCTCGTCAGTGTGTAAAACACTTGCTCAGTTGGGGATTACTAAGGGTCCTACACTGTTCATTAGGAGTGAAACAACATATAATGGCATGATATTTGCAATGACAGAGGTAAAAAAAAAAAAATCTTATCACCTGGCGGAGTGAGCCGAGCACTGTGGAACGGCTCTTTCAAAGACAGAGTATCCGTGATCTCTTTTACTTCAAGATAACTACCAAGTGGCATTCAGATAAGAAATAACATGAATTTATGGCACACTTTGACCCGGCATGTGGAGGTTTTCCTTCTCAGTCTGTGACCTTTGGGCACAAGCAGTCAATAAATGAGGTCCTTGACTGACATCTGCTGTAACAACGAACAGCCACTGACTGACTTCCCAACTCAACGGGAACTCTACGGTCTGTTATCACCCTCTACTCTCTACAGACTGAATATATTTGCTTAATCATTCCACGATATATTTCACAGCGGACAGCAATATGTTGGCTGCAGAAACATGAGATCATCTCACAGTTATTAACTCAGAGAGTTTATTTTTGTCTAGTTGCTCAAGGGTACAATTTTGGTAAGAGGAAATGTGAAGGATCGTCTTATGGCACAAACACTATCATCCAAAACAGCTTTATTTGAATTAAAATAGTACACAGACAAGTCCAGATGCTGTAGAGTCCCATGACATGCAGCATCAGTCATTGCTGTAGCTGAAATTATTACAGTCCCGGAACGATGATGATTACTGGAACTCTGGCTCTTCTTTACCTCAGGTCCTGGAGTCCTTTCTCATTTCTTGATTTCACTTGGATGGCCAAATGTAGTATGCTCACAGAGGCATTACTTGTCATATTGTCACATATATATTAGCCAAGGGGTACTGGACTACTACTTGGAGGAGGACCTCAGGGTAGGTTGGAGATGTAGAGATGCAGAAGAGGTAGAGGGGCAGCAGCTGTTTCTCAGTTTCTTTAACCATCAGAAACAAATCTTCAGTCATGTTTCTGCAGACGGCTGGCATCTGTGCATGTTCAGGAGAGGATTATAATGAGGACACCTAACTGCCACCCTCGTTGTAATTTGTAAGTGACCAGATCCCATTTTTGTTTTCAGACACTGTAGACATTTGAGACCGGTTGTCATAGTGACAGTGCAGACACGTGCTTAGTGACACTGAGCACGAACTCTATCTATCACCTGTGGATGCAGCGAGAAAACAGAAGAGACATCTTGTGTGTGTTATGTTGTTATGCATGGCCACGATGCATGACTTAAGCTGCTGTCCGTTCTCCACGTTTGGTGATTTTGAAAGGCTTCATTGAAAAGCTCACTGGATTGTCAAGAAAAATGAATCGCCACAAAATTAAAAACAGGTTTTCAAAGTGATGCTATGCAGGTAATCTCTGTCAAAACATTATCGAGCATTTTTTTAATAGGCCTACATCAACATCACCCATTTAAGTATTGAACTTTTTAAAATTGTTACACATTGTCAGTAGGTTTAAATGTGCATCAGCAAAGCAGCTGTTCTGTCGGGGAACTGAATAAACGCAAAAGCGGGACTCGCAGAATAGAGAATGCAGGATATTTTCAGTTTATTCTGCACACAAAAATTGAATGTTCAGATTTTTGAACTGAGCCAAGCAGGCGTTGGAGAGTGCTAGTGAGGATCACAGGTGGGCAGAGACGGAGAATGAGTTTGGCTGGCTGTGGGTCCTGGTGCTCGAGGCGGTCTGAAGCAGAGAGGGAGAAAACAGGAGCGTCAAAAAACATCCGAGATCACCCAAGAATCCTACAGAGCAATAAAATCTTGACAGTAACTTTCTAGAACACAGTTAGAGAGTCAGAGCTGAGAATACTACCACTTGGGTAAGCAAACGATCTGGCAAAGACTGGAGTGAAGAGCCGGAGTTTATGTACTGTGGTGGTGATTGGTGAATGAGCCTCAGGTGTGCAGAAACCAGGTAAGATTAGATGACAAAATCATTCTTGTCTTTTTTTCTTATCAAGGGCCATTTCAGTTTTTCTAACACCCTTTGAGGACCGTCCCAAATTATTGAACACATGTATCACTCTTACCTCTGGGCTGACTGGAACCGCTTCTCTTTGGGGAGTCGTCTGATGTCAGATGGTAGAGATGATTCCAGCTGCACTTACCACAGTTTTAATTTCACTTCAGATGATTTCATATTTGAGAGCAGAGAGCTGAGAAGCTGCTGGAGCTTGAGGTTCAGCTCTGAGAGGCACTTAGTAATGTCCACCATGAAGGACAAATCACACAAACACTGAGTTTCACATCAGAATTTCCTTCATCTCTCTGAATTATTCCAGACAAACTGACACTCTGGAACAGTTTTAATTTGACTGGTGCTAGCAGCTCCACAGCAGCAACAACACGCTCCTTCACAAATTCTCCTTCTGAATGAGGTTTCAGCTTTATAACTGTTCTTGACAGTTGCCATGATGCAATGATGTGATATCAGCGAGTTTGAGCATGATGTGCTCATATTTCTGAGTTGCTTTTTTGTATTCATGAATTGCCTCGCAGACCAGACAAAACGGTCTTGTGGACCACATATGGCCTAGTTGTAACTTGTAATGCCTATTTTAACCAAGATTTTGATTTAAGTCTATGATGTAGCAAATACAGAGTAGTCCTTGTTGCCAGGTTTACTGTGGAAATGAATAAGGTAACTTTCATTGTTTATTGTCTGTGTCTCGTCTCAGATTTATGCCTAATAACTTGATTGTACTCCAATCTGTGCCGTTATGTATGAAGTGTACTGTATTGTTTCATCACAAAACCAAACCAGGCAGCCAGATCTTTGGGGACATTTCCACATATAATCTTTAGCACAGAAGCTAATAACAGTAAAGCATGTTTTGTTGGAGGAGAACAAATGAAGGTATGACAGAGAAAAGTGAGAAAAGTGATGGATGATGGTATCCATGGTATCTGTATTTAATTCCTCCCACATAACAACATGCTCATTATTTGATTTCAGAGCACTGGTGTCTATCAAATATGCACAAGTCAGCTGACCCATTCAAGCAGTGCTGTGCTATCCTTTAGGGGCCTGAGTAATACAAGCTGAGCTATCAGCAGAGAAAATCTCAGCTACTAAATCTGCTCTCCCGCCCTCGCCGCTTGCATGCAGACAGGGTCACAAATAGAGATGACTCCAACCCAAATAAATCCTGGTAGTGGAACGCATAGTGCATGGCTCATCCAGGCCTTTTGACTCCGTAGTGCACCCAATAACCTTGACCAAAATAAGAATCACCCCCGCTGTCTGAGGCAGGTAGCCCTCATTTCTGATGATATCGTGAGTAATGTGGACAATTACACTACACCTCACATTTACCAGGTTTGGGAGAATGGAAAAGAAGTGAAACATCACTGAATGATGCCCAGATGGAGCATAATATGATTCATGAGCAAAGAGGGTTTGTTTTGGTGCATGTGAAAGAATGGAATAAAAGAACATTTGTACTTTCACCATCCTCCTCAATTGTATTGTACTGGCACTCAAGGTTTGTTTATAGGTGCAGTAAATGAAAATGCAGTAATATGCAATAGTGAAACGAACTCACTACTGCAAATGAACTTTGTTTAAGAAGTGTTCCTGAGCCGCTGGGGTAAAATCCTTTATCCAATCATGTGTTCACAAAGTGGTGAACCTACCTCCATCCTTGCTTGTGAATGACTGAGCGTTTCCAGGATGCCCCTTTCATACCCGATCATGATACTATTAGTGTTACCAATGAACCTGTTTACCTGTGGACAGACAAACAGGTGTTTTTAGAGCATTCCACATCTTTCCAGTCTTTTGTTGCTCCTGTCCCACCTTGCTTAAAACATGGTGCTGGCATCAAATTCAGATTCATTGTTTTCAGTTAAGTATTGTCAAGAAGGATCAGTAAATTATCACATTCTGTTTTATTTCTGTTGTACACAGTGTACCAACTTTTTTTGTAAGTGGGGTTGTAATTTTACACCCACAAAGTGCAACTAAAAGAGTGTTTGATATGTGTAGTGTGGATGTGTGTGCTTGTAGAGTATAAATGTGCTATTTTGTTGCAGGACAATATTGTGTTAATGTGGTGTCTAATAAAAAACATCACATTTTGTATGTCTGGCTTAATGTAAAGGATTTGAATTGATAAAACTGCAGAGAAAATGGTTTCACAGTGAAATAGAACCACTCAGTCTGTATTGCTGACAATAGGTTACAGCTCTATTGATTTTAAGAAAGACTAGGCCTGTGAAAAAATGCAGTCACCTTGCAGGTTGTGTGATGCACGTAAATGAGGAGGCGGTCAGTTATTTTTGGTCATGGCTTGCGAATCTGTGTGCATCTAAGCCATTTTACAAAAAAGAAAAAAAACACTTGCAGGATGTAGACAGTTTCTACGTCCTTTTTATTTTCTATCAAACAAAAAAAGTCCATTCTGAAACCATCAATCCTGTTCATTACTATGATTGCATCTGCTCCTCCATGCTTTGAAATCAGTAATTATAGACCAGCTGAGTTGTGTGAGATGCCACATGGAGGCTGAAGCCAGGAGCATCAGCATCTTGTGTCAGTGAGCATTGAAATCTCAAGATGGAAGCAGTAACCAATGCTGTCCTTTAAAGCTTGTGTCCTGAAGGTCGTTTGGGCTGCATGAGTTGCATTTAGCCTCTGTAAAGCACCGCTGCCTTTGGAAAGGTCATAAATGCTATACAAATATCACAAAACCAGCATGCCATCGTCAGTATCGAAGCATGGAGACGGCCCTCATAGTGTCAAGGAAATCAATACAGGGAAAAGGCAGTTATTTAGCCCAATCTCACAAATCACAATTTGCCTCAGAGGGCTTAAGGTTTTGGTGATTGGCACTGCTCAGGTGAAACACCCAGTGCGTTCTATGGATGGCAACACCAGCCTATCAGTCAGTCCAACACTTTGATCCAAATCAAAATACCTCAGCATCAACTGGATGGGTCTCCATGAACTTTTGTTCAGACATTTATGTTCTCCAGAGGATGAAGCCTATTGGCGATGATAATCTCATGACTTTTCCTGTAGCGCCACCGCAAAATTTTATTTTGAGAAATACTGGCTTGTGAACAAATTCCTGCTAAACTAAAGATATTTTCATTGGATGTATTTTGTGTGTTGTGCTAAAAGCTGTGCTAACACATGATAGCACTGTCACTGTGAGTATGCTGACGTTAGCATTTAGCGCAAAGCGTCAAAAATTCAATTACCAACTGTTTATCTCATAATAATTGCATACCAGTGGTGGATGGAAATGTACATTAGTTGTCATTTTCTTTTACTATTTTTCTTGCAAATGTGGTAAAAAATAATCTCTAAATTTGAATGGAAACTGAGCTACAGGCCACTAGTATGATTGTAGACTCTTGTTATTGTAGCAAACCACAAACATCAAATGCATCACTTCCTTTACAACAGAATCAAAGATCTTGTTGTTTGAAACGGTAAATATGCCAGCTAGCATTCAGAAACACACACAACACTACAATCATGATTGCAGTAAACTGGCAATGAAGATTAATTCTTAAAGCTTCAATTTTACTGCCCATGACATAATCAGAGATTTGATGGAGAGGAAGTGCTTTGAGAAAACTCTTGTCTTGCTCCTGCTCCTCATCACAGACAGTAAACCTGAGTGACCGTGGGGCAGTGCACTGTGGAAGTTGACGGGAGCGAATAGAGCTGAGATTTGAGAGCAATCAGACAAGGTGTCAGGATGACAAATCCTCGCGCCGGCTCGTCCCCACAGATCCGCAACAATGTGCAGTGACAAGAGGTGAGGTCGGATTGACTGCTGCTGTAACTGGCTCAGACAGCACAGGAACACCTGAGTGTACTTGAGTCTGCACTCACAGACCAGCTGCTGTCAGTCCTCGCTCAGCACCCTGCTGCACCGACAGAGCCTTAACAAACTGACATAGGCAAGCTGTGCGATTTAATTCCCACCTCACCCACACGTCACGACTTCTCAGGCTGTCTCTCTCTCACACACACACACACACACACACACACACACACACATACACACACACACACACAAACACACACACATACACATACACACACAAACAGAGAGAGAGAGTAACTAACCCCAACTTTTGTGCAATTAGTGGCAGTTAAAGATTTTCAGAGGATGGCAACTGATGGCAGTGAAGTTGAGCCATATAAAAATGTGCTCAGTGTCCTGGTTAGATATGATAAAACGGTTTACATAATGTGGATCAGTGCACACTTGTATACTGTGCTCTGTTTACATAAACAAACTTAGGAAGCCCGCAGAGAGTAGTCTGTGAGGATTTTTTGCATTTCAGGAAAAAGAAAGTTGGTGAAACATTTAGACATTGAAAGTTGTAGTCAGTGTTGGCTACCGAACAGAATGCAAGTGAAGCTGCAAAAGGCACAGATCACACCAAAATCTCATCAAACAGGAAATTAGTTATTTAGACTTCACAGCAAAGTACAAACCGTCTGATCCACTGCAGAGAGCACTTCTGGGTATTTCAGTTCCATTGTGAAGATGTCTACTGCGGCTTAAACTGACTACATAATGCTCCAAGTTTAGCGCACTAACCATCAGCATAAGTGAATCTAAAAGCCACTGTGTATAAAAATTTGAATTTCAAATGAGTTTAAATGATCCAACAATTACATAATAATTCTACATAGAGTGGCTTTTATACAATTAATGTTTTGTACATTGTTATCTCTAGCATAAAAGGCCTGCTACTTAACGTCCCCTCAGCATGATAAATGGTGTTGCATTTTAAATCCGAGTCCAGCAGACAATCACTGACAAAGAATTAAATCATGACAAATAATGTTCTTTCCAGGTCAGGTCATTTCCTGTCACTTCATAAGCAGCATACCGAGGGTGCTGGGGGCAAAGGACAGTCCATTATCCTCAATCTCACCAAACTGCTGTTTTCTTTCACTGTTCCCAAAAGACAGAGAAAAGGCAAAGTAGTTTAGCAGATAACAAGCAGATGACCACATGTCATTTCTGATGATGTCATCAGGGTTATATCAACCAAGGCTGGAAAGTTTGAAAGTTGAAATGCACTACAAATTGCAGGTGTGGACAGAAAATGGGACTGAAGTGGGATTATTCTTGACTTGAAATAATGGTTGATGATATTTGTAAATTATAATAATTTTACAGTGAAGACTGATTTAGAGACTTGGTTTTTTTTAGTTTATGTTCATCATCAGTTGTCATAGATGTGTACAGTGTGTAGGTTCTGTGGAGGACCCAATGTAGGTTGTTGGTTATGGATGCAGTGGATATCACAAATAATTATGCAGTATTTTTAAACATAGTAGCATGTGGCAGATTATACTTCAAGCAACTCAATCTCAATATCTTGAGCCAGGCAGCTCTATGGGAGTTTTAATTTCTGGAGGATCTAACTGCAGAAACTTACCAGTCTGTCTGAAAAATCTGGTTTACAAGACACTTCCAGTTACTGAAAGAATCAGATTTTAATGGAAAAACAGAACTGTAAAGAACAGAACTCTTCCAACCCTGGTGTGCATATGGTCTTTTGCATTGAGTGCTTTTCATTAATGCACAATGAGCTCCCTGAAAACAAGGGATGAGTTAAGGAGTGCAACTACTTTGATGTACTAAGCATATTAAGTGAATATGGAAATGGCAGTATTAGAACATATGGGTGGCTTTCAAACAGACACACACACACACACACACACACACACACACACACACACACACACACACACACACTTACAGATCTGTATCACAGATGCAGTGCAAAAACAATGGACAGCCTCATCCTATACACATCGTGTAGGAGGGCTCTGAGTCTTGGCAGTCTGCGATGTGAACATGTGTGAAAATACAAGGCAATGAGTCAACACCCAGATACTCCGCAGCTAAAGTAAAACACAACATCCATGACAGCAAAATCAATAAAACTTAAGCAGGCAGATATCTACTGTGTTCACTTTGAAGTGTACAGCGGCAGGTGCCCTCATGTACAGTTCCTTTGATGCTGGCAACCTTAAAAAGCATGCATTTACCTTCCAGCAGTATGACAGAACCTAATTACAGAAAGCGGCCTCCAGAAAATAAAATGAGGGGAAAGAAACTATTTTGGTTGTCACTTTGACACTTTGCAGATAACTTCTCTGCATGTTAATTTGCTACAGGCCCATCCCTGCAGGAAGTGGCATGGACTAATAGTAAACTCTCGTGCTGTGATTGGTCGCTGGTGGTGGCCGTGGGAGGAAGTTGATATTTCAGGACACAGCACATAAATCGGATTAACACATAATTGACATGTTTACCGGGGTATTTATAGCTTCCATTTGATTGGAAAGTAGGGAACAAGGCTAAATTCACGGTCCAATTACATTTGAGGATATAACTGCGGGGTACGCATGTGCCCACGCTACCTTACAAATCTGATTTACTTTGCTCTGTGCTTGAAATTAATTGAGGCTGACCTTGAAAAGGCGTAGGTAATTGAGATACTTCTTGCAGCTGCGTTGAAATGAATGACCACTTTTATGTTAAGCGTAAAAACAGTGAAACATTATAAACTAATAGAATGAAATTATGTAAATTTGCAAACCTGTAGCTGAACATGTCACAGAGTGAGGCTACAGGCAAAGAGCATTTAATTCAAATGAGCTGCCGTTGGTGTGTCACATTTGCCTAAATCGCGTTTTCTGTGTCAGTGCCCATAGGAAGTAACAAATAAGGACTTCACAGTAAAATACAAACAAAAAAAGAGTATGCTGTCGAAGATTTCTACCAGTCTTCAGCCTTTGAAGAAGAATCAGGGGGAGACATTCCCCTTTATTGTCAGACATCATGCACATGCAGGACACTGCACACGAAGGTGAAATTTGTCTTCCGCGTTTCACCCATCCCGGTCGTCCTTCCTCCACGGCAGACCAGGAGCGGTGGGCTGCCATCCAAGCGACTTTTTGTCACCATTGGTCAGGTGGTGGTCTTCTTGCATGTTTTTAGTGGGGGTATATTTTACGGAGGATACCCCAGGTGAACACGGGGAGAACATGCAAACTCCACACAGAAAGGCCCTCTTTTTTTGCAGCAGGCACCGAAGGCATGGTGGAGGACACACCCCCGGTGCCCGCAGCGAGAATCGAACCCGGGACCTTCTTGCTGTGAGGCGACACCGTGCCACCGTGCCACCAGCTCTTCAGTGTGAAGCTTCACAGACCAAATTCATGCTAAACACAAGCATGCTTTGTGTACTTTACCGGCTTCACCTTATATGATATCTATGTTCAAAAGCTCCAAACAGCTGCCTCTCACTGCCATTTAAAGCTGGCAGATGCCACAGGTTTGGTGACATCTTTGTTGCTAAGTGGTTGTTGCTTCTGTGCTGCACTTCTGACTGTAGTGGTCACTTGTCAGCCAAACAGAGTCGGGTGGGTGGACAGTTAACATTCTTCTCATTCAGTTGATGCAAACCGTTTCAAGATAAAATCACAACAGCAGGTACAGTCAACGGCAACAACAAACAACCATTTCTAAAATTACCTCAACTACAGTATGAAGTCTCATAGTAATTCATTGATTGGCAAACTTTTGTACAGACATTCATGGGCCCCAGTGGATGAATCCTACTGACTTTGGTGATGTCTCAGGTTTCGTTTAGTGCCATCAGCAGGTCAAAGTTCCCATCACCCTCAGCTCTACTTTGCGCTGGGTTGGTTACATGTCAAAAAAATATTTAGTCTAAAACATAATAATCAACAGAAAGCTGTTCTATCATAATCAAAATTACCCAGCAGATGTGCTAAACTTGCTACAGATGCTAAAGGCTACCTTGTGTTGTCTGCATGAGTCATTGAGGCAGGTGCGGTGTTAGGGGTGGGCCTGATGGGCCTGGGCCCACCCACTTGTACAACTGGCCCACCCTAAACGACTTGGAGAATTTTTAATAAAAACACTAACACTAAAAACACTAACAAAAATATTTTAATAAAGCCCTTAAAACAAAAACTTTCCATTTGAAAAAAAAAAAATATATACAACACTTATTTGGCTATTATCATGTGAGGTCTAGTCCGGTCACAGTGAGCCATCATTGGTCACTGCAGACATGTTACGCTTGCGCACGCATGTCACAGTCTGGCGGTTGTTCGGCAAAAAATGGTGACTGAGAAGGGCAGTGGATTCTATATCGTAGGCACAGGCTGCTACACTTAAATGAATGCATCGCTATGGGACAACAGTTTCATCCGTTTTTAGACAGTCTTTCGCCCTCTGTTTCATGTTGAATACAGTAACACGTCATTTTCCAACTATGTAGAAGCGGTGTATTTAGGAAATTATATCATTGCTTTTTTTATATTCCTGCAAATGCATTTCCCATCGAAACTAGAACTTGTAGAAAATGTAGATAATATGGGAGGTAGAGCTAAATACTCCTACCTGACTTGACTGTCTTCAGATTACCTTCACAGACAGTTAAAGTCATGAATGAACGGCGCAGTGCACCATGCTCTCTCTCTCCTGTTAAAAGTCATTGTAGCTCACCCAGTACTCTGAGTACTCTGTTTCTTCCTCTCCTTGCAATCAATTTAAAGAGTAATCCAGTCAGATCAAACAAAAATGAATTAACAGGCATTAAAATGTCTGTTTTAATAATGAATTGATGTATTGATCCACTTGATCCATCGCGAAAATATAGATAACCATATAACACAAACAACACATAAGGTCTATCTGCATTGTGTATGACAAGACAAATATTGTTTGTTCATATTATACATGCATTTACAGATTGTTTCATTGCTTTACTGCTCTATAAAAGTCAGTGGTTGAGATAAGGATAAGGATTGGTTACTTATCTGAAAATGTGTCAGATTATTGCCTTGTTGCCCACTTGCTGGTCACCATAGGCTAACTGCTGTAGGAATCATCAAACAAAGGCTCTTTCCTAATCAGAGTGTTTACATACGAGGGTGTAAGGGACACATTGCAAGATAGTAAAATTGCAGGGCTTCAGATCTCTTTCCCCATGCTTAATCAAAGCTTCCCAACTTAATTACTGGGTCAGATTAAAAATAGCAAAGCCAGAGTGTATGTTCCCCTGTCAGCCCCCACAGCCTGTCAGAGCTGGCAACTGAGCCTGTGGGCAGCATATGTGACAGACTCATCTGCTACTATCATTTCCCCCTTTAATGAATTTACTACATCACACATAAAGGTTTCACCCTGTTCTCCCGTTCACTGATAATGATGACACACATCGGGAGTCAGCGCAGGAGGCAAGCCACACGGACTGAGAGAGCAGCCTCAGCCACAATGAACATCTTAGGGGAGACACACAAAGTCCACACAGGCTGCCTGCTATTTCATGTGCTAAAATGAAATGTCAATATGCTGTCCGAGGCCACATTCCCACTCTTTACTTCAGAGAGATTCAAACATTTTTCTGTCGCTGTGCCCCAAATAGACACACATTAGGCTACAAAGCCCCATTTAAATAGATTTTACACCTTGGACTCTGATTTGGGTTTCGGTGTTTGTTGAATTAGTGCTGAATTATGTAACAGTGTTCAGTGCACTTGGAGAGATACTCATGGTGACAATGAAAAGTATAATTAGAAAAGTCCTTATGCTCTAATTGGGAACAGTCACACTAAATCATCTGACAGATGGCAGCGTGCGGGAACTGGCCAAATGTACCGCCAACCCAAATAAGCAGATGATTTTTGGAATACTACGTGATGACATAGTAAAGAACATTAAAACAGCTTTGGAAATTTGAACTGAAATCAGATATTTTGGGTGTCATTTAGCAAGTGAGTGTAAAGCAGGTAGAAGCTATAAGCAGATCCACATCAATTCAACAACAAAATGCCTGTCATCTTTCCACTTTAGTACAATAAAATAAACCGAATTCTGCTTGAGAGAGCAATAGTAACCTTCAATGGTTTGATGCTACCTGATTTGTTGATCAGTACAGTCCACCCTTTAGGTCCAGAGACTGAAATATCTAAAACACTATTGATTTTAATTATATTTTGCACAGACATTAATGGCCCCCAGAGGATGAATCCTAATGACTTTGGTGATGCCTCAATTTTTCATCTAGTGCCATCAACAGGTCAAAATATGATTCTGATTTATGACCAAATATCTGCAAAACCATTGATATTTCCATCACCCTCAGCTCTACATTGTGCTATTTGCTAAATGTCAGCATGCTGAAATGGTAAGCTAAGATGTGAACTCGGTTCAGCATGTTAAAGCAGCTGTAATCAGTGTAATCAAACGATCGATCAAACGACTATATGTGAAAGGGTGATGAATACTCAGTAATTATCACTCAACTCCTCTCAGCTGTTTTAGCCCATTGTTTTGGTTGTATGGCCTGCAACTTTACAGATTTGGTTCATTCCCTCAGTTCTCATAGTATCGTTTTCAACTGCAGAGTCCGTTATTTCCCGTAGGAGTCCGTAGAGAAGAAACAGCGCTTGAAGGAGACGAAGCATTCACCAGGTGACCAGAAACACGACTCCAAATGAATGCTATGTTGGTATACGGCTGGATGCGTAAAATAAGTAACTGTTTGCAAACAAGTTTGCCAAATCAGCTTTAGAGGGTGATAATATATCAATGTTTTGTTCACAGCTTGTCCTCAGGACAATCAAGTAGCCAAAAATGTTCTTGTGAGTGTATGAGCAGTGTATTGCTGATGTTGGCATTTAATTCAATGCTGTGCCCAAGTACAATATCACAGAGCACGTGTGGCTGTAGACTGTTAGTCGTGTTAGCTTTGTAACAAAGCCGTTGGAGTTTTTTTTATTTTCCTAATGATTTAAACTGATGATTATCATCACATTATCCTTGTACTTAGAAACACAGCCTGAATAAGTCTGCATTGATATGGTAACACACATTTACACATTGCACCTGACTGCTCACTCCATCTGCTTCTGCTTGTGAGACCAAGTCTAACTTATTCCACTCTGGTTTGAACATTTGAACTACAAACCTTCTGACCACAAGACACAACCCATCACACATGTCCATCTCCTGTGTCTCTCCAGCACAGTTTGAGCCATGAAAGCAAGCAGACAGCTGTCAACCAGACTCTGAATAAAAGATTTTGCTTTGAGCAGACGGAGAATAAAGGCATTTTGTTCTTTTTCTGAGGGGTGGGGGGTCGTCATCATCCTCAAGCACATCTTCAGAATCCTTGCAGTAGCGCAACGGCCTTGCTGCATATTCTTCAGAATGTTTCAAAGGCTAGTCGTCTTTATTCACCGTGATACACCTATGAATGTCGTCAGCAAGGACAATGGATTTTGTGCAACAAGCTGTGTGCATCAGGCTGTTGATGAGTTTATGCTCTCTGAGGCTATTGACACACTGTCAGAATGTATTTAGGATATTGATAACTGGATGTCAAGTCATTTTTTACAGTGACAAGAAGGAAATCCTGGGTATTGGGACAAAAATAAATTTTTGAGTGGATTTAAATATTTTAATGCTCGTTTATTAGGCCCTACATGGTCTGGCACCCCAATATTTCTCTGACACGCTTGTGAGCCATAAACCAGCAAGACCCCTCCGGTCACCTGGAGCAGACTGTCCGGTTATCGCCACAAAAACTGGTGAACTGCCTTTAGCTTTTATGTGGCTTGAATATTCTACTCAGTCATGTTAGCTGTGAAACACTGCCGTCTTTTAAAACTCAACTGAAAACAGCAATCTGATTTGCCCGCCCTAATTTTTTATTTTTACATCTTTTATTGGTTTTCTCACGTCTCATTTTTTTTTTTTTTTACTGTTGATTGTAATTATCATTTTTATATAATTTCATGCTATCCTCAATTTCGTAATGGTTCGAATTCGCATCTTATTTTTAGTGGCTGGTTGCTGGTCTTAATTATTTGAGTCTCTTTATGGTTTTTAACTCATGTATTATGCATGTGTTTGTTTTATTAATGTTTATGATGATGTTTTACTATCCACATTTGCCTCCACCTGGGATAAAAGTTTATTAAAAAAAAAGTTTTGCTTGACCGATATGGATTGTCTCCTGTTAGAAAACCACAGAAAAATTATCCATCAATTCTTCAAGTCTAAAGAACAAGAACTCTATCACTGCACCAGTTACGTGTGCATGATTGTATATCATCTGAGGTTACCAAGGCCACGGTGACATTTTAACCAAGTGTTTCTTTATTTACAAAGTGATGAAATGCTTTGCCACTTCCCCAGCTTCTCTCTGAGGATAACGACAAAACGGTCAGACAGAGCAATAACAGAGCAGTTGTAGACATATTGATCCGACACAATATAAAATAGCATTTAATTACAAAATGAGGTGAGACAGCGGCACATCTCTTTAGAATTTCCTCTGAACAGATGCACCGCTGTCTCACATCAGTATTCTCAAAAATCGAGGTAGAAAAAGCACACACTGCTCAAATGATGACTGATTTGACACGGGTTCATACAGGTCACCAAAAAGTTCAACTTGGAGTGTAGTCAGCAGGGAAGTGACCACATCCTGGTTCAAAAGGGAGACAAAAACACTGTTGACAACCAGTGGACCAAAAGAGTCTCAAGAACATGTAAATTCTCAAAGTGAAATTTCAGAGTTCAACTGGTTTAGCTGTACAAAACCAATAAGGTCGGCAGCCAAATGTGGAATGACACCGATGAAGGCAAAATAACACGAGTGAAAACAGTCCACAGTATCATGGTTTCTGACACATACCGTATTGAGTTCATTTTGAATTCAAGTGTCCAATAAAGTGTTTGGGTGAAACATGGAAACACTACTGCCAAACTGTCACTCACTATCCAGAATCTCTTATGATTTATGTTTACAGTGGCATGTAAGACAAATATGCTTTGAGCAGACACTAAGCAAACTACTTTCACTTTCCTTTTATAGCAACAAACACTAAGATTTCATGAATGGAGAAAGGATTTTAACACCAATTTCCACCCACCTCCATTCCCTTGGCATGAGCACATTTTAAACATTTGTGAAATATTTAAGGTGCCCTGTTAAATTTAGTGAGAGGACCAAATTGAAAGCTATGACTGAGGTGATACAAATATTATTTAACACTGGCACTAACAACAATACATCTCCAAGTGTTCAAATATCTGTTTGAAATTAATCTGGGAGGTGCTCAAATGCATTTTAAGATGAAGATGTTCAGAAGACATCGTGCAACAAAACAAATGTTTTTCCTTATCAAACATCAATTTTGTGAATATACAGAAATCTGTTTGCTTTCTGTTCCCTTTGAAAGCCCGAGGATGATTGATTGTGTTTACATGTCATTTGCTTTGTCACTACATTATCCTACCATAAATCCAGAGCCACCACTGAATTGTGGCATATGCACAAAAGCAGTGTCGACTTGAATAGCCCATCAAGTACGCTCTATGATTTTCTTTCCCAAAATAGAATGACTGAGTCACACACACACTGAAGTGATCGCGCTGTCTCTCTGCCTTTGCGGAGGGGCTATAGAGCCACCATCAGTGACTCCCATTCTGTCAGTCTTTGTCTTATCTACAGGCCTGCTGTGTACAAGTCGCCCTTTAAGCACCAAGTGTACAAGCACAGGGCCACCAAACCCCACCTTTTCAGAGTCAGTATAAGCTGCCGGAGTGCCCTGCTTTAAACTTTAAGAGCCTCATGCACGCCCACAGCAGACAGTCGGCGGTTGATGTTGCGATAACGACAGCGGAGAAGGTCACGATAAGTGGATCGCAGGTCGCGGTTGAAGAAGGCGTAGATGAAGGGGTTCATTAGGGAGTTGGCGTAACCTAACCAGAGCAGCGTGCGCTCCAGCCAGATGGGCACACAGCTACACTCTACTCCACAGATAAAGGGCCTGGCAGTGGACAGGATGAAGAACGGCAGCCAGCACACGGCGAAGACCCCCACGATCACCCCCAGTGTTGTCGCTGCTTTCTGCTCCCGCTTGAAGATGGAGATGTTTCTGCGTTCACGGTTCAGCAGGCGGGACAAGGCGGCACAGTCCTCTGCCACACCAGGCGGCTTCAGGCCCTGCATTCGCAGCGCCTCATTAGCCACCGTTTCCAGCCGCTCGCGACGTGAAAGGTCAGTGAAGCGGTGTTTGGCGCCACTCTTGCGAGCCGCCCTGAAGATCTTGTAGTACATGACCAGCATGACCAGCATAGGGATATAGAAGGCTACAGCTGTGGAGTAGATGGTGTAGCCAAAGTCTTGGCTGATGAGGCACACACCGGCTGTGTGGACGTTTTTGGCCCAGCCGCAGAAAGGTGGCAAGGTGATGGAAGCTGACACCAGCCATACTCCCAGGATCATCTTCGCCATCAGCTGACCGTTCTGCCGCGCTGGGTAGGTGAGAGGCCGTGTGATCCCCAGATATCTGGCAGGAAAGGAGACAAAAGAAGTATCAGGACTAACTTCCAGACAGGCTTTGCTTTTTGACTAAAGGCGTTTGAAGCTACTTTGACATTTGCTCCAAACCCTTTAATACCTCGTCCAGTGCAGTAGCTTCATCACAGCACAAACAAGGAGGGTTATTCACTTGTGACACATAAGGCCTGTCTTCATTGAGATGAAACAGCAGTGTGGTAGACGTCTCAGGAAGAGGTCATAAGCTCAGTCACTGCCTGGAGGGCCTTTAGCTGCTTTTCTTTGGCTTTGGAGGAGCTTAGCAGGTAGAGAGGGAGCTATCAATCAAATGGGCAGCACAGTGGTTTCAAATAGCAGCTGGAGGTGTCAGAAAAATAAAGATAAAGTGAGGTGTGAAAGGCTTGAATTTGTACAAAACTGTGAAAATAGCCACTATTCCTACAAAATGATAAATCTGTGTGTACATCTCAGCGTGTTTTGGCTCTGTGCCCACAGCCTTCATCAGCATCAAATGCATCATTGATGAAAGCTGTGGGCTATATATGACAGTCCTGGCTGTTTTTCTGCTTTCTGCTCCATTGTTAATCAAGATAGAAAGCTTTAGGGACCACTGGCCAATCTGTCTCATCATCCACCAGTGGTGCTAGCAGCACTGTGGACACCAAATTCAGCTCAGTCAGCCGAGGCTGGGTTCTTCACTTTATCAATGGCTTTTAGATGTTGAGTGTCAGATTCAGTGTGAAAGTGTTACTTTATCTTTACACAGTAGCCTTAATGTTTATAAAGCGCACTTCAGCGCTTGTTACAAATGCCACGGGACTGTGTAGAATCTGCACTTAATATTCTGTTACAGTCAGATTGAAGGACAGGCATTAATCAAAAAACTTGGTTGTCAAACATTCTTGATGCCAAAATTATTCAGAAATCCATTCCAGTGCTTTTGCAAAAACTTTGCTGGCAAACAGTGCAGCAAGAAACAGTCTTTTGGAAATACAAAGTCGAATTTATCCAAGTTTTAGTTCACCACAAGCATGGAGTCCAGTATCTCAGCTGCACACACACACACACACACACACACACACACAGAGGGAGAGAGAGAAAGAGAGAGAGAGACGGTTCTAATGTTTTTTTTATCAGCTTAAGAAAGTCACCACATGTGTAATGTGATTGGCACTTGAGGCATTTGACTTACATGCAACTCACATCACAATTTGTCAGCATTGCCATGACAGCAAGTGAAATGGCTGCAATTCATTGGAGACAGGTGTCATTATTTTGGAGGCTCAGGTGGTCAGGTGGTGGCATCGTGAGCCATAAGAACAAAAAATACATCAAAGCAATTAACTACTACAACTAAGTTAAATTTGGTAATGCATGTAAGTCAATTCGAATCCTCTGGAATCACATGTCCGAAGCCCAGAAAGACTTTGAGGTTTCCATTTAAACTCAGGTGCAACACACTATTACAGTGTCCTTCTTCATGATTCCTTGGCTCAGGTTCCATATTATGTAAGAACTGCTGTTTATTCAACTACCAGTCCCTCAAACCACTGCTCTGCCGAGCTTACTTAAAATGTACGTAAGCTTTACAGGGGGGACTGAACACATCCAGGCGAGCAATGTCAAATAGATACAAGACAGATCCTGAGATGGGTACACTCCACGCGGTGGGAATTCTTAGGAATACATAATGGAAACCCAGTAATGCAACACTCCTCTTTGAATGCATTATTCAGTAATGAGGAAGGTGGCTGTGGAGCTTATTTGTGGGGATATTTGTGTGTCTGTGGGGGGTGGAGGGCAGTTCTCCACAAAACTATGACTCATCTTTGGCCCTTTAGAAGGCAGAGCTGTTTTCAGACGATAAAAAAAATCCTCTCACCATCCTTGTGGAGACAAACAACTGCCAGGTTGGATAAGACAGCACACATTTTAACACTTCATTACACAGCTTCCTGCATGTGTTTTAGCAGGATGAGCTGATGCAAACGTCTGTGAATCCTCCTGTCTTGTGCGTTTTTGACACAAAGAGATTGAACTTTACTGACCTTTGTCAGTCAGGAACAGAATACAGCATGCACAGCAGTTATATAACAAGGAGCACTGCAAAATGTGACGTACTACAACATACCAAGTAAACACATGAAAATAAGTGCAATATTCTTAGAATATAATGTAAGTGTAAATCAGTGAAAGACTTTTAAAATTGCAATAACTGACTGGCCACTTGGGGGCAGCAGAAATAAGCTATAAACAACACTGGCATATCATCACATTCACAAGCTGTTAGGGACATTGTCGGACTTGTATCTCTGTCCACTTGATAAATGTAAGTCCAACTCCAACATTCACTTATGCTTTTAGCTCTGTTCTCCATAAACTCCTGAAGAAAACAGCTGGCTTTTTAGCTGCTAAATGCTCCACTATGTTCACAAGCTAGTTGCTAACAGTGTACTGTAAGTCTGCTGTTTGCTGCTGATCAGGTAGTGTTCAGTGTACCATGGGTTTTTAGAGCTTTTCAGTTGAAAAAAGCTGCCTGTAGCAGCTGGAAAATACCGAGAGCTGTGGGAGTGAATAATGGTAATGATACCAAAACAAGGAGCTTCAAGATACGAAAAGATCAGTAGAGCTAAGAGGGCCTGCAAAATCAGGTTACATAGCACATCGTCATGCTAAAAAAAAAAAAAAAAAAAAAAAAAAAGTGGCAAAGGATTATAATCACCTCCCAGCAAACACCATGTGCTAAACAGTAAACGTGACGCACACAGGGAGTTTAGAGGGTTTTCTTCATATCTTTGGTGGATTTGGGACATATCCACAGCTGCAGCAGCCCGCGGGGATTACCCAGCCACAGACAAACAGTGTGCCCGAGCTAATGGAGAATTCCATTACTTCCGCTAGGCTACCAGCTCGGGCACAGTAAAGTGAACTTTTTCTGCGCTGAAACACTGTAATCGGCCCTGGTGAGCAACAGTCGTCAGTCATCTCCAGGAGCACCTCTCAAACCTTTTATGTCTGAGAGGGGATACACTGTAAAATATTTACCAAGCTGCAGCTGGTTTGGGCAGAGGAGAGGTAAATTTAGAACAGGTTCTCCTGAAAAGAAAGTGACAAGACGGGGAAGTCTATCAAATGACTTTTTTCAGAAACTTTGCACTGGAGAATCCTCACTCATTCATCTTAGTGAGGCATACAAAATTCCTATGTCACTGCACTTGAGGGCAATCCAAAATGAGCGTGTGAAAAAGTGGTTGGCCATTTTAGGGAAAATATCTTTTTTTGTGTGTTACAGTGTGACTGAAGTGGGCACAAAGATGCAGACGTCGCCTGAGGTCAAAGCATTGTTGTTGAAGAACTGCCTCTTCAAGACCTGAGATGTGCATCTTGCCTGCTTTTTATCCAGCAGTCAGGAGTGTGCATTCACTGCTTTCATGCCTGGTTTGCTTTACATCAAGTGAATGAGAGTGCTGGAAAAAGGGGAAGACCTGCAAACACCCAATCCATTGTTCACTCTATCCTCAGTGTAAACTCTTGTTGTTAGAGAAAAATCAGGTATCTGCAAAATATTTAAAAGAAAAGCTTGTTTTCTTAATGCTTTTTTGGTGTATGGTGTTCTAATAGCAGGTTTTAGCAGGCTGACTTCCCCTGAACCAGTATGATTTCTCTTTAGGCAAATGATAGCTGAAAACAAAAAGAAACTGTTCATTTCAACAAAAGTATCATCATAGAGTATTTACTCTGAGATGCCCTAGACTGAAGAGCGCCAAATCTGTCGAGTGAGAGTTCTGGGATTTCTCCAACATCAGACAACAAACTCAGTCCTCAAGGAATGCTTCAACTCTCTTATTCTATTTGACAAACCTCCGTAAGACAGAGATTGAGCTGCTTCTCTCACAGAGCGCACTGCACAACATCAGCAGAGCTGTAATTTCCTCCTCAACAAGGATGCAAAGGAGCAATCCCATCTGTTTCATACTTAACGCAGAATCCAGCCTTACTTCTGCTCAGGATACGGTTGGGATGAATGAGTAAAATAGCAGCAGTAGTTTTTTTTAAATCTCATTTAGACTCTTACATAAGCCAGACTGGTTCATGCCTGGACAGATGTACTTCTTCCCTCAGATTTGTCTGTTACCGCCAGCCACAGGACTGCCAACTTAGGTCAGGCTGGTGTCAAATGCCCTGTGAATAACTGTTGGCACTTCTTAAAGCCTACATGCAGAAGAATATGCTTGGGAATTGCCACCTAAGACAAAAGAAATAATAACCAGAAAGTTTGTAGGTCAAACTAAAGGTCAGATCACATATATTTTCCCCACATATCATTATGTTTCCACTTAGCCCTATTGATATCCAATCAAGGAGACAGCTGCTAATTACTCTTTAATTACTGTTTAATTGTTTTTGTATCAGGGACATAGGGAGAAATAAAGCTGCATGGGCTGCTATATGTAAGGTTTATATTTCATTCAATTTTTCTTTTTTATGGTGAAACATAAGCACTTAGCCTCAGTATTTTTAGCCACACTAGCTGTGTGGCTCCAGGGATGGCAATGTCGGTCAGTCAGCCGGTCCAGCACTTTGGCCCAGACTAAAATATCTTAACAACAACTCCTGGATGGATTGCCATGAAATTTTGTGCAGACATTCATGCCCTGTCAGGATTTGTAACACAGTCAATTTTCCCATCTTATAATTAATAAAACTCCAAAAATGACTAAGCACTATTACATTGACATTCCCATCAGCCGCAGCTTTACTATGAGTTGAGTGACAATTCCAAATGTTAGCATGCCAACATCGTAAACTAAGATTACAAGCATTGTAAACTTTATATCTGCTAAACATCAACATGTTGTCAATGTCACTGTGAGCATTTTAGCATGCTCACATTAACATTTATCTCAAAGCACCGCTATGCCTGAGAGTAGCCTCACAGAGGTACTAGCATGGCTGCAGACTGTTAGTCTTATTATATGGTAGTTTTTCCATCTCTTATTTTCCCTTCACAGTTCAGAGTTAGTATAAGATCAGATTTACAAGACTGTGAGATAAAGATCATTCCACTTCCCGTTCTCATCTTAACAGGAAGTGTTGCGAAACAATTATACATGGTTTCTCTACCCAAGAGGAATAGAGAAATTTACTCACCAACACAAACCTTGAAATCAGTCAAACACTCCTACAGATTCAGAATCAAAAGCACAACACAAAAAGCAGAAAGCAATGGTCATATATACAGACACAAAGGGGATTCTGATGGTTGCTGCAGTCCTATAAGGACTTCTAACAGCGACTACCTTGAGGGCCATGTGTGACACTAAAATCATGGAAAATCCTTAGCATGATTCAGGATCTCTGGCCCCTTGTGGGCTCCCTAAATAATTCTGGTTTCCAACCCCCACAGGCTGCAGCCCTGACTACCCTTTCAAAACTGCCTCATGCTTCATTTTATACCGTTAATTGTGTTGCAGTTGTAAGCTTTTCTAAATGGTGAGCTATCCACAGAATCACTGTGTGTACTTGAAAGACACACCTAAAAACAATGCTTCCATTCCTCTGATTTTAAGTCCTGACACCTTTATGATGTCTGTTTTACTTCCTCCTAATTGCTGTAAAGCAGCAATGTGGATATTTTATTGCCTTCGCCGCACAGCACACCACCTGTTCCCGTCTGTGGTTTACTGGCTCTCACAGCAATAGAGATGATGGGCAGCTATTAATGCCATGGTGATGAATGGATTCTCCTTCCAACAGTCAGCGTGTCCATCCCTGTCAGAGCTGGGTGTCCTTGGACAACAAAGCAAACACCCCACGGGCTCTACAAAACAGAGCAAAGAATAGCGTAATACAGTAGAGGAGATATGGTGACTGAAAGCCTACACATAAGGTCATTCATCACATCTGAAGGCAAAAGAGCATGTCACTGCTCCAACACTTGAATGAGATTTGGAAATCCTGGCGTTGTGTACCGAGGGGTGAGACATAATAATCACTGGAATGACGCCACATACTTTGGAGTCCTTGGTGGGAGGCATTCATAGAGTTGCTCTCATTTGACCCTGATTACTTACTCTCCTCCACACGTCTGGTCAAGTGGTCAATCCCTCGGGGGGGGGGGGGGGGGGGCTTTTGCCGTATGCAAATACATACACAAATGCCTGCTACTTATGGCAAAATTATGGCAAAATTGATACCATGTGGTAATTCTGAAGCTCCAGCTAGCAGCCGGTTAGTTTGGCTTTGCATTAACACAAGAAACAGAGGAAACAGCTAGCCTGCCTTGGTCAGAAGGCAACAAAACAAGCACCTCTAAAGCTCATTGATTAACATGTTATATCCACTGAAGTCCTTCAACACATTGTGTAGGTCTGGACTCCAGGAAGTTACAGTGCCAAGCAATAGTCTGGCCCTGTTTCCAGTCTTGATGCTAAGCTAAGCTTTCCAGCATCTGACAGCAGCGCATGTTAGAGCTATAGTTCAGTGACCAGCTCCATATATAAAAGTGCTCTTCACCACCACCCAGCATCAATTGGCCTTTACTTCTATTATTGCTGCTGCTAGCTGGTCTTCACTGGCCAATAGCTGTCACGCTCTGCATCACAAACCACCCAACCTTCACCATGTTACCTGATTTAAGCGACTGCTGCTGCTATTTTCCATTGCTGCTACTGCTGATTTCTGTTTCTGGTTAGTGCAGCAGTCACCTCTGCATGACATGCTGAAACACACCACTGACCTCCTGCCTTTATCTATACATCACTGCACTTCAAAGCTGAGTACAGTATCTGTAGTTCATTTTAGATTAGAGAAAAAGAAAAAAAAAACAACACTTGAAAATCCCATCACACACATTATTTAATGTTGTTCTCTTCCTTTTTCAGCTCACTCTCCGGACTCCCAGTCCCAGCGGACTCTGACAACATCATCCAGCCGCGATCTTTCACTGCCGTTTCGACCCCTTCATTCTGATAATGGCAGTCTCAGAGAGCTGCTCTCAGCTCTCTCAGTCCTAAGGATACTTCGAAAGCACTCACACGTCTCTTGATCTGTCAATATATCATTCGGCCCACAACAGTGTTACATGTGGCTCCGTTCATTCCATTACTAGTTCTGTGTATTTTCCGTTCCTTCTCCAGAGATGGATTTGTGATTGAGTAACTACTTTGAATAGAATCCTCCAACTGTATTTTTTAGTACACTATTGACGGGTGTTTGTGACCAACGATCAGGGTAATGATCTAAATGTAAATGAAATATATTGTCAGGGAACATTTTGCATATTGATTCAGTATCAACATTTTGAGATTTGCCAGATATGTTTCCCCCCAAAGGTATGTGCTGTTCCAAGTTGAACAAGTTAAAGTCAAAGTGAAGGAAAGTAGTGATGACTATAGAGCACATTAACATCCAGGATCTGAACTTAGTCAGCAGCGAGGGTCACCGCCTAAATTATCAGATTAAATGTTACAGCCATGATCTGGCTTCATGCCAAGTTATCTAGTACGATATTAAATTAATGTCACCTACTCTGAAGAGAAATAGGAATGACCAACTGCAGAGAGCACAGATTGCCATTAGTCGTTATTTCATAAATTTGCAAAAGATCATATTTCTCTGTTAATGCCTCTGTCATTTTCATGGATTCACCTCTAAAAAATAAGCAAAAATAATGAGGCAAACACAAAATGTACATGTGCATAACAACAAAGAGGCTTTACTTTATTTTCTGACCCTGTTAGGAAGCTCACCAGTGTCACCTTGTGTCTCTGGTCTTTTGGGTGGTATAGCATGTGGTGTGCATTGTTTCCTGAATCTAGGCCAGAATGTTTTTCACAAGAGATGAGACGAACTAAAATAAACAAGACAGTTCTCTGTGTCGCCGGACTCTTATCAGTCTGCCTCGTCACGCCGTTTACTTTTACTTTCTGAATGGATTTTTTGCCTGCTTGTTAAGCATTTAGCCATTTTTTGCTCCCTGTCAATTCCTTAATGGACTTCCATTATGATGGCAGCCATGGTGACCAGATTTGTGATGCAGCTACAACAAATCTAAAGACCTCTCTCTCACACCCAGAAAATAAATCTAATACCAACATGTATATGCATGCAGTGGTACAAGCTTGGAAAGAATCTTTAGTTTGCATGTAATGTGGCATGTGAAATGCTATTAATGCCCAACAAAATGTACATTTACTGTGGTCAGCATCCCAAATGTGAAAACTCATTTAGTGAGATCCCAAAACGCCCTCTCAAATATTAATGAGTGCACACACTCTCGCTTCATTATTATACAATGACTGGAGTCTGTTAGTGGAAGGTGAATAAGTGCCAGCGAGTCCATCTTCCTCTCTTTTTCCTGTCATGATGATGTGAGAGAGTGAGTGTGAAGAGCCCCTCCATCTTTGTCACCTTCCCTTTGGTTCTGTCACCGAGTGCACTCGCTCTCAAAAGACACCTCCAAAACTAAATAAGCTTAGAGGAAGTCTCAGACGTGGAGGAGGAATCTAATTGTCCACTTCCTCCCGTTTTACTTCTGACCTTTTAGAAAAAATGTTGAACAGTTTTAGTTACCAAGGATACCACAGGCTGCTCCTCTTTTCAGCCGACTCGCTTTCTTCCAATTTGGCATCTAGCAAGCAGTTAGTATAGCTGAAGTAGCTGTGTGGCCCATTATATGTCATCATTTCATGGCTCTGCAAATAAAAAAGGACAGTGAGGAGGAGTTGAATCCAACTTGTTCCTGAGTCACTACACACTACCATGTAACATAGAGGCAAATGTTGAGGACTGCTCTTTTTTCCACTTCGTAGTCTCTTACTGACCTTTATTTATGGGACATAGAAATATCAGATATTAAAAAACCCAGCTAAGAGCGAGTGAATCCTACTGATACCTGTATTACACCTGAATTCTGTCATTTAATCCTCAGAATTCATCTTGTGCACACAGAAAATATGAGTCACTGTGATGTAATTCTGACACATTATAATTCAAGGTTGCTCAATCACGTTTTCAGTTTCATATGCCTCATATCCATTTTTTATTTAGAGGTAAAACACAACAACAACAAAACAGACCAAAATCCCCAAATCAAACCCGTACAATTCACATATAGCGCTCAAAGTTCCACTAGAATTAAATGCAGCCTTCATCTCTCCACTACAATAAACCTCTTCCATCGTTATCTCCACCAGGTGTAGGCCTGGAGGGGATCATGCATTTGGTCATGTGTGTGTGTGTGTAATCTCGCATACTGGTGGACCCATCCGCCTAAAATTTTTGTGCACATTTATGACTGTATGCCCAGGGACCTCTCATGGTTGCGGTGATTCACGTTTTTTTTTAAAAGCCTATTTAATTGGCTGTTCTGTTTTATAACCTACTGTCTCTGACTGCTGACTGCTTACTCCTTTTAACCAGACAGCAGTGATCAACAACTGCCTCAGTTTGCACCCAGACACATCTGGCGGCAGTGATGTGCAAATCGGCTCCGACGTCATCTTAATTCCCATGTGCTCGTAAATCGCCTACCCGAGCAGTTGTGTTGAGCAGCACAAGCTTTCCAGGTGATTTCCAGGTGATTTCTTTAGTGTGTGTTGTTTGATGTCGATAATGATCAATTAACATGAGATCTTTACTGATCCTATCAGCGTGTTGGAGATTGAAATAATCTGTGAAGTTACGCTGCTGTGCCTGGCGTGTAGATGCGCACAGTGTCTCTGTTATCGTATCGTTTCTGCTAAGGGGGCATCGCTGCAGGTAATGTTAGCGCTATTTTTCTCATTAATGATGAATTATTTCACCTACCCACAATCCATCTGCTATTAATCAGGCTGTTAATTTTTACAACCCGGCACACCCGATGTGCAGATTACCCATGGTACTGCAATCCGCACTTCACTGCCTGGCAGGGGTCTGCACTCTGCTGAGAGTATTCCTCTAATTCAAAATCTTTTTAGTGTCAGTTTTCTTCAGAATAGACAGAAACTCCTCCATTCAACAAATTCACACCAAGAGCCCGGAAAATAAAGCTTTTCCCATTAAAATAACAAGATAATTTAGCTATATAAAAGTTTGTTTCTGCACAAAGTATCATCGCAAAACACCTCTTGTGAACCTCTCTTGGAAAGGTAGATATTGTACAACATGACATTACGAGAAATGATGATACCATAGGCTCAAATTCCATAGAGCAAAAATGCATTCAGCAGTATCAATATTGCCCTAAATCATAAAACATTTTTCTGGACTCATATATTTTCATAAAGCCTGGCTGTGTTTAAAGGACTCTGAATTGCCTTGTTGAGGGCCGCTATACAGATAAACCTGCCTTACCTTGCCTAAGGCCTCTCTCTCTAAAGAGCTACCTATATAGGCCAACAGTTGTCTCATCACTGTGTTTAAATAGCAGCTCATATGTAACATCATCAAAGAATCAGAGATGTACAGGTGTTCTTCATAATGTAGATTCTTGTGCTTTTCAGAATTTTCAACCTAATCGAGAGGGAGGAGAATTTAGGACTTTGTGTTCTCCTAAATGATTCATTGGATCTATATGTCTTCAGCCACGTTGATTGTGCCATTTTAATGGAAAACATGGAACCTATAAATCAATCAATTGGGTACTATCCTATAAAGAGACATTTAGATAAAACAAATGGGAAAAGTGCACAAACAGAATACTGTATGTTCAGCTATGTCAGATGTAATCATTCAGACTCAAAGCGTTGACAGCAGTTTTCCTGCTTACATCTGCAAGACTGAATATTTTTCAAGAGAACAAAGCAAATTTCACATAATTTGATTTTACACCAGATGACAAGATCAGAAACATAAGATATGGAAATGGAACTAGGTTCCTGTCTGAGCACAGCGTGTCCTAACCAGACAAACCCATGACTGATGACAGGAATATTCATTACAAGAGCAATTTTACTGCTGTTTGTCTCGTCTACGAGCAGTGAGCAGTGTCTACGGGAGACAGTAATTCTAACTTACTCAGCTATTCTTCACATTAAATGTACAGTACCACATTTCTACAGGAATCATCTGCTAATCTGAAGGCTCGACAAAGCAAAATACCATTCGAGGTGAGTAAACCCAGCTGTGACAACAAGGTAATAATACTGATCCAATGAAATAAAGGTCACTCTTGTGGTGCCAGAGCAGTGCACATAATGATGGGAAAGAAACAGTCCATCAAGTAATAATGCTAAACAACACGAGACTGATATGAACGAAACACATGAAGGTGTTTGTTTCTTATATAAGTATATTTCGTCTACTGTGGATGGCTTAAAATCACGAGTCAATATGCCAGATTTGGGGAGATGAAGTGAATCACTCATCTGCGCCTGCCAGACCATTGGCTCCACATTCACATGCACCACAGTATGAGCATTAAGTTTTATCAGTTGGGAAGTAAAGAAAAGTACTTGTGGTTCTTTTGAAGAGGTGTCTTAAATTTACACAAACCATGGACAGTTTTGAACTTTGCAGTGGCATAGTGTAAATATAGTAAACACACCGGGTTTACTGGACGCATAGATCCTCACAGACACACCCACACAATGCACAAACACTGGCAAACTGTTCTCAGATAGCTAGCTAATATTTTTAGCCATAGCTGCTGAGTGGCTCGAGGGATGGCAACCTTGGTCGTTCTACCACTTTGGTTCAGACGGAAATATCTCAAGTACTTTTGGATGGATTGCCATGGAAGTTTTTTACAGGCAATTGTGCTCCCCAGAGGATGAATCCAACTGACTTTGATTAATTCTTAATCTTTGGTGGTGTGCCACCATCTCAACATCTACTGGATGGACTGACGCAAAATTTGGCACAGACATTCACTGTTCCCAGAGAAGGCATCCAAAATGTCCAAATGGAATCCCTAACTGTTCCTCTTTTTCCACCATGACGTTCACATTTCCGGTTTGAAATGTTTCGCTGCCTGTTGGATGGATTGCCAGGATATTTGGTATACATTCTTGCCCGATCTGGATGAACTTTACTAACTTTGACTGTCCTCTGACTCTTCACGTAGCACCATTATTAGGTCAAACAACATATCTGCAAAACATCAGCATGCTAGTGTTGTCATTCTGCGCATATTAACATGCTGATGACAGCATTTAGCTCACCCCTGTGTCTAGGAACAGCACCGAGCGGTTTGCATGGCTAGAGACTCAGTCTTGTAGGGAGACTGACATTAAAAAACATCAGCATTTAACTCAAAAGTGAGACAATAAGAAGTTATATTGAGGAGTAGTGCTTGTAGCACAGTGGCTCTTTGTAAGAAGTTAGTGAAAGGGACACAAAATCACACACAGCTTTGAACTTAGGTGTTGTATCTAGAAACAGTAATTATGCACTCTCCTGTCTTACTGGGGCTAATCTGCTGTGTTGGCTACATCCTTAGACACACACACACACACACACACACACACACACAATCCGCCAACACTGGCAAACTCTTCTGAGCTCCTATGAGCTAATAATATATTTTCAAAGTCTTTTTACTTTGAATAATTTAAGTTTTCTACTCAACATCGACCTACTGTATACAAATCTGTTTTCATGGAGCTTTGAGGATAAACATCCAGAGACAGTTGGACCATGTTGCTGTTTGTTTTTATCTTTTAACAGGTAACTAACTTATGTGTCCCTAAAACCTTTTTCTGATGGTCAGAGTATGCACAAGTGATTTAAAGATGCGGCTGCAACCAACAAAAACCATCTCATCATCATTCTGACTCAATGATATAATGATAAAATCCAAAGCTTAAAGCTACTTAAAGACCTTGTGGTGAGATTCTTTTGGTCAACTGCTGTTTTCCTTTGGTCCATAATGAATTTTTAATCTCAAATGTTAATCCACTGGATTACATTTGATGTTGCTTGTGACTGGAACTTTCATATTCCCAGTGTGTCACATATACACTCACAGGCATTTCAAAGCATGCAGGGCTGCCCACAGTGCAGTGACCTAGTTAGTGGTCAGTTCTGGGGTTCAGTGTGTTGCTCAAGGGCAGTTTGGCAGCGATAGGTTGCCATAACTCAATTTTCTATTTCACAGCTGGAATGCAAACTTTGTTCAGTGCTGGAGGTTAAAGTACTAACTTCTCAGCATCTGCCTGACCTGACAAAGATGAAGAATTTCAGCTATGAAGTCACATTTAAGGACATCCATTTAACATTTTCATCATACAATGCTTGAGTAATTAGTTCAGAATTGATCAAGAACTACAATAGAGTGATGCATCAGTGAGATAAGGCAGTTATTGAAAGAGATTGTTTTGAAAAGCTGTTGTCTTTGGCAGCATTATAGTATTTGCTCAAATACAGACATTTATGGTTTCTGCTCCAACATAAATACACATGGATGCACAAGATTGGTCATCAGATTAAAAGCTAACTTGTCAGTAATTGTTTATAGGATCATTCATACTGCTGATTTAATGGACTGTATAAACACTGAGGCCGTGCACACAGAACCAAAGGCCAACACATGTGTTGCATAGTTATTCTGCAGCAGCAGCAGCAGCAGCAATATGCTAAATGTCCAAAACATATTATCTGCAATCACCAGCATGATGTGTGTGTGTGTTTGTGTGTTTCTCTCAGCTGCATCAACAGGAAGCCCATTATCTCACAGCTCGGTAAATGCTTGTTGACCCTTTCTTAAATCTTAATGAGTAACAGACCCCACCTTTGTCATGCCAAACACGAAGCATGATTGATGCCACACTAAAGTCACTCAGCACTTTGCCCTTTTCTTCTTCCTACACCTGCAGATTGCTGGGTGGGTGACAAGCTGGGAATAGTCAAATAAAACTCAGACCTCTACGAGTGCGCTGGCTACTCATCTATCATCGTTCATGTTCATGGGTTTTTTTTAACAGTTTTCACCAACCCTTGGTTCACCAAAACATCAATAACTGTGTAGAATTTCAGCTAAAGGACACATGAAACAGAAACCTCAAATTATGGTCAGATGGTTTTTACCTGAAAGAATGGACATGCAAATGATTTAAAAAAAAAAAAAAAACAACAGCCCGTAACAGCACCGTTCATAACCTAACCTGTCATTTGTGAAAGCACTTTGGTTGGATATTTTCATTTTAGTCTTTGATCCATCGACACCACTGGCACTATTCAGATATGATGCAGAGCTGGATCTGGTTCAAGAGTCCGCTGATTAGTTATGTAGGCAAATCTGATTTAAGTGGCTCTCTACAGAGACAGGCAATAAATCAACAAAATAAATCACATCGCAGACCATGTGCCAGTGAGGCGTGAATCTCTGTGCTGTTTAAACACATGTAGCAGTTTCAAATTGTATTTTTCTCTGTCATAAATTCTAACCAGTCCATTATAAGAGCAGGGACCAGCCTCTCTCAGCCTCTCTCAGCCTGCTAAGGCTTTGACTGAGCTGTTGACATTTTGATGGCTTAGCAAAATATGTCTTGAGGGAGGCTGGTATGGCAAACACTCTGTCATATCAAGTGTTTATGTGATAAAGAGTGTAATTTATATTGTGAATTAATATTGGTCACGTTCTCTATAATTTTCCTTGGTTTGGTTACCTTGACTGATTGACATGAGCTGTCATGGACCATGCATGTTTGCTTTTAAGATATTTCTATATGATTTAGAAGACGTTGCATAGGCCCATCATAGAAAAATATGATTCCTAGAATACTAAACACTGGTACAGACATTGCATGTCCAGTCTGTCGCATTTAACAAGAAATCCAAAGCCTGAAAAGAATAAAATCTGCTAAATATGGTAACTTCCATATGGTGTGAAAGCAGCACACCATGATGAACCCAAGCTGGACCTGCTGTAGCAGCCACAGATTTGACAACGAGCCAGAGGTAAATATATTCGTTTTACTAATAAACCAATGAGAAGACCTCAAATGATGGTTGCTTACACCATGACAGATAAACTGCTCCAAATCTCAAGTGAGCTCTCATCTAAAAACCTCTCAGTGACAATAATCTGGCAACAGACCAATCAAATAGTCGACACGACCAAATTTTTGCTCTCCTTCCTTTGATTTTCTGCTCTTAAACATCTCGGGCCCCTTTGGGCCCATTCCCACGTACTGATCACATGACCAGCGGACGATTTGTCTCGCACTTCATGCGCTTCTCTAATAAAAGTCAAACAGACAGAAAACTGAGCTGTGGTTGATAGTACAAGCAGCACTTATCAATGATTAACTTGCCAAATGCCTTCTCCCAGCATTTTTATTTCATGGCTCTCTGAAATATTTTCATTGACGGCAGTTTTGCTCTGGAAGAAGTGCTCGTTTACAAGATATGGGTAATGATGGATTTTAAATTTAAATATTGCTCCCTCTTTAAAGATGAGAGTGGGCTGTCTTGTCTGCGTATGAAACAGCCGTAGTGGCTTGTAACATTAAACGTGTCTCTTGTGGCTTTTAGAATCTCTAAAATGCAGCACTCTCTGTAAACTGGTTGTGATCACAGGATTTAAGAATTCAGTGTAAAATCCTATTTAGTACCGAAACACACTTTCTGTCCCGATTTAGCATTCCTTTATAAGCGTGAACTGCCTTTGATCTGATCGCACTGGCCTTGCAGGAGATGTCCAATCCTCCACATTTCAGCGAGGTGGCCGACAAGTGGGAAGTGAATAGTGCCTGAGAGAGTGGAGCTTAGGCGTCACATCACATTACCTGAGGATGCGTCAGCTAGGTCAAGTCATCTGTGTCTGCTGCTGCGTATTGATGTTCCCCAGCTGCACTAAGCAAGCGTTGTCTCTCCTGGGACAAACTTACGCGTCAACCTCACAAAAATATTATCAGATGTCTGGGGTGGGTCGATGTGCGAGCTGTGTGTGAACTCGGCTCATCATTGACACAGGATGTGAAGGCTGTGGCTAATCCTGCTGCCATCTAAGGGCCCTAGCCATAGCGTGATTTCCCACCTCAAATCCCCTGCAGAAGCTTACGGGTGTGATCACACCTACACTGTATTTTCTTTAGTCTGAAGCTTGGTGGAAGAGTTTACTTTACTGCAGTTATGTGATATTTTTTCTTGACCTACATCCCAGCCATTTTCCACAAGTTCACTGATACTTAAGCCAGGCTCTATTTGATTTTCTGCAAATTTAGCTGCTGTCTGTCTCTTGCTATACCATTCCTTCACCATTCCTTTAGCACTGCCTTTTCTTAGATGTCTGAGGAACTACAGAAAAGGACTACCCTCTCTTCCGACTGTTGTGAATAAATCATTCATATTTGACGTTTGAATTATTGAACATACAACATATTACTCTCAGTGAAGGTAAAAACTGACTGTAACCAAAAGAGATACTAACATTTAAGGAAGTGGGCACGAAAGCGGCTAAGCCTCTGCTGAAAGTGCATGCTGGGATATCTTGTGAAAGAGCAGACCTACATTCATTGAGACAGGAGGCCTTGGGTATATAACTTCTCGTTTATTCCCTTCACAACACTGAGACTGGACTCTTCTGCCGTGACTGGGTCAATGCTGTGGTGTGTTAGGTTCAATGTGCAGTGTTGAATCTCCACTTAAAAGGCTGGAGGTGGTGATGGGCACTCATCCATAAGCATGGCTTTCACAGCCATAAATCAGCATTTGCACATACACTACAAAATCAATACTTCTGAAGAGGACTCTGGAGTCGTTTTCATGTGGGCCAGGCTACATAACCTTTCTTCAAGTCTACCAATAGCTTACTGTTATTGGTTAAGAATGGTTACTAAACTATGTTTTCTAAGGGAAAGGATTGCTATAGAAGGCGCTTTTTATAGCAGTTTGCAGGAGGGAAAAGAGGCAATTGGTTGGACATTCAGATTTGGAATTAATGTACGATTATTTGTTTATTATTTAAGTGAAATGTTATTCAAAAAGCTGAAAGGTAATTTCTCACCTCCATTAGATGCATAATGCTCAGTAAGTAGGGTTGGGTGCATACACACTATAAAAAGTTTGGCTGTTGATATTTCTGGGTGTTAAGGGGCAATTTTGAATTTTGCATCAACTTTTATTTGCTCTGTATTTAATTTGCTACATGACATAAAAGACAGTCAGATAAATTGTTCCACTCTAGTTATTTCATCCATTAATGTTTTTTTCAATTGATTTTCCACAAAATGACATACATTTTATCATGATATGCATTGAGACCGTGATATAAAATTACATACACCATGATACAGAAAATTTGATTCATTTTGCCCACCTCTAATATGAAGTCGCAGATAGTGTTCAGTCCCCCTAATCTAGAGGGTTAGGGTTAGGGTACTCTGTGTACTGCTTCACACCCATTAACCACAGTGAGAAGACATTGTTTGCTGAGACAGGAAATGTGTTTCCTTTCCCAGCCACTGCCATCTCTTTAGCTGCTCAGAAATCAAACAGTCTTTTAAAAAGTACTTAAACTTTTGTTTAAATATTTAAAATGTCTTTGAAAAGCACCATTTAACCACAAGATGATTGCATCTTGAGCTTCAGTCACTATGTAATAGGATCATCGTGCACATTTCCTTCTGAATATGGACCACTAAATGGTAACAGCAACTAAAATCATCTTTAAGCAGGTCCTGCATTAGTAAAGGTGTGCTCCTCACTCACAATGAGTACTTACTCAGTCTATAAACAGAGTCTTCTTCAGATTGAGAGAGAGCCTTCTTCAGGTGTGGAGTTTGAAAAACATGGACATTTACCCGGCAAGGAGGGTCTAAAAAAAGACACTATTGACTTGCAATATGAGAAATGTAGGACTGTTTTGTCCTGATCCATCCTTAAGACTAACACTCAGGATAGCTCCTGCTCTGCAGCATCAATTTTAATCATTCTTTTCTAAATATATCCCCTGCTCCCCAATTTTATGGAAGTGCAATACATTGCTGGTGTAACTCTATAACTATTCTTGAGACCCTGACGTATTAAGTACAAGGGGCCAGGGTCAAAAGTATTTTTAAATCTTGGTTATTTAAGTTTATATGCTGGGGTCCAAAATGTCATTGCTCTCCCAGAGCCCCACATGGTTTAAGTTAGACTCATGTTGAGTGGATGATGAATGTCATGAGTCCTTGCAGGATCGGTAATTCATTGGCCCTGTGTTCGAGGGACCACTCCTCTAGCACCAAATTGTCCATACTGGCACATACAGTGCAGCATCTCCTCTGTCACCCTAAAGGAGCTCTAAGAGACAATCAATATCCCTCTGTGCAGCAGAGCACCTAGTCTTCAGGGACTGCATAATCCCCGCAAACAACCCTGTACACTGCTGAGCCTCACTTGCTGCACTCAGCCTTACTTCAGCTTTATTTTAAAATGCATGTCCTTGTATGGGAATCCTAAATGACAGAGCGCCCAAATTAGAGCTAATCATGTGTCTAATTGGCAATTCTCATCCTAATGAATTATCTCTATGATTCCCACTGTGAATCATATGCCAAACACACTCTGCATTGTTTAATTAGAACAAGCCTGTTTTCATGGAGATCAACACAAACAGTTTACAGAAGTGTCTGTTCAGCTTGTGTGGGGATGAAAATAATCCTAAACTGACGTCCCATTTAAATTTAAATTCTCGGTTGATCTTGCAGTCAACATGATGCAGGGAGACATGGAAAAGATCCTCTTGACTTGTGTGGTTGTGCGGATGTGCACTTAGATTTCATGGTAGCAGATTCAGTCACCTATCTTTTCAGACATGCTTGCTCACAGGTGGGTCCATTTGTCCTTTCTGAGCATATGAGCAATTCACAACAGCCATGAGACCCGACAGAGCCGGTTTGCCACACTCCCACTTATCTCCCACTGGAATACAAAGCAATCGCACTGTATCACAGCATGATATCTGTGATCCAGTTCCTCCCATAATTAGCTCTTCAGGCATACTTAAGTTTCTTGTCCTCAGTGTATCCACAAGAAGGAAACATGCATAATTCTGGGCATAATGCATTGAGGGAATAACGCCTGATTGGTGAGCTGGAGGAAATAATCAGATAGTTAATACTAACATGAATCTCTGTCTTCATTATGGTTAGTGAGGCAGAACAATGACACCGATCACTTGACTTTCATTTCATTGTGGATTATAGTGGGAGCAGTGGACAAGTCTCATTTGTCACAAGCTGCGAGCCTCAGCGCTGGCATTAAGAGCTGTAGTATACCTGAGATGCAGAGTGGATCTCGATGGGTGGGGAGGAGCGCTCAGGTTCTACTTTCCCCATTCTGAATGTGGGATTTAAACCAACTCACAGTGGGGCATTTGGGAATGAACTTTCATGAATAATTTTGGAACAGCATGTTGTTGCAAAACACCAGGGTGGTAAACCTCATATTTATATGTGTTAAGTGAGACAAGAAAGCTGTTTTAGGGTTTGCTCAGATGTGAACTTTACTGACTGCACTGTTTGTGTAAAGTGAATTCCAGCATTTGCTCTGGCTTGATTGTTAAGGGGGCTTAATAACAGAGAACAGGTGCGACCTGTGAGCCCTCAACAGCGATAAAGGACGATGCTGAAAAATCTATCAGTCAAAGCAGCTTTATGGTAGTGCTGTATTGATCCGAAATGTGTAATTACAGGAAACACTACCCATGGTTAAGTCTTTCAAATGAATTAATGGGGCTATAAATTAATCACTGTCCGCTTCTTAATTTTCTGGTTTAGTGATTTCAGCGGCACAGATGGCAGATCATCAATCAGAGGAATGGTTGATCTTGATTCAGCATTCAAATCTCAAAAACGACCAGTTATTTGATTAACAGTTCATTACCCTATCTGGCACTTGATCTGTTCCTGCTCTCAATGTGCTTAAATGGTTTAAAGCAGCTTACAAAAGGCCATATACAGTATGTATTTTCCACGTCATTTCAAACGCACTGCATGCGTAATTTTGGTGCCATTTAAAATCGATAGGCTCCAATATCAAAGCAGCTTTAGTTGTTAACTTTGGAAACTTACCTATCAACGCTGATCACACACAGGGTCATGATTGAAGCAGTGCAGCACATTACATCCATGCCGATGAAGATATTGCAGAACACCTCTCCAAAAAGCCACTTGCCCCCGGTGAGGTCTGTCACTATTACAAACGGCATCACAACTATAGCCACTGACAGGTCCGCCACTGCTAGGGATACCAGAAGGTAGTTTGAAGGTTGCCTCAGTTTCTTCACCACGCACACCGCAATCACCACCAGCGTGTTTCCCATGACGGTGACCGCCGTGATTATCGCCAACATCACCCCGATAATGATCTTCTCTGGGCGCCCGAAATCCTGCAGCTGCTCCCCGCACGACTCGTTCCACATGGTTGTGGGACTGATAGTGACGAGGACGTTGTACAGAAGCTGCAGAGTGCCATTGATAACTTCGGAAATATCCTCCTTCTTGTTAAAAGTGAGCTCAATTCCCGAAGTATTGAACATCACGACGTTATCTCGGTGCGGGTGCAAGGGACGCCTCGCCAGCGCGGTCCAGTTACGCGCATATTTGGATATGTGTGACCTGCTCTCGGCTCCTGACCAGCGGTTTTACATCGAGGATGTTGCAGCTGCACCACAGCAGAGCTACCAACAACTCACTAAGGCTCCTGACTGGTTCCTGTTTAAGAATGATCCGTCTGGGGAAGTGCTATAGATGCGTGCTCCATCCCCAGAGAGAAAAACAACTTCTACTTTGAAACTACGGAACGAAAAGAAGTTGCAGAAGCTAAACATCGCTGCTCCCGAAGTGTTTCTCAGTGCACTACAGTGTACTTTCTGGCAAGTTGCGCTGCGCAAACCGCACCTATTTGTGCATGACGCATCACTTAAGACGCACAGACAGCCTACTAACTGAATAAGGGATACGGCAGTGCTTTTAAAGTGGATTCAGGCGTGCAGAAGCATACATTTTTTAGTGGGTGTTTGTGCATTTGAGGCACAGGGTTCCCTCTCACACTTTAATTAGCATTGTGACAGGTAATGAGAATATGTGCTGACCACGACATAAAGATTCTGCTTTATTAATAGCATTTATAACACTCTTTTATATGTGACTGTGAATTCATCTAACAGAAATCACACATATTATCACACATTATATTTCGACTCCGCAGTACACATCTATATGTACAGTGATGTCAGAATGAGCTGTTTGGCATCCCTGTGAGAGACTTTTTTCTTTTTTTTTAAAGCCCTGAAAAACAGCCAGTCCTTTTTTGGAAATAAATAAATAAATAAATAAATAAAAACCATGCACCAAAGTTTTAAAAATTTTCCCACATGCCTCTTGAATTTGAAGAGACAGGAAATGATCCTCATGGCACGTTGCCACTGCCTCCAACAAGCAAAAATCACCTGTTTATAAATAGAGCATCTCAAACACTCAAAAGCAAAACCATTGAGCAAAAAGTTTAGTTTTTTTTTTTCTTGTAGTGTACAATATGCTTTTCTATCACGCTGATGCTTTTCTCGGTCACGTCAGCTCCTCAAATTTTAGCGCTGAAGACAAATCAAAAGAGAAAGTCCAGCACTGCTGATGATGCTGGGAGACAGTGAGGACATATGGGAAAGCTTCCCAGGACTTTGGCTGCTTACATCATCATCCAGGCAGCAACAGCTGTGGCGTGTTTGTCCCCTCTGGCTCTGGAGGGGCCCATGCTGTTTCCCACAATTCCCTTAGCCTGTCATCACGGCCCCCTCACATGCTAAGCCACCACAGCCATGGCCTTTATTCACCATTACCTACCACTCAGTCTGACAGACAGGTCAGTAATGATTGTCATATCAGATTAATGCCAGTGACCATTACCAGTTTCTGCTAGACCTCCTGCTGTCAGGGAAATTTGGCCTGTTTACACTGAGAATATAACAGATGCCTGGATGTCGGAGCAGATGGGTCACGTTTCCAGGGTGGAAAGCCTCTGAGGTGAGTACTCTGGGTTTATGTAAATCAACCTGTCAACATGTCAGTGTCTCATTCAGCCTGTCTGAGGGTCTTGTAATGAGAGGGGTTAAACAAGCATGGATTACACATGCTTTGGGAGCAATGGTGACAGATGGTTGACAATACAAATTCCAATCAACCTGCTGCAAATTGTTATTGGAGGTCTTTCGTCTTTGTGGAATGAGCTACGTAGACAGGCCATCAGGCATCGTCAGTTTGTGTCTCTTTGTAGTTCTTTTCTGTCTCTGTGGTTATTTTGGACCTTTTTGTGGTCATTTTTAGTCTCTTTGTGTACATTTTTGGTGTCTTTGTGGTCATTTTGTATTTTCGGTCTGGGAGCTGAAGAGGGATGGCTGGAGAGGGACAGAGGAGGAGACCTCAAGTGGATGGCCCATGGGTTTGACAGGGGCACAGGGGCACGGCCTGGGAGCAAGCATCATGAGTGGAGCAGGTCTGGATCGCGACCAAGAAGCACAGCCAAAAGGCGGAGCCACCACGGCTTGGGTGCTAGTGACGCAAACAGGGCCGCTGATGAGGGTGGTGGTCAGGACCAGAGTCTGGCAGCTGAGCAGGGGACCCGGCAACAGCGCAGCAGAGCTGGAGACTGGTGACAGGGCTGCATAACTGCAGGTGGCAGGAGTGCTGGTGGAGCAGGGGAAACCAGGGACTGTTGAAGCCCAGGAACAGCAGACACCTGCAGCACAGGAGGTGTAGAAACTCTTAAGACAAGCTGATGCCTTTTAATCAACCTAAATCTCTTTTAATAGACGTAGAGTGATGTGAATGTGGGTGTTTGAATTGTTGTGATCTCACATGTTGTTGTCTTTGGCCTGTTTGTTGTAAAAGGCAGGGACAGGGCAAAATACATTGTAGCAGATACCACTCAATGCAAATTTTCTGCATTTTTCATCTGCCTCTATTGTTTCCTATGTATTGTAATTTAATTTTTATTGATTTTTTTAAATATAGTTTTTATTGTAGATGTACTGTGTGTATTGTTATCAGGGCATCATTACAAATGACAGCTAGCGCTCAATGTGGTTGAATAAAAGGTAATATAAAAAGTGGACAGCTGCAGCTCAAAAACTGGTGGCTGTTGCAGCTGTTAGGGGCCCGCTGCCTTCCTCTTCCATTTCCTTGCGGTTCCTTGTTTTTTCCCCTCTCCCTCTCTGTGTTCTGTGTGTCCTTGTGTGTGTGTGTATGTGTGTGTGCCTGGACTGGGCGGTTCCTCCTCCATGTTGATCATCCACACCTGTCTCCCTTTGCCAGTCAGCCATCACAGCTGCAGCTCATCCACTCATCAGACGCTACAGGATAAATACTCGGCTTTTCTCACCAATCTTTGTCAGATGGTTCTTTTGCCTGCTTGGTAAACTCATTGCAGCCTCAAGAAAACCCCTTGAACTTGTTCTTTGAGAACTTCTGAAAGATATTTCTTCCTTGCTGTTAACCCATGTCTTTTTTCAATAAATCCCTCATTCAGTTTGATAATCTGTTTATGTGTTCTGCTTTTGAGTGTAACTTGCCACTCAGTCGTAACAGCAACTCAGGGACTGGCAGCTACTGCAGTTGTGGAATTAGGAACTGCTGCAGTTCAGGAACAGGAGTCCACTGCAGGTCTGGAGTAACTGGTGTCAGACAGGCCGCCGACTGGGAACCAGAAGCAGGAGTTGGCCAGGCAGATGACAGGGAACCTGACAGGACTGGTGGCAGCTGTGTGGCACTGGGCAGCTGAGACTTTATCGCATCACAAGTCATAATGACCACGATGTCCGCTGTGCCTTCCACAGGACCCTGTGGGAATGGCCAGACAAGTTCCCTTCAGTGGTGACTGTCAGATGTCAGAATGGTTCACTGATGGCTCGAAGGATTCAGGGAAGCAGGCATCAGGGTTGCTGACTCAGGACAGGCAGAACTGAGTAGTGGACTAACCAACTCAGGATAGGAAGGGCTGCAGGCTAATGGACCCAAGCCTGGACCCAAACTGACTGGAGTCAAAGGCTTGAAGTGACGGTTGGTTGTTGGTAGACCAGGAAGTCTGCTAGATGCAAGCAAACAGGTGTGCAGGCTGAAGACTAGCAGGCTAGGAACCAGATTAGCAGGTAGGAAGCCAGGAATTTGGCTGACAGCTAGCAGGCTGGATGCTACTAAGTCAAGGTGCAGACCAGAAGCAAGCGAGTGGGATACTGGCAGGCTGTTAGCTTGCGGACTGGATGCTAGAAATTAGGGGCTGAGGCTCAGGCAGATGACTGTGAACTTGAGGCCGAGGCTTGAATGGCAAGGAGACTGCAGTGACACACTCAGTAGGAACAGGATGAAGAGGAGAGTTAACACTGCCACCAGGAACGTGCCACCACCTAGGCAAAGTCAGGATCCTGCTTTCAGAGAGGAGTGAGGTGCCTCAGGAAGTTTGGATCTCCATAAAAAAAAAAAATAACATTCTGCGTCACACCAAAGTCGTGTTGGAAAAAGACAAGCAGAACTGGTGGCTGTCTGTTTCTGCTGGGTCCATGTTTGGCCAGATCATTCTGTTACAGTGTTGCAGGAAGGAACCAAGCACAGGACACAGACTCGGGAGATTAGATGAGGTTTAGGAAAGTTTGCTGGGAGAAGATGGCTGGGAGTGGAGGAGTGATGGCAAATAGCGTGGGCAGGCTGGAATTGCGGGCTGGAATTACACGAGGATTAGAAGGCAAGTAGGTAGCAGGGAGGCAGGCAGATGAGGCATGATCCTGAGCACAAGGAAAAGACAGTTGGTACAATCCAAGATTAAAGCGCAAACAACAGATTTCTCGCCAGAGAGGCCTGGAGCATGTCTCTACCATGTTGAGCTGATGGATGGCTGTTGTGCAGGAAGAAGCTGAGCCTGGAGTCAGGAGGGAAACCACGCCCGCACCACAAACACACAGAGAGCCAGAAAACAGGAACACAGGAGAAGAGGGGAACACACAAGGGGAATAACTGAAGGCACATCCATGGCCGTGACAGTAACTTCAAACAGAGGGCCCTGGGCCAGTGCTCAGCAGGCCCCTTCAGTGATCCATCCAAGTTTGTGGTGCTTGCAGGCATCACGTATGTATGGAATCTGTTCTAACTCTTGAGCAATGAATTTGTTGTTGAAGTCTGGTGCAACCAGATTCAACCATCATTAAAACCGGAGTGAGGTTTGTCAGACGTGAAAGTGTAATTTGAACCAATTAGAGGAAAACCTCAAAATGTAAAACTTGTTTTGATCCCCTTTGCTACTGAAATCCCCGGTGGCCTGTTTGGGTGTGAGGTTACTAAGACTCTGTCCAATAAAGAAACCTCATGTGAGTCCATCTAACTTTAGCGCCCAAGCCCAAGATACCTTTTAATTGGGCACTAAGAAGCTTAATGAAACTGAAATATGAAGTAAAGATGTCCTTTCACAGGCACGCGGCAGGCTGCCATCAAGTTTTACATTTTGACCTGCAATTACACCAATATATCAATCATTTTCTGATCGTTAAATGTCAGAACACGCTGCCAAAAGCAACCCTTTAGGTCTTATCCAGACATGCTGCATTAGACATAAATAAGTAATGCTCTTGACTATGTCGATTCGGAGCCCATCTGTGCCTCTGACATGAACTGGCATGATGTTATCAGTCAGTCAGTTGAAGTCAAACGTCTG
Source organism: Chaetodon auriga (assembly GCF_051107435.1). Lineage (NCBI taxonomy): Eukaryota > Metazoa > Chordata > Actinopteri > Chaetodontiformes > Chaetodontidae > Chaetodon > Chaetodon auriga. The sequence continues at coordinate 7,954,577 of NC_135078.1, forward strand.
TCCTTTAGATGCAGATTACAGCTGAAAGCAGGCAGGTGGAGATCATCCCTCTTCACAGGCCAGGGGGGAGATAAACATTGTTTATCTTGTTTTCTTGGCAGCAAATTGAGGAGTTACAAACATGACCTTAATAAAGTGACACAATCAGGCAAGGAGCAGGAGCTAGGCAGCAAACAGGTAATTTCATCACCAAAATGTAACACAGGAGCGTAATAGAACAACACATTTGCTTTAGAAGTACCAGGGTGCAGAAATCTACTTACTATTAGACAAGCGATTTCCACCAGCTTACTACAGAAGCATTCTCAATAATACATGATCTCAGTGCATATATGTATCAACCTTTGTTGAGTAGTTTTACTATCGAACCACACACAATCTATCAAATCGTATTTAGATGAACTATTGCTTGTTTTGGTCATTAACTTTGTGATAAGGTCACACTTGAAAATCAAGCTCTGCATCAGTGTAGGCAAAGTGTTGAGCCTAAATGGAAATGTCAAAGATGGAAAGTGCCGTCTTGAGGAAAAGAATGATTTGAGAGTAATGTCTAAAATATAAAGCAGAACTCACTCACAACTTTCGTGTCGTTTTTTTTTTTTTCGCAGTGCAGAAAAACAAATTCGGAAAGAGGTTATGTCTTAGAAAGTGAGAATAAGTATTCAAAACTCAAACTGCGTTGCAGCAAAGAAAGAGGTCATGTCATTTTGTAAAAAACAAAAAACATCCTATTGAGACCATTTGCAAAAGTGTTTGGTCAGACACATTCATGAAGGAATAGTCCACTGGACACACTTAAAGGTCCACTATGGATTTAGGGGGATGTCGTATAATATTGATTTTTATGTTTTCATTAGTGTGTAATCTCCTGAAAATGAGAATGATTATGTTTTCTTTACCTTAGAATGGAGCAGGTCCTCTTCCATGGAATCTGCCACGTTGCATGTTTCTACAGTAGCCCACAAAAAGCCTGATTCGCATCAGGCCTGCAGAGCCACCACATTGAGTGGTGAAAGTGCCTTGCTCAAAGGAACATTACTGATTAATAAAAGTACCTACTGGAAGTCTAAATACAAGGTCACAGCCTCCTCCGGGTTGAGACCTTTTTTCTCAACAGGTAAAAATGTGCTGATTGCTGATTATCCCCATGAATCTGAAACAAGGCTTTCTGTAATTAGGATAAAATGAACCTTCCTACTGACAAGCTGTTAGCTGTTCTATTTCACATTTCCATTTTGCTGAGACATTTATTCAGAGCAGTGACTCAGTATACAACATACATGAATGTTCCTACATTGACACAATAAGTATCGAATCACACATAATCTATTAATTGCTGCTGTCAATCTTAACACATTCAAATGTTGGTTTGGTCTTTGGTTTTTGGGTCCAGTGCTGACTTTCATTATGGAAGGTCAATGTGTCTCTCATATCTGTGGCAGTTACCTGTACATGTCACTAGATGGCATCACATCCTTTTAAACTAAAATCATTTCCAAGCCTCATCAGGTTCCCTTTCTGTTTTTGCTCTTGATGTGATGCTGTCCTCCAAGCACTAATGACGAAATGGACTCCATTGAAGAATAACTTTCTAAAAATAGAAAAAGGCAAACCCATCAATGTAACAATATCTCACTGTTAATCCCTCAAGTTCTTAAAGTTGACTGCAGGAGAGTTCACGTGACAGCAGTGAAAGGCTCCATCCCATCTGGTCACCCCACAAAAAGCAGTTGATATGAAAGGAGCACAGAATGGTCACTTTCTGGAACAGTGATTAATTTATTCCTCCAGAGAGCAGGTGTGAACACAAAGTCATCACCTCGATACCTCTGGGAGCATTTCTGTGATTATTTCAAAAGAGTCTAAGAGTAATTGCCAATATGCCTGACCGGTGACCTGAAAACTAAAGCTCTGTGGACTTTTGGAATTTTAAGAGTGTTCGTCCACCTCCTTCAGCATTTGTATTAAAAAAAAAAAAAAAAAAATGTTTTCACAGAGCAAAGACACACAAATCTGTGCATGTCAGCAGCTGACCTTGAGGAGGAAGTGAAGCATCTCATCATGATTATCATTTTAGTTGTGCTTTTTTGTGTCCAAAATAAATGTTCATTGTTGTAAAGTGAGACAATCAGCGGAAGATTTGTAAGACTTGTCATTGTTAGTAATTCCTCATGAATGGCTGTAATACACACAGCGAATACAGAATTTGGGTAATTTCTGAAAAGTTAACAGAGCATTGTACATAAGTATCGCAGTGCTCAGTGTCGTGACAGTGCAACTGCTGTATTCTACATAGATCAGAGGCATAATTAATGCGCGATGATGAATAATTTGTGAATAACTGAGCAAAAGACCAAATGCAGTTTTAATGTTAGAGAATCCATTTAGCAGATGTTGCAATACAATTTCATGATACAGCATTCTGTTTTACTGGAGGTTAGTAATCTGTTACGTGGTTGCATTACTTGGATAATAACAAGACTGAATCATTTTATAATTCATTCATTTTTAATGTCAATTGGAGGACATGTAGGTCCCTGACCTTAATAACAATAATAATAATAATTGATAATTATGTACAATTGCACATTTGCATGCTTGATTTAAATTTCTCAGGCACCTGTACGCCTGACGTACAGAGGTGGTAACCACCAGAGGGCAACAAAACAATATCGTAAAACACAGTTAAAAAAGATTGACAGGTTCTGTGAACCAATGCTGTGCTGCAGAATCTGCTGATTATCCAATAAGAGCTTGAACTTGGAGGAAAGATACAACCAATCAACTCTTTCTGCTGAATTAATTTAGTTCTGTGTCCACACACTCTGCTAGGTTGGAGACGTATCCCTGAAGTCAGACAACTACTCAATAGATAGCCAGCTAGCATTGTGTTAGGCTGATGTCACCACTTTAAGCACTGCTAACTTATTTGCCTGGTAAATGTTGCCTGGCCAATTTCCACATGCTGTTTCCAGCAGCTCTCATAGAGTCCCTGCATATCCGTAAACTTACAGAAGAGGAAAACATAGCTATGGAAGTGCTAGAAAAATGCCTTGGTGAACAAAACAGTTCAATCTGTAGATAAAATGGTCCTAAATACAGTACATCTGTAAGTATTTCATAAGGCAACGTTAGGCCTGACTTTTGTATCTCTACTTCTAACCACGGCAGTGCTAGTTTTTGGCCTTCCTACTAATGCTATGCACAGACAGCTCTCACTTGTCCTTTGCATGTTTTAATCTCTGATAGAGACCTTGAAACAGTTCACTCATATACAGCTCCCGTCTCACTGTCAAGGGAGTTCTATATCAAGGACTAATGTTATATAGCGAGCTCATTGGCTAAATGGAAAAACATTTTCGCACACCACTCAGGCCATTCTCTCTGCTTCATTAATTACATCATTGCTGTCGCACAATTACCGTGAAGTTCAACACTGGCTGGTTGGGCATCTGAGCGTGTTTTCACCAAATTAATAATTGTAAAGCTTTGTGGTCATTTGTGTTATGGTGTGCTGCTCTGCTCACATTAAGCATTTGTTTCATGCTTGTTCAAAAGGACAAACAAGCCATACTCTGTGGGAATGCTGCCCAATATCCCAAAGTCTTTCTTTTCTTTGTTTTCATGATCATTCATTTTTGATATTTTTAGGACAAGAAATAGAATTGCTAGACAAAGAAAAAGGAGATGTGCTTGCTACACAAGCAAGACATTGTTTAATTTTAAGTGAAAAGACGAAGATGATGTGAGGCCTTTGCATTTATATTTACAATAGGTATACTGTACACTAGGACTGTCGAAATCATTTAAGTTTGACTCACCTTTCATGTTCTGCTGATGAAACTGAGGTTGTGTTTCCAAAGATTCCAGTTGGTGTCAGTGTCCACGCATTCTGGAAGACTTCAATGTCCCAGACAGCTGGGAAGAATACCGGTGACTAATGCAGACAACATATTTTAAAAGTTTGTTCAGTATTGAATGACAGTGCAGCAGTCAACAGCTACGAAATACGCTGCAGTGTAATCCCTGCAGGTGTTTGCACACTGTCAATGTACATCCACTGAAAGTGTTTGATTTTTCCTCTGTCAGGCTGAGATTGTTACCCTAAGAGTCTGACAACAGTATGGCAAGGATCCCAACAGAGATAGGTGGGTAGATAGATAGACCTTCTTGTTGAAGAGTAAGCAAGGTCCGTTCTGTTTAAACAGAAAATATGGTGACCCTGAGGGTTAAAACACACTGACATTTCAAGGAATGCAACGACATTTCACAAAACACAACATTTCACAAAACAGGACATTTCATGGCGCATAAAGATGACACGGACAGACAGAGCGGGACTGTGCAGCAGGGAGTTATTCAGACCATCAGGAAGGACGTGAGAAATACACACAAACCTCTTTGATTGTAATATATATATTTGATATACTGTATGCACGCTGCTCAGCAGTAGTGTCCCACAGTGTCTCCCTCTCCTCTCGCTCTGTGCAGATGCAGGCAGGAGTGACAGTGAGTTACTATGGTTACGAGGATGCTCTCTTCCATCACTCTGAAGCGTTCTCATGGTTCTCAGTAGGACGTTTGTTGGTCAGTACAATGCAAAACATGAATGTAACTGTACCTCATGACTGAAATCTAGTTATACAGACAAACTTGTGGTTAACATTATACAGCTTTGCTAACACCCTCTCCTGCTGTTCAGTGCAAAATACTGAGATGGTAGTCCACACTGTAAATAAATATATTAAAACTGATAACATGGTGTCATTAAATATGTGACTATATGTGGTGAAATTAAATATGGGACTCAAAGCAATTTGACAGTAGTTGTGCCATGTCTAAGATTCTCCAGCAGGGGGTGTAGTTTGAAACCATGAGAGCTGATTGTTCATGCAAAGAATTCAGAAATGGTGTATGTGTACAGTCGGGTTGTCCACAAATATTCTCAAATTGAATCTATATTTAAATTGCAACAAAATCCACAAATTTGATTGTATAAATTAAGATTTGATTGTGGAGAAAAAAGCCAGCCATTTTCATTCTCAAAACCACCATACTCCATTGACAAAAACAATAATTTTACCATGCAGATCATTGTAACACTTCATTCAAACTCCACAGAAACAAACTCACCAAAACCGTCTTGGTTAGTCTTCCCACTGTCCCAACAATCAACAGCTCTGGTTTGGTCAAACCCTTAATTGACTGAGTTAAGTGATGCAGTAGTTTGTGTTGCACCTTCGGTTCTGTAAATGTAAGAGCAGCTTTCAAACGTGTGCAGATAGTAAGATTTGGATAGTTTCTCATAATGGTTAGCATTGAGAGTCGCATAATAAATACAATTTGTATTTGTAATTGATGAATGATTCTGATACTCTGATGTTGCCTTCAGCGTGGTTAAAGTGGATATTTAGCTTTCATGAATGTCAGAAAAATATTCACCCCAAGCCTTGACACCCCAAACTGACCTCCAGCTGCCATTATGTGTCTGTGGAAAGCTGTCATTCTTAGCTGGCTGTGAGTCTAGCTCGTCAGAGGCTTAATTTGTGTATCGCAGTTATATTACTCATCCACCTATTGGACGCTAAAAAAAGTGCATCTTTTATTCTGTTTCCTCTGTATGTCTTCTGTATATGTACTCAGACATGCTCATAAAAGTTTAAACAGTGAATATGCCATGACAAAACCATACAGAGCTGTGTACGTAGATGTCATGCTCTGTGATGAAGTCATACATATTTAAATAGCAGTTATGTAAGATGTGACGTTCTGAGTGTGTTTGTCCTCTGAGACAGAACAGTGAATATCCTCAACCATGATCACCTTCCCCTCTGGAAATGTGGTGGGATTAAGAGGTTAATTGGAGACTTGAATTGATGAATCGGTCATTTTATGTGTTGACATCTGTCACCGGCTACAGCAACCGCACCAACTGCATTGATGCCATTGAGTCGAATAAGTCCCCTGAAGACACCTTCACTCTGATGGATGGTACAAACACCTTTGTGGAGCATTTTTATGTAAATCACCCACTTGGTGCATCTGATTTCTTTCTTTTAAAGCACTTTGAGCTGCAATTCCTATGTGAAAAGTGTGATACAAATACATTTTATTATTATTATTACTTCAGGTGAGGCTGCTTTGTCCATAAACTCATTGAGACTGAGGCCTTTCTGTGGATTTGTGCATTGAATGATGAGTGTTTATTCAACTCAGAGCAGAATTGCAAGTCTGATAGTGTTTTCTGTTTGAAAGACTTATTTATTGTCATTTCATTGCACTGGCTTCCATATTTTAACTGCAAGAACTACAGGATTACTATCAAAGAGATGGAGCAGCCTCTGCTCAGGCATCAGCCGAAGGAGAGGTCCAAGCCAGGAGGGAAGATGAAGCCTCCACATCAGATGTTTTAACATAGTGAGAAACGTGTCTGACTGTGTCAGCTGTATTTCTTCTAACAATAAAGTAAAGCTCTTCACAGGGGACCACTCAGCTGACATAACCTCAATTCTTCTTGCATCAGATTGCCACCTTGTGGTGACAATAAGTCTTGGAATAAATGCTTGTGTTCAGTAATGCTTGTTCCATATACAAATGAATACTGCGGGTTGTTCATTAGTCCATCAGAAGCATAATGACATAAAGAGGAATGTATATCAAACATATGCTGTGAGCAGTAAACGGTTAACTGTGTCGATCATTTAAAATACTAATTTATTGCAGCAATCAGTGCAGAGATCCATTTAGCTTTCCTTCATGACGGAAATCCCTGAGAAAATGAGGAAGGACTTCAGAGCTATGAAGGAACATTTGATGTGTCAGCACAATGTTCTTCCTCTCAGATGCTGCTCTCATACCTTCAATAACTGACATGAAGCAGCTGCAAAGATTCCATGTTCCTACAATGCGAAAATCACTTCTGCTGCTACTTTCAGATTCAACCTTGAATACTCAGTACAAAGAGTGTGTCACTTCAGAGAAAACAGTCTGAAGTCCACATGTTAAACAATGCAACTCAGTTTTCTCGCAGGGCAAGACAGCACTGCACAGTGCCTGTGGGCCACGTCGGTAACAGCTGAAGCCTGAGGCATTATGTTTTCAGGTTGTCTGTCTGTCCGTACGTCCATCTCTCGCATTCTTGTGAACGCAGTATCTCAGGAACGGCATGAAACTTCGACTTAAGGATGAACTTATGGACTTTGGTGATCAAAGGTCATTGCAACCACACATCACACATTTTTCCTCCTCTTTTATCAGACATATAGTGTTGTCATAACACAACATAGAAAACTTTTGAACTGGAACATTGAAGGAGTGAGGCAGTAGCATTTTCCGGTGACAGTTTTCACAGTTGATGGACTTGTGATCTGTGCATATTTAATTCCTAAACTCTGTGTGTAGTGATGGTGGCCACAGTGGCTGTCTACCCTCAGCCTGTAACCTCATGTGTTCATGTGCCTTGGCATCAGGAACGGTTTCTGTATTCATTCGTTTCTTCACCATCTTGGCCCATCTTACTCTTAGATCCCTGTGAATATCTGGGTCATCTTCTACCCTCACAGAGCAGGCTGAGGAGCTGCTTTCCACTTGTAACAAGGTGGCCAGGCCTATTAGGATGCGTCTGGAGCGGCCTATTTGTGTGGAGCTGAGAGATGATCGTACTGAGTGTTATGTCAAGAGCATCAACTCTGAGCTCACCACTGAGGTAAGACATAAAAAATCTAGATGAGCTTAAAAAGTAATGTAATACTACTTGCATCACACAGTGTGTCCACATCAAGTGTTTGTCATGCTCATACGCCTGCATGCTTTTAACAAGCTGATGCTGTATTTTAGCCTTGCCTGCCAACTTGTAGCTCACATAGTCTGTGAGTGAGTGAGTGAGTGAGTGCTGATAAAGAGAAGGATTCACTTCCTGCAGTCATCGACTGAAAGATCATGTCATGTTGGTGCTGCCAAAGTATCTCCTGTGTGTGGGAAACAGATGTCAAGTTCAAAACGCAGCTTCAAGAAGTGACCATGGAGCTGAAGCCAATTAACAGCTCGATGTTTTACAGTACAAGACCAGCACACATATGAGCAAGTGTTAGCGTTTGTTACTGAAAGAGATAGAATGCTCTGAGCCACTCAGGCTTATTGGCTGCATATTGTTTGTGTTAGAAATGAAGAGTGTCTGGCATCACCTTTGCAAATATTTGTCCTGCAGTAATTATATTTTAATTAATTGGTGATTTGATATGTTCTGCATGAATGTCCTCCTCCCTGAATTCATAAACAACAAATCCATGTGACTGAACAGCTCTCGCTGTGACTAAAAAGCAGTTGTTGTGTTGTTGCTGGCAACTAAAAACTTTTGTTCTCTCTCTGTTTTTAACTGTGCTGCAGTGGTTGCTGCAGAAACAAGACTGCAAAATGATTGACAGTGGTTCCAGTTTGGTTGCTTTGGGCAACATCAGTAACGGTTATTGTCGAGTCCTGATTGATTTTGCCCATTAAGTGCAAACTAGATTTGCATTGCTGTTCATGACTTTTCCATGTAGCTCCCTTGGATGAAACAAAAAAAGAAAAACACAAAGGTCAAAGGTCAACTTCACTGTGACTGTGTAAAACTCTTGTCTGGCCATTATTCAACACCATAACTCAGGAACAGAGGGAGAGAGTGTGACAATAAATGTTTTGAAATAAAATAAATGAAATAAATGTAGACAAGGCCGTTTATGGAAAGTCCTCATTTCCTTTTAGGGGACACAGACACGACCCCGTCCCCCCTCTCAGTTTATATTCATAACACTAATCTAATAAGACTCCATCAGCTCCTGGTGGTCAACATGGGGGGACACCTGATGTGACTGGTGCAGGGCTGCAGCCAACTATAGGTACGGCAAAGGATGCTTCTCTGTACCACTATAGCTACTCCAAAACAGTCAGACAGATTGTCCACATGTGTAGCTGGGGAAGGTCCTGGCCTGTAACACATGCTGGCGTGGAATGCAACCATTATTAACCAGCTCTGTCCAGCTCTCTGAGCAGTGTTCTCTGCTGTTTTAACACTTACGGCAAGACACGGCATCATTTCACAATAATTTGAATTTAATAGATTTTACGAGAGAATATATCATCTTGCATGGACGAGCAACTGATCCACCCAATGAGGGACATGGTGTCGCACTGAGGGCAACTCCATGGCCGAGGTGTGGAGGCAGGTCCAGGAGGGCCACTGTGAGGAGCACCTGCACAGAAAAAAGCTCTACACCACCATCCTCAGCCAGCTCAACAAACCCAGTATCATCAAAAGTAAGTCAGATGTGAGTTATTTGTTTGTTTTTTTTTCCAGTATAAAGAAATATGACTGCTCTGTCAGATTTAGCAAACATATCATTTCCATCAAAAACAAAATACAACAGGAACCCATGCTGTTACAGGAATGGCGGAGCTCTGTGGCTTTCTCAGAACACTCCAAGTGAGCAGGAGAAAATAAACCACATGATGAATCTCTCTGCTCTGATACACCGCCTCAACCAGAGGAGCCAGGAGTTTTTTGGTAAGGTGGAGGAGGTATATTGTGAGACAGTGAAAGCAACAATCCAACTGCACCAAGGAAAAATCTACATCTGCCCAACCAGGTTGTAATTCCTAAGCTTGAAGGTGATCAAAGGTGATCCATCCGAATCATCTTTGGTACAAAAACTGGAGTTCATCAAGCGTCACTCAACTGCCCACCTGCTGGACCTGATGCTCTGCATCAACAGCTGTGGCTTCATCCGGACTGCGGCGCAAAGGCTCGAGGGTGAATACAGAAGCATCAGATCACCAAAATGTACCAGCGCATGCAGCAAAGAGTGATCGTGGATGACCATGAACTCGGGATTCACATCCTGAAAATCAACTCAAAGTGTTTTATTGAGTTCACTGGGACACAGGAGGGCCTGTTGGCTAGAAATGTGACAGATGAAGGTTTCGGTGTCCTCCGCTGTCATCAGAATGTTTTGAGCAATAGCCAACCCCCAGCAGCTTTCAGATGAGAGGCCACATCCTCGTGCAGTATGAGGGCATTGCATCTCAGACAGGGACCAGGAAACTGAAACGGAGCCTCAAACATTTCTCTGTTGCAATTCAGAAAGATACAAGAGCAAAATCTAAATACTTGACGGTTAGGAAAAGACAAACCGTTGGGTCCGCTTTTGATAAGATAAGCTGTGTTTTACTGGGAAAACAAAATAAATAAATAAATAAATAAATCAGCAACGTGAATAAATTACATAAATTATGGACTATTTGCTGGTACAAATATCTTTGAGATTGTGCTGTTGTAGCAGTACTTTTCAATGGCTTCAGGAGGTATCACAATACAAGCTGATTTAAATCTGAAATGTCCAATATCACATATACAGAATACACACACATGATGTCAACAGTCTTGTAGACTCCTGTGAATGAAGTGGGAACCTGGACTGCATAATTTTTCATAGTGGGGGACTGTGTCTGCAATCTCATCTGAAAATTTTGTCATGTTTTGAATGATTTTACAGGCAACTGCCTGGAGAGGTCATGAACAGCAATGCAAATCTAGCCTGCACTTAATGGGCTAAAACATGCAAAATCAATCAGGACTCGACAGTAACCGTTACTGATGTTGCCCAAAGCAACTAAACTGGAACCACTGTCAATCATTTTACAGTCTTGCTTCTGCAGCAACCACTGCAGCACAGTTAAAAACAGAAAGAGAACAAAAGTTTTTAGTTGCCAGCAACAACACGACAACTGCTTTTTAGTCACAGCGAGAGCTGTTCAGTCACATGGATTTGTTGTTTATGAATTCAGGGAGGAGGACATTCATGCAGAACATATCAAATCACCAATTAATTAAAATATAATTACTGCAGGACAAATATTTGCAAAGGTGATGCCAGACACTCTTCATTTCTAACACAAACAATATGCAGCCAATAAGCCTGAGTGGCTCAGAGCATTCTATCTCTTTCAGTAACAAACGCTAACACTTGCTCATATGTGTGCTGGTCTTGTACTGTAAAACATCGAGCTGTTAATTGGCTTCAGCTCCATGGTCACTTCTTGAAGCTGCGTTGTAAACTTGACATCTGTTTCCCACACACAGGAGATACTTTGGCAGCACCAACATGACATGATCTTTCAGTCGATGACTGCAGGAAGTGAATCCTTCTCTTTATCAGCACTCACTCACTCACTCACCGACTATGTGAGCTACAAGTTGGCAGGCAAGGCTAAAATACAGCATCAGCTTGTTAAAAGCATGCAGGCGTATGAGCATGAAAAACACTTGATGTGGAAACACTGTGTGTGCAAATAGTATAAAATTACTTTTTAAGCTCATCTAGATTTTTTATGTCTTACCTCAGTGGTGAGCTCAGAGTTGATGCTCTTGACATAACACTCAGTACGATCATCTCTCAGCTCCACACAAATAGGCTGCTCCAGACGCATCCCAATAGGCCTGGCCACCTTGTTAAAAGTGGAAAGCAGCTCCTCAGCCTGCTCTGCACAGCTGTGAGAGGATGACCCAGATATTCACAGGGATCTAAGAGTAAGATGGGCCAAGATGGTGAAGAAACAAATGAATCAGTTATTCAGACAGTCTTCTTCTTCTTTTTCTTCTTCTTCTTTTTAAAGTTATATGCAGTTTGGACTTTTTTAATGTAGAGAACAAAAAGCCTTTTTGTTCTTTTAGGTTCTCAAGGTTAGAGTTTGACTCTTCGGTCAAAAAGTCAAATTCTAACATCGTTCAGTCAGATTCTCAATCAGCACTTCAAATGCACACAAGAGCTCTATTCAGGTTCTGCTTCTTTTTCATGTCACTGAGCTGCTCAGTGAGAGCAGGCTGAGACGACAGGACATGAGAAAATGTCATGCAACGTGATGTTTATCGAAAAACTCAAGGTGCAGGATTTTATTGAGGGCTTTGTGAAGGACAGCAGTACAAATACCAGGCCAACTCCGTCTTTGTTTCAGACCTTGCTGAGATTACTTTCATTCTTAGCTTCCACTTGAGCCAGCAAATGAGAGCGTCTTCATGTTAGTCTGGCAGCTAATGCTAACATTATGAGTCAAGCACTTAAAGATTCTGTTTCTCATTTTTGAAGTCTTTTCCTTTATTCCAGTCATGGGCTACGTCATATGATGGAGGATATGTTTTCATCTTGATTTACTGCAATGATTTGTGACACTGTCTGCTTATAAGACTCTGTGAAACATGAACGTCACTGAAGTACCGTTTGTCTTCTTGCACTTTTTTTCAGAAGTCTTAATTTCTTAAAGTTTATGAAAATTAAGCCTTATATGTCATTAAATAGCCTACATTTAAACTACTGGAGTCTTAGTCATAACAGAAATATGAATTTCATCTATCTTTTTCTTTGCTAACTCCCCCAAAATATAACATATTTGGTCAAAATTGCCGATGTAAAACAAAACTGAATACTGCAGAGAAAGAGACCTGCTACACTTAACTTACTGGGACAATTCCTGTGGTCGATGAAGCCAACACACATTTTATTTACCCGCCATACTGATCTGCAGAGGGAATATGTGAAACTAATGGTCAGGAAAAACACTTTGGGAGAAAAGAAAGGGAAGAAGAGAAAATTCCCCAGAATATGTGTCTTCCACCCAGTCCTGCACCTCATTTTTCTGATGGTGAATTAAAACTTGGTACTCCTTCCAAAAAAAAAAAGACGGGTAGAGAAGAGAGAGATCACCTGAAACCGGAAAAACACCCCCCCACAAGATATGATATTGTACATTTAGTATACATTTAAGGTGTCAAAACTGCAGGGAACAAAGATAGAACCCTATAATCACAAAAAGATGAAAAATTGCTTTTATCACATTAGAAAAGACCCACAGGCACTGTGCAGTGAGATGCATTGTTTAACATGTGGACTTCACAATGGTTCCTCTGCAGTGACACACTCTTTGTACTGAGTATTCAAGGTTGAATCTGAAAGCAGCAGCAGAAGTGATCTCCAGTCTCCATTGGCTGAGCTCCTTCAGATTCTCAGGGTTGGTGCTGATGTTCTTCAGAAGCTGTTTTATGGAGTGGGTGTGCTACTCACCGCTCACATTGATGTGCATGGTCAGCTCCTACGATATATGGAAAAGACATTCTCACTGAGTGTGTGTCCACGAGTTTTTTTTATTACCAGTTCTTATACAAATGCTTTGAGATGACATGTATTATTGAGGCTAAAACTTCTAAAAATGATGATGTTCAGGCCTAGTGCACGTCCAGCCCTAAAGATCAGATTTATAAATGGACTGACAGTCCATACCAGTAAAACCAGTCTGTTCCAGTGTCTCTTCAGAATTTGACATTACATTAAAATGATGAGTGCTCAAACCTGCTGTGACTCTTGTGTTGTGACTCTAACTGAGCTTTACAAACCTACCATGACTGCTTCATAACAATGAATTTTTTTTTTTTCACAATCTCTCATTTCTTAAACCAATACATGCTGTCTTCATCATCGTAGGAATGTGTAATCTGCTTCGTGTCGGTTATTGAAGGTATGAGAGCAGCCTCTGAGAGGAAGAACATTGTGCTGACACATCAAATGTTCCTTCATAGCTCTGAAGTCCTTCCTCATTTTCTCAGGGATTTCCATCATGAAGGAAAGCTAAATGGATCTCTGCACTGATGATTTGCTGCAATAAATCAGTATTTTAAATGATCGACACAGTTAAGTGTTTACTGCTCACAGCATATGTTTGATATACTTTCCTCTTTGTGTCATTATGCTTCTGATGGACTAATGAACAACCGACAGCATTCATTTGGATATGGAACAAGTTTTACTGAACCTGTGTTGGTTGTTCAAGAAAAATGTGGAACGGCTTCACATGACGCCATTTCAGGTATTGTAAAGCAACTGTTTTTATTTTGAGTATTTTAGTGTGGAAGCCAGTGCAATGAAATGACAATAAATGAGTGTTTCAAACACAAAACACTATCAGACTTCCATTGCTGCTCTGAGTTGAATAAACACTCATCATTCAATGCACAAATCCACAGAAAGGCCTCAGTCTCAGTGAGTTCATGGACAGAGCAGCCTCACCTGTGGTAGTAATAATAATAATAAACTGTATTTGTATCACACTTTTCACATAGGAATTGCAGCTCAAAGTGCTTTAAAAGAAAGAAATCACATGCACCAAATGGGTGCTTTACATAAAAATACTCCACAGAGGTGTTTTTGTACCATCCATCAAAGTGAAGGTGTCTTCAGGTGACTTGTTCCACTCAATGGCATCAAAGCGGTTGGTGCGGTTGCTGTAGCCGGTGTTGAAGATGAGGTCCTCGGTGCATTTGTCTCTTTGCTCTGTTGGTGCAACATGTTTCTGGCAGACAGCAGATACCAATGGTCAGTTCTCTCTGACCTTCTGTTGAAAACAGAAAGTGCAAAACAAGATTATTTCAGTGTAAAAATCATCTATAGATGTAATAGATAAAGTGTCCGATTCATCGATTCACTGCCCTCCAACTCACCTCTTAATCCCACCACATTTCCAGAGGGGAAGGTTATAGTGGTTGAGGATATTCACTGTTCTGTCTCAGAGGACAGACGCACTCAGAACGTCACATCTTGCACAACTGCTATTTAAATATGTATGACTTTATCACAGAGCATGACATCTACGTACACAGCTCTGTGTGGTTTTGTCATGGCATATTCACTGTTTAAACTTGTATGACCATGTCAGAGTACGTATATAGAAAGACATACAGGGGAAACAGAATAAAAGATGCACTCTTGATTTTATTATAGTGTACAATAAAACAGATTTCCTCACAGCTTATTGTTGATGTTTAGTCACTTTAAAGTATGCCATTTCAAAGTATCTTCAGTGAGATGGGAAGACACTGTAAGCAAGCACTGTAGCAACTGAGTATGTAATACTTTGTGAAAATAAGAATCTAATGTTTTACAATGAAAAACGTATCTGTGAAATTGCTTCTATTGGCATGCTGTTGTTGATTTGCTGGGTGAACTCAGATGTCATCCAGTGCAGAGTCATTCCTCAAGACTTTGTGGGACACGTCCACCCGCTGGTACAGGCCTCCGTCTGTGCACTTGATACAGGTTGAATGGCCTGGCCACACTTCAAAGCCTTCAAAAACAAACAAACTGGATATTGAATGAAAGAGAGCTGACATGATGTTAGCTGGCATTGGCCCTCTGGTGTTAGAACTCAGTACTAACTGATGTTTTCCAGGAACGATAGCATTTTCTGGATCGTAATGACTTCGACCACCAGCTTCAGTCCTGTGAGTTTCAAAACCCTTGAAAAACACGAAACGCATTAGGTCACATCCTGTCATTTGATTCTAATAGTAACATATGACAATAAAATAATGTGGCAAATAATTATGGATCCTTAGGTTATTTTATTAAAGGAGTTTTAGAAATACAAGGAGTTATTTGTCAAAACACAAGTAACTCAGAAGCAACAATGGATTAGGTGAATACAAAAGAAAGAAAAAGGGGAAATTGTATCCTTGTATCCTAGCCTTTGCCCCCCGAAAGCCCACAGAGCTTTGGTTTTCAGGTCACCGGTCAGGCATATTGGCAATTACTCTTAGACTCTTTTGAAATAATCACAGAAATGCTCCCAGAGGTATCGAGGTGATGACTTTGTGTTCACACCTGCTCTCTGGAGGAATAAATTAATCACTGTTCCAGAAAGTGACCATTCTGTGCTCCTTTCATATCAACTGCTTTTTGTGGGGTGACCAGATGGGATGGAGCCTTTCACTGCTGTCACGTGAACTCTCCTGCAGTCAACTTTAAGAACTTGAGGGATTAACAGTGAGATATTGTTACATTGATGGGTTTGCCTTTTTCTATTTTTAGAAAGTTAGTCTTCAATGGAGTCCATTTCATCGTTGGTGCTTGGAGGACAGCATCACATCAAGAGCAAAAACAGAAAGGGAACCTGATGAGGCTTGGAAATGATTTTAGTTTGAAAGGATGTGATGCCATCTAGTGACACGTACGGGTAAGTGCCACAGATATGAGAGACACATTGACCTTCCATAATGAAAGTCTGCACTGGACCCAAAAACCAAAGACCAAACCAACATTTGAATATGTTAAGATTGACAGCAGCAATTAATAGATTATGTGTGATTCTACACCTACTGTGCCAATGTAGGATCATTCTGTTTTATCCTAACTGGAGAAAGCCTTGTTTCAGTAGAAAACAACATCAAAGACAGCACTAATACCGTCACTGGGTGGATGAGGTCTCTGTCGGCTCTGGCGCTTCGCTAATCAGCATCACTTTCTTCAGGTGTGCTCACCTTCAAATACAGCGGGTAGAGCGTGAGGCTAACAGGTGATCAACCCGTTTCAAATGCCGGAACACCCTTCGTATTTACGTCAGGAGAAAGAAGGTACCCTCAAAAAGACAACCACACAGAACCTGTAGGGTCTGTGTCAGTACCCCACCTCATGATGCTGATGCGCATCAATAAGCGGTGATTGTCAATGGTAAGAGCGGGGGTGTTGGGTGCTTGCACGCCAAACTTCATTCATGAATCTTACAGATTCGTTTCCCGTTTATGTACAAACGCTTGCACGTGGTAAAATGTAAAAAAGGAAAAAAAAAAATGTAATTTTTAGAAATAAGATGGTCTTAAAATAAATTCGGCATATAAACATATACATACAAACATATTATGTTTGCCAGCGTCGAGGAAAAGGCAATTTATTGGAAAGATAGTGCAACTGGTTCCTTCCTTGCCTCCAGCCATCATGGCATATCACGCAATAATACTAATTTTAGCATCTGCTGATTCACTTGAGGATGAACATACATGTAGGCATATTGTAAAGTTGTGTCTATTTATTGACTATTATTTTCTACAGTATTTGTTGACTGTTGAATTGGTATTTTTGTGGGTGTCCCAACTCTTCTGAAGACCCATAACTCATGACTATAGTTGCCTCTCAGTTGTGTCAATCCTTTGCAGATTTATCAGCCTGGTTGTACAAACTGAACTCCACTTCTTAATTGGCATTTTTCCACAGTTTATGGTCCACAACACAAGCCATGCAGAGAGAAGATTTATCCTAATCACCTGTGAAATCTAATCAAACAACCCTGCAATAACTAACTGCTGAACTATGTGTGAGAGGTGAATCAGCTCTCGTATTTTATGACTTGATTAACGTGAATGTATCGTGAGGGATATACTCAGCTGTATGTGGGTCAGTGTAACAGGCTACAGACTGTAGCTGTACTGTTCTTAGGAACATGACCACAGCGCTAAAATCCTCTGAACAGGAAATGTCTGTCCATTAAGAGGACCGGTGGAAGACAGACAGTTTGACAGACGGTCAAAATAGCAGTGTGGGTGATCTCTCTCTCTGTTTCTCATTTCACTGAGAGTTAAGAGTTGAGGTGATACCTGCTGGATGTTTATGAGCACGCTAACAGAAGGCCAGTCTGTTTTGCA
Source organism: Chaetodon auriga (assembly GCF_051107435.1). Taxonomy (NCBI): domain Eukaryota; kingdom Metazoa; phylum Chordata; class Actinopteri; order Chaetodontiformes; family Chaetodontidae; genus Chaetodon; species Chaetodon auriga. The sequence continues at coordinate 7,972,071 of NC_135078.1, forward strand.
TGTTCTTTTTTTTTTCCCTTTCCAGTAGAACAGACAATGCAAATTTCTGTCCTGTTGATGTCCACAAATTTGGAGCATGAATGCAGTTGTGTTGTACAGTGCAGTATTGCTTATTCGGACACAGACGGGCATCCAGACTTACAGCAAGAGCAGATTAGTCCAGGGCCAGTGTGTTAGAAATGACCGCAGCTCTCCATAAGTGGAGGTAGGTACTTCCTGTCATTAGGTTTCTTTTAAAGCAAGAAAATGTCTTGTACATTTTATTTCAAGTTTGAGGTTTATGTGGAACCTGAGTGTTTTCCTTTATGCTGCATTTCAAATACCTCAGTTCTTTGGAAAGGCTCCGCTTTGAGTATGACTACAAAAACTAAAAATGTATTCATCTGATGCTGATCTCCACAACAAAGGTGCTATATACTGTGAACAGTATATACAGTGTATACAGTCCAGTTTGTTATTGATGATGATGATGACATGGTGTCAAAGTGCGGTGGGCCATCACTTTTCCTCCTGAAGTTACAATTTAAAATTTGACTAGAAATGCTGTTGCATTCCACTGTTTTTATAATAGAAAGACAAAAGTTTGATCTTCCAGCAGCAGCGTAGTTGTTGTTTTTCAATATTTTTTTTCACTTACCGATGCTGGGAAGCAATTAGTCACCAAAAAAAAGAAAAAAAAAAATCAACTGAGACAAGTGGAAGTATTTAGGGTGGTTTTTGCTGAATCAGCTGGCATGTAGAGTCTGTATGATGATGTTGTTGTGTTGTCAGTGGTTTAAGCTTTACCAGATGAGCAGTGTTATTCTTACTAAAACAAACTATAATATTTTCAACACTTCAGTATGTCATTCCAGCACCATGTTCATTAACATGCTGCTATGACAGCCTCCACTCCTCTGGCTTCAGTCTTTCTGCTGGATGTTGGACCTGGCTGCAGGGATTTGACCCCATTCAGCCACATGAGCATTAGTGACGTCCAACACTGAGGTTGGGTGATTTGTCTGGTTTGTTCAGTTCATCCCAAAGGTGTTGGGTGGGTTTGAGTTCAGAGTTCTTGTTTTTGGTTTTCCCAGTTTGGTAATGTGGGAAAACTATTTCTGAATGGAGCTGGCTTTGGGCAAGAGTACACAAAACAGGAAAGACACAAAGGTGGAAGAACCGCTGTGCAGAATATTATTGTACTCTGTTGCATTACCTTTCAATTCACTGGAACTAAGGGACCCAGACCAAACACAGGTGTCCACATGCCTTTAGCCTTATGACCCTAATGCCACCATTTAGTTTCCAGTGTGTCCTGTTGTCCTCCTGTTGGATCGCAGTGTATTAATGGTCCCTTTTCATCTATAGATCTGACTCTCGATTTGAAGACTGAGGCTATACAAGAAGAATCTTCATCATTTCTTCTGTCTGATGCCTGCTGACAGCTGAACTCTCAACATCCTCCATCCGTTCATCTGCTTGGAGCTTCACCCTCTTCTTCTCTCCCTGAATCACTCCTGCATCCGTCTGTCCTGCTGTCATGGATCCCTGCAGAGACACACACCTGAGCTCTCTCTCATGTGGTAACATCACAGCTCCTGGCTTACCAAGTGCACCTCCATGCTCACCTGATCCTTACAATAATTCCCACAATCCATCTCTGTCACCCACCTTACCGTCTTCTCCGGTCATCCAGACAGGTCATAGCTACCTGACTGTTTTGAGGCACAACTCCCCTCTCTATCAGGCCTCTTCAGGCCAAGATGGAGATCAAATCCTGGTTGAGGCACCAGACTACTCTGCCTCACCGTTTCCAGCCTCAGATCCAGGCTTTGGCGTCAGATGCAGGCCTCCGTCCAGCCTCGCTCCAGTGTCGTCTCCACCTCAAACGCCATCTGCTGTGTCTGCTCCCACATTGAACCCTTACCCTGCTCCCGCCACACCCCTCTCCTGCCAGGTGTCCGTCATCATCCCGTCCCCAGACCTCCGCCCGTCTCCTCTCCATTCTCAGTTCTCAGAGGAAACCTGCCCGGACCTGGAGTGCTCCATCTGCTTCAGCCAGTTCAACAACATCTTCCGCTGTCCCAAGATGCTTCAATGCAAACACACGTTCTGCCTGGAGTGCCTGGCACGCATCAACGTCAAGTCAGCTCAGCCGAACGCCATCCAGTGCCCGCTGTGCCGCAGCCTCACGCCCCTACCTGCCCTCGGGCTGCCCAGACTGGCCACAGACTCAGACGTGCTGTCTTACCTGCCGGCCGCCATGCAGAGAGTCTACAGCATCCGCTTCCTCCGCAACAAAGGGAAGCTGCAGGTCAAAAGGTCAGGCTGATGGATTTTTGAGATTAACCTTTGAAAAAGATGATATAACAGTTTGTAAACATGCTTATTTTTCTGTTTTTATGCTTGCCTTTCAAAAGCTTAACCCCTCAATGGTTCCCTGATGCCCCCGAGAATTAATTTCATGTTTGCACATTTTGCTAGTTGTTCTCACATGTATCAGCCTGAGTTCTGTTGGTCAGTTTTCTCCTCTGTCAGGCCTGTTATGATGTGTACATTTACAGTGTCTCTGGACTACAATAAGAACACCTCTGACGGTCAGGAGTGAAAGAGGTGAAAAGCCATACCACCACACTGCAGATATGAGAATGACATAGAAAGTGAAGCAACAACTCAGAGTTTAAATGAAGACTGGCTCTGATCTAATGGTCTGTGTAATTAAAATTTAAAATGTCTGCTTGGTATTGGAAAGGAATAAGCAAACTGCAAAACAACTGACAAGTAGGAATCAATTGATTACGACACAGAAATGAATCCAAGTAAATCTGATTTGGAGGTTTCATTTTTTCGCAGGAAAGTTGCAGGTTAAAAGTCTGCTTTGTTTGGCTTATCAGTACTCATTTTTCCACATCTATGTGAAAAGAAATTGTTGAACATGATTTATTTTTTTCTTCCGGTGAGCCAAATAAAAGAATCTTGGAATTAAAATGACAAAAGAATTTGAATAGATTAAACCTAAAATTCACAGCCTCATTCGATCAATAACATTCCGTTTCTCATTAAGGTCATCTGAGGGTCATCAGCGATGGGGTCAGAGGTCGCTGACGTCTCTGAGATCAGTGAACCGCTCTCTGGACGTGGGACTTCCCAGCCCGCCTGTCGGGGGTCGCAGCGGAGCGGACGGCGTGGGCGGAGCTCTGTTTAGACTAACGGGCCGGCCGGCGTGCCGAGCCTTCCTCCTGACATCTGTGGTGATGATGATGGTGCTGTTGACGGGCATCATCATCTTCCTACTCACCTTGAAGAACGGCACCAACAGTGAGTGACAGCACATTACATCACATCCAGTCTTTTTGTGTCTGTGATGGAAAAACACAAAACCCATCGAACAGTAAAATTCCAGGGACTTTTTTTGTCTGAATGTAGTTAATGAGCAACATCTGTTTCACTGCTGTGGTTAAAAGATGAAAACTGATCCAGATGGACAATAAAACCCATCGTTCCAGGCTGTTGTGCAACAAAAGGCTTTTAACTCGCTGACGACATCCAAAGTCAAGACAGAGAAGAACTGTTCTTAAATCAGCACTCTGGGAATCAGTGGTGATGGAAAATTACACCTGAGCTGAGAAAGAACCTCAGAAACTGAGAAGCAGTGGTCTTTAATGTGCTTTATAACATCTAACTTGGGACAAAAGTTTCAAATAATCACACATATGTCTTAAAATACAGACTTTCCACTCACTTTTTTTAATGCAGATTGCTCACATTAAGTCACAAAATGACAATTGTGTAACAGCTGCGTTGGTATCAGAAGTTGGCAGCAGTGGCTTGGAAGCTGAGAGGCAATGGACTTTAATTTGCTTCCAGACACTTAGCGTGTGCCAAAAGCTGAATGATTAGCCTGCTGTTTACAAAAGAACTGGACCTCAGAACTCCCTGCTCAGTTTTATTGCTTCACGCCACAGAATGGCGGTCAGGTATTAAAACCTGCAAAATGCTTCAATTATTCACATCAAGTTTTGGAAAAAATATCTTTTTCAGGATACACAATGGTGAGCAAGTAATATGAGATGGCTGATCTGAAGCAGTAAAGATAAGAAGCATCAGACTAATAGCATTTTTATTATGTTAAAAACAGGGCAAATTTTTCAGTGACTTCCATCCATCTGCAGATAAAAACCCAACAGAACACTTTTGAGTCCAGAAACATTAATTTACTTTCACTTTGTCACTTTAGGACTTAAAGCTCAATTGAAACACAGTGCTACTGAAATGTGGATTGTGACCAGCCTGTAGCTTTCTCACTTTAAACATGAGATTACATAAACTTGTACCAGTTGTCTTCATATTCTCCTGTTTTAACTGATTCTGGCAACTTTTAAGCACTTTACAAAGAAAACTCAATGACTGAATGCCAGATGTTTGATTCTGTGTGTATTTATTCCCTGCCTGTTGTGTACATCAGAAGCTGTCTCCTCTTGCTGGAGCTGCAGCTCTGCCCTTGGACTTAAACAAATGCTTTAAACAGAAGTCATGCAAATGACTTGAGCCACTGCCACAGTTACAGTCTGACGCAGAGAGCAGATGTCAGGTGATTATGATGGGTGCTGAAACATTAATGTACAACGGTGGCTTTGTTACCAACACGATGTGACGACTGATCAAGTACAGCTGGAGTGTGCAGGATCAGTTGACCCACATAACCAAAAACCCATTATTCCACTCAGTTATCTCTATGCGGATAATTCGGGTTTTCTTTGTCCAGGTTTTCACATCTCCGTCTCTGAAGTATCAGAACGTCCTCCCAGAAATGCCCCATGTCACAGGGACTATTTCTTCAGTATACAAATATCTGAAAGCTTGGACTAATAAAACCAAAACCATCTGTATGGAGAGACACATGAAGGATGGACTTTTTCTGGAGTTCTGGTGAATTGACCCTTTTTAAAGAGGCAAAAAGGTGCCTGTGGCTAAACAGTTATGTTCCTGAAATAAGCTTTAATCTAAAGAACATTCAGCCTCCAGCTCATCATCCTGCAAGAGGCTGGGCGTTGGCGGACTGGCCCCTGAGTGCTGGATTACTATAGAAGCTTAGTTATGTTTGAAGTCACTGACATGTTTTAAGTTGATTATGTTCATCTGTTTATTCTTGTTCTCAGATGAAAATGAGAGAAGTGCCCATGAGCAAGATGTTTCCCAAAAAGCACTTTGACTTGCAAATCAAACTCTAACTGAAAGCAGGAACTACCTTCACTGCGTCATCCCCCAAAATCAGCCATCAGCTGAAATACGTATATTAAAATTCTTTACCTTACATTGCAAATATGTGTGATGGTTTAAGACTGAGAGGACATTTTAATCCAATGTTCATCTTGTTTTTCTGAATTATTTTGTGTCCTGTATGTTTTTAGGCTCTGACCTGTTTTACTGTGTCATGTAAAATAAATAATTTTATATATTTATAGAACTGTTTTAGCAAAGTTTGAGACATCACCATGTTTTCCTCGTGTTAAACTTGAATAAATTCTTTTTTTGAATCATACAGTTTTTCTTCATTACGGAGGAGTAAGTTTCAAAGTTCACTCACATTTCCTCTTTCAAAACATTAGATCAGTTCAACTTTCTTTTTGAATTTAGAAAACAGTGCATCCATGTTGTTGCTGTATTATTATATAGAATTTAAAGTCCTGTGTGTTAGAAATAATTTGACCAACATGAGTTTGCTGGACAAGTTTAGAGTTTTAGAGATAAAGTACAAATTAAGATTAGTTATATATATAGTTATACCGAAGTATTTAGTCTACTGACGTCTCCCTCTGCTGGTACAGAGCAAACCTGTGTCCTGATTACTGCTAAAATGTCAAGTTACAATTTATTATTATTATTATTATTATTATTATTATTATTATTATTATTTAACCCTCCAAGGGCATTACAATCTGCACAGCATACAACTCTATTTATCCTTAGACCCTCCATTCAGGTGAGGAAAAACCTCTAAAATGAAATAACAGTAGTTACAGAAGAAAACCAGACACAATATTTGGTAAATTTTGGCAAATTAAAAGCATATGTGTGCAGAAGATAAGATATTCCTTTATTAGTACCACAGTGGGAAAATTTCCAGAAAATATGTCAAGCTGCTTGGGATGCCACAAAGTACTGGTAGCACCTGGAATACAAAAACCTCCATATGCAAACAGGAGGCAAAACTCACACATTGAGGCGAGACAAGCTCTTTGAAGAGGATGAAACAGTTCATTTCAGATGATGGGAGAACAGTTATGAACAAACACAAAGCAAACACTGGTGGAAGGTGACATGGATCATTTAAAACATTGATCAAAGCTGTATATTTGGAATTTTTTTTAATTAATACAACATCTTAAGAAACTAAAAAATCTCCCATAATCCTCTTTTTGTGTTGCACCTTCTGTCACCCAGCAGGTGGAACTGTAGCATCACTGAATGAAGTTTGTATGGCAGCGTGAGGCCAGTTTGTGTGTGTGTTTCTGACTTAAGCTGCTTTTGGTGACACATCTCACACTAAAGACCAGTTAATTGGGAAAACAGTTCATTTCTGGGTCGACGGTTAAGGGTTCAGGCTAGACAAGTAACGGTTATGTAAGTACACAGGATTTTGTTTTCTATGGGGACCTTTTCAACTTTAAACACCAACCTCGTCTGGACCATCATCCTCAAAAGGCGCCTCACTCAGACTATAGAATACTAATAGAGTAATAAAGATGTAGGTTTGTGATCAAAGGTGCAATCGTACTATAAATGATTAAACAGGAGAGATTACTTCAAGCAGTGTTCCTAAATTCTTTCTTCACGAGTCTGAGAGATTTCCCTTCATTATCAGTGTCTGAATGAAAATCATGAAAATAAACCTAAAGCATTTTATATGGTGTTCCTCTGAGTCACCTGTGTTGGCCAGGGCTCATGAAGTAACTTTGAAACTCGTTATGCAGCCGCGCATCAAGCGCCTGCAAGTTCTAATGTAGCTGAACTTGTTAAATTGCAGTTAAAGTGGTAAGTGAGACCCCTGCAGCTCCAGTGTGATGTACTGTTAAGGCCCAACAACAATGCTGAAGGATTTTTCCTCGGACATTGGTGACACTTGTCAGACATTGTCCGATCTGAAAATATACTTGATTACAGACAATTACAGTTCACTTGGTGTATTTCCCATAAATTTTGCTCCTGTGGCTCGATGGGTCACGCTAATTTTGCGCTCACCACCTCTGTTGAGATTTCTGAGATTTGCGGAAATGAGGTGCATCGCGTCTCTGTTTCAAACGGCCTATTTACCCTTGTTAGAAGCACAAAAATGAGGGAAAATGACCAAATAAACATGATCTAAGCAAGTCGACAAAGGTCGACAAGCAAAACACTCTGCCTCTAATTTCAGATCATACAGGGCTCAGGAAAATGGAGAACTAGATGTTAGTGTTTATTGCAGGTGGGTCACACATATAGTAACCCCTTACACAGCACTGCATGTGTTGAAGTTCCTTTTTCTTACTGTATGGAGAGCTGACCATTGATCTTGTATCCAGATGCTGTGTGACTGTTGACAGGCTTAAAGGTGATTTGCAGAACCTTAAATGTTGTCCTTGCTGACCAGCTCATTCTACATCCAAAATCTCCTGCAGCATCTGAAACTGATTTGGATTGGAGATATTCACCCCTGACACTTGTGCTGCTCCTTGAAGCTTAAAGTAAGAAACAACATTAGAATATGTGTCGTTCCATTAAAAGTAGTTCCACTGAATACAGTTCAGCTTGGAAGGTTGAAACAATCATCTTGTGGGAAAGTCTTTTCTGAGCAGCAGTTTCCGCTCAGCGCGATGATGTGAAAATCACTGAGTGTACTATCTCCTCTACATCCTTTATGACACAGAGTGGGTGTGTATGTGGGCACGTTAATAGGTGTCTTTGTGTATGATAGCAGAGGACACACCTTAACAGCACAGTGAACCATTAAACAAGCCTGTTGCCATGGAACCACTGCATTTAAAGAGTTCACATCCTGCTCATGTCTGTCCTGGAGTCTCCGAGAAAAGCTTTCACTGTGTCTTGTGACTTGAGTTTACCATCTTCAAAGGCAGAACAAAAAGCAGAGTAACTACAAGAAGCTGGTATATAGAGGCAGATGAGCTGCTCCTCTGTCCTCTGTCGCAATAGGGAGATCAAAATTGAAATAAACCATTACTAAATCTCAGTGTCACTTCTAAAAATTTTTCTCTCTTCTTTGGGAAAAAATGATTTAAAAAAAATGATTAAAATGCTTCAACAGTGACACCTGCAGGCCATGAAAGAGGGGAAGGTGAGTCTGTGTGAAGTGGTGATGGGGGCCAGAGGAGGACAGGCTCCTGTTGCTCCTCCTGTTGGCTTGTTGTAGTAGTCTTGAAGGACTGTTACGCTAAAAACATTGTTTGGAATCAGGGTCACAGCAGTGGAAGGACGCCATCGAGAGCTGGAGAGCAGTCGGAGAGCCTCGGGCCTCGCTGCTCCAGCTGATCGGGCTGGTGCCCAGCATGCCGCTGCCCTCTGCTCACCCAGGGCTGGATCCCGGTATGGGCGACTCATGAAGGATCTTCACTTTACTTTGTTGTTTAAAGTCATAAAGATGACATTTAAAACCCTCTGGGGTTAAAGCTGCACTGCAGCAGATGAGTTTGACTGAACACCCTGCAGCTTCTTGGACAAGTTTATTGAATTGCTGTTGTATTAGAGTGTATTAGTTCATAAATGTGGAACTCAATGCATATTTTTGTTGTAATTTATGTCTACTTTGTTGTAATCTATTAAGCCTGTATATCTATAGCCTTCATAAATACTCTAATTTTTCGTTGAACATAATAAAGTAGAGATAAGTAGCCAAGTAGTGTAAAATAACATGACAGTGTTGGTTGGTTTTCTTCCTGTTCTCCCGAGTCTTTTGAGTCACCGGACACCACTGAACTACACCCAGGCTAAAGATTCTGCTGCCATGCTGTCTATCAGCTGCTACATGCCCTGTCCCCACCCTGAGCAGTGCAGCACATCACAGTACAACAGTACATCGCAGCCGGGTGTGGCCACAAATAAAACAGAGCAGACCAGTCGCAACAAAGCAAACATCACAGAGGGCTGTGAAGAACGGCAGCCATGACAGAAAGAGCCCCAAAATGACATCTGTCCATGTCCTCGTGACAAAGACCTCTAGTGGCTGCAGGAATTCTAATGGAATGATAGTTGTTTCCTACCAACATATAACAGTAATGGTTTTGGAAGGCACAGACAAACATCTATGTAATAAAAAGATGACAGTTTCTTTGATCCTGCTGAACACTTTAGATGCTGGAGCAACCTGAGCTTCTGTCAGTGAGGGAAAGAGAGGACAGAGGAGGGTTTCTTTAGTTTGTTGACCTCATTCAGAACAAGTTCATCTATCAGTCCAGGACACACACACACACACAGACACACACAGACACACACACACAGACACACACACACACACACACACACACACACACACACACACACACACACACATTGTGTTTGTCTGATAGAAGGCTTGTTGTTGAGGCAGCAGAGAACATCCCATCCACATTGTCTCGTGATGTTTTGCCAATTTCCCAGGATTCCTTCCTGTGCGTGGGCATGCAGGCTGTGAGAGTCTGAAAGTGAACAAACAGTGTTATTGGATGCTCAGATAGAAATGGTCTGATGCAGCTGATTAGAGACAAACTTTTGTGCTCCAAAAGCGCAATTTTAAATGAAATGCTACGTATATACAGAGCCTTGATGTTTAAATGTAGTTACAGTAACAGGCCAGTAATGTGACCATGGTCTGTTTTTGGATCTTGCAGCAGTTCTTCAGAGACACTGAAACTGGGATTATGTCATCTCAGATTAAATTAAAAATACTTTTAATACATGTTCTGCTGCAATGAAAACATTTCATCATGTTGAACTCTTTCTCCTGGTTGTCGATCTCTTCGCAAAGATCACGCTCTCAGGGCCTCTAACAGATCCGTGTTCTCGTTCAGCAGGAGCTTCACCAGCTGCTCCCTGCGCTGAGCCCTCTCCTCCTGCAGAATGTTTGAGGTCCTCGTATTAACGCAGTCCTCCAATGTCTTCTGCATCTCCTCAGTCATCCTGTTAAGGACAGTTGAAGGTAAGGCTAAACATTTACCTTTTACAAATCAATATTTTAACGCAACAACCAAACCAACGTCAAAAAAGGAGATCAGTATGAAACGTTCTCCTGCAGATGTAATGGTAACTGTAAGTTTATCTGCAGTCTTAGTGCATGGATGCTTTCTCTCTCAGGTGGGGGGAGTGATTAGGAATTTCCAGGTGATAGGCCAGCGTTTGTGGGTCTGGCCGATGAATGGGAATGCTTAGAGAGGCATGAGGGCTTTCTGAGAGGCATATACAGACACAGGCTAGTGTGAAGCTCTCCAGCTCCTCTCTGGGATTAGGCGCTGGTTTGACATGCATAGGTTAAAGCCCCCTTTGCCCCCCCCCCCGCTTCTGTCACTGATGTTTCCAAAAAGCGGCCCTGTCATGTCTCAGGGTCCAAGGAGATGGCAGCTCGGATATAGAAGCCAGTGTGCGCGCTGTCCTGCTACATTACATGTGCAGTTGCCCTGCTCAGTGTTTGTGCACTACAGAGATCAATCTCAGGGGCTTCCTATGTCTGCACAGCACCTGTCACACTGGTTGTAAGAGCCTGTTTTGCAAGTGTATTTCTCCTCTGGGATGGATCCCTGGAACGCATCAGAGAGCACTCCGCCATAGAAATTTAATTTTCCATGTCTTTGCATGTCAGTGGAAGACATTTACACTGCATCCTCTTGGTCTTCCCCGTGTTCTTTCATTCATTTTTTATCTGCGGGATGTCTCTTGTGCCAACTGTTTTGTCAGACTGATTCGGCTGTGCACTCTCCTTCCTGCTTATCACATGGAGCACTAGCTTCAGGTGTGTGTTTGTGTTTGTGGTACTGGAAGAACCCTGTGTGGCATAGACCATAGTCAGCTTCACCCTTATCCCAGTAGTGATTGGTAGGGAGGGAGACAGCTGAAGAAGAAGCTGATTTTGGTGAGCCAACACTCAGTCTCAATGAAATTTATACTCAAGGTCGGATCATGTGTGGTCGTGGATTAAAGTTTTCAGTGCTGTGTGGGCATGCGAGGGGATAAAATAGTCTTTGAGGACTGCACCTGTACTCATGTACTCATCATTCACAGCAACAGAAGATGTGTGATCTGTCGCTCTGCCCTAAAAAGTTGATCCAACTTAATTAAGCTTTGACACACAGTTGTAGTTTGTGGTTGTAGTTCATCACTTTCTGCAGGACACAGGGGTTGTGGGAAGGTTATGTGAAGATTTAAGATGTTATGATCTGCAGATTCTTGTTTCGCCTCAGGATTCTTTAGTCACAGTATTACAGACTTTCCCTCGCCACACACACACACACACACACACACACACACACACACACACACACAACAAACTCACGCAACCCACTGCTCTATTAATACCTGTGCATACAGACAGAGGTTTTCCCTCAGTCTGTGGCTGCCAAACCAAAGTGTTTCTCAAATTACTGGGTTTAACCTCACACGCAGACAGACACACGTGCACACACACACACACACACACACACACACACACACACATAACGATAATGGTAACATGATGATCAGGTATCATGTTTATAACATGCACACCTTCTTAGTTTAGCATGCTAGCAGGCTGAAGTCGTGGTCGCATTATATTTCACTGCACTCAGGAAAGGGAGTGAAGTAACATTTCTGATGTGGGTAATAAATACCCTGCAGACTGGAGATACATCTTTATCATTTTGTGCTACAAAATCAACTTAATGGTCCAGTGTAGGATTTAGTGGCATCTTCCAACCCATTGAACACCTGTGTCCCCCTATGGCAGTCACCAAAAATGACCTCTCTAGAGCCAGTGTTTGGTTTGTCCATTCTGGGCTACTGTGGCAACAAGGAGGTCCAAAATGGTGGAAGGGGACCTGCTCCCTCTGTAGATAAGGTCACAAAACACATCTATTTTTATTCTTATTTGATTGCACACTAATGAAATTACAAACGTTAATATTAAAGTACATTTCAGCCAATAGATCCCCCTAAATGCTAAACACTGGACCTTTAAATACAATTTTAAATAAGCCCAGTCATTCACATCTTTTCATAATCAGAACTTCTTAAAGTAAAATATCTAGGACTCGAGTTTATTGTGAGTTGAACCTGAGTTCACTGAACCCAGCACGCACGTCTGTGAGGATACCTTCAGGTACAGTAAGTCATTTTCATAGCTGAGGTTTCTCCTCTGCACACACTGTCATAACCTGTGTGCTGTCCTGCACGCTACCTCCACCTCCCACAAATATTCAGCCTGAGGGCAGTGTACTGTACCTCAGTTGTCTGTGTGCTACTGTCTGTTTTTCTTGGCTGTATTTATGTCCTCTGCATCCACCCACCACAGCTTAGCCTGGGAGGATGATTCCTTTAAAATATGAATGATGTGCTCTTTGCACGTAAAGTGAGGGGAATATGTTTTCTCAGCAGGAAAGGATTAGACAAAGGGTGGCACGAGGGGAAACACAAACTAACTTGTGGTGGTAAATGAGAGTGTGGAGGTCAAGGAAGCAGATTCAGTTTCCAGTTATCCAAAAGCAAAACTTCCTGAGATGAATCAATCTGAAACTATCTTGAAGCATTTATTTTCATTTTCTAACACTGTCATGTGAGAACCAGAGGGAAATTGTCTTTCATGTGCCTGCTGTTGTCACATAATCGTTCATTCTGCACATTATTTAAGCTTTTTTCAATAACTTCAACATCATGAAGCAAATGAACATACAAATACACAGCAACAATGGCAAAAATGACGGAAAGCAACACAAATAAGAAAAATAAATCCCAAATAATCAGCTTCAGCTTCATCACCCAGAGCAAACAATAGACTTTCAGTCTTATTCACAGTATACTCAGATTTTTTTTATTTTTTTTATTTTTTATTTTTTTTTGGCAATTTGTCCTTATACATAAAACATTAGAAAAATGTGAGTACATTATAACATTGTTAAAGCCTATAGCCAGGACTGTACAACAGCAACTATGTCTTTGACATCTTGTCATCAGTACTTTATTCCCAAGAATTTGGAGGTTTAAGTATTTTAAGGCTCCAGATATTCAGATATGGCTGCATTCAAGAATGAGGAGAAAGAGGATTCAGTTATCTCTCCACCTGAATTTTACTAATGGCAGTATGTAGAAGACTTAAAGAAAAAAAATACATAGAAAAAATTAAATTGGAAATTTAGACATTTTTAGACTTTCTTTTTGGTTCCTGGGTGGAGCACCTGAAAGAACACTAAAGGTACTTTAAGGACAAAGTAAAAACGTAGGAACTCAGTATCTCTAAAATCCAGGCTACAACCCTGTCAGCAGCATGACCCCTGAGCTCATCCTGACATGAACAGAATGTGTTTAAAGCAATCAAAATCAAATAAGGAAAGATGTGAGTGGCAATAAAAGTAAAGCAAGAAACACAAAGGAAAATCACCGTGAAGTAACCCAGTGATTACAGAACTTGGGTCTCTGGCACAGCTGATATCAATTGCCATTAATTACTTGTTGACAGCTGAGACACAATCCACAGTTCAGAAGAGAGTACTCACTTAGAAACATGCCTGAACCTGATTATGTCCTTAACAAGTAAGTCAAAGAATATTTGTGGTGAGAGAAGTTAATGTTTGCTGGTAACTCACTTGAATGTGAAGATGTTTTCACCTATCACCACAAATGTTATTTTGTCATTTGCTTTCGGGCTTCGGAGAAAAGTCTCCTGCAACAGTTAGGTCATCTCATAGATTTGCATTCACAAAACCTTTAATTTCATGTTTTAAATCCCAACAACATCAGCAGGGGTTTGTGTTGTGGATGCAGCAGATCAACAGAACCTTAGAACAGAACATGACCTCCTGCAGGCCTCAGGCTGCAGACAGAGCCGGGCAGAGACATGAAATACCTCCCTAAATTATGCCATTAGGAGTGTGTATACAAATAAATCAGCTGTTTGTTTCCCTGTTGTCATGACAGTCTGTAATTAGACTTGTAGACCCACCAAGTATTCATTTGATATTGCCTCAGACATGAAATGGCTTCAAACATCAGCTCCTCCTCCTCGGTGCTCTCGGTAGGGCACTGCTGCCTGGCACTAATGTCACAGAGACATTTAAACACATTAAACACTGATTTTTTTTCCTGTTGTAGGAAGACAGTTGAGTCTATTAAATCCCAAGAAAAACCAACATGTCAGTCCATCTCACAATACAGACTTCTGGCATGTGGCTCTCAGCTCCAAGTCCATAAGTTCCTACTAAAGTGCAACAATATGGTGCACTGATGTGTTTTTAATAGTTTTGGACACCAATTGAGCTCTATGCACAGAGGAAGAAGATTTATTAGGCTTTGATCGACACACTTGTTAGTATAAACATTCATTGTAGGTTTGAGTGTGCACATGAGATTTGATGAGAGTGAGAAAAAATATATATTACAAGTTGTTTGTGTTGTTGATGGCAAAATAAGAAGATGCAACAAGATGATGTGAGTGAATGACAAACCTCCACGAGTCAAACTTCGAATAGTGGAACACAATATCACAGTCTCCCCAATCACCTCATGTACATCAGGCACCCTTCAGTGTTGGATTGAGATGCCTGCCAGCCTGTCTAACACGTGGTTAATGTTGTGAAAGGGTTGCAGTTTGGTTAAATTTAGGCACCAAAGTATGTGGTTAAGTTTAAGAAAAGATCATGGTTTGGGTTAAAAAAGTTCAGTTCACGCACGTGATGTAAGTTAAGTACGTCAGCTACACAGCTTAAGTACAACACGTGAGTTAACTTACATACATGTTATACATACATACATACATATGTTATATACATACATGTTACAAAGTTGTTAACAGTTTGTGTAATGACTGATTAAGGCTCCCTGTGTTGCTTTTAGCTTTCCAGTTTCATTGTAAGCAGATTCATACAGCCTGCTGCAGTGGGTGAGGGAAGAAAATCAATAAAATCAATAAAAAATTAAAACAATGTACAGTTCTTACTGTGTAATCCTCATACTTGAAAACCATTTTGTCTAGTAAATTTAGAACACTGCTGGTTCTGAATGGAGGATAGACTCATGTGGTTCGAATTGACTGAATGCTTCTGTGGTGTGTACACAATGGTCATGTCCTATTTTTAATGTGGATGCCCGGTGCATAGCCTCAAACAGATGTTTGGGACTTGAGAGTGGACTAAGTCTTTAGTGACAAGACATGACTCAAGATGTCTTGGAAACCAAACCCTCTACAGGTCTGTTTAACCCATCTTGATTGGTGATGGACAATAAATTTAGCAGTGAAAACTCTTTCAATTCTTCTTCTAAATATCCCAATGTCTGAATCTTTGAATCGTGTCCTTTTTATCAGATTTATTTGGACCATTGGTGAAAAAAGATAAACTAACATTTTCAGATTTTCTTATTTTCTAAATTTTACCATGAAAACCGTGAAACCACAACTGATCTTCATTATAAAGCTCCACTTTTCCAACAGTTGAGACAGGAAGTAACATTTCAAAACCTTGTGGGTGCTGAAACCGACGACTGATGTTGAATAAAATTGGAATTTTCCTTTTACACAAAACCTACATGATGAGGCTGAATTCTTTCAGCAGGGTGTTAACTGCAGTGATCACAGCTTTGGGGAAACAGTTATCTGTATTATTAAGCAGTAATAACTGTGATTTCAAGCTCTAACCTGCCTCCACCTTGTGTTTCCTGCAGCCGAGAGGCCGAGCCTTTTCCTCTCAGCGGGTATGAACCAGCACATCGGTATTCTGTTTCCATGCCAGTGCAAACAACAGACAGCAGCTACTGCAGCATCACACATCCTCTAAGAGGGAAACCTAGGAAACATGATGGACAAGGAACTGAGAAAAAGCTTGAAAACATCTTCATTAAAGCCGAACTGTCCAGAAGGTTAGCTGTTACACTGCCCTCTGTTCAGGTCTTTGTCTCTAGCACTGACTCCGACATCCATCATCTCAGGAATTAATCTGAATCAGCTTCAGTTACAGTAATCACTTTCTCCTGTGTTGCAACAGTGGTGTCAGTCACATCCGCTCTGACACAATGATTTCTGGGTTGAATTTGTGGTTCACTCCATGGAATTTACATCTTTGTGCATCAGCTCCAATCTTTCCAGAGGAAAACCACGTGTGAACCTGAGACATTTATCTAGTGTGAACTTGAACTCTGCTCACTGATGTAGAAACAGCTTCGAGTCAGTTTTCTCCAGTAAGCTGATTTCTTAAATGCCATGTAAATGAGAAGCTGGGTTTTCGTAATCGGGGATTTCACCAGGTAGATTTACCCTGAAGAATGCAGGTTTCTTGGCCCTTCTCTGACGTAACCAGATATCTAATCAGCTTTTTACATCAATGAACCTGCAGGACAAAGCCTTGAGACTACCCACACTAACTATTCCACCCGAAGTCAGTGGAATTGAAAGTTATGCAAAGTGTGTATAAGCCTAAATAATTTAGTTTCCACCATGGAAGATGTGAGGAACTGTGAGGAAGCAGCGTCTTCTCTCACGACCACTGTTAAATAGGACAGCCATTATTCCAAAACAAAGTTAATGCAGGGGATAAACATGACTTTGATGTGACTTTGTTTCTTTTAATTTACAGTTTCTTGGACCAAATTTGACTTTTTTAATTTTAAAAACTTTCATGTTATTGTATATTCTTTCATGCATGAGGAACTCATGATCATGAAAATTCAACTGTGATTGAACCTGCAGTTCTCATCTAAAATCCGACTTCCATCAACACTCTTTCAATGATAAGTCTAAGACAGCCATTTGTACTTGAAAATTACTTCATGTTTGTGGTTCACCCCAAAACATCTTGGTCATGATCCAGCTACCTGTCAATAAGCTGCACTTTTGCTTGTTTGAGCAACAGGACTTGTTGCACTTCCAGATAAGCTTTAAATCAGCTTTGAAGAACAGAAGAATCCGAACTCAGCCTTTTAGCCTGGGTGGCTCAGTTGTCCACTTTGCGGAAAAAGGTTCTGAATTGCATAGATCTACCATTTTCTACATGATCGTGGAGACAGAGAAAAAAGCCATTGCCACAGGATAACTTTTAGAGTTGTAAAGTCGTGTCTCATACTGTGCATGGCATCTGAGAACACCTTTGTTGGACTGGACTGGATTACCAGATATCCTTTCACTTGTACCTGAAACAACACATCCCCAATGACACCTGAGCCTTATGTGCTTGTTTTACAAAGGGCTATTTTTGGTCTTAACCCCTGCTAATAGTAGTAAATGTTTCACAGCATTGTGTCTGCTCAGGACGTAGCAACATAGTGATGTCAAACTTAAGCTGTGTAAAGTTTCACGAGGCATGTTGTGTGAACAAAGGAGTGACCTTAGTGCTGTGAAAACATAATACTCTGACGTAGAACAGCTTTGAGTTATGTCAAGAGAGGATTTGAGTTGAAGCTGTTGCCTGTCTCCAAACGACATCCATCAAAGCAATTCATTTTGTTCATTTTGTGACAAAGTGCATGTGCGAAAGAGCTTACTCATAAATGAATCAGCTCCTCTGGAGAATAATGGGATCAGTCCTGCTTGTGAAAGAAGAGATTTTCAGTACAGTATGTGGATTCTTGTTCTGGGATCAGTTGAGTGTGTTGAAATTATTCTCATATGTCTGCGGCATCAGTATGCCTCCTGCCTGTCAGATAAGGTCACTGGTGATTTAGCTTAGTCATGCTAGCAGCGTGGGTCTAGTCAGTCTACCGCTTTGATCCAAATTGGAATATCTCAAAAACTGTTGAATGGATTGTCATGAAATTTGGCTCAGACATTCATGTCCCCTTCAGGATGAATGAACACTGGTGATCTTCTGATTTTTCATCTCACACCATCATCAGGTCAAACTTTTAATCTGTTTGGCACTGCAGTTAATGACCAACTAATGACATTTCCATCAGCCTTAACTGTACTTTTTGTTTACTGCTAATTAGCATGCTAAAATGCTAAACTAAGATGATGAAAATGATTAACCTCAGCCTGTTAGATGCTAGTGTGTTGCTTAAAGTACTTTGAACCATCTGCTGTTGCATATTCTTTGTACTGTTTTGTATCAGATCTTCGACCACGTATCTGAAATCAAACAATCTGAGATGGACTGATGATCACCAATTAACTGCAAATTCAGACTTTGTGGTCCTCAGCTATTTAATGGTTAAATTCACCTTTGCTCTTCTATATTAGTTAATCCTGTTCACCTGTGTTGCTGCTCCTTCACCGACTGTGGGTGTGGGGACAGACTGAATAATGAACCTTATTAAAAAAAAGGCTCAGGGATAAAGACAACACTCGAGTGAAGAATGCATTCCCTTTGGCCAGGGCCTGAACCTCCGACACTCCCTCAGTCAATCACAGTCAGATCGACTCCGAGGCTTTGAACCCTCTGAACTCACGGTGGTTGAATTGAGGGTTCAAAGGGTTGAGATGCATGAGAATCAGGATTTAATGAAGCAGAGACTCAGACCATGTTTCCACCAGCTCCGTTTGTTGTTAATTTTAGGGCAGCACGTACATCACAGAAATGATCAAACATCCAGTGTGTTTCCAAGCGTGAGATACTGTTATTATTTTCTCCTCTCTGTGGTTACCACTGTCTTCTTCTTCTCTTCTCTCATGTGTGCATACGTTGTCACGGTCCTCTTATTAATGGCTCCAGTGGGAAACAGAAGGAATGTTTCAGTCTTTCAATCCTCTTCAGGCGCCCTGAACTCTCTTGTCAATATGTTTTTGTGCCTTAACTCTAAAATCATTTCTTGTGTATTTGCTCACATAATTGCCACTTGATTTGAGTAACTCTTGAACAGTGAAAATAATAATTTAGATGGATTTTGGTTGCAGTTCTGTACATTATTAGCAGAATAATACAATCACCAGTGAAGGATTACGCATTTCAGATTAACACAAAAGGTTTGGACTCTTCCTGTTCCTCATTAGAAAAAAAATGGAAACTCGTCTGCTGCTCATCTATAATGCCCCTTACTGTTTGTATGTGTTTAGCCATGCTAATATTCTGGCTGTGTGGATGGCAGTCGGCTTTGGTCCTGATTGAAATATCTTTACGAAAATTTGATGGGTTGTCATGAAATTTGGTTCAGACTTTGGTGATTCCCTGATTGATGAAGTGCCATCATCAGGTCAACACTTTGTGTCTAGTATTTTGGTTTATGACCTACAAGTCTATTGACATTTTAGTACTAACAACCAAATCTTTGCATGCTAACATCATGCCAATTAACCATCAACACGTCAACAATGATATTATGAGCATGTTGGCATGCTAATGTTAGCATTTTGCTCAAAGCAACGCTGTGTACAGCCTTAAGGAGCCACATGGTCAATTATGTTTTCTCTGCTTTCTGCTGCTTCTTACAGTTTTATATTTTTTGTAACGTGGCTTTAAGATATCTAACTGGCAAAAAAGGAATTTATTGAGAACTGACTTACAGTGAGTAGCCTAAGTCAACTTGCCACAGATTGCCACACAGCCGAAACTAATGAACTGAGGAGCAGCAGAAATGAAAAGAGTCAAACATGAGAAAGTGAAGGAGAGAGTCCAGCAGACACCCAGTGACCTCAGTTTACTTACAGCATGCTGCAGAGAGGATGTCATCACTGATATATTGTGTGTGATGCAATTGTGCTTCTGTGTTGACATCTAGCACACAGTTACTAGAACCAGTGCAGTTGCAAGTTGTACTTTGTATGCATTAAATTAGTGTACATCCACCACTGTAATGAATTAATGATATACAGCAGCTACACACACATACACCGTGTGTTTGTGTTGCGTGCAGGTTGAGAGAGGCAGGCAATCAAAGCCACCCAAAAACATTCCTGAAGTTTCAGTGAAAATTTCTGTGGTCGAAGCCTGAGGAGAGACGAGAAAAAACAAAACTAAAGTCCACACGCAAGGAGAGAAGAGGTGAGGAGGTGAGAGGGTAGGACTTGAGAGGAAAGAAGGAGAGGAGGAGAGTCCTGGAGAAGAAACAAGGAGAGGAGAGGAGGAGAGAGATGAGAGGGAACAAGGAGATGACAGGAGAGGAGAGAGAAACAGAACTGGAGAAACATCAGCTTCAAAGATCATCTAGTCCTGGACAAAAAACAATGTTTATGATACTGGTTAGCAAAAAGTGCATATATTTATCATGTCATATCATGAATCATTTCCTCTATTCTACGCTACAACCTGCTCTGTTTAGTTG
The DNA here is from genome assembly GCF_051107435.1 of Chaetodon auriga. Taxonomy (NCBI): domain Eukaryota; kingdom Metazoa; phylum Chordata; class Actinopteri; order Chaetodontiformes; family Chaetodontidae; genus Chaetodon; species Chaetodon auriga. Next base: position 7,992,444 of record NC_135078.1, read on the forward strand.
TGTAAATGGATTATACTGGGAGGACTGCAGCAGCCTGAGGTAGCCAGGAGCCACGACAGCTTTTAAAAAACAGAAAATTGTCAGCCAGTGCAACAGTGTGGCTCACTTATGTGTTTTCAATAGTTTTTGGACAACAATGCAGCTTTGACTTGAGGATGTACATGAAAACATATCAGACTTTGCATGTAATACTTAATTGGTGTTGTGGACAGTGTGATAAGGAGAGAACATCACCAGGCTGATTCACTCCAACCAGCCTCAGAGGGGCCCTGCAGAGGCTTACAGCCACAACAGATTCCGTTTTCAGACACTTTTTGCATTTCGAACCATTTCCCATCACCTGTTGGTTCAGTGAGTAAAGATGTTCAACATGTAATTTAGAGGATGTGGCTTCAATTGTACTGCTGTATCCATTTTTCTTTGTGTTTTTCTCTGGCAAAGTAAGCTCTGCTGCTCTTATTTTGCTCACAGATCAATCTGTAATCAGCACTTTTTATCTTTTGTTCTGCACATGTTCAGGACTCAACTCATTTCTTCTGTTTTATTCTATTTTCTTGCACTACAGCAGCAGAGCTTCAGCTGCATTTCATCTCATCTTACTGCAGGTACAATGGTGATGGACCGTGATACACAGACAGCCAGGAATCCTTACTTTCACCCTCTGACTTGAGTCTGCCATGTAGCAGCAGTGAAACGTGATGAGAAGGAGGTGGAGCTTTCTTGGTGGCAGAGTTTGCGTGCATCTAAAAATAACTCCAACTCACAACAACAATAATTCCAAAGGTGGGTGGGTTCTGCCTGCAAGGCAAGATGACAACACCTCCTCTGCACATATATAAAAAGTCTGTGTGCTGAATTTAGAACTAGATTGGTGATGGAGATAGACTTTCAGAGCAAGAAAAAGAAAGGAATTGACGAAGAGAACACAAGATGAAAGAAAATAGGGAGTGCTGAGTGTGAGACACATTTAAAGTCTCGGAAAGATAAGACAGTTTGTAGAAGAACTAATAGAACTGATAGAAGAACTCATGGTTTGATCAACAGCCTGCAGCAGATCTGACTGCAGGAGGTGATTTGAAGGAGATATATTAATGTTGAGGCTCACAGAGTGAGGGAGAAATCACTGGAAAGTCAGCAGTAGACATAGAGAAATAAAAAAACAAGCAATCTGAAAAGACTCCCAGTAGTAGAGAAGATCATCAGACATCGACCATGAATTCCTCCTCCTGCAGACCGCTCCCTGTAGCCCTGGGGCCTTTGGAGGCAACCAGTACCTTCAACTCTTCGTCCTGTTCCTCATCTGCCTCCCGGCTTCCCTCTCCTCCTCGGGGACGTCGCTTCCGCCGTGTCCTGTACCCGGCCTCTCAGAGCAGGAGGCCCTCGCTGAGGGAGGCCCCTGATCAGGCCCACCGCTGGCTGCTGCTCTTCTCTGCACTTGTCTTCCTGCAGATCTACACCGAGGAGACGCACGCCTGCACAGGTTGGGTTACACAAAATGTCTATAGTTTTACTACAATTTTAGTCATTTGATTTTGTTGTCTTAAGCTAAGTTTTAGGGTTTCAGCAATTGCTGTGCTCCGACACTGTGATGATGGATAGCCGCTGATTTAGTTTTAGTCATAGTTGTAGATATTAAATGTTCAATCTGTTGTTCTGTAGTTTAAAAAAAAAAACAAAAAAAAAAACTCTCTTTTGTTGTGAACCTGCAGAGCAGCTCCAGGGTCAGTGCCCAGACCCAGCAGCATCTCAGGTCCAGGAGGGTGAGGGGAGCCAGGGCACAGTGCAGGGATGGACAGGTGAGGACTCCTGGAGGGTACAGCTGGTGACTGGAGCTTCAGAAACTCAGCTGGAGTGTGTGGTGTCATGATGGAGGAGCAAGTCATTTTCACTCACATCATCTTGCGTCACAAAAGAAACTGAATGCACTTGGAGGGAGGCAAAAGAGAAGAGGCTGCAGACAGATAATGAAGACGATGTCAAGTTGAGATATACATCTACACTATTTTCATCCATGTTAGCTTGACAGGACACAGAGATCAGACAGAGATGCTCCTCATGATGCTGATTTCCAACATGAGGCCAATGCTGATATTTGAGTGAAGTTTCTTACTGTGGGACCACTTCCAAACCTTAAAGTGCAGTGACTGATTCAGCTGATATGTTGACGACAATGTACTCTCTCTTTCTAAAGGACTGGATTTAAAACCAATTTATCACATAAAGAAACTTTTTGATTTCTGCAAAACAGAAATAGGTTTTTTAAAATTGTGCAAGACAGTGTTGCAGGACCTAAATGGCACATCACATATGAGAACAGTTAAATTATCATTTTGAAACTGTAAATTGTAAACTTTAATAAATCAGTCATGGTGTCTGTGTGTATTTGTGTGTGTTTACAGTAGTGGTGGAAAGTAACTAAGTGCATTTACTCATGTACTGTCCTTATGTACTTTACTTCATTATTTCCATTTTATACCACTTATACTCCACAACATTTCAATGAGAAATATTGTACTTTTCACTTGACTATATTTGACAGCAAGACTTACAAGTTACTTTGTTGATGATGATGATTCACACAAAGAAAATAATCACTTTATAAAGTACGATATAGTTGTTTCGATTAGTTTCAGACTGCTGCTTGAAGTAGCCACAGCTGGGTCTAACTAGACTAGCTGCAACAATAAAGTGCTACTTCCACATCAATGCACATACCTTATAATCCTCCTGTTTTCCCCTGGATTTTCCTGGATTTTACCCTTCTTTGTCTGACTTATGAGCACTCTTACTTTCACGACTTGAAATACATTTTGCTGATATTACTTTACTTAGTTACTTTACTTAAGTAGGATTTTGAACGTTTGACTTTTATTTGTAATGGGAATTTATTCCACGGTGGTATTACTACTTTAACTTTAGGTACAGGATGTGAGTACTTCTTCTACCACTTGTGTGCAGTACAAACTGTATAATCAGACAATAAAATGATCAGCTTCTGGTTCAGCCTGCTCTCTGCTCTGAAACCTGACTGCACCGCCTCTGTCAGGATGTTTCCTGAGGCAGTCTGGGAAACTGCATATCTGTATGTGTGTGGGGGTGGGCAGGGGGAAGAGGGGTGGGAAGCTGGGGGAGGGGGGGTTCGGGTCTTTCAAGTGAGGCAGTGACTCAGAGACGGGGTAATCCCTCATTGAGCCCATGCAGACTGAAAAAGCAAACACAGTATTCTGAGGCTGTCAGACTGGCTGGTATCAGTGTATGAGAAAGTGAATGTGTCTGTACATGCCCCGGTATGTGTGCAACACCAGCTGAAGGGACTGGTGTAGTTCTAATGCTTGAATCTTTACTGATATGAGACAAGACCTTATTGATCGTCAGGTTTGAAATTCATGTTACAGCAGAACAGAAACATGTTAAAGAGACAGGAAACAATAATACAACTATGTAAATGCAAATAACATACAATATACCAAAACTTATTAAAAAATGTGTGCAAATATATCTGCTCAAATGTTGGTCAGTGCAAATCAGAAGGCCAAGTGTGATGTCTTACTCAGAGCCAAATTCAAATGGCAATACAGTTAGTGGACAGCTATCATTTATGTACTATGCAGTAAAGTAGTATAGGTACTGTATTAATATGATCATAAATAAAACAATGTAAATAACATACATGAAAATATGTACAGTAATCCAATATATAACATATTTTTGTAATAATGTCACAATATATAATAATGTGTTGCAATATATTATAATAGAATCTGATATATAAATATAACAGACAATACAATGTATACACATTTATATATAGGACAGACATGTTAAAAGTTAATAAAATTAAAGTTCTTCTTTAAGTATCAGGTATTAAGTGGACTTAACCTCTCATGTATCAGAAATAAGAGTAAGCTGTGCTTAAAAATATACATTCTTTGGATGAATGATTATTATTAGTGTATTTGACCAGAAAAGCATCACAGAGATGAAGTATCTCTTTCTCAAGAGTATCCTGGTCTAATTAGGCAACAACTCACAGGCTAACAGCATAAAAAGCGAGAAACACACAATATGTATCATAAGATGGGAATTCAACAAAATGTGACAGAAATCATGCAGAAAATTGATAATAAGAATTATGTAAAAGGTGACATCCTAAAGAGCTGTCCACAAACCACGAGTAAAAATAAATATTTAAAACTATTTAAGACAACGTAAAACTTTATTTATCCCACACTGGGGAAATTAAGTTGTTACAGCCAGCAAAGTATTAAAACACAGGCTAAAAAGCAGTGGCACAGAAGGACCAAGATAAAAAAAAAATATACAGGATAAAAAAAAGAAAAATCTACTATGTACATGCACATTATGTACAGATTCTAATAAGACTGTTGACATTTTATGAAAATCTACCAATGTCATATATTGAATTGCACCTGAGAAAATACTGTTGCACGAAAAAAGACCATTGACCTGCACGAGTCAAATATGGATAATAAATACAGTGTTTGTATGATTGCACAGTTGAAAAAAATACAACACAGTAAAAACTGATCAATTAAAGACAACACACATCTGACTATGCATCTCACAAACATTAGCTGTCACAGGAGAAAACAAAGCTTCTCTGAAGCGACAATTAAAACTTCTCAGAACAAGAAATTCATATCTTTAACAATACAGTTATGATGGCAGTTGATGGACAGACAAACAGAGAGAAAAGAGACAACAGACTCATAAAATCTGCCTTCAGACGTCAGTGTGGATTTGTAATATTTCTGTCTGTTCAGTCATATATAGCTGTGTATCTGAGCTCACCTTGTTGTTGATTAGTATGAACACAAACATGACATCACTGTGGGAGAAGACTGATGATGGACAGACAGTTTACTGCAGCAGATCAGACAGTGCGAAGAGCCTGATCACCTCGTCACGTGTGCTCATGACAGCTACTGAAGCAAAGACTCTAAAAAGAAACTTCTGCAGCTAAACACGTGACCTATAATGGAATCCTGTCCCATTCTGCCCGCATGTACCAGCATGCATTATGCTTATGATGTGTGCTGATTGTTAGCACAGATCCTTCAGGGCAGACGAGCTGAGGGGGCGCACATGCCTACCCAGCTACTCTAGATGACCATATGAATACCTCCTAAAAGTATGCATGTGACAGTTGGTCAGTTTTAAGTAAAAATTGCTCAAATCAGACTCAGCATTATTGGCCAGAAATGTGTGCACGTACAAGGAATTTGACTGGTTTAAAAACACAGTGCAGGCACACCTTTTTTTTAACTCCCAGTTTTTCATCTGTCTTTCAGTCAGGAACAGGCAAAGAGCGGTGAATTTCAAGATGAGAAGACTAGAAAGACAAAGTGACAGGCTGGCTGAGGCTGGATGTGGCAGGGCGGAGTCTTTGCAGGAGCCTTGATTACAGGATGGGATGCGGCTGGAGAGGCCCTGCTTTGGCTCCAGCACACCAGTCTCCACTCAGGCAATCACATACTACACAGCAGAGTGAGACTGCAGACTTGGCAGAGGTGGAAGGTATGACACACAAGCAAAGCCATTTATGTACCAAAATGAACTGAGAACCTCAGAAGACACTGAAGTGGACTCACACTTGTTGCACACTTGCAGACTTCTTGTGTTTCCCTTTAAATCTGTCAAAAGTGCAGGACTACAGGAAAAAAATCCAGGAATCTACTGACATGTCCACAATGTTGTTCTGTTAATGCCGCTTTTGTCCCAGTTGGGGTGTTATTTTCATTTTATTCACCAGTTTTTGGGATTTAATTAATAACATTTTAATGAGAGAAGAAGTAACCAGTCTTTTGATTTGTAAGGCAGCAATAAAGGAAGTGATTGATTGGTTTGTAGGATTGACAAGGAAAACAAAATGCTAATTTATTCTGACATCTTCAGCAGTTTTGTCACAGGTGTTTTGGACGCACATCTGCCAATGCCAACAAGACAGCTCATAATCCTCACCGCGGCGATGAGCTCAGAGAAGCACTCTGAACGGAGCCGTATATAGACGAACACACAGACACGCAGACGTGTTTGAGGGCTGAGGTGTTGTGATCAATTCTGTCACCGTGTCAGAGTGACTCCTGAAGTGACTAAAGTTGATACAGTTTGAGGAAGAAGACATCACGTCACTTCAGGACAGGATGACAGTTTGATGACACGACAGTCAGTTTCTATAAGGGTGCTCATGAATGTGCGTGTGCGTGTGCGTGCGTTTAATGTGGCTAAACGTGTGTGTGATTCACAACTGTGTTGAATGTAAGAAAAAAAAATTGGCAGAGCAATCAGGACACATACTCACTGCAGGTGTGTACAGGTGTGTGTTTGTATGTGCGCGCGCATGTGTGTGTACGTGTGTGGGTGTGTGCATCTACGAGTGTTTGTGTAAAGTTTGTTCCCAGGAATAAACTCAGCCTATATTTCAACAACATTTTGTGTTTAATTGATTGGCGGGTTGTTTTTTGACTTTAATATTTTTTCATGCTTTCATACTTTTTTGTTCTTGTCAAGTTCAGTTAATTTTCCTTCAAATATTCTATTATTTATTCAGAAACTACAGCACCATGGGTATTTGTCGCATTTTAGTCTTTTATCACAAAAACAAATTTAAAGTCAAGATGCAAATACCTACCCAATTTTTTTCTGTACTAAGGACATTGTGAAATCACATCGGTATCTCTTTGCAGCAGCTGTGTTCTGATATAATCTTGTAATTTGCTGTTTTTTAAAACATATTTACAGTATGTCCACATGGAAAGTTCACTGGAGCCTCACAGTAATTTAGCATGCATGAAAGTCATCTTATAATCAGATGTATGGTGTGTTCATATAAACAGCTTGACTCCCTCTCTGCCATACCTCAACTTACTTTTAGCACATTTAATGCCTTCTACCTCTGCAGCATTAACAAATAGACTTACTTACTACTACTTTCAGTGTGTCTTCATGTCAAAGTATGAGGACACCAGAATATTCCACCCACGTCATTCCTCCACCTCCAAACGATTGAATCTGGCTGCAGGGACTTGCTTCCATTTAAGCACTGGATCATTAGTGAGGTCCAACACTGGTGTTGGTGATAGTCTGGCTCACAGTTAGTGCACCAGCTCAGCACAAAAGCACTGGATGGGACTGAGGTCACCATTCATTCATTCATTCAAACCATTTCTTTCAGGAGCTGCCTCTGTTCAAACAGGAAGGAGACAAACACAAACTATTATTGATGCAAGAACACAGTTGTCTGAAGTATCGTGCTGTTGCATGAAATTCTCTGCATTGGCACAAAGAGGCCCAAACCAGAAACAACTGTAGACAGGTTTCTAGATAACTGGTCTGCAGTCAGTGCTGTATAAAGCTAAAACTTGAAATAACACCAGTATATTCCTTTGATATACAAGCTAAAACGTCTTGCACTGCCATTTTAGTGTAGGCACTAAAATAATACAAAGTCAACAGGTCACACTGTAAGAAGTTCTGGTGAATTACACTTTAATTGTGTGTGTCACTTTATTCTTTTGAAGAAAAACTTTAACCTCCGCAGGTTTTTTATGACCTGGCTGAAGCTAATCCCATAGTGTCAACATGATGTGGCTCTTCTCACACGTCACCACCGGGAAACTTCTTTCCACAGCAGCACAGTCCGCACCGTCACTGAAGGCTGACATTTGCTAAAGGGCAAATCTAAACACCACACCTGAAGGAAGGAAACATTCCTGAGCTGCTGTTGAGGCTCATAATGAGCAGCTGCTAAAGACTTCAGGGTAATCAGATCAGCTCGCAGGTTTCCTTCATCCAACTGAGCCAAAAACAACACCAGCAAGAGGATCCTCTTTGTGCTGGCGGGGTTATATTTCACCCTCAGATGTCCTGATTTAATAACCCCTGGCTTGAAGCCTGATTTGGCTCCAGTTTATGGCATGGACGTAATCCCCCCCCAATAATTAGAAATACTGAGAGTTTTTCAGTCAGTGTTTACGTGTTTGAGTATTAAATTAATTTGTGATAAAATGTGCAATTTGGGGGATCCCCGAGAAGTCCTACCAGCAGCCCCTGGTTGCAACCTCACAATCCATCGGCTATTGTCCGGCAACAATTTATCCTCTGGGGGCAAAGGCCAATGTTTTTTGTTTTTGAGGTTTCCAGTGTAGCTAGCGTGTAACCTGGAAAACAGATATATGGACCAAAACTTGCTCTTCCAAGTGTCAATCATTGTTTACAGTCCAATTAGCAACTGTGAGATTTTTACCAATGACGTTTCAGATAATCTCTGTAAACAGATAAATGCAGATCAATTAAAAAAAAAAAAGAAAAAAAGAAAAAGCTAAAGAAAAGCTAAATTTGCATTGAATGCATTTCAATCCCTATACAGAGACCAGAGTAAAAGAAGAAGACATCAGGAGTTCCTGTTTAGTTTTGAGATCACAGTCTGAGTCACTGTAGATGTTAAATGTCCACAAGAGAAAATCACGTCAGACACTGAGAGAAAACCTGCTGAGCGTCTGTTTAATCAGTGAGGACGTGACCAGAACTGAAACTCAGACAAATGATCCTGTCTTTAATCACTCTCATTCCATGGGAAGTGTTGTTTACTGATTTTATCATGTTGCATGACTTATCTTGAAGCTCAGAGTTGCTCAACACTAACAGCCTAATAGACTCTTTGCATGCAGGTTAATTTGTTTATTCATTTTTTTATTCTGGTAAAACACACATACACATACTTCATATATGTGTACATCTACTTTTTTGCCAAAATTAATATAGTGCATTCTCTTGATTCAAACTTTCATCTTATATATAACCCTGTTTTTGTTTTTATTTATACAATTCAATTTGCGTCATCTTACCGGTGAAGGATTAGAATTGTGAAACCCACAAAGGGATTCACAAGAAACGAGGCTCACGTACTGGACATGTGTCAGTTAACAGCTCGTGCATTCACACATTTTATGTCATGCAGGAACAAAATTGGATCATGATTTCAAAGTAATACTGAGTTGAAACTGTGACTCGGCCCCCAAGCTTAGGACTGATCTAAGATTGTACTGATTACTTTTAAGGCTTTAAAGATGCTGGTTATGTTTCAGAGTGGTGCATTGTTAAAATACATCTGCTGTTACTAATGACAGGGATGGACAAAAAGTGTCTGCACTTTGCAAAATGTCCAAACTTTCAAGGTGTAAAAATTAGTCTTCACAAAGACAGAAGCATAAGAACATATACATACAAACCAATATTCATGTAATTTGCACAAACCAGTTCACATTTTCCGACACACACACACCAACATTCATCATACTGAGCTTGTAAGATCTCACATGCTAGTTTAAGGCTCAAAAAGACTCCTTTGACAAAAATTCCATCTAAGCATCAATCATTTCTTTTACTTATGTCTTTTATTTTGTTAATTTCCTGACGCTGACCAGCAGCACCATTTTATCACTGTTAATTCTATTTGGTTTTATTAATTACATTCTCTTGTACCTTTGTTGTCACTGTATAATAACTTTCCCTTGCCATGCCTTATTCATTGTCATTAGTCAGAAAACCAGCACATTCTGTGTCAAAACAGCGATTAGAAGCACAATATGTTGAGCAGAAGCTAAAAAATTTTCTGCTCACAACTTGTTTTCAGTGTGAAATAAAGACATAATAGAGAAAGAACAGAAATCTTTATGGTTCTGTATTGATTTTGTCTTCTCGTAGAGTTGATCAGTCACAGGAAGTGTTGCTTTATGTGTGAGATAATGGATAACAGTGTGATGGGAAATGAATTTGAACTTGGGAATTTCATCTGGACGCTTGAATTTCAGAGCTCAAATTTTCAAAAAATGCAAGTCACTCTTCCCTCTGCAATTTCCTGAGTAATGTGCTTATGCAGGAAGAACCTACATCAACATTTGAAAGTTTCTTTTATTGTCATGACAGGAATCGTTTTGTCAGAGCAGATGATCAATCAGTCAAACTTCCTCGAACTCCTGACCTCTGGGCTTTCCCGGCTGTCGGTTTGAGTCCAGCGGTTACAGGAACAGAGAAAAAACAAGCCTGTCACACAGCAGCATGACCTAAAATCTCCCACGTGTGTTTTCCTTTCGGAGCTGAGCCGTGGACATCAGGCCGGGGCTGGTGTTACTGACGTTACTGACCGGCTGTCAGAAGTTACTCAGAGCCAGGAAGTCATCTGTTTGGTTTGCTGAGGTCGAGGTCAGCTGTGAGAAGCAACACGTTTGTGGATGGTTCACTGGCTTTCTGAGCTCTCTTCTAACCAGAAACAGCTGGGATTGGTCAGGATGTCCCCCCTCCGGGTCCCTCCCGCCTCTCAGACATGCTGGTCCAATCAGACCGAGGTGGAAAATGACGAAAAAGCAAAGAAAACTTTCTGCACTGGAGCCAAAGAGGAGGCGACAACCACCTGCTGTCCAAATTATAAACACATTAATGGGCAGAAGCGCTGATGTCAGAGAGGATCTGAGTGTCTTAAACACATTGCACAAAGCACAGTGGAGGTTTTAGCAGAAGTTTTGTTTCAAAGGTTTCTATTAATATGTTGTGCAAGTTCCACTGAGACTTTTAAAATGAATCCTTGTGACACACTGGCACTGTGCAATATATGTTTCACCAGACATGCACATCTTAAACTCTGCTCCATCTGTACAAAGTTGGGCTGTCAGGCAACATGCTGAATTTTGGAGAAATATGTTGAAAATGATGTGAAGGATATTTAGCACATTTCCTCATGATGGAACAATGCAGAGTCTGGAGTTTAAACATTTCACTCAGTATAAACATCACACATCTTCAATGAAGTTGGAACAACACCATACAGAATATATACAGCATATATATATATATATATATATATATATATATCATAGTGTCATACAGTGAGAGAGAATATGTTTTTATTGAAAAAGGTTTGGGTAAAGTTAAAGGAAAAATTCAGTTGAAAGGTTCAAAAGGTTTGCTTCTTTTCACATCTCTGGAGTTAGGTAAATATACAGTTTAAAAGGGAGAAATGAGATTAGAAAGGTGTGCAAAATTCATGCAAATATGCCTGTAACCCCATGCACAGTTTGACTTGTCAAACTTTGTGGTCTAGCTTCAAAAGAAGAAGGAATATTTCAAACTTTTTAAATCCTTTAAGTTCTTGATTTTTACCCCGCCTTTCTTTAATTAAACAAAAATACAACCAAACTTTGCAAACAAGGGAAAAGTTAAGTTTATTTATACAGGACTGAACTGTATATTTTCCTCAGATGCTTTTACAGTCTGTACAACACCCTCTGCCCTTAGTGCAACAGAATCTTGCAAATTAAAACACGAATGAGCACACGCATTATGCACGACAGCAACAAACCATCCAGAAACATGTGACCTGGTTTTGGGAGGAGCCTTTGTTTGGGCAGAGCCACAGTAAAAGGGAGATTGTAGGCCCGGTCGTCGCCTGCTGAACGCTGCCCTGTTCTGCACGTAGGCCCGTTCACATGGCAACAAGCCAGCACAGCCAATCAAAAGTGTCTTTGATCAGAATTACCGCACAATAGTGACCCACATCACATGGTCGCCATAATAACATGACAGTGGTGTGGTCGGTGAAAGTGACCGGCCCAAGTGTGTGTGTGCCTGTGTGTGTGTCCGCTTTGTGTGTGTGTCTGCTGACTGAAATCATCCATGACTCGGTGGGCTGAAGGATCAGAAACAGTTACTGTAAAACAAAACACGGGGAGAGCAAATACGCATTAAGCAGACCATGTGGTCGACATTATGAACATGACTCAACCCAAGCTCACTCATTCGATGAGACGAAAAAAAAACAACGTTTACGCTGCTGGAAGCCATTTCATTTTTTATGGTAAAAGTGGAAAAAAGTCGACAGAGCTGCATCTGAACGTAAACGCTGTGGAAGTTTTGAATAGCAGACAGCGGACAGACAGAGGTATGAGGTCACTTCACTGGCTCTGTCGGAAATGAAACACATGCACAGACGGTAGTTCGGTGTCATTAAAGTAACACGAGAGCTTTCACAGACATGAAAGCTGCTGTTTTAATGTGAAGGAATTATCACCTCCGTTTACAGTCAGAGTGGAAAAAAACAGACCACAGAAGCTGAGCTGGACGCTGGAGAGATTCCTAGAACTGTGTCATGACTTTCTGCTCTCTGCTCTGCCGTTCTACACTTGTGTAGAAGTGGTTTCACCGATCAAAGATTGCATTATTACACAACACTCAGTTGGACGTACATGTACGTGTTGCAGACTCTTCATTCACGTCGGTCTTGTCACCTTGAGATTAGAAGGCATGTGATGAAATGGCTGCGATGTCTGGTCTCAAATCAAAGATAACGTGTGCTCAGCAGTGTGGTGATCAGGATTGTAAATATAGAACTCTGTGACATCAATCAAACATCAGATAATTTATTCAACATTGAAAAAACGTTACTTTAAAATTCAGTTAAGACAAATAAACCAACTAATCATCCCATCAGATTCAGGACCAAAAATAACAGAGCAGTTTATGTTTCTATATGCTGCACATAATACTACTGCTGTATGTGTTCATATGGGACCAGGCCGTCCATTCAGAGTTTACTTAGTGTTTGCATCTTTGTTGTTTTCTGTAGGTCATCATTTGACCACCAAATTATTTATGTATCATCTCACATTCCATTCACTTTTGCCATTGGTGATAATGGCTTGCCTCACTGCCTGCCATATTTGCGTATTTGGAAAGATTGGTACAGTAGAATGTGTGTGTGTGTGTGTGTGTGTGTGTGTATGTGTGTGTGTGTGTGTGTGTAGATGAATAGACAGTGTCAGGAATTACACACCCTGCTGAGAGAACAGTGTGACAACATTTTCCAGCCGTGTCCTCCTTCAGATACTCAGACGCTCAGTCAAGATTCCCACCGCAGGGTGTGTGTGTGTGTGTGTGTGTGTGTGTGTGTGTGTGTGTGTGATGTAATGCTGATGGCGTCCCCGTCCTGCAGTAGGTTGAGATGCTTCTGATTTTTCAGCTGAAGCTAACAGTGAAAACAAAAGGACCAGAAATATGTTGCAGGTATTTTAAACATGCAGGATGTTTACACAACAGGTTTCACTTGGACGCTATTTGTTGGCAATGGAGCTGATGGAAGATATGACAGAACCATAACTACACACATTTGCACCTGAAACACTCAACAACATGCTAGGCAAAGTGAACAACCACCACTGACTTTCGCTTGAATTTCATACACGACATGGACAAGAGGACATGGTCCAATTTTCCAGCTGCAAGTGGAAAGTCAAAGCACTGTTTACCAAGTTCTTATTTCAAATGGGACTCGAGTCTGAAGGGAGATTCAGCCTCAGCTGCACATGGAGTATCTGTTGGATCGTAATGATCAGCCTGGGTTACAGCTGTAATTCTCGACACTGCTGCAGTTTTCACTGGGACGAATGGAGGGTATTGGTTTAGAGTACTAGCTCCCATAAGGTTGATCAGGAGGCTGCCATCAATCCGATTTCTAACTGCTTAATGTTCCAGAACTGTCCGGAATGTGAACATTTCTGACGTTGGTGCCCATCAGTGGTAGAATAAAAACTACACACTGTATCAGTCATTTATTTTCCAGATAAAAATTTGCCTTCAGAATAATTTGATCCTCGTATAAAAACATCAGCACACAGTGGCATTGGATGTATTCATTGTAGCTGAAACTGATGACGCACATCCAGAGTTGGAGCCCCTCGTTGGTCAAAAAAAAAAACCCAAAAACCTTTTGCAGTGCTGCTCAGGCTGCACAAACCTTGCAGGCTGAGCAGAGGCATAAAAAGATATTTTTATCTAAGAGGAAATACCAGCCATGCCAGAGCCGGTCAGATATCGATCAGAGGCTCCCAGCCTCAGAGAAAACCAGCTTATGATCCATTTCATCACACCATTTATTGTTTTCTCTTCCTCTTTTGTCATTCCATTCTTGTGAAAACCCCACTCACCGCTGTGTTTTCTTTGGAAGGGGAAGCTTTGTGTCATGTAATGTCGCGGCACTGTGATCACAGATACCAATGCGCCAAAGGTGAGTGGGTTTATTGGGGATTCCCAGTGAAGTGTTTTTAGTTAACCAGCTGACTATGATACAGATCGTCATGAAAATTTCAGTGGATATTCATGGGCTCATAATTATTCCAATGACCTGCTTACGTTAACCTTCATGCTAAAACTTACACTTCCACAAGTCAGATTAATGTTTCACATCACAGTAAATATACTGAATGGGCCAAATGTTGTCTGAAAATGTAATGCTCCTACACACCATGATACTTTAGACTGTGACCGTGAGGTAAAGATATACTGTGTGAGGTGAAACAGCAGGTGCATACAGGTGTTGGTGTAGTTTGGCCCCTGATTTGACCACTCGCAGACACAGACAGGAGTTGGAGCTGCAGCAGTGGCTGTAACACACAGCTCATGGAGGCCTGACTGCTGCAATTGTACAAGAGTTGTAGTAGTTCTCAGAGTCATAACTTATTGCTGCAATTGTTTTTGAAATTCAGAGTAACTTACACTTCCAGGTGACATCAAAGGTCCATAGCTCTGCTTGGAAATCAGATGAAATCTAATGATTTTCTTCACTATTTAAGTAATCCAGTTATAGACGTCTGCACATCCCTGGTTAAATTGCAAACAGGAACTGTCCACTAGGTGGCAGAAAAAACGCCAAAACAAGCTGACAGACACTTAATTCTGGCTAATTTTGGAGTGAACAGTTGCCTACTTTCAGATCCAGCAGACACAGAGCAACATCATCATCCCCCTGGAGTTGTGTTTGAGTCCGCATGATGAATGTCAGACCAATATTCACCCTCTTTTACCTCTGTTTTTGGTCTCCACCAACTCCGTGTACAGTGTTTTTTTCGCAGCTTGATAAATGCAGTGAATGTGCCGCAAAATGAAAAAAGACAAGCCAAATGAAGCAAAACATTTTATTTAGTATAAATGTAAAAGAAATGGATTAATACAGGCTTCACTGGAATACACCAGTTATGTTCTGTTCATCCATTGCACTTTATTCAACTTAATACAGTACTTCTTGCACTTAACTATCTCTGCATTTGTATTTGAACCACTGAAGAAACACACTTTGGCTTCCCTTCATACTGAATACCATATATGGAAAGAATGATAATAAATGCTAACTTGTGTCTTCTACCGTCTCAAAAATGCCAAGAATAAGAAAAAAAAGGGCAAAATCTGAGCGTTATATAAATTTCACAAACACAGTGCGTGGTGAGCTTGGATTTCATTGTCATTCATTGATTTCGACAGTATGATTCTGGGAACAGATGACCTAAAAAATGTAAGCTCTTTTCCTGCAGAGCAGGATGGCATCAGACATGTCCGAACATAATCCAGCAGCAGCGCCAAGAAGTGAAACTTGACACGTTGGTGCAGAGTCTGCAGCGCTTCCAGGGAACTGG
Organism: Chaetodon auriga; assembly: GCF_051107435.1. NCBI lineage: Eukaryota > Metazoa > Chordata > Actinopteri > Chaetodontiformes > Chaetodontidae > Chaetodon > Chaetodon auriga. The sequence continues at coordinate 8,007,923 of NC_135078.1, forward strand.
AAACAATAAACTCACATAAATGAATCCACATGAGAGGAGACAGAGAATTTAAATCTGTGCGATTCTGCAGTAAATGTGAAAGTTTTAACTTTGAGGTTTTTTTTTTTTTCATTCGTGACTTGCGCAAACAGATTGTTCTGTAAACTGCAGCGCTGACATGTGCACTTGAAGACACTGAGGGTTTGGTTTGAAAATGATATTTTGTCTGTTCAGTTCTATATTATGAAAATTCTCCCTTTTGTTCCTGATTAGTCTGACTGCCCTCACCTCTTCAGTTTTTCCATCTTTCCTGCTACAGATTTAATCCAAACTCATTTACAAATCTAACTGACCCAAAAGGGCATTGATTCATTTGAAGTTACCTAAAATTTCCCTATAACTGGAAGCTAAACACTAGTGGGAGACCTTCTGACGTACACTGATATTCACTGCCAAGCTTTGACATGTGAACATGCGGGTTTGACATTATTCTGCAAAGGTTATGGCTAAAAGGAGAAGTAGTGAGACAGTCATGATTGCACCAACTCTTCATTGAAAATTCAACAAATACACTTACACGTGAAAAGAGAATTTTAAGTCACACACACACGTACACACACCCTGCTTGTACATGAAAATACGGTGTCTTTGAATTCGGATTTTCACAACTGTAACATCCTGTGATTTCACCACTCAGAATGACCACAGAGCTCAGGGTGACAAAAATCACATGTTGGAAAATCACTAAAAAACTCCCCCCTATAATGTACATTTTCAGGCAAGCAGAGATATTTTTAGAATCAGTGCAATTAGTCATCAAGCGGATGCAGCTTTCATGGATAAATATTTAAATTGTAATGCAGTTATTTACTTCTAATTGTCTAATGTTTGTGAGTTTGCTAACTTTGTCTCAAAAGACTGGAAGATGTCTGCAGTGTTAGATAGTAAATGTTTTCATCAGTGATTTAGGAATATTGTTGAGGAAAATAAAGGTCTGAAGATTTCATTGTGAACATTGAAGAAGCTGCTTCTCCACCATTTTTTATTGTTAGTTCTTTTTGACCTGAGTTTATGGTGTCTTCTAAAGCTTTTATTTATTCATTCATTCATTCTAAATATGCAGATTTCTGTTTATAGTAGAGTAATAAAAGTCAAAAAAGTGGAGCTCTGAGCCTTCTTTTGACATTAAACCTTCACTAGATAAAGTCAGGCACCACATTGCCGACATCTGTGACGTAGTTTTATATTCACTTACATTGATTAAAAAAAAAACCCCAAGATTTTCACATCATATCTTCAGACAAGTGACTTCTATTCTCTTCATTGAGTTTAATCTCAGAGTTTTGGGGTCAACGTTACGTGAAGTCATGGTGGCTAAAGATACACTCTTTGGTTTTTGTTACAACACTCTTCAAAATCCCAAATGTCTCTACATTGAAGCACAGCTCACATGCGATGGGGGGGGGGGGGGGGGGGGGGGGGGGGTTCAGGCATTCAACTGCCCTGAACATGAACTGAACATGGCCCATATTACTTAAAACACAGTGCTGAAAAGACGGAATGTGTGTGTGTGTGTGTGTGTGTGTGTGTGTGTGTGTGTGTGTGTGTGTGTGTGTGTGTCACTCCAGCTCTAGGAAGGAAGTTACATGCATCAGTCAAAGTGTTTTCTCCGGATTTTTTACATCACCTGCATGACAAATCCATCACTTGCCTGCAGGTCAAAATGAAAGAGGAACTTATTCATTCATTCATTCATTCATTCATTCATGCATTCATTCATTCATTCTTCCTGCTCAGTTTGTTTCCAGAGTTAAATCTGAACTCTGTACAGTAAAAGAAAAGGACACCTGTGGATGATGTGAAGGAAGTTTCCAGCACCTCTGACAGCTGTCTGGGCACATGTCGCTCTGTCTGGAGTGTTTACAGTCAACTGAAACCTCCTGGTCCTGTGAATGACTGCCACTGCTGAATATCATGTGAATATCATGTGAAGGTGATATTCTTACAACCACGTGTGCAACATGAAACAAAATGCTTTGGCAGATCCTGATCATATTTATCCACGTTTTAACGATGAAATAAGACATTTCATAATGTGCGTTATATCAACAGTTTCCATTTCCTTATTGAATATCTATAGCCTACATTTAAATCAGGTCCTTTGATTTGATGCCACATAGTTTACTGTAATTATTCAACCTAACCCTGATGATTCAGCCTCTCGCCGCCTGGTCGCTCCGGAGTCAGAGCCCCGGCCACAAAAAAAAAATATGCAAATTTCTGTTATTTTCCCACTTGTGCAATAAAGTGCGTTGGCTGAACCTCAGGGAGTGGCCTGCTGTGTATGGGCGTTTCTAAAAGCACAACCTGAAGAGAAAGATATAAATTGTGTGCTCTCCGCTGGTGAAGCGATATCTGACTTTGTGAACGCACAAGGAGAGAAGTTCAAGAGAAAGCGACACAAAACTCAAAGAAAATGTACTCACGGTCAAACAGCATGACTCTGACTGTCCAGCAGGAGAGCTTCGCCTTCTCCAGGATGGCAACCCGCAGCACGGAGCCCGAGGTCTTCACCTTCGAGCGGATACCGGCTCAAGCCACCGCCGTGCGCTCCTACGTGCCCATCCGGCCCAAAAAGCGCTGCACTCGGGTTATGTACCCCGCCAAGGTCCGCATGCACCTTCCACCACCAGAGAAGAGCCAGGCCAAGCGCTGGCTGGTCATCCTGTGTCTGGTGGTTCTGTGGCAGATCTACACGGAGGAGCCCTGCGCTGAGACGCCCCTGAGCAGCGCAGACAGCCCGATCAGCGACTACCAGAGTTTCGCCTTCCAGGCTGGGGAGGAGCAGGCACGACAGTTCTCAGACCTCAGCGCCAGCTCCGAGCTCCTGTCAGCCTCTCCGACCAGCTGTGAGGGCAGCTCATCCAGCGAACAGATCATCTCGGGAACTACCTGTCCCAAGCCCGTCGAGGAGACCGAGGCCAGCCGGGCGTTCGAGCAGAGCGCCGGGAAGAGCTACATGGTGGCTTTGCTGGTCTACCACAGGCTGGGCAGCGACAACTAGACTTCCGGGACGGGTTTAACTCCAATCCGCCCGAGTCTGGGCGTCTGTAATCGAAATGAGCCGAGATGGAGTTGGTCCTGAGCAGCTTCCGGAGAACAGCGGTGCGCCCTGCGCGGCACAGCCGGGAGGAAGCTCCATACGCAGGCTTCTCCCTGCCAGCAGTCCCCCTGAAAGTGGAGGAGGACACAGTCTGGAATGGGACATTTGAAAGAAAGAAAGAAAGAAAGAAAGAAAGAAAGAAAGAACACTTACAAAAAACTGAAACTTGAACTCAAAACTTGAAGTCATCTCTGTGTAATTCACACATAGACTCTAACTGCACTAACAGGCCTGCAGGCAAACTGGATGTTTTACATGTTTCTGTCATGGAAAACTGTCACTAATGTCGGTCACAGAGCTAAAACTGACACTGTCTGTTGTGTACATGTCATATTTAGTTATTTATTCTATTTGCTATTTATTGATTTAATAATTTTAATAAAAAAAATGTTTAAATGAAGTTCCTGTTTCCTGCGTTTTCACTGTGCACAAAATGTTGTTGACTGCTCTCAGTATTTTCATTCATTAATCTAAACATTCGATGAATGTTGTGTTCATTAGATGCTTCTTGCAGACTGCATTGGATCATAATCAAGGCATATGCAACATTTACAAGCTTTAACTCAATTCACAAAGTATTGGGGAGAGCGCTACACCTCCAAGTGCAAATTCCATTCAAAATGAGGTCTATTTAAAAGGGGCATCAAACAAGTCTTCTTTTAACTGATCAGATTTTACCTAATAGGCAACAGTTTTCCAAATTCCCTAAGGCTACATGTTTCCCTGCTTTCTGGAATGTTCATCTTTGCAGAAAGCACCACAGAAACAGGTCTTTACACTTCATGCAGATGCATATTTTCCACAGGAGGCTTGTCACTGAGCTTTGAAAACACAAAATGCTTTTAAACCACAAAGAAACACTGAGTGTTTGAATGATCTGATAACAGGGATTGACAGAAAAAAGGATGAAAAAGAACTTCTAGACAAACATAAAGACTGCCTTCATTTCCTTACATTACATTACATCCATAAAGAAATGATTTTCCCAGTTTGATGTGGAAAAACTTGACTGGCCCTGACGTCAACTTTGCATCCCACCCCTTTGGGATGAAGTGGAACGAGCCAGACCATACCACCCAGCATCAATGATGGACCTCACCAATGCTCTTGTGGTTGAATGGGAGCGAATCACTGCAGTGAGGTTATAAAATCCAGCAAGAGCAACAGATGAATGAACATGCTGTCACAATGATGGGAGTAATACCCCGCCACTGCATATAAAACAACACATGCTAATAGACAGACACATTGAGGAATATTTGGGATTTCAGCTGATTTCTGCAGACTGCGGAAAACTTTCATTTTTTCACTTTTCATCTTTTTTATTGGCTGAGTTATAAAACCTGTCTGGTGCTGAGTCACGAGCCCCACAGCGTAGAGCGGCTGCAGCTTCAGCTTGCATCACAGCTTCATCCAGTGATGAGTAACATGATTCAAGTGTCTGAAAATTTTGCAGACTGCACTGTTGTTCTAATGATTAATATACAGTAACTCATGTCATTGGCATATCGTTGACAGAGATTATTCACCACTTACCAATGCATTACCTCATAGATAGAGGTGAGGGTACTGCTTCAGCTCAGTGACTGAACTCAGCTGCCGCCTTGAGGCTTTTGGGGAAGACCTGTTGATGTTGATGTTGGAGGTTGCCATGTAAACATCACGTATCACTCATGTGCACTTCTTCAGGTATGACAGGTATGGGGTGGGGGGTACTGACAAACTATTCTCTGTGAAAATGTTGCAAATTGTTTTTCTTTATGTGACTCAGATCTGCTTTTAAATGACAGAAGCAAATTTGGCCTCATATTTGTCAAAGTCGAAGCTCAAACGATGGAAAACCACGTTGAAAACACGATGGAAATATGACAAGTCTGTTGGTTTCATGAAATAATATGAGGAAGGGTCACAGTCTCCACACAGATCTGATGTTTTCAGCTTTTGAGTGGAAGCTTAAGAGACAGTTCAGTCACATGCTTCATGTCTGTCAACATCTATTCATTAAGTCTCTTTCCATTTACCAGCTTTTACACCTCAGGCATGAGGAAACAATGAATGGAAACACTTCATGCCAGAATTGGCCACACTGGCACAGCTTTGATGGTAGCTGTAGTTTTTGTAATATTGTAATAGCGTCTGCTGTAGTGGAGCTGATTTGTCTTTGATTATGGACAGTAAGCTCCTGGCACAAGCTTCATTTTTTTATAAAGGCGGTGAAAGTAATGACAGATTGCCTTTTATATCTGACACAGATCTGATCTCAGGCCAGAGAACCTCAATCTGAATAGCAACGCCCCTCACCACCCACCCACCCAGCATCTCACAGCAAAATAATGGTTTGCAGTGTGTGATCAGACTCCACTTTACCTACGTGTAAGGTGCAAGTTGAAGAGAAACAGGCTTCAAGGATCAAAACTTGACCTACACTTACAATCACTAGTACTTTCACTTTAAATTTCAAGGAAGCATGCTGTCCTTTCACCACCACCTGTGTTAATATGTGAGGGAAAAGTCTTTTGCGTGGTCGGACGGAAGCATCTGCTCGCTTAATGTCATGTAAATGGGTGATGGCTCATGGTTGCACCTGCAGGATGCTGCAGTGTGTTTACACTGAAACAAGGACACGAGCCAACAAGCTAAACTGAGAACTCGAATGGAACAAGAAGTTTTTTTTGTTGTTGCTGTTGTTGAACTGGTTTAAAGCTTCCTCACAGGACTTTTTATTCCAACCGTTTTTAGCAGAGTGTTCATGTCTTCAGCCCTCACAGCACCTGGTCCACAATGCATCAGGAGTATGCGTGTCAGCCAAGGAACTGTAAACAAAGCGCCTCTCTTTATCCTCTGCAGAGAGCTGTGACTGATCAGGTTCAGACTGGATCCTGCTACTTCAATCCACTTTTTAACAACGCAGTTTTACAGATCAGCATTCCTCTGTTAATGTTGTAGCTGTAGCCTCCAGTTAAAAGTTCATATGACGATCTTTGCCTGTGTGTTTGTGAGAACTTTTCAGTGCAGTAACAAATGAAGTGTGTCAGTCTTTCCTGGAAGTTGCTCGGAGGAAACTACTGGAAACTACTGAAGCTATATCCTCTTGTTTCTCAGCCAGAACATTTCTCAAGCCTGAGGTTTTTCTTCAGTTTCCTCTTGGAGGTGCAAAAGTGCAGATTAGCCATCTGTGCAGGCCTTCTACCGAGGCTGCACTGTATAATAACATTAATTTCAGGTGTAAATCCATCAACAGAAAGGTAATTATCATTTTAGGAAGCAGCCAGCAGTTTATAAAACACTTAAAAATCACTCATTATACTGAAAAAAAAAACTATTTTTGATATCAGAGAAATTCAGGTGTGGAACGTCCTTGTGTAAACATTAAGTCGTTACGTACGACTCCTAATGTAAACCACCATGTAAGTGTGCAGTTATTAAAGCGGTTCTCCAGTCATCCACGTGCAGCTCTGAGTTCTGATGTTACATAATGAAAAAGATATTTGGAGATTCGCTCAGTCAAGTCTGAACCTGTCTGAGCCTCATTACCTCACCTGGCTGAGTCCAGCCACAACTACAGTGGAAAAGTACCTTAAATCACCTCATTCTCCTTCAGGTTTTAGCTCAGAAACCAGATCTTGAAAGGTAATTTTTTTTTGACTGAAAAGATGATTTTTAAAGTCCAGTATGTAGGATTTAGGGGGTTCTACTGATAATATACTCATAATTCTGATCTCATTAATGAATAATCACCTGTGTTTTCGTTTCCTTAGGATGAATTCTTTATATCTACAGAGGGGGCAACACATTTGTACAGTAGCCCAGAAACCAAACACTGGCTCTACAGAGGCCTTTTCTCAGCCACAGTCGGAGAGGGTGAGGCGAGGGGTTTTCAGTTGGTTAGTTAGATGCCATAAATATATATACTGGACCTTTAACTTTGTCATTATAGTCATCTGTATCTATAAGTCTGATGGATATACCATCACTTCTATTTCTGTTTTGGAGTTGTCATACAACAATGGAGTGTTAGAATTATTTCCAAAGCTTTTCTACTGAAAGCTATCTTTACTTCATGTACTGATGTGTGTATGCAGGCTCCCTCCACTGTTTCACCATCATACATTGTATCATACATAAGTTTATTAAAGTCATTGTATATGGTAGCCAAGCAAAATAGACATTTTAGACAATAATATACTTCCCCTCAGCTCATTTGTCATTTAATCTGTTTTTCTGTAGGTCACTATGAGTCTGCTCCAGAGTTCGTTCCCGGTTGTCCGGGGAGTGATAAAAACACTTGCCGTATCCAGCTTGTGAGCCTGCAGTGTAAAGACATTGTTGTTGTTTTGTTTTCAGTTTCTTGTTTCTTTACTGTCTGTCTCTTGCTTTATGTCTCCTCCCAGTAAAACATTAAGTTGAGGACACTTCACCACAACAATGAAAACAGTTTGGGCCCCCAGAGCTTCATGCTGTTTGTTTGTGTTGTTAAACAACACCCAGTGGATTGTGGGCACTTCCAGCCAAGGTCAGATAAGCACGGTTTACTCAGCAAATTATTATTCACACGAGAGTTTCAGGTCTAAACTGCCAACCGCGCTGACAAGAAGCTGATATCAGGTTGTGTTATGTACCGTTTGAAGCTTTAGTGTAACCTTGGGATAGCAGTTGCTGTAATTCATTCCTTCTGGAGCTGCATAATGGTTCAAATGGCTTTTGCATAAGAATTAATATTGTAGTTGTTGTTATTATTGTCAAAAAATATTCAGCTTTAAACAATAAATCCAGTCCTTTTTTCTGTATTTCTTCAATTCTGACAAATCCAACAAAAGGCTAGAAAGAGGTGAACTCCAGACTTAAGAAACGTACTGCAAGTTAACATGATTTTTTGGAAAGACGGCAATGAGGCAATGTGCCGCTTGGCTGTGCTCATCCTGCTCAGCAGGTGTTTGAGGAGCTTCTGAAAGTCCCTTTTCTCTTCAGTTATACTGACCTGGTTTTTGAGTTCCAATAACATTCCAATAGCATTTTTTTCACCTTGACTTGAGTTTCAACCAGTATAACAAGGCTGAATAAGTAAACTGCATCACTTTCTGGGAAGCAGGAACCACCAGCAAGTCTTTAAAACAGCATGTAGTAAAAAGAATAAAAGAGGAAGTGGATTGAAAGGAAGACGTTGACTGAAAAACTCTGCACCTTACATATTTACATATATATTTTACATTTTCGTGCACAGCAGATGTTTTTTCTGTGCATAAAGATGATTAAAAATCAGTGAATTCCTGGAAATAGCTGTTCGATTGAAATCATTTAGAAAATGATCAGTTGTGATGTAAACTATGAGCAATATGTCGCAAATGGGCGAGAGCTTGCAGAGCCAATGATATGATCCTTCAGACATCACAACAAACAGCAGTGTGAGAGCATATGGAAGGATTGTGTGCAATATTTATGAATCTACAGTGTCATGCTGTTGTTTTCAGCTGCTTGTTTTATCAGTGTGTGACCTGTTGTTATTTCTGTTGAGGTTTTTCATGTTATTCCATTGACTGTGGACTGTGACTAACAGGCTGTGTCTGCTGAGGTTCAACCACTGTATGATAACACACACAACACAACAACATTTATACCTCAGCACACACACACACGCCTGCCAACAGCACACCTGTAGAGTCAGCTGCAGTGACAGGAGATCTCACTTGGAATGTTTTTGTATTTAAGGAAAACTGTGAATGTTTGTGCGTGAGTGCGGAGGTGACCTCACCAACTAGCTGCCAATCGGAAGTTGCGGTCATCTGCCACCCCCACACACACACACACGCCACAAGTGTGCAGCAGAAACCTCAGCGGAAACTCTCCACTCAGCTTGGTCGCGTGATGGCTCTTTATACACAATAAGCAGAACTCCAAACACACTTCATCCATATTATTATCACCAGTAAACACACTAACACAAACACAAACACAAACACACACACACACACACACACACACACACACACACACACACACACATACACACAGGACTCGGAAGTCAGGATCAGTTTTAAGATAAATGTTGTCGGAAATATTAAAATCTTGATGTACTGTGTAAAACAGGTCCCTTAATGTTTGGGCTGTTAGAGGTAAATTCAGAACAGATGTTGAAAACACAAAGATGACTTACGTAACACAAAGATGACTAATGTTACAAAGATGACTTATGTCTACCGTGCTCTTAGCAAAATATAATCTCCAGGCAGCCTCTCAAATCACGCAAATCCTATTCAACTTTGTCTTTGGATTAAAGCCCCAGTTTCACTGTGAGCTCTCTGGTATCATTAGAAACGCAAGCCTGTAAAGCAATAAAGCTACTATAAAATCAATCAATCTATATTCATTCTGGAGCCTACTGTAAAGCAGTTTTGGGATCAGTAAGTTTCTGGTATCAGTCAGCCTGGTGAGGAGGTTTTTCCTACTGTGAGACCACAGTCTGCGATATGGGCTCCAAAATGGACCTTCACATTAGCCGACAAGGTTTACACTGAGCTAAGCTACAGTCAAAGCTAACATCTCTTCTGATATGAACAAGACACCATGTGTTCCTTAAAATTGTGGAAAAGAACATTTAAAGGAGAATGAGCAGACATTTGTTCACCTTTCTTTTGTTTTCATAAACTGTCTTAAATCTGCATTGCCGTTAGCATGTTACCATTAACACCTGTTGAATGGTAACCTGTTGGTGCACAGCATGCAACATTCAGTATAGCATGCTAACGTCAGCACCTGAACATACACAATTAACACAGCATGTTAATTACTTTGTTTGTACACATGCTAATGTTTTCAACATAAAGTATGTTAGGTTCTTAATATCATGCTAATATGCTAACCTTAGTATGTTAAGCTGTTCATGTTTAGTGCTCCTTCAGCATGTTAGCATGTTGACGTGCTGTTACTATGAACTGTATGTTTTACTCATGAATATAATTTTATGTTACATACAACATTTAGCATGTTAGTGTAGCATGCTAACAATCTGGCATGCTATTGTTAACAATCTTCGGAATGTGTTCCCTCTGCATTGAAGTGTTGGACTGGCAAACAAACCGATAGCCTCCTCCATTCCCTACAGTTGTAGTTATGCATGCTTAAACATACTGATTTTCATATAAATAAGACAGTTTTTCTTGTGACAGCAAGCTTTTGCATGACAACATCTACCTGCTGTGTTTCTCTCTGTATTCTACTTCATTGTTATAATTGTCACTTTGCTCTTTGCTGCCTCTGTAATCCATGTAACAGTAAACATAGCTTGTGTCCCAGCATCAAAAAATCAGCTGCAAGCAAAATACAGATTGAAACTGAAGGGGAATGAAAAGAGCAGTGACGAAAGAGCTGAACAGGTTTTTTTTTCTTTTTTTATAAGTGAGTCAAGAGGGCAAACGACAAGGCTAAAGAGGACAAATAGAAGGTTTTCCTCTCCCTACACTTGCTCCATTTCTCCTCCTCCCCCCATTCTTTCTCTACATACCAACACTGTGAGTCATCTCTGGCAGGAATCATCAAAAAGCTCGCCAGTTGAAACCGGAGAGGAAAGGAGAGGAGGAAAGCTGGAAGGCCCAGAGCTGAAATCTGAGCAAGAAGAATGAGGAGCAGGGGAGGACAAAGCAGAGGAAAAAGAAGAAGAAATAGAGGGAGGATATTTGATGGGAGATTCCCTGGTTGCATCAGACAGGAAGCAGAAAAAGACCAGAAGTCAGGATTTCCCAACACACTAGAGCCATCAGTGACGTTTGATCCTGAAAAAAATAAAAATATATTTCACTGGCCGTGAATTTGGTCTGTCCGCTGATTATTGGTCCAGAACTTTGGTACAGACTGAAATATAGCATATCCTCAATTTGTAAATTTTTAATCCAGCACCATCAGCGGGTCAAAATGTTTCTGTCCAATTGTGAGATGATATTCCCATCAGCCTCAGCTGCACTTTGTGCTTAGCGCTAATCAGAAATCCTTAGCCTGTTAACACAAGAAACTAAGATGATGACCATGATAGACATTGTACTTGCTTAACATTAGCATGTTAGCATTGTCATTGTGAACACATTAGCATAAAGATTTTCCAATCCAATATTCCAGTCTGATCCTGGGTATTAATCAGGACATTTGGGTGGACAGGAACCATTGAGCTGATTACTGTGGATTTACTCAGCTCTGGGCTGATCACCATGCAACCTGTTTACTCTCACAAGGACCTCTAGTGGCTCTGTGAATCACGACTCTTGCACATCAGGAATTAAAGCAAGTGTTGTTTCCTAAAGGTCGGGTGGGTTGATGAGTCTACCTAGTGCGTGACATTGGCTTGGGAGGCTGCTGTTTCCTAACAATAGCCAACACTGGTTTCCTTCAGCCCTGACCTTGATCTTACCTTTCCCAAACCATGACCAAGTAGTTTTGGTGCCAAACTTGCCAAACCCTAACCTTAGAGTAAGTCAGGTAATGATGAATCATTTATATAATGGTCATATGTAAGATAGGCGCACCAGAAACTCACATGGATCATCTCTGAAGGTAATAATGACCTGTTTTGTTCAGATAACAGATATTCTGTTCAGGTGCAAACTGACTAACTTCCAGTAACGGTTTTTGTCCAGTGTTCATGTTATCACTCTGGTTGTTTTGTCCGTTCACTGTATGAAATGAATGCAGCAGCATGACAGACATGCTTTGAAAGTGAAGGTGAGTGATAAATCACGCTGTGCAGAATGTATGGCTGAGTGCTTTTCTTGTGTATCAAATGCCAGAGGTGCTTTGTAATGATTGGCTTGAGGCCAGAAGTGTGACCTGAGGTGATATTTACAGCTTAAAGTTATTTGCTTAGAAACTAGAATTTTTATTTTTCATTTCTTTATTTTCAATTGTGTTTCTGTTGGTTTGAAGTGGTATCGTTGCATAAATCTGTCTCTTTTTTCCCTCAGTAAAATGAAAATGTGTGGTTTTGTATAATATGTAGGCCACATCCCTGTGACAACAATTTCTGAGAACCGGGTCATGTGTGCTGATATTCTGGATTCTATTAACAGTTACTCTTGATGTTTGATCGCTGAGTAATATGAAAATCCTTTAATGAGTTATTTTAAAATCTCCTGCGTTCATTTTGCCTTAGAGCTACAAAAATCCAGGATTAGAAAGGAATTTAAAGTATTTGAAGTATTTGCGTGGTGAGAAACACCCACAGGCCCGGCCGGGTGGAGCTGCATTCAGGTGCAGAGTCATACATCAAACACCTGTGAAGTCAGTCTTTTACTGTTACTAATCTGAGCTCTTTCCCACGCCTCCCAGTCCTCCAACAATACCAATTCGTACTGTAACAGACCAATCAGAGAGCAGATCACCCCTTCATTCATACTGAAACACCACCATCATACCTCTGACATGAACACTAACATGCCACACATTCCAGCGGAGGCACAGACACTGGAACACTGTGTGGCCATGCCAGCAGCGTTTTGTGAGATGACAAAAGAAGGTGCAGCATGTCATTGACTGCAACACACCTGAACACCTCACCTGGCACTTTCACGGGATTACGGCATCTTTTTTTTTTTTTTTTTTTTTACTAGAACTGAAACACAAAGTCAGGTGTGAGGATGTGGCTTTTCTTCACAAACTTATCACTCAGAGGTCTGCATCTGATTTTTGTTCCAGGTCAGAAGTGGTTGGTGATTACAAAATAATATTTAATCAGTTCATTAACATCTTGAGATTGGGTTGGCGTGACAAAGCTCAGACAGTTAGTCCATACTTATTTCTGACTCAGACTCTTACAACTACGTTTACACTAGTTGTAGAAATTGTGTGCTTGAGAACAGGAGACTCATTCTGTACCTGTGATTTAGGAGCTGATAACAGATTCTCATTGTGTGAACACTCTCTGAAAATGAAAATTTCATAACATATTGTCGCCTGTTCATAACACAAGGTAAATTTTTGATTTTTAGTTATTTCTGTCTTCAAATTTTGCAGCCTTGCAAGAAAACGTAGTGACTATGTTGGAATTTTTCAAGTCAGATTCAAATTGAGGACAGCCGGATCTGGTTCCCAGTACCCGTCTTGAGTCTCCTGGTTTCCAGGCTCACTCTGGTACTGCTTCAGTTTTGTGACAGTGCGATTATTTGCCATCGCCACAACTGGTCCCATCACAAAGAGACAGTAAAACACTAGCTAGACCCCCTGCAGGACAAACACAACACTGAGGGTGCAGGAGCTGCCCCATGACCCAGCAGGTCTTAATATAACATGAATGAAAAGTGATTTTATCTTGAGAAAACAAGTTGTGTGAATGGAGCACATTTACCCTCAATCACAGCCAGGTTTGTGGGAGTTGATCACCTGAAGCCAAAATGTAAATAAAACCAAACTCTGGACCAAAAGCTCCTGGAAGTGATCCACCTCAGAAAGGTTTTACGTTGTGCAACTTAATTTAAAGTTTGCATACAAACTGTCATAGTTGTCATGAGCCTCACAAACGTTTATTGGTCTGATACCGCCTGAACTCCTGGCAGCGGAAAGGAAGGAGAGATACAACTTTATTTATCTTGAGGGAAATTGTTGTGCAGCAGTTGCAGCACAAAGTAGGAGAGTGCCAATGTAGAGTGCATAATAAGCTGAAAATACAAAATATACAAAATGCTAATGTTCAGGATCAACACAGGAAGTTTGCTACTCATGCCTTATACATAGCAAGGCATAAACAATTGTCGACCATGACCTCTGTACTGTAACTGGACGAAATCTTTGCCTTCAGACATTTTCTGAAGTTTTGCAGGTTGGTCCAACATCAGCACTCTGACTGGCAATAGAGTGAAGACGTCTTTTTCCTGAACCCATGTCCATTGTGAGCATAGACTAAGTGAACTGATACTGATACAATAAATCTGTTTCCATCTTTTGTTGAAAAACATGTCAGGGAAGATTGAAGGGAAGATGTGACAACCTTGCGAGGAGTCTAATAATGCTGTAGTTGCAGTGAGGGGTGGACACTGAACGCATCCAAAACTGTAGTTTGACTATATGATGTGACAGACTGACAAAGGGTTACACAGAAGCCCTCTTACTCAATCCCTTTATCTCTACATGCTGTAAATGCAGCCTGAAGACACACCCTGGACACACACTGTGGAGGAACTCAGCTTTGTGATGAAAGCGGATCTTCCCATCTGTGATGTAACTCAGCTTCGATGAGTGTAAAGCTTCCTTTCTGCAACTCCACATCCGTTTACTCAGACTCAACTGAGGGAGCAGCTCTGGTTTTTAAGTTAAAATCACCACATTTCTGAGTTAGCAACAGTAATATAAACTCATGAGGATAACGGTGTTGAATACTGCTATTATGATCAGTTGTACAGTAGAAGTGATTGCAATCATATTTAGTTCAGTTATTAATTAATTCGCATATACACATATCAAACAAATGCTTTAATATGTTTTCTATAGAATAATTTTTCATTATTGTCATTACCACAAAAGTTATGATCACTTTCTTCAAATGTCAGATGTTTGAAGTGAAATCAGCTCCTGATTGAAGCAACAGCAAACATACCATGAAGATTTCCACTTCCTGGTAAACCACCTACCGTCTAATTAAATCAGTTCTTTCTCTCCCAGCCTAGAGGAGACGAGCCGTCAGAGGAATGACGGGAACGTTGGCTGACAATCAGAGAGACGATGAGACATGTTGAGCAAGGTGAACGCACATATTCAACAATCAGACTGAGACTTTGGATTTCATGTGAGATGATTTCACACATCAGCCTGCAGCTGAAAAGAGAGCGTGAACGGGTGGAAAACTACAGCTAGACGACAGGAAGGAAGTTCAAAAGGTTCAAATCGTTACATTTCTCAAGAGAATTCATTCAATTGAAAATACAAATAGCATTTTCTTTAGGGTAGACACCACCACATCAAATACTTTTGACATCCAACCTCAAATTAGATTACATTCATACATACGTCCACTTCAATCTGACTGTGAAGCTGTAAAACTAGAATAAACTAGACTTTTGATGCTGCCCAGCCAGCTGGATCAGATCAATGATTTAATGTCAGAGGCATCCTTAAAGTGTTGAAATGTGAAACCAGGAGAGGAATGAACACTAGGTGAGACATATCTGATGCTGAGCTCATTTGAAGTTCAAAGTGCTTCTGAGAAGTGAACGCATTGAGCGTCGGTGCTGGAAGTAAATCAGTGTGCAATCGTTCCTTGCAGATCGTTTCTCAGGATACTGGCCTTTGTGTAGAAGTTTCAGTCAATACTTGTTCACCTAACACTGTACAATGCAAACTGTTACTCCTGAAACCCTGGATGTCTAAAATAATAAAGTCTGTTTCTCATGTTACACATGTTTTTGTCATCATGTTTGTGCAGCTGATTCAGTCAAACTGAATGAATGAGTGTGTGTGTGTGTGTGTGTGTGTGTGTGTGTGTGACAGCAGCCAGCTGGAATGTGTCCAGATAAATCTCCCTCTGACCTTCAGTCCTCCTCCACTCTGCTTTTGTTTGCACAAATGAATCATAAAGTCTTTGCGTTAATGGCGATGATTGTGTGTAGCGGCTCTGTAAATGCATGAAACACACGAGTCTCTCACTCCCAATAACAGAAATAAACACTCGACTCCTCCTCCACGCTGATAAATGACCTTTATTTGGAGACACAGTGATGACTAAAGAGCTATTTTTGAACAGGGAGCCTGTAGAAATTTGGGTTTTTTGGAGCAAAGCTGGATTACATGATAGAATTTGTAATAAATCTGGGAAAAACAGAGATGAGTCTGGAATGTGTGTGTCTTTCCAGAAACAAGGAGTTTGTTACTCAGGATAATCTGCTGACTGTGAAAGGTTTCTGTTGGAAAAACAGATAAAATGGTTGGCAGTCGTACTTGAGGAGATGTTTTTATATTTGTTTTCAGCACACATTGAAGAAGAGCATTGGTTTCTGTCCTGAATGAATTGTGTCTTTGTGTGAAGGACAGAAACGGGGACATGAACTGGGTCAGACTTCAGCCAGCTGGACCACATCCATCTGTTAAATAATCTAATGGTCCAACAGGTTTGTACAGCGAACCTTTGCTGATTGATCAATCAGACACTGCAGCCTCTTCAACTTGTGTGCTGCTTCATTCACAAAACAAGGAAGTACTCCAGGATCAGTATTAGGACGAGGGTCACACATTCCTTCAGTTCCCAGTTCAGTCCCTGAGATTAGATCCTCTGGTTCCATAGT
This sequence comes from Chaetodon auriga, assembly GCF_051107435.1. Taxonomy (NCBI): domain Eukaryota; kingdom Metazoa; phylum Chordata; class Actinopteri; order Chaetodontiformes; family Chaetodontidae; genus Chaetodon; species Chaetodon auriga. The sequence continues at coordinate 8,024,315 of NC_135078.1, forward strand.
TGTTGGAAGTTTTTGGTCAAAAAGGTGCTGCAGATAATCCTCAAGTGTGAAAGCCTGATTGAGACAAGGTTTGGCTTTTTTATTTCATAGTTTATTAGTAGTAATTATTTGTTTCACTATTTTAACTCATCAGTAATTCAGCTAATTGAGCTTGAAGGTTAACTTTTGTTTTTGAAAATGGCAATCTGACAATAAATTCACAAAAAAGTGAAAGTTTGAACATCTCCAGTTCCATGACAGGTTGTCAGGTTATTCATCTGTCAATGAAGACCATGTGATGTGACTGAAAGATCCAGAACAACGCTGTGCTGTCACCAGATCAAGAATGAGCCGCTGAATCCAAACAGATGCAAAACAAAAACTAGCAGAGTCAGTACAAAGCAGATGATTAAAAAAAAAAAAAACAACTGAGGAGAAGCTTATGTTCTCCTTCTGAATGAGTTCAGCTTCTCACCTGTAAGCTGTCTCTGACAGCACGTGGTCTTGTGAAGCTGTTTGTTGGGCATCCAAACTCAGCTGAAGAGTGTTGATTTTATCCAAGCACATTTCTCCCTGTAGCTCATCCAGTTTAGCAAGTTTACAAGCTGTAATGACGCTCAGGATGAACTGTTTTCATCAGGGCCATCGTGTTCCCACAAACTAACACAGACACACTGGCTTATTACTTAGTACTTCTACTTTTCTTTTGGTATTTTGAATGCATTTTGTTATGAATATGTTTGCAAATCTACGAAAGTGAATTTGTGAATGCAGGATTTTTCCTTGTAAAAGAGTATTTCCACAAAGATGTATTGGTAGTTTTACTGAAGTAAAAGGTCGGAACACTTCTTTTACAAATTCATGAGTAAGACTTTCTTTCGTGTTTACTCATAATGAAAAATGAGCTGAAGAGCCAAATGCGGCAAGTATGAAACAGCAGTAAAAGGAAAAATTTCCCGGGCAGGCTTATCTGTGGAGTGGCTGCTGGGAGGCCCTCAGCAGAGCTTTAAGAGTTTTAAGAGGCTGAGTGTGAGGAGTAAACCCATGATGAAATGAAAAGTGATGACGCCGATGTTTACAGTCTGCGGAGGACGGAGCTGCTCTCACAGCCACATTTGGGCAAGTTTACAATGAATGTTTGGATGGAGAGAGATCTCTGGTTCCTGCTGCTGACAGCTGCTGTCAGATCCTGCTCTCTGAGAACAACCTGCAGGAGTTTCTGTCCTCTGCTGTCCTTTAATTCTGTCTCTCTGTTTTATGTTGTTATTGCTGATGTTGTTCTTTGGCCAACTTTGCTTTTTTTCAGGTACAAATAAATCACGCCGTCCAGTGTTTTGTATGAACTTGAACGTGCTCATGGTGTAGGTGAACGGTGAGCTGAATGGGATGTTGTTGGATTAATGTTACTGCTGCATTCATGTGTATGTTGCATTTCACTGCTGTTTATGATTGGGCTAATTTGAAGTACTTTACATACTGTTCAGTAGTTTAATCTACAGCAATGCATCATATTCTGTAAGGTCCTCATATGCTTATAGTGTCGCTGTTAATCTGAAAATGAACTAGTAACTAAAGCTGTGGAGTAAAAAGTTCAGTGAAATGGAAAACAGTCAAGTAAAGTACAAGTACCTTGAATTCATATTTAAGTACAGTTCTTGAGTAAATATACTTTTCCAGTCCTGACAAGTAGACAGACTTGTACTAGACCACATCGTGAAGGAGATCTGCAGCCTTTGCAGCTCATTAAGAAAGAAAGAAAGAAAGAAAGAAAGAAAGAAACAAACAAACAAACAAACAAACAAACAAACAAAGAACTCTGACGGCTCTAGGTACTGTGAACTTAGATTATATACCCGACCTGTGGACTGATCGTGAACTAGTTCATTTTCACGTGTGTGAACTAATCTCTGAGTGCGATCTTGCTCAACACTGATGACGTCTGAAGCATTTACGGTTCCCAGTTCAGCTAATTATAATTCAGTCGCTATTCATTCATGGAAGCCTTTCAAATAGTTTAGGCTCAACATCTTTAAACAGGACTGATGACACAGACAGTCTCATTTTGTTAATGCATTTCCTCTCTGGCAGCAAAACACCGCTGAGAAAACTTCTGCCGGTTAAACTTGACGTACTGGACACGTCTGGCTCTGCTTATCTCTGGCAGCATTCATGTGTTCATCACTCTCATGTTGCTGCTGGTAAAAACTGTCAAGCTTTTCCTTTCTTTCTTTGTTTTTTTCCTTTTCAGTCAAATAGCTAAAAACAATCAAAACAAGCTGCTGGACAACATGACATTCAAAATACAGTGAATTCAAACAAATACATGAATGTTTCCTCTCGTGTTTCTTTCTTCATCTCTATTCTTTTGAACCTCAATTTATTGATACAGACAAATCAAAAAGCTTCAGTTTATTCAAAGTAAGACACATATGAGCACATTCATACACAGCTACGTATTTTCATCATCATGTATCAATTTGATGCAAATATTTCACAAAACCATATCTGCTGTGTGTAAACTCAGTCAGAATCAAAGCTGTGATACACCATCAGTCACACGTTCATTGAATAGCGAGCTAAAGCTAATTTGCAGCCCCTGTCCCTGTCTGTATGTATGTCACTGACAGCGTAGAGAAACAAAGACAGCCCATGTTGGGAGACAGCGTGAGGGGTCTGAGACTGGAATGGAACGGGGAATGCTGTGGTTTTATGGCGACCCTTTTAAAGACGAGGCCACCAGGACGCCCCGCATATGGTTTTCAGAAGCTGGAGCAGAGAGAGTGAAATGTAGCTGTGAAACTTCAGTGTCAGATGGGAAGATAAGCAAGCGTGCAACAGTTAAACATCAATGTCACAGTGTTACATCATTTCAAGGCTGTGAACAAGCTTTACTCTTTGTTTAAACATACAGAGGTTTTTGATGGTGTCTTGGGTTTTAATATTTCCTTCTTTCTAAGTACGAACAAGCAGATTCGGACTTGTCGTTTGATCATTTGGACAGTGTTGGAACAGATGACGCTCAGGTCAAGAGGTCAGAGAGCGTCACTCTGTGTATCAGCAGGATGAACTTCACTGTGATAAAACGCAAATCAGTGAGTAACGCTGGGCTTTTACCCCGACACCGCCGTCAGCAATGACATCACTTCCCTCTGCGTCCACCGCCCTCCATGAATCCGTATCTGAGCTGAAGGTCAAAGGGGCGAAACGAGTGATGTTCAGTGAGTTACAAGTGATGAATGAGGACAGAATTTGTGAGGGTCCCCATGAGGATGACATTGTAGTTTTGTGTAAAATATCTCGTTCATGCTCCCCTCAGGATGACTCTGATGATCTCTTGACTCCCCATGAAAATGTTCATTTGTCGAACATTTTGGTTTATAACCAAATACCTGCAAAACTCTCCATCAGCATCAGCCTCTGTGTCTTGTGTTTAGTGCTGATTAGCAAATGTTGGCATGCTAACATGCTAAACTGAGAATGGCAGCTGTTATAAATGTAAAACATTAGATCAAGGAAAAACTAGCATGGCTGTGGCCTCTTTTTGTCATCTTGTTAAAAAAAATAATTTGTCAATTTTAGAGACGCTAATGTGATTTTTACATCATGTATTTACAACAAAACCCCCAAAGTCTTAAGTTTTAATTTTAAAAATAAACCATGTGACGTGACAAAAAAGAAAAAAAAACACTGAAGGCAGAAAAAGTCATCAAAATGCAGCAGTCATGATTATTCATCGTTTTCTTTGACCCTTGACTTATTTCATGCTGCGTCACTGCTGTCAGTTTGTAGGCGCATCCCAAATATTTGGATCAAACTGTGGAGGAGGGTATTATTTCTGCAGCTGAACTGTAGCTCGCAGTTATTTTCCAGCAACTTTACACTCACGTTATGACGTTGTGTTGTTGAAACTAAGTGTGTGTGTGTGTGTGTGTGTGTGTGTGTGTGTGTGTGCGTGTGTGTGCGTGTGTGTGTGGATCCCCTCTGATTGCCTTTGTTTTAGTGTACACAGTATGACACAGTTGCGTCATCGAGCACACACACACACACAGACTGAGGAGGACCCTGTCAACACTGATAAGAGGAAGAACCACAGAGAGGAAGTGATGTCGTGTGTGGGGTGATGAAACTGTGGGCTGTGGAGAAGAATGAAAACAAGAGAAACAGCTTCCCCTGCTGGACAGGGCACTGAGTCAGCCAGCACTGAGTACATGTACTGTAAGTACTGTACTTAAGTACGGCCCCTACGCTGGGGTACCACTGGACTAAATTAGCTTGTGTAGTGTATATGTGTATATGTGTAGTGTATAAGTAGTGAATAAAGTAACTAAAACTGGATCCACCCGGAGCAGCTGTAACAGTAAAAGTTGCTTCCACACTGATGTGTCAGTATGAATAAAGTAATAATGTCTGATATCAGTAACAGGAGACATTTTACTGCAGGACAAGAATTTTTTTACTTTTGATACTTCAACTACATTTTACTGATGCTGAGTTCACCAAACTCCACACTTGGCCTGCCCTGACACATACAAAGGAAAATGCAGAACCTTTGCTTGTAATCCGTAATCTTGTAGTTACTTTTTACACTCAGATATGCTACTTTTACTTAAATAAAGCACCTGAAGACCAGTTCTGCACTCCACTTGACTCTGGTGACAGAAGGACAGTTTGAGTTTCTGCAGATTTGAACCGTATTGTGTCGCTCTGCTGCCCCCTGCTGTCACAAAAGCGCACACACACCCTGACTCTACATGGGGAGTTTCGGTAGAAGCGTCACGTTATTATAATTGGACTTATTTTAGCTGTCTTATACTGCATGCTTATTTTACAAGATACTTATATTATCAGTAGTGTATTGATTTGTCATTTGTGTAGTTTCTTACTTGCTCTCTTCCTTTGTTTATGTTCTTCGTGTGTTTCTTGTGCTGCTGTACAACTGTCGTTAAAATTGTAAAATGTTATTAGTAGTAATTTTTCTTATCAAATTTTATAGTCTACACAAGATAAAACTGATTCCTTTATATTTCCTCCTTTTTCAGTAATTTACCCACTCATATAATCAAGGTATTATGCAGGAATTTTAATTGCGTTATTAATTAAATACAATTCATTGATGTATTTTAAAGGAAGTAAAAATAAATAAATAAATAAATAAATAAATAAATAAATAAATAAATAAAAATTGACCAAAAACATGAAAGCTGAAACTTGAGTTATACTGTCTGTAGTTTTATAAACTGTGCATATTATCCATTAATAAAACCTTCATCTATTCATTAACTAACGCCACTGGTTGAACCCTGACTTTAAGGTCTTTTTAGGGTACAAATCAAAAAGTCTCTATCACGTTATTTTATACTTTTTAAAGGGTTTAACCATTTAAATATTTATGTGCTCGTCACTTTAATGTTGTAGCTGGTAAATATGGAGCAAATTTCTCCTACTTTATATCCAGCTTCATCTATAATAAACCATTAGGATTTATTTGTAAATTAGATTCTTTAGAAATAATCTGAGAAATAATAAATATAATTTATAGAAAGTATAAAGTAGCATAAAATGGAAATACTCGCGTAAAGTACATCAGAACTGTCCTAATTTGAAGTACTTAACTCAATGTGCCTCTGACCCACACAGCACTCCATCACACACACGTTCCACTGGCGGACACTTGAGAAAGTCTGCCCTCCGTAGTTCCCTTCGTAGGGCCCTACTGCGGACTTCCTTCAAGTTCTCAGATGTCAGACGCTCAGGGGGCTCATATTGCCTTCCTCCTCCTCCTCCTCCTCCTCCTCCTCCTCTTCGGAAACGGGATGTGATGTAAATACACAGAAACTTTTTTTTGTTCCCTCTCTCTGGAGTGTGCAGATCCTCTTCTTCCAACAGATTGCTGAAGGAAAACCAGAAGAAGAAGAATTGAAGGAAGAGAAATCAGGCCGACAGGGAACCATCAGAGAGATCCAGTCACCGTTACTTTTCTCCACCATGATCCTGTGACTTCCTCGGCCTGTCCCCGACTGCAAACTCACGACCAGCCGGACTGGACTGCGAGAAAAACGGATCAAACCGGAGAGGAGCCCGCTGCTGCTGCTGCTGCTGCTGGCGCCGCTGCTGCTGCTGTTGTGGATCCGGAGGGAAACCGCGGACAGGTAAACAGCTGACAGTTTCTATCTGTGCGTTATATAAGTGAGGGAAACAGGAAAGTGAAGCCGGGCGGAGAGGTCAGACTGTCTGGAAACTTTGACTGCATGACAACAGAGCTGAGATCAGTGCTGCTGCTGCTGCAGACTGAGGCCTAGATGGGATATCTGAGATATTTGTGATCTGCAGGAGAAGTGATCCAGTGCACAGATTAAACCAATTACACTATCAACTCTAAAAATATCACACACACACACACACACACACACACACACACACACACACACACACAGATTGAAGGTCAGCTGCAGAGAAACATGAAATGCAACATCAGATTTAGAGAAATGTTCAATGTGTGAATTTACAGGATGAACAGTCTGTGGGTCACTAGAAGAGGAGGATTATTAATATGATGTATTGTGATAAACTCACTGTAGGTCACCTCGTAAAGAGAGAATATCATCATTAAACGGACTGACAAGGCAATGATTGAGATCAAGATTAGGAGCAACTGAGTGAGAAATGTCATAAAATGCAACACAGCTGTCATGAAGTCAGTACAGAGAACCATGGAGGCCCTGTGAGTTTCTATAAGAATAGTTTGAAAGTATTATAGGAATATTACTGTAAGTGGGGCCATGAGAGACTATCAGGTCACTACAGAGAAATACAGAAATACAAAATGAATGATTATGAATGGGATGCAGTCTCAAGATGATAAAATATAATGCGCATCAGCTGCTTTGAGCTCACTCTGGAGCGTCACAGTCACTCAAGTCAGTGGGAATACTGTAAAGCCTGAATATGTTCCATTATGCTGTTGTAGGAGATGAAAATTTAGGGCTTTTGGACTGTTGGTCAGACAGAACAAGACAGGTGACGTCACCATGGGCTCTAGGAAATTGTGATGGATACTATCAACATTTTTCTGACCGGTAAATCAAGACAATAAGCGGAAAATAAAACTATAAATGGAACCATAGGACCTAGGACCTATTCTCTCCAACTCTTACATGTATTAAATATGGATTGTACCGTGTCATCTTCTAAACATTGTGCTGTATAACATTACAGAGATGAATACAGAGACAGTGACAATCAGAGCAAGAAAACACTGACAGCAGCAAATATGACTGGGACAACAAAGCATGAATACCAGAGAAGAAGAATGAGTGATTTTACAGTGTTTTCATTTAATCTGTCTGTTGGTAAACTCACTTCATCGTTATATTTGTACAGTTTATATTCGATCAACTCAAAGCTCCTCAATGTGAAGCTTGACCCTTATTTTCTTAAAATATCGATGGTGATATTTCCTCCTTAGTCTTCATACAGCGTGACATGTCCGCTTACTGAAAACCATCCTGTCATTTGCACTCCTCCTCGATGCAGGATGGACAGTGTGCAGTCTGAGCTGGTTGGTCCACGATCGTCTGTGTGTCCATGTGTCGAGCTCTCAAAGGAGCGAAGGTCGTCGGTGTTCAGCCGCTCCTCCATGTTTCAGTGTGTTCGGTTACTGTCACCTGTCAGGTGTCTGTCAGCGGAGTCTGAAGCATCACTACTGTTGCTATGGTTACCCATAGTATAATTTACTGTACCTAGAGCACTGATTTACAACAATGGATTAACTGTTGACTTGACCGACGTGCATTGGCGCAATGTAACTGAGTGTGTTTACTACAAGTTTGCCGCAGTTATATTAATCCACAACATCACAGAGAGCATTTTACTGCAGAATGAGTACTTTTACTTTTGCTACTTTAAGTACATTTAGCTGATAGCTGATGGTAATTAGTACTTTTACTAAGGTAAAAGTACTCTAAATCCTTCTTCCAGCACTGCCCACATTTGAGGTGAACACTGATATGATTAAATAGACACCTACTAGCCAATCAGAGCGCTGGATTTCAAGAGCTAGTAAGTAAGCCTCTCTCTCTTATTGTAAACTGTGTTAGTGTGTGCGTGTGTGCGTGTGTGTGTGTGTGTGTGTGTGTGTGTGTGTGTGTATGTGCGTGTGTGTGTGTGTGTGTTGCTGACCTCTCCACCTCGTCCCAGGCATAGTAGGGATCATGTTTGGGTTATTTTCATGCTCACAGCTCAGGACAGACTGACGGCTGACAGCAGAGGTTCAGACCTTTAAACTCAGGCTCCTGCAGAGTGAATCCTTCACTCGCTCACCTCATGAAGCCCTTCAGGACGATTCATTCACACATCATTGAAAGACATGTCACTGAAATATATGTCCGTGTTGTACTTTGCGTCTGTTAATTTCGGTCAAGCTTGGAACTCGTCCCAACTCAAGGTCATGCTTTTTCCAGCGCTTTAAACCACAGTCTTCATCAGTAGATGGCTGTTTTCTCTATTGTCATCTAGATGGATGTGTTGACCTCCAAGTAGAACTGAATTAAGCATTAAAGCTCATTGTAGACTTTGGATATTCTGTCATAGTAATAATGATGAAGTTATTACCTGTATTAATTAGCCGACTGACAGAAATTTGATTGACAGCATATCTGATTAGTGATTATCGTTTATGTTTTTTGCCAATCCCAAACATTCTCTGGTTCTATCTTCACTCTCAGCTTTTTGACGTTGAGTAAATTAAATGTTTAATTTGGAAAATAACCAAAGAAAAAAATGAGTTCTGACTGCCAGTAATCTCAGTCATGGATGATTGTTTGCCCCTGCAGGTATGTCTAACAGCTCCATGTTTGTGATGCGAGGTCGTAGAAAGCTGATTTATTCTCTCTTGAACGGGCTGTGAGAGCAGCCTGGAGCCACAGAGAGTCTCAGAGTGATTTCACAACAGCAGCAGCTCAGTGTTTGGCTCAGACTGTGAGAGCTGACAGCCCTGTTCACTCACAAAACCAACCCAAAACAAAGCAGGGGAAGATATATTGTTTCACCCTGCTGCCACTCAGTCAGACAGGGATCATTCAGGCAGCTGAAGTCTCAGTTTTTTTTCTGTTCATCTCTCTGACTGTAGGTCATTTGGGTGTCAGGATATAGCCACAGCACATGAGCAGCACAGTGTATGATCAGTGAAGTGTCGGATTGTATTTGTACAGTCCCGTGACTGAGAGGAGAACAACCAGCATGGAACAGCCAGGTCCAGGACTCTCCTGCTGCTGCTGTCAGGTTTCGATTTCTTCCCAAACTCACATGATGTCTTTTGTTCTGTTTAAGACCAAAAAGACACAGTTTCACCTCAGTCTGGACCAGTCTCTGACCGTCAAACCTCCACTGAGGTAAACCACAGCAGGTTTGTCCTCATGTTCTCTTCCTGAGGGTAAAAACAGCCTCTGAAGAGAGTTCATTCTCGTAAACGTACAAAATAATCTGCGTAATTTAAAACACAGGTCCGCTGCACTTCAGCTTTCCCGAACATTACCGGCACTAACAGAAGTTTAATGCTTCATAATCGAAAACTCCTGTTTACTCTTCTCACACTCTTCTTGTAAAATAAGAGGAAGAAATTTCAGAATGAGTCAAACTGTAGTAGCTGCACAGCTGTCCTGCACTTACAGCACATTTGATACAAATGCAGTCACTCGCCTAAAGGACTTTTACGCATCATATTCTACGTTACTCTTCACAACCTCACCTGCTCGATGAATTAGCTGATGGAGAGCAGGGGACAGTCACATCACAGCCAGTGAGCGTCGCTTTCATGACACTGGATGCTTTGCCCTCTGTGCACTTTGAGATGGGCTTGGAACGCTAAAAGCTAACAGGATGACCTCAAACTGTCTTTAGGACTCTGAGCATGAGTGAGCGCTCTAGCTTTCCAATAAAAGATAATTCATCCCATCCCAGTATCTATACGGCATCGCATCCAGATCTCTTCTAAACTCTCTCCAGCTCAACCTGGAGCCAATAAAGCGAGCTGTCTGTGAGATTGTGCCAAAGATTGATCTGTTTGAGAGATTGCGTCTTGCATGTTAGCAGCAGACGCGCAGGAAAACCTGAAAACACGACCTCCTTCCATTTAAGTCGTTTAGACGCTTAGATAAACGTTTCCAAAGACGTTTAACCTCAGGCCGCTGAGTCATCACATGAAGTGTTTGACCCTCTTTTCAGACTCTGATCTGAGAGATGACACTCTCATGAGGCCTTTTTATATAAACACCACTCGAGCCGCGCTGTTCAACACAAACACTTACAGGAAACAGTCAAAATGGCTTCTGGAGACGCGTGTGCAGATAGTAGCTGTGGTTCGAGTGGAAGCAGCAGATTACACATGAGTGTAAATGAGCGAGTGTGTCGGGTTTCCATCTGCAGAGCCACGGCCAGCAGCTCATTAAACCATTAAAAAAAACCACACAGAGGATCTGCGCGAGGCACAAGAAACTGAGAGCAGCGAACATGGCTGCTGCTGAGGGGAGGCGATACAGACGCACAGGATCTGATTTTATCAGGCCGAACTTTATTTGAATCAGTTGACTTAAATGTCACATAGAACCGCTTCCTGAGCGCTGCAGGGACGATGGACTGTCATCGTCACGTCCTGTCAGTGACGCCTGAGGTCGGCCTTTCTGTGTGGAGTTTGCGTGAAGACATGCAGGTTAGCCGAGCTGGAAGCTCTCGATGGCCTGTAGGTGTGAATGTGCTCTTCTGTTACATGACTCGGCTTCTGTTTTGTTGCATAAAGCTTCTGGCTCGTGTCAAACTCCAGCTCCAGTGGATCTGTAGAAATGTGGAGCCTCGTGTAAGAAGCGGACATTTTTAAAGTCACAGAGCTCATTAATCTGCTTTCGATGTTGTTACTCGATGTCACATTAAAGATGTGCATCCTCAGGTTGTGTCCACTCTGTGATTTGTGACTCCTTATAGAGAATCCAGAGACAGATGAGCTCCTCTGCTCCCTCCACCCACCGCTGACAGAGTTATGATACCCTGCATACCTGTGTGTGTGTGTGTGTGTGTGTGTGTGTGTACTGAGACATTCATCAGGTTTCAAATTCAGAGTCGAGCACCACAGTCTTGAGTGACGCAATTGACGTCAGAGTAGTGACTGGAAAGATTTAAAGTCTCACTCTGAAATCCAAGAGACTCCAAACGATGAAGCAACGTTTTGAAATCAAAAACAGTTTTCTTAACATCTAATGTGAGACGTCACCCCTCAAGTGGCCTGACTGTATTTCATCTGCTGACGAGTTCAGTGGAGCTGTGTTCTGTGTTTGGATTACGGTGACAAAGTTCTAAAAACGCTCAGTATCCAGGTTAAATTCTTCAGCGATACAACCTCTACTTCCTCTAAATCAGAAAAGTGGGCTAAATATTTCCACATTCATGTTTTCAGGTGTGTTTGATGGTGTTCTCCTTGGCTGCAGTGTTGTCTGTCAGTTCAAAGCTCTACATGTTAAATCAAGCGCTCCTCAAATTCTTCAGATACCAGCAGCTCTTTTTAAACCATCTGCTGCTCTGCTCCAGTTCGGACCTCGTAACCTTCACCTGCTCTGAGCTCGTGTTTGCATTCGGGGCGTTTTGCTGATGTGCTACAGGCGCGAGAGCTGGAGCTCCTCCTGAAAACACAGAACTGAGATTGAAACCATTTTGAACGTCAAAATGATTTTACATGTCATTTTAGTACCACTTAGCCTGTGGAAACACCCAGAATGCTTCGACACAGTTGTTAAACATTTGATTTTGTCTATGATGGCAGTGACAGTGAAGGTTTTGATGGTTGTCAGCATGTTTTATCCGGTGACACTGACACCCATCACGCTCACCAGGTGGCTTTCAGTGGATCTAAAGTGTTACCTATGCTACTGTTGGGAGGAAATGTAAAATATATTCCCATTAAATGCTCCTCTGGTACCAGCACATGCTGCTTCTGATTAGCTATTAATGTGCAAAAATGTTCTAAATATTGGCATTTTATTTCTGTTACAGTTTCCTGTTCATGACCAGCTGGGAACTTTACTGTCTTTCAGCCTGACAGTGTGTCATTACAGGCATCTGGACCCAACTGAGCTCTGTGTGTGTGTGTGTGTGTGTGTGTGTGTGTGTGTGTGTGTGTGTGTGTGTGTGTGTGAGAGGCCTGTGCTCAGCTCGCAGTGTGTTTTTCATTGTTTATCATGTTGCATAATCATACACATGGCGTTGCAGCTACAGAGAGGTTTTGTTCAGAGTGAGCAGCACTAAATAACGCAGGCAGAGATAAGATCAGATAACACGGAGATAATAGATCTGTGGTCCTTTACTCAAGCATCCACACAAGCTGAAACTAACACAGAGACAGATATTATAAGTGGGTATGTCCACAGATCACCAGCTGGAATAAATACAAATTACACTCTGCATAGCTGTGAAGGTCTGCCTGACCCTATAGCGTCTGCGTGGGCCGTTCACATGCAGCCTAGAATTTATGAGCAAACATATGGTTGGCATGGACCGTACTCATGTGTAAACACGTCCGCCAAGGACTCCCGTCATAGCACAAACAGGACTCCCTGGACCGTCGGGACCCCAGGTGGCTCTGACTGTCTCGTGGTGAATTTAACGTTGATTGTCGTGGAGAGGGACGGACGGAATAAAGACTTCGCTGTTTGTGTTTGTTGATGAGGTGTTAGCTCTGGTCAGCGGAGGTGAAGCCGGGGGAGTCGACTGAGCCGTGTTGTGAATTCTGCTCTGTTCAGTCTGTCCATGCCTGCCAGGTCGTCGCTAATGCCAGCTAGCAGGTATCCACAGATGCCAGGCTGATGTCAGCACACACAAACAGCAGGAGGAACTGAGGAACTGACGCCTCTGAGCTTATGTGTTTGGAAACTGATCGTTTAAGTAGTCTCAAAATCAAGAATTGTCCCCGAGCTTGAAGAAAAGTCCCAGTTTGGAGTGTTACATATGTATCTTGGACAGAGGGATGCATGTACACCTACTCTGTCTCAGCCTAGAATGTATCAAACTACCTCCAAGGCATTTGAGAGAAACTGCAACATGTCTCTCAGGACTTTTTGCTGCATTTGCACTTTCTTGATCGCAGATAATTGTCCGACCAGTACGGTGATTTATAATCTGTGGAGAGTTAACACAGCTAGAATCACTTCAATTAAAAAGTAGATCTGCACAGTTAACATTATGAACTACCTGGAATGTGTGCGTGCATGTATTTGATTGGTCAACACTTATTGGATTTCACTCCAAACTCCAGCCTGACGTCTTTGGTATCTTGGTCAATGTTCTATGGTGTGTTCTGCCTGCTGTTCTGTTTTGTTCTCAGTGAACTCTGTCTCATTCACCCCTCAACCAGAGAGAGAGAGAGAGAGAGAAGGGGGGGGGGGGGAAGAGAGAGAGAGAGAGGCATGCAGATTCCTGTGTGTAACAGAGAGAGAGGGAGAGAGAGAGAGACGGAGGGAGAGAGAGGCATGTGGATTCCTGTGTGTTTGTGTGAGCGAGCGACATACGCACAGACAGAGGGAGAGAGAGAGAGCTCTGGGTTGCGTTGAATGTTAGGAATGTTGAGGCTTTCAGCTCCAGTTTGTTCTGACGGAGGGAGGAGGAGATAAAGGAGGAGGGAGGAGGAGAGAGGAGGGACCGAATGAGAGGAAAAGGAGGACAGAGGGAGGAGATGAGGAGGGAGGACGGGAGAAGGAGATGAAGGAAGGAGAAGACAAAGGAGAGGGAGCAAAGATGGAGGAAAAGCAAAGCAGAGAAAAGAATGAAAAAGTAAAACTGTAATAATTATGATCCAGGCTGCAGCTCCTGATTCATTTCAAGGACAATATTTCTGTTGTTTACAGGTTTTATTATTATGTCCTGGGCTGTCACAGGTTTACAGTCATCATACCAAGATGACACTTCACTTCACAGTTGACTTACAGACAGCAGAACAACAGCAGCCTCAGTCCTCCATCAGTGTCACGCAGGATGCATTCAGGCTCATAATGCTGCGTAGGTCAACAGGGTTTTAGCAACGTTCAGAGCCCAGCAAAGTGGAGTAAAAGCAAGTTTATCACGAGCTGAGGAGGTCAAGGGGTCTGACTCTGCCACTGCAGCCTGTGGTTTGGTCACCAGATCAGGAAACGGTCATGTGCGTCGTTTTTGACATCGGCTTTGAAAAGTACCGTCGAACCTCTTTTGTCTTTTAGGTATGAGGGCTCGTTGCCAGGCTGTATAAAGTTTGGTCGGTGGGGTTAAATGCCCCTCAACTCACTTCACAGCTGTTTCATTTCCATCCACAGTTTCAGCCTCAAACAGTAAAGGTTTTTTCAATCCTGAAAAGCTCCAAAAGGAAACAGTTTGTAATGAAGTTGGATTTGTTTTTGTGACAAAAACTCTTTGACTGGAACAGATAAAACGTCACAGATGATGAAAAAGACTTCGCTGTCTTTTTCTTTCTCTGTCTCTCTCGGACTCATTCTTTTTCTCTTAATCCTTTTACTGTGTCTGTCTCTCTCTCCATGTTTTTTTCCCTCTCTCCCTCTCCCGTCATGTGATTTTGCTGTAGAGATGAGCAACAGTGCAGGAATCTGAGCTACAGCCAACACATTACATAAAGCTCTCTCTCTCTCTCTCTCTCTCTCTCTCTCTCTCTCTCCGATCTTTGCCAGAAAATAAAAAGTGAACTGCTGCGTTCTCGTGCAGCTCGGCCGAAGTGAATGAATTCGCTTCCTGAAGGCAGAGCGGAGACCTACGTCAGAAAAGAAAGATTGTTTCAAGAAATGACTGTATTATTGAGGGCTGGCAGGTTTTTACTGAGTCTTTACAGTTCTGTGCTCAGCCTGCTGCGGGCTGTGAGGATCCCTGTGGAACAGTCTGTATTGGAATAATGAGAATAATAACGTGGAACGTTGAACCAGGCTGTAATCAGAGAGTCTCTGCAGGCTGCTTCTGTACCACTCTGTCACAGTCTGATCAGACTGATGTGTTTCCAAATGGAGGTTAGGCTACTGTGATCTGCCCTGTGTTTAACTCTATGCTAAAACACAAAAGAGACCCAGAGAATGATCCAGCTCCAAACTTCCTCCAGCGCTGTGCTCCAGTGCCAGCTTGAGTTATCCCTCTGTCTTCTTCTGAGCTGAATCAGCCAACGTATTTGGTCTGTTGATCATATTATGATACGCTCAGGCTCCCTGACAGATGTGCAGCGTGGTGAGGTAAAATCAGCATTGAGGACGATGGTGTCGTGCGTCACTGCTGTGTTGGATTTGTCGTTGCCAAGCACAGAGTGCTCCGGAGCTGTAAACATGGAGTCAGTCACTCGTACCTTACTGATCATCTCTGTACGTCATGTAAGTCGTAGGAAAGACGCTGAGATCTGATTGGTCAGAGTCTGGTACGCCTGACCCCTCAATTGACACGCAGTATATATATATGTAGTATATATGTCTATTTTATTACTGTCAACTTTAAAATGCAGAAAGCTCAGAGAGTGCACAACTTGACATTTGATGAGCTTTTCTTACTTCTGTAGCAAAACCTGGACATCCAAACTTAACGTAACACCCCCTGAAAGTCTTGTTTTTGCTGACCTCTAGTGGGGCGTGCTCCAGGACCTGATGACATCACAGCTGGGTGTGGTCACAGGTGCAGCAGAGCACGTGTCTGTCCACACTGAAGCACATTGTCAGAGGTAAAGCAGGCTTGGAACAGCAGAGCGCTGCTCACAGCACGCTGTTCGTCTCGCTCTTTAAGCTCCTCGTCCCTCTCTGCCTCTCCCTTCCGTCCATTGTTCCGCCCTCCACCTTTTCTCCTTCTCTTTCCTGCCTCGACCGTATCTCCCCCTCTCTCCTCTCTCTGTGTTTTCTCTCCTCTCTTTCTTCCTTTCCCTTCCTGTCAGTCCTCAGCCTAACCCTGTCGTCTCCAGTCTTTGTTCGGGTCTTCTTCTCTTGTGTTTCTCCTTCATTTTTTCCTTCTCACTTCTGTCTCCCTCTCTCTCCCCCCTCTCACTCCGTCTGTGTCTCTCGATCACTCTCTTTCTCTCCCATCCAGCTGTTTCCCCCAGCGAGTTGATGTCCGTCATTTTGAAACAGAAACGGGACAGCTGACAAACTCTAGGGAGTACAAAAATATCCAGAGGAGGAGGAGAAGAGCGAGACACCACATATACGATCAAATATAAAGCATATCAAGGGAAGAAGACTTCTCTACTGTGTGTGTGTGTGTGTGTGTGTGTGTGTGTTTCAGTGTTGCGTAACCTCTGTGAGTGGGCTGCTGTTTGTGTCCAGTATTTATAAACTGCTCCACTCCAACAGCACTAACATTGTGAAATCACACACACACACATACACACACACTCTCTGTCCTCTTGTAAATGAAGTCAGGAGTCATTCAGGCTGACCCTCGTTCATCCATCCAGCTGCAGTTGTGTGGAGCAGTGACAGTTTTAGGGGCCGTTCCTACAGTGGAAATTCGTCAACTATTCACATCATATAAATGTTCATTTTCATTGCACATTACATTAGCTAACAATGACAAGACGAGGAGATCATTTAGTTAATAGGGAGCAAATGTGCTTGTATCTGATTGGCTGGCAGGTGTCTGTAAAACTAAATGAGGGGACACTTCAAATAAAGACCAGCTGTCAAATCGCTTTTTTTTTTTTTTTTAAATTAATGATAAACTGCAGCTGTCTGTTCCGAGTCTTCTGCTTGACGATGCATGACCACATAATCAGTATTAACTACAAACACAGCGTCAACATGAGCTGATGATGTGAACTCGACCCAGCTCGTTTCCTTTGGTAAGTGGCCTGATGTGGAGAAGAACTTTTCCGACCGACTCCATTCTTTCTGTTCATCAGACTGAATGTTTTTTGTCAGCGTAGTCATTCATTGTCTCTCCATAGACTCATGTTGTGTGCTCTTACATCTAAATGAATGATAAGTTTATCAGAGTGTCTCGCGGTGAGACACCACCCTCCTCTGGGAGGAGGGTGGATGTGGGCTGGGCATTCCTCCCACTCTCACTCATTCTCTCACTTTCTTTCTCTCTCTCTCTCTCTCAGAGATGTAGCATGTGTGTTGGTGTGATTGGCGGACCATCATGCACCTCTTCCTGCTGCTGATCCTTCAAGCCACAGCAGCCTTCGGACAGATCGACCCTGGTACACACACACACACACACACACACACACACACACACACACACACACACACACACACACTTGTAATTCTGTACTTGTGAGGATCCACTTTGAGACGGTACAGTCCCTTGGGTGTTTTAAATGGTTGATTGTGATTGTTTTGTGTGTGTGTGTGTGTGTTTTCAGCACACTGCCGCTATGCCTTGGGCATGGAGGATGGACGGATTAAAGACGATGACATCACAGCATCCAGCCAATGGTACGAGACCACGGGGCCACAATACGCCAGGTCAGTGTGGTTTCAACAGTGCTGTGATTGGCTGATAAGATATACATAACTGCTGACTTCATTTTCCTTTCTTTCATGCTTTTAAATGCCTTTGTGCATGTTTCCTGTTTACCCTGTACATTGGATGATTTCATAGTTTTTGTGGCAAATTTTGAAACCAAATTGATTTTAATTCTGACATGCAGGGTGACATAGTTAATTCATTTGGTTCCAGTGTGCATGGTTACACATTAAAAGGTCACTACATGCCATCTAAAGGTAGGCCGAGCGAGGCATTAAATGTCCAACAGTGCAGCTCTGATTTCTGAGCTGCTTTGTCAGTAGAAAACACAACTCCAAATAACACGTCAGAATGAAATGTGGACATGAAATGTCAATTAAAAATTCTGGTTAACAGCATTTGACCAGCGTTATCAAATGTTCCCAGGACCTGCTCACGCTCTATATGAACTCTGTGTGTGTTTGCAGGTTGAATCGTGAGGAAGGAGACGGCGCCTGGTGTCCCGAGGGACAGCTTGAGCCTTCAGACAGTCAGTACCTGCAGGTTTGTGTCTGCTCACTGCTGTAAAGAAAGAAACAACCCCAAACACGTTCAGTCATGTCAGTGGACCCGTATGCATTTGACAGTTACTGAGTTTCAGGGAGGGGGAATTACAAAAATTTCTGTGCGTAATTCAACTTTAAGCTAATAAAGATATACTTAATTAGCACAAGAATCTTAGCAGTATTAAAGCATGATCGCACTCAGCAAAGTGTTGTGAGTTAACAGAAACCTGTTCATGTGTTGTTCAGGTGGATCTGGGCAGGCTGACCTTCCTGACGGTGGTCGGGACTCAGGGACGATACGCCAGGAACTCTGGGAACGAGTTCGCCCGAGCTTACCGCGTCAACTACAGCAGGGACGGCCTGCTGTGGAAGTCCTGGAAGAACCGCCTGGGAAACGCGGTGAGTGACCCAAATGTTTCACTGCAGACGTTAGACAAAGAACTGTGGGTGAGGAGAAATATGAGGGAAAAACGAGGCAGGAAGACAGTAAATGCGGAGCGGACACATTTGAGGGAGTGATAGAACAGAGCGATGGAGGAAAGAATGGAAGAAAGAGGAAGGAAAAGAAAACGATGCCACTCTGAGCTGCTTCTGGTCATTCACACACCAATCACAGGAAATGATGTTTACACACCGGCTTCCTTTTGCCCTTCGAGGTCACTGGCAGCTACAGCAACACCATTAGGACGCAGTTTAAACACCTGGTCGTGCTTTGGTCTGAGGCGGTGAGACTGGACACTTTTCTCCCTCACTTCCGCTGCACAGGGATCCACAGCCTGACAGACACAAACTGAATTTCTCAAGATACATTTAAACTTTTTAAGACATTTTCTCAAAAAACATCCACTGAGGACGCACGATTCCTGCAGCTGGTAGCCCATCAAGAGTAGCAAACAATGGGCATCAGTGTAGATGGTGACGTCAATGAGCGGCGATGTGATGTGATTTTGATTTGACTATGTTTTTTCACCATGTTAGCAAATTGCTCTTTATCACACACAAACACACACACTGTCTCCAGGATCAATCACCTGCCCACCTCCAGCCACTCATGTGATATTTGTTTCCAGGTGATGGAGGGCAACAAAAACGCCTACGCCTCAGTCATCAACGACCTTCACCCTCCAATCATCACCCGCTACGTCCGGCTGATCCCGGTCACCAAGCTGTCCACCACCGTCTGCATGAGAGTGGAGCTGTACGGCTGTCCGTGGGAGGGTAGGACACACAAACACACCGTCACGCTCTAAATGTGTGTGTGTGTGTGTGTTGTTTGACTCTGCTGACATTAGAGGTTGTTGATTCAGTGCATTTAGACTTTTATCGCTTCTCAGAAATGTTGACTCCTCCCGAGAGACGAGTAAACTCCTCCGCATGTTAAAATGTCAACATAAAACCTAATACAGATTGTACAACCTTTTCTCGTCTGTTGTGAAATAAAAGTAAATCACAGCAACAAATTCTATGCCAAAAGCTATTACACTTAGATTTTATCACACCGTTTATCCACAAAAAATGCACATCAAGCAAACCCCACAGAAGGTTTATCTGAATTATATCACATAAAACAGGAGTTATGTACTTTATGGGCGGCAGGTGCAGATACTCAGCAGCAAAACCTAAAGGTTGTTAGCAGAGGATCAGACTCCTGGTTTCACTGGTGCTGTTTGAATTGTTTTTTTGTTGCCATTCAGAGTTTTTTGGCCTCCGACCATTCGTAGCATCAGGTTTTGAAAACTGTCAAGTACCAGCTGGCAGCTAAATTCGACTCCTTGTGTAGTTGACTTGTTCTTTGTCTATGACATGCACTGATATCCAAAAATTAAGAAATGCTGTACTTCATTCAGGCAATGTTCCTCTCAACATCACACGCCGATGCTTTGGCAAGCTTGACGTATTCTGTTAATACGCAAAAAAGGTTGAAATAAAAGTTGATATTCTTCAGACTAAGACTGTCATTATGAACAAAAGGTATCATATTGGCAGCTGCGTTAAAAGATTAAAATGAATCCTGCCCTTCCAAGAGCATGTTTTGCCCTGATGATGGGTCCAAATAATGGTAAATGGCTGCATCTGTGGGTGGTGGCTGTGGCTCAGGAGGTAGAGCAGCTGCACCAACCACAGGGTTGGTGTTTCGTTCCCCAGCTCTTCCTGAATGAGTAGAGAAACAAAGGCGTTGCACAGCAGCTTTCCCTCTTAGCACCCAGTCAAACGTGCTAACTGCCAGTTATCATGCTAGCTAGCTCAGTCCATAAAATAGAAATAGGTCAGCACTGTTTATTCAAGAGACCATTGGCTCCTGTCTCATTCCTGTTTTTCACCACAGTTTATCCTCTGACAGACAATGATTAGATAAAGGAGGATGTAGTGACACAGCTGGTATGATGGCTTCCTCTGTTATGAACACTCCTTAACCTCAAAGGTCGCCTCTGTCAAGATGGTTTGCTATTTGTCAAGGCGAGCATTCATGTGAACCCTTAGTAAGTAAATCCACTGATTGCTGCGATTCCGCTGAGATTCAGTCATTTTTTTCATTTCCATTTTGAACATTTGCTGTTAGAAACGCTGGTGCGACTGGGCCTCTGACTCTCCAGTCAGTGAGCAAGTTCATCTACGCAGCAGACAGTCAGAAACTGAATGTGTGCAGAGACAATAAACCTCTATATACTTCCCTCTCAACGACCGTCTCTCTCCTGCAGACGGTCTGATCTCCTACAGCACTCCAGAAGGTCAGCTGATGATGCCGCCTGGTTATGCTAGCTATGCCAGCCTCAACGACTCCACGTATGACGGAGTACATGAGAAAAGGCACGTCACACACACTCTCCACACATCCCTGTCTCCTGTTACCCCGGTGCTCTCTGTGACTGACAGCTGTCTTGTCCCACAGGAGGCTGTTTGGAGGGATGGGTCAGCTGACAGACGGCGTGATTGGCCAGGACGACTTCCTGCTAACTCGTCAGTACCACGTGTGGCAGGGGTACGACTACCTGGGCTGGAGGAATGACTCGCTGGGAACTCAGGGATTTGTGGAGATGGAGTTTGTCTTCGACAGGCAGAGGAACTTCACCTCCATGAAGGTTTTCAGATCTGCTCACTTGACCTCGTCACAGCAGCTCATAAGGCATTTCCTTGTGTGCTTCACTTTCATCGTTCTCATTGTCTCTCTCCACTGTTCCTCCGTCCAGGTTCACAGTAACAACATGTTCTCCCGCGGTGTGAAGATCTTCTCCTCCGTCACCTGTTGGTTTAAGCCCCGCCTCATCGCCGGCTGGGAGGCGGAGCCTGTGGCGTTCAAGACGGTGTTGGACGACAGGAACCCGAGCGCCCGCTACGTCACCGTGCCGCTGAATCGCCGCACTGCCAAATCACTCCGCTGCCGCTTTTTCTTTGCTGATGTTTGGATGATGTTCAGCGAGATCTCCTTTCAGTCAGGTAACACACACACACACACACACACACACACAAATGACTGATTTATTGATTGGTTCCTGAAATGTAAAAGCCCATCACCTCAAAGAATGGAATAACATCCCTTTCTTTGTCCCTCAGAGGACACCGTACTCCCAACCCAGGTGACCCCGGTCGTTACCTCCCCTTCAGCCGAGGAGAGCACCATGTCAACCACAGCAAAGACAGGTATGACCTTTGACCCTTTCACACCCTTTCCATTACAGATGAAACTGAAATAACTGAAAGCAGTTCTGTGTATCAGTTTAACATCAGTAAACCATCACCACGTTTAAACTGCCACACTAGTTTTATAACAAACAAACTTTTTAGCATCTAGAACGTCACCAAAAGGCTTTGAGATTCATGAACAAAGTCTACAAACCTCTTTCCTTTCCCACAGAAGTCAGTCCGTCAGCCAGTGACCCGCCAGATTACGTGAACACGCCCATTCTGATTGGCTGCCTGGTGACCATCATCCTGCTGTTGGTCATCATCATCTTCCTCATCCTCTGGTGCCAGTACGTCTGCAAGGTGCTGGAGAAGGTGAGCAGATGAAGAGATAAAGGACTGATGCAGTGGAAACTTTTATGCACTTTTGTTTATTAAAGTTTTCTTTTAGTTGATTTAAATTTCTGCTGCCAAGAGCAGTCAAAATGAAGGAAAAAAAAGGTTAATTTCCTGCATCATTGTTGTCCCAGAGGACTAGATAAACAACAGAAGAACATGAGCATGTTCCCTCTCCCTCTCTCCTCCTCCAGGCTCCACGTCGGATCCTTGATGAGGAGGTGACGGTTCGGCTGTCGTCCTGCAGTGACACCATCATCCTCCAGACCCCTCCTGTGCCCCCCCGCTCCGGCCACGCTCCTACAGGTAGACAGCAGCAGATCCTTCTGTCGCACTTCCACTTGGTATTGAATAGAGATGACATATCTCTCACTGCTTTTCATGTTGTTTTGTTCAGATAAGCTGGCATGCAGCAGGGTAATTGGGGCTTGGTGTGCTTGATTATTTCACGTTTGTTGTTTTTCTCAGGCCCTGCCAACACTGACCCTCACTATGAGAGAGTTTTCCTGTTGGACCCGCAGTACCAGAACCCAGCGGTGCTGAGAAATAAGCTGCCAGAGCTGTCACAGAGTGCAGAGGCCTCAGGTAAACATACTGGAACCTTCAGTACTTACGGTTATAGCAGAAAGAAATCTGAGAATAAGGTTGGCACATACTAGAATTTCCCGTTAAAACTCCCTCCTTACAGGCATGCCATCATGTTCATGAGCAGTTACGGACCATCTTGTGGAGGTTTGGTCATAGTTAACCAAGATATGTCTCTGCTAAGGAATCCTAAACATGAGTGGAAGTAAACCTGAATCAGTGGTGCCTTAAAAATGCTCCAGATCTTCCATGATGACATGTTTGGACATGAATGTCTGTCAGAGAGAGCCAAGGCCTCCAGTAAAATACGTAAAACTGCTGCAGTCTGCCCCCTGCTGGCATGTCCACAACAGGCACATTTACCACTCCTGTCAAATATCCCCCGTCCTGTCTGTCATTAACAGCTTTTTCCTTGTTTCTCTGCATTTAACTTCCTGTTTTCCTTCACAAAACATTGTACAAGCTCTCTGGCTTTCTTTTTTTGTTCTACTCTCTTGTTTTG
Organism: Chaetodon auriga; assembly: GCF_051107435.1. Classification (NCBI taxonomy): domain Eukaryota; kingdom Metazoa; phylum Chordata; class Actinopteri; order Chaetodontiformes; family Chaetodontidae; genus Chaetodon; species Chaetodon auriga. The sequence continues at coordinate 8,047,400 of NC_135078.1, forward strand.
TCTTCAGTATTTTCTTGCTGATGCTCTAAGATCTGAATGTGCACACTTTAGAGTTTTTCTCTCTTTTACCTTTCAGTCCTCTCTGTCTCTCTTTCCATGTTTCCTGCTCCTCTTCCTCCAGCTCTCCTTCTCGGTAATCCTCTCTATGACCTCCTCCTGCTGACTTCTTGTCACATGACGTCAGGATGGCTGCGTGGTAAGAGCTGAAAGGTGTGACTTCAGACATTTAAACATCTATCAGATACAGTAGACAAGGCCAAGACAAGAAAAAAGATCACAGATCACAGAGCAAAGTTGCACTGAATAAACAAACATTACCGTCTTCTCTCCAACAGCTTGTGGCGGAGGCTACGCCGAGCCTGACATCACCCAGTGCACTCCGCACCAGTGTTTCCATAGCAACGCACCACACTACGCAGAGACGGACATTGTGCGGCTGCAGGGCGTCACCGGCAGCAACATGTACGCCGTCCCCGCCCTCACCGTGGACTCTCTCACCAGGAAGGACATCTCTGCTGCCGAGTTCCCACGGCAACAGCTGATCTTTAGGGAGAAGCTGGGGGAGGGGCAGTTTGGAGAGGTGAGCGGGGAGCAGGCGCAGAGGTAGACCATGAGGGAGCACTGAAAACCCTTAGAAGGTTGTGGATTTTGGAGAGTAAGACAAAGTCTGAAAGGTTTATGAAAATGTATTTGACTACTGTCAAAACGTGGCGCTCTGGCGCCTCAGTTTCTTCTAATCCAACTGGGATTTCTCAATCGAAGAGACGATCAGGACATCATCAATAACCTTCACCGTCTGCAAATGGTGTCCTGTGGGCAGGAAACTGTCAAAGCTCTTTTGTCTCAGAACAAGTGACATTAGGAGTCCATGGTTGTGATTTTACCTGCTTGTCTTCTGCAGGTCCACCTGTGTGAAGCCGAGGGACTCCCAGAATTCCTCGGGGAGGGGTCGCCTCTCCCTGACAGAGATGGGCTTTCAGTACTGGTGGCTGTTAAACAGCTGAGGGCTGACGCTACCAGCCAAGCCAGGTACACAATGTATCTGTGTGACAGTGGTTTTATGTATATTGATCTATGACTTTGTTTCTTTAAAGGTTCTCCAGTGTTGTGCATTAGGAGCTGTGAAAAAAATGATGCTGTATATTTAGTGAGCATGGCTACTGTTTAGGCTGCCACGTACTGACGAAATCATCAGGAGATGAGATGCATTAGGTTCTGGGGAGCCTTTCAACTCACTTGGTAACTACAGCGATGGTGTAATATGGTGTGATGGACTGTGAACGTGGATGGTGGACTGTTGCTGATATTACAATCACGTTTTGACATTTTGTCCATCAGTGTGAGAAAACAAGACAGTCCGAAACTGAAAGCTGAAAGAATCTCACGTGAATGCGTTTTTCTAAACCTGAAAATGTGTCCTCTCCCTCTGTCTGTCTGTCCATTAGGAACGACTTTTTGAAGGAAATAAAGATCATGTCTCGCCTGAACGACCCCAACATCATCCGGCTGCTGTGTGTGTGTGTGTCGTCCGACCCGTTGTGCATGGTGACTGAATACATGGAGAACGGAGACCTCAACATGTTCCTGTCACAGCGGGAGATTGAGAGCACACTGACACATGCCAACAACATCCCTTCAGTCAGGTTCATATACCAAACACTCTGTTTCTACCTGTTAAAACATACTAATACCCAGAGCCCCGTCTTTGTTATCTGAATCGATCCAGTTCATTCATCTCTTTCCCTCCTCCTTCTGTTCTCCCTCCTTTCAGTCTGTCCGACCTCCTCCACATGTCCGTGCAGATCTCGTCAGGGATGAAGTACCTGGCGTCTCTGAACTTTGTGCACCGTGACCTGGCCACCAGGAACTGCCTGCTGGACCGCCGCCTCACCATCAAGATTGCCGACTTCGGGATGAGCCGAAACCTGTACAGCAGCGACTACTACCGCATCCAGGGCCGGGCAGTGCTGCCCATACGGTGGATGGCCTGGGAGAGCATCCTGCTGGTAAGGGAGGGGGGGCCCTATCTGAACATTAGATAGGACTGAAGAAAGACACCTTTGCCTCAGGCCTCAGTAAAGTGGTGTGCAATGACATTATAGAAATAATCAGTGCACCAGCAGCCCAAAAGCAGAAAAGCCCCAAAGCAGCTTTTATTCTTGACCTGGTTTATTCAGATCTAGACCCACTCCACATTGCTTCCACATTTACATGCATTCTTGGTAAATGTGGAGGCACTAGAAGCTTGGTGATGTAATGACTACTTTTGCGCTACTTGGTGAACTACTATAGCGCCTGAATTTCCACTCTGGGGGATCAGTAAAGGATTATCTGATGTTAGCAGGCTAACTGGTTACATGCAAGCCATCTGGGATCATGCTAGCACTAATCAGTCAGAAAATCCCTCCAAGCCAGTGGTACGAGCTCACGAATTGTTTGCCAAAACTCTGTGGTCTTCCTGGATGCTAAAACTTTAATAGCTCTATCAGAAACTGTATTAATTTGACCTCTGCAGTATTTTCATTGTATTTCTGTGTCACCCCCTGTCTCCTCTCCAGGGTAAGTTCACCACGGCTAGTGACGTATGGGCGTTTGGTGTCACCCTGTGGGAGATCTTCACTCTGTGTAAGGAGCAGCCCTACAGTCTGCTGTCCGATGAACAGGTCATAGAGAACACTGGCGAGTTCTTCAGGAACCAGGGCAGACAGGTGAGCAAATCAAACGCACACACAGTTGGGTTCGCTACAATTCCGATGTGTCATTCACCTCAAGTCAGCCAATAGTGTTGCATCCAGGTGTGATTGATTAAGCCACCATTGGGCCAAGTAATGCATCACTGCATCATTAGTAATATATGTTTGTGATTAATGTTAAGTGCATGCAGGCTAGGATTTCTTTAACTTTTTAGACATGAAGCGCCACATTGAACTAGCTTGGAACTCGCGGAGAAACTCACAAAATTTGCTAACGGGTTCACATTTAGCAAGCCACAGTTCTCCACAAGGGGGAGCTGATCAGCCATGATTTTACCACTTTTACACATATCATCCAATCTTAACTACAATAATATACTGCAATTGTTCCCAACATGGGCATCGGGACTCCTTAAGGGCTCAAAAGATAAATCTGAGGACATGACATGATTGGAAAGCAGAAAATAACTTTTATTGTAAGCAAAATTCAATTTATTTTTTCAGATATTATTCTAAACTATTCTTATTTGTTGTGAATTACTGGTGAATTTTACCTCTCTGTGCCTGTAAGAAGTACTCAAATAAAATAGAAATGAGCTCTCAGCGGTTAATCTGTTTATAGCCCTTATATGCGTATATGCAGTTGGAAATGATAGGTCACGAGTCATGTGGCAAATAGGTTGGGAACCACTGACCTGTCGCCAATGTTTACGTTTGTAACTCTCCTGTGTTTTCCTACTAGATCTTCCTTTACGCTCCTCCACTGTGCCCACCTTCTCTCTTTGAGCTAATGATGCGTTGTTGGTGTCGCGACATACCCGACCGGCCCACCTTCGAGGGACTTTACCAAGCCCTGAGGCCCCATGTCAACCAGTGAGCCGAGGCTGCTGGGATGTACCACTCTGGCTTTCCTCAGCGGTGGGTTTGTCCATCTCTGGACTCCTGTAAGATGACAGACTGACATGAGAAGACTGGAATTGCGTTACAAGAGTAAGTCGCTGTCAGAGGGAATGAAGAAACTGGCAGAGCTGTGGTCCGAAGGTTGGTTTGCTTTGTGGTAACAGCAGCACTCTCCTCTGAGAGACGAGCTGCAGATGGAAGGGATTAAAGCTGGTCAACTCAGAGGAGAAACTTTTTGTGAGATCCAAACCTTGCAGTCATGAGTGAACAAAGATTTCTAAACTTTTTAAAGATTTCTATCGTTGCTGATTTCAGTTTCATCCATCTCTTTAAAGCTCCTTTGACCAAACAACTTTTCTGACTTTTTGACATATCTACTCTTCATGTTGTTATGGTGCCAAAGGTGCTGTTCACTTTATTTTCTCCCTGGACAGACTCTTCAGTCTTGGTAGTTTCTCCTGTCCCTGTGGTTTTTATTATTATTGTAAAGCACTGTCTGTGTCTCTCAGTTATTCATGTTCATATATTAACCCACACTGGAGCTAGGGCTAGGGTCAAATTGTAGTGTAGTTTTATTTTTAGATTTTTATTCTATTTTATTTTTCTCGTTTTACAGTATTTGACTTTTGTCGGTCTTTTTTGTGGATATGAATGTTGTTCAGCTGAGGTTCACATCACGGTGCCAATGGGCTGCATTGAAACCTGTGTGGTTCACAGACTGAAAGTCAGTCATTGGGTAACTGTGGGTAATTAAGAAAAGAATCTTGATTGGAGGCACACTGAAACCAAAAAGAAAAAAATGTTGCCAAAGAGAAATAAAAACTATAAGTAATAGAACAATTACATGATTATATTTAACTAATTTGCATGAATGGACTTGGCAACATGTGCCATTAACTTCTGCCAGTTAGTGAATGCTTTTATTCAAAGCGCCTTGTATTTGTAGCATGAGTGATACAAGCAGGAATTAAGCCAACACGAACAACATGGGCACTGCTAGTAGGGAGAGTAACAAAGTGTCTAATGCAAAGATCTAATCTCAAGTTATCACTTCACCTGTGTCTGTGTTTGTGCTGGGGCCTATAAAATGTCTGTTAAGTGTGTATATGTCTATGTTGGAGCCCACAGGCCTGTAGGTGTGTGTCCAATGTCTCCATTAGCCCAGTTGTGCCTTGATGGAGCTAGTTGGGGTTTGTGGTTTGCCTTCAGAGATTAGCCAGCTAGCCATGGAGCATTAAGATTTTTTTAAAAAAACAAGTCAGTTGTTTAATCACTATAAAACAACAGTTAGAACAAATGACAAACTGTTCAAATTAAGACTGAGATATTTACCAAGCAGAAGCAGAGACTTGGCAGAAACTGAAACTGGCACCTTGCTGTTAGCTGACTAAAGCTGTGTGTGCTCAGGCTGCTGTTGGTTATACTAGGTTTGGCTTAGTTCCAAAGACAGTGAAGACACTATTTGGAAGGGAATAGCACAGTCTCTTTGTGTCCATGCTAAATTGCCTGCTACATCACTAGAGCTATGTTAGATAAGGTTAAATTCTGTTTAAGGATATATACAAGCTAAGTACCTTATTTGGTTGTCATCTAACTAACTAGCAAAATACTTACCAAGTAAGCAAGGTTATGTTTAAACCAGGTTTGGCTTCTTTCCAAAAACTGCTGAATGCACAATTACCTAATTTGCTACAGCTACTTTGGGTACAGCAGCTAATCAGACCAAATCAAGGTAAAATTGGTGTGGAGACAGGACACAACATCTATATCTTGGGGTGTATGTAGCAGAACTACTGTGTTAGATTGGGAGCCTTTGAGCTGAGGGCCAGTGAGCCACGAGAGAGCAAGAAAGATGAGTAGAAACACCTTGGACAGATGTAGCCATCAGACAGCGTTAACCAGCCAATCACTCCAACTAGTCCTTATGCATCAAGAAATTCTGCCATTAGAGGGTGCAAGTCTGTCTTTAACTCATACTTATTTTGTACCGCATAGCATTCAAAAGAGTTTTGTTTACAGAATGCAGGATAGATGCAGCAAAAAGAATACAGGGCTGTGGACTTCACAGTGGTTTGTTCTAGCAATCTCAAGTAAACTATGGAAAGGTTACAAAGATAAATGATGTCGCCAGTGATGACAAGTAGTTTTGCATACATGTGCTGCAGCATTTCTAGCCATAATGTCAGGGGAATTGGGAGATGGAGCCTCAAGTAAAAGTAAAGGTGATTGGTCAACCTTGCAACTGAATTGATGTTTGTTCTTGCAGTTGAATCTCCAAAAGTCTGGTCACACCAATGGTTTAACAAACTAGTTCATCTTTTATGCAGAAGTCATCTTTGGTGACCTTCAACACACAAATTTGCAGTGTCATTCAATAGTAAACTATATTGATAGTGCTTATCACTTACAATTGCCACAAATTCATGTTGCTCACCAACCACAGTAGTTCACCAACCATCCCTGCAAGTCACTGTACACGCAACTTTCGGTTGTGGTCGAGGCTAATTTTCATTCTATTATTGCATTATCATCTAATGTGTAAAACTGGTAGAGCACATTTTCATTTTTGAAATTTCATCATTTTACATCCCATTTTTTTCATGTTTTAGTGACTCAGTCACTAATATGCAGCATGCATGTGCAGTATTTTGAATCGCCTCCTTCCTTTGAACAAATGCAAATTCAAAATGCAAAAGTGCAAATCAGCATCACCTTCACAGGAAAGAGGGAGGAAGACCAAGTATGTCAAGTTTGAGTGCATCTTTCAGTGTTTTTGTTGTTACCGTAGTGTTTTGTTATTTGTACTGTATCTCCACTTCTATGAGTGTATGTATGTGTGTGTTTAAGAGCAAATGAGTTTTGTGTGTTTCGAGTGTTTTTGACATTCCTTTGAGCACTGGGAGCTAGTTGGGATTAAAGTGGTTAATTGGAGACGCTCTGTTGTGCCAAATTGTATGATTAAATGCAAGAGAAAAGTACAGAAAATAAGGAAACCACTAAACTCAATCTCCCAGAGTCCTTTGCTACAGTGAGCCTGTGTATTTTTTTCTGGTTCCATTAGAGAGATAGATGAGTCTTTTAGTTTGATAGTGTACAGTATAAGTGATCTATAATATCTCAGTGTGTGAATGCAGATTAGGTGTGATAATTATTATTGATGATTGATTATTCAGAATTTATAGTAGCTGTTTCTCTGACTATTTCAAGGTGTTGGGTTTGTTTTTTTTTTCTTTTTTTACAACAGGAATTCAGCAGTTTTGAACATTTCTAACAGAGATGTCCTGTTTCAGACTTAAATTGTACATAGGCTAGTAGCTGTGTATATTAATATATTGGGAGTTTGTGTTCTGTCGTCCCAAGTAATTTTCACTCTGTACCCACTCGTGTCTCATTTTGTTTTTTCTTATAATAAACAATCAAATTTGTCAAACAGAAGATCAGAGAATGCGTCTTATTTTGCACAAATCAATGAAAAACAAATTCCAGTGTTTCCTGAACTACCAAATGTGTCAGTCTGAATTTTGGAAAAATGTATGGATAATATGATGTAGAGTATAGACATTACAATATTTCTGTTTGAGGAAAGGATGTAGCCATAACTCTATGTGTTGGGATAATCATCACAAATATAACCTCAAAATGAATATGGGGCTTTTTTGCCTTGTTATGGTAAAACTACATGAGCGATTTTACTTCCTGCAAATTATTAACTGTTGCAGCTCACTCCATTTCAGTCAAGATGAAAGTCAGTGCAATGTACTAAATGCACTTTGAGCGATCCCAACTGTTCATGTGCTGGATATCAGCAGGGGGCAGCAGAGAGAGAGAAACCTTGTTCCAAACTTTGGATCCTGCAGAGAACTTCCCCCTTCGGCACAATGTATGGGCAAATATGAAAGCACTGATCACAGAACCTGAAGTGGTAGTGAAGGGATACCAGGACCTGTTTTGGCCTCTGATAATGAAAAACTCTTGAACTTGAATCTGGTCTCAGCAAACAAAACATTATGAATTCTTCTTAGGCTGGATTTTTTTTTTTTTTCTTTCACTTTCCAGGACAAACAGTGGCTTATGTGTCCCAGTGAAACAGCAGGGTTTTATCAAAAATAAATAGTGATACAGCTACCACTTTGTATCGATTAAAGCTGAACTAATTAATCTTTTTTTAAGTCACCAGGGTGTAGAAGAGCTCAAAAACAGGCTGATGGCACACAGGTTTACATGTTACCCAACAGCTACCTAATAAAGTTGTAACACATTCACATTCTCAGCTCATCACATAGTGACGCCAAGTGGCCTTGGTCAGGACACCTTGACATCACCTGGTACCCCTTTAGCATCATTTTTCAACATGCAAGGCTCTGTGGTCAAGTTAGAAATAATAACTATACAAAGTCCAGTTGCACTTCCAAAATAAAGCTTGCTGAGAACAACTATAAACAGGGTGGGGTAATTTAGATTTAGATTTAGATTTGTTTGTCCTTTTGCAAGGAAAATTGTTTCCACCTTCCGTACAGCCAAGGGGTTATACACAAATACATCAAACTGGACAGAATACATCAAACCGGACAGATACATGAATCCAGAAACATAATCCCACTCCCAGCACACTCTCAAAATTTACATGCACAAACACACAAACTCAGGCATGTTACAGTCTGGATGTTCTATTGTGAAATGGTTGCACTTTAGGTTTAGATTAGGTTTAGGCAACAAAGCTTCCTGGTGAGGTTTAGCAGAAGATCATGGTTATAATAGGCACATTAGTTACAGATGCAACTCATGTTACTTCATTCACAATAGAGATCAAGCTTCACTTTTGTGTGAAGCTTCACTTTTCTATGAATCCATCCAAACACTCCAACCTCCTCCAAATATGGACTCGAATCTAACTCTGATATTGACTTGCCCTCTGTCTCTGGTTTGGCCTCCAACAATTCCTGAGGAATAGATCTAGCACCTTAACTGCTATATGTTCCACTTTCTTCACCAGCTAGTCTCTAACTGTGTCTGCTGTGCTGAGCAGGTAGTGTACAGTGAGTTATTCAGAGTTTCAAGGTGTTACAAAACTTTTGCAGGAAAGAGCGAGGCCTAGTCTTCACCATTGTGAGAACGACACACGCTGCAATTGTCCTTGGCAGATGCAAAGCTAAATTTGACAGACAGAAACCAAAAACAGAGGTTTATTTGCAGACGTGGGCTCAGTGACTGCAGCTTTCATAAGGGCGGTTCAACAGTGGTTCAGGGCCAAAAGGCAAAACACAGGGAGATAAACAAGCATCCAGGTTTCATTCTGATTACAGTTCTAAAGTTTTTAATGCAGTCAAAGCTATCTGGAGCCTTAGGTATGAGGAATAAATGATTGTTGGTTGGTCTAAAAATAAGCAACACAATTAGTTTTGGATGGCACCAAAAAATTTCCACACGTGTAAAGGTTTACACAACACTGGGCGATGTGACAGCAGCTTTTATAAGTGTTTTTTCAGTAGTGTAATGCTAGAGTAGACCCAGCCAAACCCAACCTGGCTATAATTGTTGGTGCTGCTCTCTTCCCTGTTGTCCTCCTGAATGCATGAGGAGGTTTGGTCAAGATGAGGATTATTTTTATCTCTTTGGTGTGAATTCTGTCACGTCCGCAAATGCATTCAGAGGAACTGAGCAAAGCCGAAGTTTAAGTTTGCTCATTCATTTCATTTCAATAAAACTCAATATTTCGGGCAAAATCTCATCACTGCACAAATTCTGTGCCAGAATGTGGCTTTCAAATACCCATCTCACTAAAATCAACATGTCTTCTCTCCACAATTGCAGTTGTTACTGACTTCATTGAGCGATAAAACTGGAGAAAGGTAATTGTACAAAATTCTTTGCCATGGTTTAGGTCATAAATTCACACATTTCCCCGTGGCATGAATGTATGTGACAGTTAGCACATATGTCACTATGTAAGTGTGACGTTGTGGCCTTCATACACATTTGATTTTGTTCAGAGTTACATTTAGAAATTGATCAGGCAAATGTTCTATAGGGGTGGCACAGTGGCGCAGCAGGTAGTGTGTGTGCCTCACAGCTTGAAGGTCGGTTCGATCCCCGGGTCGGTCAGGGCCCTTCTGTGTGAAGTTTGCATGTTCTTCCCGTGCATGCGTTGGTTCTCTGGACACTCCGGCTTCCTCCCACAGACCAAAAACATGCTCATTAGGTTAATTGGTGACTCTAAAATTGTCCTTAGGTGTGAGTGTGAGCGTGAATGGTTGTCTGTCTCTATATGTTGCCCTGCAATCAACTGGCAACCAGTTCAAGGTGTACCCCGCCTCTCGCCCGTTGACAGCTGGGATAGGCTCCAGCCCCCCCCCCCCCCGCAACCCCGAAAGGGATAGGCGGTATAGAAGATGAATGAATGAACGAAGTGTTCTATAAAGCCAGCTTATATAAAATGAATGCATTTTTAACATACATGGCCATTGCAGAGTTAAAACTCCTGAATCTGACAGACCTTTGCTCTCACTTGGAGCCCCACAGGGCATTGCATGAGATTATCCAGTTACGAATGAGGCAAAAGCAACACCTCAATCTTTAATCAGTAACTAAATATTACATAAAGATAAAGTGAGGAATGTTTTGAGACCTGCGTGCATCTTGGTCCATAGATTTGTGCTGGAATACATGAGCCATGTGTTCATTCATGCACTGCTATTATACTTGGCTGTCAGTGAATGTAGTTTATGCCATTTTAAGACTCAGTTTTGTTTCTTATTTTGCCAGAAGAAATTTTCTTGATAACTTAAGACTTAGTAATTCAAAAGCCAGAAGGAAATGGGGTAAATCATTGCTGAATGAAGCTCAATTAGGTTGTGCAGATTCAACTTTTAATGGTCCATGTTGGGAAATTGAGCCATTGCAGCAGTTAGTGATACAAAAGAAGACCAAATAAAAAGGAATAGAAAGATGAAATGGGGCTTAAACATGCAGATTTAGCACATAGACCATGTTTTTTATTCAAAAACTATCCTCACTGTTTATTGTTGTATTTAGGCACTGACAAGATTATACATTTCTCTGGGTGCTGTATGATGTGGTATTTAAATTTCCTGTCACAATTAACAAACATTTAGTATATTTTGACAGAATGTCTTGTGATTTTTAAAGTGTCTCCCATCATTTCAGGTGTGTTAATTGATAATTAGTGACTCCTCTCCCACCTGTAAGAGCTGTGCTCCATTTCATTGTGCTGGCATGTTGTTTCTTACATAGTGGCAAGGGTGGAGAAACCTGGTTAGGTGGACCATGTGGATGTTATTACATGTGGTATTTTTATGTCTATGTCCTGCAGAGAGCTGTCGATTCAAGTTTTTGGAGTGAAGGTCTGTTTGAATGAATGCTGAAACTGTAATGTGGGTCAGTATTGTGCAAGGGACAAAGGAAGGACCCAGATACAGGGTGGAAAAGTCTGAGGGCATGTGGTTGGTGGATGGGTAATGGCAAGTCCATACAGTTAAATGCATCGGCCAGTAGGAAGTGAGAAGTGGCTGGGGACAGGGACGGATGGGGAGACGGAGTAAAATGAAAACAACCGAGGCAAACGTTGCAAAGAAACAGAAAATTTGACTTTTTCCATTCAGACACGTTCGTATGTGCGTTTATTTCTCTCCAGAGTTCACTGTTTTTTAAATCTAAGTTAAATGAGCCTTATCCACCAGGCAGTAGATGAAAGAGGAAGCTAGTTTGGAGGAACTGATCTTCATCACCACAACATCTGACCACACTCGAACAAATCAAGTCAGCTGGTGACAGATGAGGATGTCTCAAACATTAAAGCAAAATAAGAAAGAAACTGGAATTCCGATAGCTGTTTAATGTACCAGGATCGGACAGAAAACAGCTCCAAACAGGGGCACCGTGTCAGAGCCCTGCTCACACAGTTTAATTGATCAGTGATCTCTGGAAAGTACAGTGAAATAGTGCAGCGATATGAGCCACCTCTCTCTGATGTTTAATGGAAAGTGTGTTGATGTGCCTTCTAGCTGTTTGGGACCCTGGGTTGGAGGACAGGGGGTCAGCTGGCTGATGTGGAATCAGGTTCTGTTGTGGTTTATGGTGTTTTTAGTGAGCCTGGCTTCTATTAACTTGTGTTAGAGCTGCTTTACAGGCAGATCAGCAGGAATGAGCTGTTCTCACTCACTGACTGATGGATGCTTGTAGGTATGGATGGAGTGAATATTCATGTACACATTTAAAGGTTATGAGCAATAAGTGCTACAGAAGAATGGTTGCTTCTTCAGTTGTTGTTAACACAATGACTGGAGGCAGGGAGACATTTCTCACCAAGCCCTATAAAAAGTGAAAATCTACACCTTTTTAAAGATGTCTGATTTACATGCTATGTTTCATTTTCTTTGTGAGCTTGTGGTTCTGTCGTGTCTGACTGAAGTCTCCAAATTTGAAATGGAAGCATGGCATTGGAGGTCACTAACTTTCTTTACTGTAGCTCAACACGTGGTTGCATGAAAGGTCCGTCATGTGCCTCACGTGTCTCATTTGCTGAATGCAGGTGTGATGTTCACCAACATCACTGCATCGAGTCTTTAACACCTTTTTATATGTGAGGCCATGGAGGGTTTTTCAATGGTGCTCTACAAACACTTTCACAAATACATTCACTCGTGTTGTCTTTTGCTAACGCTGTCACTCATTTCGTCTCTCAAACTCATATGTTGTTGATCTACTGTATAGTATGCCATTTTGTGGGATTATTACAAATTTCTTCTTTCTTCCATTATTTTCTACACACACACACACACACTAAAGGTGATGCCGATGGTGATGAAGGCCTGTAATATTGTGTCTGGTGTTTCCATGGCTCTTTATGTGTCCTGTGTGCAGGAGGCCCCTCCAGGCGGCCAGCCCTCATTATGAAGCTGTTTAAACTGCTCAGATCGGGCCGACACCTGCTTCTCATTGGAAACAGCAGCTGCTGCTGCCTTGTATTCCTGAAAGGGAAGTGCAGAGCGCTGCGATAAAGTCAGCCTGCCTTTGATCTTTAATGTCATAAAAATGGAGCTCTTGTTCAGCTTGATCACTTTTTCCTAACATGAAAGAATCAGTTGAACTATGCATACGTGTTGCTGCTGCTGGGAGCTAGCTGCGTGGCTGCCCTCTGCTACTGGAGGAAACTAAAGAGTGGTACCCTTTCTCCTGCTACTACGAACCGAGGCGTAATCATGGACTGAATTCAGCTTCAAGGATTCAGCAGTATACAGTGTTTTGATTTGTATCTAAGTCAGCTTTTTTACACCGGTAAATGTGAGCGTAATAAACTCACTGACAGACAAATACAGTCACAAATAAGAGGCAATCACCACAGTCAATTAAGTGTTTAAGCTACAGTTCCTCTAATGACCACTAGATGCTGACATTGAGAAACTCATGTTGGTGAATGAGAATATCCCCAAGCTCTCACAACAAATACAAAATCAGAAGATATTAGCATCTCAAAAGCCATTTTTGAGACATAAAACTCGACTTTCCCCCCCTGGATTGGATGCAAACAGTGAGAGATGAGCAGATGAAATTACAGTCGTCACGGTGGGTGAAGCAGCTGATAGTTAGCACATGCTCTAACTGTTCCTTCGGGGGACAATGAACAGGTTCATTAGAGACTGAAGTATGTGTCGTGTACATTAAGCAACAGGACGACGAGGACAACAAAGTGTAAACATGCTCAGGGTTCAAGCGATGGCTGTTTAGTGTGGTCTTAGTGTGGCCCAACTTATTTTGTCTTAAAACCCTTGCTGATAGGCTCTTTAAATTATTTTGTCTTCCCCCTGTGTTCCAGAATAAATCTTCCTCCAGATCAGCACCATGGACGCTCCAGGTTCGTTTCAAGTAATCAAAATCTTAAAGAACTCTAGAAGTCCACAGTCATGCTGACATCCCCACAAAGACAATGTTAACATGCTGATGGTTAGCAGGTTTACTGTGTGCACCGCCTTAGCTTCGCATGTTTGCATGCTAACATTTGCTAATTTACACTAAACACAAAGTACAGCTGAGGCTGATGGGAGTGGTATTCATTTTTCTGGTATTTTGGTCATAAACCAAAGCAATGGACAAATGAAAATGTTGGTCCTCTTGTCTTCTAGGCTGCCAAAGTCGACTGAAGATACCTGACCTTCATCATCTGGCAAGAGATGACTCCTTTGAATGAATGGAACTCATTTGAAGTGACATATTGGAATATAACCTGTGAGAAGTAACTTACATGGTTCAGTTTAAAGTGAAAGTGTTGAAGGTGTGCGTGTATCTGTACATGCAAGGATTTGTATCTGTGAGGACTGGAACAAGTTTTTAACCACAGAATGGGGACACTTTTGGAAAGTGAGGACATTTGGGCTCAACTTCAAAGAGCTGTTTGAAGGTTACGACGTGGTGTTGAGGTTTAGGTTAGAATTAGGTTTGGGTTAGGGTTACGCATTTAGTTGTGATGGTTAAGCTTAAGGTAAAGGGAATGCATTATGTAAATGAGTGTCCTCACAAAGATGGTGTGTGTGTGCAGCATGTGGGTGGCAGGTTGTGTGTTTTACAGTGTTCTGAGAGGAGGAAACTTCTCAGTTGGTAAGTGCTTCAATTTCAGCTTTTTTTAAAGCATCCTGAGTGCTCAGCAGGGGGGTATTTTTCCAATAAAACCAAACAAAAGCATCTTGAGTGGATTGTACAGTACCTCTGAGTAAGGCTTCATGTAAATGTACAGTAGCTGCAGATTTTAATACCATAAACCCAACAGACACCCATGGAAAATGAGACTCGTTTGTAGCTTTTTGGCCAGTGCTGAACAGTAAGAAAAAATAAAGCAAATAAAAAAAATTCTCATCATGAAACAGCTATTTGTAACAGATATAATGAATACCCTGAGAGAAGTGGAACATACTGAACATATATCATCTTTTCTTATCCAGTGTGGACTCTGTGGATGCAGTTTTGACTTAGAGTTGAGTATTTTCAGCTCTGTGTAAAATCAGAGAGTAGCTCTGACCACAGAGATAATTAGACTGAGACAGCCATGAGGCCAACCCATCACTCTGATTACACCTCATCTTGTGAAGAGAAAACAATGGGTCAGAACTTTGATTTTAAAAAGAAAAAGCTGCTTTAGCTCCAGTCATTTCTAGTACAGCCTGATAAGATTTGCAGGGGCTGTACTGCTGTTTTATCACATTACAGCAATTTGATGAGCTCCTTCCATCCGGGCAGCCATTGGTTTCAGTAGTTTTGCATGAAAATCTGTTTCTGTAGATAGATAATCCATTATCTTCCACAAAAGTTACTTCATCATACTGCATCTTGAAACTTTTCCACGTTGATGCATTTAAGAACCCTCTGACATGTGAAATGCCAAATATCAACCTTTTTAAAACATCACCTCATAAAAATTCTGGGTGCTGAAGTTCATACTTTCCAAAATGTCGCCTCTTTCTGTCACTTTGTGTGGCCAAATGCAGCTGCATAAAGTTAATGTTCCTGCTGTTGCTGCTGTTTGGGTTTGGCTGAAATGTAAACTGTAATTGTGAGAGGCCTGAAAAATACAGAATAAATGCCTCAGCACTCTATCAGTTTCAACTCACGTCTCCAGGACAATGTGAGAAGCCATTGGTCTGGTTGAGCATTCATTTAAAACAGTGGCAAAAAACTAAACTTGACCAGTTGTCTGGCTTCTTGTTTTTAAAACATTGTTCTTAAAATGTCAGAAACCAAACCAATGTACAGTTGTCATATCGTAAACATATTTAAAAAGACAATTTAATTGTGTGATTAGTTATTACCCAAGACAATGCTTTTCTATTTTCATGCACCAGTGTTTTTTTGTACTGTACATCTCACTTTGAAAAGTTCACCAGGTGCAGTTTACATGCACTGAAGTGACAAATATGCTTCAAATAGGACAGAAATGGAAAGTTACTGCAGATCTGCAAATTTCAGTCTTGTGTCTTTACAAATTTCATCTGGTTGTTGGGCTGTTGACCCTGACTGGAAGGGTCAAGGTCACACCCAAAATCATACTGCAGCTTACAAAACTCCCTCTCCCTCTCTTTCTCTCCCTCTCCCTCTCCCTCTCTCTCTCTCTCTCTGTCTCCGCAGCAGCTTTACTAGTTGCTGACCGGCAACACTTCAGAGAAACTCTTCAAATCAGCGGTTGTGTGTTCGTGGGAAGAAGAAAATATCGTCTTTTTTGGAGAAAATTTAAAAGTAATACTTTATTTTTTTTTTAATCATGAAGGATCTCTCCCCCGAGGCCTTGATTCTGTCTTTGGCACATTTATGTTTCCTCTGTAGTTTTCTGGACGGGACTCGCGCTCAGGAGGCTGCAGGTGATGGTGATGATGCGCTTCGTCGGGGGTTGACATGGCAACATAACGGACAGGTTTTCAGCATCCTGAGCCGCGGCTCTCGTTACCGGCCTTCCAGCAGGAGGCAAACCGGGTCACCCCGCCGCGGTAACCCTGTGGTCGTCCTCAGCAGCGGTAACGACACGGCTCCCGCCGCGTCCCGGGGCTCCCCGCGGGTCCCAGTCGCCAGCGGCACTGCGCAATTGCGCACGGTGGCGCGTCAGCAGCAGCAGCCGCCCGCCGGCGGCGACGGAGACGCTGCCCCGGTCAGGCGGGAGGACATGATGGTCGGAGACGATCCGTACAACCCGTACAAGTCTTCTAACTATTACCCGTATTATAACTACTACAACTCATACCACATACCCAGACCCAGGACTCAGCCCCGGCACGGATACGGCACCAGCTACCACCAGAACGGTACGTTTTTACACTTTACACACTTCTTCTCAGTTCCCTCTCGTCCACTGATCATCATAACAGTAAAAATCTGTTTAATTCAGTCAAAAGTAGGCAAGTATAAAAGGTCATAAAAGTCTGGTGTCTGTGTTTATTCCTGTAGCTCGGTAATCTCTCCCTTGCTCATGCAAACGTAGACAGGTGTTCCAGTTTTTACATGCCTGTCATTAAAATCAGGCTTCATTTCACATGAATTTAGATGATTACCTCCATCTCACTTTGATCATTTTAAATGGTAAAGAAACCCTTATTCTTAATATAGGGCCCATACTGACAGTTTGTATGGTGTCAGTACTGTTAGAGTATACTGTGAGGACTTCAGTTCAAAGACATTTCACTGAATTTAATCTTTAACATACCAACCTGTGCTCACAGGGTGTCACGGTGAGCACTAACTGAGCTGAGCTGAGTCCAGGAGCCATATATAGATAGGCCACACCCAGCAGGGGGAGGCACAATTAGAGAAGGGTGTGTGGGGTCCTTCCCCAGAAAACAAAGGAAAACAATGACGTAGTTTTCTGCAATTTGACATATATATACTCAAAGACTTTGGAGTTTTTGAGGCTCAATAATCTCCCACTTTATATTAGTAATACTGTAGATTTGTTTAAAGATTTCCATGTCAGTTATTTGTGCTGTTATGGTCACTGACAAAGACACTCACTTATTCACCCACTTCTACACTGCTGCCACTTGCCTTAAGGAACTTTAATCTTGTTTTCAAGGGACATAAATTCACATAAAAAGACGATGTCCACAATGCAAATTAATTAATTAATTAAACATAGACAATAAAGCTACAGGTGAAATGAACCTTCCAACATGGTAAGAACTGTTTTTTCAAGCACAAATGCACAGAGAGCATCATGAATACAGACCAGATCATGCTGACATCACATAGCAGTGTTTTCTCCATCACCAGTGAAAGCTCCTGAGCAGTGGTAACCAGTTTACTAAGCTGACCACCCTCCTAAAAAGATCCATCAACACCACTACCCAAGTATGTCCACCTGTCACCATACATACACACAATATAAAGAGAGGAGGGAGCAATAATAGCCAAGTGAAGGATTTTCATGCCCACATTAACATCTGTCTGCAAGGCTCCTAAAGGAACCCTAACTCTGTCCAAGTTCACTTCCTAGGTCCTCTCAACATCAACAATAACCATCTATCACAGGTCACTGCAAGATAGTGGAGATGGTTACTAACTTAAACTGCCACTAGCCAACTCAAACGTCACAAACCTCCCATATCTGCCTGCAAGGTGTCGCCCAGGGCAAAATATCCCATTAAATGCTTTCCCAGATGTGGGTCACATCAAATTCATATTGTACCACAAGCACTGGATGAAAAATAAAATGAATCCTTTAAACATAGCAGTTTTTTATGGATTCTTGCTGCAGCTCAGAAGGTTTAAGATCAGTTCCCACCGACAGCGGAAGTCTGACTTTGTGTCACGTCTGATTCTGTTTGCTGCCTAAGACGAATGGCTCTGACACACACAGTATGAAGGTATTATCAGCTAAATACACTTAACCTAAGTACTCATTATGCAATAAAATTGTCCCTGTCAGTATTTTACTATTATGTGTGATGTCTTTGGATTAATATTACTGCTGCATGAATGTGTATGTTATATTTTACTGCTGTGACGTTTAAGGTTGAGCTAATTTTAACTAAAAGCCTGATTCCAGAAAATTTTGGAACGTTGTAAATATCTGTTCATTCTGATGCAGCAACACATTTCAAACAAGTTGGGACAGGAGCAACTAAAGACTGGGAAAGTTGTGAATGCTCCAAAAACACCTGTTTGGAACGTTCCACAGGTAAACAGGTTCACTGGTATCAGGTGATAGAATCATGATTGGGTATGAAAGGGGCATCCTGGAAATGCTCAGTCACTCAAAAGCACGGATGGAGCGAGGATTCTCTTTTCAAATCCTGTTTCACGAGCCTGAACAACCAATCAGACGTCAGAGAGCTCTTTCACCCACTGTCTCCATAATCACTGTACTCAATGTGCTGTGTTCCCGTCCTGTTCGCAGGTCTCCCCGATCTGGTTCCTGATCCATACTACATCCAGATCGCCTCCTACGTCCAGAGGATGCCCATGTACAACCTCCGCTGTGCTGCTGAAGAGAACTGTCTCGCCACGTACGTTTAACACCTGCTTCGAGACCTCTGACTTACCGCCCACATCTCAGATTTGTGCAGTGGTTTGAATAAAATGAACTGAATAAGAAAATTTACAGAGCAGCATTCAATTTTATCAGACTAAGCTCCTGCTCCTGAAGTTGTTTCGTTTTTTTTTTTTCTTTTTTTCTGCTGTCTGAGTCGCAGGTCTGACTGTGATGAAGGACGCCTGAGTCTTATTCCTGACACAGACCTGCAATTGACGTTAATTAACATTGAGTGTTTGGTTGCCTAACCCTAAACATACCATAACCACAGCCTTTCCCTAACCTTAACCATACTGCAGCTGGGCAGGTAGCGCAGAAGAAAAAATGTTGTCGATGTTTTTTTGTTTTGTTTTTTTTGTCACTTTAATATATTTGTCAAATTAGCAGCACGGAAAATTATTATTTCAAAAAGCACTTACTTACCCCCCGTCTCCTCTCCTCCCTTCTCTCTTTGTTTCCTCTCCTTGTATCCTATCCCTGCTCTCCTTTTCTCCTCTCCTTGTCTCCTCTTCTCATCTCCTCCCCTGTCATCTCCTCATCTCCTCTAATCTCCTTGCCCCTTCCAGATCCTCCAGATACTCTCAGGATTATGACACCAGAGTTTTGTTGAGGTTTCCTCAGAGGGTGAAGAACCAGGGGACAGCGGACTTCCTTCCCAGTAAACCTCGATATGCCTGGGAGTGGCACAGCTGTCATAAGTGGGTAGCTAGCAGTAGCTCGTAGAAGTTAGCATTAGCCCTTTAATATGTAAATGAGTGTCTGTTAAATGAACTGCTTGATAAAAGTCTTAATTGTGGTGTTGTTGTTCAGTCACTTCCACAGCATGGACGAGTTCAGCCTGTACGAGCTGCTGGATGTCCAGACTCAGAGGCAGGTAGCTGAAGGTCACAAGGCCAGCTTCTGTCTGGAGGACACTTCCTGTGACCCAGGATACTACCGCCGCTTTGCCTGCACCTCACACACTCAGGTGCAAACGCACACACATGCACATATGTTTGTATCACTGTACCTGTACAGATACTCAGATGAAATGATGCATTCTCTAGCCCCTTACTCTAACCTTAACCATCACAACTGAATGTCCCCACAGTGACAGGAGGTCCCCATGGGTTGGTGAGCACTCAGGTTAAAGTCCCCATCAGGATATAAAAATAAAACAAACACACACGCACGCACACACACACACACACGCACACACACACACACTTTTAAAAATGTGTTTATATATCTTTATGTATGAAAAACAATATTTCAATGAAAGAAGGCCATAAAATCCATAGCAGGCTTTTTGTACATATGATTGTACATATGATGTATGATACAGTAAATTGGATTTTGTGTGTGTGTGCAGGGTTTGAGTCCAGGTTGTTATGACACTTACAACGCTGACATTGACTGTCAGTGGATTGACATCACTGACGTCACTCCTGGAAGATACATCCTAAAGGTATGGAAGCTGCTGGGGAAAAAAATGACTGGCTTTGTATAGATAAGTGATGTTATCCTACTCATGTAAGCATGTTATCACTGCATTTTCCTCATTACACGCTAGAAAAAATCAAACTAAGATTCTATAGTAACAACCAGAGGAGGTGGAACTGAGAACCACAGACAGGGAGACAGAAAGTACTGAGCGACAGACTAATATATTGTTGGATTGTGTTTTTTCATGTACTGATGAGTGGTGCATGCACTCTGCTGTGTTGTCCTGGCAGGTGACAGTAAATCCCAGGCAGCAGGTTCCTGAGTCAAACTTTAACAACAACGTGGTCCGCTGTGACGTCCAGTACACCGGCACCTCGGCTCACGTCTCTGGATGCACCATGACATCGTGAGAAACACTATCTGCTTCTCCCCTTACTTTGACTTTATTGCAGGTTCACTAGCTTTGCAATGATCAAATTCAGGGGCAGATCTTCATCTAAATATTTGATTTCCAACCCGTTTTAAAGGGTTGATGTGTGTGAAAATTCACTGGGGGTTTTTGAATTTGCGTGGCTCCTTCCAAAAGCCAGAGAGCTGTGATTTTACTGTCATGTAAAAGCAGCAGCTGTGCCACTGAGTGTATGGGCCCCAAAGTTACACGTTCAGTCAGAGACCCATTTACTGTCTGTTAAATATTCCATTGATGTAACAACTTCACAGGTCTGCTCCCCGAGAACGGCTGTAAATATTTATCCGAGACAGAGACAGAAATACCTACAACTTCTTAACACCTTGTGGTTCATTTCAATATGAAAGAAAAGAAAGAACAGAGTAGATTTTCAGCCTGGAGACAACAGGGCCGAACTTTAATGATAATCAATGCTTTGATCCAATCAGTGATTGATTTTCTTGTTCTTCTGTTTCTTGCAGATATTGAGATGAATTCTGCAATATGATCTTGCAAAGAAGAAGAATGAAGCTTAAAGTTACATGTGATTTAAACAATTCAATTCTAACCAGATTAAAGCAAAAGTGGATTATTAAAACTGTCATGAAACACCTGAACCAGCTTATTTTAGTCAAAATGAAGCCTGACGTCAGAGGGAGCATAAATCAATCAACAGAGCTGGATTACTAATAGGTTTTTCACGTTACTGAGGCAGGTATTCATGTCAGTAAGAATGCACCAGGACGTACATTTAGTCCATTTCAGGACTTGGACTGGAGGTTCTAGATTGGGTTGCACCAGCTATTTGTAAATCCACAACTGAGCAATAACTCCTAAATAGATAAGTCCTGGAATGAGTGATTTAGTGCAACAGGTTGCACCATTAAAACTAAAAAAGAAATGTTTTATCAAGTAACAGCTTCAGTGATTTATACACCAGGTGCTTTAAACATTTGTAGCAGCATCCAATCAGAAGTCATCTATGCAAACTGTAACATCACCAGCTGTAACTTCTAAAAATAACAGCCGTAGGGGGTCAAACATATTGAAGTTACCAGCCAATATGTAGGTATAGCTTTGCTTTTCTTTATATCTGCATACATCAACAAAGCTATTCTATGTGGTCATTTAGTGCAATGTTATCAGCAGAACCTTTACTAATTTGAGGACAGTATTATTTTATGAAATATGATTTAAAATCTAACCTGTGACTTGATCTCGATCTTGATCTTGATCTGTGACCTTGATCAAGTGTCAGGTCAGACGTGTCCATATTACCTCTTAACAGACAAACAGAAGACATACAGTATATCAGCAAGCTAGTGTTAGTTTTGTCGGTTCAGTTAATTTGTCATGCAGCATTACACCAAATATGAACAAAGGATTTAGAGCTACTAAGAACAACTCATAAGAGGTTTGTGTTTTATAACTGAGCTAAGGCAAAGTTTGAACTTACAAACAGGTGGTGCAACCAGATCCTGGTACTTTACTTGAGTATTTTTCTTCCACTACACTACAGAGAAATGTTCTACCTGTTAGTTAAGTTCTATTTACTTTTCAGATTAAGTCTTTACATTAAAAGTTACATGAGCGTTTTCTGCTTTCCAGACAATTATTCAGAGGGCCAAAGGTCAGAGAGGGCAGGACTGAAAATGAATTTAATAGTTATAAAGGTGTCAGCCTTTTGTTATAGTACTTATCGAGGTTTTTTCTTTGATTTACTTTTCTCACGTTCAGGGTAAAGTTTTTTGTGATGTTGACAAAACAAGTTTGTGTTCTTGATCAATTAACTACTTAAATGCTTAAAAATGTTGTCTTATTACTGTTTGATCAAGATCTGACAAAACCACTTCATCATGATAACACAATCATTTTGTGATGGCAGTGACTCACATGCATTTTCTCCCTGGGCTTCTGTAGATTTATTTTAGACAATATGCTATAACTGACATTTTAATATTAATTTAATGTTTTGAATTGGAGAAATTGTGCAATGACAGTTTCTGGGCATTTTCACAGGAGACTGATCACAGCAGTCTCTGTTTTAAACTTCCTATATGGTTTTATTTTACTTGTGTTTTTCTGTCCGTTATTGGTGCTGTAGAGTAGATCTTTGATTTCTGGTGCTAAAGGTGGTTTTCTACTTTCTGCCATTTGGTGTCCCCAAACTGGATTGAACCAGAAATACTCACCAGAGGGACATAAAATGAGCTGCTGGTAGAAATCCTGTTGAAAGTCATCGCTGTATAGAGTGTGTATACAGAGTACACGGTGTGTGTACTTGTACTTGACAACCAGTAACCACATATACCTACAGAGCTGTATATAGGCGAGCTCACATCTCATGTTATCAACCTGCATTACTGCTTCATATCACATTAATAAAGTTTGCTTCAGTGTGAACGGTGCTATGTGTTGACTCTCTGCAGCTCAAAGTATATTTCTGAAAAGTAAATTTATTCAAGTGATTATTTTGTTATTTGAATGACAGCTTTTGTTTAGTGTGTCATGCGTCATAGTCATGAATATCTGACAGATTCTTGAGTACTTGAACGCATCCTGAAGTTTGACATGTCAGAGTTTTTCAGTGTAGAAGCGAGTCAGGTTATATTGCAACGACAGAATATACCAAGAGTTGTGGTGAGAAGCTACCTTCCCCATACAGCTGTCATGGTCTACTCTGGCTTTGCTGTTTTCTGGATTCTCGTTGGGTGTTTGCAGTGTTTCCTTCCTGTGCTCCACCCCACACTGCATCAGCCTCGTTAGCCCTGCCCTGTTCCCTGTGTTTCCCCCAGCCAATCAGCTCATTTCTCTCACCTGGGCTTCTCCACACTTGTGCGGTTGGTATTTTAATCCAGTTTGCAGTTCAGTCTCTTGCTTTGTTAGCCTGTCGCTGTGGCTCAGTTATGGTATTTTCAGTGAAGACTTCAGCATTTGATCCTGCCTGCCTGCCATCTCTTGTGTTTGGGTCCATTCTGTGTTCCTCCAGGGGCTCCCATGATGGTCTTAGCATCTAGCCTACTAGCTTCCAGTGTGCACCTTGGCCTCCAGCCTGTACACCTGTTTACCTCCAGAGGGGTTCTACCTTTGCCCCAGGCCGCCTGCTCGACCTCCAGAGGGGTTCAGTTTTCACCAACACAGTCTTGTAGGATCTTTTCATTCACCACTGGCCTCCTGTCTGTAAAATACAGTATATCTTCCTTACTTCCATAAAAATGTTTTAAGTGACCTGTAAACACACAACCCAGAGCAGGTCTGGTGCCAACAATGGACCACTAACTTAGAATCATGAGCCTGCAGGTGTAATGGATGACATGTAGTGTGAGCAGACCCAGTGAAGAGAGGGGCATCTCAATGACTGACTTATCTATGAGCATTAGCTAGCAGTGTCTATAGCTCCACACAAGGCTTCATGGTGCTCTGAGGTGAGCTGGAAACAAAGGTATATTTCCAATTTCAAAAAAGTTGTGATGTTGTGCAGAACTTAAATAAAAACAGAATGCTTGTTTACTGACGACAGTTTTACAAAGCGTTCCTGAGCCCATGGAGTATTATCCTTTATCCAAAGTGATGAACCTCTCTCCATCCTCGCTTGTGAATGTCTGAGCCTTTCCAGGATGCCCCTTTCATACCCAATCATGATATTATCACCTGTTACCAATGAACCTGTTTACCTGTGGAATGTTCCAAACAGGTGTTTTTAGAGCATTCCCATCTTTCCCAGTCTTTAGTTGCTCCTGTCCCAACTTGTTTCAAACATGTTGCTGCATCAAATTCAGAATAAGCAAATATTTACAAAAAATCAATGAAGCTGATGAGGTCAAATATTAGCTCACTTTGATTAATTTATTGAGAAGCTCATTTAAGTTCTTTTTAAGTTTTAAGTTCAGCACTTTGGGAAAACATCAGATTTTCCTGCTTTTCTCTTTCCAGAGGTGGAAGGTAAGTACATTTACTTAATCACTGTACTGGAATACTAATACAAGGTATTTTATGCAACTTTATACTTCTACTCCCCACATCTCAGAGGCAGATACTGAACTTAATACTCCACTACATTTGTCTGACAGCTTTAGCTACTTGCTATTTTACAGATTACAAGTTTTCATACCTTCCTGTCCATTGAAAACCATGTAGCTCCAAATTTTGTGATTTTGAATGTTTCTGATCAACTGAAGGATGAAATGTTCCTTTAAGGGTTGAGAAAATTCTTCTTCTTCAGATAAATAAACTATTTAAGAACCATTTTGGATGAGCTGTAAAATGCATCATCACACAGCTGAAAACAGGCTGAGCTCATCAAAAGCCGACCTTTTAGAGATACGAGGTTCTCACAGGACAGTGACACTACAAACATATGGTGATCTCATAGAATATGATGCATTGCTGTAGATTAAAGTACCCAACAGTATTTAAATGAGCTCAACCTTAAACATCTACAGCAGTAAACTGTAACAAACACATTCATGCAGCAGTTATATCAACCCAAAACATCACAGAGAGCATTTTACTGCAGACTGAGTCCTTTTACTTTTGCTACTTTAAGTCTATTTATCTGATAATACTTACATATTCTTACTTAAGTGAGGTTTCGAATGCAGGACCTGTACTTGTAGAGGAGTATTTATTTTCAGTGTGGTAGTAGGAGCCTTCTTTCACTGAAGTAAATGATCTGAATGCTTCTTCCTCCTCTGTCTCTGCCTGTCTTCATATTGTCTCATTGACTTTCTGTAGATGATGGATTTATGAGAAGTCCAACTCTGCCCTCTGCTGTAAATAAGACAAACTATCAGCACCAATGCTTCATTTCCCACAGAAATTCCATCAATTTATTAAAAGGAAAAGCTCACAGATGTGATGTTAAATCCCTAAAAAAAATGACACAAAACAGCCTGAACTTGTTTTTTTTTTTGTCTTGTTCAACATTAATGTGATCTCACCTTTTAATTCAAATACCAAAATATCTTGAAAAATCTTAAAATAAAACGACATATAGCACCAGTAAACTATGCAGCATAGTCCTTCGTTTACGGTAAACACCGTAACTTCTTTCAGTGAAGCGCCTGAGGCCGCTCGAACGTGAACACACCTTTTCATCCAGGTGGCAGGAAGGAGCCTTTCCCCCCTTTGATTCGCTGTGACCGAAGACTTTGAGAAACAAACAACAGGTATGTAGATGTTTTAGTAAATGCTGTTTATCGCGTGCTTGGCTTGGATTTGATTTCATATATAAAAGAGGCTATTGCTTTTATTTTATGTCTTTTTCTCTTAAAGGTAAACCGCGCTGTGGTCACCTGTGTGCGCCAGATGTTTGGAGAGCGTCTCACAGCACTTTTCTTTTCAAATTAAAGCATGTAGGAAATGATTCAGAATCGTTTTTAATTCATGTTGGCCTAATGCTTTAACTACTGTCAGCTTCACTGTGGATATACTCCATGTTTTATTCATATTTTCTGTCTTTTTGTTTCAAATGAAAGTGAAACTGAACAGTAAGGTAATGTCAAAGTGTGCAGTGAAGGACACAGAGTACACACTTTGTTTTTAACATGTATAACTATATGAGTGTTATGAAATAAGGCTGAACGGTCTCTCAAATTCACGCTTGGATTCACGAACAAACCGTGATTACTGTTCAATTCATCAACGTGGATGAACGTGAAATGTAACTTAATAACCAACAGAGGAAGCTGTTGGATGTCTATTATTAATAGAAATGTCAGGTTTGAAAAGTGAAAAACCTTTCTCGTCCTGCACTATTCTGTGACGTCCCTGAAGAGCATCCCAGAGTTGACTTAACTGACGATCAAGCAGAACACCTCTCCTAAACAGGTCTGTAACAGATGGCTTTGGGTTTTAGACTGTTGGTTGGATAAAAGACATTCAAAAACGTCACTTGGGGCTCTGGCAATTTTACTGTTTTATGACACGTTACAGATGAAACAATTAATTGATTGATCAAGAAAATAATTAGCACCTCAGTGGACAATGAAAATAACTGCTAATTGCGGCCCTACACACAGTAAAGGACTCATATTTTAGGTCAGTTAGACAAGTGGAACTCCCTGTCATGGCTCATATGAACAGACTACTTTTTACACTACTTTATTTCTATTTTCAGAGCTCCAGGATGCTTCATGCAAAGGACAGACAGTCCCTTGTGTTTCTGTGTGGTGCCTTCACTTTCCTCATCTTTCTCTCCCTGATGCACTCATGTCGAGGTGAATTCCACACATTACTAACAGTCTAGTTGAGTCAGTGTATGAATGTATACTGGAGATACAGCATGTCCTACAAATTCAGCTGTATGGCTTTTATTAATGAGAGCATTCTGCCTTTTCTGCAGAAATCATAAAATTCTAATGTCTTTCTTTTCAGGTCAGTCTAAGGTGATTGGTCCATCTCAGCCAATAGTGGCGCTAATTGGAGAGGACATTGTTTTGCCATGTCACCTGGAGCCTGCCATGAATGCTATCAAGATGACTCTGGACTGGGCGAGACGTGACCTGAACCCCAGATTTGTCCTTGTATGGCGTCATGGTGTGGAACTAGAGCGTGAAAAACATCCATCCTACAAGGGAAGAGCATCACTGTTCACTGATGAGCTGAAGCATGGAAACATTTCTCTGAAACTCTCCAAAGTGAAAATGGATGATGAGGGAAGATACAAATGCTTCATGCCAGCATTGTTTAGAGGCTCTACTGTTCAGCTTGTTGTAGGTAAGTTTGAATGTGGCGCTGGACCTGACAGGTCTCAACAGGTACTTCTGTTAATTCAGAAGCAAGTCAGAGGTTGAATTTCTTACTAAATACATTGTGAACATTTCCTAAAAATGATCATTCTGAAGCAGTATTTCATATATTTTACAAAGCAAGGAAAGAAATTAAGAAGAAGAAGTTGGTGTTCTGAACAATGCTCTTAAAAACACTCAAATATCATAAGGGAGACAGTTTGCCCAACGGTGCTTCGACACAACATGCAGTCGTAGGTGGTTGGTTTTTCTCTAGTTTCACTTAATATTCTACCATTTTTCATCATGGTTAACTGTTGAGTTTGTGCAGATTGCACAAACTCCAGCCTCCCAGCGAGGAACATAATTCTTTGGTTGTGGGAACATTTATTGAACTTTCTTACACAAGATGTTAAATCAGCAAAAACGGACCCTAAATTGAACATTTCCCCTTCAAGTAACCAATGAACATTTAGCTAACCTTCCCAGAACATTCAGGGGACGTAACAATAGCATTACTTTTACGTAAAAAGTGGCCGTTTTGATATCTTGGGAATGTTGTGTGTAAAAACGTTCAATAAATGTTCCCACAACCAAAAAATAACGTTGCCTTTAACTGTCCTTGTGCGGTCGCTACTCTACAACTCCACCTTCACCAGCTACAACCCACAGAGCGGGTCTGACTCAGTGAACTTTGCACAAGCCCCAAAGCTCCAGTGATTAAACAAAATGTAATCTCACAACAAGTGAATAAACGAGTTCTATCGCCTCATCTTCAGGTGCTGTGTCCTCACCTGTTGTCCAGATGACCAAAAACAGCAGTGGAGTGTTAGAGTGTGAGTCTGAAGGCTGGTATCCAGAGCCTGAGGTGTTTTGGTTGGACGATGAGGGACACGTCCTCTCTGCTGGACCTACAGAGACAGTCAGAGGTGCTGATGAGCTCTATACTGTCCACAGCACAGTGACTGTGGAGAAGAGACACGGCAACAACTTCACCTGTCGAGTCCAACAGAAGGACATCAAAGAGACCAGAGAGACACACATTCTTGTTCCAGGTGAATTTCATTTACATGTTGATGATGTGATCATGAGAACACTGTGTTCAGATTTTATATGAACAACATGTTGTTCTGTGTTTCACCATTTCAGATCATTTCTTTGCGGTTCCCAGTACTCTTCATACTTCTAGCAGTCATCAGGCTATTATTGGTTCAACCACTGGCTGTGTTGCTTTGGCAGCTATTCTTATAGGTATCTTTGTTGTGTGGAAATGGAGGAGAAACAAGTTCAGTAAGTCAAACATTGGTTTCATTTCCTTCTAAATGTTGCAGCCTTGCAGTTTTTTAGTCTTTTGAAGTAGAATATTTGTTGAACTCTCAATCAATAAATTAGTCAGCAGTGTTGCTTCGGTTGATATTCTGTGTTACTTATGTCATGACCTGGCTCAAAACCATGACAAAAACGAGGAGACGTACGGTTTTAAAGTAAAAACGAAATGATTTTATTACTATGTAAACTTAGATAATGGGCAACATAATCAAACACTAACTGAATTAACAAATAAACTAAACCAAAACATAATGCGCCGAGGGTTCGAGGCTGCAATGGTGCAGCCACACCAGGTAGGTCACCCAGCAGAGCAGGGCAGAGCAGAGCAGAGAGCGTGTGAGAAATAATGCCAGCTCTTATTCACCTGTGGACTGGCCAGGTCCACCCAGGTGTGGCAAGCCCCACCTATGACCTGCAGGGGAAGACAAGACAACACAAAAGGGAACACAGAACAGAACAGCAGGCCCTAGAGGCAGGAGGTCGTCACACTTAAAATAGCACAAGCTAATGTTTTCAGTTGTGTCATTTAAAAAATATTTTTCAATCTTGGGTTTTATTAAGTGTCTTCTGTTTCATGCCATTAACACTAAAACAGAAAATGTCTTCACAAACTTCACCAGTTTCTCCTGCTTCTCTAAACACAGAAAACAAGAGGAGGAGCCTCGAGGATTGAAGTGAACAGAGCCAGGAAGACAAGATGATCACATCTCAGAGTGATAACACAAGACTCCACCATGAGATGGAAGGAGGAGGAGAAAGTGAACCGCTTATGGCAGCAAGAGAAGAAGAGAGTCATGCAGACAACAGAGGAGAGCAGAAGATCAAATCTCAGAGTGAACATAAAGATCTCCAGTTTGTGGCTGGTCGCTGGACTTTCTGTCCAAGGTGTCTGAAAACGTCTGTTACAGTGCAGACACACCATAGTTTATAGTTTATAGCTCTGGCTCACGCTCTCTCTCTCTTAAGAACTTCAATCAATCAATCAAACTTTATTTGTATAGCACCTTTCATGCATAAAAATGCAACACAAGGTGCTTGACAAAGGATAAAAACAGGATAATAGAAAATAGAACACAACCACACAGACACACACAAATACATACACCCACCCATAATAGTGCAAAATAGTATGCAACCACGCAACCCCACATACACACACACACCACACACACACACACACACACACAAACACACACCCACCCCAACGTAGCTGTCGGTATAATAACATGGCAGGGCACTGAGGAATCAAGAGAGGAAAAAACCACCCATGGGGAGCTCATCCACACTACAAGGGGTCGCAGCCCACAGGGAGCGCCGCCGTAAC
This sequence comes from Chaetodon auriga, assembly GCF_051107435.1. NCBI lineage: Eukaryota > Metazoa > Chordata > Actinopteri > Chaetodontiformes > Chaetodontidae > Chaetodon > Chaetodon auriga. The sequence goes on from NC_135078.1 coordinate 8,077,269, forward strand.
AGAGACCCCTGACCCAGATAGACCGGGATGGACTCCACACACAGGGCAGAGCCCCCCAGTCCTCCGGGCCCAAGGAGTCCCCAGGACGACGCCCCAGCGGGCAGGCCAGACACACCTCCCAGCGTGGAGGCCCCCCATGAGGAGACACTGGAGCTAAAACGTAAAAGACAATGGAATAAAAAGACCTGAAACCTAAAAGACAATAGAATAAGAGACCTAAGACCTAAAATAAAATCGAATAAAACGATCGAAAGGCTAAAGACAATAGGCTAGGATAAAACAGGTCTGAATTAAAAGAGTAAAAGAAATCAATTAAAAGCCAAACTAAAAAGGTGAGTCTTAAGCCTCCTTTTAAGGCTTCTGTTAATACTTCTGTAAAAACTTAGTTATATTGTATTTTTGTTAAATTATCATAATATTATATAATATGTATTAGAATACATCTTATGTAGCTAGATATTTAGTTATACTTTTAACAATTGCTGTTATTCCATGTTTATACACTTAGTTATATTTTCTGATAACATTCTTTTTCTCTTAGTTTTCATTACTCATCCTTATTCTTATTTATTGTATATGTTTTATGTTTATGTGTATGTTTAAACTGCTGCTGCAACAAAGTAATGTCCCAAATTCTGATCAATAAAGTCTAAGTCTAATCACAGTCATCCTGTCTAACACATGGAGCACACATGGTTCTGCTGTTATGAGGCTTCACTGAATGTGAGCTTCAGCATTTCTCACCAGATCACCTCACCTGTGTGTGTTTTATTTCCCTTGTGGACTAAAGCCAAACCACTCAGCTCTGTAGCTCCTCCGTACTGTTTTCAGCCTTGCTAGCAGCGTGGCTCAAGCGATGGTGATGATGCTGTGTTTACTCCAGCGCAACCATGTTGGATGGAATGTCATTGAAATGGGTCCAGACCTTTATGATCTGATGAGGATGAATTATAATGCTTGGTGATTCTCTGACTTTTTATCTGGTGCCATCATCAGGTCTAAAGTTTGATTTGTCCAATACTTTGGTTTATTACCAAATATCTGAAAAACTAATGGCATTCCCATCAGCCTCAAGTCTGCTTTGTGCTTCATGCTAAATAGGAAATGTTAATATGCTAATACACTAATCTAAAGAGTAAACATTACACCTGCACTATATCAGCATCCTGTGAACATGTTAGCATGTCGATCTTAGCATTTACAACTAGTACATCCTCACTGAGCTGCTAGCATGGCAGCAGACCCTCTTGTTTAATTCCATTTACTGTAGCTGAATAGTTATTTGGCTGGATTTAACATCAGCCCTTGTTCTGTGAGCTCAACCTTAAACATCTACAGCAGCAAAATGTAACAAACACATTCATGCAGCAGTTATATTAATCCAAAACATCACAGAGAGCATTTTACTGCAGACTGAGGCCTTTTCCTACTTTAAGTCCATTTATCTAGCAATACTTTTAATTTAAGTGAGGTTTCGAATGCAGGACCTGTACTTGTAGAGGAGTATTTTCAGTGTGGTATTAGGAGCCTTCTTTCACTGAAGTAAATGATCTGAATGCTTCTTCCTCCTCTGTCTCTGCCTGTCTTCATATTGTCTCATTGACTTTCTGTAGATGATGGATTTATGAGAAGTCCAACTCTGCCCTCTGCTGTAAATAAGACAAACTATCAGCACCAATGCTTCATTTCCCACAGAAATTCAACCAATTTATTAAAAGGAAAAGCTCACAGATGAGATGTTAAATCCATTTTTTAAAAAAAATGACACAAAACAGCCTGAACTTGGATTTTTTGTCTTGTTCAACATTAATGTGATCTCAACTTTTAATTCAAATACCAAAATATCTTGAAAAATCTTAAAATAAAACGACATATAGCATCAGTAAACTATGCAGTATAGTCCTTCGTTTACGGTAAACACCGTAACTTCTTTCAGTGAAGCGCCTGAGGCCGCTCGAACGTGAACACACCTTTTCATCCAGGTGACCGGAAGGAGCCTTTCCCCCCTTCTCGGACTTTGACAGAGACGCTCTGACTGGAGTTTTTGAGACACAGACAACAGGTATGTAGATGTTTTAGTAAATGCTGTTTATCGCGTGCTTGGCTTGGATTTTATACTATAAATAAAAGAGGACATTGCTTTTATTTTATGTCTTTTTCTCTTAAAAGTAAACCGCGCTGTGGTCACCTGTGTGCGCCAGATGTTTGGAGAGCGTCTCACAGCACTTTTCTTTTCAAATTACAGCGTGTAGGAAAGGATTCATAATCGTTTTTAATTCATGTTGGCCTAATGCTTTAACTACTGTCAGCGTCACTGTGGATGTACTCCATATTTTATTCATGTTTTATTCAGTTTCTGTCTTTTTGTTTCAAATGAAAGTGAAACTGAACAGTAAGGTAAAGTCAAAGTGTGCAGTGAAGGACACAGAGTGCACACTTTGTTTTTAACATGTATAACTGTATGAGTGTTATCAAATAAGGCTGAACGGTCTCTCAAATTCACGCTTGGATTCACAAACAAACCGTCGTTACTGTTCAATTCATCAACGTGCAGATTAATGACCAGCGGAGGGCGCCACTGAGCCGCTCTGCTGTCTCACAGTGTGGATGTCTATGAATATTAATAGAAATTTGAAGTTTGAAAAGTGAAAGACGCCTCTCCTCTTTAAAGCAGTTTGAGCATAAAGTCTAACCCTGATGAAGGATTTACAGAGCCTGCATTAGTCTGAGCTCAGTGTATGAATCTGACCACTGTGTGAGTGTTTCATTACACAGCTGGAAGCTACAGCTGCCGAACTGCTCCATGTTACACTCTGTCTGCACTGAGAGCAGCAGAAGTGCTGCTGCAAATTAACAAACCTCTAAATATAACTACTTTGCACAGCTGCTGCACTGCTGTGTGCAATTTTCTGACATGTCTCCCTCCTTGTTTTTGTCTTTCTTTCTCGTCCTGCAGTATTCTGTGACGTCCCTGAAGGGCATCCCTGAGTTGTCCAGGAGGAGTGATGGCCAGGCCGAGGAGAGACCAGGTGACCACGTGTTGTAGAAGTACAGCTTAGTGACAGTCTGTTGAATCAACACTCTAAAACAGGTCTATAACAGATGTCTTTGAGTTTTCGACTGTTGGTTGGACAAAAGGAGACGTTCGAAAACATCACTTGGGGCTCTGGCAATTTTACTGTTTTATGACACTTTACAGAGAAAACAATTAACTGATTAATCAAGAAAAATAATTAGCACCTTAGTAGACAATGAAAATAACTAATTGCAGCCCTACACACTGTAAATGACTCATATTTCAGGTCAGTTAGACAGCAGAGAGGTGGAACTCCCTGTCAGACCTCATATGAACAAAGTCCTATAAAAGTGCAACAAGACAAATCTAATTGTATTTATTCATGGTTTGGGAGGGAGGAGTAAGAAGCACAGTCAATACAGATCAGAGATTTAGAGCATAATGAAATAACTACATTCAACCACAGCCCTCAGACAGAAGTCATGTGTCATTTCCTGTAGCATATTTCTGAAACATGTCATCAGATCAGAATCATGTTTAAGAGCAATTCTCAGAGAAAACTAATGAATGCTGAATGAATGAATGAATGAATGAAGCTGTTAGAGTAATGTTAAGTTTTTAGAGCTTTTAAAGAAGCTGTTAAAAAGAACCTTTATAGTGAAGATCAGTAAGTATTTCTCTGTATTATCGTCCTCCTGAACTTTTCACACTGCTTACTGCTTTATTTCTATTTTCAGAGCTCCAGGATGCTTCATGCAAAGGACAGACAGTCCCTTGTGTTTCAGTGTGGTGCCTTCACTTTCCTCGTCTTTCTCTCCCTGATGCACTCATGTAGAGGTGAATTCCACACATTACTAACAGTCTAGTTGAGTCAGTGCATGAATGTATACTGGAGATACAGCATGTCCTACAAATTCAGCTGTATGGTTTTTATTAATGAGAGCATTCTGCCTTTTCTGCAGAAATCATAAAATTCTAATGTCTTTCTTTTCAGGTCAGTCTAAGGTGATTGGTCCCTCTCAGCCAATAGTGGCGCTAATTGGAGAGGACATTGTTTTGCCATGTTACCTGGAGCCTGCCATGAATACTATCGGGATGACTCTGGAGTGGGCGAGACCTGACCTGAACCCCAGATTTGTCCTTGTATGGCGTGATGGTGTGGAACTAGAGAGTGAAAAACATCCATCCTACAAGGGAAGAGCATCACTGTTCACTGATGAGCTGAAGCATGGAAACATTTCTCTGAAACTCTCCAAAGTGAAAATGGATGATGAGGGAAGATACAAATGCTTCATGCCAGCATTGTTTAGAGACTCTGCTGTTCAGCTTGTTGTAGGTAAGTTTGAATGTGTCACTGGACCTGTCAGGTCTCAACAGATATTTCTGTTAATTCAGAAGCAAGTTAGAGGTTGAATTTCTTACTAAATACATTGTGAACGTTTCCTAAAAATGATGATTCTGAAGCAGTATTTCATATATTTTACAAAGCAAGGAAAGAAATTAAGAAGATGAAGTTGGTGTTCTGAACAATGCTCTTAAAAACACTCAAATATCATAAGGGAGACAGTTTGCCCGACTCTGCCTCGACACAACATGCAGTCGTAGGTGATTGGTTTTTCTCTAGTTTCACTTAATATTCTATCATTTTTCATCATGGTTAACTGTTGAGTTTGTGCAGATTGCACAAACTCCAACCTCCCAGCGAGGAACATAATTCTTTGTTTGTGGGAACATTTATTGAACTTTCTTACACAAGATGTTAAAACAGTTGAACATTTCCCTTTCAAGTAACCAATGAACATTTAGCTAACCTTCCCAGAACATTCAGGGGACGTAACAATAGCATTACTTATCCGTAAAAAGTGGCCGTTTTGATATCTTGGGAATGTTGTGTGTAAAAATGTTCAATAAATGTTCCCACAGCCAAAAAATAACGTTGCCTTTAACTGTCCTTGTGCGGTCGCTACTCTATAACTCCACCTTCACCAGCTACAACCCACAGAGCGGGTCTGACTCAGTGAACTTTGCACAAGCCCCAAACCTCCAGTGATTAAACAAAATGTAATCTCACAACAAGTGAATAAACGAGTTCTGTCGCCTCATCTTCAGGTGCTGTGTCCTCACCTGTTGTCCAGATGACCAAAAACAGCAGTGGAGTGTTAGAGTGTGAGTCTGAAGGCTGGTATCCAGAGCCTGAGGTGTTTTGGCTGGACGGTGAGGGACACGTCCTCTCTGCTGGACCTACAGAGACAGTCAGAGGTGCTGATGAGCTCTATACTGTCCACAGCACAGTGACTGTGGAGAAGAGACACGGCAACAACTTCACCTGTCGAGTCCAACAGAAGGACATCAAAGAGACCAGAGAGACACACATTCTTGTTCCAGGTGAATTTCATTTACATGTTGATGATGTGATCATTGAGAACACTGTGTTCAGATTTTATATGAACAACATGTTGTTCTGTGTTTCACCATTTCAGATCATTTCTTTATGGTTCCCAGTACTCCCAGTACTTCTAGCAGTCATCAGGCTATTATTGGCTCAACCGTTGGCTGTGCTGCTTTGGTGGCTATTCTTATAGTTATCTTTGTTGTGTGGAAATGGCGACAGAACAAATTCAGTAAGTCAAGAATTGGTTTCATTTCTTTCTAAATGTTGCAGCCTTGCAGTTTTTTAGTCTTTTGAAGTAGAATATTTGTTGAATTCTCAATCAATAAATTAGTCAGCAGTGTTGCTTCGGTTGATATTCTGTGTTACTTAAAATAGCACAAACTAATGTTTTCAGTTGTGTCATTTAAAAAATAATTTTCAATCTTGGGTTTTATTCTTCTGTTTCATGCCATTAACACTAAAACAGAAAATGTCTTCACAAACTTCACCAGTTTCTTCTGCTTCTCTGTACACAGAAAACAAGAGGAGGAGCCCCGAGGATGGAAGTGAACAGAGCCAGGAAGACAAGATGATTACATCTAAGAGTGACGACACAAGACTCCACCATGAGATGGGAGGAGGAGGAGAAAGCGAACCGCTTATGGCAGCAAGAGAAGAAGAGAGTAATGCAGACAACAGAGGAGAGCAGAAGATCAAATCTCAAAGTGAACATAAAGATCTCCAGTTTGTGGCTGAAAGTGAAACCAACCAAGATCAGTTTATGACCAAACCAGAGCAAACAAGGGACATGAACAACGCCGAAGGAGAAAGTTCAATACAACCTATAATTAATGAAGAAGTACCTCAGATTCCAACAGAGAGAGAAACAAGTAGAAGACAAGTAAATAAGAGTAGTGACAAACGTGAAGAGGAGCAAACAATGAAACCTGTAAAAGAAGATTCAGGACTTCCTGTGTTGTTGGATGCAGAGGAAAACAACCAGCGGCCACTGAATCTCCACAATGACCAGGAGGAACAGAGAGAAGACGAGACACAGCAAGATCCAGAGAATGATGTGGACAAAACTTTACAGAAGAAGAGAGCAAAGGAAGAGAAGAAGCAGGGGCGAAGGAAGAAAAGAGGTTCTGGATCAACAAGACAGAAGAAGAAACAGGAGAGTCAGACAGAAGCAATGCAACCAGAGACAGAGAGACAGAGGGAGGAGAACAAGAGGCCACTTCAGTCAGAGATGCAGAAAAGTGAAGAGAACGAGGGAGACGAGGTGGAGGTCAAACCACAGACAGGAAATGAAGGAGGAGAAAGTGAACCGCTTATGGCAGCAAGAGAAGAAGAGAGTAATGCAGACAACAGAGGAGAGCAGAAGATCAAATCTCAGAGTGAACATAAAGATCTCCAGTTTGTGGCTGAAAGTGAAACCAACCAAGATCAGTTTATGACCAAACCAGAGCAAACAAGGGACATGAACAACGCAGAAGGAGAAAGTTTAATACAACCTATAATTAATGAAGAAGTACCTCAGATTCCAACAGAGAGAGAAAAACACCAAATGTGCAATGTGGTATAGGAAGACAAGCAAATAACAGTAGTGACAAACGTGAAGAGGAGCAAACAATGAAACCTGTAAAAGAAGATTCAGGACTTCCTGTGGTGTTGGATGCAGAGGAAAACAACCAGCAGCCACTGAATCTCCACAATGACCAGGAGGAACAGAGAGAAGAAGAGACACAGCAAGATCCAGAGAATGATGTGGACAAAACTTTACAGAAGAAGAGAGGAAAGGAAGAGAAGGAGCAGGAACGAAGGAAAGAAAGAGGTTCTGGATCGACAAGACAGAAGAAGAAACAGGAGAATCAGACAGAAGCAATGCAACCAGAGACAGAGAGACAGAGGGAGGAGAACAAGAGGCCACTTCAGTCAGAGATGCAGAAAAGTAAAGAAAGTGAGGGAGACGAGGTGGAGGTCAAACCACAGACAGGAACTGGAAGCCAACAACTTTTAGAAGACAAAACAGAAGACGGGAGTGGAGCAGAACATGAGGGTGAAAAAGATGGGGAGAGAAATCAGAGTGACATGAGGAGAAGAACAGAGAGGACAGCAGAGAACCAGGAGGAGCAGATTTATGAGACATTGAGGAAACAAGTGGAAGAGACGGTGGAGGATAAGCCTCAGTCAGAGAAGCAAGAAAAAATACAGAAAGGAGACAGCAACCAACATCTTTCAGAAACTGAAGAACAGGAAGGAAGAATGGTCAAACCTGAGGATAAGAAAGGAAAAGATCAGGAAGAAAATCAATCAGGGGTGCAGAAAAGTGAAGAGAGCAAAGGAGACAAGGTGGAGGTCAAGCCACAGACAGGAAATGAAGGAGGAGGAGAAAGTGAACCACTTATGGCAGCAAGAGAAGAAGAGAGTAATGCAGACAACAGAGGAGAGCAGAAGATCAAATCTCAGAGTGAACATAAAGATCTCCAGTTTGTGGCTGAAAGTGAAACCAACCAAGATCAGTTTATGACCAAACCAGAGCAAACAAGGAACATGGACAACGCAGAAGGAGAAAGTTCAATAAAACCTATAATTAATGAAGAAGTACCTCAGATTCCAACAGAGGGAGAAAAACACCAAATGTGCGACGTGGTAGGAAGACAAGTAAATAACAGTAGTGACAAACGTGAAGAGGAGCAAACAATGAAACCTGTAAAAGAAGATTCAGGACTTCCTGTGGTGCTGGATGCAGAGGAAAATAACCAGCAGCCACTGAATCTCCACGATGACCAGGAGGAACAGAGAGAAGAAGAGACACAGCAAGGAGCACAGCAAGAAACAACAGAGGGGAAAGACCAAGAGCTCCAGACAGAGAAACAAAAAGAAACAAACTCTCAGAGAAATCTGGACGAAGCCAAAGAGCAGCCAGAGCGATCCACCAAGCAGGTAACAGAGGAGAGTGAAGAGAGACAGGAAGAGGGTTTAAAGACTCACAGAGGAGCTCACTCTGATGAAACTCAAGAGAAGTCAGAGGAGACAGAAAAACAGGTCAGAGGAGGAGAAGGAGGACAGCAGCAGGCAGTGCAACAACTGGACGTAAAAGAAGAAACGAGAGAGCAGCCAGAGGAACCCCTCAGCTTTAACACAGTGAGAGGAGCTGAGTGTGAGGAAGACCTGCAGGAAGAGGCCGTGGAGGTCGATCCAGAACCTGACAGTTATAAAACTCAAAGACGTTTCAAGAAAGCAGGAAAAGCACAACATAAACCAAAGGCAAAGCCTCATGAGCATCAGCAAAAGTCAGCCAGAAAGAAGATGCTTAAGGATGAAAACGAAGAGCTAAAAGAGATGATTAACAAAAGGCTGAGAGAAAAACAAAATGAGAATCACAAAGAGTCTGAAGAAGGAAGTGACATGGAACAAGAGGTAACAGATGAACCTCAAGGACAGGACATGAATTCCCAGCTAGACCAACAGGAAGAGCCGATGGAGATGTAGGAAACAACAGACATTCAGAGACTCAGAGAAGGAAGAGGAGGAATCCATTTATAACCAGTGAATGACTGAACACTGTGCAGCTAATTTAGCTTCATTCAACGAGGTCATGAGGCATATTCACATCAGACACACACACACACACACCATCACAGTCAACCTGTCTAACACATGGAGCACACATGGTTCTGCTGTTATGAGGCTTCACTGAATGTGAGCTACAGCATTTTCTCATCAGATCACCTCACCTGTGTGCCTCAGTTTTACTTCCTCATGGTCTAAAGCCAAACCTCTTGACTCTGTAGCTTCTCCATAGTGTTTTTAGCCATGCTAGCAGCGTGGCTCGAGCGATGATGCTGTGTTCAACTGAAATATGTCAACAACTGCCCGATGGATTGTCATTTTGTACATACAGATTTTGTCCATTCATGGTTCCCAGAAGATGAACTCACCACCACCGCCACCATGAGGTTCACATTTGTGGTTTTAAGTGAAATGTCCCAACAGCTGTTGGATGGATTGTCATTAAATGGGTCCAGACATTTATGCTCTGATGAGAATGAATTATAAGAACTTTGGTGATTCTCTGACTTTTTATGTAGAGCCATCATCAGGTCTAAACTTTGATTTGTCCACTACTTTGATTCATGTCCAAATATCAGCAAAACTAATGGCATTCCCATCAGCCTCAGCTCTACTTTTTGCTTTGGTTTAATAAAGCTACGTAACAACATTGCACCTGCACTATATCAGCATCCTGTGAACATGTTAGCATGTCGATCTTAGCATTTACAACCAGTACAGCCTCACAGAGCTGCCAGCATGGCAGCAGACCCTCTTGTTTCATTTCATGTACTAAAACTCAAAAGTTATTTGGCTGGATTTAACATCAGCCCTTGTTCTCATAGAACAAGGGTTGATGTTAAATCTTAAACATTTACAGCAGTAAACTGTAACAAACACATTCATGCAGCAGTAATATTAATCCAAAACATCACAGAGAGCATTTTACTGCAGACTGAGTCCTTTTACTTTTGCTACTTTAAGTCTATTTATCTGATAATACCTACATATTCTTACTTATGTGAGGTTTCGAATGCAGGACCTGTACTTGTAGAGGAGTATTTTCGGTGTGGTATTAGGAGCCTTCTTTCACTGAAGTAAATGATCTGAATGCTTCTTCCTCCTCTGTCTCTGCCTGTCTTCATATTGTCTCATTGACTTTCTGTAGATGATGGATTTATGAGAAGTCCAACTCTGCCCTCTGCTGTAAATAAGACAAACTATCAGCACCAATGCTTCATTTCCCACAGAAATTCAATCAATTTATGAAGAGGAAAAGCTCACAGATGAGATGTTAAATCCCTTTAAAAAAAAATATGACACAAAACAGCCTGAACTTGGATTTTTTTTTTGTCTTGTTCAACATTAATGTGATCTCAACTTTTAATTCAAATACCAAAATATCTTGAAAAATCTTAAAATAAAACGACATATAGCATCAGCACACTATGCAGCATAGTCCTTCGTTTACAGTAAACACCGTAACTTCTTTCAGTGAAGCGCCTGAGGCCGCTCGAACGTGAACACACCTTTTCATCCAGGTGACCGGAAGGAGCCTTTCCCCCCTTCTCGGACTTTGACTCGCTCTGACCGGAGATTTTGAGAAACAGACAACAGGTATGTAGATGTTTTAGTAGATGCTGTTTATCGCGTGCTTGTCTTGGATTTTATACTATAAATAAAAGAGGACATTGCTTTTATTTTATGTCTTTTTCTCTTAAAAGTAAACCGCGCTGTGGTCACCTGTGTGTGCAGATGTTTGGGGAGCGTCTCACAGCACTTTTCTTTTCAAATTAAAGCGTGTAGGAAATGATTCATAATCGTTTTTAATTCATGTTGGCCCAATGCTTTAACTACTGTCAGCTTCACTGTGAATATACTCCATATTTTATTCATGTTTTATTCATAGTTTCTGTCTTTTTGTTACAAATGAAAGTGAAACTGCACAGTCAAGTAAAGTCAAAGTGTGCAGTGAAGGACACAGAGTGCACACTTTGTTTTTAACATGTATAACTGTATGAGTGTTATCAAATAAGGCTGAACGGTCTCTCAAATTCACGCTTGGATTCACAAACAAACCGTGATTACGGTTCAATTCATCAACGTGGATGAACATGAAATATAGCTTAATGATCAGCAGAGGGCGCTGTCTCACGATGTGGATGTCTATGAATATTAATAGAAATCTCAAGTTTGAAAAGTGAAAACGCCTCTCCTCTTTAAAGCAGTTTGAGCATAAAGTCTAACCCTGATGAAGGATTTACAGAGCCTGCATTAGTCTGAGCTCAGCGTATGAATCTGACCACTGTGTGAGTGTTTCATTACACAGCTGGAAGCTACAGCTGCCGAACTGCTCCATGTTACACTCTGTCTGCACTGAGAGCAGCAGAAGTGCTGCTGCAAATTAACAAACATCTAAATATAACTGCTTTGCACAGCTGCGGCACTGCTGTGTGCAATTTTCTGACACGTCTCCCTCTTTGTTTTTGTATTTCTTTCTCGTCCTGCAGTATTCTGTGACGTCCCTGAAGGGCATCCCTGAGTTGACTTGACTGATGATCGAGCAGAATCAACACCTCTCCTAAACAGGTCTATAACAGATGTCTTTGGGTTTTAGACTGTTGGTTGGACAAAAGAAGACGTTCAAAAACGTCACTTGGGGCTCTGGCAATTTTACTGTTTTATGACACTTTACAGACAAAACAATCAATTGATTAATCAAGAATATAGCACCTTAGTAGACAATGAAAATAACTAATTGCAGCCCTACACACTGTAAATGACTTATATTTCAGGTCAGCTAGACACCAGAGAGGTGGAACTCCCTGTCAGACCTAATATGAACAAAGTTCTATAAAAGTGCAATAAGACAAATTTAATTGTACTTATTCATGATTTGGGAGGGAGGAGTAAGAAGCACAGTCAATACAAATCAGAGAAACATGTCAACAAACATGTCATCAGATCAGAATCATGTTTATGAGCAATTCTCAGAGGAAACTAATGAATGCTGAATGAATGAATGAATGAACGAAGCAGTTAATGTTAAGTTTTTAGAGCTTTTAAAGAAGCTGTTAAAAAGAACCTTCCAGTGAAGATCAGTAAGTATTTCTCTGTATTATCGTCCTCCTGAACTTTTCATACTGCTTACTGCTTTATTTCTATTTTCAGAGCTCCAGGATGCTTCATGCAAAGGACAGACAGTCCCTTATGTTTCAGTGTGGTGCCTTCACTTTCCTCGTCTTTCTCTCCCTGATGCACTCATGTCGAGGTGAATTCCACACATTACTAACAGTCTAGTTGAGTCAGTGTATGAATGTATACTGGAGATACAGCATGTCCTACAAATTCAGCTGTATGGTTTTTATTAATGAGAGCATTCTGCCTTTTCTGCAGAAATCATAAAATTCTAATGTCTTTCTTTTCAGGTCAGTCTAAGGTGATTGGTCCATCTCAGCCAATAGTGGCGCTAATTGGAGAGGACATTGTTTTGCCATGTTACCTGGAGCCTGCCATGAATGCTATCGAGATGACTCTGGAGTGGACGAGACCCGACCTGGATCCCAGATTTGTCCTTGTATGGCGTGATGGTGTGGAACTAGAGAGTAAAAAACATCCATCCTACAAGGGAAGAGCATCACTGTTCACTGATGAGCTGAAGCATGGAAACATTTCTCTGAAACTCTCCAAAGTGAAAATGGATGATGAGGGAAGGTACAAATGCTTCATGCCAGCATTGTTTAGAGACTCTGCTGTTCAGCTTGTTGTAGGTAAGTTTGAATGTGTCACTGGACCTGTCAGGTCTCAGCAGGTATTAAACTAGATGTAATCTCATAAAACAAGTGAACGTATGAGTTCGGCAACATTAGGCTGCCGTTGGTCAGACAGGTTGGTTACCACTGTACTGTAATTTCTTTCACCTCTCATCTTCAGGTTCTGTGTCCTCACCTGTTGTCCAGATGTCCAAAAGCAGCAGTGGAGTGTTAGAGTGCGAGTCTGAAGGCTGGTATCCAGAGCCTGAGGTGTTTTGGTTGGACGGTGAGGGACACGTCCTCTCTGCTGGACCTACAGAGACAGTCAGAGGTGCTGATGAGCTCTATACTGTCCACAGCACAGTGACTGTGGAGAAGAGACACGGCAACAACTTCACCTGTCGAGTCCAACAGAAGGACATCAAAGAGACCAGAGAGACACACATTCTTGTTCCAGGTGAATTTCATTTACATGTTGATGGTGTGATCATTGAGAACACTGTGTTCAGATTTTATATGAACAACATGTTGTTCTGTGTTTCACCATTTCAGATCATTTCTTTATGGTTCCCAGTACTCCCAGTACTCCTGGTACCTCTAGCAGTCATCAGGCTATTATTGGCTCAACCGTTGGCTGTGCTGCTTTGGTAGCTATTCTTATAGTTATCTTTGTTGTGTGGAAATGGAGACAAAACAAATTCAGTAAGTCAAGAATTGGTTTCATTTCTTTCTAAATGTTGCAGCCTTGCAGTTTTTTAGTCTTTTGAAGTAGAATATTTGTTGAAGTCTCAATCAATAAATTAGTCAGCAGTGTTGCTTCAGTTGATATTCTGTGTTACTTATAATAGCACAAGCTCATGTTTTCAGTTGTCATTTAAAAAGTAATTTTCAGTCTTGTAATTTTGAAGTGTCTTCTGTTTCATGCCATTAACAATAAAACAGAAAATGTCTTCACAAACTTCACCAGTTTCTTCTGCTTCTCTGTACACAGAAAACAAGAGGAGGAGCCCCGAGGATGGAAGTGAACAGAGCCAGGAAGACAAGATGATCACATCTAAGAGTGATAACACAAGACTCCACCATGAGATGGAAGGAGGAGGAGAAAGCGAACCGCTTATGGCAGCAAGAGAAGAAGAGAGTAATGCAGACAACAGAGGAGAGCAGAAGATCAAATCTCAGAGTGAACATAAAGATCTCCAGTTTGTGGCTGAAAGTGAAACCAACCAAGATCAGTTTATGACCAAACCAGAGCAAACAAGGGACATGAACAACGCAGAAGGAGAAAGTTCAATAAAACCTATAATTAATGAAGAAGTACCTCAGATTCCAACAGAGAGAGAAAAACACCAAATGTGCGACGTGGTAGGAAGACAAGCAAATAACAGTAGTGACAAACGTGAAGAGGAGCAAACAATGAAACCTGTAAAAGAAGATTCAGGACTTCCTGTGGTGCTGGATGCAGAGGAAAACAACCAGCAGCCACTGAATCTCCACGATGACCAGGAGGAACAGAGAGAAGAAGAGACACAGCAAGATCCAGAGAATGATGTGGACAAAACTTTACAGAAGAAGAGAGCAAAGGAAGAGAAGGAGCAGGGGCAAAGGAAGAAAAGAGGTTCTGGATCGACAAGACAGAAGAAGAAACAGGAGAATCAGACAGAAGCAACACAACCAGAGACAGAGAGACAGAGGGAGGAGAACAAGAGGCCACTTCAGTCAGAGATGCAGAAAAGTGAAGAGAGTGAGGGAGACGAGGTGGAGGTCAAACCACAGACAGGAAATGGAAGCCAACAACTTTTAGAAGACAAAACAGAAAATGGGAGTGGAGCAGAACATGAAGGTGAAAAAGATGGGGAGAGAAATCAGAGTGACACAAGGAGAACAGAGAGGACAGCAGAGAACCAGGAGGAGCAGATTAATGAGACATTGAAGGAGGCAGCGGAAGACAGGGTGGAAGATAAACTTCAGTCAGAGAAGCAAGAAAAAATAAAGATGGATAAAAAGATGATAGACCTGAAAATACAGAAAGGAGACTGCAGTCAACATCTTTCAAAAACTGAAAAACAGGAAGGGACAGTGGTCGAACTAGAGGATAAGAAAGGAAAAGATGTGGAGGAAAAGCAGAGTGAGACAACTAGAAGGACAGAAAGGACAGCAGAGAGCCAAAAGAGGGACATTCATGAGCCAGAGGACAAGAGGGATGAGAGGGAGAAGAAGCTTCCATCAGTCAATACTGAAGTTACAGAGAGGCCAGAAACAGCAGAGAGGAAAGACCAAGAGCTCCAGACAGAGAAACAAAAAGAAACAAACTCTCAGAGAAATCAGGACGAAGCCAAAGAGCAGCCAGAGCGATCCACCAAGCAGGTAACAGAGGAGAGTAAAGAGAGACAGGAAGAGGGTTTAAAGACTCACAGAGGAGCTCACTCTGTTGAAACTCAAGAGAAGTCAGAGGAGACAGAAAAACAGGTCAGAGGAGGAGAAGGAGGACAGCAGCAGGCAGTGCAACAACTGGACGTAAAAGAAGAAACGAGAGAGCAGCCAGAGGAACCCCTCAGCTTTAACACAGTGAGAGGAGCTGAGTGTGAGGAAGACCTGCAGGAACAGGACATGGAGGTCAATCCAGAACCTGACAGTTATAAAACTCAAAGACATTTCAAGAAAGCAGGAAAAGCACGATATAAACCAAAGGCAAAGCCTTATGAGCATCAGCAAAAGTCAGCCAGCAAGAAGATGCTTAGGGATGAAAACAAAGAGCTAAAAGGGATGATTAACAAAAGGCCAGAGCCAGAGAAAAAGAGGGATGAGAGGGAGAAGAAGCTTCCATCAGTCAATACTGAAGTTACAGAGAGGCCAGAAACAGCAGAGAGGAAAGACCAAGAGCTCCAGACAGAGAAACAAAAAAAAACAAACTCTCAGAGAAATCAGGATGAAGCCAAAGAGCAGCCAGAGCGATCCACCAAGCAGGAAACAGAGGAGAGTGAAGAGAGACAGGAAGAGGGTTTAAAGACTCACAGAGGAGCTCACTCTGATGAAACTCAAGAGAAGTCAGAGGAGACAGAAAAACAGGTCAGAGGAGGAGAAGGAGGACAGCAGCAGGCAGTACAACAACTGGACGTAAAAGAAGAAACGAGAGAGCAGCCAGAGGAACCCTTCAGCTTTAACACAGTGAGAGGAGCTGAGTGTGAGGAAGACCTGCAGGAAGAGGCCATGGAGGTCAATACAGAACCTGAAAGTGATAAAACTCAAAGACGTTTCAAGAAAGCAGGAAAACGACGACATAAACCAAAGGCAAAACCCCATGAGCATCAGCACAAGTCAGCCAGAAAGAAGAAGCTTAAGGATGAAAAAGCTAAAAAGCTAAAAGAGATGATTAAGGAAATGCTGAGAGAAAAACAAAATGAGAATCACAAAGAGTCTGAAGAAGTAAGTCCCATTGAACAAGAGGTAACAGGTGAACCTCAAGGACGGGACATGAATTCCCAGCTAGACCAACAGGAAGAGCCGATGGAGATGTAGGAAACAACAGACATTCAGAGACTCAGAGAAAGAAGAGGAGGAATCCATTTATAACCAGTGAATGACTGAACACTGTGCAGCTAATTTAGCTTTGTTCAGTTTGTGTGAGGCAAATATTCATGTCAAATTTGTCATTTCAACCATAAAATAAAGCTAAATGTGATTTTGAATTTTTCTGAGTATAAAAACTAACAAACTACTGATCTGACCTTAAGGAACCCCCCCCACACACACAGACTCGCCATCACAGTCATCCTGTCTAACACATGGAGCACACATGGTTCTGCTGTTATGAGGCTTCACTGAATGTGAACTTCAGCATTTTCTCATCAGATCACCTCACCTGTGTGCCTCAGTTTTATTTCCTTGTGGTCTAAAGCCAAACCTCTTGACTCTGGCACTTCTCAATAGTGTTTTTAGCCATGCTAGCAGCGTGGCTCGAGCGATGGTGATGTTGCTGCGTTGCTGTGTTTCCTCCAGTGCCACCATCTTGACTGAATTGTCATGAAAATGGGTCCGGACATTTATGTTCCAGTGAGAATGAATTATAATAAGTTTGGTGATTCTCTGACTTTTTATGTCGCACAATCATCAGGTCTACAGTTTGATTTGTCCAGTACTTTGGTTTATGACCAAATATCAGCAAAACCTAAGCCTCAGCTCTACCTTGTGCTTTGAGTTAATAACGTTATGTCACAACATTGCACCTGCATTACATAAGCATCATGAGAACATGTTAGCATGACAATCCTAGCATTTATATCTAGTACAGCCTCAAAGAGCTATTAGCATGGCATCAGCCCCTCTTGTTTAATTCCATTTACTAAAACTCAGTTTACTAAAACTCAGCACTATTTGGCTGGATTTAACAGCCCTTGTTCTACGAGCTTTTCTCTTTTGCCAACCTTCATCATGTAACAAAATTTAATTCATCCATGCAAAGATTCCAAACGACCTCTTGTCAAGAAGTGCAGGAAATTTTAAACTCTTTACATCATACTAAGCTAATGTTAGCCAGCAGCAAATGTCTTTGACTTGTGTTTTCACAGTGAAAGTCTACCATTTCACATTTAACTGCATTTATTGTGAATAATATGCAGGAAGGGGGAGAAGTGTCAGAGATAGCTTTATGTATGTTCGCTCCCACCTGCCTATCAATGGGGTGATAAAGAAAGACGTGTTTAATGTGAATTAATAGTGTTTGGCTAATATCCAAGCCAGCTGATCGGATCGGTGCATCCCTAAACAACACAGAGATATATACTGATGTGATACGGGTGCATTAAAAGACTGAGTGATATGTAAATGTGTGAATTGGTGTGAAACTATAAGTGCAGATTGTTGAAAATGGTTTTATGTTGATATTTTTAGTGTTTGGATATATTTTATACTTTGATATGTTTGTCTTACTCCTGGAGGCCTTTTATCTTGCATGTGCAGTGTGAGACCAGGTGATGAATTAGTGTTGCAAATTACTACATGTGAAGAAATGAAGCCGGTGCTGAAATCAAATGTATTAAGAATTGTTTTGCAAACAGATTAAAATAGCAGAAATCCTGCAGTCTGACTCTAATTTCTTTGTCCCTGATGTTGTTTAAAAGCTGATTCTAGATCTGTTTTCCTGGCTATGAAAACTCTGTGATGCTGACTCATATAGTATGCACTTACCTGCTCACTCAGTGATTCAGTGCTGCTGCTGTTCTCTATCCAGCTGTGCCATTTAAGTTGATTCAGAACAGCAGTGGAGTGACAGAACTGAATGTCAGGTCCTCTGTAGAAGCATCACACTTTTTAATCAAAGAGAAACGCAGAATCAAAGCAAAGTTGTACAAAAAGTCAATCTACAGGCCTTATATTGCTTGATCGTTCCTTTGGCTCGGTCCCACCATGAGGCAGGTGAATCTGTCTGTTTCAGTGGTCCTGTTTCCTGCTCTCAGACCCCATCTGGGAGGCTCACCATCAAATGAAATCACTGTGTGTGTGTGTGTGTGTGTGTGTGTGTGTGTGTGTGCAGGTCAGATGACTGTTTCTCACCATCTAGTGGTTATTTGGTTCATTTTACACAGAGACAACTAGACCAACACATGCCAAAGTGTTTGTTACCCGTTCATCCACCATGTCAGTGTGTCTCATTTCGCCTCGCATAAATGGTATTGGAAGGACTCGATGCATGTCTGACTTGCTAATTTATTCAGCACCATAATGTAGATTATAACAAATAAAGTTTGTTAATTCAACAAATTTATTTGAAGAAATGTCTTGATTAATTAGTGTGCTTGATAGAGTATAATGTTAATGTAATAATCGCATACTGTATTGAATCTTGTCCTGCTGTATATTTAGCAGATTATGTGATCAGGAGAGGACATGAAGTTTCATTAGAAACTGGCCGAGAATAGAGGTGATGAAGATCATCTGTAAAATGGCATCAGTGATATCTACTTAAAATCAAAGAAGTTGGGGAAGCAAAGAGTAGTTTGCCTGTGTTTTTTCTTTTTTACTTATTCAAAGCGAAGTCAGATTAGTCAGTGTGTAAACACAACATTTAAAGTTGCTCCTCTCTGGTGCAGGACCATTTCTAAAAAATAAAAACCAGCTTTAACTTAAAAAAATAAATAAACAAAAAAGTACCAGTTCAGTTATCCTGTCTTCAATAAGCTGATAAACACAGTGGCAGGGTGCAAAATCTGCCACTAGATGGCCCTGTTGAGATCACACTGAGCTGATGAGCTTCAAACCACACTGGACCAAAGCAGAGGTACAGAGGCTGTTATTATGGAAATACAGAGGACATTTATAGACTCCTCACGGGTGCAACTTCTGTGTTTTCCTCCCTGACAGACTAAAAGTTATGTAACTGAATCCATGATGTCAGATATCTGATTTTAGAGAGTGAATCGAGCTCCCTGACACTGAATCCAATGTTTATATATTAATACAATCAGATAATTAACATATATGCTACATAGGCCTCACTATAATAAGGATAACAAGAAGATTTTTCTTAAATAGAATAGATTTGAAGCCATATACATGGTGTGCAAGCTATACTGCTGCTACCTCTACTACTACTACTACTACTACTAGTAGTAGTAGTAGTAGTAGTAGTACCAGTACTGCCTCCACAACCCATTTTAATGTACTTATTGTTATTGGTGATAATGCTGAAAAGCAATACTCTCTTTAATCCGGACCCAGGGTTCTCCACAGTGGCCTACAATGGGTTTAAAAAAGCAAGTAAGCTTGATTTTAATGTATGAAAACATTTTAAGAAATACAAACACAAATAGTATTAAAGTGGTGGTTAATTCTAATTTCATTTTCCACCCTTTTCATCGTCCTGGACAGATGTTTACCCCCTAAACGATAGAATAGTAGTTCAAAATAAAGACATGGACAATAATTAAACTGTAAATAAAATATTATAGTTCCCTCAAATTCATTTCAGAATACGCATGTTATATTGAGAAATAAATCGTCTGTCGACCAGAGGTTTTATTGTAGTTTTTATTCTAAGGATAACGGAGCGATCTAACGGCTCCACTTCCTCCGTCTGAGCGGCTGCCCTCTTCAAAGATCGTCTATGGAAGAGATGAATCAGAAGGGGGAAAAAAGGGGAATCTTTCAGGCTGAGTGACAGTGGGCGTGACACAGTCAGACACTGCAGCTTCACCTTCCACAGAGCTGGAATAACTATTATTATATATATATACATGCAACACAAATTATTCAGTTTGAAAAATAAGAAATTCACATGGGAAACACTGATCCCGTCAGGTTCAGCAGCCATCCATTATTGACTCTTGAATATCCATATCCTGTAAGGTCCTGTCCTCTTAAAACCATAACTAATCAGGTTGCAAAATATTTTTCACTATTGACATCAGCAACAATAAAATAGATCTTACAACGTATAAAAAATGTCATGTAGCATAAAGCACAGTCATACACACAAAGCTTATGACACTGAAAGTTGAAAATAAAAGTGTAGTTCCTTCCTTCATCCGAGCGAATATGGTGCTCTGAAATGTGTTCAGAGTGCGCCCTCGTCTCATTTGCTCCTCTCTTTGCTGCCCATATGTCAAAGTCTTTGTGCTTTTCAAGACAGCGAGGCGACAGAAGGAAAAAAACAGCTGGATCCAAGGATCGTTCCAGCTAGCGGCTCAGCTAGCTGTATCCTCTCCTGAAGCCAGCCGTTTCTCCTCGGCTGCCTGACTTCGATAAGGTACTGTATCGCCAAACTGTCCTTTATCCAGAAGAAACAGATCTTAATCCCGAGCCGGGCTTGTTTTTACCTGAGCTTTCCGTTTTGACCTAATTTTCCAACTGCCTGGCTAGTCAGTTAGCTTCCACATTAGCATCTGTGGATGCTGATTAGCGTGCTAGCTTACCGTTAGCTAATTAGCCTCCTGCTGCTTCACGAGCAGGTATCAGCGGATTGAATCAGCTGTTAGTCAAAAGGAGAGAACAAACCACCTGAACTCACTCCACGTTCATTGTTTTATTTGGGAAATAGAAATTACGTAGCTGTATTAGCCTCTGTCAGTTTGTTTGTTACTAATTCTTATCTACTAACTAGTAGAGTACCGAGTATTCTGTTTAATTACAGAAAAATAATCAAGAATCTCATACATGTTGGTCTCAGATCTTATTTTATTTTATTTTCATCAGTCTTCCGGTACTTTTCATCCAGTGCTTCCTCAGGTTTTAACGTTCCCATGAATTTTTTGTCATTACCAGAGAAATTATTAGTAGATATTCAGCGAAGTTACAGCCTGAGACACTGACTTAGCGACACTGGGCTGTGATATCACGATTTAAATGCACCTTAAGTTAAAACTGATGAGCTGGTAGCTGCTGCCATCATTAATGAGGCATCCTGAATACTCTGAACTTTATTAGTTTCACAGCTGAGCTTGTCATTTTAAAGCTTTTGTTTAAATTGAAAGTAAGAGCTCAGAGATGTAGTGAAAATCAGTATCACAATCATAAAAAGAATATTTTTTCCTATCATGATTTGTGTCATGAGCCATCCGATGAGGTGGAAAGTCATCAAACTGATTGTTCAGTTCAAACGTGCAAAACAAAACCATCAAGGCATAATTTTGTTAAATAAGTTGTGTTTTGAAATATTCATTTGTGCGACACAAATTAGAAAATGATGAAACGCTCTGATCATATCCAGGGTTTTGCACAAAGTATGAGTCTTAGATTGATGTCAGTCAGCTTTTAGGGATACACTGATGTATCCAGCCGACAGTGAAATAAGTGAGGAAACCCACAGCACCCTGTGGCCAACACTAATGAGATTTAAAGTGGCCGCCGTCCAGTCTGCAGGTCTTAATGCATGTAATCAGGTTTCCATGAAATCTGAATTACAGCCTGTAACTGGCTGATGGTGAGAGTGACACTGTAGATGGCTGATGGTGGAGAAAGCTCAGAGTATGGCTTAGACAAAGTAAATGTTTTCAAGTTCATTTCAAAGATGTTTTTTGTTTGTTTATTTTGTCTGATACCAGTACTCATCGCTCGAGTCCAGCGGTTATTTTCCTCTGCCTAAAAGCAGGGCTGTCTCGATACCTGACTTGTTTGCTTCGCGTTTGGCGTCTTAGTTTAATTCTCTGACTGCGATGTCTGAAATGCAGAGCCTTTAACTTTGAAGATTGTTTAAACTAAACATCAGAATGGATTTTGTTTTAAAATCGTGAAATCAAACCACATTTTCTGAACTGTCTCATCGCATCTGTTTATGCAGATCGCTTTGGTTTTAATTCCCAGGTTTAGAGATATTTGTCTCTGAGATTTCTGTCTTCCCCCACAGTGCGATGGCAGTGGATGGAAAGTTTGTGCTCATCACATCTTTGAAAAATTACAAACAATTCCAACAGCAGCATCTCTTTCCAGAAATGCCTCCTGTTGCTCTGGATGATCCACAGACTTCACTGTTTTTCACTAAAAAGTACTTCCTACCTATGAACTGTTGTTAGCTAACAAGTTATTCAACAGTCCACCCTGTCAGCTGGACAGAGCTCAAACCTGGCAACCCCACGATGAGTTCAGGACTTGTGACGTGCTGTGCACAGTCACTACAACCCAGCTGTTGTAGGTCAACAAATAGCTCCAATGCTATTGGCTGCTGAACCCACAAAAAAATCCTTATTACGTTTCTTTTTGTACTGCTGATACAGCATGTGAGTTCGGTGGGATTCTTCTTTTTGATGGGGCTCGACCTGCAGTTTCCCCTGACCTCTGAGGGACATGAAGAAACATAAATCCACTTTCACTGTGAAGAAATGTAATCGAATCTCTGTCAGATTCCTCCTGAAATCTCCCATCCCCGTTTCTTGACTTTTCTCCAAAACAACATTTCGTCCCTCTTGATTGTTTTCATGTCTCGCTGCCTGGAAGGATTTGGGCTCGTCAGCTGTTCACATAAACAGAGAAAGCAGACGTCCTCCTTCTTTCCCGATTCAGTCTTATTTTTGATGTCGGGTTTCGGGCCTTAACTGTTGTTATCAAGGATGTTAGGCTCGACTCTTTCTCAAAGCTGCAATCAGAGGTTTTATTTTGACCAGTTTAGTTCTGCGGTCACTCCCACACAGTCTGAAAACAGCTCGACTCTTACATGAAAGCTCCTCAGTTTGGTGCTTTCTGAACATCCCGTGACGGTGAATGCAAGTTTGTTTATTTCAAAACATAAAGAAAACCTCTGAGAATGTATTTAATATACAGGGAGTGGTGGAAAAAAAACCAGAAACACCTGCAATACAGCCTGAAAAACAACCATTAACACCTCTGACCAAGGCCAAGCCACTGTAGCAGTATGGCTGTTTTTTTAGTTCAAACACGATGATCCTTGATTGATCACTGCAGGAAAACTTTAATAACACAAATACACACATACAGTAACAATATACAACTGTTCATGACAAGCCTGAGAAGACAGAAGACGGGGTTGTGACAGATCTCAGTCCAGTTTGTTCCAGAGAGCAGGACCAAAGTAACTAAAAGCACCCTCAGCACATCTGGATCTTATTGTAGGTACGCTACCTGATGACGTGAGCGGTCTGACTGGAGGCAGCAGTGGTTGCAGTCAGAGCAGGTCCTTGTGATCCTCTTAGGGCTGCTGCTAACAATGATTTTCATCATCTGTTTAATCAGGGGATTATTTTTCAGAAAATAGTGAAAACAATCCAGCGCAGTTTCCCAGAACCCAACGTGACGTGCTCAAATGTCTTGTTTTGTCAGACCAATAGTCCAGAACCCAAAGATATTCAGTTTCTAATTATATCAGAGAAATGGGGGAGAAAAGCAGCAAATCCTCACGTGGGAGATGTTTGGCATTTTTGCTTGATTAAGCAACTGAAACAACTGTGATTATCAAAATTGTTGCAGATTAAATTAAATCTGTTGATTAAACACTTAATGTTTAACAGTAAACTTCTACTGACTGATGAAGGATTATTGAGGCCGCTAACAACCATTGAGAGTTTAAAAACATATTTGTTCTTTAACACGAACACCAAACGTGAACAGTTTGATTTTTAAAGATTGCAAACAGAGGCTCGGCCGTCTCGGGTGTTTGCTCAGTGTTATGTGACACATTTGTTTCAGAGTTCAGTCCGTCAGCATGCTCGGCTCTCGCTCTCGTGTTGGTTCAGCTTGCACGCTGCGTCTTTAAGTCTTTGTGCGCGCTGCGAGTCACACTGCTCTCTGATTAGTCCTGATTATCCTGCTGTTTGTTGCCTTTGATCACAACAGCTCAGGCAGTTTGTGCACTTGACAGTTTGGGCTTTAAACCGTTTTAAACCTCAGTGTTACCGACTGAGCAGAAACGGATTTGATTTCCCTCAAACGACACGTTTCACACACAGCCTTTGTTCGTTGGTAGGAGTGAAAATCCTCCTTTTTAAATAGAAGACAGATTTGTTATTTCCACAGCTTCCTCTTTATTCACTGAGCAGCAGTTCATCACCTCAGTTAGAAGCAGAAAGAAAACACTTTCGCCAGGACTGTTCTCCGTTTCCGGCAGCTAGTTCCTGTGTTTTATTCCTGCTGATCATATCACTGCAGCAGACGTGTTTTTCTTTATTGTATTTATGGATATGATGCTGCTACATAGAAGGCAAAGTACCAACGTATGCCACAGCTTTGGCTGCACAATGTGCATAAATAATGTTAATGTACAATGTGTGTGCTCCTGTTTGTAGCTGGTTGGACGGCTGATGATGTGGTGTGAACATGGAGGCTCCTGAATACCTGGACCTGGATGAGATTGACTTCTCCGATGATTCAGTGGTCAGTACGATAGAAACAAGCTAACGGCTGCTTACTGCTACACAACTGCTGAGTACAGCTGCCGAACTGATAACAAAAGTCTGTATCTGCCCAAAGCTTCATCCCATGGATCTGTGTGGGAGTGTCCTTATCTCACAACCACCAATGACAACCTAAACCTAAGCATTACATAGAGCGATTGGAAGAGAATGCATCCATTCTAACCCTGATGAAGGATTTACAGAGCCTGCATTAGTCTGAGCTCAGTGTAGAAATCTGGCCACTGTGAGAGTGTTTAATTACACAGCTGGAAGCTACAGCTGCCTAACTGCTCCATCTACTGAGAGCAGCAGAAGTGCTGCTGCAATTAACAAATATCTAAATATAACTGCTTTGCACAGCTGCTGCACTGCTGTGTGCAATTTTCTGACACGTGTCCCTCTTTATTTTTGTCTTTCTTTCTCGTCCTGCAGTATTCTGTGACGTCCCTGAAGAGCATCCCTGAGTTGTCCAGGAGGAGTGATGGCCAGGCCGAGGAGAGACCAGGTGACCACGTGTTATAGAAGTACAGCTTAGTGACAGTTTAAACTCTCTTCTTCACTAAAACTGTGAAGGAGAGTCGCTTCTCCTGAGTGTATTGTTTGTGAGTGTGTCTGAAAAATAATACCAGACCTCAACAATCCAGAATTTTAATGTCCTGCGCTACTTTTTATACATGTAAGCTTCAACTATTATCTATTCACGTCTATTCACCACCAAACTCAGTTGATCTCTCATCATGTCTCCTCCTCCTGCAGCTCCAGCCATCAACTGGAGTCGTGGCGTTTCCTCCCACAGCAGCGGCGGAATCAAACCCACGGGGCTCGCTGAGGTCCACAGTAAGTTCCGGCCGGTGAAGAGGGTCTCCCCTCTCAAGCACCAACCAGAGACCACCGACTCTGACTCTGATGGTAAAGTCCAGGTCCAGGGGCTGGGAGAGTCGGGGGAGGGCAGTAAGGATGACCCCAGCTCAGACAAACCCACTCAGGCCTCGACCTCCTCTGATGGGCAGGGAGGGAAGGCGAAGGACCTGGGCGGCAGCGTTGGTGTCGTTGGAGGGAACAACCCTCAGGCACTGTTTGGCGAGCTGGAGCACTACGATCTGGACATGGACGAAATCCTGGACGTGCCTTATATCAAGTCCAGTCAGCAGATGTCCACGCTGCCTCGCGTCCCCCATGACAAGCGCTCGGTGACGGGGAGCAACCTGGGAGGAGGCACATTGGAGAGGAGTCGGGGAGGAGGCCTGAAGAGCTCCGCTTTACCTCACAATGAGCCTCTGAGCCTGGGCAGCAGCAGCTCACAGACTCCGGTACACACTGATCAAGTTAAAAAAAAAAATTCTTTCGGTTGTTTATTCATGAATCCATCTACAGCCCACAGAGCCCTCGAGGGAGACTTCGGATGAAATGATGTGGAAATCATTATGTATGGATTGTTAAACTAAGCACACAGTTGAAACTGCAAAGCTTTATGTCTGCAAATTTGTCTGCAGCATATTGGAAAATATAGTTAAATATTTAATATAGTTATATATTTTGCAGTCCTTTTCTTCCTTTTCATTGTAAATCTTGCTCTTTAGGCTTTAGATTTTCCAGTTCCAGACCTCTAGTATGGGTTCCCGTTTTGTTTATCTCGTGCACATGCACAATGACGCACATGCAGGCATGCTCACACAGGTGATGTGATACAGATCTACCAATGGTGTCACACCACAGAAATGCACCAGTAAAGGTGGGGAAGGCACTGCAGACTAGTAAACATGGATGTAAACAGTGTGAGGAAATTCAGATGGCACCTTTAGCATTTATCCACTAAGCATGTTCCCAGTGTTCCTTTGGGGCTTCTGTTTCAACAGTGAATGTGTGAACGTGAGCTCTATTAATGAAAAACTTCATCGAGTGTAACGCTGTCAGGTTGGTTAGAAAAGTCATCCTGTTGTAATTCATGTGTTTCCTGCAGTATTGTGTCCTTTCTCCGGTGAAGTGGTCAGATCTGAGGAAGTCCAAGTCCATGGATCCAGACCTCCACCACCTCCACCGCTCCCCAGCTGGAGGAGGCTACCAGTCAGAGCTGCTCTCCTCCGGACTCCTCAGCTGCTCCTCTTCCCTCTCTTCTTTCTCTGATGCAGGTACGACCTTATGATACTCTCAGCTTGTCCTCACGTCTCTTTCACTCTTTCTTGAAGGATTGAAACACAGTCATAACATTGTGTGACTTCCAGACAAGCTGCTGTCTGCGCGGGTCTACCCAGACTCCCAGACCCAGAGGGCGGGCGTGGAGCCGGCAGGGGGCCCGGGGCTGATGTTCTCCCTGCCAGGCTGCAGCGTGAGCAGGCAGGACGCCTCCAAAGCCTGGCCTCCTGGACCAGGGGGAGGAGGTGGAGGCAGCAGTGTGCCGAGGGGTTTTGGAGGGGGTGGAGGAGCAGGAGGGGAGATGGATGAAGAGACCAAGAAGAACCAGAACATCATCAACATTGTCAGAGAGGGACAGATCTCTTTACTGGTAAGTGGGAGACCCTCTGACCAGTGGAGGAGTAGGAGGTGGGCAATGTAACATTTGATAATCACAACCGATGTTTTATCAACCTCTCCCTTCTCCACCTCTTGCTTGCTCACCTTCGTCCTTCTTTTCCTCCTTCTCCACCTCTTCTGTCCCTCCTCTGTGTCTCCTCCTCCTGCAGCCTCACCTGGCTGCAGATAACCTGGAGCTGATCAGAGATGAGGATGGTAACAACCTGCTGCACATCTCGGCCTCTCAGGGTCACGCTGACTGTCTGCAGCATCTCACCTCTCTGATGGGAGAGGACGGCCTCAACGAACGGAACAGCCAGCAGCTCACGCCTGCTGGTCTGGGAGTCAAGGTCAGTGTGCGTATGTTCACTTTGAGATGTAGTGTTGGGCAGACATATTAACTGTTTAGTTATTCCACAGTAGATATGAAATACTATCCATTACAACAGCTCTGCCCTGAGTGGTGTAGTTGGTGAGGGAAAAGAGGACCATCTGTAAGCTAACAAGGACACGCAGACATTTGATTGGCTGTTGGCAGCTGGTCAATGAGGTCATGAATAATTAAGATTGGAGGTTTTTGATAAAATGATGTAAACTTTTACCGCAGCTCCGGCAGCAGCAGGATGTTCAAAATGAGTTCCAGGAATGAAGCTGAGGAAAGTGAACTGTGTAAATACTCCACAGCTCCTGTTTTGTCTGCCATGCAGTGGAAACCAGGCTCTTGATTGGCTGCCAGAAAGGAAGTGTGTTATCTAGAGACAAGCAGGGCATCTGAATCCTGATTGGCTCTTATCAAGCCTCTTGTTTACTTACTCAGATTAATGGGATGACGGATTTCAAACCACCTGGTCCTAACTGAAACATGTTAACTGTGTGTGTGTGTGTGTGTGTGTGTGTATGTGTGTGTGTGTGTGTGTGTGTTTGTTGTTGCAGAATGGTCATCTGGAGTGTGTGAGGTGGATGGTGAGTGAGACAGAGGCCATCGCAGAGCTGAGCTGCACCAGAGAACATCCCAGTCTGATCCACTACGCTGCCCGCTATGGACAGGTAACATACCACACACACACTGATCGAACTACAGGTGTGAAAGCACCCTGAGAAGTCTTAAGAGGCCACCAGACAGAGGATTAAAGCCTTTTAATATTAGTGACAACAAAGCACAACCTGTACACTGTGTTTACTTATTCCTGTAAGTTTATCATTTAGCAACTAAATTGTGTTTAAGGTCAAGGCAGGTTAGGAAAAATGCCTTTACTGACTCCTGTGTGTCTCTGCAGGAGAAGGTCTTGTTGTGGTTGCTTCAGTTCATGCAAGAACAGGCGATCTCTCTGGACGAAGTCGACCAGAACGGAAACACCGCTGTCCACGTAGCAGCTCAGTACGGACACCTGACCTGTATACAGGTGTGTGCTAACAACTGTTTTCTCTCATCCAGCTGCGGTTGGTTTCATTAGGACTCTTCAGCACCCAGCACTTCCTGATGACACCTTACATCATGCAGTTTGGGAGGGGTGCCTGACTGGAGCAGAGGCTGAAAATGAAACACATTTACTCTTGAGCAGTCTTAACATTTTGAGTAGCGAATCATTGAAAGTGTTCAAAAAGGTGAAGAACAAAAGTTACTTTTAGAAATCTGTTCTCAGATTCTAATTATTGATGTTTGCCTTCTGTCACACATGGTGCAGAGGAAACGATGATTTAAAGCCTTCAATAATTCAACAATGTCAAAGTCGACATTAAATCCTTAATTTTAGTGCTATAAACTTTTATATTTTTCCAGGCTGGTGTGATAACCCACACATCCTGTTTCACTTGTTCTGCTCTACTAATCATGATAAAGCAGTGATTTGTAGTAAAATGTGTTTTACAATCCGAAGCTTATTTTCCTACAGTGGAGGCTGAGTGTTTTTTTTATTCCTGGTGGCCCACCCTGCTGAAGGAGAGGCGGATGTTATCAGTCTTGTCTGCTTCCTGTTGGCTAGCCAGGCCGACAGTCAAAATACTGGTTCAGTTAAAGGCAGAATGAGGAGGGTTTTCCTAAAGATACATATGGATTCACACAAGTAAATCCCTGTCAGTCATCACTTATGGTCCATTAGAGGTGTGTGACAGTGTCTGTATCTCTGCCACTTCCTTATTCTCTTCTTATTTTGCTATGTTCAGGGTGTTTGTGGGTGTCAGCCTTTGGGCAGTGGGTGTGTAGCTCCCAGCCAATAAAGATTACATAAAAAGGTAGCGAGCAGGTGCCAAACTCTGTGTCTGTTTCCAGACTCTGGTGGAGTATGGCTCTAATGTGACAGTCCAGAACCAGCAGGGGGAGCGGCCTTCCCAGAGTGCCGAACGGCAGGGACACACCACATGTGCTCGATACCTGGTCGTCGTGGAAACCTGCATGTCTTTGGCTTCGCAGGTTGTTAAACTCACCAAACAGCTCAATGAGTAAGTTCCAGTACTTTTAATTTTGTTGTAGTTTCTCAATTGTTGTCAGTTCACACAGTTCCTAACAATTTTAGTTGTTTAAAGTGTAAATTGCGCTACATGTCTATCCTGCTGCCTTTGAATGGCCTCAGTATAACTGAATTAGAAGGTTTTCATACAGTATAAAACAGATGCTGACCATGAAGTTTCCAAACAAACAGTTTCAAAATCAGCTGAACTGGTCTTAATTCTGCTAGGGAAGTTAGAGCCCATCCTTTTTGTCCCTTTCTGTTGCCTTTTATAGCTGAGATCAAGCTCATCCAACAGCCTAATGTTTACAGCCACATGCTGTTTACGCTGGACGTGACTCAGCAGCATACAGGCGGAGGTGTGTGTTAATCATGTTGTGTCATTTGTCATGCAGACAGGCAGCAGAGAGGATGACTCTACACAAACAGCTGCAGAGACTAATGGACCCCAACAAGGCAGAGGGCACACCGTCCAGATCACCAAGGTAACACACACACATACTGTATCCTGCAGGACCCTCGTTTTACACACTCAGAAACTCATTCTCCACGGCGGCTTCCATGAGTTTTGAGTTGTGTTATGTTATAATAACACGAATATTATGTGGGTATTTTATTTCTGTACAAAAATGAGTTTCTTCTCATCCATTGTGGCTACAAGACCACAGAATAAGACTAGCTTATCACCTGACAAAGAGAAGTCAAGGTGTTAAGGCCAAGATGTACAGGTCATGGAATAGTGACAGTGCTGGAAAACAGAGCAGTCACCTCAACGATAGTTTGTCACTCCCACACTCGGCAGTGGCGGCAGTTGTGATCAGAGCATTTACAGCAGCTTGCAGGAGGGCAGCACAAAAAAGAACAACACTTGAACCAGCTGTCAGGATTTTTCTCCATTGTTGAGCTTGAATCAGGTGGAAAACATGCAGGCCAAGAAGTACGGTGGGACATCAGGTCGACGCTTTATTATTTATTACAATTATTGCAGTTTTTTTTACCGTAGATAATGCTGTTTCAGAGCTGAAATGAGTTTACTTAGATTACCAATATAGTAGTGTTAGTAGCAGGTGCAGCTGTAGGAAGAGTTGCAGTAGTTGCATAAAAAGCAGTAGTGGTAGCACCAGTAGTGGTTAAAGTTATTATGGTAGAGAAGTACTACCGTAAGTTATAGTAGTATTAGTCATGGACCTAGCAGCAGTGAGGGTGTTGGTCTCAGTTGCAATAGCAGTAACAAGTTGTAGTAATGATTAAAGGCATTGATAATATAC
Organism: Chaetodon auriga; assembly: GCF_051107435.1. Classification (NCBI taxonomy): domain Eukaryota; kingdom Metazoa; phylum Chordata; class Actinopteri; order Chaetodontiformes; family Chaetodontidae; genus Chaetodon; species Chaetodon auriga. The sequence continues at coordinate 8,108,023 of NC_135078.1, forward strand.
ACACTAAAAAATATAAAAATAAATTCTAGCTTCTGTCTCCCTTTCTGGACTCCAGCTCCCATCAGCCCTCAGTGGAGGCGTGGCCAGAGATGATGTTGACAGCGGAGGGCACTCCGGGTGACGGTCAGTGGTTGGTTCGTCAGGGAGGGGTGGGTCCAGACTCTGTGCTGCGGCAGCTGCTGGGGAAGGACATGTCGGACACGCTGTGTCACAGGGACAGGCTGCCTCCAGCAGGTAGCCTGAGCAGAGAGGGTCCCTGTGGCCCCGGGGCCCCTGGGGCCCGCAGAACAGGTCTGGTGGAGAGGAGAGAGCTCAAACTAGCAAGATTGAAACAGATCATGCAGCGCTCTCTGAGTGAATCGGATTCGGATGGTTATCCACCAGAGGAAGGTAAAAATCAAGGAGCCGCTGCCTCAAACACACTGCGACCTGATAGGCCGTCTCACCTGCCAATCGCAGAGGAGGAGCCAGTGTCAAACCACCTTAACCTGATGATGAGGAAGCATCTGCCCTCCTCCTCCTCCTCTTCGACAGCTGAGAAGAAGCTGGCGTTTTCTCTCAGCGGGTCAAAGTCGGTGGACAGCATCGGTTACAATCCATCCCCCACCTCCAGCGACCCTGAGGCCACAGACGGTAAAACACCAGACACCTCCACCGAATCCCACGACACCATTAACGGCCAGAAAGTTGCCACCAGCCCCAAGAGCGCCCTGAAGTCGCCTTCGTCTCGCAGGAAGACGTCTCAGAACCTCAAACTGAGGGTCACCTTTGACGAGCAGGTCCACAAGAGCTCCAGTCAGGAAGCAGAGCAGACCAAAGGGCATCACACGAAGGAGAGGACTCCAACAGGTAGCTCCGAAAGCAAGCGGCCGTTCGGAGCGTTCCGCTCCATCATGGAGACACTGAGCGGAAACACAAACCACAACAACAACAACAACAACAACGGTGGTGGTCAGTCAGGCTCGGCTGTTAAACTGTCCACCTGTCAGAACTCACCTGGCAGGAAGTCAGAGAGTAAAGGCAGCCCAGGAGGAGGAGCCAGGGGCAAGAGCAAAAGCAGCAATGTTTAACCAGCTAGTGCCTACCGAAGGACAGAGAGCACATAACGAACAGACCACCACAAAGAACAAACAGCAAGAGGCAGTGAACATGACAAATTCAGAGAGATTCCATTGACTGACACATTTTGTGTCAAAGATTGTGTCCCTTCGTCTCAGTCTGTCTCCAGACTGAACACACATACACATCATGTGACATCAGCAGAACTCTAATCGAGGATTAACATCCAGAAATCCACTTAGAAATTATATTAAAAACACCTAAAATGTCAACAAATACAGGCTAAAAACAGTCTTTAGGTGTATCCCACAGGTAAGTCACTGGCCCAATCCCAGTGTCCCCAGTAGGATTCCAGTCCTGCTTATGCTTATCGATTCTGGTTCTTATCAATTCCCAATATTGATTCGAGTATGTTAAAGAAAAAGGCTAAATATTTCTTACACTTAGCGTATTTTATCTGTTTGATCAATAACTCTTTCTTATTTTTGTGACTCATGCTTAAACCGAACAGAACAACTAAGTCTCCTTAACTTAAACAGATAAAATAAAGTAACTCTTATAATACATCCGTGGGCTGATTACACAGTATCAGCTGCCTTTGCAATAATAAAGAGTAAACACATTTAGGAACCCACAAGCAGAACTGAAATCCATTTTTTATGGGTTTCTGATTCTTGGCATTTTTGATTCGGTGCTATTTTGGAATCAAATTTGATTTCCCTACTCTGCCCCTGAGGCTTTAAGCCCTGGTGAGTCGCTCCCTCAGGCAGTGTCTTCAGAAATGCAGACTTACACAAAGTGTGCATGAAGGGCTCAAATGTCTGTGGACAGAGCCCTCATGCTCTGACGGTTTGACAGTGGGACAGCTCCTTAGCCCTCGTGGACTTACCTGTAATGAGCCTCAAGGCCTGTGAATCAGTGTGTGGACATTGGGATTGGGTCACTGGCTTAATGGCAACATTGTACTTCCTGTTTACATAACCCAAAGTATCTTGGGAGCTGTAGTGCCAAAATTCAGAACATATTCATCTGAAAAAAATAAAAATAAAACAACAATGAAACATCCCTGACATTATCCATATGTTTATGTTTTTTTCAGTCCATTGTTTGACTGAACAGAGGCACACAGTGTCCCAGCAATGTTTGCTCTACCCCTGGAACAGCACTCCTCTCCTCTGTCGTTCATATACACATATTTAGTGTGCTGTGAAATCCGGTGAACATACAGGCAAAAATGACAGTATTAAATAATAATCAGATAATTTCAAATAATTTAAAGGCATTTCATAAATACTGTCCGACAGCATATGTAGTATGATGAGCTTATGCTGGACATTAGCGTCAATAAATGCCTGTGATACACCTGTAAATACAGGGAGTGACAACCAACAAACAAGCCAAGGGTCTGAAAGTTTTTCAAAGGACAGTGAACTACAGCAGCATATAAGACATCAGACACGTCATAGTTTAACAACTCAATTAGATGTTTGATATAAGTTCTAGTTATATCGACATCCACCGTTTGTTTATTTGGTCCAAACCACAGTGGTGGAAAGGCCCACTTGGCTTAATTTCTGTGTTTGCTTTGGATGCAGTGTCATCAGCTGATCACAAGTGGACCAGGTCCTGTAAACAAACAGTTTGTTGGATTGGATTGGAGTGTTTATGACCTGGCATCCTGCCAGTTTGACCCCTTTAACATGGGAGATTTCATTTGTTTGACAAAGAGTAAGAGTCAACATGTGTCCTCTGTCACCCATAACCCCTGGTTCACATTACCCTGACATCAGTTATCCACTGAGCGCTTTCATTTCAGTGATAACCAGCAGTATTTTATCGCACTTCTCTTAATTATACTGATGTTTTTATACTTGCAAATATAAGGTTTCTCATGTTCTTTGCCTCAAACGTTTGACTTTTGATGGTTTTTATACAGCTTAAGGACTGGAAGACAGACTCTGTTACTGTCTGTTAAAATGTATTTGATGCCGTCATTCAGAGGCAGGAACCCCTACAAAAACCTGTGTGTTAAATGACCCTGAAGCAGTTGTTTTTATAGACACACTGAAGGACATTTGTGTTGTAATTGGCATCCTACAGAGACCTCGCATCTCCATAATACAACTTTTCATGCATTTTTAGTTCTATCACATTTAGTTTGACTTTGTGTCAGACTACAGAACCTTCCCAGAGTTCATTGGCCCGCTAAAACAAACCAAAACAAGAAGTGTTGACGCCGAATCTTTGGAAATGGAGATTAAAGGTTTCTGTTTCTCTGCCTCTCTGTTACTGTACTCTGAACTACACTAAAGATGATTATTAGTATTTATGTTTATGCACACAATTATATGATTTGAAATTTGAAAACTGTGGTTATAGTCATGCACGTGGTTAACGTGCACCAGCACAGCAGTTTTAAAACCACTGTATATATATAGTAGTATTTAATTTGTTTTCATCATATTCCACACTTTTTTTTTTTTTTCATTTCCATGGTTATTATCTATGCAGTATTTTTTGGCATGAAGTAGAGTTTAGTTGTGTGATGTGTTTGAGACGGGGAGGTTTAAGGATGCACCTTCTACAGCGGCCGACAAACAGGCCGATTATATGAACTTTATGAGAAAGAGAGATTTTACACAGCTTTCAGGAGATTGTGAACATTAGCAAACTGTCTCAAAGCTTGAACCTGGAAGACTGAGGCTGTTATCTGATGCTCTGATCCAATGTTTAAATTTCAGTGTGGTAATAAATGGCGTTCAGAATTGGTGTATCCATTGAAATGCAGCAAAAACAAACAAAAACAAGGTTTTTTATGGCCGTATGACTGTTCTCAGCTCTTTTCTGGACCTTCAGTGATGAATACAGACTTTAAAGCCTCACTAGCGGCCCCAAGTGGCTGCAGTGCTCATTACACCTCCCAGTGTACCAGGGTCGGACAGAACAAACATGTTAGAATGAAGTTTTTTTTTTTTATAGTATTGGGAATAAAAATGTCATGTTCATTCGTCTTTCATATCATGTTTCAGGTCTGTGGTCAGTTCTTACCTCTGGTCATGTTTTACCTAGCTTAGCACAGATGTCATAGCATACATTTTAGCCTCGCTGCTAATGAAGCAAAACTCCTTCTGCTTGCCATTTCAGTTGTATTGTGTCAGCGATGTGAAAACACTCCTAACAGAAACACAGATTTCAGCCTCGGCTCTCTGCTTTGCAGCTTTTGGAGAAACTGGATCACATCTGTTGTGTTTTGGATGCGTGTTTACGCTCATACAAATACTGTGTTTGGATCTGATGCAGCAGATCTTTTCCTAATGCAGACTGCTCACTGTAGGACATCAGTTTTTCTGTCACGTTCCTGTATGTTTTTATATCTGTGGTTTGGATCAGTGAGATTCTGCTGTGCAGTTCACTCATCTGGTTTACAAAGACCTTTGTTGAGGTTTAAACACTCTTTGGCTGTTGTGGTTCTTGAGTCTGTAGGTGATGATGGTGGATGTTTTGGGGGCAGTACAGACTGGATCCAGGATCTGTGCATCCTGCTGCTGATTCTGACTTGTCAAAGGAATAGTCTAATGATTTTGGCGTCCAGCACAGATTTGATGCACACACTGATGCTGGTGATGAGGTCTGGCTCAAAAGCTGTGTTACAGTTCATCCCAAAGGTGTTGGATAGGGTTGAGCTCATAGCTTTGTGTAGACCAGCTAAGCTTGTTCTGATATTACTGGAGTCATACTTTATTGTTGTGGCTTCAGAAGTCTTGACTCAGACTGTGCTGTGAGAAATGAAACAGATGATAAAACTTTCAGAAAAGACCAATAAGGTCTTCCCAGGCCTCTCTGTTTTCTCTATTCTCCTGGCTTTTCAGTCAAAGTAGAATTGCCTTTTTCTTTTTTTGTCAACATCCTTGGAGACATGACTGTCTTGTTCCAATAAAACTTTGTCGGAATTGCCAATGGACACGACCAGTTCTATGCTTACACTGAGTGTGAGCAGCTGTGTTGTGACTGATCAGTCCACTGAGTGTGATCACAGGAGGTGCATGTGTAAAAGGACCAAAAGTAGTTTACCGACATGTCCGCATACTTTTGGCCATATAGTGAATCTGAACTGGATGCACAGAGATGTCCTCTTTCCTCAGAGTAGGTTTAATCCAGGCAAGTCTGTTCCCAAAATGTCGAGCTGTTCCTTTAACTACACAAACTTTTAAGCTGACTGGAGAGAAAAGTGGTTATGGTTGTTTTTGTCTTCCATCTTTACTTCATACCCAGCTCATGTAAAGGTTTGGTACCAACTGGCTCCAACCCAACTTCCAGTGATTTCAGTGGAGTCTCTGCAGTTTGGGTTGGAGCCAGTTGGCCTTGACCAAATTTGGAAAATGTGTAGTTTCACTCTGTAGGAGCAGCAAACAAGTAAACAAAGGCCATATTTAGCCTTAGCCCAGCCTGAGCTAGAACGTTTGGTAACACTTTATTTTATACATCTGTAATTTTTCTCTTAATTTTCCTTTCTTGGACGTTTCCCAGAAATAACCATGTAATTTGTTGCTAATTATAGAGGAAATACAGACCGTGCTCAGTTATAAGTTCCAGTTAATTGCTGGTGTAACCCGACTTTAATCAGTGCATGGCAGGTCGGCTGAACAAACAACAATGTCAAACTTGTCATCATGCAGGCAAATAATTGAACGTATTTAAAGAATACATTTTTCAATAATAGATTAATATGACTAAATATTTCATTGGTTTTAAATGGAGCTTTTCCTCTGGAGACCAACACAACTAGATAACAGGATAACAGAACGCTCTATATTTTCCTTTTAAATAATTAGTTGATTAGTTCTTTTCAAGACACACCGTTACAGACTTGTAAAATAAAGTTACCAAAAGTTTTTAGGAGGTTACCATGAAGGTTTCCAGTCTCTGTTGCGTCAAAATATTGCTGGCTGCCAAAACAATCAGTGTTGTGTGTGTGGGTTTGCTTTTGAAATGCAGTTTATTTTATTTGAAGTGTCTTCATCGTAGCTGCTCCTTCGGGACGAGGGGAAGGAGCTCGGCGTTGTTAGCGTTGTTTGACCTGTTTGTTGTCTTTTTAAGGAACTCTTCAGATGGACAGTGTTGCTGCATCAACTGCGATGTTTACTCTCAATGCAAAAAAAAGATGAAAGATGCAATATCAGTGAATGTTGGAGATGTCTGATCAGATTTTTTTTTACTAACCAGCGTGTACAGAGACAGATGGCGGCTCTACTGTCCTTCTGTTATTGAAGCTGTTGTGAAGACAAACTGAAATAAAATGTTTCCTTGAGCAAATAAATGTTACTGTTTTTGTTTTTTTTTAACAGACGATGTTGATGTTCAGATTGATCAGGTTCGGTCTGTTGGTGGGTCAAACTTTTTTTGTTTGTTGTCTGCTAAAAATTGTCACATGAAAAAAAATGTGAGTGGAAATTCAGAAAATTCAAAAGAAGTCAAAATATTGCAAAAACGTTTTTAGGCTTCACTGAGGTGGAAGAGTTAGATTGAAGCAAACTGTGAGTGCAAAGTGCAACGGACTCATGGCGCACATAAAGCATGTGATTTAAGCATCCACTTAAGAGACAAAACATCAGATCTGTAGCTGAGTTTCCATCTAAACGTGTCACAGATTTTAACCGAATTTTGAGAAAAGAAAATGTGAACAAATGCTTGTTTCCATCTGCTACCAGTTCTCTAGTCTAGCAACATTGCAGAAGAAGAAGGTGCAATAACGTGCGCAAGTTCGCATTTCTTTGCTGATTTTCTGAAAATCTGGCTAAGTTTGGATGGAAGCTTAGCTACGGACTCTAAACATTCAGTAACCGTAACTCAGTTCATCTTGAGGATGAAAATGAAAGGACAAAACCTTTACTAGTTGACTTGCAAACTGATTGAAGTGATGTCAGTATCACAGTTAAATCCTAAGATAGAGCTGAATGATCAACCAAAAAATCACACGAGACACATGAGTGATTCCAAAGCTCAAAGCCAACTTCTGCAAACTTCAGGCTCTTCCAGTAATGACTGAAGCTGGCTTTACTTTCACTGAGACCTCCTCCAACACTGTCGGAGGCCCTCTACAGGTCCCTGGACCCCACTTTTGACCACTCCCGACTAAGATGGATGCTGTGTGTGAATTGTGCTCTCTGTTAATTTAATGGACAATACATAACAGAGCGTATATTTATTTCTGCGCGCCTCAGCGGCATCAAAAACGGTCACTTAACGGGACAGGATTTATGGTGTTTGGGTAGCAAATTGGCCTTTGATGGTTCCCACGCAGGATCGGCTGCTTCCCCACGGAGCCTAATGGGGTTTGCTCTAATAGCGTCCCTCAATCATGGCTGCGAATATGAAACATGAGCTCGCCGGCTCACAATTAGCAAAACAACACAGAGAGACACAAGGACGTGAAATGTGAGGAACGCGGGATTTATCAGGATTTTCCAAACGCTCCTCGCCGGTTCATGTAACAAAAAACAAGAGCTATTTGTTTTCTTTTTTCCCACCCTCTCTCTTCCTCTTTCCTCCTCTTCTTTCAGGGGAGTGGGGGGTGAAGTTAAACTGATAAATTAGACCTCATTTATTGGACAACAGTTTGAGTCGATACCCAGGGGCCTCTGCTCTGCAGCGTGGATGAGGCTCCAGAGCCGCTAATTGGTTCGCTCTGTGTGGATGGAGGGGCTGTTTGGTGTTGGGGGGGGGGGGCTAAGGGGGCTGGCGAGAAGGGCGGGGCGGATGGGACGAGCGGTGCGTTTGGCCGGCGCTGCTGCTCACACACACACACAGAAATGGTTGTCTCGCGGCGGATGTCCGCGGCACACGCCATGAAAACCGACGAGACAAGCGCTTGATTTGACAGCCGGGGCGGAGGGGTGGAGGGAGGGGGGGTGGAGGAGTCATGTATAGATTTTTGTGTCTGTTGTTTTGGCTTATTTGTGTGCTTCTTTTACTCAGTCAATCAAATTTAATTGACACCGCTGGGCTGGGGCCGGGGGCCCCGCGGCATGCTGGGATGACAGGCCTTTAATGCCAAAGAGAGGAGAGGAGGTTCTTCTGCCTGTGAAGGATGGAGGGAGGGTGAGGAGGTGAGGGGGGGAGGAGGGGGCCGAGGGTGACAATTCCTCCGCCCGTCAACAGCATTAATTGATGTAACAACAGCGATGATGGATACTAATAAATACAACCTTTAAAGAAAAAAAGTAATTAGATGGCGTCCTGCTCAAACCGCCGCCGCTGATTCCAGACTGGCTGATAAACACCATTCGTCTTCTACGGAGGCCTTCAGACGGACATGAGGCGTCATTGACATGCAGATCAAACTCAACATTTGCATTTTGGCCTCAACAAGAAGACAGCAGTACACTCACGTCCCGAGAAACAAGTCTTTCAGTTTGTTTTCCCACAAAGAGCCAAACTCGCCCTTCAGTGTTCTTCATCATGTCCCAAAACTACAAACGCCCCATCTCCTCTGCACCCTTCATGCATCAGCTGTCTCCTTTCGTCCAAAGATGGGAACCTGTTGCTAACACACAGCGTCCGTCTGACTGACCTTTCATACGCAGGGTGCAAACGGGTTAACAGTAAAAGAGGCGAGAGCGTTGTGTGGACAGAGATAACCGGGTTCAACTGAGATCTATGATCAGCTGAAGTGTGAAGGAGTGTGAACAGAGCATTCCTGAAAAAGTCACTCAAGGGTCCAGTGTGTAGGATTTCAGGGCATCTGTTAGCAGAAATGAAATATGATGATCACAGTTCATTTGTGTATAATCAGCTGAGAGTAGAAATAGTTGAGTTTTCCTTTGCGTACAGTCTACAGAGGGAGCAGGCCCTCTTAAACGGAGTCTGCCATGTTTCTACAGTAGACATTACAAACAGCGCCTTTCGTGTTTTTGTGAGTTTGGTGGAGATGGTGAAGTGAGGGGGATTCAGCTGGTTGAAATCTGCAACCTCACTGCTTGATGCCACTAAACCCTCCAAACCTCTGAGGATAATTCCTGATGATTTTTGCAGTTTTGCACCATTGTCCATCATGTCTGCCTGAGATCAGGGACCACCTGACTGTCACTGAATACATTTACTCCAATTCTGTACCTCAGTACCTCAGTCAGCAACTCTTTACTTCAGTATATCCATTTTATACTACTTCTATTCTGCTACATGATTGTACTTTTTGCTTCACTGCATTTATCTGACATTACTTTGCAGATTCAGATTATTAATATATATATAGAAACATATATTATTGAGTGTAATTATACATGAAGTTACTCAGCAGTACACACAGTTGAAATTATCTCTACCAGCTGCAACATAGGTGATACTCGCACATTAATGCATAACTAATTGCAATATTTTTGTAGTTCAAGTATACTTTGATGCTAATACTTTGTACATTTACTTCAGTTTTGGGTGACGATACTTAGTCCACTAATAAAAAATCTGGGTACTTCTTCCCACAGTGACCAGTGGTGACGTCACTAAAGAGAAGTCAAACTGCTCATGTTTCTTGACCCATCCAGCTTCTTTTAGTGACGTCTCCATGTGTCCAGATCTCAGATGTTAAGTTGGTGACTGATATTATTATGGATAGAAATACAGTGACGAGGTTGGATTGTGAGGATCAGACTGTCCTCACGAAAGCTGGCTGATGCCATTTTTGATCATCAAACATTCAACAGTTGAAAATCTAGACCAAAAAAATAATAATTTTTTGTGTTTGTGAGCTATTTGTAGTATCGGCTGTTTTTCTGTCACATGAACAGGATCACATATAACTGACACAAACATTTAACATGATCAGAAAACATGAATGACTTTGATTTAGTTGTTGTCTGGTGCTTGTGTATTAAAAGGCCTGGTTTAAGCCTTTGTTCATGTTTGATCACAGGCTGTGTCTTTAAGGCTGTGACATCATTCATTTTTGTAGTTTAGTGGCTTTTAATGTGTGTTTGTGTTTTCTGTTGATCTACAAATATCATTTAAATGAATACCTGTGAGAAGAAAGTGACGGCGTAATCATTTATCACATTAACAGGTTTTACTTTATGTTTGGTCCAGTTATAATGTGACAGTCCAGCCTGTTAGTGAAGTTCAGTGTTTATATTATGAACACAGTATTAATAATCAGGCAGTGATATTGGCAGGTGAACACATAACACCAATACTCAGAGTCATGAGAGGACTCAGAGCTGAATGCTACCATCTGTTGTAGTTAGAATACTGACACTTAAAACTGATGAAGCTATGGGACTCAAAGGAAGAAAAAAGTGTTCAATTTTTCTCCTTGCAGAGCTTTCCGATCAGTACTTCATCCTCTGCAGAGTGTATTTGTACTGTGTACATTTGTACCATTCTTTATTGTATCTGCCAGCAGTTTCAAAGGCGAATCTATAAGAACCACAACCATTTCATTTCCGTTTCATGACCAAAAAAAAAAGAAACCATAACTTTGATATTTAAAAACAAAAGTTAAGTTAATGACTAAATGTGATTAATGGCGACTGAGAATTAAAATGAAACATTAAAATGCAAGTAAAGATGAAAACATTCAGGCAGTCTCTCTGTTTTAACCTCACAACTTCTTTTATTTTATATCACAGTCCCTGTGATATAAAATAAAAGAAATCAAGAGACATTTTAAGTTAAATCAAGTTTTAAAGAATCAAATAACTTGATGATTCATTATTATACTAGATGAGTTTTGGTCAAATGTGTCCTGATGTAAAGTGAGTCAGTAAACTGAGATGTTCGTGGTTTGTCCCTCTGCTGCTCTGTAGTTCCCCTGCAGGGTCAGCGGGGGGCAGCATTGCAGTTTTTAAGCTGCTGCTGCAGAAACAAACGCCCCTCCAGCAGCAGCAGCAGCGGCAGCAGCACTTTTGCTCTTTAGCAACCGTTTGGCATTTAGCTCCTCTGTCACGCAGTCGATTTTGTTGATTCTGAGCATGAAAACAGCAGCGGTACCTTGTTAAAGTGTTTGTTTGGCCTTCAGACTGTTTGTCCCCCGAGGACAAACACACTGAGAGCACATATCATGAATAACCTGCAGTAAACTGGTGTCTTATTTTAATTTGCCTCTGTAATTGACAGTGGGCTCAGTTTCCTTCTGAGCGCAGAAACAGTTTGTGACCCCGGAGACGAGGCCGAGCGTTGATGATGTTCTGTAAAATGTCAGAAAGACACAAGTGTTAAACTCAAAGAGATGATTGATTTTTTCCCCCTTTAATTTCTTAAAAGTTGTTGTTTGTGTGGAGGCAGGAGGTTTTCAGCAGAGACGGTCTTTAATAAACTGCTGCTCGTCTCTCCTCACACGGGCCGCAGAGAACATCTCGGTTACATTTCTGTGCGAACTGACTGAACCGAGACAGCGACACAGTTTGAGTCTGTCAGCCACAGACTTTGAGTATTTCTTTTTTCTGAGGACAGAATTTAAAATGTCACAGCGACATCGACAAACACACGATAACCATCAGATACTACTACAACCTTTCAAAGTGTCTGTGCGCTGACCATCCACCCTCACATGGTGGATTTAAGGAGTTTGACCAGTTTCAAGCTAAAATCTGACATTAGTGAAGAGTAATGTACTCAATTTTCAGGATGAGTGTGGGATGTTTGTGGTCTTTAAAGATGCACGAGCTTCCGCCATATAAACTCAATAAGGTGTAGGTCTGGTGTTTTTTAATTGTAGACTGAATGAAGACTGTGAGAAATCAGCTTGCAATAAAATGCAAAGTTTGATTTATCAGCTCTGTCCCTGCTGGGGTCAGCAGACCTTTAGGGCCTAAAACTGGTTTGTAAAGGGTCACAAAAACTGTTTTTTCTGAGGGTCCTGACACCAAAACCTGATGTTTATTGCTGCTCTTATGTCACAAAATTGCCAGAACAATCTTATTATATCATTGATATCAAGAATTTAATTGAAAACAAAACATTATTCTCTTTAAAAAAATTTTTAAATCTACTTGTTTTAAATAGCTTCAGGGATTTTAAAGATTTCCTGGAAATAAGAAGCAAGAAAAACAGGTTCACTGAAAAACAAACAAGAAAAACAAAACTTGATCGATAAAATGTTTTTATTGGAAAAAGGTTAAAATAATGTTACTGAGAAACTTTTTTTTTTACTTGTTTTCACTCAATTAGAGAAAAAAATACTTTATAAGAATTCATATTTTTACAGTGAACATGGACTCGTCATACCAAATCACCACCCGCTGGTTTTTAACAGCATGTTGAGTGTTTTTCGGTGGACTCCTCCTTTAAGTGGACACTATGTATCACACTCATAAAAGTTCTGGAGCCGTGAGGATTTTGTGTGTCAGTTCTTGTTTTGTGTGAGGACGACAGCAGAGACTCAAACCTCTGATCGCTCATTCTCGCTCAGTCTCTTCCTCCGCCTCCTCAATGAAATAATAGTCAAATAAAACTCTCTCATTTTGCTGAGGGGTCCCTTGGGAGACTCTTAGGGGCCCCTGAGGGTCCCCAGGCCCCACTTTGGGAGCGGTCGGTGGGGCCCGTGTTTACAGGCTGCGGTAATGGTGCTTGTTTGTCCAGCGGTCTGTAAATCACACCGACATTAGAGCTGTCACAGGATCCACTGGAGACACAGCAGACCATCACTAATACCCTGAACCCTGGAGAGGCTCCCCGCCGGATCTATAACACCAGCAAAAAAAAAAAAAGAAAGAAAGAAAGAAATAAAGAAATAAATGAAACACCACAGTGAGCCTGCAGAGGAGATAAAAGTAGTTTTAAACCAATACAGACCATCTTTAACAGGAACCTCTGGAGGTACAACTGCAAACCTCAGCTACACATCAGACCATTTAAGATGAGCAGTTTGACCTGGATCAAAGATCCTTTAAGCAGAGAGAAAGTCAATCAGTCAGAGTGTTGTGGTAAGAGGTAGTTTGCATGTTCACAGTAGCAAGCTGCTTCCTGTTTGACTGTAACACCTGCGTTTGCTTGAACCACTCTGCACTGCAAAGGGATAGTTCAACATTTTGTTTCTTAAAAGTTGTTGTCTGTGTGGCGGTTTTCAGCAGAGACGGTCTATAAGGCACAGCTGCTTTTCTCTGCTCAAACAGAGAAAATGAAAGAAAACCAGTCTGGTTTGTGTGTTTCTGTTAGAGGAAACTTTTACCAGACTCACACGGTTTGATTCTGTTAACATGTGAGTATTTCTTGTCTCTGAAGAGAGTTTAAAATGTCTCAGTAACAGCAGACAGGAACCTTCAGATATGATTTGAACATTTTAACAGTATCAGAAGGTTTCTCTTTAAAACAGAACCCTGCCAACGCCTCTAAAGCCGTGGTCACACCAGAAAGTGGCTCAGCAAAGGTGGAACTGGAAGCCTGATTAGGACACACAGGGACTATACAGCACCAGCTGGTGAACTGTCATAGCCAGCCAGGTAGTCCTTCCTTTATGCAGTCAAAAATAATGTGAGTGTGGTTTGTAAAATCATTCTTAATAGTTTTTTTTATCATCAAAAGGAAGAAAGCTGCAGTGCCTGTGTTACCCTGTAGGGAACCAAACAAAGCCTGCATGTTCTGGGCAGACAGAGCGTTGTTAGTGTCACTGAGGAGTAAGAACCACACCAGAATATAAACACACCAAAGGGACATTTGAAGGTACGTTTACATGCTGTTTAATGTGCTGCAGCTAATTAGCTATCCAGCCTGCAGGCTGACATTAGCAGTGCACGTTTCCACACTGTTTGTTTGGTGGCTCGCTCAACAAGCTAAGGTTCAACAAGCTAAGGTGCAGGAGGAGATGTGTGTTCATGTTTGGAAGTGAGCTGAGAAGGAGGCTTCAGCAGCTGATCTGGACTGTTGATCGGCCTGCTGTCTGACTCTGTGTGACTGTCAGTATGAACACTGATGTTACGAGATCTGATCTAGATCTCTCTTTTGGTTTCTCATTTTTGTGCTTTGCAGACATAAGTATGTTGTAGCAGACAAAAAATATGCAATTTATTATCAGTAGTACTTGTGAATAAAATAGATGTGATCAGTGGATTCACTCATGTAAACTGATTTTGCTGCAAAATGTTGGTGTTTCAAAAGTTCTGTTATCTGTTATCTTTTATTTTTCATTTGTTATGTGAACAGATAAAACAGAAAAGATGTCTGAATCATCTTTAGTGGTTCTGTAATGTGTATTTATGAACTTTGCGTAGAACCAGGCCGTTGTTTGCCCCTACTTCCACTCTTTATGCTAAGCTAGGTTAGCCATGTTCTGACTCCAGCTGTGTGCCAGAATTCAACTTACTCGCTGTCCTTCCAAACAGAACATGATCGATCTCGTGTATGTGGACACCAAGAAATTCATACTGAATAGAGGGTCTGTCAGTAGAAACGGATGATGGTTTCAGATGATGGGACTTCAATGCAGCTAAATATCTAAATTAACTCCTAAACACTGAATTGATGGTTTGATGCCAGTGTTTGTCATTCTTAGACCAGACCTGATTGAAAATGAGGCTACACGTTTAATTCATCACTGGAAGCTTTACCCAACAAATGGCCCTCACTTTGAGAGAAAACCCCCGTTCCTCTCAGCTGAATCCTCCTGCAGACCCTCACGGTCTGATACAACAACCTCTCCACCCTCAGCAGCGTTTTGTCTTTATTTTCTGCAGCGTGCTTCATTCATTACAGCAGCTTTGCTGGGAGACGAGCGGCTTTTATTGGCACTGCTGCCTGTAAAATCGGTCAGAGCCGGTCGAGAGACTAACCTTTAAACCGGGGGGGGTTGTTAGAGGAAAGATGGACGTTCAGACAGTAAACAGGAAGCAGCCCACAAACACACACGCTGTCATTATTTCACACACAAACAGGCTACACACAGAACTGCAGATAGACACGTTTTCAGCACTCTGCACCGTGTGTGTTATGATATTTATTGGGAAGCGACAGCTCCTTTAACCTCACCCATCGACCGCCCAGCACTCCCATTAAGGCAGACTGGGATGTCCACAGGGAGAGACAATGTGAGAGTGTGTGTGTTTGTCTTGGAGGGGAGTCTTTAAAAGGCAATAGGTTGTTTCTTGGAGTGTTTATGGGCTGATCTCTCTGTCTGAATGTTTGTGACTACAGTGTGTGTGTGTTTACAGCAAAGTATACAGTTTACTTCAAATACAGAGGGCAGCCCGGGACTTCGTTTAACACATCAAAAGAGAAAACCAGCTCTGTATTTCAGACTGTCTTCAATTTAAGATATGCCTTTATATGTAACTTTTGCTTTTTTATATGTATAACTGATCATGTTAGTAAGAATCCTGTTTTTTGATGTTCGCTGTTAATACAATCTCAAATCCTCACATCTACACAGTAAAATAAACGTTCAACATTTTAAAGAAATATGCTCATTTCCTTTCTTTCCAACAGTAAAATGAGAAGATAAATTTCTATTTCAGTCTCTGTATTGAGTGCAGACCTGGAGTCAGGATGTGGTTAGCATAGCTTAGCATGTCTGAAGTCTTATTTGATGCCATGTGTGAAACATTAGCATTTTAAATGCAAACTGTGCCCATGTTAGCATTTAGCTATCATGCTAACTGCTACATGATAAAATGCTAACCAGTGCCTGTTAAAATTCAATTAGGCCTGAGTATAAAAGCTCAACACTTTTAGTTTGCATCAAATGTTTGTTCAGATTGTTTATTTGTATCTATTCTTTGATCCTATATGTCCTAAAAATCTAAAGTTTCCAATTATTAGCAAACTGTATTTTGGCATAGTTCTTGTTTGGCTGCATGTGACAAGGCAACACAGCACAACAACAAATATTTGTTTTGTTCAACTGTTCTCTTCTTTAATGACCTTTATTGTAGGTTGTATTTAAATATATATATAAAAAACAAAAACATGTTGAGTGGCAGTGATTAGAGTCAGAGCGGCTGAACTTTCAGCACGTGGTTTTCTCCGTCACTTCCCCGGGCAGAAGGGACAGGTGTTGTTCTTGCTGAACTGCAGCCACATTCTGATGCAGTCTTTGTGGATGGTGTGGGAGCAGCTCAGAGGGTGGCGGTTCTCTGGATCCACGTGGTTCTGGCACATCAGGCAGAGTTTACGGGCGCTGACAGCCTGACCTCCACCTGCCGCTGCTCTCTGTGGGGGAGGTGTCGGCCTCTGGATGGGGCCAGGGGCCGTGGGCCGGCTGATGGGCCCCGGGGCCACTTTCTCATTCTGCGCCAGCTTGAGGCCAACCTGCTCAATGACCTCCTCCATGGACATGCCAGCCAACGTACCGCGGGAGCTCTTCACCTGCTGCAGCAGCGACGTGAGCTGAGCCTTGTTGCATTGTGGGAACCGAGCCCCGAGCTTCTCCAGGACCTTGTCTAGTTTGCCAGCAGAAGCGGAAGTGGTTGTGGAAGTGGAAGTGGAAGCGGAAGCAGCGGCAGCAACAGGGGGAGGTGAGGGAGAAACCACAGGCTGAATGGGAGGGGACGGGGAAAGACTAAGAGGGGGAGTCACCCGCATTGGAACTCTGATGTGGGGCTGGAGCTGAGGCTGAGGAGGGTGGGGAGGAGGTGGATACTGGGGTGGGAAGGGGGCATGGAAATGGTACTGGGGTGGTGGGTGGTAGCGGTGGCGGTACTGGGGATGGTGAGGGGGCTGGTACTGGTAGAAGTGTGAGTGTCTCTGCGGAGGGAGGGGTCGGCTCGCCGGGTTTGGAGGGGGCATGAACTGAGGGCGGAACAATGACTGCATCGTCTGATTGAATCTCAGGTCAGCCTGTGGGAGAAAGGAGGAGCCGTTACAGATAAGCCAGCACACACTTGGTGCTTCTTTGGGCTCTGGGATATCGTGATGAGACATTTTTCAGTATTATCTCAAATTTTGAGGACAAAACAATAAAAATAATTCATAGCTGCAGCCTTAAATATTATCTTGGCATACAGATATGTATTAAGATATAGTTTTTTTTCTGTAAAAATAATTTAAGAAACTTTATGAAAACCAGATAGGGATGCCTGCTTTGGGTTAGTCTAGTGAATTAAATACCTGAAAAATCAATGTATTGCATCACACAGATGCAAAAATCCAGTAAATTGAGAATTATCATCAAACAGTCACGCTAACTGATTTGCAACATCGTCCACCATGGTCTAATATACTCTTTTAGTTCTTTGTAGTTGACCTTGTTGTTGGGGGTCTTACCATGGGGACCTGTGGCAGAGACGGCACGTTGATCCTGGGGACCGATCCTAACTCTCGACCCTGCTGGAGTTGCAGCAGAACTTCCTGGAAACGGCTCTGGAGCTCCGCCTGGTTCCTCCGGACCAGACCTTCCTTCTTCTCCCACTTCTGCCTCTCCTGTGTGTACTGATGCGGAAACTCCACCCTGAGAGCGTTCAGGTACTGCCCCACCTGGGACAGGTAACCACAAAATCACCATCAGAGCAGTCGCAGAACTTCTACATCATTTCATATCACATGATTTCGAGTTCTTTTGGCATATTTGCAGTCACTGAATGTCGGATCACAATCATAAGGTTCTGTACCTCTCTCAGCCAGGCCTCGATGCGCGCCATGGCAACGTCTCTCTGCTTTTCCACAGCTGCGATCTCATCCTGTAAGGCCAGCAGCTCGGCCTCCTGCGCCTCCTTCCTCACCTGCTCCATCTCCTGCCTCAGTTCGTCCAGCTCCTCCTGCCACCTCTGCTGCTCCTCGCTCTGCTCCTCCATGAGAGCCGTTAGCTTCTGCTCACTCTCCTCCAGCTCCTTGGACAGCCTGAAGGAAGGAGGAAAGTCACATATGATTAGGCCTCCGACCTTTTAGAATCGTTTATTTCCACTGTGTTGTTGGTTTTTACCTGTTCCTCTCCTCCTCTGCTCTGTTCTTTTCTAAGGTCATTTCCTGATTCTTGGCTAAGAAGTTCTTCCTGGTGGCCTTGGAGTTGTTCAGCTGCAGTTTAACTCGCAGAGACTCCAGTTTGTCCAGGAGAGCCTGAAAACACAGTCACAGGCTGATGGTGGAGTACACTTACGTTATAGTGCCCTGTTTTGGACAACAGTGCCACATGCAGTCAAAAAAAACTCCACACTTCAACAGTGTGTGTGTGTGTCAGTCTCACCTGGTGCTGGCGGGTGGTCTCCTCCTTCTTCTTCTGCAGCTGTTGTTTGTCTTTCTCGTGTGCCACCTCCTCCTCTTCCTGCTTCCTCATCAGACTGTCATACTGCGCCGTCAGGCTGGAGCTGTACTCAAACATGGCCGCCACCTGATGCTCCCAGTCCGGCTCTGTGTTGACGGCCAACTCTTGTGTCGTGCTGTCCGTCTGCACAGCCTTCTGCTGCAGTTCTAGGGAAGGAATCAAGGAAGGGACAAGACCAGGACACAAGAGGGAATAACCAGTGACTAAAGAAGAAAACATTTCACTGATTTCAACACTCTGACTGGATTCTTCACCATAGAAATGACCACTGAGGCTCACTGGTACTGCAGTTTTTAAGGGGTCAGTGAGATCATTGTATTACTGCCTGATTTGTCACATATGTTCTCCTAAAAAGCAATTTTTAAGCTTCTCAAGGCTGGCAGGATGAGACTTTTTTTTTAATTTCTCATGCCCACAAACTGTTACTCATCTCTTTGAGTCAGCCGATGATCAGCCTTATAAAATCAGCTGTTGTTGTTTTAACTCCTCATGCTTGGGTGGTGGTAATAATAATTAGAATGATAACAATGAATTAAAACATAAGATAACTTTGTATTACTATCTACACTATTGGCTAGCATGTACTAAATTACCATCTGAAACGTATAATGACTTATATAGTAGCATAAATGTAAATACTCAAACTATCTAAAAATGTAACTTCAGTACAGCTGCTAACTGTTACATTTCATCACTGTTGTGGCACTATCATATCTGTATTATATACATAATATACCACAATCATTAGAACATCACTGGTGACTGAGCTAATTACCACCAGTATCTTGTCTAACCCTAACAGCGGCCGGATGAATATTTAACTGACTTCCTGTTTCATTTCGGGGATCTGAATGCTATCTGATCAAACTAACTTCTTGGGCGAGCTCGTGACTCTGCTATTTACCTTTAATAACAAGCCACTGGTTCACATGATCTTATTAAAAGTTACAAGTCGAGTAGTATACAACTGACACACGTGTAATGTTTCCGGGTGTTCCTGCCTGCATAAATCCGCTGTTCTCAAACACTGACATGATCTTACCTTCCACTGCCATGTTTGCTAACGCTAGCTCCAGGCTCTGCTCCTGCGTTAGATGCTGGACTTCATGCTCTTCCTCTGGGGCCACGCTTGCGGTTTCCCCGCCAGCGTCCATGCTAAAAGTTAAATCCTGCTGGGTTATGTTCACACAACGGGTGACTCTCTCCGCAACTACACTGTTATTCTAAATAAAATGTTTTGTTATATTAGCTGTTAGACTCCAGTTTACGGCTGCCGCCAGTAACTTGGTAACTACACGGAAGTGATCGTGCGTCGCTGAAAATGATCCGTCTGAAACGCCGAAACGGCACAAAGATCGTCTATAGACACTTTTTTTAATCAAAAACTTTATCGATAGAAATATTCACTTACAAGAAACAGTACAAAAGTATTATCAGCAAAATGTATTCATAATGTGTCAAAAGTTAAGTATTTGTTTGTCAGAATGGGTCAAGTCAATGTTTTATCATTATATTATTGGACCATTGTTAATGATGCATGAACGTGTAAACGGTACTTTCATGTTATAACTGGTTGAGGTGGAGCTGATTTTAAATGCATTACTTTTGAATTGTTAAATATAGCACAGCATCATATTTTATATCTTCCTCAAATGTTTTGTTGCTAAAATATTGATTTTGCAAAGTAACTAGACCAGCCGTCATATAAATGGGGTGAAGAACAGAGTACAATATGTCCCTCTGAAACGTATTAGAGACTTCATGGTTTATTATTTGTTTATTCACCACAGTATATGTATATTTATATGCATACCTGTCTACAAACTGTTCACACACACTGTGCACCTGTTTACATAACATTTATAGATTTTACGGTCACTCAGCTGGTTCACACAGTATTATATTTGATTTTAAATTTTATTTTATATTCTCTTCTATTTCTATAATCTAGCTTCTGCGCTGTTTTATGTCACACATGAATTAAAACACAAGATAACTTATGTTTCGATGTTTCGAATAGCGGTACCAAAAAACAGCGGCAGAGTGAGACCTCTTCTTTTTTTCTCTCTCCTTTCTGGCTCCCATCAGGAGTCCAGTAAGTCACATGACAGAGCTGGGAATACCTCCTGACTCCCCGCTCCTCTGCTCCTCCCCTCACTCTGTCAGTCGACTGTTTTCTCTGTCTGTCGGTGTGTGTGTGTCTATTAGCTAGCTGTTAGCTATCATCGCCATCAACCGCAGGAACGACGTGAACATGGCGGACACAGCCAGGGACCCTCCACTGCAGCACACCGACTTCCAGGAGCTGGAAGACGGGGAGGACCTGTTCCCAGAGCCGGCCGCCACACAGGAGGTGAGTAAGAGGAGGAGGTGATGAAGGGAGGCCGAGGGGAGCTGTGGCAGGCAGGGCGTGATGCTTCCAGCTGACAACAGATGAAAACTTAGAGGAGGGGGAGCAGGCAGGAAGGAGACCTCTAAAACGGTAAAATTTTGAATGAGGTTTGGTGTGTGGAAGCCTTTATTCATCCCTGCACTGTCATCATTCAGCAGAACAGCTGCTGAAGCGTTTACATTTCTCAATGTAACAACACTGACGGTGGCCTTCAAGGCGACACTTACAGGAGCCGAGGAGGGTCATGTTTGCGCAGAGAAAGACGCAGAGAAGGTGTGATTGCGTGCCGTCAGGTGACAGTCACACAGGTGTGGGTGATGCATTCAGGGCGGACTGGAAAAACGGATATCAAGAAGTGCAGTACAGCACATTAAAGATTGTTGTTTGTTGTGTTATGCTTTTATATGTGTGAAGTAATTTAGTAGAGTGGTTGACGTTTTGAAGTTAATTGCTCTTAGCAATCATAGCTTCTGTGTTTTTAAGTAAGTAAGCAATGAATCCAGCAGGTAGTTGCGTCCAGTGTTTCCACACAGTGTTAAGAAGTTACAAATGAAAAGACTCAAAACAACAAAATGTGGCCTGATATCAAGGACAGATTTAAGCTAAATGCAAACAGTTACTAATGCAACAACATAACAACAAACTACATGGAGTTGAATCACCTGTCTTTGTTACACAGTCTGAATCAAACTGACACCTTTGTCGCAGGGTTGTTGCTCTAGATTTGATTTAGATTGTGCTGGCTCATAATATTGTTTCCACATGATGTCTGTACGGTACGAGTCCTTGGCTGTGAAGGGAATTGGGTCCGCTAAATTGTCCGTGTGACAAAAACGCCTTTGTTTTCCCAGTTTTGGTCCAATTTTACCATCCAGGACAGCAGCAGATAAATGGGTGTTTTACATTGTAGACAGACAACTTTGGGAAAACGTTTCAGGTTTCAGCTTTTCAGAGACGATGACGAAACCTTTTATGACCAGTTAGATAAAGGACCAGTGTGCAGGATTTAGTAGCATCTAGGGGTGAGGTTGTAGATTGCAACAAACTGATTACCCCTCACCTCACCCTTCCCTTCCTAAGCGCCAGTGTTTGGTTTGTCCCTTCTGGGCTACTATAGAACATGGCCGACTCTGTGGAAGCAGACCCACACCGTCTGTAGATAGAAAGAGCTCATTCTAAGGTAACGAAAGAGTCACAAACAGCAGCCCAACAACTTTGTCACTTCCCTCCCCCAAAAATATTCATCTGATTGTTCCACAAATGACTGATAAGCATTTTCTCACCTGCTGTCCAGTTCAAAGGAAGTGAACAGTGGCTGTTTAAAGGAGGCGGGATGTGAACCGGGGCTTCCTGTGTCAAAGCCACAGCAGGCTTGTACATCTCTGTTGCTGCTATAGCTGCTAGCCAGTGCAGTCAACTGGTGTAATGTGTTGTTTATAGATACAACACATCTACATACTTTACTGCAGTCATGTTGACTTGTCGCTCATGCTAGCTGGAGTTAGCTAGCCAAGCTTGTCGTAGGACTGTTGTGGGACCACGGGATTGCTGCATCTGCTTTGAACGTCGCTTCAGCTGAGGTTTACTTGTTTATTTCTTTCACCAACACATTTTTGTCTGGCCCCGTTAGAGTAACCCCCTGAACAGAAGTAATCAGGTACCGAAACAATTTAATTTTTTTAATGTCAGCTCACCAAATTGCAAGAGGATATAAACTATAAGATAGAGAACATGAGCGGTAATGTGTGTTTTCCACTGACAGTCACATAGATGGAGGAGCAAACGACTGTAACTTTCCAGAGTGGTAAAATCCTGCCTCGTAGGATTATAAACCTGTGTTTTACCTGAGTCTTCAAACTCATGGATCAGTTACTCACACTGCACTTTCATTGTCTCATCGGTACATATGGCAGCATGCCCCCATCAAAGCAGCCGCCGGTGTTTTTTAATGCAGGTCAATCTCCTGCCGAAGTGCTTCTGAACAGGGTTTTTTCCTCTTCTTTCTTTTCCTTGATTTGGATGAACTGAGCGTTTAAGATTGAAGCAGACAGACAGACAGCGAGAGGAGTGAGACCTCTGTCTGTGAAAATATCTCAGATGATGAGTTTAAAAACACAGTTTCTTATTTGAAAAGTTTTTGAAAAGTTTCTTCTTCAAGTGTGTTGTAACCTCAGCTCAGAAACAAACTTGCAGACACACACACACACACACACACACACGCACACACGCACAGACGGGTATTTTTCTCGTTCTGTCATGTCAGCACTTTGGATTTCATTCCTGGTGATGATTGTCTTCCTTTGAGTGTCACAACAGCTCTCGTCAATGACCTGTGTATGTGTGTGTGTGTGTGTGTCTGTTTGTGTGTGTGTCAGTCATCCACTTCCGCTGTGAGCAGCAGAATGGGTCAGGGTGTGTTTTCATGGCCGACACGTTGCTTCACCAGGACCAATAAACAGATGAAGGATGTTAAACGCTTTAAGGTGGACTGGGGTTAAGTGGAGTGTTTGCTAACCTCTCACTCCTTCTCTTTCCTCCTTAAGTGTGTCAGTTTGCAGGAGTGTGAAGCAGATTCTCTCTCCTGACACTCTGTGATATCAATATACACTCAGGTGCCAGTTTATTAGGTACACCTGGCTGAAAAGAATGCAGTATAATGCAGAATCCTCCCTTCATTCAGGTTTTGTTGAAGCTGTTTCAGAGAGGTGTTGATTCAACTGTATGATTCTGACGCGTTTCCAGTATTTAGTTGACCATTACTGACCTAAATTAGGATTTGAACCGAGGACTTTGGGATTATGTGATAATAAGCCACCAGACTGATTGCAGTTGCACCTTTGTGTGTGTGAGCGTGTGCGTTTTTTTTATGTCATGTCAGCGTCGTTCAGCTCTGACATGAATTTCCTCTGTAGTGTCCTCATGTTCCCTTTTCACACAGCTATTTCCTGGATATTTTGGGCCATGCAAGCAGCTCCAGGGACAGCAGTGCCCGTCTGTCTGTCTGACTTTTCATCTAGCGCCATCCTAAGGTCAAAATTTCAATGTTAGTCGAGTTAGAGGTTCAAACATTGTTGAATGGAAGCACAGCTGACCTGGCGTGTGTGTGCGTGTGAGCGTGCACGCACAGTGTTTCCTCTGACCTCTCCGTGTGTTTGCTGAGTAAGGAGGGAGGAAGCTCCTCGTTATCATCACTCATTTCCTCTTCTCTCCCTCCACACTCTCCCTGCCATCCTCTCCTCTTTCTATCCGCTCAGCTAAAATCTCCACATCGCTCTCTTCCTCTTCGCTTCCTCCGCTCCAGCTGTGAGCCGCGTCAGGAATTCGCTTTTGAAGTCGTAGGTGAAGGTTGCTGAAACTGACTGGAGAAGCTTCCACCTGCTTTGTATGTCGTAGCTCATGTAGCTGTCACCAAAACTGACTGTTTTTTATCTCTGGAAATTCAAAAGTTTTGTACATTATTCCTTAAAGTTCACAAAAATATATCATTTTTCTGCAGGTTGAACCTGCAAAAACACACTCGTCTTATCCTCATTCTGAAGTGTATTATGAGGTCATGATATTGTGTTGGCAACATTCTTCAGGCTGTAAATTTGTAAAGGAAAAGGTGTCAAATCTCCAAACGTGCCTGATGTTTTCTCACAATGACACTGAAATACATCATGCAGTAAATAAGATATGGCAAGAAGATTAAGAAATAACTCAAGTGTTTTTCTTTCCTCCAGTATCCTAATTCACTTTCCCAGGAGTCCACACATTTTCATTTTCGAAATTCAGACGCATCTGATGTAACAAGTTTCACTCATTTCCTTCAGTGAATCATCACAAACATTTACAGTCAATTCAAGAATCGGTCCTTTGAGCTTGTAACTCCTAACAAATGGCCATAAAAGCTCTCCACTCCATTAAGGAGTAGGTGTGTGTATGCATGTGAGTTTGTGTGTGTGTGTGTTTGTGTGTGTGTGTGTGTGTGTGTGTGTGTTATATAAAGTTGCGAAACCTGCTGCCCATGTGATCCAGTAGCTGTGAACTGCGACATGCAGATGAAAAAGGAATTTCTTGAGTTGACTTATGAAGGCTGGTTCCTCTCCGCTGTGTCTGGAGGTGTAAAGCCTTGCTGAAGGGCAGCTCAGCAGAAGTCATTGCGGGAGACTGAAGATATAGACGTGGTTCTCAACATGTCTGGTGTCACTGCGTTTGCAAACATAGAGGCGATTTGTGGAAATCTGGCCAGTCGCTTTGCACAGACAGACCTTCTATTGGTTGACAGTCAATGTCCTCCACAGGTCCATACCTGTGAGGGCAAAGAGCAGCCGGTGGCACCTGAATAAAACCCACAGAGTCTCTGTGCTTCGTGGTTGGTGCTCTCAGTTTGCTGCTGTAACCCTATTTTTTCATTATTATATATTTTGTGCTGCTAATGCAGTAAAACAGAAACTCCCTCAGATATGAGTAATGTAGTATTAGTCACCCATGAATGATCTGAAGTTGGAGCCGTGACTGCTGCTGTGAGGGCTGCACGCTAAGGGTGAGGGATACGACCTGAAACTTACATTACGCTGTTTTTTCTGTTTCTTACAGCGATGGTGTTATATCACAGCATTACAAGAATAAAAGGGATATGCAACTCAAACATTTTGAAGTGAATCCTGCTATTGGCCCTCAAAGCAGTCTGAAGCAAAAAGATTAGTGCACACAAGATGATATGCTATGAACTGTTGGCCTAAAGCTTGGTTTAGGCTTCTGCGTCGCGGCGACGCCGTACCTACGCCGTCGACGCAGACCCCTACGCGGACCCTACGCCGTAGCCTGATGCGCACCTCCAAAAAATCCTGACTACGCGTCGCGTCGACGCGTAGTGACGTGAACGTCGAGGACTGTGATTGGTCCGTTCAGAACGTAATTTTCGGTTCAGTCGCAGCCCTATGGTCGCAGCACAACAACACCGCCATTTTCAAAGTTTCTGTGGTGAGAGCTACAAGAAAAACTGGACCAAGCCGAAGAAAGAATTATCGAGGAGGTACGCAAGTACGACCACCTCTACAACTCCTCTTCGCGGCAGCAAGAGCCCCCTGAAACCATACAAAGACACAGCCGCACCCCCCTAGCGGCTTGGCGGTGAATTGCGGAGCAACGCGTTCCCTCGACGCAGAACTACGAATGCTCAGTGACGGCGTAGGGTGTACGCCGTAGGTACGGCGTCGCCGCGACGCCGAAGCCTAAACCAAGCTTAAGAGTTCATTGTAATGGGGACGTCTTCGTCACTGGATCTCCACTTCCTCAGATGATGAGAATAGATGAAGACTTTTGTGTTCTTGCAGCAGAGAAACTACCGTGCATTGCTCATAATATTTCCCTCCACATCTTTGTGTTACTGGACTCACAGTTATTGTGTGGGAAAATGGGAGTGACTGGATGTAACTCCAGTTCTATGAGTACATGCATTGTCCTAGTCACATCACAGGATGTGTCAGGTCAAGTAAGGCAAATTAACTCAAACATGTCGTGCTACAACTTGTTTGCTGCTTGATACAAAAGGAAAACTTTTTCATAACTAACAAGTACAAGTGACATCTGTCTGATATATCATCATGTAGTCTGATTGAAGGGTTCTTGGATACACACCCCTGCACAGTGACCCACCTATCACAGTCGTTTTTGATCAGTTCATCTAACAACCAGAGCAGCTCCCGCTAGTCGTCGACCACGACCTGAAAATGAGCGAGGAACAGGAAGAAAACTCAGAAAAGGAAGATTCGGTTACAAAAGCTGGCTGTTTCCTCACTGGCAGGCAGGAAGTTCTGTGGTTCAGCAGAAGGATGACACAAGCTGCTGGAATCTTCTTCTTCTTCTTCTGTGGAATATGTTGACTCTGCACAGATACTGTACAGATGCTCTGCCTCCACTTTTCCTGCTCCGCTGTGCTAAAGGGGTGAAAGTTGAAAGACTCTGCTGTGACTGTGAAATAATGCAGTTCAGTCACTGTGGACCACAAGCTTACATGACAGTGTGCATGTTCAGCTACAGTTGAATATTTCATTCTGTAATTGAATGAAATACTTATATATGATTGGATCTAATTGTGTGTGTGTGTGTGTGTGTGTGTGTGTGTGTGTGTGTGTGTGTGTCTGTGCAGTCAGAACCAGCCAGTCTACCTGCTGAAGATATCAGCACCAACTCAAATGGACCCAAACAGGATTCACTTTTTGACGACGATCCAGAGGACCTGTTCGCAGGTACAAAGACACACACGCACGCACGCATGCACGCATGCACGCACGCACACAGAGACATGGTCTGGGTGAATACTCAGTAGTGATTGGCTGCAGGGTGTCCATTAATTCCTGATGATGTACACTGACTAAGTTGTTCCAGTGAAAGTGTCTATTCAACAGTCTGCATTAAGGTGCAGGCTGCGTGGAATCTGCCTGTAAAATGAGTAACTCGTAGACTCATCGCTGAGCCTCGTCACTCTCTCGCTGTCTCTTTCTGCTCGTCCCGTCTCCAGAGGCCACAGAGGAGGTCTCGTTGGACAGTCCGGAGAGAGAAGTCCTGCTGTCTGACGGCCCGTCGCCCGCCATCACCCCCATCACCCCTCCAACCTCCGTCATCACCCCCCGCATTGGCCTCACCCACGACGACATGTTCACACACTCCTCCTTTGACGAGGTGACTGCGCTCACACACTCGAGCTCCCTGTCAGGTTTCCACCGGGCACTTTTAGTGAATTGTAAATCGAAGTTCACGCAGATTTGGAGACGTTTCTGCTGGAAACCAGACATATGACCTCATTTATTAATTGTAATTGCTAAAAAATTATCCCACTCTTGTGCTGAGCGTTACTGTCAAGCACTGCCCAGTTTGTACGTTTTTATTTTTTTTACCTTGTCAGTTATTTTAGATCTTGCTTATTCTGTTGAGTGTGATGGTCGGTGTCCTCCTCTGCCCTCTGCTCGGTTCTCTCCACATGCGAACAGTTGTCTCTTGTTCTGTCTTAAAAAATGGCTCAGAAAGCAAACTCCTTTTTTTTCCCCTAGATTGAAGAGGAGGAAGGCGGCGATTCATTCGACATGCACATATCAGTGTCTGACCCTGAGAAAGTTGGTGAGTACGCACCGCTTTCACACCCCCGTGGTCCTGGAATATCCTGGATTGTCCTGGAGCGATGTGAGGTGTATTTCAGAGAAGGGAAGATCAGAGAAATCTCACTGATATCACTGAAGTTACTCATTTTTACAGCTGGAGAAAAGTGTTTTTCCAATTACTGTCTTGAATTTGATGATTTGTTTCTACGGACTAGCACTACATTTCCCATCAGCCCCCTTCTCTTCTTCGCCTTTCTCTCCCCTCCCTGAAGATAATAGACACGTTGGAGCTTTTCTCTGTCAGAGCTGATGTAAGCAGAAACTCTGAAAGTAAAATGCAGAGCAGGCAGTGACAGAGGCCAACGGTCCGCTCAGTCATCCTGTTAGTCATCACACTTTATTATTGTACTGATGGATTATTGATGGAACACTGAAGCCCTGTGACTGCCCCCTGCAGGCTCCAAGGTGTCAGTACAGGACACACTTTAGTAAAGTGTGCGACAGAGCAAACAATTGATGATTTAGTGGCTTTGAGCTAAAAATGTGAAGTGTGTCCTGAGAGTTATGAAGCAGTAATATGTGTGGTGACCGTACGGGACGTTCATTTTGTACTCTGGCTGTTAATCACTCAACTGACCTGACAGTCCCTTTTTGTAAATATGAACAGAAAGAGACAGTAAACGAAACTGGTGAAACACTCAAGAAAAGACATTTAACCAGTTAAACCAGTTTGATGTCTGAGCTGAGTGTGCTCCTGTTTCAATCACCAGGTCTTCTATGTTTAGATTATTAATGCTACGTGAGGATGTTTGGATGTGTGTATTCTACTGCTTAGTGTCACTACCATAAAGGTCAGTGCTGATGAGATAATGTGTGTGTGTGTGTCTGTGTTCCAGGTGATGGAATGAATGCGTACATGGCCTACAAAGTGACAACCAAGGTGAGATTTATATCAAACTGTGTATTTCCAGGTGTCTCATACAGTGTTGTTATATTCATCACGTCTGTCAGGCGCAAACAACATGAGTGAAACTTGTACTATGACAGTCATTAGTCAAGCACATCAGGACAAAAATTTGTTCGTGTGACAAAAAACAAAGCAGCACATTAGATTTAGACATTATTACACACACACACACACACACACGCACACACACACACACACACACACACACACCTTGGCCATTAAAGAACATCTCAGTTCTTGATTCTCAG
The DNA here is from genome assembly GCF_051107435.1 of Chaetodon auriga. Taxonomy (NCBI): domain Eukaryota; kingdom Metazoa; phylum Chordata; class Actinopteri; order Chaetodontiformes; family Chaetodontidae; genus Chaetodon; species Chaetodon auriga. The sequence goes on from NC_135078.1 coordinate 8,136,950, forward strand.
CTCTTCACTGTCAGACTCACCTGACTTTGTGAGACTCAGCTTTACGTAGGCTCAGCTGTGCTCTGAGTTGAATACTCACTGTAGTATGTCAGCACAGCTAATTAGCATCCAGCTGCCTTTACAGTGAGATGTCTTAATAAGCTCCCGTATGATTTTTTAATTCTCATCAGCTCAATCCTTGTACTCCGTTCGTGCATTATGCTGTTTTTTGTGTGTCTTGTTATTTGTGCAAATTAACTAAACAGCTCTTTACTTTGTTTTCTGCTACCTTCTACTTGTCAGAGGGGAACATACATATAATGAAGGTTCTCGAGCAGTAATGTGAACATTCAGACCTTGTTTGTCTTGTAATAAACAAATGTTCCTCTACTGTTTGACATTTGAGAACGGCAAAGCCAGTTCTATTTACTTACTCTCTCTCTCTCTCTCTCTCTCTCTCTCTCTCTCTCTCTCTCTCTCTCTCTCTCTCTCGCTCTCTCTCTCTCTCTCATCCAGACCTCCATGTCTCTATTTAAGACTAACGAGTTCTCAGTAAAAAGGCGTTTCAGTGACTTTCTGGGTCTGCACAGTAAACTGGCCTCTAAGTACCTGCACATAGGCTACATCGTCCCCCCAGCACCAGAGAAAAGCATTGTGGGTAAGTAAAGTCATCGCCACACACTCCCTCAACTGTACTCACGTCCTAACTGCACTGCTAAAGGAGAAGATGACTCATAGAGTAAATAGAGTGTGTAGGCTGTCAGTGATGACAGATCGTACCTATGCATGTGTGTTGTGTTAATTAGTTGTGACTGTCCTCGTCCCGGTTGTTAATCAGCTGTATTAATGAGTGTCTCCTCGCCTGCAGGCATGACCAAGGTGAAGGTGGGGAAGGAGGACCAGTCGTCCAATGAGTTTGTGGAGAAGAGGAGGTCGGCACTGGAGAGGTACGAGAAGAAACTGAGAAACACAGAAAAACACAGCTGCAGTTTATCTCTGCTGCTCAGTCTGGAGGATTTACAGAGCCACACTGGATTCTCCATGTTTTAGGCTGGAAGATGGTCAGCACAAGCTTGACATGGGAACAAGAGTAGTAATAAAAAGTACAGAATTAGGAAAGTGTAGCAGCTAAATGGAATTAGAAGAAAAATTGTGACCATTCATTCATTTAATCCAAAATGGAGACATGATGGGGTCAAACAGACGCTTCAAAGGAACCAGTCTGAACACAGATGGTGTCAGTGTTGCACTGTGCAATCAACATTTCCTTCATAATGATACAGTACATTAAACCTGTGTGTGTGCGTGTGTGCGCGCGCGTGTCTGCTGCGTGCAGTCGTGGTAAAGACCAACTTGGTCAGAGCTTTACAGGCCTAAAGGTTAAACCACAAATATTAGATACATCATTATCACAACACACATGTTCGTGTGTGTGTGTGTGTGTGTGTGTGTGTGTGTGTGTGTGTGTGTGTGTTGAATACTGAGGAGGTGGGGGAGAGGTGGGTGGGGCTGACATTCTGCTGCCCTTTACTGATGGTGTTTGATTGACAGGAAGGTCAGTCACTGACAGCTGATGGAGCTCAGAGCTGCAGAACTCCATGCTGATGGACACACACACACACACACACACACACACACACACACACACACACACACACACACACACATGCATGAATGAACATTTGAAATTTTTCTTTCTTAACTTCAATTTTTCATTAATGTTTTATGGAAATAATGACACTCAGTTGCAGCACAGTTTGTAAATAGTTTGTGTATTCACATATTTGATTAGAAAATCATAACTCTAAATTCCTTAAAGATCAATTCTATTTTTTATGTTTGTGGTTGGAGTAGGGCTTGAAGATTGCTCATGTTTTAGCAGCATTTTAAAACACACAACTTGTTACAGTATTTTCAGACTGCACCGTGGGTTAGAGACTAAAGGCGGGTTTTTTTAATTAGAGCTGAGAACCTCTAAATGTTTTGCAAGGTTGCAGTTTTGACATCAACCAATGATGTCAAAGAAGAAGAAGAAGAGCAACAACAACAACCCAACAAGGAGAATAATGAGTCCCTGGATTAGAAACTGGTCATCATAATAAAGTTCTGCCCAAAGCAAAAGCATCTTTTGTTGATTAATTCTGCTCTGTTTCAGGTATCTGATGAGAACAGTGAAGCATCCCATCCTGCTGAAGGATCCTGATGTCCTGCAGTTTCTGGAGAGCTCGGAGGTAAACAAAAAATTCCACGTTTTACCAGAAGATCACGAACATGTGTTCAACACATGAGCATCAGCAAATCTGTACAAGCAGGACATGACAGACCTCCACAGTCCTGTGACCAGCAGACAGACTGTCTGCGCTTCCTTGTTTCCCCTCAGAAGTGATTTTGTTTCAGCAGCACTTCTTACAGCCTGCTGCCTGTTTAATGTCACCGGCAAACTTTAAAGGTCCAGTCAGCCTTTAAAAGTGGACTACAGTCTGCAACTTCATCTTCATCAGTGCTTCACTGCAGAAAATCAACAAAACCTGCAAGCTGCAGTTTGGCTCTGTCAGACCACACGTCTGCTTTTGTCTCAAGTCCTGCTCCATCTCTGCAGTTTAATCTTCAGCTGGACGGCAGAAAACTGGGTCAGAGCTGAAAAGGCAGGCTCGTGTGTTAGTACAGTAAACTAGATATAACATTTATTAAGAATAACTCCATGCTAGATCTTTTAAGGAAGAAAAGCGTGGCTGGACTGACCTGTGCGGATGCTGTAATGGACACAGAGTGACACTGGTGGAAAGGTCATGGGGTCAAAAATGATCCATCCTGTTTACATCCACTTTAATGTCGTGGTAATCTGACCAGTAGTGTTGAGATCTCTGGACCAAAGAGTTGGACGCACAGACGGACTGATCAAATAACTGATAGAGGGTCTCAGCCCCTGCCTCAGACAGGGCAAAAACAAATAACTGACCCCCAAAACAGAAAAAAACTCTGCCTGAGTTTTCTGATCTCTTCACTTCTTTTTCTCAGCAAGCAGCAAAACATCCCGACAAGGTCAAACCGGCGAGTCTGCGCCTGCTGGCCGAGCCTCTAAAAACTGCCTCAGGGTTTAAGGGCCTGTGGTGTTTCCTGTTTCCTCATTTTATTGTCCACTCCAACTAAATCCTCTGTAACATTTCATCTTGTTGGTTCAAACTGTCTCACTCCCCCCGCCTCTGCCTCTGCCTCCGCCTCCGCCTCCCCCTCGTCCTCATCTCCCTTCTCTGCAAACCACCTAACTGTTGGTGGTATTGTGTTGGGAGAGCCGGCGGTTGTTGGGTCCAGAATAAATGGCCTCATGTCACAGATTTAACAGATGAATCACTCGGACGCTTGACCGAGCGTGTCGGTCCGTCCGGCCCGCTTAATGAAACACAACCAGAGGAGGTGGGAGCGGGAGGGAGGGATGGACCGGGCAGCAATTGAAAGCTATTTTTACCCCCCGCCCAGCACATTTACATTTGTCCCCCCCCGTCAGCGAGGGCCCCGGGGACCGAGCTGTCCCCTGGCTGCTGCCGCTCCTGTTAAATGAGATTGGAGGGTGGGGAAAGCTGGGTAAATGTGCGCCAGCATCAGAGGAAAACCCTGTATGTCCGGGAAAAAAGTAAAGTTTTCCAAAATGAAGAAAAATGAGCCTATTTTCAGACGGACGTCCAGGCGTTTGCAGAGTGACGCGATGGGTTCTGAGTCGGTTTTTGCGGCTGTTAAAGTTGCTCGACACATAAAGCGGCCGCATTAAATCTGATTGGAGCTAAAACGTGGGAGACATTACAATCAGAGGGGAGGAGGGAAAAGACCACAGCTGTGATGGAGTTAGAGATGGAAAGAAAGATGGTGCAGAAAAGAGAAAGAAACAAGAGAAACTGAACAAAACAGTCAGCAAAAGAAAGTGAAAATCAAAGGAAGGAAGGCGGATCATGAAGGTGAAGGAAGGACAAAGACAAAAAGTCATTCAAAAAAAAGAGGACAAGAGTGAAGATTTGAAATGAGATAAACAGAGAGCAGGACTTGTGGAAACTGAGGGATGAAAAGAGCCAGAGAGAGTAAAAGAAATAAAGAGATGACACGATTGAAGTGAATACTGTAAAGCCTCAAGTATAAGCCCAGGTGGAATTACCTGTACTGTAAAGGCTCACATGGTAAATTCAGTATGAAGATCATTTCCACAGATTTGCTGTTCTTCAGTCTGTGTACGTCAGTGCGGCTCAGCTCTTCCTGCACATGTTTCAATGGAAGGCCTTCAAGCCGCTTTAAGACTTAATGTGAAACATCAGTGCAGGAAGTGTTTAGTTTTATCGATGTTAAGCTAAAAAAACACCAGCCAAATCAAAGCGACTGGAAATAATTAGTGAACGTGTTCCAGCTGAGTGATGAGGATGACTTGACTGTGGTTGTGCAGATGGAGGTAGCTCTGTGGAAACAGACGTTAGACTGAATTTATCAAGACAGGGAAGTTTGCATCCACAGCAAATGAAAACAGGGAGCTTTCAAATGTCATGAAATACACCTTAAAAAGTGGAAGTGAGCTACGAATCAAAGCCTGCCTGTTCCCCAGCTAAAGCGCTCATCCTGTTTGTTTTTTGTTGTTGTTGTTGTCCAGTTGCCGCGGGCGGTCAGCACTCAAGCTCTGAGCAGCGCCGGACTTCTCCGAATGGTCAACAAGGCTGCAGACGCCGTCAACAAGATGACCATCAAGATGAACGAGTCAGACGCTGTGAGTGAAGGAGGGAGGAGAAGAGGAAGGAGAAAGATGGCAGGTTGAAGGGGATGAAAGAAGGATGGAGAGAAGATGGGAAGGGAGGAAGAAATGAAATATGAACTAAGCAAGCAGGGATGTGGAGGAAGGGAGAACGAAGGATGAAATAAAGAGTCGGGAAGAAAGGATGAGAAGAAAGGAAGGGAAACGTGGAAATGAGGAACTCGAGAGGAAGAAGGAAAGGACAGAAATAAGGCAGTGTCAAGGAAGGAAGGAAGGAAGGAAGATGACAGCACAGGTTTGAAGACTGAACTCCTGATAACCTGTGTGTGTGTGTGTGTGTGTGTGTGTGTGTGTGTGTGTGTGTGTGTGTCTCAGTGGTTTGAGGAGAAGCAGCAGCATTTTGAGAATCTGGATGTTCAGCTGAGGAAACTTCATGCCAGTGTGGAGTCTCTGGTCTGTCACAGGAAAGGTAAAGTCTTCTGTCATCAGAACCTTCTGTTCCTGTTTGTTTTGGTTCACTCACTGCTTATCACAGACTGATAAGTGACGTCCAGTCATTTTAGTCTGCGTTTCAACCCATTAAAGAAGAAGAAAATGTTTTATTTTGTTTGGTGTTTTTTTGAGGGCAGAGCAAAAACGTCATTGCAGCTATTTGTATTAATTAGCTCTTTAGGAGACGTCAAAAAGCAGATATTTGGGACATTCCTCTGGCGTGTACTGAATCTCTCTGGTCTCCTCTGCAGAGCTGTCAGTGAACACGGCACAGTTTGCCAAGTCGGCGGCCATGCTGGGGAACAGCGAGGACCACACGGCTCTGTCCCGAGCTCTGTCCCAGCTGGCCGAGGTGGAGGAGAAGATCGACCAGCTGCACCAGGACCAGGCCAACGCAGACTTCTACCTCTTCTCCGAGTTACTGGGCGACTACGTCCGCCTCATCACTGCCGTCAAGGTACGAGCGAGTCTGCAGGTAGACTCAGCTTCACTCTACTGAGAGGAACACAAACCCCACAACACAGGAAGGGGGTGTAACCTTTCACCTGTGAGAGCCTCAGTCCCTCTGTAGAGCAAACCGGGTTTTATTTAGGACAGTGAAGCTAAAACCAGGAATGAAGATAACTGTGTCCTGCTGGACACGAAACACCTGCGTCCAGGTAGGAAGAGAGACAGGATGTGAAAGAGGAGAGGAGGAAGAACCAGAGTACAGTAGAATAAAGTTGTGGTGGGTTGTATATTTGATTGACAGCTGTGTATTGTGACCGCAGCTATTGAACCTTATTTGATGGAGACAGACAACCACGAGTCAGCAGTCCTAGTTGTGGCTAATTTAATGTCCTTTTCCGTCTCATGAGGTCAAATAAATGAAACCAAATAACATTTTTCAGTATTCCTCATTACATTTCAGCAGATTAGATGTTGTCAAATCGGGAAAAAAAGATAAGAAGCTACAAATGATCTCCATGATAAATAAATAATGTGTCTTGTAACTGGAGGGTTGGGACATTCGGTGTGTATTAAACCGCGTGTGTGCTTGCAGGGTGTGTTCGACCACCGTATGAAGACGTGGCAGAAGTGGCAGGACAGTCAGATGCTCCTGCAGAAGAAACGAGAAGCTGAAGCCAAACTGCAGTTCACCAACAAACCAGACAAACTGCAGCAGGCCAAGGACGAGATCAAAGAGGTGAGACGGACAGACGGAGGGCGAGAAAGATGGTTTGATGATGGTTTGACTGTTAACAGTCATCAAAGCACTTCAGGCTTTTTTTCTGTCAGCAGTAATGCAGATTTTAATCTCACGTTCAACACCGTAGCTGAAAAGCCAAAAACAGCCGATGAATGCTATCGACTAATAATGATGACAATATCCTTTGTTAGTTTATTTCACAGCAAATATTCCAATAATAATCACACATCTTAAACGTGGTCTACTTCCAGTGCATTCATTGACACTGGCCTCTTAAGACAGCCTGATGTAGCAGGCGCTCAGACGTCTTATGATTGGCTTCATCACACCTGCAGTCATGATGGTATTGTTTTTGTCCTCGGACTTCTTCATCTTTTTGCTTTTCATTTTCACATTTCAAAATAATTAGTACAACTTATAATTATGTACCATATTATTATGAGTGTGGTAATAATCTATGTTTCTACGCTTAATAGCTGAAATCCTAGCCGCTCCCAGGAATCACTCTCCCCTCTCTGAGGCTGTAGGTGTGTCCAGTCAGCTAAAACAAGCGCACCTCCACAGCTCAGTCATGTGAAAACTTTTTTTTTTTTTGTATAGAAATCTTGTTTTCATTCCGTCTGCAGGCTTCACACGAACTCAGTACGACAAACAAGAGCAGGAGAGAGTAGAAAAGTACTTTATTAGAGCGTCTGTTGAAGCTGTCACCACACAAATTCATCCTCTCTGTCAGGATACAAAGCGCGCACACACACACACACACACACACACACACACACACACACACACACACACACACACACACAGAGTTGGCATGGTCGGGGGTCTGGTATTAGAGCAGAGGAGCTGTCAGATGTGGGGTGTTGGGAGGAGGACGGGGGAGTTTTGGGTGAGGCTGTCAGAAGCTGCAGACGAGGACAGATCGCAGTAGAGTTACAACCAACATTTATTTGGAGCCGACATGAGTTTTGCCGCCTGTCAGGAGTCGGGTTTCGGTTCACGCCTTGACAACAGCCAACAGAAAACACACAGCGGCTTTTTCTGAAGTCAAAAAAAGAGAAAAGAGTTTTACTTCACACTGCTGCTGCTGCTGCTGCTGGAAACCCGCTGAACAGCTGCTGCAGACAACGCATTAAGGCCAGAGATAGGACCTCTTCACAAAGTAAATGCATTTATCGCCAATGATGTGAAGAGAGGGTGATTCTTAAAAGGCCTGAAGAAATATTTTGTACGACAGACTGGCAGCAGAGGGAGTGAAATCTGTGAACACATGCCTGTGAAAGCAGCAGAAACTCTTCAGGCGTCTTCTTTTCTGCTGGCGGTGCCACGTAGTTCCCTTTTTCTCCCGACAAACGTATCTGTTGTCCTCCTTACAACAACAAAGAAATGGAAAAGTTTGGGAGAGCATTTGAGTCTAGGTCCACCCTAAGATGACCAATTTAAAAAAAAAAAAAGCAACAGAAGGACACTATGAGAGGTCAGACCTCCACTGAGGCCAATAGTCCTCTCTGCCATCATATGCAAATCTACAAGCACAACCACTATACATGTATATGTATATTTCCAAAACAATTAGAATTTCACATTTGGATGTAAGAGTATACTTAGCATGTGCACGTGTCGACTCCCCCAGAGGATGCTGGTACCAGTGTTTAATGGCTTTCCACCAAGTTTCATGAAAATCCTGCTGACAGACAGACAAACAAACAAACCAAGAAACAAACAATGGAACCGGAAAGATAACCTCGGTAGTGGAGGTAAAAAAAAACAAACAACAACACAGTTAAAATGCAAAAATGTTTTTCTTTCACATTCGTGTTAAAAGGTCGTTTTTGCTAAACTCCACTAAAACACTTCCCTTCTTCTTCGTTAGCCACCATGAGCTGATCAGAGCTACAGTCGGGTTCCTCCGCTGAGTCCCAGCTGCTTTAATACATGTCGAATAGCTTCTTATGCTGCCTGAACAAGAGCTTCTGCTCTGCTGCACTGATGCGTTAATCCAATCTCCACACAGACAAAATGCAAATATACACAAACAAGCTTTAAATAGAAATAATCAGAGATCAGTGAAAAGAAACGCAACTGTGGCTCATCTTTTTCAGCCACATCCTCACAGATGTGAAGCATCTCATCAGCTCTGTTAAAAGGTTTTCTTTGCTCAGGTGAAATTAGAGCTGAAACAACAACAAAGGTGTGGACACTGAATGGTTTTGAATAGATCCTCTCAAACATTTAGTTTTGTACGTTTACTCAAGTAAAATTTGACTGCAGGTCTTTTACTTGTAGCACAGTATTTGTACTTTCACAGGTCAGAGATTTAAAGGCAGTGGTGTGTTTAGTGTCTGTCAGATTATTACACCACACTGCCCCCTGTGGGCACCAAACAGAAACAACAGCTGGAGTTTGAAACACTGCTGCTGTGAATCTGCTGCTGTCTGTACGCTGTGGTGTTCTGAGACATTCCAAAGAGCTCTAAAGGTTTGAATTCTGAAATCAGAAATACATATTTTTATTTATTTATTTATTTTTGTTTTTTGTGGATTTGGCAATTTAGAGGTACACATAATGTGTTTTTTTAAAGGACGATACCAGTATTATTTGGACTTGAGGGGTTTAAATTTGACAGTTTGAAGACCAAGAAAATTTAAGAAATGCTTGAATAAATGGAACAATTTAATAATTAGCAGAATTTATCCCCTGGGGGAATAGAACGATCTAAGGAAACAGCTTTTACATTGACTGATAGAAAAACTCTGCAATTTACAGCTGTTTAAAGAATTAAAAAATCCAAATTATCCACATTAATATGAACTTTTTTTTTTGGTACATTTTCATGCCTCTGTTGGGTGGTTCATTGAGGTTACAGCCTTCTCTGAAAGCCCAGATGTGCTGCAGCATCTTTGTGTGTGTGAATCATTCAGATTAATTCAGATCATTTCAGATTAATGTCTCTAAAAAGAATCTGAGGCAGCGACACCAAACCCGATGTTCACTGTTGGTGCTTTAAGATGGTATTGATGATATCAGTGTGATTAGGTCAGGAGCTCACGGTACACACAGCTGAATATTAGAAATACAGAGCTGGGATAGTACAATAATACAAAGCAGCAAAACATCTGACCAAAGATTCACTTCCAACCTTTAGTCTGTGGCAGTTTTTTAAAATTCTTTCTCCACACACGACTCAGTTTTGGGTCTCTGCTCTTGTGGCTTTACAATGAAAAGCGTGCACATGTCATCCAGGTAGAGCCTCCGGTCTACAGGCAGCTCGTTTCCTCACAGTGTTTCCCTTTGGTTTGAGGTTTTGTTTGCTCATGTCTCTGGATCTTCCTCTATGATTTTGGAAGCTCTGAACATTTTTTCCTGCCTCTTAAATTTTGTTGCGTTTTCCCTGCCATGCCTTCCTGCAACCAGGAGATTGAGGAGGTAGGACTGCCCCGTCTGTCTGTCTGTCTGTCTGTCTGTCTGTCTGTCTGTCTGTCTGTCTGTTCGTCCTTCTGTCTGTCTGTCTGTCTGTCTGTCTGTCTGCAGTTCTGTGTCCACCTGCCTGACTGCCTGCTTCACACCTTTTATTTGCCTCATTGTCCCATTTGGTTCTCATATTTATCATCGTTTAGTTGAAGTTTATCATGATCCCGTTCATTTTTCGTTTGTTTGTCCTGCTATTAAACAATCGCGGTCACATGAATTAGTTTGTCAGAGCAGGTGAGATTTCCTCAAATTCGCCTTTTGGAATAACTTTCTGTTAGTATTTTTCTGAGCATCAGGGTTAAAAATGTTCATTCTGGGTCCAAATTCTAATTGAAAGTTAAAGTCAAATAACAGACAAACCCTTTCATGTGACGGCTTAGATCATCTAGTCACAGTTTTTTTGGTCTTTTTCCATGAAAGCTCCATATAACCCGCAGATTAAGAAGATAAATCAATTCCATCATTATTTCAGCCTTTCAAAGACTCATTTAACCAGGTGGTTGTTGACTTAGTTCAGTAAATATCAATAACTTCAATTAATAAACGTCATCTAAACTGCAGGTATCAACACTGTTCAGTTAGTTCACTACACGGATGGAAATACAGGAAAGATTTATTACTTGATTGGTTTGAAGTTGGTGCTGGTTGGACTTGCCAGTATAAAAGCACGTTATCTCAATCAGGTCAGTCAAATCTCATAAACTAGCCGCAGGAAATGTTTATTGGTGACGTTGTATGTTTTCTCCTTTGAATCTTTTTTTAAAAGATGATCACCAAACCGACATGTGAAGGAGAAAATGTGTAGAATAATTAATTCAGAATTGAAATTTGGGCCAACATTGAAATCAGTGTCAGCCTTGAAAATCTGGTATCGGTCGGGCAAAGATCAGTAGAGTCACACAGTACGGACGGTCTGTGTGTGTGTGTCCATGTTGCTGCAGTTTGTGTAAACTGACAAAAGTCCAACATGTGTAACAATCTGATGGATTACAGATTTATGACTCGACAGTTGAGAATTTACTCATCAGATTATCTAAATGGACCAACGTGTCTCCTGAACAGACAAAATACCAATTTAAACATAAATCATAAATGTTGTCTTCCTCTTTGTGTGTGTGTGTGTGTGTGTGTGTGTGTGTGTGTGTGTTTCAGCTGGAGGGGAAGGTCCAACAGGGAGAGAGAGACTTTGAACAAATCTCCAAAACCATACGCAAAGAAGTCAGCAGGTTTGAGGTGAGGAGGCGTGATGGATGAGAGAATGAAAAGATGATGCTCTGCGTGTTCACGTCCTTCATCCTTTGTTTGTCTTCAACAGAAAGAGAGAGTGAAGGACTTTAAAACCATCATTATCAAATATCTGGAGTCACTGGTTCAGACACAACAGCAGGTAAAGACGAAGGCAATGTTAATGTTATGGTTTTCAGATTGATGTTAGAACCAAAATAAATCCATTTTGGCATTCATTTTTGGAGTACACTGAAATTATTTGTCAATCAGAATTTAATTTTGGAAGTAATTCTATGTTTTAAATGTTATTTTGGCAAAAATAACATTTCAGATTTTCTATATATAACAATTTAAGTATACAAATTTACATGCAAATAGAACCAGAAAACATAATGGCAGATAATGAAAATTGAATAATTTCCTTTTTCTTTTTCTCCTACAGCTGATAAAGTACTGGGAGGCCTTCTTACCCGAGGCCAAGGCCATCTCATAGAGTCCACACATACACAACAGACAGTCCTGACTGGCTCCGGTCAAACTATTCTACCCATAATGCACCTGTCCTCCCGGGTCACCCTCATCTTCTTGTTTATGCCCAGAGTGAAGAAGAGAAGTGAGGCAGCGAATCAGCTCGGAGCGACATTTCTGCTGTTAAAAAAAATCAACAACCAAACTGTCTTGAATTCACAGTTCACCATCTTTTAGTCTTCTTTCTTCTGTCCGCTCTTCTTTCGCAACTGAACGTGCTGCGTTGACGTCCTGTGAGAGTCATTGTCGTTCTCATCATCAGTGCTTTCATAACTATAAGAACAGTTTTGCTCTCCTGAAACTGTTTTCTTCTTACAGTTATCAGATTTCAAGAAGTCAAAGCAAAACGAAAAACAGCAAAGTCTGACTTCCCTTGCCTGATTTTTTTGTAATATGAAACCTGCAGTGAGTGTTATTTTCAAACCTCATAATCCCATAGAACATGAACGCAGCATGAGTTCTGACCCTTGTGATGGCTTTCCTCACCACATAAACAGATTCTAATATGGTGTCAGTTTTCACAGCTGGAGCACTTTGTTCACACGTGGTGAATGGGTGAGTGGAGGAGTGGGTGGAGGAATTGCACTCAATAAACTGCTACTGTATTTTTATTTTTTTTTCTGTTCAGTCTTTGGATGTATGGAAGCACATCGCCGCCACAAAAATGAAAAAGAAAAAGATGAAAAGTTAGGAATGCTAAAAATATTTATTGTCAGAATTATTGTACGATTTGACTGAGTTATTGGAGAGGTTTAAAATTGAGATCAAAGTTATGACACTGAATGCCTTCATCAGAAAAAATACATGGGTGTGTATTTAATGCCTCACACCACTTCAGTCTTTTTCTGCTGTTGCCTGTTTGCTTTTACAGAAATGTTTCTCTCTCTGTCTGTTGCTACCTGGTTTGTTATACTTTATTTTATACATCACCACAAAAAATAATGTTTTTACGCTAAATGCATGACTGAGAGAATAAGAACTCATGAAGAACGCTGTGCGATATAGTCAAAAACTCTTGGAAAAAAAGCAGAAATTAGAATATTTTAGTACAGATATACACAATATTACTTTAAGTCCCCCTGTTTAGCATTTTAAGCAGTATATAAAAAAACAAAGAAATGGTTAGTAACACGCTAATACGTAGTTGTAAACAGATATAATTGTTGACTATTTGCGTTGTGTTCCCAGGGTCAAAACTGATCCGCCACGCTCATCATGACGGTTTGGACTTACTATGACAATATTTATGTTCATCATTCCTGACTCATCCTTTTTTTTTTCTTGGCAAGAAAGGGCTTCCATACATTGACCCTAAATTCTACAGTACCCATGAGCCTCTGCGGCAGTGGCTCTGGAAGAGGTTGGAGTCAAAGCTTTGAAGTTGAAGTAGTAGCATATTGAAAAAATCAAATCTCGAACTTCACCCACATCTCTCGGAATGTTGGCTGAACACCATTGACTTTTGTTTTTTCGATGAGACAAAAATGTTTTTAAGTCTCGGTGTTTGAAAGCAGGGTTACGAGCTGTTGATTTTGATCCTTTATGCAGCACTGTCCGCTGTCATGCTAGCAGTGTTAATGTGTTGTTTTTTTTAAAGAACAGCGGTTAAGCATGGGAACTTTTGTCTGCTAAAATCCCCCAAACGCATCTTTAATTCAGAATATCTCTGGTTTTATTTTGGAGTTTGGAACATGAGCTGTGAAACTGATCCGGAGTCAGTGATGAAGGACGACTGACTGCATCCTTTGCTATATTGTGTATTGTACTTTCTGTCACCTGTTCAATCCCCTCACTTCCCATCATGCCTTTGAAAACAAGCGCCCTTATTTCCGTTGCTGTATGATCGTGAGTGAAGGCAACGTTTTCTGTTTCTTCCCTCTTTGTGCTGGTGGGAGCGGAGTAGGAAGAATCTCACTGTTTGGTTCAGTTCACTGCTCCTGTCGGACGAAAATTTCCAAACCTGGAAAAGCTTCTCTCTTTTTTTTGTTGTTGTTTTTAGATCTCTCTTCTGTGTGAAAAGGTCTGATTAGTATCCATAGTTAATAAGATTAAACTCTGTTTTTAATGTATTCTATGATGGTGAATTTCCCTCGACACACTGAGCCCATTTTTTAGTTTTTTAGACACTGCCAGTACATACAACTATTGTTAAAACATCATGTAGACAGGACGTATTCAAACTGAAATACAGTCATTTAAATGGACTTCACCAGAGGCAGCTCTGATAGTAAAATGAAGTTTGGTGGATGGGGAACCAGCGACATCAAGATTTTGAATCCTAGAAATTCTAACATTTTACTACTAAATACTGTAATACAGTGTGTTCATGTGCATTACTCTGTAGAATCACTTTTGACCTCAGTTCATGTCCAGTGCAGCTTTTACCCATAACATCATTGTAGTTTTTCCTTCGTAAGTGCCCAAAGGGGAAGAAGTTTGTCCCCTGCATTGCTCCTGTTACCATCAGTTGCGTTTGCCTGTCTGAACGAGGCATGAAGTGGCCAAAAACAGTGTTGCTGTGGTTCCTGCCGTTTTCCCTGCTGATGACTCTGTGCCTCAGTTCAAACCTGAAGAATCATACCAAAACTAGAGGGTTAAAAAAGTAAACTAATCTCTGTTAAATAATGTGCTCAATTGTAAAATACAAACTAACAGTCAAGTCCATAATAAGAACTGAGCAGTTAAGAACCTAGTGTGAAAACTTGCTTTGTGAACAGAACCGTGGTGTTTTTCTTCCTCCTGTCTGTTTTCCTCAAAGAGGAGACGTTGATGTTTTGGATTTTGGTTTATTGAATTTAAGATGAAGGATTTCCTGTTGAAGGAGACTGAACTAAAGCCAATATTCAGAGTCTCAGAGCAGTTTCAGGTGTGGAGGAAGTGAGTGACTGTCAGGTGACAGTGTGTGTCCGTCCAGAGAGCAGCCTCAGACTGTGAGGATTATTTTTACCGGCTCTTTCTTTTTGTACTGATCAGTGTGAGGGCTGTCGTTAGAAATATTCAACTGCAAATTTTACAGAATCTGTTCTTGATTTCATTTTATTTTTTTTAATTAAAGCACATTTTATTATCAGAATCCAATATCCTGAATCTGTCAGAGAAGCTACAAATCTGATACTTGTCATCTCTTATTAGATTAAAGTTCAAATTAAAACTAGAAATATTTCATGTTTTTTTCAGCCCTCCTCCCGTCTACTTGTCAGTCTTAAATCATATTACACTGTGTTGATTGCGACCTTTTGTATCTTATTCCATGTTTTATTCCACATTTTTTGCCGCCTAATGATGTGCAATGGTTGAGAATTTTCAGTTGATTTTTTTTTTTTTTGTTTTCACAGATGATGAAATGCTTTATCTGAGCAGATTTTTTTAATCTCTTTTGGCATTCCTGCAGCGTGGCAGAGCAGGTGTTTGAAAACTTTAATTACAATAAAGGAATGTATCTCATCCTTGGCTGCACTGGGTTTGAATTATTCAGGAGTCACAGATCGCTTGAACTCATGGACAACTCAAGGTAGTGGATAACTGAAGGTTTTTAACCTTTCAACTGATTATCCTACTATCCATCCATCCATCCATCCATCCATCTATTATCCTCTGTTTATCCAGGTCAAGTTGTGGTGGCAGCAGGCTAAGCAGTAGTAGTTCAGACATCCCTCTCCCCAGCAATGGTTTCCAGCTCCTCGTGGGGGATCCTACAGCATTCCCAGGCCAGATAAAATGTGTAATCCCCCCCCAGAGAGATCTTGGTCTACCTTGATCTCTCCTCCCTGTTAGACATGCCCAGAAAACATCCAAAGGAAGGCGCCCAGGATGCATCTTAATCAGATGCCTGAACCACCTCATCTGGCTCCTTTCCATGCGATGAAGCAGCGGGTCCGGATGGAAGTGCCTCACCCTGTCTTTAAGGCCAAGCTCGAGGGAGCAATCCACTGTTTTCCAGCAGAGACCTGCAGCCTCAGACTTGGAGGGGCTGACTCTCATCCTGGCCACTTCACACTTGGCTGCAAACTGCCCCAGTGTGTGCTGAAAGTCATGGTCAATGAAGCCAACAAAACTCCATCATCTGCAACAATCATCTGCAATTCTGAGTTTCCCTAACTGTACACTCGCCTCACCCTGGCTGCACATTGAGATCTTGTCCATGAATATCACAGACAGGATCGAAGTTAAGGGCTGAGCTTGGTGTAGTCCAACACTCACAATAAAATGTGCTGGACTTTGTGCCAAGAATATAGCCACAGCTTTCACTTTAGGTCATACAAGGACTGGAAGGCTCATAGCAACGGTCATGGTGCCCCATACTCCCTTTGTAACTCCCACAGGATTTCCCAGGGGATATGGTATGCCTTCATCAAGAACCTGACCATGAACCTGACCATGACCCCCCAACAACTCCGCAACGTTAAAGAGCTGGTCCGCTGTTCCTCGACCAGGACAGAATCTGCATTACTCCTCCTGAATCTGCAATTCAAAATTTGGTCTCAGCCAGTGTAATACCCTGATAATTGGAATACACCCTCCAGTCCCCCTTTTTGAGAACAGGAACCACCACCTTCATCTGCGACTCCATAGGTACTGTCCCCAACCTCCACCACCGAGGAATCATGTCAGTCAAGACCGCCCAACGATGTCCAGAGCCTTCAGCATCTCAGGGCGAATCTCATCGACACCCAGTGTCTTGCTCACCTAGGAGGTTCTTCACCACCTCAGCAAATCTTGACGAGGAAGTGTTGTCCAGGTTCAGGCGTTCCTCAAAGTTCTCTTTCCCTCGCTCAACAATGTCTCCAGTCTGGATCAACAGTTCTCATCCTTGCTTGAGCAGAGCCTGAGCCAAACAATGCTGTCCCTTCCTGATTCATTAAATTATTTGCCAGAACAGAAACCCAGGTTTTTGCTTCTGCACTGCTGAAGATGGAGCCCTCCTGGCCTCTCGGTACCTTGGCCCTGGGCCATAAAGATGCGTTTCTGTCAGGAGATGCTATATAAAAAAAAATGCTGATTATTATCATCATCATAATATCTGCTTTCAGTGGGATAATCATTATTTAAGCAACTGACAGAAAAGAACTGAGTAGAATTTTATTTTACATTTACAATTATTAATGTAAGTTTTCTGCAGACAGCAATTTTGACATTTTCCTCTGCTTGAAATTAAAACTCACAACACCAGATGTTTTTCAAGTACTTCATGTACTGTACAGATTGAATAGAAAACAAGACAACAAAAACAAACAAAAACTCATGACTTACTACCAAGTGTTCTGTACAAATTAAATATTGAAAAAGATGTTAAAAGATCATTTGTGCACCTAAGATAAAAACATTTTTTTTCAGTACACTGGGGCCTCCATAAGATACTAATTTTTATAGGTATTTTTAGAAGATGAAGAACTGTCATTTCTCCTTTCCTCCTTAGTTACAAGGTAAGTCGCAGATTCATTACAGGCAGCCAATCCTTCGCTAGGTACCTGTCCTGTCCTGTCACCTGTCCCTTGTCCCTGTAATCGCCTGTGTGTTGTGTGAGATGTGTGGCTCTTATCCAGCTCTATTAATTTTGCCAAATAGTCAGTCTGTCAGAACCTCAAAGTGATACTCAGAGTGTTGAGACTGGAAAAGATTCACACAGACTGTCAGGAGGCTTCACATCAGCTCTGCATATACCACCCACCCACACACACACACACACACACACACTGAGCATATAGGCAGAGTGCTGTCAGAAAATGGGCTCTGCCTTACTTTGCATTGTGGCTGTCACAGGATCGACTAGCTGTCATATTCTAGCTGCAGGTTTCTGTGGAAGACGAACAAATTCACATCTGACTTTATTAAGAGACACCAGAGCAATATTTAGTTCATACACACTGTGTGTGTGTGTGTGTGTGTGTGTGTGTGTGTGTGTGTGTGTATAAGAGAGTGAGAGAATTCATACCTTACAATATCATGCAGTCTAGTAAAACACTACCTCAAACTACAGAGTGGTGTATTGAGTTGACTCAGCTCCTTTACGACAGAGTTAGACATTTTTAGCACCATCAGTATTAACTGCAGAGTTCTATTGACTTGTACTGATTTTACAAATCTGGGATCATTTTAAAAGTGATTAACTTCATCTCAATTGTCCAAAGTGTAATCCCAGATCACACTGGTCTTCATCATCTCTGATGTTTTTTGTCACTGTTGAGATTTCATCTATCTCCTTGTAGCGTCACCAACTGAGCTGTTGCCATTTGAGGTAAGTGAATTTTTCAAAATGAATTGTCTTAAATTTCTGTCTAAATTAATTTCATGATAAAATGTTTAATTTTGTTGTTATTTTTGCATTTCATTTTTTGTAGAGTTTTAAAATGTGAATCAGTCAAATCAGATCAGATCCAATCAAACTGTCTGCAAATGTATGATATTCTAAGCATGAAATCTTTATTAAAAATGTTTATCAAGTTGTTATTGATATATATATATTGATTTGACTCTTAGTTGATGTTGTGTAAACACATCAGGGACAGCTACAGTTGATATTAAAAATGACTGCAGAGTTTTTATTTTGCCATACCACCCAGAACACCATCCTAATAAGTTAGCAACGTCCAGGCAGCCACTACAAACACTGCAGCCTCAGTGGACACGGCAACCAACCAGTAACACCACAGCTAACACTTAAAAACCTCAAGCATCTTCGCCAACCCGAACAACCACTTCAGACACTCAAGCAACCACATACATATACATACATTTTTTTCTTTATTTTTATTATTCTCTATGTACAACTGAAGATGTCAAAACTGTGAAAAAATATGTGGATTCTTGTGATAAACAAAAACATGTTAAAGTATGTTATATATTTAAGATTCTCCAAAAATACCCTTTGTTTCTTCAATGATAGTTTTGCAAATTTTTGGCATCCTCTGAATGAGCTTCATGAGGTCATCACCTGGAATGCTTTCCAGTTAACAGGCCCATTGTCAAAAGTCACTTAGTGCAATTTCTTTCTGTCTTAATGCATTTGAGACCATCAGTTATGTTGCCAAGATAGTGTTGGTATAAAGGTTAGGGTCAGCAAACACTTGATACCAATAACCATAGCCTTTGCTCTTGTGTGTCTGCTTTAGGTACACTCTACAAATCCTCCTCTCTCCATATGATCTTCCCTTTAACAGCATACAGAACCATTTATATCTAGCTGCTCACACACTGACTGTGGTCTTCCTGTCTCTTTCAGGTTGAGAATAATGTAGGTAAACCTGCATCCTTAACCTCCCACTATCACTTAAACTGAAGAGTAATGGTGCATCCACTTTTCCAGCTTCACCTCCACCTCTAGGATTTTCACTTTGACTCCAGAATAATGTATCTGCATCTGTTTTCCTTGCTCACTCTAACCTCTCGCTTTCATGTGACTCCAGAATAATGTAGACGTATTTATTTTTACACTCCCCGCCTTGACCCCGGTCGCTATCAATCTGGCTTTAGAATAATGTAAGCACATCTGTTCTGCTCACCCTCCTAACCCCTCAATTTCCCCGCCACTTCAGGATAATGTAGGTGCATCTATTATCTCTGCTTACACCAGCACCGCTGCCTCCGACCGTTTTTAGAATAATGTAGCCGCATTTACAACCCCAGCCAGCCCTCATAACCTCTCACTGTATGGTCAGGAAAAAAGATAAAACACTGAACATATGAGCTGAAAGTGCAGCTTTTATTTAAGCGTCAAAATTGTGCACACATATTTATTATTTCAGCTCATCATTTACACCAAACCATCAGATGCTCTCAGGATTTCATATTCTCTCCATTGGCTACTTTAACTTTCTCCTCTTTTCTCCGGAGAGACACAAACACAGACGAGGTGCAAGGAGGGAGGAGAATGAAACAAAAAGCACTTGGTAGCAGATAACAGTGTTGTTGCGGCGTAACCCCCAGCTTTTATTTATCATATCTCCAAATGGCGGTGTAGCTGTTGTGCTGTGGTCAGGATACAGTGACCTTAGTTGATCAACTACCCCCCTCAGCAGCCTGATAAGAGGGCTAATATAACAGCAAGCAAGGGGGGAAGGCTGTACTGTAATTATTTCTGCGCTGTCAGAGGGGGAGCAGACCGCAGCCCCCCTGCCGATTCAAATCTGAGGGGAAACTAAAAAGTGGAGGAGGAGGAGGAAGGGCCGCAAACAACAACGCCAGTGAGACAAATATCAGCCGACCGCCGCGACACGCCTGAAATTGGACCAGTTTGTCATGCACAGGACTGCCCCATACACACACACATCTGAGAGGCTGGACAAGACTTAATTCAAACTTTACACACAAACGCGAAATACTCACAAGTAGATGTGTGAAAAATTGTTGGGAACATGTACCATATCATGTCAGTGCTTACTACACTGAGTTACATAGGCCTACAAAGAGACCATGAATGAATGCTTACATTTAAATGTTTTACACTCAGGGAGCCGTACCCACATGGACCTCCAACAAACTTCAAACATTACACACAGATGCAAGAGAAAATGGCAAACACCAAGATGAATTCACAATGATTATTTACTGTATTGTCAGATAATACCAATAATTCTAGCTGCTCATTGTACTGTATGAGATACCTTCCTACTGATGATGAACATCTTTACAAACAGCTTACAATTATAGTTAGATGTTTAAGAAATATAAAATAGTAATTTTCTGCAACATGTTCACTGTAGTTTTTAGCAAATGACAGAAAATAGTGCATTTCTTGGGGACTATTTTCAGCGGTGGATTAATCCACATTTGGGTGAGTGAGTATTTGTGGCAGCAGAACGCTGCAAGTGGCATTCAGTCAAAATGAACCACGGTGTGAGTTTTCATGTTAATGAAGAGAACATGTCACCCAGTCCAACAGTGTGGCCCATTGATGTGTTTTTAAGAACTTCTGGAAGTCAGTGGAAGTGTATATCACAGAGGAATAAGATGCATCAGGCTTCTGATATCACCAGACTGATCCTGTACAGCAGTGGTGCTCAGACTTGGTTCTGGAGAGCTGCAGCACTACCTCGTTTCTATACTGTAATTCATTTGGAACAGCAATTCTAGAACTTCCAAAAACTTTCCAGATGGAATTTGCCCACCTGGAAAGCTTTGGCAGTGCAGTTGTTGTATGTCACCTATAGCATGCTAGCTGGCTTCATCTGCTGAGCCACGTTTGCTAAGCTCCTGTAGGGTTGCTGCAGTTGGAATGACAAACACAAATGAGAGGCCAGAGCTGGAGGATCCTCCCATGACGTTCAGATCCACTCTGTGAGAGTGTCACGGTTTAGTTGAGTTAGTTGCAGCGAAAATGGACAAAAATTAGCGGATTAGTGAAAAGGTTATGCTGTAATTGCTCAGTTGAAGGCGGGTATGTATGTGGAAACTCTTCAAACATGCTCAGTCATTTATGTGTTTCAATGAACAGAACAAGACAGAAACTGATTGAGAGGCAAGTCCTTTTCTCCACAGCATGTAAGACTGCCTCTCACTGCAGGTTTGGACCCTGCTATAACTAATGCTATAGGAGTGTTTATGGCTGGGAATATGTGACTTAAGTGTATGGTCAGTGTGCCTGAGCTCTGCTGCAATATGCTTTGACATGTGCATTTTATTCGGTCCTTTGTGCCTGCCCTGTATAAACGACTGAAAGCTGCAGTTGTTCTGGAATTATCAAGTGCACTGGCAGTTGCACTAACCACCGATGGACGGTCCTTCAGGGCTACAGAGAGCCACTTAACAATGACTACCCACTAAATCACTCCCAAGTGGGAAATGAAAAGTCCAGTCCTGCAAACTCACCCTATTTATGAACAGTATAGCCTACAAGCGCACATCTGGCAGAGAAACGACAGGAGGTAGTATCAGAGTGGAAATTGGAGAGGCCAGTGACAAGTATAGCAGTCAAAACTAAAAATGAAAAAAATATTGTCAGTGCTGTCCATAAAGAGAAGAACAGCTGCCAGCCATGTGTCAGACTCATCGCAAGAATCACAAAGGCTGTGTACTTTTTCCGCCGCAGCACAGTTGCTGCAGAACAAGCAGGTGATGCTGGATGTTCATGACGTTCCCACTTGCCGGAATTCTAGTTACAACATGTCGGAGCTTTACATAGAACAGTAAGCTGCAGAACAAGCACTCAACATCAGACATTGTTAATTTGTCTGGCCAAAATGTGAGAGTGGCCACGGATGTGACTGGGATCTCACAACAATAATGAGCTCTGAAACTACACCTTCAGTATCAACGATTCTACCTTACAAAACCGTGATTCTGAAATCCAGCTCTATTAATTTATCCAAATAATCAGTCTGTCAGAACCTCAGTGATACTCAAATTTAGGATGCTGTCAGACAGAACCTGCAAAAATGCTCTGACCCTGAATTTCAAGACTTTTCAAGAAATGCACAGCGCCTCATCTAAGGCTCAGGACCCTCCCTCACATGGATGGTGCGTGCCCATGAGAGAATCTATGACCACCTCACAGATTGTGTCTAGCTGAGGATATCGTTAGCCAACAGATGTATTCTCACTCAGACGATGTGGACAAACTAATTTGTCTGGAAGAAAAAAACCCTGAAAAGACGAGAGTAAAACTTGAAAATGGTCGAGAGTGACTTAAGTTAAAGGCTGAAATTGCACCGTTGGCTTTAATGCTTATTTAATTGAATTATTAAAACCCACTCTTAAATGTTTGAATATTTCAGAATAACAGGCAAAAATCCTATTTTCTGCATTCCTTTTGTTGTCACTGCTGTATCTAACTGAACCAAACCTTGCATTTCATTGACCTTGACACCTCTATTATTCACATGTAACACAGAAAGTCATCTCACCCGTCACTCCTGTCACGATGTTTCCATGTAAATTCATGTTTTAAGTGTGTATGTTAATCGGTTGGTGGTGCGCTGCTTCAGCCTCATTGGACTCTGTTTCAGGTCTCTCTGCTCTTGTTCCCACACCATCCTCTCGTCCCTTTTCTGTCTTTGATGAAACGGAAACAATCACGGTCAAACTTTTCTCAAACACATGTAATTACAGACAGCTGCCGGGTGATTTATGAGCGACTTCAGCAGTGTTTCAAAGCCATCGGGAACTCTCGAATTCAACTCAAGTTTGTTTGACCTTCAAACAACAAACAAGAAACCGAAAGCTTCTTTGTAGCTGCTGCAGCATATAATTGTTAAGAAACCAAAAAAAAAAAAAATGTCAATTGTGGCTTTTATTGTGAAGCTGGGAGGATGTATGGGCCGGTGTCGCCCGGTGATAGATGACACGATACCCAGCTTTCCTGATTTCGCAAATTTCTATGAAATGTGTCCTGAGTTCACGAAGGCGAGGAGATAAGAGGCTGGAAGAGGTTCGCCGGCCAATAGGATTCATCCATTTCTGCCTCTTATCTGCTGATAGAGTAGGACCCTCTCTCTCCTTTCTCCTCCTTCTCTTCTCTCCTTTCAACTCATTTCCTTTGCTTCTTCATCACCATCCGTTACCTCTTGTCTCCTTCTCACTTCTTTCCTCCCCGGCTCTTCTTTCATCTTCCTCTTTTTGTCTCCTCTCTTCATCTCCTCTACCTTGTCACAAGTCTGTTGTTTTTCTCCTCCCCTTCCTTTTCTCTTCCCTTCTCCTCCTCGTCTCACCCCTCTTGTTTTTCTTTCTCCACCTCTTATTACTTATTACCTCCTTCTTCTTTTCTTCCGATTTTGCTCTTTTTGCCTTTTTTTTTTTTTTTTTTAAATACAGCATTTAGCAATTTAGCAAAGACATAATGATTAAGGATTTGAGTATTTAGATAGGACAGTTCAGGAATACAGTGTTTAGATAAGACGGTGAAGGAACACAGCTTGCTCTGACACATCGACTAATGAACAGCTTTTTTGCTGCCAGTTGATAACGACATCATTTAGACACATAACAGTTCAAAATTACAGTGTTCAGCCTGAACACAACAGGTAATCTGTTGATACAGCATTTGATGAAGAAACCACAGTTTAAGAAAAGTACGAGGCAGCTGTCACTGTTCGTCAGACAGAACATGAAATGATTTTTAACGATGGCATGATTGCATTTAAGTCAATGGATGCAATTAGATGTAAATTATCTAACATTTGTACCGTTGGTAACCGAAGTTTATGGCTGTTTGGGTTGAATAAACAGACAAAAACATCAGCCTGAAAACTAGCTGGACTGAAGTAGTTGTTAGCCAGATGCTAAAGGTTCACTTGAATATGTTCATTTCAGAATTTACTGTTGGCCTATACGGCAAAGAGAAATACAGACTCAAGATTAAGTGAAATTATAGAACACAATAGAATTTAAATTTTAGTAGAATGACAACAAGATTGAGCTCCACTGAATAGACACTGGAATGTAAACCAGCTACAACAATGGTGTCTGAACCTCTGCAGCACTTCCTCAGTGTGTTGGCAGAGATCTCCACTGATTCACTCTGTGTGTTTTACTGAAAAACACGTTCCAACTGTTTGTCTTTAAAAACCTCAGAGGCTCGCCACAGTTTCCGGTAAAACTGCCAGCGCTGCCGTTCTTCTGGCTGAGACACTAGATCTTCTTTAAGACACTTCAAGCCTTTTTTCTGTCTTTTTGTTTTTTTAAAAATCCCTTAAAACAACATTGATCGTTTCCCAGAATGACTTTCTGTCGCTGTGCTAATGATTATGCAGATGTGGCACAACCTTTCCGTTTGACGAGCGGTTCCCACGGGGGAGGTGGTGACATGGCGTCTGCAGCTATGCCGACAGGTGACCGACATGCCCCCTCCCCTCCATCCCATCCCACCCCACCCCTCTCTGCTTAGTGCCTGCTTAGTCTGGCCTTTTTCTGGATGATGCAGGAGTGGCTCTGCTGAAATCAACACTGGTGCTGTTAGTTTAAAATGAGTGCTTCTATGACAGCAAATTAGCTGAAACGCACTGAAACATCACAAGGACAAAACCTCAGTCAGAACATTGTTCATTATAATTCTATGTCAAAAAGTGTGTTAGTATTATAGTATTATTGACGCTTTTCATCACACTCAAGATAATTATTATGATTACTTTAATTCTCAGAGCTTCAGAATAGAACATAAGCACCAGAAGAAAAACTACTCACAGCTGTGACATTGAGAGGATCAAACAGATCAAGGCTTAGATTTCATTATAATCCAAAAATATTAAAAAGGTAAGACAAGTAAAACAAAGTCAACTAATTCATAGTGCAAAGACTTAGTTTGCATATTTAATACATTGATTCTTGACATATAAATTATGCCAGATAGAGACTACAGTATCTCTAATTTCTGTGTTTTTTAACACAAAGACAATTATTGTGTTGTGGTTGTTTCAAATATTTAGGAATTATTTTACTTAACAGACTACATTTTAAATTTTTAAACTAGAAAACATCATGTATCAATATTACACATCCTAGAAAATATTACATGAAACTTTTTCTTGCCTCTGTAGAAATGTTATAGTAATGACATATTAAAAAAAAAAAAAACCTCCTTAGTACAAGCATGTGTATGCGACATCTGATCTGACTCCTGCAATACAAAATACAGGTTTCGTAAAGAAAAATTTGACATGTGTCAAGTAAATATGTTTGGACTGTGATGGAGTAAAACCTTCCCTCACGTCTCTTGGCCTCTCGCTGCTATTCCCTCCTCCAATGACAGCCCTGCACTGATTTATTCTCTCTGATGATTGGCCTTCTGCCGTCTCATTGACAGCAAACCTTCTTCATCATATCTCCACTTTTCCTCTCCTCCTCCTCCAAATCATTTTTCCTTTCATATTCAGTTTTTTTTCCCTCCCTCTGCTGTGCCACTGGATTTTATTTGACAGGAAATATTCCAGGCGATGTGGTGTGGTTGTAGATCTCGGGCTGTGGCAGACAGTATTGATCCAGCTTATTTGCATACATAAATCTATTGGCTATCTGACACTTGCCAATATTCTAGGCAGCAGGGAGTGGTGGTGCTGAGTCGGCCAGGTCACATTATCATTGGTGATGGAGCTTTGATGAAGTGTGACAGCGCTGCACAGCTGCTGACTGACTGGCTCAAAGACCACACTGTAAAAAATGATGGGTGAGTTTTACAGCAGTATGTGGCTTTTTAAGGGTATATTAGGATATGTTTATATTCATAAATGTTTTCAATGTTTTCAGCTATCTCTGAACAAAGCACAACATTATAAACACAGATTTTACATCATAGTCTCAACAAACAGGACATTTAAAGTTATTATCTTGAAGAGTTTCATTTAAATAAATGTCTGTTAGGTCACGATCTATGGCCAAATGAGGTAACACAATGGTGACTGAGTATATAGCCCACAGATGAAAGTGATGGTAGACTTAAATATTTTCAGTATTATGAACTGGGTGTAGGTCTGGACAATCGCAGAATAAAAGCTGTGTTAAGTTACCGGTGTTACAAAATGAAGATTTCCTACTGCTGCAACTTCACATTAAAAGCACTTGGCTGGCCAAACACAAGCTGACTTTATGGCATAGTCACAGGAGATGCGTGTATCAAAAATGTTTTCACAGAACAAGACAATTGTATTTGTATTTTTGAGAGCAGATCAGTTGCAAGGAGTAATGGAACAAGAAGCCGCCACAGTGAGCTGTTCGATGACGAGCTGCACACCTCCAACTTCTCAGCAAGGTTATAAACTCCTTTCAGTTTGATTCATGATGAGCAGCATAAAATCAGATCACGTTTGCTCACAGAATGATGGAAAAAGGCCAATTGTTGTCTGACTTCTTTATTAATATGATAATATTTTGTTTTGAATGATATGAATTATATGGCCTGTAGCATTAAACCACATTCGGTGCTGCCGCCAGTAACTACAAGTGTCGCCAAATCAGCCGGGACTGAAACCTTCAAACCTGCCACTTTAAGTCTGGTCACACGGTGTTCAAATTTAATTTTAAAGCTGCACAGAGTGGATTGTTAAATCTCAGTGCAATCAGCAGGCGGAGTGACACTTTCTCAGTATGTAACACAACATGTTGACAGTACCCTTTAACGCAGAATGTGCTGATTAATACATGTAGTCATGTTTGGTCTATTGTCCTTGTGACTGCACTCAATTCTAACGTAGCATTGGACAATCGTACATTTTGAACTGAGACAGAGCATGTACAAAGCACTAGATGGCAACACAAGCAAGGTCGCTAGCCTGGATTTAGTTATCCTTAAAGATCGTGACAAACTCACTAAATGGCTGATTTATTTACTGGATAAGTTAAAAAATGCAACCCAGGAGTGTGTCTGTCTTGATGCAGGACTAAACTGTTAACTGTTAAGGAGGGTGTAAAGGATGCATAATGAAAGAATGAATGAATGAATGAATGAATGAATGAGCAGATACATAGCCGACTGGCTGACTGTCCTTTTGAATAACTGTCTGGACTTAGTTAGGCCAATGAAAATATTGTTTTTATTCTGACTTTAAGTGGCCTCTTTTGGATCAGAGATCAATAAAAGTGTGAATATTTTTATATTTAACAGGCAGAATCTGACGTGTTGCTGTACCTGGCAGTGAGCCTGGAAGGTAACAAACTCCAACCTGACTTTAGGACAAATTGGGCTGTTTTCTCAAGCAAAAACACAAATCTCCTCAGCTTGAGCTCTGCTGTGCTGCTGCAAAGGAAAACGACAAGTCAGGTTTGAACTTTTTTCAACTTGGAAGGTGCATTTCTATTCACTCATTTGCCCATCTGTTAGCAAGATGCCACACTGAAGTCATTTTAAAACAGATTTGGCTTAGATCTGTTGGTCAGATCACCTTGAGCAGAAGGATGAGCTGATTAGAGTTTAACCTTTGGAACCTTTTTTGAAATGTAATGAAATAAAATAATCAGATACAAAATCAATGCCCCACCATCCCGATTTCACATGTCCATATGATTTTTTTCCCTGTTTTATCTGGATAATGTTCAAAGATGTCTGAAAAAGGAAACACCCTTTGCAGGTTGTTAACCACTAACCTAAGAGATCATTACTATACTTGATAAATGTTACTTTTTAAAAGCAGTGCAAAGGAATATATTAGAAATCATGGTGTATGTTTTGTGAATACATATTACAGCATGTGAACAGAGTGCATTGCTACATCTTTGTGTGTGTGTGTGTGTGTGTGTGTGTGCGTGTGCATGTTGGTGAAGCAGTGCAGCATCCAGTTTCTTTGTTTCTGTCGGAGGAAAAGGTCAAAGCAGCAGAGAGAATTAATTGAAGAGTGAGAGAGCACAGCTGGCTCTGTCAGGCCAACCAGGCCTCGGCGTGTGTGTGTGTGTGTGTGTGTGTGTGTGTGTGTGTGTGTGTGTGTGTGTGTGTGTGTGTGTGCGTGCACATGCTGCATTGTGCAGCTTACTCACTCACTCAGAAACCATTTAAAACTTAAAGTCCATAAAGGAAAAAAATCTGTCAAAAACACAAGGCATTCACAGTTTGGGTATAGAAATCTTGTTTGTGTTAACATAGATTTATGTTTCTGTGTTTTCTCTGTCTGTTTGCTTCAGTATGTGTACTTAGACTTATACTTATACATTATGAGAAATGTGTGTTGATGACCAACCACAAGTGCGCATTTCTGAATTTTGTAGGGTATTTTTGTGAACCCCTTTTTAGAAACCATTACAAAGAAATCAATGGTTTCTTCATTGTCAAAATGTTTATGGCCATGCCATTAGTTAATCAATCAGTTAATGAGGTTGTGAATTTTAAGCTTTACTACTTACCTGTCTGCATGTGGGGTGCTAGCTTCCATGGACTGCTAGTGCCCTACATGAATATGAACATATAGTATACAGTATGTACTTGTGCTTGAGCATTTCCATTTCGGTGTGTGTGTGTGTGTGTGTGTGTGTGTGTGTGTGTGTGTATTACTCACATTGCAGGGACATAAATCTGTTTACACAGTCACAGTATTGGGATGGAAGTCCCCATAACATAAATCATTCCATTTTAAGGTTATGGTAAGGTTTGGCCTAGGTTTAAGTTAAGGTTAAGGTAAGGGTTAAGGTGAGGGTAATTCTCCAGGAAATAAATGTAAGTCTAGGTAAAGTCCCCAAAAGTGTTGGAAATACGACTGCGTGTGTCTACTCCCTTGTTACCTGGCAGTGTTCCCGGTGTTGTGCCGTCGTGGGAACGTTCCCTGACAACCTGCTGCTTTCGTATGCAAGAGCACAGCGCTGATGGCGGAGCAGAGTTAATAGCTCTTCTGTGGCGAAGCTCCGATCCTTCAACACCCTCCCCACGCACATCACCACAACCCCCCTCCACACTGTGATACAAACACCGAGTGGCACAATTTAATGAAGTTCTGTTCTTTAAAGCAAGTGGCGGTTTGCAGGGATGGAGGGGAGGTACAAGAACCTCTGTGCTCCTTCAGCTCATCTGTTTCTTTGAATAGTTTCCACGAGCCGATCGATGCGCCGGTTTTCTCCTGGCCTTTCAGCGCTGTCACCCGTCATTGAGGGATGCAAATTCATGTCAGAAACTAGCCTGACACTTTTCCTGTCGGGGCCCAGCTCTCGAAAACGCCGCAGCTCAGCAATAAACGGGGTGAAGGCCTCGTTTCTCAGAAGGCCGACGGAGAGAAAGAGAGACCTTTTCCATCAAAGTTTTCTCCCTCCTTCCTGACAAGATGAGGATGTGAAAGGACACTTGGTAAAGTTCATCTCTTTCGAGATGGAGAAGCAGGAAAAAAAGGAATAAGTTCTCTGATAGTTGACTGCTGTGGTGGGTTGAGGTGCGAATTGTGATGTTACCAGATACCAGATACACGTATATATAAATGGGTAGATATAGATTTCAATTTGTAGATTCATATTATTTGAGAATGTGAAGAGAACGGGACACACCCATATCACAAGCTGATTTTTTCCACACAGGTCTATAGGTCAGGTCCTAACGTCTGACTGATGGGTTATTCTAAACCTAACCTAACATTTTCGTACATGCATAGAACAAGTCAGGGTTCCAGTACAGATCGGGGAGCAGGCCTGCTTGTGAACAAATGATGTCTCCTACAGGGCAGGATCCAATAGGTTGATGCTTCACTTCCAAGGGAAATCAATGAGTGGCCGTGGATTGGCATGCAGTTCGTATAACTTTGATGCGGGAGTCTGGAGGTATTTGCCATAACTATGATGGTTCCCAAACCTTATCCACAATGTACTTGCAAAGTGCAAATATTATAGAGAGAATTGTAAAAATGTTGACATTGGATCATCATTGCATCACTGAACATAACCCTGTTTTACAGACTCATCCAGTATCAACGTTCTATCTGGCGATATTGTTGGGCAGATTGCAACACAAAAATCAAGAATTTTGAGCAGCTCAGCTTTCATTTGGCACTGCTGCTGCTGACCGTACTGTGTCAAATATTTCTGCAGGAAAGAGACACAGAGAGTCAGAGACAAAAGACAAAATGAAAGTGAAGGACCTTTTCTAGAAAGTTTGGTCAGTCGATCCTGCCAGAATGAGAATGTGAAACAGCTCCCTGTAAAGTTCACCTCTGTCTGCTGGAGGATAAAACTGAGAAACAACAAATTAGGAAAAAAGTGCAAAAGTAAAAAGAGCAAAAGAGGAAAAAGAGAGTAAAGAAGACCTCATAGTCCAGGTAGGAAACATAATAACTTACCTCAGATACTTTGCTGGATATCTGATTTCATGACATTTAAGTGCTTCAAGACTAAGCTCAAGCTTTATATTTCACTGGCACTACTGCGCTTTTTAAATTGCTCTCTCCTTCAATGTGGAGGTATTTTTGGCTGAAGTCCTTGTTGACACGACCAGTATTTCCCTGCAGGCCAATGTAACAACTGCAGAAGTTGTCTGCATTATATATTAAATACAAGTTCCACCATAAGTTACCGACCATGTTTCACTAAGTCCAGAGGTCTTTAGATAATATGTCTCCATAGATTTATTTTCTTTGTTTTCTGTCTGATTTTTCTGCAGTGGAAACATTCTGGGTGTAAATTTGGGAGGCTCATAGTTGCTCAACATGGAGAACACAAAGCAAAGATCTGGAAAGAAAACGAGACGGAGGACTCATGTTGCTGCATTTGGTGAGTAATATTTTTCTTTTCACAGACTCAACACAAACTTCTTGGCGCTCGCTCACCACAAAACTTGCCTGCATGACACCGTCTCTGTCAGAACGTGGTCTTGTTAAAGCTGCTTGTTGGGCATCCACACTCCGCCGAGAAGAGCTTCAGTTTTATCAAAGCACATCTGTCCTCACAGCTCATACTTTAGCATGTTTGTAGCCATTTTCATCACTGCGAGCACGTCCCCACAAACTAACTTTAGACACACTAGCTTGCCTTTTATGTCAACAAAAAAAGTAACTGTTTGTCCATATCCCTTGCGAAACGTGACACTTTGTTGACTGGTACCATGATGCATTGACATGATGCGAGCCACAACATGTGTGTTGTGTTCATGGGACACTCGGAAAGTATGTGCTTTTTTGTTTTTCTGAAATGCCTTCCAGGGCCTCTCCTGGCAATGTACGGCCCAGAAGCTGGAGGTTCCCCACCCGTGATCTTGGGGATCCAACCATTTGGTCATTTGTTAAAATTCAGTAATCAGAGAAAACCTGAAGAATTCTGTACAATATTCAGGCAGGATGTCGAAGCAGTTCAGCTGTCCCACTCTATGGCTGCATTTTTTTCCTTGTGGTGAAACTAGTTCAAACATCTGAGCACTTGCACCAACCAGAAACTTTCAGAAACATTAACCAAAGAAACAAATCCCCATTGCCCCAGTCATCCAGAA
Source organism: Chaetodon auriga (assembly GCF_051107435.1). Lineage (NCBI taxonomy): Eukaryota > Metazoa > Chordata > Actinopteri > Chaetodontiformes > Chaetodontidae > Chaetodon > Chaetodon auriga. The sequence continues at coordinate 8,168,369 of NC_135078.1, forward strand.
ACTCTTCCATCTGACCCCTTTTACCAGCACTCAGAATGATATCACAGTTGCACAGCCCCTTACCGTCCTCTGATCCCTGCTGGCAAGAAAACTCTTTGGGATACCTGGCAGAGGAAACGGGATAATGGGAGGACTTTTTACGCAGTGCACTTTTCTCTTTCTGACCCACTTTAAAGTTGTTCAGTGAAGTGAAGCTTTCTAAAATCTGAGCCTTTTGCCCCATTCAGACAAAGATGCCACACAGCTCCTGCTACTCTCCTGCACATGTTGAGTTGTTGAGTGTAAAGACTAACGTCTGAGTTCATTAGTTTGCCAGTTGAGCACTTAATGCTCCAAAAGTCTAATTTTAAGTGTGATATGCACCTTTCATGCTCTTAAATGTGTCTTTTTGTTTGCAAAGAGTAAATTTTGACCTGAGTCAAGAAGTCACCAGATTCAGCCCCTGTAATAACTTCCACCAAATTTCAACTTCTGAATACATCAGCTAGTTGCTGAGATACTGTATTTCATTCTGGGCAGGAAATCAAGAATGTGTGTGGGCTCTGCCGGGGCTCTCCTTTGTCACCCATTCTGTTTGTGCTCTTTCATGGACAGACAGAGTCTGTGGTGTCCCCAGGATTGTGTGTCTGCTCTTTGCAGATGACATGTTTCTGTTTGCTTTATCAGAGTCCGTTTGAAGCCGAGTTAGAAGCAGCTGGGATGAGAATCAGCATCTTCTGGCCTAGTTGTCACAGTATATTTAGTCTTTATCAGAGTGGAGGATGTTCTCAGCTGGACCTCCATGACGGCCAAGGCTGCCAGGAAATTTGACCCATTTGATGTGTTTGAATTCAGATAGTGTCTCTACTCCTTCATCTTCGTGTTTTCCTGTTTCCTCTTTTTTCTGTTCTAATGACTTCTCTCTCTCTCTCTCTGAATATTCTTTTTCCTTTCTTCCTCTGCCTTTTCTTGTTTTCCTCTTCTTCTTCTTATCTCTTACTTCTTACATCATGCCCCCTCTGCTTTACCCCCTTTTCTCATCTCCCCTCTTCTTCTTTTTATCTCACCATCCTTCTTTCCTCCTATTTTCTCTGCTTTCTCCCTGTCTCCCTTCTCTCTTTTCCTTTCCTCTGTTCTTTCTCTTTTCTCCTGAAATCATCATTTTCTTTTTCTCATCTCCCCCCTCATCCCCCCTTCTCTTCTCATCTTCTCTCCTCTCTCCACTCACCACCTTTAATTGTCTTTTTCTCCTTTCTGACCTCTTCACCTCCTCATATCTCCTCTTATCAGCCTCTGCCCTTCCTCCTAAAATCCTCCTTGTCTCTTTTCTCATCTCATCTTTCCTTTCCTACTCTCCCTCTTTTGTTGATTCTCTTTCCCCTCTTCCCATCCCTCATCACCTCCCCTCCTTTCACCCTCATCAGCTCTTCCTCACCTCCACCTTCAGTCTCTTCACCTCCTTCTCCTCTTCCCTGTTATCTCCTCTCTCCTTCCTCCCTAAATCATGCTCTTGTTTTTCTCATCTCCTTGCCTCCTCTCCTCTCTTTTCCACTTCTCATCTCATCTTCTCTCCACTTCCCTCTCTCTCACACCTCACTTCCTCTTAGTACTTCTCTTTGCCTTCATCCTTCTCTCCTCTCTCTTTGCCTTTGGCTTATTAAGATTTCAAAGATACAAATGGCGGCGGGCTGATTGCTTTCAGGGAATCTGCCTTTAATAATTACATGTGGAGATGCTCGGGGTAATGTTGGCGGGGCAGAGACTAATGGAAAACTAGATTTTTTCACTGAATTAGAGCAAGGGGTGTGTGTGATCTATATATTGACAAGCCATCAACGGGCCGTAGATCAGGAGAAGTGCTTCAGACTTGTTGTAGAAGGCGGCAAACTGGCTGTGATGCTCCATGGCATCTTGATACGCTTCCTGCAGCCACCGCCGGGCTGTGAGGAGGATCAAACCCACCTTCATCTCCAAGACTGTGGTGGGAGGAAAGGATGGAGGGGGAGGAGGAGAGTTAAAAGGCTGCAGAGTTAACCTTTTTTTTCTGATGACTCCCTCCTCCTCCTTCTCTTCTCATGGAGGACCTGAATCAAAATGTAAATGCCGGAGCCTCTGAGGGAGCGGGGCTCTGGGATCTGCTCGTATTGATTATATGAAGTGAGTTGGAGTCGTTCTGTTCAACAACCAAATGTGTTTTCCCCCGATGCTCTGTGACAGGAATTACCCAGAGTTCAGCTGGCTTTGGGCTCTGTTGCTAATGACATTTCTGATTTCAGAGCACACAGGCTCACTTTGGCATAAAATTCAAGGACTCCTATATACCCCCCTCCCCCAAAAAAGGGTAATTTTTTACACTGTGACGTGACATTTCTCATATTATTCAATAATGACTATTTCAGCACCCAAGATATTGTGGTTTTGTTGATGGAAAAGGTTAAAAAAAAAAAATAAATAAAAAAAAGGATTAGGTATGACACGTTTAATGACATCAGAATCAAATCACACAAAACCAAATAGCTGGATGGATAAAAAATGGAGAAGCAGCTTTCTTATTTTAGATCTTTACCAATAATGGGATATAAAATGCAGTTTGTTTGGATGGCAGAGGAAAAGGCCTTGTCGTTACATCCTTCAAAAGTGTTTATTCACTGTATTGGCAGCCATTTTTGGACTCCCTCTCAACCAACCCCGGGGTGGATGGTGGTCTAAGAGAGATTTGACAGTCCAGCCTTGTAAACCTGGACTCTGTGGAACAGCTTGTGAAAGCGTCAAAGTTTGTCCTAGTTTGTTGACAGATCTTATTTCATATGATCACATGCAGACTGCAGAGACAGCACACACATATTCCTGCTGCTGATGGCTGCAGGTATTTAACAGAAAATAACTTCATTCATTCTGCAAACATTTGTGAGTGCTAGAACCAGCCCCTTTTTTGGGGGGGATTTAACACCACAAGCTGAAGCCATGACCATGACCTCTGACCTCTGTGTGGAGGAGGGATGTCCCTGCAGGGATCAATTAAGGATCATATCATTAACAAGGCTTTAGTTGGTTTATTGTCAGATTCAAGCTCGATATCTGATTTCTCTGACACATAAAGGAAAACAGGTCGTATCTGAGACGCCTGGCTAATGAACATGCCAAGACCTTTCAAATGCTTAGATATATCATTTTTGCTTGTATTTTTCTTGATAAAGCACAATTGCTTGCTTACCTAATGTTATTGGGTTATTTCTTTGAGCTTAAATACACTGAACCTTAAGTGAAATATGTGTCATATTACAGTGTATTACATTTCCAACCATTTAAAGTGTCCATTTCTACCCATTTGTGGACAGTGATGATGATACAATTATTAAGATGTTGCTACCAACAAACTTTTTCCAGAGCTTCTCACGGCCATCAGCAGATGTAGTTTGCTCAGTTGTCAAAACAAAAGCTCGTAAGGGGTCCTTGAGTTAAGATTATTTTGTCAGACTCAAGGTCTAGAATGAAGATTCATGCTCAGATTGTTCATCTTATTTCTAACTGCTAAGCACAAAATTGAAACTTGCTCTAAAATGGCTGTTCCCTCAATTAAATGAATGTTTTTCTAAGAGCTCAAACCCTCTGCGCGTCTCTCAGACTGCTCTGCAGTGGCAGTAAAAACCCCTCAGCCTCCATCAAACCTCAGTTTGCAGAGCCGCAGGCGGTCTGACCCCCTCAGGAGTTCATATATTTTACTGTAAACACTAATGTTAAAGCTCAACTTTAATGCTTCCTGGGGTCTTTTTGTTTTCTGTCCCCTGAACGGAAATTAAATTTTCACGCTTGCTGCTGTACAGTAAACACACCACATACAAGACTCAGAGTTTGTGTATTTTAAAAAGTCCATGTGGTAATTTTGTCGTCCCAGTGTGTGTGTGTGTGTGTGTGTGTGTGTGTGTGTGAGAAGGGGATGTTTCCTGCCAAAACTCTTGATTTTTTTCTCATTTTTTGGGTGGTATGATGTGTTGTGTTGTGAGCACTGTGTGCTGTAGCGAGGCGATGCAGCTGACCGATCCATCCATCATCTGCTCGTAGTCTCTCTGCTGCTCGCTCCTCAAACTCGGTTTTTGTTTGGAAACCATCCATCATATTCCTGAGCATGACACACCGGCCAAAAGACATCCCAACCACAGCTCTCTCTCTCTCTCTCTCTCTCTCTCTCTCTCTCTGTGTATGTGACTTTCCTGGTGTGCAGTCGTGTATTGATGCTATGCATTAAAACAGCTCTTTACCCAAAAAACAAAAACAAACGTGAAATATTTTCACACGGCTGAATTCATCAGGGTGAAGTTTAAGATTATTGGAAAGAATTTTCTGTGTTTTGTCTCTGCGCTCAGTGAACGTGTCCCCGCTGGACTGCATGCTGTGCAGCTGGCCTTCAGTTTAAGTTTTAGTAGAGCTTAAAGCTTCAAACAGCAAGTGCAACATCTAAAATGTCTAATGCCTAGCATACAAATAAATTGGACCTAAAATACTGATGAATATACAAGTTGGATTCATCTCCACACAATGCCAACACACAGTTTCTTCTTGTTAAGTTAAAAAAAAACTCTCTGAAGTATCTTCGAAGCCATTTTGAGGCACTAAAACTCAGTGAAAGCCTGGGTTCCATTTCACCAAATCTGGAGGATGCAATCTATAATTTGCATCACGAAATCATGTCATTGTTAATTTCCCTACTCATAAAAATGTATCTGAGAGTCCTGTAGGACACAAATTTATCTGCAGTGTGAAAAAAAGATCGGCAAACAGAGCCCATTTGGACTGAGACTGAGATAATATTAACCAGGCTGTGGCAAGAGCATCTTTACCCTTTTATCCTCTTAATGCAGTGTGTGTATTTTCATGCATATATAAAAAACAAGTCCTCCAAATTAAATGACAAAATGATTTCCAGAGTGACACATCTGAATAGTTTCTCATCTGCTTCTCAAGACCATTACAAATCACTGTGTTTTGTTGTGTGGCAGTGCTGTGGTCAAGGTTCAGTTAGGTTTAAAGAAAGATCATGGTGTGGATTAAAGTGATGTCTTGATTGAGGTTAGGTGACCCCTGATGTCAGGAGAAGTGGAATGGTGTGTTGATCCATCAAATGTCGAATATCATTTTAAACTACGGAGCCTCCAAAGTCGTGAATATTGTGTGCAAATGATCATCTTGTTCAAACAAGATAATAACTTGTATGCACCGCATCATCTTTCAGGGCTTCAGGGAGTCTGTGCATTATCGGTTCAGCCAAGAAAATAATTTTTTTTAGTGATTCTAATAAATAATAAGTCAGCTGATGATTTGTACAATAGAAATCTAATCACTGTAAGTGGACAACGTGATCCGGACCAGATCAGATTCTTATTAAGTAGAAAATGTAAATGAATGTTTTTGGCAGATGAGTTTGTAGCTTTACATTCGATAGAAGCTGAGAAAGAAACTCGATTTTCAACTCCAAGACTGTAATTTACTCTCAGAGAAATGGAGCAGAAATTCAGACGCGGCAATTAGTTTTTTACCTTGAGACAGGCCAGACCTCTTTATCTAGGTCTCTCTCTCTCTCTCTCTCTCTCTCTCTCTCTCTCTCTCTCTCTCTCTCTCTAATGCTGGCCTGCTTCCCGCACATCTGTGGACTCAAAGCTACAAATGACGTGATTATGATATATCATGTAACAGAGAAAGTCTCTTTGTTTCTGCCGTAAAAGAAAGAAATCAATACTGGGGCGTTGCAGAGCCTTCAGGGGCCGCGGCGTCTCCTCTGGACTGACCAGGTAAGGGTTAGGCCCAGCCGGGGGCTTGGCGGCCTCAGAAATGCTGATTCTACATTTAGCCTGACAGTGATGCATGCCTTGGCCTCGGCGTCCGGTTAGCCCAGTACCTGAGGGTCCGGCCGAGGAAGATCAGCTGCAGACCAGGACCAGGTTAAGGATGGAGGAGGAGCAGAGGGGGAGGCCAGAAACCCAGAATTATTTTTAGAGCCAGCAAAGTCTGGGAGGGAGGAACGATGGAGGAGAGGGAGTATTTTTTATGAGAGTGGGAGACGAGGGAGTTGAAGAGCGAGAGGAGAAACAGGTAATTCTGTGAGAGAAAGAAGAGATGTTTCAGGAGTCCTGAAGAGCCAAGATTTCAAATGAAAGTCTTCATGTTGGTCACATCTTTGGTGAGCAACAGTAAACAACCAAAAATGTATGTGTTATTCAAACATATGAATATGAATTGAATGGATAGAGGAGAGTGGCAGTGTACCAGGGGCATAAGATCCATACTGTGGGACATTCTGAGCGTTAGCAACGTCAACAAACAGTACAGTGATTGGCTAATTGACTGATTGTAACTGTTGTTTTTTTTTATCCCCTTGTGAGATGAACATGTGCTCCCATCATGTTTCCCTCAGATGACCACACTCTCACTCTGAAGATGTGAACCACTCAAACCACACGTCATGGTAAGTCCATCTCATTACCTTATATTGTGTCTATAGTAAGATTTTTGTGATGTTGCTGTTTCACCAGACATGCTCCGTGAAGCCATCCTGGTGGTGTTTTATCAGAGGCCTTTTGATACGGAGGAAAACCTCAACATTTGATCATTTTATTTTTTTAATTTTTGGAGAGAAGACACAGATTGATGTGTTTGGATTTTCTACTGATGAAGCTCCTGCAGCTGGCGCTGTGTTTGAGCAGTTTTGGAGAAATGAAAATCTCTCTTGGGTTTTATTTTTTGTTTGTTTTGTCCCCATAAGAAAGGCGAGTCCCTACAATGTGGCTGTGGAAACAGGTTTATGCCCCCACAACATGAGTAATACATGGTCACATCCACACACACACACACACACACACACACACACACACACACACACACACACACACACACGCACACACACATGCACTTTCCTTCCTGTTTGTGATGTTGACCTTTGGCCTCTGACCTCTCAGTGGAGTGTGTCGAGGGTCATCATTAGACTGGTCTGGAGCCTGTGGGAGACATCCAGCACACACTGGTCTGACTGTATGAAGATTTGATGGTTGGATACTGCAGAGGGTCAATGTATTGAATTACCATTACTGCCTGTTCTGTAATCCTCGAGCTGTTTTATGATCATCATCAGTGATTTTACTAATCCAGATTTGACTTGAAGGGTATCATCTTCATTGTGTCAATGCAGGAGCCGATCGATGCTTCAGGCCTCCATCTGTGTTTACACAAGATGTGCTTAACGTGACGTCCTGTCAAGGATGTTATCTGAAATTCAGAAAAAAGGGTTGCACACTCTGGCTCCATGTGTTTCAAACAAACCAACAGGCTAGACACACTTCCTCTGGAAGAAGACAAAGGTGGACATTACAAACTGTCCACTCTAAGCATCCATCACACTTTACAGACCCACTTCAACTTTGACCTCCACTTACTGTGGTGTGCTCTCACCAGCTTTCCTGTGCGATGAGGGATTATTATATTATTATTACACTCACTTTCAGTTTTACCCTTAATGATGAAACTGTTCCCAGAACTTACATATTAACTTAGTGAGTACAATGTCATTAATACTGATAGAAATAATGACATCTACTCTACATTTACATTTACAAGCAGTCATCATGCAGAATAGCCCATTTCAGAATCATAGATGTTTTATATATTACTGGATTATAAACAGGAATGTATTGATGTGTTCATCACTGTAATGTTGCAGCTGGTTAAGGTATAGATCATTTTAATGATTTTAAATATATCTGGGTAACTTAACCTATAACAATACATCCTCATTTATTAGCTGATATATATTAATGTGTCCAAATCTGCAAAGTTCCAAGTTACTACAGCCGTCAAATAAATGTTGTGGTAAATGTAGTGTAAAGTTCTTTACAAGTCGAATGGATTTGATACAGAAGCCAAAGTTACAAGACGTCTCACAATGCTGCAGTGTGCTTCCATATGGGAACGATGTCCACCAAGGAACAATGCTGACAGGAATGTGTTTACAATAGATAACAACAACAACAAAAGTAGCATTTGTTAAGGAGGCTAAACTGCTGGCAGACTGTGCAGCTGGCCAAAAGTTAAAAATAAGGCCGAGGTCCTACACAGAGAGCGTGTAAATCCTCACACAGGATGGATGTAGCTGTCGTTATTGCTGTTGTTGTTGTGTCCACCATTCCTTATAGAGACAATGGTGTTAATGAGCCTCACATATCAACCACGGCACACTCCATCCTCTCTGTGTGTGTGTGTGTGTGTGTGTGTGTGTGTGTGTGTGCGTGCGTGTGTGTGTGTGTTAGTCAGGGGCTGTATATCTCAGTGTGAAGGCTTGGTTTTGCTTGTATTTGTCTTTAGTTGTCTTCTGAAGCAGCTCAAGCTCAGACTGAAAAACTAATCCTCTCTCAGACAGGCTGAATGACTGACAGCTGAGAGCTAGCTTAGCCTCTTAGCACTGCAACACCATTGAAATGTCCTCTAATGAAATTCTGTTAAGAAAAGGCAAAACTCTTCTGGTACTTAATGACTTTTTTTTCGCAGCAACAGTAAATCTCTGTTAAATCACAGTGACTTCCAGCAGCTCTGAAGGTTTCACCTCTCAGCTGGTCTGAAATCAGTTTAAGACTCAGTCCCCTGTGACTTCCTGCTCACCTCTCATCTCTGATCATCAGTCCGGCAGGTACAGTGCTGGAGGTGGGTGGGGCATCACGGTGCATTCGCTGTCTGTCAGTGGCAGGATGTGGTAGAAATTCTCTGTTGGAGTCAGGCTCAGGTTTGCCATCTGTCAGCTCTGATGGCCCGGCTATCGATCCAGTGTCAGGGTCACACCAGGACCCTGACCCCCCACATCACTGCTTGACACGCACACACACACACACACACACACACACATTCACATACTCACATGGAGAGAGTGCGAGAGAGAGAGAGAGAGAGAGGCAGGTTTAGGTATGTGACAGTAATGTGACAGTCATTTTCCCATTGTGATGGCTGTCAGTGTCATCCTGCTGAGCAGCAAAACAGCCGTCACTCACCTTTTTATCCTAAACACCGACCCTGGATCAAACCCCAGCAACCTCCATCACAGGCTGTGCGGGTGTGTGTGTGTGCGTGCGTGCGTGCACACATGGTGTTCAATCAGACTTCAGACTGGTGAAAGATAAGATTAATAGATTAGATGTAAAAGAAAAGCAAGTGTTTTTTGACAACAGCTGATTGAACATATTTACACTGATGGATGTGGACGTTATTCAGTCTCAAGACATCTGATTCTGGTTGTGATGCAGGCTTTGGAAAAAAAAAAATTAAAATGAACAAACTGCTTCTGTCCAACCTCCAAAGTGCCGTGTAGAAGAATTATACTATGTAATGAAGCACATCATCTATAAAAATCATTTGCAAACAAACTGTTTACTAACAGTGTTTTCAAGAAGTGTTCCTGAGCACATGTAGTAAAATCCTTTATTCAATCAGGATGCCCCTTTCATACCCAATCATGATACTATCATCTGTTACCAGTGAACCTGTTTACCTGTGGAATGTTCCAAACAGGTGTTGTTGGAGCTTTCCACAGCTGTCGCAGTCTTTTGTGAGGTAAAACATTAAATATATTGTCTTTGTACTGTTTTCACTTGTGTATATGTCAAAAAGGATTAGCTTTATTAGTTTTATTTACATTTTGTGTTTCCCAAGTTTTTGGAATTGGGATTTACGGCTCAATTTACAGGGAAAAATGTGAATAAAATGTATTAAATGTGTATTACATATTAATGTTTTATTATTATTAATATTAGCATTATTATATTATTCTGTTTGTTCAACTGTTAAGAAATGTACCCATTTTATGCTGACTTCTATAATTGGGTGTGTGTGTGTGTGTGTGTGTGTGTGTGTGTGTGTGTGTGTGTTCTTTTGTTAGTGGTCAGATTTCGTTGATGTGTGTTTCTCATACTCCTAAATGAATCTTTCAGAGTATGAAACACTTACAGGACTCCTCCCTCCCTTCGGCCAGCTTCCAGGGTTCGATCCAGATTTTGAAAAACACTTAAGCCAATCAACCATCTCGTCTTGCAGCTGGGACGTCCAGCAGAAGAAACAGCAGACAGGAGCACATTGAACTGGAATTGATACGCAATTAGGAGTCGCCTTAATGAGCAGAAAAGCTGTTTTTTCCTTTTTTCTGTTTACCTTGCTGCGGACTAGCTGTTCAGGACACACGTCATTGAGAGTGTAAGGATAATCTCATTTTTCACTTAAAGTTTATAATACAAAATGTTCAACAAAGAAAATAAGACCTGGTGTCTGTGCTTCAGGTGGCTGCATAGCTGGAAGGTCGCGGGTTTGATCCCTGCAGTCTCTTCTATCCATCCTTGTCGAATGAAACGAGGCTCCAGGCTGACCTCTGCACTCTGGCCCCTCTGGTGAAACTGGAGTTTAAGGTACACTGTTTTTTCACATGGTTAATGATTAAACTGCCCCAAAATGACTATTCATTTAAACTCTGGGCCACTAAAACTCTACCTAACTAATTTGACTAGAGCACTCAAAACAATGAGCAAAGCTAATCTCGTTGCATTCTTTGACTGTGTGTCACTGAAACTTGGACGGACGCATACCAGGTCTGAGCGCTGCACTGGGAGGGGACATCCCTTCCCTTGATCATCATGGAGAATGTGACTTCTGTCCCCAGTAAGCTGGACAAGCTAGAGACGTTGTTTCAGCACAAGAAGGAGTACCAGGAGTGTTGCATTATGCTGGTCATGGAGACATGGCTAACTGCGCTAACTTCTGACATGAACGCAGCATTGGACTGTTCGCAGATGATGCACACAGACAGGACAAAGGAGAGTGGTAAGAAGAAGGAGGGCTGAAAGTATTTGTTAATGATACATGGTGTAGCTCACATTGCAGTTAAAGAAGTTAGCTGTTAGCCATTAGCATGAGATCATACTATCTACTAAGGAATTTTATTGTGACACTGATGTGGCCTGTAATGCCAACCATTCAGTTACAAGCAGACCTCCCCCTGCCCTAGGAAGATCTGATGACAGCTAGCTGTCACTCCCACTGTGAAAAGATGGTCTAACAAGGCTGATGGAGCTTTTATGGAGTATTTTGATAGAACTATGTGGGAAGTACTTTGTGCCGTTGGACAATGCCGTGCCCACCAGGACAGTGCAGCATTTTTACAACAACAAACTTACTGTTGACAAAAAGGATTTCCTCAATGAAAAAATTGTGTCTTTGGGTCAGGAAACAAAGAAGTACTGAAAATGTGCAGAGAGAGCTGAGGAGAAGATTTGGTGAGGGGAAAAAACAGCGACAGGAGGAAGGTAGAGGATCAGTTGGAGCAGAACAACATCAGTATAGTCTGGAGGGGCCTTCAAATAATTTTAGGCTACAAGGAACCGAACTCCCAACCTGTGGGGGGCCAAAGGTGGGTGAATGATCTGAACCTCTTCTTTAACAGATTTGATCAGTCATGTGCTCCTCCACCTGTCCAGGCCTCTCTGCCTCTACTCCCATTGTCTGCAACCTCCGTTATAATGCCAGAACCCAACCTACACCCCCTTCCCTCAACATTCAGCTCACAGGCATCAGATGATTACAATGACATAATGGCCCAGAACAGTCACATTGATGAACCCAAATCATCTTCACACAACTCCACACAACTGTCACAGTGTTCTCTTAGAGGCTCTGGTGGTCAGTTTATAGATATTTGTCATTATGGCCATAAAACAAACAGCGAGAAACTGAAATTCACCATTGAAACAGATACAATATATAAGAATTCTCCATTGACGCTACTTTTAATGAACACTGGTACCTGCAGCTGTAAAATCTCCAAATCGAGCATATACACAAAACACTCACACACAAACAGAACCACAGATGCGGAAAATAAAAATCCAAAGCACACACACACACACACACACACACACACACACACACACACTCTCACTCTTTCCCACCCTCTCTCCAGCTGGAGGACGAGGCAGCAGGAAGCAGGCGGTCCAGTTTTTCTTCTTCATTAGTGTTTGTGCCTGCAGGTGTTAAATAATATTAATGACCTCCAGCGTCACTACTTACCTCTGCGCTCGGCCTCACCTCAAGTGATTTTATCGACTCCCGACTCCTCAGTCAGTGTGTGTGTGTGTGTGCAAGAGATTATTCTGCGGCGATATTATCAGGAACTTTAATAAGTTGATTAGCAGCGAGGCGCTATCTGCTAACTGGATCTAGATGATGATGTTGATTGGACGGAGCGCGGCACCATCCATCTTTCTGATTGGCTAATAACTGAAATCCATCACAGTTTCAACCCGGTTTCGGCCAGCCGTGCTGTGTGTGTGTGTGTGTGTGTGTGTGTGTGTGTGTGTGTGTGTGTGCGTGCGTGCGTGCATGTGCGTGCATGTGTGTGTGACCGTGACTGTGTGTGTCTTGTTCCCTCCCCTTTATCTGCTCTGGTTCATTTTCTTCTTCTTCTTCTTGTTTCTTGTTCTGTTCCTCCCTTTTGTTCCTTTCACCTTTCTCTCTTTCTCACTCCCCCCACACCCCCCACCCCCTGGCCTACTCCTGTTTTGTTCTCTCTCTGTTCCTACTTTAAAAGTTTTTCCTTTCTTTTTCTCTTTCTGTCTCTTGGTTTGGAGAACAGGGCCTTGTGTAATGTAGGACACACACACATAAAGTGGGCGTATGTTGTTTTTTCAGAGGTGAGAGAAAAAAAGAAAAGGGAAGAATGAGGAATGGAAAGGAGCGAGGAAGGAAGGAGGGACACATGAAAAACATTGAAATGAAGGGTGGATATTAGAAATATGGATGAACAGGAGGAAGGGAAGAAGAGTAAAATGAAGAGAAAGACAGACTGAACTCTCTATAACACGCTGTCCACCCCGAAAAAGAACAAGTGCAAAAAAAGAAGTGTGTGTGTGTGTGTGTGTGTATGTGTGTGTGTGTGTGTGTGTGTGTGTGTATTGATCGGCAGCAGTAACCACATGTTCGGCCAGTATTGATATTCAGGGTCACTGAAGCCAACAGCTCTTTGTTCAACACACACTCACACACGAGTGCACACACAAAAACACACCGATAAAAGATGACCAAATACCTCACACAGCAAAAACACCCAATGAGATACTCACACAACAATACGAATATGAATAAAACAGACACCTGCACGTATTTGTATAGCAGCTTTCTAAATACAGTAACAGCAGAGTGTTTACTAGTTTTACATTTTCCAGACAAGTGATCTGCTGGATTTGAGCTCATATAGTGACAGATAACCTGCAGTCAAAGAGTAACTTAACACCACATGACAATCTTGTATTAGCTGACCTCCGGTGGTTTTACTTCTCACCTTGCTGCAGTGATGTACAGGTGTGCTCCACGACCCGGTGATATCACTGTTGGGTGTGGTTACAGGCGCAACAGAGCACAGTTTTGACAACACAAAACCACATCCAGCAGTAATATGGCTGTGGTCAAAGGGGGAAACAGACTTTCAGCCAGAGAGAGACTCGCTTTCCACGCTCTCAGATCCTTATTAATGAGAATGATTGAGGGTCTCGCTGCAGCACAGGATCATGACGGTGCTTTTTCTGTAGAGCTGTCACTTTTTCAAAAAGTCAAGTCTGAAATGACTTCAAACAGGTGACCTATTGAATTCATTTGAATACAACTGATAATGTTCAACGCGTGACTCGGAGATACAGTGAGCTGTGACTGGCATGTGTGGCCAGCAGCATCCAGCCATCAGTGGTTAGAGAGAGAGAAGTGGTGTCTCACAAGTCTTGAGGAGGCAGTCAGGCGGTGCTGTACAGTTGACGTTGTTCCCCTTGTTTCTGGTGCCTCCGTGCCTGACTCAGGTTGCAGCTCGCTGGCGAGTCCTCAGATTTTTCCATCTACGATGTAGAACCAGAAATACCTTCACACACTGCTCGCCAGATGCTGAATGAAATTACACTCTCTGCTCAGTCTCCACTGTCTTAAACTGAGTGAATAGAAGAAGAATGAATGAAGTACTGACCAGGACACAAAATTCCACACAACAGTGGCTACATTGGTTTTTGCTTGACCTTTTCCCCACTGGTCCAGATATACAAGAAAACAAAGGTACAAAGAGGGGCCTGTATGGCTCATCTTAGCTTCCTTAAACAACAAAACTCCAGCTCCCAAAACAAACTTTTCTCAGAAAACCGAGACACCCCGAAGTCTTTTTTTAGACTTCGACAGACGGCCTGAACCTCCTTTCATGTCTAAGAGGGTATGAAGGTTGCAGTGATCCTTTTGGTTTATCCAACGTATGATGTAGCCAAGACTCAGCAGTTTGCACATAAATTTCATATACATTTAAGCGGACACTGGTCGTCCCACCTCCACCAGAGAGGAGCATACTTACAGCCTCCATGTAAGCTCTGAAGGGATACTTAGGCACATAAAAAAGACAAAAACACTCCATAAACTCTCCATTTACATGCCCAAAGATACATGCTACCATGTATGTGTACTGACAACACACACATACACACAATCTTATTACTCACTCTAATTAATTCCTGCCTACTTTTCTCTGCTGTAATGCTCCCACACCTCACTGTCTGACACACCTGTTGACTGGCTGAGGTGTGTGTGTGTGTGTTTGTGTATGTGTGTGTGTGTGTGTTTGTGTATGTGTGTGTGTGTGTGTGTGTGTGTGTGTGTGTGTGTGTGTGTGTGTGTGCAGGCACGTCACTCTGAGTAATTAGCCTTTGGGCTGAGCAGGGAGCCAATACAGTTTCTACAGCAGCCGAAACTCCTGAGACTCACCGTCTCACACACACACACATACACACACACACACACACACACACACACACACACACACACACAGATGCAGCAGTAGCAGGTTAGATTAATGTGTGTTGTGTTTGTCGTCCCAAAGGAAAGCAGCTCACTTAATAAAGAAAAATAATTCCTTTCCTCTTTCTCTGGATTCCCTTCACTTTGTGGAAACTGCGTATCTGTGTGTGTGTGTGTGTGTGTGTGTGTGTGTGTGTGTGTGTGTGTGTGTGTGTGTTTGCATGGCTGAAAAATGCTCTTGTTAATATTTTGGATCAACATGTATTATATTATTTGGGTTTTACTCAGCCTGCTATGTCTTACTTTGCATTGTAGGGACCTGCTGTTTTCTTTTGTTTTTCTATTTTTAATTTCTTTTGTAGTTTCATGTTATAAAAACCAAATATGTCAGTGCTCATGTGACTTGAACACCTTTACTAGAAGCTGAGCAGATAATATATGCAGACGTTAAAGACACGTATGCTGTATACCTCTTTATTTGCTTTTCATTCCAAGGTCTCGTTGATTGTCATTAACTATATTTGCCCCAGGGTTCCCTGAGTGTGTTAATCCAGACACAGTGATTAAAGAAATGTGCATTCTAGTTTCAGTTTAGTTTCCAGCTGAGAAACTCAACACTCAGCTGAGAGGGAAATGATAATTCATGCTTTAATCTTGTCCATTCTCAATTATTGTACCTCCCTCTTCACCTGCCCCAGCAGAACACCCCTGGACCGATTACAAGTGGTCCAAAAGGCTGCTGCAGAGCTGTAGACCACCTCCTCCTAAAGGTCTCACATGACATTGATTTTCATTTTCTTTTCACTGGCTCCCATCAAATTCAGAATACAGCTCAAGGTTCTTGTGATCATTCACAGAGATCTTATTTATGGAGCTGCTGCCTGCATTAGAGATCTACTGCAGCCCTTTATTACCAGCAGGTCTCTGAGGTCCTCGGATCAGGGTTTGTTGGTTGTTCCTCGATCCAAACTTGAAACTAAAGGAGACTGCCCTTTTGGTGTTGTGGCTCCTACACTTTGAAACTCTCTCACTTTGGATTTAGACTTGCCTTTGTGTAATCTTTCTATTTATTCTAATGTTGATTAGTCTGTAATGGATGCACTGAACAGCTGCAAACCTGCTGCCAACGTACAGCGTTAGCCTCCCGCACAGACCAGGTGGACTACAACAGCCTCTGACTGCAGTGTCTATGGCTATAGTTCCTTACCACAGTGTCCATTCTTATTTCAGGGCACAATTAAAGAATCCATGAGCTTCAATTAATTCAAGAGATTATAATAATAATTTGAGGGATGATTTTTTTTTAATTTTTTCGCACAAATTATCAGAGAAATCCTCCCATTGATACCAACTAGACTCTGTCAGCATCAGTCACACAAAACTGAATGTCAGCATCATTGCTGAGTGTATTTCCTGAGGATATAACACACACACACACACACACACACACACACACACACACACACACACACACACGCACACACAGTCGAGTTGAAGGAGAGTTGTATCATCATTTAGTCTTATTTTATTTCCTCTGTTTCCTCTTTGGAAGTAGAAGATTAAAGCTGCCTGGCCATTGGTCTTCATTTGGACCAACACACACTGCTAATGGACCTGACTGTGTGTGTGTGTGTGTGTGTGTGTGTGTGTGTGTGTGTGTGTGTGTGTGTGTGTGTCCCAACATGCATGCATGTCTTTGTGCTTGTTAAATAGTGTTAGCTTGTATGGATGGTTTGTTACTACATGTTCAAGTGTGTGTGTGTGTGTGTGTGTGTGTGTGTGTGTGTGTGTGTGTCAGGTGACTGGCTGTGTAATTAGCTGGGTCAAGCTAATTGACCTTGTGGTGTGAGTGCGTGTTAGCCGCAGATTGCTAACGTTAGTCGTGCAGTGACTGTGAGCAGTGATGGATGTGTCTGAGAGCTGGTTACACAAACCAGCAGAAAAACCAACAAAACCCTCTGAACCACAGTGAACCTGCAGGACTTTACTGGTTTTTATTTAGAAGTGGCTGTCACAGTCAGACCACCAACAAACGCATCATCTGTTTCAGCTGTTTTTATTCCATTCACCTCAGCGTGCACTTTACTAATGTGACTCTTCTCTGGATTTGAACCTGAAATACTAATCTCAATCAGAAAACTGCTTTCTTTTTCAGAGGAAGGGGTTATACTGATGTTTCCATACCCCAAATCTTTAAATCAAAAGTAGACTTTCAACAATATTTTTGATCAATTAATCAGTCAGTTGGAGAAAATGAATGCCAAGAAATTTGAGTTATTTATCAAACAGAAAATGAAATAATCCCTAGTTCAATTATAAATTGAGTATCTCTGGGTATTAGACTGTTGGCTGGAAAAAGGGAAACATTTTCCACTATATTTAAGCATGTTGCTTATTGTACAGATTAATGTTGTAGATGCAAATCATGAGCTCATAAAAGAAGATTTACTGCCGTAGATTAAACTTTACACTGTGGGTAAAATTACTTTGACCTTGACTTACATGTTAAAGTTTTGCTATTATTAATAAAGTTTAACAATCTTGATAAGACCTTTCTGAGGACTTAAACTGTTCTGAGCTCTTGGAGACCCCAGTCATCTAATAGGTCCACTAGCTGCATGGCTAACTGAGCTAACTAGATAATAGCAGCAATTAGCATTTACCCTGGTGAGATGCTGCCCTCTATTTGTATGGACCAACCTTGGACAGGTGGCCAATTTTTACACATTGTTTTAACGTGACACAGCAGTAGGAAGTGTTAGCATTAGCGGTAACTTGATGCAGCTCTGATGCAGCTTCAGGAGAGTGAACAACAAACAGTCAGGCTGATATTGACGAGATCAAATTGCATTAAAGTAACACTGGATTAGACACTGCATTGTATTACTGTATAGTAATTAGTGAATGGAAATACATTGAATGGCTATTATGGGAAAAAGTTTTGGGATTACATTTTACGGTAAACTTTGCATTCCTCTCCTCACACGATTATTCCAGCCAATCAGCAACAAGTGGCCTTAAACCTGGTGCCCAGGACAAAGAGAAGGGGAGGGGAGACAGACGGACTAACATGTAATGGCATTGTGAAAAAGGAGAGATGGCAATATGTGTCTCCAGAATGACTCAGCCCACCTTTTGGTAAAGGATCTGAATACTTCTTAAACATAATCATTACTTTTATGCTATTAAGCAGGTTTAAAGGTGCACATCAGTTAGTTTACATGTAACACAGTACATGGTATACATGTGGTATCTGACACTCATTCTGATGTGTAAACTGTTTCAGGTCTGAGCAGTGAACATAAATTTAGGATCTGAGCGGCAGTGAAGTTGCCTTCAGCTAACAAGCAGGATGGATTTGTTCTTCAGATCCAGTCCTGACCTGTGATCGGCCTCCTTGCTCCGTACGGATCCACTCTGCGGCGGCAGTGCGGTGGGTTATCGACGCCTCGTGGCCATTATGATTTATACCGAGGAACAAACAGTCAGCTGGCTGCTGGCGAGCCTTTTTACAAATGATGAAACGATAAAAACAGGAAGTCATATTTCCTCACAAAGGCTTTTTTTTGTGAAAAATTAAGGCGGAGCGGTGGAGATGGATGAGGCTTTAAAGTGACGGCGGTGGTCTATGACTGCTATTGAATGGGCCGCATCCTTAACAAATATCCCCATCACTCCTGCCCGTGTAGTGAAGCTCGATCGCCCCCCGCCCCCCCCTTGCTCTCTCTCTTGCTGCAGAAGATGGATGTGTGTGTGTGTGGCCTATGACAGAGTAATGTGTCCTGGCATGCTAGTTGGGTTTATTAGCAGAAACTAGTTATTTCTGGGCCCCCCTGTGAGTGTGTGTGTGAGTGAGTGTGTATCAGCAGTGATAGATGCAGTGTGGCTCCGGTTGATTTTGTTCATTTGTCAAATGGCTGGAGAAAGGGTTAATCAGCTCTCCCTCTCTCTCCCTCTCTCTCTCTCTCTCTCTCTCTCTCTCTCCCTCTCTCTCTCTCTTTCTATTTTACATCCCTCCGTCCGTTCCTCCACCACAGCTCCTCTTTTTTCTCAATTTGTTTCTTCATTCTCATTTGGAGTGTCTCTTTTGTTTCATCCTGCCTCACTTGATTATTTTTCTATTTTTTTTTTCTGTTTTTTGCCTTTTCTGTCATTGGACTTTCTCACATGCAGCTTCACCCTGAAAACTGAGCAAACAGCGCTTGTGTTGATCAGCTGGTGCGGTATATCCAGGAATCTGTTGTGCGTTTGAGAATCTTAGCTTAAACACACCCTTACAAATCTGACTAGAGCAGAAGGTTATGAAGGGATGAAGGCGAGCCAACCCTGGTTTGTCTCGTGATTTCCCCAAATGGAGCTGAAGTCCTCATCCAAAACCCAGAGCTGCTTCATTTTGAATTGGTGCTCAATCAAGTAAGCTGACACTCAGCTCAAGGTTCATTCAGGTGATGGGATGAATGGGCAAAAAATAACAGTGTTGCTCTCTCAAATTTTCCATTCACTGTTGCTGTGATAACATATAAAAGAAATTGATGGTAAGAACAATAAAAAATAAAATTTAAAAATGTCACTGGAGGAACACTGCAAAAACATTGTTTTGTGAGTTTTTCCTTTAATTGATGTGATACATTTGTCCACACAGTCTGCAGCCAAAGAACCAGAAACTAGAGATTAGAGAAAAGTCTCTGCTTTAAGGCAACAACCAGAATAAAAGTCTGTTCAGGAAATTCATTTATCACTTTGTTATTCGTTCATTCATTTACTAACTTACTATTTTAACATTTTTCAGAACCGAAAACTGGTCTGTTTTAAATATGGTGAATCTAGAAATCAGTCTAAAAATCAGCCACCATGACATGGTGAAAAATGTGAGGAGTAAAAATTGACAATCGGGATGAAAACAGTGATGAAGAGGAGGGAAAGAATTTAAGAGACAGATGGAGGGATGAAGTCAAAAAGGAGGGACGAAAGAAAGAAAAAGAGATGGAGAAGAAGAGCGTGACACGAGGGAAACAGAAAAAAAAGATTAAAGTAATAGACTGAAAAGAGAGGGAGGAGAGGGTGGAGGATAAAAAGATAGATACACACACACACTCGTCCCCCTGCTATCCATCCATCTCAGCTTGTGGAAATAAGGGCCTCCTTGTTGTCAGCTTGTTATTTTTTCCTTCCTCCTCCCTCGCTCTCTCTCTCCCTGTTCATCCTTGCCTCCCTCGCCCTGCGTCTTGTCGTCCGCTGGCGTTCTGTCATGTGTGAAGGTATCGATTTGCCAGCGTTTTAACCATCAAACTGCAGCTCCGCTTTTTAAACAATATCTGACGGACTGAGGGAGGGAGGTGGAGGGGGAGGCAGGGAGGGGCAGATGAAAGAGGAACCAAAGAGGTGAGGAAATTAGGAGAAGAAAAAGAGAGGGAAAAGAGGAAAAGAAGGGAATGAGTGGAGAAGAGGAGGAGGAAAGTAAGGAAATTAAGAGAAGTAAGAGTGGAGAAAAGGATAAAGGAGAAGAGAGAACATTAGGAGGAAAAGACCTAGACATATGGAAACATGAGAGTCAGAGTCAACATGAGAGGGAAGGAGGCTGAAAATGAAGGAGGGGAAGAGGAGGAATAAGGGGGAGAGAAGGAGGAAAGGAACATTTAGAAAAGTGGTGGGAAGATGGAAGGGGAAGGGAGAGGACACAATTACACATGAAGGGAAGAAAACAGGAAACGATGAAAGGAGGGAAGGACAAAAAAGGAAGGGGGCAAGAGGGAGACAAGGACGAGGGTTCATGAGGAGACAGAAGAAGAGGAACAAGAAGAAGAAGAAGAAGAAGAAGGAAGGAATAGAGGAGAAGAGGAAGAACGTTGAGTGAGAAAGTGGGAAGGATAAAAGATTATGGGGAGGAAAGATATGAAGATCTGTCCTTAAGGAAAGCAGGAGAAAGAATAGAGGAAGGGACAGAGATGGAGAGAGAAAAAGAAACGGGCTATAGGAGAAGAAGATGAAAAGAGACGAGGAAGATGACTGTGTACAGAATGAATATCAGAATGTGACAAGAGGGAAGGAAGGAGGGATAAGGAGGAGAAGACAAACATGTCTCCTTCAAAGCTCCATCAGAGACAGCCATCATAGACAGAGTCATCAAAGCAGGAAATAGAGAAAGAGGAGGGAAAGAATGAAGGGAGACGTTTTGAAGAACAAAAGAGATGGATGGACGAGGAATGAAAGCATTAAAAAAGAGAGAGATCAAAGCATTAGAAGACACAATGGGACATGACGGAGGAGTTCAGAGAGAAAGAAAGATGAAGAGCGAGGTGGAGTTTGAATGGAGGGATTGAGAGGAAGAAGCAAAGCATACCAAAAAAAGAGGAAATACATCAGATCAAAAATAGAAAGAGGAGACAGTGGAAGAAGATAAAAGGAAAGATGAGGAGGTAAAGAAGTGACAGAGCGAAAGAATCATGAACAGTAAGAGGGAAGAACGATGAAGAGCTGGAGGCTTTGGACGAAAGACAGAAGGAGATGAGAGATTGAAAGACAACAATCTGACCACTGAAAAAGACAAAATCAGAGAGAGACGGAGTGATAGAAAAACGAGTGTTAGTCCTCTTTATGGATCGCTGTTTGCTCAACCAAAGTTTGGCAGCATTGATCTGCTGCCAGCACTGCATTTATCACTGTGTGTGTGTGTGTGTGTGTGTGTGTGTGTGTGTGTGTGAGAGAGAGAGAGAGCAAGTGTGTGTGTGCACGTGCATTCACAATATCTTTTTCTGTTTAAAAATCATACCAATAAAGTAAAGTACATTAAAGTGTGTGTGTGTGTGTGTGTGTGTGTGTGTGTGTGTTTGTGCTTGATCTTTAGACCTCCTGTTGTGAGTTAAGATCACACACACACACACACACACACACACACATGCACACACACACACACACACACACGTGTCCGCGGGGTGTTAAGGCCATTCAGTGGAGCATCTCATGCTACTGGTGTGTGAAAACAATAAGAGAGATGGAGGAGGACGAAAAATCCATCCATCCCACTGAGAGAGAGAGAGAGCTCCATCAGCGCTGTAAAAACCCTCCCCTCTCTCTCTGTAGGTGGTTTCAGTTTTAACAAGCGCGTGTCGTCCCTGATACAAACAGCTGAGACAACATGAGGAATTCAATCAAAAAGAAGGAAAATCTAAAAACCTCTCTTTCGGGGCTGTGGTTCAAATCTATGGCACAACATTAGAGGATAATAGCCGTTCATGAAAACTTGAGGTTTATTATTCTACTTTTCGTAATAACAGTTTTCTCGCCAAGTTCATAGCTGAGATCTGAGAATACGAAGTCCGACCGGTCGAGCAGCACGAGCAGCTGATTGACAGCCGCCCACCTCGTGGAGGTCTTACAGTCCAGAGCAGCAGTCAGCAGCTTCAGTCCTGCGTCAGTGTCACACTGGATCTGTTCAGACTGCTGTGGACACTCTGACAGACCCACAGCTCAATACACTGACTCTGTTCCACCACAGCAACTTAACAACCCGTAACCTGCAGCTTCATGTATCTGGAACCCGCAAGAACCCATAGAGTGTAGGTTCTAGGCAGGGCCTTGTTCTCAAACCAGAAAGTTTTAGATCCATCACTGAAAAGGCGACACCGGAAGCTTACTTTTACCTTCACGTCTGCTCACTTTCAAACATCGGTATGTTTAAATTAAGACATGAGTTCTGCTGCTCTTCTGTTTAATGATGCTGTTGTAGAGAGATAAAGATCTGAGACTGACTCCAGACCAGCTCCCACCTTTCCGACCAGCTCTCCCAACACAGCTGCGCCCCAAAGAACAGGTCGCTGCCATGAAGCAGGAATGCTCCGCCCAGCCCGAAGGGTCCAACCCAGAACCGTCCTCCCTCCCTCCTTGTTAAAGTTTTATAGACGAGGCTTTGGAAACATCTTTTCCTCCAAGTTCTTTTACGCTGTTGTCACCCCAGCTCAATTTACTGAACAGTGCATTTAGAGTTCAGAGACTTATGACTCATCGCTGACAGGTGAAGGGTCGCACATCTATCAAACACAAAGCATTGCATTGTGGGACTGTTAGCAGAAGCATAGACACTACCTCTAGTTTTTGAGGACACTACATAGAGGATAAATTTCATACCCAGAATCTGAACTGTCAAATAAAATGACTGAGCGTAAATATAGTGCAACATGTGGTGGTTTGGGCTCATTAGGTCTCTGTTGGTGGACATCACTTCAGTGTTTGAGTCTGTATGTGTGGACAGGCTGTGAGCCTATCAGGCATATTCTTATGCTTTTTTTTACACCATGCATGTAACTACATTGATAAACATTCGTGAGGGCTGCCAAAATATTTGTAGCGCACAACTGTACTGTACCTGAATGCATCCCGTGTGCCACTGATGAAGGGTTGAAGTGCTGTCGACATGCTGCTTTCACCGTCGCAGCGTCCTCACTTCAGTTCCAGCTGAGGATGAGGATTTGTGGCCCCTTGTCCCCTGGCTCTCTCTCTCCATGCTGTCTGTCTCTTGGATCTACTCTCAAATAAATGCATAGTGCCAGAAAGAGTCAAAAAGTGGCTAATAAAATGCAGCTAATGTGAGAAACACACCCATGAGGTTTTACAAGAAAAGTAACAGAATATTTTAAGAAGCGTGCAAGTTATTCGGCCTCCTGGAGATAAAATGGCCAAACATGAGACAGAGAAAGAGTTATTTGTGATATTTGTATGTTTGTTGATGCTCAACATTGACTACACACAGAGAGAATGTTCAAGTTATTTAAGCAGTTTTTCCATCAACTTCCTCTCACTTTCTCCTCCTCTTCCTCTCAAGCATTTCTCTATATATTTTTTTTCTTATTTTGCATAATGTTATCGATCGGCCGCAGCGTCACACAGTGCGGCCGATCAGCTGTTTACTGACATCTCAGCAGATCTCAGCAGGAGGAGGAGATGCACAGCAGCAAATCCTCCTCTCGCTGTAGAACAATGAACCCTGGAAAACATGATGAAGCTGAAAGCTTTTCAGAAACATTATGACATTTTAATCAGTCTATTTAGGTGCAGGAGCACACAAACACAGACCCAATGTCCTCTGAGCTAAAAGCAAAGGATGTCAGAAGGACACAGGACAGAGCTAAAAAAAAAAAAATCCCTGCCTCTTCCCACCAGCGACCAAGGGAAAAAGTTTTAATAACAACCTTGTTTTTCTCTTCTAATACAGACTGCACCGACCTGGAAAAGCCACAGTCCTCCATGAATGTGTCCACTGTCTCTTCCTCTCCCTTTATTCACTCTGACTGCGTCCATGTGCCCTGGAACCAATGTGTGGAGGAGCTGAAGGAGCGGATCATCTGAGCGGATGTATGGGACACTGGTTGGTGCCTGTATTACTTTAGACTTTAGAAGGTATTGATGTTATTCTGTGTTAAATTGTTTCCCACTGGTTTGCTTGATATTCCACAGTGACGACAGAACGAGTGAATATACCCTTCAAGTATTCCTCTTTACAGATGGAGGCCAGTTCTTCTCTACACACAAAGGAAGTAATTAGTAATCAATGCTGTCTAATAAAGAGCGCCAAGAATCCTCTTTATTCCAAAACTCTTGCAGCACCTGCTGGAGGCCCTTCTATCTTTGTTTTTCTGCCCCTTTTAGCTTCTCTCTCTCCTCTCTCCTCTTCTCTTGCTCCAGAAAGGAACTCTAAACTAAGAAGAAAGATGCCTGAAAGCCAAAGTATCATTAGCCATCTATTATTTTGCAATTTCTCATTTTTCTTTGAGTAATTAAACTTTATTTATTTATTTATTTTTCTTTTCTGGACTTTTTTGCTCAGCATCCAAACGCTGCAGCCTGCCACTGAACACGACATTGCCATAACACACACTGTGTGTGGCCTCATTTAGTCTGAGACTGGATTCATCCTCCTGGAGAAGCGCTGAACCAGCTGCTTCAATGAACCTTCAGTGGTTCTTGTTTGGCTGTCAGTGAGGATCAGCGGGTCTCCTTCACCATGCTCAGCTCTCTCTGGCACGTTTGCCTCATCATCAGCCCTTCATCACCACAGAAACAGTAGGAAATCACCATCTTCCATGTGGTCTGTCTGAGGCTTGATGCAGAGTTCATTTTAAAAATGAATTTTGCTTTTATTGGTATTGACTAGTTATTTCCCCCTCACTGTGCTTTTGACTCATTTTTGAGAACATTCATTCATTCATTCCTTCTGTCGACAATAACCTGTTAATTAATTTACTCATTCATTCATTCATCAGTTCAAGTTGAATATATATGCATATACTTGTGGTCCTTATTCATCCCTATGCTTAGTTCAATATCTTAATTTATCAGCAAGTCGTATTTGTGTGCTCCCTCCATAATGAATGAATCAGTTAATTTGTTGATTAATTAATAAATGGAGGCTGAAAACATTAAACCCCAGACAGCATAAATCAGTAACGGCAACAAACTCTCAGTCTGCCACAGGACTGACCAACATGAATCACCATTTCATCACACTCTAATGTATGTTGTGTTACTATAACACCAACAGGTACAGGTGAGGGCTTTACTGAGCCTCAGGGATATACACCAGAAGTTAGGCTGCATTCACACAAGCCTTAGCCAGTATCAGATCCCAGTGTGAGCTAGCCACGACCCTCCTCAATGCAAAATAATGATAATTTATCATGTGCCGTCACACACAGCACTCTGTCAGATGATAACGAGGACGAGGAGACAGAGAATCAAATTATTAATTATGGCTTTTTTGTGGAGCAAATCCAAGATTTCAGGATGTCAAGTGTCACTTTTCACATCTGTCAGCGCCTCTCGACAAGAGTCTCTGTCAAGCTTAGCATTTCTGTGCCTGAGTACAGCCTCACAGAGCTTTTCATACATTTGTAAAAGCAGAAGTGCAACTGTTCCATGAGACGGACCAGTGACAGACGCCCAGAAATACTGGCAGAGTGACGTTTAGCTCTCGAGCAGTAGTTGTCAGGAAGAAAACACCAGTGAAGGACAAATAGAAACTCTTTCTGTTCTCTGCTGTGGCTGCTTACAGCTCAGGGTTAAGCAGGGCTGCAACCAGCTAATATGGATCTTTTCTCCACTTTTAGTGTCTTTTTTTTTCTTCTTTTCACCTCCTCTGGTTGCTCAGCCCTCCTCTCGTTCTTCATGTCTCCCTCCCTCGCTCCTCCCTCTGCTCCGGACTTCACTGCTAATTAGTTTCAGAGGGAGAGGGGAGAGAGAGGGAAAGAGGGGGGAGAAAAAGGACAGATGAGGAGGAGAGAGAGAGTAAAGAGAGCACAGTGAAGAGAAAAGAAAGAGGAGAGGTAACTGAAAATAATTTTGACTGTTTCTACAAATACTAACACAGCGACTAGTGCTAAAACTACTGATGTGAGACTACTATAACCGCTAATAATTGTACTGAAGTGACAACTACTTTGTGCTTTTGTGACTACCAGTATTACTACTGTGACTAGTACTAAAACAAGGGCAAGTACAACGTTAATAACTTCTACCATTACCGACTCCACCCCGACTGTTATTATATCTACTGTAGCTCAACGGGACAGTGCAGCTGCACTGCTAACTCAAGTAACACTCCACTGATTTTCTCTCTCTTTGTCAAGTCTGCAAAAATAACCCTGATGACATCACTATGACATCATCAGGGCTATGTCAGCTTGCATGCAGCCCCAAAGGCATTTGGAAAATTTCCTTTTAACAATGAAAGTGTGGTTCAAAAATAAAGAAAAGACACCACGAGGCTCAGCTGGTGTCAGACTGAGGTGCTGGAGCTCTAAACTTTGGTACTGAAGGAAAAACTCTCAAATCTGTGCAACAATTTTTACTTATCATGCAAATAAACGTCATAAAAGTTACTGGCAAAGTGGAAAAGTATACGCTCAATCAGTGCCTCTACTACTACTACTACTACTACTACTACTACTACTACTACTACTACTTCCACTTCCATCACTGTTGGCTGAATTGCCATGAAATTTTGTAAAGAAGTTCCTTCCCCCCTCAGGAAGGACTGCAACAACCTCAGTGATTCTCTGACTTTTTATCTAGAGCAAACATCAGGTCTCAAGACTTTGGTGTATCTACAGTTTGGTTTTCTTTACAATGCGTGTGACAGCATGACTGTATGACCATTTTAAAACTCATGAGCGAGTAAACCGCTAAAGGAAAGAACATTTTACACAACTGCAGCCATTAATGCAAAACTAGAAAAGTGAAAAAAACTAAAACAAATAGGTGCTCTAGAAAAAATAATGACTAAGACAGGAATCTCTCTCCTCTCCTCTCAGTTAGGACTCTAATTGGACGATGAGAGGTGTCCGAGGGGCCTGCTGAGTGTGTGTGTGTGTGTGTGTGTGTGTGTGTGTGTGTGTGTGTGTGTGTGTGTCAGCATTTCGATTTTCTCGCAGCATCCCTCTCTCTTTTCTCTCTCATTGTGAAGAGGAGGAGGAGGAGGTGTCACAGCAGTTACGGTTGCCGGCAGTGACAGGACAGCAGCTGCTCTCTCTCTCTCTCTCTCCCTCTCTCCCCCCTTTTCTCTCTCTGTCTCTCTCCCTCCTCATCGGTCCGGATGAACGAAACTCAGGGGAAATCATCACTATGTTTACTCCGACCCCCCTCCCACGCCACCCACCATCTCTGTCCCATAACCCCCTGCTGCCCCGTCCCCTCCAAACCCCCAACCCCCATATCTGTGTTTTCCGCCCCATGATGGTGGTTGTTAGACAGATAGACAGCACCCCCCACCCCCCACCCCTCCACCTCACACTCTCTTGTAAATTTGTGACCTCCGCTTGCATCTGAAGAAAAGAAGAAGGAAGAGATAGAGGGGGGAAAATGGCCGGCAATTGGCGGTGATGTGAGGAGGGAGGAGGGGGGAGTAAAGGCCAGACAATTGGTGGTGAGGGATGCGAGAGAGAGAGAGAGGGATGAAGGGGAGAGGAGAGAAAGAGGCCTTGAGAGGGCGATCAATGCGATGTTCACCTGCCGTCCACCTCCCCAATTTAAAGAGAAGGAGCGCTAACGATTTCCCCGGACGGCTCCTCCGGACTGATGGAGCCCAAGAGGAGAGGAGGCGCAGAGAAAGTAGAAAAATTAGGCTTCAGCGCAGCAATGCATATAGATGGGAGAGAGGCGGTGGGAAAATTAGCTTTTAATGGTAGAATGCATGTAGTTAAAACAGAAACAAAGGCGGAAAATGGCTTTTAGTATGTGTGGGTGAGTGGAGGCAAAATGAGGCTTTTAATGCAGAAGTGCATACAGATGGAGAAAAATTACTGGACAATTGGTGAAATGCATACGGAGAGAGGAATTTGGGTTTAATACATGAATATATATAAGAAAGAAAGAGCAGAAAATAAGCTTTCAGTGTAAGAAGGAGTAGGCTATAAATAGGATAAAGATCACTGGAGAATGAATATAGCTCACACACCGTTAAGAAGAAATAAGGTTTAGGCTATTAGAATTAACCCAAATATAACATACACTGTAATTAAGAGAAGAAAAGTTTGTAGCCAGAGAGAGGACAGTGTCCAAGTCATGAGTCCCGAGTAACGTCAGACAACTTTCAGCTTCATTCCTGACAGTATATTCATGTGACCACTAGACGTCCTGCTCCACTAAATGTAAACATCAGTCATTTTAGACATCTCAACAAACAAAGTGTGCCATTTTTTCAGATGAGAACATCTTCTGTGCCAGCTCACTCTCTATACCACGCTCCTGCCCACCTGTTTTCTCATGCTGCTGACTGACCGCTCACTGACAAACAAAGGCCTGCAGGTAATGAAATGCAGCCATACTGCGCAATGTCTGTTAAATCAAGATACGTCAGATAAATCAGACAGCGCTGAAGCTGTTAGGTGGTGTTTTTTTCGCTTTTTTATGCTAACCCCTGCTTCTAGTCTTTGTGCTAAGCTACACGAAATGCATTTTTTCCATATACACCTGCCTGCCAGTCACACATGAGAGTCTTCTATGGCCACCATATAAATACAGTATATAATGTCTCCATGTATGTCGATATATAATTCAGTAGCCTACAGTTAGTCTGCTAGTCTCTACTGCACTGTTCTACTCTGTGAGATGTCAATATGTCTGTGTAGAAATGTCAGCAGACTAATTCCTCTGCGTTTATTGGACCTGGTGGCCTCAGTGATTCAGAATTTGAATTGACTGTGTGCCATTGTCATAATATCAAAGCTACAATAAGACACACTGATACATCTGACCGCCCATCCTCCCCCTCGCTCTGCTTTTGACACATGTGACTATTCATGTTCCTGCTCTCCTGCCCCAACCTGTCAGCCCTGTCAATATGATTATTCCTCTCTCTAATTGCACACAGAGAGGAGGAGGAAGGACAAGGTGGAAGAAAAGAGGGAAAAGAACGTGAATATTGTCACTGTAGAGGAGGGCGAGACTCCCCGTCGTCACCCGCGGGTCAATATGGCCGACGTGGTGACAGCGGCCAGTAGAGAGGAGGTGCACATGACGGAGGTGTCGCTGATGTGGTGGAGGTGAGGAGAGAAACAGGAGATCTTTCAGAGATGTTTCAGATCCTGCAACGACGCCAAACTCCAGCACAAGTTCTGTTACTTTACTGATGTTTTACTCGAGCAGAGCAAAACCCAGAGCTGCACGTTTGAGACGAGACGTGAGCTGCAATGAGACCTGCTGTTCACTCTTTAGAGGTGATTTGTTCACTTTTTTTTTTTTTTGCTTTTTTACACGTTGAACACATGTTTGCTGCTCATTTATGACCAATGTGGTAGCATCACAAGTAGTATTTTTAACGACTGCATGCAGAACATTTAACCACCAGCAGGAAAAAGGGAAACACGAAAAACGTGTCAGAGACGCGACGGAAACAAAAAGAGACGCTATATTTTTGTGTCCAAGAAGGCAAAATCAAAAACAAATGTATCGTTATGAATTTTAAGCGGAAACTCTTTAAAGACTTTAAAGTAAAAGCATTTTTGACCTGGTGAATCCCTGATGTTTAATTGAGTATTTAATTATTAGGTTTGTGCAATGACACAGTATTAGACCTGGAGCACTTCACTTGAACTTTGCTCATGAGGATTGTGACTAGTCTCTAAATAGCTCTGACAAACCTCCTTATGTGCTTTGCAAAGTTACAGAGCTACAGTTTTCTCTTTAGAAAGGAAAACATTCTGACTTGAAAAGGCTGAAAGATCTGAGTTCAAACGGCAGTAGATTGTTTAACTGAGGACGTTTTCCTTCCAAAGTTTTTGGATTGATTTTCAACCTTCCAGGCACAGATAGAAACCCATCCAGCACAAACACTCAGCTCAGTCAGTGCACGCAATGCAAGCGCTGACAGCATGTTCAATGCAGAGGCTTACGTCCTCCGGCCATGTCCCACTAGGAGCGTTCTGGCTTGGAGATGCTGTATAGGCACCTACATTTTGGCAGCACTTAGATTTTGAGCCTGAAAAGACTTGTGGGGTCACACTTAAAGCCAGGAGCCAGTGTAAACCGTATTGATAAATGAAAATGTATTGATTTATTGGGAAGGGTTTTGGGGTTCTGATCAACTCATTGGACAGAACTTTTATAATCTGGACTGTTCCACAGAGCCCTGTACATGAGGTTCATTTACAAGGTTTTTAGCCGTAGACGCTTCATGGATGCTGATGTCAGTTTGCTCCAGAGTGAAATAATAGAGTGAAGTGTTGGATGGACGGTCATGAAATGTTGTTCATGTTCCTCAGAGCATGAACCCTTATGACTTTGTTGACCCTCTGACTTTTCCTCTAGCACCACCCGAACGTTGACATTTATGGTTCAGAGCACAATATCTTGACAACTATTGGCTGGATTGTCATAAGACTGAGCTGCGCTTTGTGTTTAGTGCTTACTAATAGCATAAATTTGCAAATGTTTCCATGCTAAACTAAGACGTTGACCATGATGAACATCAGCGTGTTAGCATTGTCATTGTGAGTTTGTTTGCATTTGCTTAAGTCGGTGAGTACAATGTCATTATGACTGATGACCTTATGCTTTGATATGAGGCTGATTGCAGCCTTACACTTGTGTATTAGTCGTGTTGTAGTCGCTTCAGTTTCGGTTGTGTGCAGGTTAGCTGTTAGTTCTCAGGGCTGCTCTCTCTGTCTGATGATGTGTTTGCTGCTGACCTTTAAACAACTCTGTCCCATCATCCTTCTCTTACAGAGGCCTGCAGGGAGCGAGCGTACACACACACACACACACACACACACACACACACACACACACACACACAGAGTCATACACAGAGAGAAAGGATAGACAATCTGGCAAACACACACACACACTCATGCATGTAAATAGATATCTGCTGGCATGGGAATACACACAGTATACATGTAAGATTGGGCACACACACACACATACACACTGCAAGCACACACATATATGAACTCACACACACACACACACACACACGCACACACAGAAGCATCACTGTCTGAGGTTTGGTGGTAATGAGGCCTGTCATCCTTCCACACAGCCTCTCTCCCTCCCTCTTTCTCTTTCCTTCTTTCTTTCTTTTTTCATTGATCCACTAACAGATCCCCAATATAACAACTAGCAGTCGCTGTGGGAGCCTCCCTTTCCTCTCCTCTTCCTCCTCCTCCTCCTCCTCCTCCTCGACACGCATCCCTCCGGACCATTTAAAAACCTACCACCACTTTCTCTCTCTCGCCCTCCTCTCTGTCTCTTTCTCTCTGTGTCTCTCTATCGCCTCCTGTTTCTCTCTTTCGTCCTCTAAAACCCTCTCTGCCCTCCGTCTCGGGCTCTCTGCTGCTCCGTTGGGTTCAGACAGTCTTGTTATATCAGCTGACAAACAGAGAGGGGTTTCTCTGCAGCGTGCTGAGGAGAGGTGGTGGATGTTTAAGGTGGTAGTTTGTCCGTCTGTGCGTCCATCTCACCTGGTGGTCCTGTGGAAAAATGAAACAACAAGAGCCAGAAAATCTCGACTCAGCTGAGATGTTTCAACCAGAGGAGAGGGTCAGAGCATGATCAGAAAATCAGAGAGTGTGTGTCGCTTTTTGTCTAAAATAATAATATATGTCTAAAATAACCTTCAAGGCTTTATGTGTAGGTGGACAATAGAGACTTTTATAAATTCTACATACTTTTATAAGTCACATTTGGGCACACATATCATTATGTGCTAAAATCTGCTTTAAAAAGTGAAGCACAAGTTCATTTTAAGAAGTGCATCATCAGTTTAAACTGCACGCAGAGAGGGGACAGTACTCAATAATCACTGATTTGGTGATGTGTGAATCTCAATATGTTTAGGCGTCCAAAAACAAACAGGATGAATTTGATCTAAAAGATGTCTAAGTTTCATATAGATGTCTGTTAAAAGGCTTTAAATGACTGCATTTGTTCAGACCTTCATGATGCAATATTGCATCCATTTGAATGTTGTTAAAACAACATCTGTGCATCTGTATCTATCTAGACACTTTTAAGCCCATGTATAGGATGGCTTTGGATGTTTTAAGTGTATCTGAATACAACTTTCACACACAATACATACAGTATGTTGAAAGTTGAAACCAATCCTTTAAGCCTAGTTTGAAATTTACAGGCCGTCTGATTCCTGCATGTGTGTTGATTCAAATCAACACATCTTAGCGGGTTTTTGGCAGATCCCAGCACGTCAGTGCATACAAACGAATCTTTTCTCTAAATGCCCGATCGCACAAATCCACCTTTTGCTCAGTCTGACATGAAGTTTGTGGCTTTTCTCGTCATCATATCATCTCTTTTCACTGAAGACATGATTTAGTTTGTCCTCCAGGCTTGACCGTGTACACAGTATTGACTTTGTTTGTAAAGAGAGTGAACAGCTCACTCCACTCCACTTCAATTCACTTCACTTTATTGACCTTTGCAGGAAAACTCTCCTTGCAGCAGCCATTTGAAATACAAGACAAGAAACACAGTGCATAAACACATAAATCTATCAAATATCAACACAGAAACAATCGCAATTAAAAACAATATCTTCTATCTTCAGTGCAGTGAGGCGTCGTTGACTGTAGAGTCACAGCTCGTTCAGCTCACCGCACTGTCCAAGCAGCTCGCTCAGCGCTGTCGGTACTACTTTATACGGCAGCTTTCGAGGAAAGTACGAGTGGAAAGACGGACCACAAAGCAGCCTTTCTGATGCTGAAAGTCCTCCAGAAGCTCAGGCTGCTTCAGAAAGAAATGAGTCAGAAGTGAAAATAAGGATTATTTTCTTAATTTGTGGAGATCTGACTTTTCAGAGCACGTCGAGTGGACGGCGGCGGTACATTTCACTGTTTTCTGTCGACTTCCTGTCTTCCTCCAGAGATTTCTGCTCCGCTCTGACCTTTGTGTTCAGAGATGTTTTCCTCCCCTGTGTGTGTGTGTGTGTGTGTGTGTGTGTGTGTGTGAAGGTGGGAGTGTATCTGTTTATCTGTTCGTATGTGTGTGTGTATGTGTGTGTTGTAGAACAGGGGAAAACAAATCACCCGCTGTAGTTCTCATTAGCAGCAGTTTTGTGTCAGCGCTGAGAGATCAGCTGTCAGCTCTCGGCCTTCCTCTGCAGCTTCACCTTTTACCGATGATAATTACACCGTTTAACGCCAACACTCCTCAAACAGATCCGCGACTGGTTCAAATGAGAGACAAAAGAGGCTCTCTGCATTATTCGGGACAAAGTTGGAGTCTGACTTCGGCGTGGCTGCACTGTGGTGCTCTGTCCTGGTTCTCATGTTCACTGGAAATGTTACAGCAGCTGAGCTTCTCTTCTTCAGCAGACACTTATCTAAAGTAGTTCAGTGTTGTTTTACTCACATGTTCTGTTCTTTCCAACCATAAACAGGCCTCATATCCATGTTGCAGCTCCTTTAGATGTGAGTAATGGATTCTTCTTGGCTGTACTTCACTCAGCTCAATTACTGTACGACCTCCCGTCATGTTTTACCTGAATGTTCTGAATATTTTAGATTTTATAATGCACGTCTACATTAAAGATGGTCAAATTTAGGAATGTGTTTCTCTCAGTTTTGGCCCTTTGTTTTTACTAGTCAGCCAAACTTTTGCACATCAAGTGCTTTCACATGCACTAGTATCCAGGTTTTGAGTCCCATCCTGTTTTTGATCATATTTGAGATATAATGTTTACAAGAAAATAAGAAATCTAGTCATATATATCCTGTATACATGACCCTGTATACATGACTCTAACAGTAACCAGGGTTCTGATCATTTTGTGTGTAGCTGTGTCTTGATATTGCACCGTCTCAGACACTAATTTCTGTACCAACAAAGAACCTGGATCAGGTGTTTACATGCCACAGTATCCTGGTTTCTATTGGACTATTCCAGGTAGCATATCCAGGTGTCTGAAACCAGGATGTGATGTTTACATGTGCAGCAGGACACTATGCATGTATGCATGTAAACACACGCTATGACAGCCCTGCCCAGTGAGGGTCAGGGGCCGGGTGGCAGCAGCGTTATGTCCAAACTTCTGATCTGTGATCACTCATTTTAAATGTCAGTATAGCTGATCACACAGTGCAGGTGTTTCCATGAAACTGTATCTATGCTGAGTTTATCAAATAATGTTACGATCATAAATCGAGAGTGATTGCACCATTTCACACAACAGCAACAGAAACATTTGTAAAGTACTTATCATGAGCTGTGTTAGAGCACAGCGCAGATGAGAGCAGGAGGGGAACAGAAGAGAGTTTAACAGGCTGAGACTCTCTGTCCTCTCACTGCTGACCAGATATTGGCTGTGATGCCCAGTTTTGTTGGTTGTCAGATAAAAAGAAGACAAAGAGAAAGACCTGTAGTAGCAAGAGAACATCTTGCTTTTTCCTCCTCTTTCTATCCCTCCCCTTTAATTACTTGTGTACAACAAACTAGTTTTGTTCTATTTCCCTGCAGGTTGAGTCAGTGGCAAATGAAACTGAGACGCAGCGAGATGGACATTGAAGAACAAGTCATATCTCAACGTCGGCTTTAAATTTCCTTCGTACTTTGAGCGTGCTTATATTCACAGGAAAGCTGCTGGATGGTATATGCTTGGTTTACAGTTACACACAAATGTAAAGCTGGTCATTCTGTTCATCTCTGATATCTGATGATTCCGTGAAACTCCATCTTATTCTCAACTATGCCGTTTATCATTTATCATCCATGCATGGCAGCTACAGTGTGGTGTTAACGTTAGGCAGCTAAAGCACTTCATTAGGTTTGTGAAAGATTGGAAAGGTTTCAAAAACAAGTGTAAATGACGCTCTACTTCCTGCCCTGGCACTGAACGTTGGCATCATACTTAAATCATGCTCTGCACAATCGTCCAATAAGAATGTGTCCCTATGGAGACTGTGACTATGACATCCTGATTCACATCATGTCCAGCCTGATTACAGACACACACAGTGGAGTTTATACTATATGTCTGCCTTCCATTATTTACATCCAGCAGTTTTTTATCACCCGTTGACTGATGATCACCTGATTAAATACGAGATGCTTATGTGACGTCTGCTGTCTCACAGAGTTGACTCGGATCACTCAAAGGCTGCGGAAAAACAGATCACAGACGAAATAATAAATGACACAAAATAAAAAGTGTAAGATTGTGTTGCAGCAGCATGTTGTTTATTGTAGAAAATCCACTTGTTGGCACTCTTCTGCTGCGTTTAGAAACAATGAAAACAGAACTTCTGATATGTTTGTTAAAGAGGTTTGAGATGCTGCATTAGCTTCAGTGGCATGAGGAGTATTAGTCATCATTTTTGTAGATCACAATGCTACCGTGAGCGTTTCGGGTTAACTGACATCACAACAAGAACATTAAAAAGAACGATGACAAAAAGGCTAAAACTTTAACAGTCAGAATGAAATCAACAACCATTTTCAGTAACAACACACCACGAACTACATTTAAGAACATTACTGAGGACGGCAACAGTATTCAGACACTATTCATACCCACAAAACATCTTCCTCCTGTGCAATTTGTGCTGTCGTTTTTTCAAACATGATATGATGCATAATGCATCAGGAGGAAAGGGTACTTTAACTCCATTTAACCAAAACACGACAACAGAAATCATCATTTCAATGATGGAACGATAAAAATCGTAAATAAGAAAGTGCAAGAATGGCGTTTGATGCTTGCTACAAAGTTCTTTTTTTGCATATGTTTGTTAACAGATACTGGAATGAAGACACAGTATTTTGATATTGATTATATGCATAGAAAGGGCAAGCAAATTTGGCAAATTAAGAATGATTTGGCAAGAGGAGATTCATGAGGAGCTACATCGTTCTGTAAGTGCAAGTCTCCATGATATACGTCATGTCTGAGTCACAAAGTACGCTAACGTGGAAAACCGTTAGCATGAACCACAGTGAGTCTGATAAAGAGTGAACGCACAACAGCAAACTGACACAACTCCTCTCTGCACACACTGCGTCACTGTCAGCTGAAAACCTCACATCTCCAGCTTTTGATATTTGTATTATATTGAGTACTTCACAAATAAATGGCACGTAATTGTGAATGAAATCAAAAATCCCCCTTCGAGCACATCACATAAATGCTGTATGTGACATTTAGTCTTATATGTGAGGGGACTGCCCGTTTTTTTCCACAGCCCATTATTCCAAAACCCCAATAGTCCGAAAAATGTCCCATTGGTCCGAAAGCCCATTAGCCTGTTATCCAACCAATGTCCACTGCTCCAGAGGGCTGTTGTTCTGTAAATACACACTCTCCCTGGAGTTTTTTTTTGGCTTTTAATATCTTGGTGTATTATTTGAATGTGCAGGAAAGGTTGAAGTCAGGTGATCTTCATCAGCATGCTAAAGAATAATGAACCTTGTGCGATGGGCATAGTTTGGTTTGGCGTAGTCAAGTTTAGGAGAAGATCATGGTTTTCACCAGAGTGGACTTTGGGTCCAATGGGACATTTTGGGTTTGCAGAATAAAGGTCCATCAGAACAAAGGCATGGCACCGTGAGTGTATTGTTTGATTCATGTTTGTGTTTTTTTTTAGTGACATCAGTCAATCTCCTTGACATCATGCCATCAGGCTCACCAAACCTTTTGGTTAAAAAGGCCACTAAAGGCCAAAATCTGAGTATTATAAAAGTCCTTCATTGGCAAAATTGAGTCTAATTCAAAACATGGCACACAAGCCTAAAAAGGTGGCCATCTTGGAGACATAAGGTTTTCGCCTGAGCATAGAGAATAGTATGACATGCCAATGTTTGTGTATTCCTGTACTCCCTATGATGAGTTTAACCTGTTAATCTGTATCTGACCTCCACACTCAGTTTAAGTTGTATGTTTAACAAGTAGATGCTTTTAATTTACTACAGATTCTTTTGCTTTGTCCTGTATTCTGTCAAAAAGTTGATAAAAATCTTCCCTCCCTTCACAGACAGTTGTTAGACATCCATGTGTGATATGTTGTGTTAATAACTTAATGAAAATCTCGTCTGCATACAGTGGAGATCGATCAGAAGTCACGTTCACCTTCACAACCGTTTTCCAGGTGAGGACGGGCTGCTCTGTATCCGTGAGTGACACTGTCACAATTTGGCAAGTTTATGTTTTGTTGAATAAAAAAAGAAAATATTTATATTCCTTAGAGTATTGAACTGTTTTGGCATCAGTACCTGTACTGTATCAGTACAACACCCAGCCCTTGTAGCATGTTAGTGTTCGCACATCAGCATGCAAAATAATATGAAAATGAGAATATGGCTAACTGCAAACTGGACTTCTAATTGATCACCAGTGTTTCATAATCACATGCTCTCTTTGTTCCACGGTAAACCTCCTCACAGTGGCATTTACCAGCCCTCCACCTCCACTATGAAGGGCTCTTTGACGGCGATCCTGCCGCTGTTGACGATCACACACTCAGTGTACGGCAGGTTCCTGTCGTTGGTGTCCTGGAGCTCGATGGTGTGAACGACAGACTGCAGAGGAGACACACAGAAGCAGGGTAGATGCACTGAGCACAGATGGAAAAGATTCATTTAGTATCAGCAGGTTTTATGTTGGAGATCATCTGTAACAAGCAGTGTGAGGGCAGAGTCCAGCTTTTACATTCCTGAGGAGTGTCTATTAATGTTTTGGGGCAACTCAGTTTTAAATCTTTGTTCTGATCTTCTTTATCCTTCAGGTAAACTTGCAGCAGTTAGGGATGGGTATTATTTAGATTTTATCAGTTCTGATGCTGCTTATCAACTCTGGTTGTTATCATATCCTGAGATGAATGAACATGATTTATGTAAGGAGAATAAACATGTTTGCTGATGCTATCATGCTGACCTTGGCTTTACTAAAATTCAGCATGGATCCTCTTTTACGAGTTGCTATCCCTATCATTGTTAGCCATTGATAGAAAATATGGGTTGGGGGGCATGAACTTTTTTCAGCTTCTGCAGGGGGGCATGCTGCAAAAAGCTTGGTTTAAGTGGTGAGATGCTGTTGGTTGCTATCAGGTACAAAAAAATCAAAAAGTCCTCTTTAAAAGAGGGCGGGACTTTAGTGACAAACCTCCACCCATCCCAAACTTTCACTTCCTGGCCCGGGCTGCTTCCTGTGTGGGTGGAGCCTCTGAATCTATACAGGAAGTCTGCTCACAGGTGGCACAACTTTCAGAACACATAAGCAGGCAGACCTCATGCAGAGGCCCTTTTCTCCTTTGGACTGTACGAATGAACGGTATGTATTGTTTGTTTAAGAATGAGTTTAGTAACTTTTCTCATTTGTCCTCCGACATTTCTGGAGCCAGACTCCACTTATGAGTGTTCAGCTGCCAAACTTTTCTGAAAATGTCATATCTGTTGATGTAAATCTAACCACAGGTCATAACTAACTTTGACGATGGTATATTCATGCTGCAGAGTTCTGAAAAGTGTCTGAGGGTCCACCCACCATCCCATCCAGGACTTTGCCAAAAACCACATGTTTCCCGTCCAGCCACGGCGCTCTGGTAGCCAGGATGAAGAACTGCGATCCGTTAGTGTCTGGACCAGCATTCGCCATGCTCACCTGGTACATGAACGCAAACATAAACACACACACAATTCATGTTTTAGCCACCTCGCCAATCCTCAAGCAAGACTTCATTCAGTGAAGTCAGAATGAAAGGAGGAAAATGGAGGTTCAAATCATTTTGGCTCATCGTTTCTTAATACTGAATGTTATTTTAAAAACAGACGTGTGTGCGTGTGTGTGTGTGTGTGCTCACCCAGCCTGCTCCTAAATGCTTGAGTTTGAAGTTTTCATCTGCAAAAGTTGTTCCATAGATGCTGTGACCTGCATAGACAAAGAATTTGGTCACTTTCAGGTGACTTGCTTTTCGCACCTTGTGTGAACTTAATGAGAAAGTTAGCATCCACACAAACTACTGCACTGCTCTCTATGCCACAAATGGGGCCTGCGATGCAGAATCATGTGCACCGTGTGTGAAACAGACAGTGTGCGTATAGCTGGATGGAAAGCAGAGGAGTGGATTGTGCTGCAGGAGGGGAGTGTTAGTCATGTTCTGAATTCAGTGTACAAGCCCAGAGAAAGCGAGTGTTTGATATTTAAAGAGTAACACATCAAGCAGAGAATCACCTCCAGTTCCGTCTCCAACTGTGAAGTCTCCTCCCTGGATCATGAAGTCCTTGATGACTCGGTGGAACTTTGTCCCTTTGTAGCCGTAGCCTTTCTGCAGAGATGCACAGGAAGCTTACTGTCTGCATGAAGGCAAGCACACACGATGACCACTGCACGGTCACAGTCAGGAGGAGGGAACGAGCAGCTTTAAGAGGATATGATGAAGATGTAGAGGATCGCAGCACAGGAGATTCAGCAGGGACAAAGGTTTCACGTGGAATTAACAAAAATTAATAATGTTTGCTTGATAAGCCTTCAATTTCAACATTTTGAATGCTGGTGTGGAAATTACGCACAATACACAACCAAACCAAGAAATGAAATATATATACATTTAATTTCAAGCAAAAATATTCAGTGTTTGATTTATTCAATTACACCCAGTGTGCAACATTGACTAGAAACATGAAAGTGAAGCACAGCAGGATTATTTAAGATGAAATACTGAAGTTTTTGAGGACAAGGAGTTACTTTTTGAGTTACTGGAAGAAACATGTGGAGAGTAGAAACCTAATTTGCTAATTGACTCTGTGTGTTTGAGTGTGTGTGCACGTGTTTGAATACACCATCAACCTACCTCTCCGGTTGCCAAGGCAACAAAGTTATTGACAGTGAGTGGGACGACCTCCCCAAAAAGGCCAATGACGATCCGCCCCACCTCGTGACCTGCCACAGTGATGTCAAAAAACACCTGGACACACACACACACACACACACACACACACACACACACACAGAAAGACTGTCAACCAATCAGAGGAGTGAAGTGACAAGAAACGCTCACTTCAGTAGTTTTTGTAGCTCCATTGTTCTATTTTAAAAGCAAAACATTGAACTTGCTTTTAATCTTATTTGCTGGAAAGTATCATGCAGTAAAGTGCAGTTACTCAAGTACTTAAATACAAGTTTGACTTGCACCTGCTCTTTACTCGAGTATTTCCATTTTCTGCTATTTGACATGTCTCTGCACCACAGTTCAGAAGGAAATATTATGCTTATGTTTAAAGAAATAAACATTACATTTGGCCACATAGAAAGTGTAAGCAGATTCAGTCGCAACCAGCGTGTGTAAAGCGTAACTGCCTTTAGTAGTGATGAGAAACACAGCTAATTACTTTTTCTAATTAAATAATGCAATTCCAATTCCAGAAAATTAAATGGACTTGTTACTTTCATCTTGATAGCAGACAAACACCACCATAACCCACCATGTTGTGAACACACACCTTACAAACGGTGAAACTCTACATTTAGGAACATAAAACAGTTCACTGAACTATCCACTCAGTCAAGTACAAGGGATGCATGATGGGAAATGTTTGGTTATTTGGTTGACGCTTCGCGTTGTGCACAGCTCGGATGCAGGCAGGGAATAAACAAACAGACGGGATCATTCCAAACAGGAGAAGGACTCCTTGTACTTAAAAGAGTGTCGTATGGATGTACTTTAGGTATGAAAGGTCTGACCCAGATGAGACACCGTACTTTGAAAATGATGCCACAGATCAGTCTGAAACACCAGTAACATCTTATAAAACAATCATCTTAGATGTTGGGTTATTTTGTTTGCAGCTGTAGTGAAAGGTGTTTTCTTTTTACCATACATTCGTATTTTATATATTGGTAAAGTGCTTGAATTGAAAATTTGTTTATTCTAATTAAAAGGAGAAAAATAATCAAATATGAGGAAGTACCTTTTACTTGATGAATACGAATTCAAAATTCTTATTGTGTGTATATATCACTGAATTTATAGAAAAATGTGCTTTATTCTGATATTTATCATTGCCTGGATATGAAGTGACCAATATCAGGATTTTAGATTTTGGTCATATCAAACAGCCCTATTACTAATGGCTGCATTTAAAGTAATGCATTACTTTTAAATGAAAGTAAGTACTAAAGTAAGTTTAGTTACTTTTTTAACTAATAACTAATTAAATACTTTTTTTTAGCACAACACCGGTCACAACATGGGATCTGAGGTATTTTATGATTTTAAGAATGCACACACACAAACACACACAGTGAGGGGCAGAACAGCTTCAATACATGTCTAATTAAACAAATGGAACAAATGTTCTCCAGGGCCCCTGTAATATTTCTGACCTGAGAGAAAGTTTGACTGGTCCACCTGCAGAAAAGTCTAATTCCACTGTGCTTCTATACAAGCGATGTGAATCACTGCTTAATGAAGAATATCCGTCAGTTTGTAATGTTGTTTTCTATCGTTGACTCTTCATACTAATGTTTCATTGACACATCCCTGTTTGATTGACACCACTCAGAATAAAAGCAGATGCTGACAGGCCGAGTG
The DNA here is from genome assembly GCF_051107435.1 of Chaetodon auriga. Taxonomy (NCBI): domain Eukaryota; kingdom Metazoa; phylum Chordata; class Actinopteri; order Chaetodontiformes; family Chaetodontidae; genus Chaetodon; species Chaetodon auriga. The sequence goes on from NC_135078.1 coordinate 8,210,206, forward strand.
CTCAGTCCTTACTAATTTACACTCTGACAGAATAACTGGACACAATTTGATATGAAAACATGTGACACATTAAACTAATGTGAACATGAAAGACACTGAAGTCTGGACAGAGGGCACACACACCAGTATGAGAGTCAGGTCCTGTTTGTGTGTGCCTGAGTGTGAACGGCCTGCATGCAAACGCACTGCGCATCTGGAAAGACACGTGTACAACTCTGTGTGTGTGTGTGTGTGTGTGTGTGTGTGTGTGTGTGTGCGCGTGTGTGCGTGTGCGTGTGTGCGTGCGTGCATGCGTGCTATCTCACATACTCTGGAATATATAACGTATTTACATGTCTAAATATGCAATGAGACAACTGTGTGTTTCCGTGTTCCGGTCCAGGCCTCTCACTAATGACACATGACACGTCGCCTCTCAAAATATGTGTGTGTGTGTGTATGCGCGTGTGCGCGCGGGGTCGTCCTGTATCTCCGTTATTGTCCACGGTCCAGCAGCGCGTGCAGCAGCTCGCAGTGAGCGGATGCCGATGGCGCTCGGAGAGGAGAGAGGACTCATGCAAATAAATGCGGCAAATATCATCACCCACCTTCTCGGTGACTTTCGGTCCTGTCCGTGAAGCCGCGCCGGACACAGACTGCAGACAGGCAGCAGAGAGGAAGAGGAGAGCGGGTATCATCGTCCGGAGCTCCATCTTTAACCAAGAAGAGCGGTGGCAGGCCCCTGCTGGGAGGAACGGAGAGGGGGGAGAAGAGGAAGAAATCACAGCGAGTCACAGCTGGGAGGCTGGCCGGGAAACAGCGCTCCGAACTCGCCTGCATCAGCAGACCACTCCCCCTGTGGGCTGGACCTGGCTCAAAGCCCCGCCCACCACAGCCGTCATGCCCTTTCAAACTGGGGGTGCGGGGGTATCTATAAGTGTATTTATTTATTTTTTTATTTTATTCTATATATTACAAACTGCTCCTGTATTAGGTAGTTGTGATCATTTTATATTACTAGTTCTTATGTCATAGATCATACCTCAAAAAGTAATCCTTTCCCTATGGTGTTGGTTTCTTCCAAAAGTTGCAGGATGAAATCAGGTAGCCTCTGTGAGCATTTATTTTTTGTGAGCATTAGCCGAGAAGAGAAGCTGGCTGCAGCTTAATAGTGCATTGCTGAAGTGGTTAATAGAGCATCCGTGACTTTTTCATGTAGCCATAGTTTGCTTTTCAAGATAGTGCCAGCGAACGTTAGCAGCCATCCCTCAAACTGGCTCGCTAGCTAGTAGTGACCTGTGATGGCATAGCATCCTATTTAATATTGTTAAGGGACAGCTGTGGGAATCTTATGGAAATCAGCAAGCAGCTTTTAGCACCACTATCACAGGTTAACATTAGCAAAATACTGAATTCATTTTGGTATCTCCAGGTGAAAATGCAGAGGAGAATGTCATCAGTCTTTAAAATAAAACACAGGAAGTCCAGCCTTGTCCTCGGTCAGGAGGTTGATGGTGCCAGAGGAACGTTGTCTTAGGTCAGATCTCTAGTGAAATACTACTTTTCCTTCATGGAAATGTATGTAGATTTAACTAAAACATTTGTTCCCTATTTTACATGATCAATTCAGACCATCAAGGGATGATGAGGACGATTCCATTTTGAAGTAGGAGATTACAAACAACAAACAAAACAAACTCACTGTTGATACAGCAGTTCCCAACCTGTGGGTTGAGACCCTGGAAGGGGTCTCAAGATGAATATGAGGCCCTCATGAGACAGAGGGAAAAACATTCCCGCAGAACAACAGACAACAGACAGACAACATGTTTCTTATCTCAATCAAACCTCCTCTGGATAAAGGTTACCGGTCCTGTTTGTGTCGACCTTTAACATCCCGAGCTGATAGAAACACTAACATCTGTGTGTTTGATCATTTGTAGTAACAAGCAGAATGTCACACCTGTCAGCCTGCACACATTTGGATGCTCATACAAGCACAGATGCAGGAACACAGAGTCATAGTGAGGGAACATAAACGCATGATGTCAAAGCTTAAAGCAAACAGGTCCACAAGTGTCTCAGCCATTTAAATGTAGTTTTATACAACACAAAGTGTTCGTCCAGCCACATCTGCATGATTATCATTAACAGCGCCCCCTGTCTCCTGGAGGAGCAACAACAGACGGACCTAATCATTTCATTACACACAGATGCGACCCTCTATTATTTAACTCTCACTGATCACATGCAAACATGCGTCATTATCCACTATGACAGCAGGAAGCATCGAAGGTATCACCTTGAAGAAGATATAAAACACTGCTGCACTAAAAACACAGATCTGTGGAAGACAAAAGAAAAATTACATAATGCAGCTAACAAATAATCCTCCATCACGTGACGTAATACGTTGTTTAAAGTGAAGTGGATTAAAAAGAAACAAACAGTATTGTTTTTGTCTGTAGTTAGTATACCAGGGCTGTAGCCAGGATTTAAAAAATACTGAGTTCATGAGTCTGAGGCCTCTGACACCCAACAAAAAGATTATTATGATTATGATTATAATTATTGGCCCATTTTCTGCAGGTTTTGTGTATATGGAGCAGCTCGTTCATGGAAATTCCTTTGACGGTCGACAACTGCTAGCAAAACTCTAACTGTATTCCTATTATTTTCCTTATGGTACAACCAGATAACATATTTCTCTCCGGCAAATTATCTGGAAATTACTACCTGTAAACTAAGTGTTGCTGTTGTATTTCCCAATACGAAGGTCTGCATGCTGCTAGGAATGCAGTTTGGTGGAGACGTCCTGATGTAACGTAGTGGGTGATACATGAGTACATGCAATTATACTGTATATATATAGTTATAGACTTAATGTATGAATAATACATATGACATATAAAGTCTAAAATCACAGAAATCAGCTCCAGTCTTGCAATCAACACAGGAAAAAAATGATCCTGCAGCTCTGTGGATTTGTATTCTTTCTTCCTGATTGACAAACAAATGCATTTTCCTGCATGCAGAGATCAATAATCAGCTGTAGCAGTTAGTTTTTAACAATAAACAGAGGGATAATGAAGTCCATACAGTCGGGTATTACAGCTTTAAAACACTTTACTGTGTTAAAAACACCTCTGCTCAGCTCGGCTTCAGCTGCAGGAAATAAAGCTGAAAAAGAGAATGTAAGTCCCAGCTGAATACATGTCTATAGAGATGAATTATAATAGTCAGCCTGCCGTGACCTTAACACCACAGCCGGGACACACACACACATACACACACACACGGTTATCGGTCTCCTGTCAAAGCGGCCCGTCCATTCGTCTTTTCTTCCCGCCATCCGCCGAATTAATTAAGCAGAAATGTAAACGTTTTAATTGAATGTCAAAGCAGGACCTTAACAACTTGCTCCTATGTAAATGAAAGTGACACTGGTTTAAAACCTGTATATTTATATATGGACAAGAGGCTCTCACACCAAGGTTACAGGGGGGCTGCACATGTATTTGTGTGTGTGTGTGTGTGTGTGTGTGTGTGTAAATGAACAGGGAACATGCCAGCCTTTTAATTGAATTACCATCAGTTATGCGCTAACTAACCCTCATGGATTTAAACCAACACGGCCTCATTTAGCACCAAGTGGAAATGAAGCCTTTAAAGCGTAATTTTCCATCAAAGGCTCAGTCAGTGTTAAAATCACAAGGATATGGTTGTGGAGTGGGACCACTGTGATGACATTAAAAAGAGCTTTAATGTGTGATTATTCAACATGTCATGGTTACTCTTATGATCCTGTCGTCTTGCACTGAAGTACACAAACAAATCAGAAAACGTGAATAGTTCAGATTAAAGTACCAGAAACATTGTAGGAGTGTTTTATGGGGTGGCTTTTTTGTCTTTTTTTACATAGTTAACGAGAGAGAGAGATGACAGAAAGGAGGGCAGAGAGAGATCAGGACTGACATGCAACAAATGGCCCCAGATGGACTCGAACCAACAACACTGCGGTTCATGATTGGACACAACATAAGGACGCGTTGCTTTCATGCTGCATGAATTGTAATGTGTGGAATCATCCAGTGTTTTCAGAAAAGTGTTTTATCACACTCAGTCTCTGGACGAACACATCCCGGTAGCTGTACCTCATTAGGTAGCTACCTGATTTCAACTCAGTCTCACATCAGAATGTATAACAGCTACCTTGCGCCACAGCACAAAAGGGTTTCGTTTCACGGTTGTTGGCAGCCATACTAGAAGCTCTGTGAGCTGTATTCAGGCACGGTGGTGCTTCGAGCTAAAGGCTAATATCAACATGCTAGCCTGCTCAGAGCAACAGCGCTAACAAACTGATGTTTAGCATCTAAAATGTTTTCCATGTTCACCATCTTCATTTAGCCTGTTAGCTTGCTAACATTTACACAAAAAGACAAAAGACTGCTGAGGCTGATGGGAAAGAAAATGGAAAGAATTAGTTTTGCACGAATTTGGAAGGAAATGTCTTGGAGTTAACGTTATTACAGTTTATCTTGAGGGGAACGTGAACGTGTGTGTTTCAAACAATACGTCCAACAGTTCTGGAAAAATGTCATTTTGAACTCAAGTGGTAGACGGAAAAGCAGTTTGTCTTTTAAACTATCCTGTCCGGATATAACTACATGCATCAAAGATGGCTCCATTTAAGGATGAATCTTGGTCAGAAATGTCTCTTGTGTGTAGTTAACACTGATACTTACCTCCATCTTTTATCTAAATCTGTTTTCATCCTCATGAAAGGCTAATCCCTGCTTCACTCTCTGCGTGTTCGTGCTGAATATGAAGCTCGTCGGAGTGTAAACAGCAGCTCTGCAGCGCTCTCACATGCAGGAATATACGGCTTTGCTAAATGAACTCTTGTTAATATTGTGTTTTTTCTTTTCCTGCAGCCGTCTAAATAATTAGCTTTTGTTGTAGAAAATGATGAATTTGGGCAGTTAATTTATTGATCGGCCGGCTCCTCCGATGTGCTTTGCTTTAGAGAGCCATTAATCAATGGATGAAAACACCTAATTCTCCTGCTGCTCTGCCTTTTCCTTTTTTCTTTTCTTTCTGTATGTTTTCTGTCTCGAACAGAGGATCCCCAGCCACAGTACGGAGAAGAAACGTAATTATGTTCTAATGATGATGATGATGATGATGATGTAGAAAAATAATAGACAATACATTTAGAACAAGTAGGCTCATCCATAAAAATACATAAAAACAATTTAAAAAAAACAGCAATAAACAGCTCAAATGTAACAGTTAATACTGACAAAGAAAAAGATTACAGCCTCAAAAGTGACATCAGCATTAACGTAGTGAGCAAAGCTGTCGATTCATGGGGAGTTACAGTGTCCTAAAACCTAAATGATATGAAATTTAATGTGAGCAAACGTCAACTTATACATTTAATAGTTAACCTCAAGCTCTTCTTCTGCTTGTTTAAACTGTGTAAAAATGCCTTTAGTATCATTTTAATGATTAAATCAGACTAGTTCAATTTAAATGTACCTTCACGTAAGAGTCCAATTAATCAGTGGCTTGTTTTATTTCACGTCAGCCAAATGTCAAAGCAAATATTAAACCTTTTATTTTCAGTGAACTGATCAGCACATTTAGGCATAAAAAACTGAACCTGTGGTAGTAATTCCTGCTGTATCTTTTGTTTCTTTACATGAGAGGAAATTAAATTTTCTCTAAAAACATTCATGTGAAGGACATTCGGTGAGGCTGCTTCACATTTAAAGATTTAAAGCCTGTCATCAATCTCTGCTGATGACAGAATGATTATTTCATCCTTCATGACCTCTGCTCACTGATCACGTCTAAATAGAGTCATTATAATGTTGTGTCGCAGGACATTTTAACTTTAGCTGTATTACCATTAAACATCTTATAAATAATACCACACAAAGCTCTAAAATAAACAGCTGTCGTCCCTGTGGAAGACTTCCAAACATTATACTTTTTGATACCCACTCATAATTATGAATTCCTGTGTTTTTTCTTGGCTTGCATTGTATCTTTGCTGCTGTGAACCGATTAACCTACTACATCCAGCACTGCTTTTGCAGCTGCATCTGAGAGGAGCTCAATATCTTGTATATAATATATATATATGAAGGAAAAATTCCTTCCAATTGTGGTTTTTAACAGAGAAACGTGCTCTATAGAAGGTCTGCAGGGACCAAAATGTTACATAATTGAGCTGATTCGATAAATGTGTTGAATGCAAGCAGAGTGTGTAAGAATGTTTCCTTTTTTAGCCATTTTCAGACTAAAATATCTTTCTTATTTGTCAAGATCACACAGACTAAAAGCATGAGATACATTTACTCTCATTTTCTCTCTGATCCTCCATAGATTTCTTGCTGTGAATAATTTTGTTAGCCTAATGACCCAAATCAGATTGAAGCAAATCAGGGACAATTGTCTGAAATCCTACTGAAAGCGCAACATTTTCATATAATATTCATATATAACTGCCTAAATTTCCATAACATTACTAGAAATCTCTAAAGTCTCTATAGCATTGAAAGTTTGGGCTTAGGTTATTCTCAATAGCTGAAACAGACAGAGTTAAAGTGGCCAGTTAGGAGTCAAGCGTCTTCAGTATTATTATGCCACCGTATATGAATAAAATCATGCAGAAGTACTTCTTTAAAGTACTTCTTCAAATCTAGTGAGAAGTGATTAGAATTGTGTCATTGTGAGGCCAGAAATGTGACTCAGGAATGTCAAATGGCTAAAAAAAAAAAACTTGAGGCAGAAGGGGACTGAGAGCCCATCCTACTTCCTAATGTCAAAAACTGGTTTTCCTACAAATCACGTAAAGGACATTTTTGGCTCATGATCCATCTTTATTGTCGTTGTAGGTTTCCACAATGAGATGCAGTTTTAGCCCCTTCCATGAATAGAAAAGTAGCACCAAAGGAAGAAGTACATAAACACAAGCTTATGTGCAATATGTGCAGTGTCACCATTTAAAAATCAAAGTAACAGGCTTGGAACGAAGAAAAATGAAGCTTAAATTACCTACCGGAGGAGCCAGGATTCAAACTCCCAACTCTGTGATTCCCCACTGGCTACTGTCGACCCTGAACTTCTGCTTCAGCCAATCAGACGGCCTGTTGTTGCTCCACATTCCTCTGCGCTGAAAAAGTCGCTTTAAGCTGACAAGAGTTCATTTTCAGACGCTTATGTTTGTGTTTTTGTTCGTTATCAATCCACCAGAGGTCCCGAGGATGACAAATGGGGCCTGTCAAGGCGACGCCAGTCATAACAACACACACGCACACACACACACATACACACACATATACGTTTTCAGGCATTTAGCTGATGTTCTTATCCGTGGCAGCTTACAATGACTGATGTACACACATGTACTGTATGCCTGACACAGTGTATGTGTGTGTGTGTGTGTGTGTGTGTGTGTGTGTGTGCGCGTGTGTGTGTGCATTAGCAGCAGACGGGTGGGAAAGCTCTGGGTTGTGGATAACAAGTCAGACCTAGAAACACAATGAGCTCGGCTGTAATCTGTCTTATCTGCACACACACACACACACACACACACACACTGAATTACAGTGAGAGGTTGATAAAGGAGCTGAGGTGAGCTGACAGCATGACGACCACCTACAAGAGCAGTAATAATAATAAATGTTGTAATGATAATCTTAGTTGCAACAGTGACAAACAGGTTCAAAGTTCTTCAGAAGATGGATGGAGAGAAAGAAGAAGAGACTGGAGCTGACACCCAGTCCCTCACACAGGCAGGTCACAGGGTTGACTCTCAAAACAGCTGATCTTCACCTCCTCCTCAGATGAGACCTCTTGTGGTCATCAGAGTGATGGCTGTCTCAGTAGAAAAACTAACACCATGTTGTTATAGCTCCCCTCAGGCTCAAACCTTCATTTAAAAAGGCGACACAAGTACATTTACTCAAATACTGTACTTAAATACAATTTCAAGGTAGTTGTACTTTGAGTATTTCCACTTTATACGACTTCATACTTCGACTCCACTGCATCAACATTCTACTTCATACTCCATTCCATTTGTCTCACAGCTTTAGTTACTTGTTACTTTTCACATGATGTTTTTTACCATTGCAGTCCAGTGAAAACCATGCATCTCCAAATTTGGTCTGAATATGAATGTTTCTGATAAATTCAAGGATTAAGTGTTTCTTTATGGGTTCTTAAGCTAAATAAACTGCTTTAAGCCCTCTTGGTTTAAAATACTTCATCAAAAGCTGACAACAAGGCTGTTTTTCTGAGCTCATAACAATGAGAAGCCAAAAGTTGACTTTTTACAGATGCATGGTTCTCACAGGACAGCGATGCTGCAAACGTATGCTGATCGTATATATGACAGAGCCGACCTTTGAGGGAATGGATCAGTCCAAATAGGAGAGAGCGAGTGAGAGACATGATTTACACAGTTAAGACAAGAGGTGATGGGACAAAGAACTGGGTGAAATTGGCCGTTAGCATACCTGTCAAGATTGGGAAAATATCCCGTATCCCGTCTTGGGTCGTCCCACCACCTTACCACTGTGCACATCCCCCTAACATGTAGGGCCACGTCCCATTTAGTGAGATACGCAAACTTTAAGCCTTTTGGCAGCTGCTCCATCCAGCTAACAGTCATCCTTCCTCTTCTTCTTCTTCTTCTTCTTCTTCTTCTCATTTTATTGGTGGGTGCCGTTTGAGTGAGTGACAATGTTCCAACTAATATTCTACTTACTGCACCTGCGTTACCGGAGGACTCGACTAACTTTTTGTTTGTTTCGAAAGGTTAAAAATATGGGACATTTATAGGGAAATATTTCACTATGAGGAAAACATGGTGACAAGGAATGATGGTGATGGTGGTGTTTGGTGGAACAGTGAAGTCTAGTCCTGACACCTCTGTACAAGTTGTGTAAGGCTTAAATGCTCTGATTGGTTATATAATCACCTGATCTGACACAATGACCAGCTCCAAAGGCGAAACAATCCTGTAATATGATCAGGGCATTAGCAAGGAGGTGGGGTGTATTGTTGGATGGACCATCATCTTCATCCTTCAACCTTGGCTGAGTAGATTTTGGGATCTAAACCTGACTAAGCTACAACTCAATGACTAACCAGAACCATGGCTCACCATGGTTTATCATTTAAGTTGGAGAACTTATTGGTAACATCTTCTGTCACTCCAAAACTACAGTTTGATAGCTTCAGAGGGTTTCTGTAAAAAAAAAAACAACAAAAAAACAGAAACATCATGAAACACATGTTACTAAATGTTCCATCAGCTTCTTTCTACATGTAAGTCAGTCAGTTCAGTGTGGAAAGATGGTGCGTCTGTTCTTTAGGATCTTCATCCATCAGTAGGACAGATAAAACACAAACATAAAGATAAGACTGGCCCAGTGTTCACTTACTGTGAACCACATATATTCCAGTCAACAGTTAGATTTGCTGCTATGGTGGATGGACACATGCACAGATTTGCACAGAGCCTATGCCACAGTGACCATAGGCTATGAACATTTGTACTTGTCAATAAAGATCATTTGAATTGAATTTAACTGAGCTGAATCTGGAGAAATGGAAGGGAGAGATGGAGGAAAACAGAAAAGGCAGCGCTGAGAAGGAGAAAACAGAAAAAATAGAAAGCTGGAGATGAGGGTGGACAAAAAGAAAAAGAAGAGAAAGGAGAAGTGTGAGAGTGCAGAGAAAGACAGAGAGAAATAATACGTGTGAATTAGAGAGAGACTACGGGAGATAAAGGAGAGGGAGGGGAGAGGGCAAGTGATGGGAGAGAGAGAGAGAGAGAGAGAGAGAGAGAGAGAGAGAGAGAGAGAGAGAGGGAGAGAGGCTAGCGCAGCAGCTGCTCCGGTAGTTTTGGCTCCGGACACGCGCAGGACGCAGCGAACTGTCCCGGCTCCCCTCGATGGTTCACCGCAGCCCGGAGGAGGGACGAACCTTCCACCGCTGCCCGGAAATCAGCGCCCAGGAGCCGCCGTACACACTCTGACAGCAGTAAGCCTCTTCAGCGCTTCAGCAACTCTAACATAACAAATGAAAAAAAAAAGAAAAGAAAGAAAGAAAGAAAAAAGAAAGAAAGAAAGAAAGAAAAAGAAAACCGCAACATCCCGGGAAACTCCGGGAAAACCCACGCGTCTCTTCCCGCCGAGCGCTGTCTCTGTTCGGCCACGGATAGCACGCCGGACCGCCGGTGTGACTGGACTTAACCGGACCTATTTATTCATTGTGCTGAAAGTTTTACTCACTGCCTGGTAAACTAACCCAAAGTGTACCAGAGTGTGCGCTCGCAGTTTTCATCGCTTTCATTTGGTGCGGGCTTTTTTGCGCTTGGCGTGCGTAAAATCCGCGCTAAAACAACCATCCGAGACCGAGAGAGCGGAGCTGAAGCGGAGGGTCAACCAGCCTGAAGTCAGTTTGCAGAGTGTTTTATTGGCTGTAGAGTTTACGCACATTTTATGTCTCAGAAATTGCGCCAAAGACGTTTTTATTTATACAAAGAAACGTTACTGTTCATTTTTTAGACAGGATGAAAAGGAAAAATAGAACATTTCAGGATGTGAAATTTGGCTGAAAAGGCACAAGATGATACCTTTTCTGATAATATCTTAGATTTCTGACTCTGTTGGGGACTCACTCGTCTTAAATTTAAAAAAAATGTCGCACATTTTTACCGTTTTGAAAGCAGTAATAGGATGCAGCAGCTGATTTACTTGTTCAGGACAGAAACAACCTGTCTGTCCATCTTAAACTCATCTTATACTGCATGTTGAACTAATCTCCAAACTGTCTGAGTATTTGTTTTAAACAGCGCACTTAAGAGTTGATGTTCATCAGCAGAACAAAATCAGTTTTCTCCTAAAACATCAGTGAATCCCGCAGGCTGAAACAGTGAAGCGTTTCAAACTGAACAACGTGAGGATCATCTGAAACACCTGAAACGTAAACTAAGGCTCCTGTTAGCTGAGGAGCTTCTGACTCTCTTTCTTGTAATTATTTCACAAATGTAAATGTTGGACATCTGTGTCTAATTTAATCTTTAATCTTAAATTTTAAGACTGAAACAGATGACGAACAGGAGGGAAACCATGTGGGATTAGACTCAAATAAATGTTTAAAAAATAACTTCAATAAAGATGAATAAAAATGAGTGATTAAGATCAAAAATTTATTGTATTTAAGACATTTTAAAACCTGGATGTGCTTCATTTGAGGCTTTTGTGTCGATTTAACTTGGAACAGTGTTCTTTTTGTGCTGCACTTAACAGCTGAAACTTCATTTTAATGCAGTTAAAATCATGACATATTGTAAAGGTCTCTCACATACATGTGTTTACATTTCCCATAAACTACCAAAAGTCTAAAATTGAACTGGAGCATGATGGCACACGGCACAGGAAAATGTGGATGTAATGTACAGAATGAGGTTAAACGTGTCATTTGTGTTCATGTAATTTTAACACAACCAACGTGTGATTCAGGATAAAGCGACGAAGCTGAAACGATGCCGTTTTCTGTACTAACACCTTCAGTGTAAAGCAGGTGGTAAAAAGCTGTAAATCAGGGTGAGATCAGGTATGATCTGCCTCAGCTGAACACAGAAAACAGAGTTCAACGTGAGGGATGAGGCTGAATTCTGCGCTCGATGTGTGATCAGCACCTTAAGAGTAAAATTCGGTGCAAACACTTTGATATGGGTTTAGTGTTTGAGTCCTGTTGTCTCATAAACTGCTTTAAAGGCGATTTTTAATGTGGAAATGCAGTGATTCATGTGACGTGTTTGAGTGTGTTTGTCTCTTAAATCTGATAAATCTCTCATGTGTTAAGTGTTAAGTAGTAAAAACAACGCATCTTAACAGTGACTTGGCATCTGGATTGTAAATTTCTGCCTCCCACATGTTCTCACATGTTTGTAGTGAGTCTGATGCCGTTGTTGTGGGTCTTGTGTTTGGGTTTACCTCCCTGGTATAGAACTCGCGCACACAGTGAACAGATTTGACCCTCTGTGTGTCCCGTACATGTCTACATCCTGCCCTGACTTCTGTGTGTGTTTTGATGCTGAAGACTGACACCTCATCCTCTCTGATCTTCCTCCCAGCAGCCGGTGGAAAGCCATGCTGAAGCCGGGTGACCCGAGCGGCTCGGCCTTCTTGAAGGTGGACCCGTCCTACCTGCAGCACTGGCAGCAGCTTTTCCCCCAGGCGCAGCTGAAGGCTCCTCTTGCCCCGCCACAGCCTCCACCTGACCGCCTCTCCATCCCTGTGGACAGCCTGCGCCCATCCCGCCTGCACAGCCACCTCCTGGCCTCCACACACTGCACCTCCTCCTCTGCTTCTTCTACATCGTCCTCCTCAGCTTCTTCTGCAGCGGCGGCGGCGGCGGCAGCGGCAGCAGCAGCAGCAGCAGCTCTCACCCCATCTTCCTCCATCTCCATTTCCACCTCAGCAGGGATTTCCCAGCTGCCCGTCCCCCAGCAGATTGCACTTTTCGGGCAGGCGTTGGCCCCGGTGTGTGCTGGGCCTGGAGGTCCTGGAGGAGGAGGAGGAGGACCGGGAGGAGGAGGAGGAGGGGGAGACCTGGTGGTGGTCGTCCCCCCAGAGAACCAGCAGGGTCAAAACCCAGCAGCGGGGCTTCTCCATCACACCAAAGAGCAGAGCTGTGGCGGGGTCGGCGTGGTGTCGTCCAGCGTGAAGAGCAGCAGCGGAGGAGTCGAGGAGGGCAGCAAAGGAGCGACGGCCAAGTTCAAGCTGACGTCAGAGGAGCTGGACTACTACCTGTACGGACAGCAGAGGATGGAGATCATCCCACTGAGCAACCACACAGGGGAGGTCAACAACCGTATGTACACACGCACACACACACGCACACACACACACAGACTTGTCACTGGCACTGGAGCTTACGTAGTTTTTTTGGGGGCATATTATTTTTTAAATTGGACGTTGGAGAGGTGACAGGAGAGGAGGAAGAGGATGACAAAGACCTGGCAGCTGAACTTGGATGTTACAGTCACACTATATGTGACGCCCCGTGTGTGTTTACATGCAGGCACTTGGTATAATATTTACTCTCACTGGATCATAGATTATGCCTGTGATGCTCAGCGATGACTTTCAACCATCTGCACTTTTCATTCGGTATATTTCCCGTTATTTTCGCGTGATATTCCTATTATTCTGCTGAAGGCTGCAGTGTCTGCCGTGTTCAGTACTGCTGTTGTTTATTTCTGTAGTGAGTTTAAGTGTTTTGACCATCAGTAGTTACTTTACAGTAATTGAATCGTTGCTGCTGCATATTTCTATCATAAATCTTTAATCCATGTGCGAGAACTATCTGTGTGTGATGCTAAATTGTGACGTTATTGTTCTTTATTTAGTTGTCATTAATCTCTTACTGCATTAAGAAATTATTTTGTTAAAATCCTAAGAAAATTCTTAATTATTTCTATAATATTGACTTTGATATATTTTCTTTAGTCTTCTTGTGCAACTACATTTCTAAAGATTTCTAAATATATTTGGTATTTCATTGGACATTAACAGTGCTTTTTAAAATATTTCTGTGATATGTATCTAATCAAAGCTCCACAAAATTGATTTCCGGCCTTAATTCCAGCTAAATAATCACTTAAAATCAGTGATTTATGATAAACTAGGCAAAGAATAATTGAATGATAATTTAAGTACGTTTTTCCCACTTTTAAACATTTTTAAGATAAAATTTCCACCAGTTTAAAGTGTAATAAACACTTAAAATTCCAACTACAAGGCATATTTATTCAGGTCAACTTGTCGCCTCAGTTTAAAAGCAGCCAAAGGCAGAAAGCTATTTACTACAAATAGTTTTTTTTTTTTTTTTTTTTTTACTGGTAGTTGTCTTCTGTAGGGGTTTGTCAGATGTTACAGTTGGTTTGACAGCTGCAGTGCTGGACAGTAGGAGCTGCAGGAGGGTTTGGGTGTGAAGGGTCAGAGGTCAAAGGTCAGCAGCCTGGCCGGGCTCCAAACCCTCAAACAGCAGCAGCAGCAGCGGTAGGCCTGCAGAGTTAATATTAACCAGACCTTATTCAGATTCCATGGAAATAAGCATCGGGGTTTACACCTGTCTGCCTTCAGATGGCCTCTTTACTTGTTTTTTTTTTTTTTTTTTTTTTGGATGCACACGCTAATGATTTATCTCTCCAACTCCAATCAAAGCGATCGATTAACTGACGATTAGTTTTATTTCAGGGGAGTTTTCTTCAATTCCAATACACTCCAGCAAACCAAACGGCTCGTCAGAAGCGTTTAAACCGGCTGGACTGTTTGCCCTTTTCCTTTTCTTTTACCCTGCTTTAGTATCGAGCCGCTTAAATAGCTTTTAAATGGTTCACTTTCAGGTTTCTTCGCACAGTTTTAAGGCCGCGGCGAACTCATGAAGTCACGCTCCTACTCCGTGAAAACTGATGAAGTCCTTCATGACTTTTACATCTGCTCATGAGTCCGTGCGCGCGCGCACGTGTGTGGACGGATATTGACAGGGCGCCGTCATGCGTAAAAACGCACACACACACACACACACACACACACACACACACACACACACACACACCGCTGTGTTGTTGAAATCTCCTCAATCTGGCGCGTCTCATCGCCGCACACGGTCCCGCTTTGAGCCGCCTTCACCGGCAGCCGCTGCGCGTCCCGCTGCGCACGTGGAGATCAAAGTGGAGCCTCGCGCTTGTCTCTTTGGACTTTGAGTTTTTATGCTTTGGCTGCTTTCTTGCCTTCAGAAATTTGAACCCTTCCTATTTCCACGACTGCTTTTTGTGCGTGTTGCCTTTCATTTGTTTTATCTGTCACTATAATCCTGTAATATTTATTTTATTTCTATCACTGTGCTGAGCGCGATCTGTTCCCGATAGGGAATGAATCAATAATACAACGATAATAACTGGCGTTTGAAAAGAAGATCTGAAGGAGCTTCAACCACAGAAATCTCGTAATACTTGATGCTTTTCGCTCATGAGGTGTGACTGCAGAGTTCAGCGGTCATCTGATGGCCTCTTGCTGTTCTCTAATTTCTGGTTTACCATAGTAATCTATTTTCCGCAATGTTTCGAATTTGTTGTGACTATTTTCTTAATTCTTGAATTTTTTCAAACGTATTTTGTTATGATAATATTTCTGATGTACATGTTTTAGTTCAGTGCGCCTGCTGTGCGCAACAGTCCATTTATGATGACTTTGTTGAACTTCATGCATTTTTAGTAATATAGAAATACGACTGCGATTCTAATATCTCCACAATATTATGTTTAAAGTGGATTGTGCTGCACATTGAGCCTGTTTTATTTTTTCTCTCAATAGTGTTTTCGGACTCTAGCCTATATTAAATTTGTAATCATCTTATTGATAAATTGTCTTCCTCACTGGCATTTACTAAGTGTAGTATTTCATTAATATTAGTGCTGGACCTTTAACATACTTAAACTTTTAGTGTTTGTTGTTCGGGTTTAATCTAGTGCGACTTTAGTGAGTCAATAATATCTTCATGGTATTTTTATATATTTTTATTCTAATACTTGGACAATAATGTTATGATATAAGGTTGCAGGTTCACGATGTGACGTCGTGACTTCAGAGTTTGTAGTAAAGTGACTGTCGCTGTTTTTGGTTTCAGGCCTGAGATCATGTGTGTATGGATAGGCGCGCGCTCCTATGTGCGTGCGTGCGTGCGTGCGTGCGTGCGTGCGTGTGTGTGTGTGTGTGTGTGTGTGTGTGTGTGTGTGTGTGTGTGTGTGTATGAGCGCTCCTCGCTGTATACTCTGTGGTGATAAAACGGACCATCAGCAGTAATCTGCGTCGATACGCGCCGGCAGGGCCGATGAGGGATGGAGGGACAAGCAGGAATTAATTGCCGTATATAGTTTTGTGTTTGTGGAAGGGAGAGAGAGAGAGAGAGAGAGAGAGAGAGAGAGAGAGAGAGAGAGAGGAGGGGGATCGATCACCGGCCACCGGCCCGCTATTTATCATCCCAACACGGCCGTATTGAGGTCCCTGGGGTGTGTGTGTGTGTGTGTGTGTGTGTGTGTGTGTGTGTGTGTGTGTGAGAGAGAGAGAGAGAGAGAGAGAGAGAGAGAGAGAGAGAGAGAGAGAGAGAGAAAGTGTGTGTGGGTGGGTGTTGGTGTAGATAAAGCAGTCACACACACACGCACGCACACACACACTCCCACACTCCCTCATGTGTCACTGTAAGACCTCGGTTATTAATTACACCAATAATAATGTTAACACCAATGATGATAATAATAATAGTAGTAGTAGCAATAATAATATTAATAATGATAATAATGATAATAATAATAATAATAATAACAACAAGCAGAAACTGTCCAAACTAACTTTTGAATATTTGATGCTGAATATAATCCTATTTTTTGTATTTTTTAATCAATATTTTTCCGGTTACTGTAATGTTTTTGCACAGATTTCTTTTTTCCTTCATTTACACTTTTAACACGTACAGTGCCATGAGAAATTTAACTTACAATTCTCTCAAAGGAATTCACTCATATTCCCGTAAATGTGGTGGGATTATTGACCTGAGGAGGGATTTTCATTGTACAATTACACACATTACACATGAAATTTTTTTAAAGGGAGATCCAGACAACGTTTAGACTGAATATCTTAGAGTTTGATTATCTTATGCAAAAAAAACATGAATTGAAATATGTTTGCTCTGCAGCAGAATTCCTCACTGTAAACACTGAGATTGTAGTAAATTTAATCTAAAAAA
This sequence comes from Chaetodon auriga, assembly GCF_051107435.1. Classification (NCBI taxonomy): domain Eukaryota; kingdom Metazoa; phylum Chordata; class Actinopteri; order Chaetodontiformes; family Chaetodontidae; genus Chaetodon; species Chaetodon auriga. The sequence goes on from NC_135078.1 coordinate 8,227,027, forward strand.
AAAAAAAACTGACTTGATGTGTAGGGTGGATATGACTTCAGAATAACAATTTGGACCATAATGTAGGGAGATACAATTAAACAGTTAAATGAAAAAAAGACAAAAGTGTGGTGAACTCCAAAAACATTGGATCCTACATTTCCCATAATGCAAGTTGGCCATTTTTTTCATTAGACTCTCTCTCCATGGTGAATGCCCATGACTGTCACATGTCATGCCTCCAGTAAGTAACGCAGACTTTCTGTTATAAATTTGTGGTCTCAATGAACAAGCTGATATAACCCTAATGACATCAATGTGACATCATCAGGGTTATTTATTTATTTTTTTTTCCCAGATGTGAGACATACAACTGTTTGTACAGACTGAGTTGTGCTGCTTGTGATGAGTTAACTGATTTTTGTGTGAAAATGCTCCCTTAAATGCTCAGAAAATTGCATGGAGTTTGGTTTGGTGGCTAAATTTTGGTGGGAGGACTTTGATTGATGAATTTGGTGACGGACCTGACCACAGCGAGAATGTAGTTATTGTCTGATTTTATGTTTTATATTAAAAGAGCTGTCAATCACTTTAGTGATAGCAGCATCCAGTTTTTTGCGTTTTGCATCTTTTGCCTCTGAAAATAACAACCACACATTAAAATCACCTGATGATTTGGAGAAAAAATACCATCATAATATTTAGTAGCTGCAGGTTTTCTGTCTTTGTAATGTGAGAAATATAATTTATGTATCTATGTAATTTTTTTTTTTAATTTAAACTGTATGACTTAAAACTCACATGTCATCATAGTTTTGTCTTACTGATTTTTTCAAGGCAATAGAAAGTTCAAACTTAATCAAAAACTTGCATATTTATAAATCAGCTTATCAAATCTACTGTCCCAGAGCAAAAATGGGCAAAAACATAGAACGGCTGGACTTTTCTATTCAATAAATGTAGATTTTATTTTGGTCTTATAAAGAAATAAAACATATGACTGGAAGTTATCTGAAAGCTGGGATGGCTTCTTACAATTTACATCTGGACCAAATGTCAGCTGGCAGTTCTATCGTAATTTAATAAACACACACACACACACACACACAGCTCTGTCTGTTAGTTTCAAGCCGCTGTGTCTAATAAACGTCCATGTTTAATGTGGCATAATGAACCATGTTTCATACTGCTGTCCCACTTGAATCCCTGCTCATCACTCTTCACACACACAGAGAGACATAGTGGGCCCCTGACAGCAGTCAGGAAACAGTAAATATCTATAATTCCTCCATGTTCTGGGACGCCTGTCCTGTATTATAAGATTACTGTAAATCACCATATTTTACTACCTCTCTTAGTTTATTCCACTGTTACCAGCCCCACAAGGTGGCTGTTACAGAGCACGTTGTTGTTTTTTGTGTTCTGAACTTTAAGCTTCAACCAAACTGCACACAACACCTGCAGCTCGCTGTAAGACCGAGAAACATCATCTGCTCTGGTTCCTCCAACCAAACCAAAATGTGTACTGATTTTTTTTTTTTTCTTTCAGTGATTCAAAAAGTTCTGGAGTTGAGCTCATGGACAGTTGATTTCCTGGTTGAAAAGCCAACAAGACCTTTGTAAGGATTAAGAATGGGGATGTCACGCGCCGGTGCCAGAGCCAGAAAAATGGTGACAAGTGTGGATGAGATCCATGAGGCTGTACAGGCGGTTGTACGTCAACTTACAGGAATAACAACCCTTTTAACCAACATGACAAACTTTAACTGCTCCGAACAACCACTGCCATGCCCATGTTGACTGAAAAATGAAGTCCATGGAACAAATGTGTCACACTGATATATGTAGTTGCTCAAACTTCAAACAAATCAGGAGCAAACTAAGGTGTAGCTATAGAAATGTAAATACACACATATCATACAACAAAGTATAATCTTACTCACATCCAAATGTGAATTATCTCCAATAAACTCCACCAGAAATATAAAGAAATATAAAGGAAAATGTTCGAACTTTATGCTTCACAAAAACAAACCTGTTGATTGTGACGTTGCCCTTGTAGTGCACGTATTCTTTAAACTGGAACATCAGAACATTGTTGAGTCAATATTTTGCTCATGCCATTCTCTTCCTTTTAACCACTGTCCAGCTCCTGTCCTTTTAAAAGAGATTTATTTTACAGATTTTTTTATTGTAAATCTTTTCCCTTAAGGCAAATTCCTTGTATCTGTAAACCAACTTTGCACTAAACTGATTTCTGATTCTGATTTAAGTCGGGACAGAAATGTCAGTTTTTGGCTCATCCAGTGAATTGAATAACTGTAAAATATTGTTTAAAAAAAACACCTTATATTATCCACAATGGCATCATACACCCAGAAATTTTAAGAGATACAGCCGAATAAACAGTGTAATGCCCACCTGTCCAGCGTCCAACAGGAAACTGCTACAAGAAGCATCTCCATCCCTGTTACAAGTCAAGCTAAGGAGCTAAGCAAGCTACACAAAAAAACGCACTCTATAAAGCTGTGAAGGCTAACATTTTAGCAAACAGATGATTTCATCCACATCTGGCAGCCACTGAGCAACATTATCTCTCACTGGAGTTTGTGTCTACCCAATGAATTCAAGTCCAATATTCACTCTGCTTTTAGCTCTGGTTTGGTTTCCACCAACTCTGAGAAGAGAGTCTGGCTCTGCTAGATGCTCCGCTTTCTTCAGCAGCTGTGTCTGTTTGGTGCTGAACGGGTCGTGCACAGTGGGTTTATCAGAGCTTGTTTGCCGCTGCTGGAAACACTGAGACGGAGCCATAAATCCAAAACCAGGAGCTAAATGAGGCTAAAATGCTCTGTAGAAGTTTGTTCAGTGTGCGTTTACAGAGTAGAAGTGCAGCCTCGCTGTGTGGTCCGTCCGCATCTGGACTCACAGCTGTGTTGGAAACAAATGCAGCTATTATCGATAGTCTTTATGACATGTGATGGTTGTTGAGGAGAGACCCAGGAGTTTGCTACGCAGCCTCAGGCTTCTCACTGTTTGGTGCATGTGATGGAGTCAGGAAATGATGTATCCCTGCATTTAATCGCTCTGGATTAGAGTCAGATTATATACATGTAGAAATGGAAAGTTGCACTTCAAAGTCTCAATACATGCAAAGTTAGGTCACTGACATGCTGGAAGCAGATGATCCAGGTGTGCTTTAAGACCCCCCCCCCGCCACAATTTTGTGGAAACTAAGTTGTATGAAGTGCCCACAGACGTCGGGGAATAAAAACGGTGTCCGGCGCTCAGAGATCAGAGGCAGAGCGGACCTGTCTAAACACTGGCGATGGATGTAACAGAATACTGAGTTTGAATGATGGGCAGCGAGGAGAGCATGCCATAACAAGTTCACAGCCAGTTCATCAGTCTAAGAGAGAGGAAGAGAGGAACGGAGAGGAGGAAGGGGCAATAGGTTTACTGAAATGAAGACAGCACTTTAGCGCCGGTGTGTTATTCTTTTCCTGTGGTATTAGTATATGCAGTCAGTTTAGGAGTAATGTTAGTATTTACCATTACAAAAAGCACGTGTGAACTTCACACATGCACATGTTGAACAGAATGTCACATAAATGTCATCATACAAGTGTTGAATTCACATACAATAAGCACGTGTGTTTGTCAGATACTTCACATGAGGACGAATTTCACTTGTATGTCACACACAAGGTTTGTGGAGCATTTCACGTGTGAATGATCGTATTTCACATGTGAAAACATGAATTTCACACATGCTTTTTTTAAACAAGCCTGAAGTATGAGCACGGACACTAGAAGGCCTCAAAATAAGTATGAAATGTACTTTTTCCAAACCTTTCCACACTGACCTTGGAATTAAAATAAGAGATCTTTATGCAGCAGCTGCCGTATAAAATAGGAAATAATGCAAATATTAAAAATCAATAAACAGAGTCTGTAATATACACCATCCCAAAAATATAGACATGTTGCCTCTTGGTGAGTTGCATATAGATATGAACTAGTAGTTTTACAAATAATGATTAACAAAATGTCTGTTTCTGTAGATGGATTTTGCTCAGTTGTGCTGCAAACAGTTCAGCTGTTATCTCCTGACCTCAGGATTTGGCTGAATGCTCTGGAAAGTTTCTTGAATGTGAACCTTGCTGAAATTGTTTTTCAAACCTTGTGTACATTTTTCACATCTCATAAATCAGCCTTGTAGCAATAATAAATACATTAATATTATTAGAAGCAGTACTAAAGATACAACTACATATGTTTGACCAAAATTTCAGGATGTATTTGAATTTGTTGTAGTATCCCCCCCCCACACACACACACACGCACACACGCACACACGCACACACACACACACGCACACACGCACACACGCACACACACAAAGCATGAAAACATGCACAGTATTAATAACTTATGTTTGTCAGCATACTGAACCGCACATATATTTTCTAAGTTTGTCAATCAAATTTTATGTGGAAAATAAGTTAATTCATCAGATTTGTAGTCCTAGTGGTAGAAGTACTAAATGAGTGGTAATAAGTGTACTGTATGAGTAGTAGATCTATGCTTTTTTTCCTTGTTAATATTAACTTGTGTTTACTTGAGTTCAGCATTTGAGTTTCAGTATCTACAGTATATCAAAAACATGGTTTTCTACTTCATTCAGTTAACAAAAGAAGCCAGAGGTCACATGTTTAACAGTGTGTAAACTTTGGCTCAGCAAAATTGACAGAATTATGGTTTAAAGGAGAAACTGTTTCATCGAAAAATAACTAAAAATAAATACGAACCAGAGATGATTTTTAACTGAACTGCCTCCTGTCCATCTGTGTGTATTTGTAGCAGAGTTTGTACTGGCAGCTGCAGCGTTACATGGATCAGCGTTCCAGTTTGTGCGAACGTGGATCCGATCCGAGCTTCAGTGTTGCTCTGAGCTGAAACCCCGAGTCGAACCTCACAGAGTCGAGCTCAGCAGCAGACCGACGACTCGTCCGTTGAGCTTTCACGTCATCAGCAGTTTGAGCTTGAACTCCTCACCGTCTCCTCCGTCTCTCTGTCGTCTCTCTGCACCGTGAACCTTCTAATGAGGCCCGAGCGCTATGAAAACAATCTGAGTGTGTCGCTGTGGACGGATGATCACAGCTCATCTGCAGCTGACACTGTTCTGTTCAAGCTCTGTCTGGATATTTAAATCTGGCAGTTGAAACGTCAGTGAAAGACAAGTCTGGATTAGAGTCGAAACAAGAACATGCACATTCTCTCTGACAGTCACTCACTGGGAGCTTTGAGAGAGTGTGCTGCTTTGAAAATGTAGTAAAAGTAAAAGTATATAAGTATAAACAGGAAAAAATGTGTTTAAAATATTAAAAGCAATAAGACTCAATGCAGAAAAATGTCTCTTCTGTTATATTTTGATGCATCATTATCTTATTATTAGTGAATGATTAATACAAAAGCAGGTTTTTGCTCTTGTAGTTGGTTGTGATGGAGCTCATTTTGAACTGTTCATGTTGGACTGCAAGTAATGAATATTTTCATCATGGATTCATCCGCTGAGTATTTACATTTTTAAGTTTGTAGAAATTCTGAAAACTGTGAGAAATGTCGTCACAGTTACCCCAAGCCCAAAATGAAGCCTTCATAATGAAACAGTCCAAAGCTCCAAATCACTAAAAAGAAATGAAAATTATTCAAAGCAAAAGCAGCAAATCTTCACATGTGAGAAGCTGGAACCATCAAATGTTTTTACAAGAAAAATGACTTGAACAATTATCAAAGGAGGTCACAAATAATTCTCTGTCATTGGACTGATTAATGGACTAATTGCTTCAGTTGTTCACTGTTGGGTAGTTTGATTTATACCGAACAATTATACCATTATTCATTATTCATAAAAAGTACAACGTTTCCCTGAAATGTGCTGGAGTAGAAGTACAAAGTGGCATGAACAGATTACCTGCTCACCATGTCACTCATTTAACAATATGAAAAATATGTGTTCTCATGTAAGTACGAGGCTGGAGTCAGAATGTGCTTAGCTTAGCTTAGCTTAGCATAAAGACTGGAAGCAGATGCAAACAACTAGCCTCACTGCGTCTGAAGTTCAAAAGTAGTTCTCCCAGCATTCCTAAATAAGAATATGTGTGTGTGTGTGTGTGTGTGTGTGTCTGCCTTTTAATATCTATACTGAGTAACAATCTACTACGTACAGGACCCCTTTAAACCCTGTATGACGAAGAGAGCTGAAGTGATTAGAGCAGGTTAAAGTAGACGTCCAACCCAAAACTGAAACAAAAATGACGTTTTTGTTTATTTTAGTTGAATAAATTCCAGGATCGAGGAGAATTCAGTCCGTAGAATTTTTCCCATTTGCTCGACTGTGAACCTGTTTCACGTTTTGTGGTTTATTAATGACCATAATATGTCTTAATTTACTTCAATCAATCATGGTGTAAAAGTGGCCGTCACTCTCTCAAACGGCGGATATTTCATTTTGGGAAAAAGAGGAAAAACCCAACATTAACATCCTGTTCCTCTCAGCCTCTCTGCTCTGTGTGGCTCTGTGGGAGTTTTGTGTCCAGATAATAATCTCTCATTATGTTGCTGCAGTCAATTAACATCCATTACTGTCAGACTGCATCTCTGGGTAAATGTTGACACTCGCTAATTCCCAGCAAAATGCTGCTCGCCACATTTAACCTGGAAAAACAGTGAGCAGAGAGGACTTTTTTTCCTCATTTGGACTTTTTTAGGACGGTTTCAAACACAGCAGCTCCACAATCCTCCTTTTTCTTCCTCTTTCCTTTTTCTTCAGTTTCAGTTTTTCACTTTGTCAGAAGGTTATTTTATATGACTAAATGACATACTGCTCTTGTAAAGATTTAAATTATTCTTTAAACGTGACTTTTGACCACAAGCACCAATAAAAAAAAAAAACAGTTCACCTCATCAGACAGAGCTGCAGATCATTCTTACTCAGAGCTCCAATAGAGGGAAATGAGTAACGTTAAACTCCAGTAATTATTTCAACTACACTGCTGTTTCATAAAAAAATGTTAAATCAGTGTTATTTAAATACATATTTATTCACAAGATATAGTTGAGGTCCTTAAAAGTCTTAAAATGTCTTAAATTCAAGGTTAATTCTGCTTTTATTTCTTCAAATCATCTTGAATTAAAGGACTTGCTGCATTGCAGAAAGATGTGTTATAGTAATGACACCTAAAAGAAATGAACACACATTTAGCCTGAAATAGAACAACAAATCACACTCATTGTTAAAACTCAGAGTGTAAACGCAGCACTTCGCTTCAAGCATTCTTTCCATTTAAAAAATGTATGTTATTAAAATAAAGGTTATGTTTTAAAATTCTTTGCTGCACATGTATATTGTTTCAAGTGTATTTTTTCAAACTGTTTGTTATAAAAGGTAAGAATCAGTAAAATCTCCTCCTCGGTTTCCAGGTTGTGACATGTGCGCAGACAACAGGAACGGCGAGTGTCCGATGCACGGCCCTCTTCACTCGCTGCGTCGACTCGTCGGCACCAGCAGCACGGCGGCACCCGTCACCCTGCCGGATGTCCCTGATTGGCTCAGAGACCTGCCCAGAGAGGTGACACTTGCTGTCTTTCTGTCTATCTGCTTATTTGCTTGAAGTAAGATCTTGAATGGAGGACTTGTGCTTGTATTTTTACACAGTAATATTGCTATTTTAACTTCAGTCAAAGATTTGAGAACTTCTTCCACACTGTCCTTTTTGAATGGGCAAAGTAACAATACATTACGCAGCATGTCTTATAAAGTAGCCCAGAAAGCTGGTGCTAACGTTATGTCTGTGAAACTGGAGGAAAAACACTGCAGCGGAGCTGTGCAACGTCAGTCTACCAGCCTGGTTTGGGTCCATAGGAAAAAGAGGGAAAGAGACAGAGCCACAGAGAGGTGAGCTGGTGAGGTGAAGAGCTCCAGAAGGATGTAATGAAGCAGAACGATACCTTTTGCCTCAGCTGTCCTGAGGACACACAGAGGACAGTGAACGCAGCACTGTCTCTGGTCAGTTTGTTACAGACAATGGTGGAGGAAGTACTTAAATCTGTTACTCAAGTAAAAGTCCTGCATTCAGTAAAAGTACAAAAGTATTAGCATCAAAGCATACTTGAAGTACTATCAGTGGTATAATGCAGAAATGACCATCTCAGAATCATATTATATCACAGCATGATCATTATTGATGCATCAGTGTGTCAGTAATCATCAGAAATGTCACAGCTGGTCAATGTGCAAATAAGTTTAATTACTTTATATACTGCTGGGTATCTTATCACTTATCTTACTCGTACTTAAGTACAGTACTTGAGTAACTTGAGTTGAGTTTGACTTTAGCTACTTTCTGCCGCTGGTCACAGCTGCCGTTTGTTTATCTGCACAACACCAGTGATCCCACAGTGCACGCTGAACGTGCTACATGCACACAGAACATCAGCTAGCTGTGGTTCACTGTGTGACGTGCTGCTGCAAAAACTTTATTATACGCTTCCCTGGTGACATGTTTGGTGTTTCCCTGTCAAATTTCACTTTCAGTATTTAAACTTTTTTTCCCATCAGTCATCAGGATCGCTCTTTGTTCAGACAGGCAAGGCGTACCCAGCTGATAACCTGGTCAGAATACTGACCTGAATAGTTTCGAAGTGCTAAGGAATAAATTGTATACACAGAATCAAACTGAAAAAATAGAAATATTTGCTCCGTGTTGTGCGTGCAGGTGTGTCTGTGCACCAGTACAGTTCCTGGTCTGGGTTATGGCATCTGTGCGGCTCAGAGGATCCCTCAGGGAACCTGGATCGGCCCGTTTCAGGGAGTCCCTCTGCTGCTGGACAAGCTGCAGTCTGGAGCCATCAGAAACAGCAGGCACCTGTGGGAGGTAAGAGAGCGGGTGTGGATGTCAGGGTGCTGTCGTGCACACTTTGATGCGTGCTCGTGTCCAAAGTCCCTCACAGCATTAATTCGTACGATCAGTCGAATCCCTGTCAGGAGAAAAACAGGTGTGTGTGAGAATGACATTATGACTACACTGTGACTGAGCACACACCCTTCTCACCTTCTAATGCAACTTAAACTGTAATTCATTAGCTTATTGTTATACGTTCCCTCTCCACATAAAATTAGATTTACTATTGTTGCCTTTAATATGCCACATTAAAGGTACACTCCCTTTCCCACAGATTTATCTGAGAGGCAAACAAAGCTGACAGATTTGTATTTTTAATTTATTTTTGAGGCCTCAACATGTGGCCACTCGCTTCTGTCCTCATTTTCTCTTTCAGGAAGCAGACCTCCAGAATTTAGTTCATAAGTATTATGTATTGCAAGTAAGAGACGATGCTTCTGTGATTTGTGTGTATGTGATTGCCGGCTGTCAAGAGACACCTGTAATTATTTTTTAAATATAATCCATCCATGCATTTGTCATGCAGGTTGCATTAATTTAAATTATATCATTAGAAATGATCATTTTACACCGCGGGGAGCGCTGGACAAATAATAAACAATCCTAATGGATATCTTCCATTCAGGTTTTCCTTCATATTTTCATATTATGGTTGATATTTGGCAGGCATTCAATTTAAAAAGGTCTTTAAAAAAGTGTTAAATGGAACTTTCCTGCAGACAACCCTGCACTGACTGTTCTGATTTTATGCGCATATAGTGCATGCTCTGTTTACGTGTGTGTGTGTGTGTGTGTGTGTGTGTGTGTGTGTGTGTGTGTGTGTGTGTGTCTGCGCACGCCTGTGGTCAGCGTCATGTCACCTCTCAGTCCATTGATCAGAGCAGATTGTATTTACATACAGTGGCAGGGGAAAGTCAATGTGGCAGTTATAAACAGCTGCTTTAGCATTCGAGGGAGAGATGGGGGGGAGAGGGAGTGAGGGATGCTGGGGGACAGAGAGATAGATGAGTCCCCTGTGGCTGAGCTGGTAAAGGTCAGTCAGACGTCGGTTGACCGGACATCAGTCTCTCTGCTGTTGACCGCAGCAGCACATCAGGAGGAGAGGGGGGTGGAGATGGGCTTGGGGGGGCTGCAGAGGGTCAGAGGTCAGAGGTCGTGGGGGGTTGGGGGATGTGAGACATCATAGGCCAAGTCCAGCAGGAGGAAGGAGCTCGTCGTGTCAGGATTTGTGCCTCAATCAGAGAACATGAAGGAGCTGGGTTAGTTCACTGACAGCAGGATTTCACACGTAATCTGTTCTTTATGCAAACTCTTCAGTGCAGAGACGTCTACAGTCATTGGACAGTTACCTGTCAATCACTGCCAGCTGTTAAAGTCAAACAGCTGTTCGAGAGTCTTTGATCTGACATATGTGAGCAGGTACAGTTTTAAGAGGTATACGATGGAACTATATGCGGACAACTTTCCTGGTATCCACGAGCTCGCTGCTCTTTTATGTGATGGGCAGGTGAGCTGCTCCTCCTAAATCACTTTGATTGGCCATGATTTTAGAGATGCAAATCACTCTAAAATTAGGTTTTTGGACACTGGATTGTTTTTAAGTCATTCATAGAAACATTTAATCCTCCACCCGACCTCTATCTTTTCAATTTGAAACATTTTTTGGGTATCAAAAATGAATTCTCATATATATCTTAATTCTGTTAAAATTAAGACTTTATAATGTAAAATTCCATCTTTATTTTCTTAAACAGCTTTTTCCCCAAATGCCTTGACTCTTTTGTTGAAATCTCTTGCTGTTTGTTAGATTTAAATGTGAATGTCCAACCACACTGACCTTCATTGCATTAGCCACACTTTTATTTATTTATTGACTAAAATATAATTATATAATTCAGTGTGTAAGATTCTTTACACACAGATTCTTTGTGTTTTCTTCTCTTTTTTTTGTTACACCTATTTGGATTTGATGCTTTGATCATTCAAAAGTAATGAAAACACAACTATGAATATTACATTTCATTTCTGCCTGTAGATCCCCTGAACTCCTACACAGTGAACCTTTGAACTGCCACGTTCCTAGAAAATTACCACAATCACACTGATGTTCACCTCAGGAAAAAGAGTTTTTTCCTCCACAGGTTATGTGGTATACAGTATGTAGAGGGTGTAAAAACACCCAGAAGATTGGAAAAACTGTCCTCTGAAAATGTATGGAGGTTTTAGATATTAATAATTCTTGCATATGCAGTAAAACTCTCTGAGTTAAGAAGAGAAGCAAGAAGATAAACTTCTTTGTTATCTGCATTTTTGGAAGGAAATCACTCATATTAAGGTATTTTATAGCAATTGTTGTAATTGGACACAGCAGAGTCAAGCAGCGACCCACTGTGGGGTCCCAAACCAGCCTTTGAAACCCTCGGCCCTGGAGAAATGCTGATCCGATAACCTGGCTCTAACCATCGGCAGTTTATCGGCTGCCGGGCTAAAACCGGTCATTAGGCCTATTGATGAAGAAGCTTTACACACAGATCCCATTAAAGCTCACTGGTTGTTAAACTCTCTTATTGATGCTCCCCAAAACAGGAAGAGATACTTGTCCTATAGCCAATCAGGGAGCTTGTGTCATGTTGTCTATGGTGTCCAGGAATGGCCAGTTTTAATTAAGACACTTGCCGTTACGTCTGGGTGGAACAGCGGAGGATTTTCTGGTGCTGCAGTATTTTACGACTCGACAAATTGATCTCCTCTGAGGCAGAGCTCAGTGTTTGAGTCGGAGTTTATGGAGGAATAACTCTTTAACGGTCTGACCTGGAGCTTTATCACGGACTGTTTCTGTACTGCGGTGAAGAGTCATGAGGAAGAGATCTCAACACGACACAATATTACTTTAATATCAGCATTATTTTTGTGATTTTTAACCCCATATACTGTTTATGGTTTGATGTAAAGCATCCTTAAACCCTTAAAGCACATTTTCAACAGAATGCTGATGAAGTAGATGAAGTTTAGCTCAATCTTTTGATGGAAAACCATTTCTGTTTCTTTCTCTGGTTCCAGTTTGTGAGGATTTTCTCTGTTTTAAACTAAATACCATTGGATTTTGGTCTTGGTTGTAAAAAACATGAACTCTTAAGATGTCATCCTGAAGTCTGGGAAATGCTAAAGTATTATTATTAATTTTATTATTATTATTTTTTTAATAATTGAGAAATACATGATAATGAAAATATTTGCTGGTTGCCACTGAAATGTAGTTACTTTCTTATTTTACTGTCCTGCTTTAAATGTTTAAATGTTTTACTTCACTATACTAAGAACTTCAGTAAAACGTGCTGAAGTATCCAAAGTAAAGAACGTTTTCACGCACTTTCAGATCGGATGAAGAACGAAAGAAAGAAAAAAGAAATTAATGCTGGAAGGAAAGTAAAAGAAATGAGAAGGAAAAGGGTAGAAGGAAAGTGATGGACAGAAATAGAGAATGAAGAAGAGAAGAGGGGAAAAAGAAAACAAGAAAAGAGGAGCAAGGAAAAGGGAGATAGTTAAGAAAGGATAAAAAGTGCTATTTTCTGTGCCTCTCAAGTAAAGTTCCAGAAACTTTAGCCTGGTTCCAACTTTGGGAAAGCTTCAACAAGGAAGTGCTGTACAGCCCTCCTCCGGTACATCAATGGTTGTGAAGAAGAGCTGTCTTTCAAATTGCCACAGAAATGGCAACAAGTGTCGATGAGATGGGCGAAGCTGCACAGGTTGTAGTGAGCTAGCTAGCAGATATAACAACTCTGAAATCACCATATTTCTTCGTTAACTGCTCCCAGCCAGCACCACTGGAAATGACGTTGACATCACGAATACCCACGGTACCAATTTTCAAGGTAACCAGTAAGTCAAGCCCTGAGATAAATATAGTGAGAAATACATTTCCCTGTGAAATGAAGTGTAAGAAAGTCTCCCATACAGCAAGTACTGCATTCCAGTGAAGTACCAGAACCTCAGACTCATAACCGAGCCACATTACAGTACTTTTGTCTGACTGTACTTGTTGATGGAAGGGCGGGCAGTTTCTCATTTTCTCCTTGCCTGGATTTTCCCGAGGAGCCGAACCGGTGACCTCCCAGTCCGAACCTCGAGGTGGTCCTGATTGAAAAGAATGTGCAGTAAAAACATGAAAAACGTCCTGAAGTCACAGCTCTGACCTCGTCCTCTGGGGTTTTACGGGAGTTTTCTTTTGGACAGATCTGAGACTGGACGAGCTGTCAGCGCAGAGTCAGTGAAAACAGCCCCAAACATCATGAGTTCAGAGCAGCAAAGAAAGGAAAACTTCAGCTGCACAGTTTGAGGCAAAATATTGTGTTAGTGCGGGATGTTGATGAGACACATGAGGATTCAGAGAATTCCAAAATGCATGTTGATATCTTGACTTTATACGTCTTAAAACAGATAAATCAATTTTCTTGGTCTGTTTCGTATCACTGAATCACTGTTGTCCATCTGTACTCACCCGCTGGTCTGTCCATTTGTATTTGTCTGTCCATCATCGTATTCCCACTGTATTCCCCACAGAATCCCCATTGACTTTTTGTTTTCCGTGGTTTGTGGTCACAGCATCCAGTAAAGGCTTTGTAATGTTTTCTTGACTGATGTCATTATTCAATGTTTGTCTAACAGTCTGTATTCTGGGTTTTATTAAAGGCTCTGATCACCATTGACATCATGATTTGATTACATAATCATCAATGGTTTGATGACAGATTGCCTCTTTTGGTTTCCTGTTGGTTGGATTTCAGTGAGGTGTTTGACTTTTTATCGATGGAGGCTTTGAATGAAAGCAGTGATGACCACACTGATATAGAGCAGCAATTCAGTGGGTTTTAAGTTTATCCAAAGAGTCTTCAGAACTCATGGATACTGTGGAACAAAACTGTTAATGTGAAAAGATTTAAGAGCAAAGGAAATCAAGGAAGTCTGCATTTGGAGGAAGGTAAAGAGGACGGATTAGTCAAACAAACAGGACTGACACCCTCGAGGCCACTGTTCATGTCCTGTGTGAAACCTCAAGTCAGCACTGACCTAATTTAAGTTACATAACCTGCTTACTCTACATCACGTACGCAACGGTAACATACTTATTTTAACCTGTGATCTTTTCCTAAATCTAACCAAATATTGATATGTACCTCAGCAAATTGCAACTGTTTCACAGCACAAAAGGACAAACGTCCACCTTTTTGCTTATACTGTCCAACAGTGATAAATGATGTTTTGAGAGTCATTGGCAATTGGCCTATTAAGTCATTTAGGTGTGAGGATGTGTTGGCATGATAGTACATGGACAAAATAAACGACAGTGCGTGTATTCATGGTAATGAAGAAACATGTCACCCAGCTACAGTGTGGCTCACTGAGGTGTTTTAAATCATTTCTGAATGCAGTGGTGCTACAGATGAAGTACCTGAAAAGGCCTATGCCTTCTTATGCATGTGACAATGCATATGTAATATTTGGTTTTTCAACACCATTACTGTTACCATTCAGGTCTGTGGTCTCAGGTATGTGGCCGTTCACTTGGTCTGCTGCCAACTTGTCTTTTTCCTTTTTCTTCGTTGGTGCTGGAAGTTGACAGTCAGGGTCCCTCTGTTCCTCCAACTCATTCTTCTTCTTGAGCTTCTTGCCCTCCTTGGTCTTGTTCTTTAGGGGCTCCACAACAGTGTCCACAACTTCCTCCACGGCTTGATCTTCTGTTTAAAGATGATTTTTGTCAGCATTTTGCCTCTCTGTTGGAACCCCTCAGCATGGACACACAGGCAAACCTACAGTGGATCCTTTATTGAATCCATTCAAATCTGTTTTTGCCCAGTTCCTTTTAGCATGACATCAAACCCAATGTTTCACTCTAGGAACAAAGGCACATAAGGAGTCCACACTTCTATATTAAAAAGAGAATGCCGTGGTGTCCGGGTGCACTATAGGGTTTAACACGCCAGCCCTGTATGGCTATAACCATGGTTTGGCCTCTCTCTCCCCTCTCTCCCGTCATGTCACATCATCATGTATCTCTACCGTCCCTGTCAAACTTAAAGTTTAAAAAAACATTTCTGGCTCCCAGAGATCATGTGATTTGAAGGTCAGGCTGTGGCCACTATAAACCACCACTCATCCCTGCGCTGTTTGGTTAAACCCACTCGGTGAGTCGGGTTAACTCAGTTCATTTCTCCTCTCTGTGTGACATCACCCTCTAGGCTTGGTAACCGCAGGGGTTCGAGAACAAAGACTGGGGTTTTCCATCAGGACCTTCATGTTAGAATAATATATAGAGTGTGTGTGTGTGTGTGTGTGTGTGTGTGTGTGTGTGTGTGTACATGTGTGTAGACTCTTCATAATCCAGCAGCATGTTTGATCAGTGTGTTTTTACACAGTGATAGAGCCGCTGGTTGTTTCCTCTCCTGTGTCTGTATCTGTAGGGTCGTCACATACTGTGATGGGCTACAGCACAAATGCTTACGTGTTCTCATCATGTCACTGGTTTGAAACCACCTCTGGATGTTTTCCACCTTCTGTCAGCTCATCAGTAAAATTAGCTTTGCACTTGACTGGGCAGACATGTTCAAAAATGGTCTTCCCAAATCAAGCATACAGGGAATTCTTTTGTAAACTTGGAGTATGACGAGAATTATCTACTTCCTCTGTTTTGGCATCATCTGTATTCTATACATACACCTTATTTATCCTCCTTGTCCCAAAGGAAGAAAACTTTACTCTGACTACTGTCTGACTGTTGTTGACCAGGTTGGTGTTGAAGGCTTGTCAGATTGATGAGCTGATGAAGGCAGATCAAGAGGATGGGAGTCAGTGAATATGTACAGGATATTCATGCACATACTCCACCTTCAAAACTTATTACATTGGCCTACAAATACAGTAATTCTTCTTATTCCAGTTTCTATTTCTGTTGTTTCAGGAAAACAGGTCCTCATACCTAAACAACTGAGCAGGTCAATTGCCAATGACTACCAGCAACAAGCACACCAGACCTTCATCATGCTGGACCTTCATCATCACGTGGTTAATATTGTGAAATGGTCAAAATTTCCTTTGGTTTCGGCACGAAAACTACTTGGTTAGGTCTAGAAAAAGATCATGGTTTGGATTAAAAATGTTACTGTTATCCATGTTACACAACGTAAGTACCTTACACAAGTTAAAATAAGTCAACATTGACTTTCAGTTTTACACAGAACAACAGCAATCTCTTGAGTGAAAGGCCTTAGTTTGTTTGAGCCATGTATCCACCTCATATTCCTCCGGATGCGGACTTCTTTGCACTGCTTTATCTTGACCCTTCTGTCCCACTGCTTTTGCTGTTTTTGGCTTTTTTCAGTTCTGAATTTTCCCAGTGTGGAATCAATAAAATCTTGTCTTGTCTTATCTGGGATGAGGTAGGTAAGACCAGAGGTTGGTGCTCACTGGGACAATGGGGTGAGGTTTAGTGGGACAGGTGGGCAGGGTTGATGAATGGTCAAGTTGGAGTCATACCAGTGGGTTGGATTCAAAGACTGTATAAAACATGGACATAGTCTCCATGACATCACCCAATGGTTTCTGTAGAGCCATTGTGAAGCTCTGTAACAGGGGCTGTGGCAGTCGCTGTCTTGACATTGAATGGTTGTTGGTACCTTTTATAGGTGGGCTTACCTAAGCCAAGTGGGTGGAGTTACCTCAGTCCTATGAGTGATGTTACATCAGTGATGTTGGTGGTGGTACATCTGTCTAGTGGGTGGTTGTTCATCAGTCCTGTGAGTGGTGGGATGTCACTCCTGTGAGTGTTGGTGCGTCAGTCCTGTGGGTGTTGGTACGCCAGTTCTATGGGTGGTGAGAATCCATGTCCCGGTGGTGGTGGTACATCAGTCCTATGAGTGGTGGTCCCTCAGTCCTGTGGGTGGTGGTCCCTCAGTCCAGTGGGTAGTGGTATGCAGTCCTGTGGGTGGTGGTACATCAGTCTGGGTGTGTTGGTGCGTGACGCTCTGCTGCTCCTTGCTGCTCCTCTTTGTTGTGTGAGAAAGCAGCAGCTCTGCCTTCAGACGGGAAACCGGCTGCTGTTGACACTGAGGTGAATCAGGGTCGGTTATCCAAATATTATCCATTTCTCTGAACGATTATTACCCCTCTGATTTATGAGTCTGCTTGCCGCTCGCTGAGAACACAGTTTCAGATGGTGAGGTGACGCTTGCTAGATGCGTGGAGGCCCAGACTGTTGCTCTTGGGCATGGCAGCAGCAGCGGTGATGGCAGCGATGGCAGCAGGGTTTATGAGGCTTACTGCTGAAAAATGGACTCCTCAACGACAGATTGTGTTTTAAAAAACTGAAAGATCTGAAAGTCTAAACACCAGTGTGTCAAAGACAGGATAAATGAGAAGGAGCCTGTCTTTATTTTGCTTTTATTTAACCATTTCATTTCACCTGGCAAGCCAGCCATGAATGCACTCTCTGGTTACAGATGATCTAACGTCCAGAGTGGCAACAGACAACCAAAACAGATGGATATGGAATTTGCGTATGAACAGAGGTTTTTCACTCACAATATACGCTGTTATATTGAGGGAGATGAGGCAGAGGGGATGAATGAGACAAAGGAGAAGAAACTGAGGATTTATAGGTTAAGGAGGAAGTGCACAAAAGGGTAAATCAAAAAGGAGATAAAGATATGAGATATTGATTGAACATAAAGCAGACCAGTGTGGTTTAGAGAGATTTAAAATACACATTTTAGAGCGTGCGTTATCCACAAGGGATGTCTCACATGTTTGTGTCTCTATAGCAAGAGCTTAATTAGTCGTGTGCAATTCTAGTGCAGCACTAGTTATTTTAGTGCAGTTTAGAGATGGCCCTGATGATGCTGACTGGTTTAAAGGATAAGGCTGGAGTTATTTTATGTGTTCTTATCAAAAATATCCCATGAAAAGACCAAAACCATCAATGTTTTACTGTGTCGCTCAGTTCTTTCTGACTTCATCCCAAGCCCGTTGGTTTGTACTGAAGACTACAACATTTTACAGAAAATTTAACTGAAAACTTTTTAAAAACAGCTCACAAATGTGTTTTTTAAAGGCTCAGTAACTTCCATAGCTGATCCTTGTAGATTTTGACAAACAAGCACAAAGAAAAGCTGACTATTAATGCAGAATAGTGGTGTTTTGTGCCAGACTGTTCTCCTACAAAGACACGTCACAAACATGTATTGTAGGTTGTGTGCTGTGAGACCATGCCTTAAATGCTCTTAACTTCAGAGTATTAAATTATTTCTCTTTTATTCTGACAGATGTTCCTGCAGATTAGAAAATAGATGATTTTTTTTCCCCTTTCTCTGGGATATTACAGGTTTTAGCCACTTTGGCACTTTTTGTATAGGGGTGAAGCAGTGTTGTTTGGGGGACACATAACCTCACTACTTCTAAGATCCTGGTTGCTGCCCTGTCAGTAAACTAACCAAAGTGCTGGTTGCTGAACTCTTTTACAACTCACAACTGCTGCTGATTTGCATTCGGCCTGAAATAAACCCTCCTTTGTTATGGAGTCAGTTACTTCAGAATTAAAGTCCTTCTTCATGAGGCGTCCACCCTTTTGTCCACCACCTGCAGGAGGAGGATGAGACATGCAAAGATTAGGAAAAAGAGGAAAAGGTGAAGGAGGAAGGAGATGGGGAGGAGGGAGTGAGGAGGAGACATGGTAAGATAAGGAGGAGGAGGCCGATGAAGAGAGCAGATAACAGTAGAATTAGTGGAGTTGCATTGATTAGCTGTAGAAGAGAAGTGTGTGAGCATTGATCGGCTCTCAGGAACAGTTTTACAGGATTTGGACTGAAAAAGAAGAAGGGGACAACAACGTGTTCTGTAGAACAGAAGAAGAAGAGACTGACAGTTGGACTTTTTCTGACACTGATGTTCTGTCTGCAGATACTACTGATTGGTTACTGAGCATCTAAGCATCCTCTGTGCTGATGAGACAAACAGCTGTTGTGTTGCATTAAATGACCAAGACAACCAGTCAGAAACTAAAACATACCATCCTACAACTGACAATGTAGATGTTGCTGAAGTGGTGCTTTTGTGTGCTGGTGGGGAGCTCCAACATGTGATTTTAGGAGAGTTGATTGCTGAACACATTTTCCTTTACAGAGTGTCCATGTCTGCGTTTTACTTGTTGTCAGAGTTCTATCTTCTGATAACACGCAGTGGCTGATGAGTACAACGCTTTTCAGCAGCTGACTCTCTATCCTCAAAAGATTTCTGCCAGTCCTTGCATGCACCACAGCAGCAGGCTTTTGAATGAACCCAGGCCATGCTGCAGAAGTGTACTCAGGGTGTGGTCAGTCCACTCTGATATCACTATCTGAGTCCATCGTTTTTCAACAGAATTAACATCATCTTATCTCTATGATGCTTTTGGTTTCATCCAGAAGAGATCAGAGAAAACACTTAGCTTGGCCTTCATTTCCTTATTACCGGGATGATTAAAAAAGGGGGGACTGGAGGATTGGGACTGAAATCTCGAAAAGATTGCTCAGATTTTCTCGTCTTTGATTGACTTGTCGCCTGAAATGTACATTTTAGAATATTTTAACCTTTTCAGTAAAGTTTATTAGAGGAAAAAACCCCAAAAGCAATTTTCTGAAATACTCTCTAAAGCAGATACAAGTCTCTGTATGACCCTCCTGCAACCAGCTAATTCAGTTATGCACAGAGATGGCTCAATAAGTAATTCTTGGGGGAACATTGTTTTTGTGAGTCTTGTTAATGTGCAGATTTACTTTCTTCTTCAAATTTGAAAATACTGAATCTTGTCTCCAGATATCACCTCACAACAGCCAGTGTCCAAAACTGAAACATCATATAATCCTGAGAAAACTTAGAATGACCTGCGGACCTCTGCTGATGGAGGATTTGAGATGTTTTTGTGTTAAAAAGCTTCAAATGCACTCCCATTTGATTCTGTGAGTGTGTGTGTGTGTGTGTGTGTGTGTTTATGTGAGAGAGTGTCGTAAGTGTGTCGCAACACCTTAAGACATGATAACTCACAGCTGCATTAGTGACTTACTGACACATACACACGTCACGCACCCAGTGATAAGCATGTTCAACACGCACAGACACACACACACTCTCGTCACACACACATCGTCGTCTGATGGTGAAGCAGCCATTTACATGCCAGTGTGGTTTCAAGGCTGCAGTTAAGTGTTTTTAACTGATAACTGAACCCACATTCCTGTCTGGAAACACACAAACACACACAAACACACACACACAAACACACGCGCGCACACACACACACAGGGTATCTCTGTAGCGTCTGCTCGGTTCAGACAAGGAGAAGATTTACTCTCTCTAATAAGGTCAAAAGGTCAAAACAGTGTTAGTAAATTTCAGACACACTTTATCTGGCTCACTCACACACATGCACATACAGACATACACACACACTCATGCACTCAGCTGCCGGTTGAAGCTGTGCAGATCACTCACCAACAGCCGTCAAGCAGAAATAAAGTGTGTTCGGCACAAAAAGGGCACAACAAGTTTTTGCTGTCCTCGAGAGTGGATTCATTATTATTTGGAATAGTCATTGAAATTCATATTTCAACATTTGCTGAGACTAATATGAAGAGATCGATTCCACACTCGTGTCTGTGCAGTGAGTATGAAGCTACAGCCAGCAGCTGCTTAGCTTAGCATAAAGGAGGAAACAGCTAGCCGGGCTCAATCCAGAGGTAACAAAATCCACCTACCAGCATCTCTGAAGCTCATGATTAATGTGCAATTTGTTGTTAAATCCCAGTAGTGGTAGAAGTACTCAGATCTTTAAATAAAAGTACCAATACACCAATCTAAAAATACCATCAAAAGTAAAAGTTCTCATTCTACAGAAAACTGATTTGATTTTTATTAGATTGTTCATCCTGATGCATCAATGTGTAAGTCATTTACTGTTGTAGCTGCTAGATGTGGAGCTAGTTTTAACTTTGGTCCAGTAGTTCCCAATGTAGGGTGCGGACCCCTCCAAAGGGTCAGATAAATCTGATTAATGGGAGAAAAGAAGAAAAAACAAAGTTGTGATACATAAATCTGTTCTCATAATCTAACATTGGATCTTTGGACAGCTATTTAAATGAAACCATGTGAGAAGTTCAGAGGTGAAACGTCTCTTTGGTGGAGCTGCTGACAACTCAGACATCTGAAATGTGATGAGGCACCCACAGTAGACACCGCTTGATTGTACAGGGCCACAAACCAAAAAGTTTGGGAGCCAGTGGTTAGTCTGTATGTGCTGCATTTTATAAGCTTCTGTGTCTGAAGTCTGAAGCTGAAAAGTATGGACTAACTGTAGCTGTCAGGTGCAAGTACCTCAAAATGGTACTTAAGTACAGTATTTAGTTACTTTCACCGTTGAACTCGAACTAAAAGTGAAATATCAATATGACAATTCACCTCTCTAAAGGGGTTATGTGCTGGATTATTTGTTGGCCGGGAGCCTTCGCCTCCTGGAGTTTATGCTTGTTACTCAGTTAGCTTTAAAGGCCGGTCGAGCTGTTTCCAGTCTTCATGCTGAGCCAAGACAAGCAGCGGCTGGCTGTAGCCTCATATTTACCATGCAAACATGGGAGCTATCAATCTTTTCATCTCACTCTCTCTCACCAGAAAGCAAATAAATGCATTTCTCAAATGTGGAACTTATCCTCTAAATATCGACCTCACCACCAAACTGTGCAGGCGTGAAACATGGCTCTGTTTGTCACTCATGTCCACTGTGAGTACAAAGATAAACAGCTCGATGGAAAAGGGAACCAGTGTGTTTTGTCATATTTTGTTGAAATTAATATTTGGAACATTTTGAGCATATATTGATGGTTTAAGAAGATTTTTTTTTATATATGAGTCATGTCAGTGTATCACGCAGTAAATCATAATTTCATTTTAAATACATTTAAATTGTTCATATAATTAGTTTGTCAAATGCTTGATGCTTACTTTATAGCATATTGTTTTTTATTGTCATATTGTGTCACATAGGTTCACATGTGCTGCATCTTTAACGTATCTTTTAACAGGCTGATCCCTCCTCAGGGAGCAGACTTTATGCTATTGATATAATAAAAGCACATTTTATATATTCTACTACATATATAACATTCATAAAAATTAGAGTTTTACTTTAACATAGGATACTTTTCACATGCACACACACACACACACACACACACACACACACACACACACAGTGACAGAGCTGTAAGTGAAGCACTGACAGCAGAGATCAATGAGTGAAAGAGTGAGCTGTAATCCACCCTCTTAGAAACATTCACAGTCTGTCAGTGTAGTGTGCGTGTGCGTGTGTGTGTGTGTGTGTGTGTGTATGTGTATGTGTGTGTGTGTGTGTGTGTGTGTGTGTGTTAATCCTTCCCTCTTACCTCCAGTCTTCTTGTTCTTGTAAATCTAAAGAGGCAGAAGAGGCAGAGACAGACAGATGAGACTCTCTGTCTCTCTGACGTCCTCCACTTCAGTTTCACTATAAAGCTGAGGGTGAATAAATAGTTTTATTCTACTTTCTGTCACTCTGTGAC
Source organism: Chaetodon auriga (assembly GCF_051107435.1). Taxonomy (NCBI): domain Eukaryota; kingdom Metazoa; phylum Chordata; class Actinopteri; order Chaetodontiformes; family Chaetodontidae; genus Chaetodon; species Chaetodon auriga. Next base: position 8,249,582 of record NC_135078.1, read on the forward strand.
ATCTTCATTAGACCTGCAGTTCATTAAAAGAGTTCAAATTTTCACTTATTTAAATGAGCAAGGTCATGGGGTACTCTGGTAGCAGAGAGGTTAGAACACATTGCATGTCACTTCTTTCCTGTCTGCTTCTTCATTGCTGACTGTCCAATAAAAGGGAAAAAGCCAGAAAAATAAAGTACATTTAAATGTATGTAAGGACTTCTTGAATAATCCTCCAAAATGCCTTTGTGATTCCGAAATGCCCTGTACCTCATTTTAATTATTGCCCCAAAATGACTCATTTTGTATCTTTGGAAACTTTGGATCAACAAAAAAATTTAAAAGACATTTCAGAGATTTTGATTCAAGTTTGTGTTCAGTTTCTAAAGTTGGACGCACCAAATGATTCTGCAGAGTTTTTGCACTAAGTCATTTCTAAGCAAACATTCACAGGTTCTGTTTCACACTGTTGTAAACTGAATATCACACCGGACTGGTGGAAATTCTGATTCTTCACTACTTACTAACATTTTTTGCAAACATCTTACAGAAGGATTAATTGAGCAAATAACTGGCAGATTAATCGATATTGCAAATCATCATTAGCTGCAGCCGTAGTGGAGATTAACCTGAAGTCGTTTTGAACAAAGCACCGAAGCCTCGGCTCCTCCAGCAGCAGCAGCAGCAGCAGCTCAGATGATGTGTGGTCTCAGAGTGTGAATATAAAGCAGTGCCGTGCTGAAAGGGTCATCTGTCCCGGACAAACTGAAGGTCAAACAAGGAGAATTTATTGAGCTTTAAGAAACCGAAGCTGGAGCAAAAAAAAAAAATCAAGTTTTGTCACGATTGTTGTGCTCAGATGGAAAAACGACAGCCGGAGCTGTGAAGTGAAGCCGATAGCCTGGCAGTGTTTGCAACATTTTCTAGCCGTTGAACTAAACAACATGTTATATTTGGCCGTTTGTCTTGCAGATGGAATTTTGTAGCGATGGATTCGATAAACACAGACCGCCAAAATGTCTTTGACAGAACAGCATCAGGCTAGAAACCAGCTGCTGGTCTGAGAGGCTCCAGTTCACCACAGCTTCAGAGGTTTTACTGTGCGGCACAGAGGATCTCACACAGGTGCTTCTGTTAAGGCAGATATGATGTCACATATTATTAATACAGCTTAAAACTGAGCATGACTGAATCAAAAGCAGAAATTCACAAATAACTGCTGAGTAGTTAAATGGATGCATTTAATATTTGACAATTTATTTGTGTTGATTTTTTATTTATTTATTTTTTTAAGGACAGCAAGGGACGTTTATTTGTATTACACCTGAAGAAATTCAAAGTGCACATTTAAACAGCCAATGAGAGGAAAGCAAAATTATTTACTACTGAGTGAAATTAAAAAAAGTTAATTGAAGAGATAATTTGATCAATTTCTTTACGAGGAAATTTAAATTTCAGTGTGTCACGCCATCATTGAATGTCATAAATATTCAGGCATGTTCGGCCAGTTGTATAAATGCAACACGAAACAACACACATAGGAATTATGTAAACATTATAAACTAGGCTGATAATTTACAACATATGTTTTTAATGCCTCCTGCATTCTGTTTTATGGTTATTTTCAGGCACCCAAAACTGGATGATGACAGTCTTCGTTAGATACTGAAAAACAGATTTAAAGCACAAAACAAAAAGTGTTTTCCCTCATGAACACTTAATCCAAACCACAATGTCTGCCTGATCGTAACCAAGATCCACATTCTGTTGCCTAAACCTAACCACAGATAGTTCTGTGCTATGTTAAAAATCATCAGTGGTGTCCTTTACCAGGGATTTTGCAGAATTGCCCAATATCCATCATTCAGTCACACTGTCTGGTTTGTAACATTAGGTGTTAGTTTATATCTACATCACACATAACAACTGCATTACCAGTCACATATCAACGCTCACCACTCAGGGTTTGATTTACTGCATTCTAGTGGTCAGAAAGTACCATTGTACAGATTTTATAACTGTATTTTTACTATTAACCTGCTAATTTTACAGTTTCTTATTGATTTTCAAACAGTGGCTGCAGAAAGTGACTTTTTTAACTAACATTTCTGAAGTTTATGTCTGGTAGGTGCTTGTTAAGATCGTATGTGGGGACTCTTCAGTGCTCAGGCTATAGACTGACAACAAAACTGACTCGTTATACCACGTTAACATTTAAACTAACTGACATTTGGTCTACAGCACCTTAGATTGGAGCCATGACTTAGACTATCTAACAATAACAGAGAGCCTTAAGGACTTTTTCAGTCCCCCAAAACTTGGCAACTTTTTATTTTTTACTGTTGCCATGCAGCCTTTAGGTGCTCCCACCCCTTTGGACCCATGGCAGCACAGAGTAAAGTGGAGCAGGGTGACGTGGGATGCTGCTAAACATACTATTATTTGTTTGAATAGATGTCAGTGACAAATGGCTGCGAATAACAAAAGCTTTAAACAACAGCAGAGTGCAGGAGTTTCATTACAGGCAGCAGAGAAAATAACACACTCAATGCATGTTCACACTGCCAGACTGATGAGGATCATTCCTACCCATGTTAGACACCTCATATGTCGCCAAAGTAATATCACATTTCCTATCAGCCCCATTGCCTCCCGTCCCTTCTCCCTCCCTGTGAAATGCTCTGAAAAATGTGTTAAAGTGATTTAAAGGTGTAATCTTTACCTTCATCAACAGTCACGTCAGTGAGAGCTTTTGCAACACCAGCAGACTTACAGTGTGTCACTTTTTCAAAAATGAACTGAATTTAAACATCATTTTAAAATTTCTGACACAAAGATGTTCTTTATTCGTGCAATAAACTACAAAAAGTCATGAAAAGTTGTAGAATATACATGTATAAAATGCACAATATTACATTCTCAAATAGATGAGACAAAGATTCAGATAAAGGCAGACGGTCAGCAGACAGACAGACAGACAGACAGACAGACATTAAAGTGCTTACATGCAGAGAATAATAAGTGAGGCTGTTTGCTTTGATTCGCGCAGTCATTTACAGCATTGATCGTTTGTTGGCTGTATGGACAGCGGAGCGCTCGGCTATTGGCTCAGGTCATCACCCTATAAACGCGCTCAACGCCTCCTCAATACAGTCACACTGCATCACCACGGATGGATGGAGGGATGGATTAATAATGAACACACAGAGAGGCTGGGGCAGATCGACCATTTTAACTGCTTATTGTCGCTGGGAATTCCTCTTTTGATTTGTTTGCTTTTATTCTAAATTGTTTTATTGTTCTGTTGATTTTGTCCAGCTGTAAAAGCCAGATTTTCTTCATTCTTATGTTACAGCTTAGTTCACACCACCAACAGTTGATTTATTTACTAAGTCAAACAAGTGAAGTCAGTGTAAAGATTCCTTTTGAATGTTGCTAATAAGAAACGAAGGGACATACTTGAAGCCCCTCTGGTGTCCCTGAGAGGCTGAAGCAAATCAAATACACAGTAGATCTCCTCAGCTTGGGAAAACAGTCGCATGAGGACTTCTGTGTCCCTGGAGTCTGACAAAATCAGCCCGCTGATGTGATGCTGATGTCATCGAGCTTATCTAAGGCTGTGATTGGAGAGTACATTTATAACAGTTCCAAACTGGAGGAGTGCAAAAGACACTGGTGACTACTGGACAGGGAGAGTCTGACGATAGACACTAAAGAGTTGAATTGTGGGAAATGTAGGATCCCGTGTTTCTGAAAGTCCACCCCAATCCCAAGTTTAAGAGCTTTTTCAGTGCGGTCCACGCTTTCTGAAGCATCTGTCACTCTTCAGTTTCAGAACAGATTCACTTCTTTTTTTAACGAATATATCAATCCAGACAATCCAAGAGATGCACAGTAATAAACTACTGTTTTTTTATGCTCTTATTTTTGCTTTTTTCTCTGTCTCTGGTGGACGAAGAAAGAAATTTACTCCCCTGGCAGACAGTCAAATCTCCTGCTGCTCTTGGAAACATGTTAACTAAATCTATAATGATCCAGTTTTCCATTTTTAGGATTTGTTGTCTGGAGACCATGAATATGTGCAGAATATCTGCTTGCTGACATGCTGTGTTTTGCTGTGGACGGACTGATAGCATCACCCTTATACTCTGCTGCAAGAGCAACGGAAAAAAAAAAAAAAAAGCCTCTTCCTCACTCTTTTTCTAAATGAAGATTTGTTTGGTTTAATCTTCATGTTCATGTATCTTGTTTCACGCTCTACCTTCCACTGTCACTCTGAAAACATATTTTTAGACCTCAGAACTTGTTTTTAATGGCCGAGACGCTGGCAGACGGAACAGCGAAGCTTTTAAGCCGGCGTAAATCAGGTTTGTATAAGGTTTAACACCCAGCAGGCCTTTAATAATCACAGTTTCAGCCTGACTGCGGATAAGAGGCTAATGATTTGTTGCCAAGGCTTACTTAAAACATTTCAAATCAACTGGAGTTATTTCTTTTTGTTTGAGCTGCAAGTGCAGGACATGTAACCATTTTCAATTGCAAACGTTCATTCTTAAGAAAACTCTGACGGTAAACTGAAACATGATCACACAATTATGGGATGGATCTTTGAAAATGGACTGATTTTTAACTTTGCTTTTCCATAAATATGCATATACTACCTACAGTTTTACAGTTCATCACTTAAACTAATGTGGGTATAAATACTGTTTGGGATCTTTTCCACTGACGCGTGTGGAGCTTTTTTCCTGTTTAAAGTGTAACTGAATGCCATGAAATACTGTATGTCCTAAACAGTAAATACTGTAGGAGTGAACTGTCAGACGATTTCAGATGTGACATGTCTGCAGGGACTTCTTCATCTTCCAGACTTCACCCAAAGCCCCAAAGCTGCAGATCTGTTATCCATGAATCTATATGTAAAAGTTTTTATATCTTTTCTCTTGAGATCTATGACACACAGAAGAGAGTGCACATCTTTAGCAGCGAGCTCGTCTTCTAATCTGAATATCTGACTGTCTTCACCTTTGTTCTTTTAGATCTGTAATTTCTCCAAATGCTTCTATATCCAATATGTGGTTTTGTACTGAAGGACAATAAGAAAAGAGAAAAAGACTGTAGATATATGAATAAACTTATGTTTGAAAAATTTCCAAAAAGCCAACAACATACATGAACAATACAATAGAAACACAATAAATAGATAAATCGAGTGTTTATATTTTGTGCTTAAAATAAATGAATGAGTAACAAAAATGAAAAAACAAACAGAGGTTTTGTATGGGAGAATCTTGAATGAACGCCACTTTTCTTTGGTCCTTGTGGCTTCAGTCCTTTACTGCAAATGTTAATTTTTCCATAGAGAGCGAGCTGAGAGTGAGTGATAGTCCTTTTCACCAATGGCAGAGGGCAGGCTTTTCTGGGTTTTCCTAAAACACCACAAATTATATAATTGGCAGGAAAATAATGGAAATATACCACCTTGTTTTCCTCATTCTTGAAGTCACAGAGAGTACAATAAGCAAAAAGTATTTAGGATATATAGGAAGACCATAGTTAATAATATATGAAACATAAAATATCACTTTCTTTGCAAAATATTTGATAACAGAACATTGCTAGGAACACAATGGCATGATGTTACTCTATCCTCCTCTTAATTAATGCACAGTTCTTTAAGTTGCCAGGTTATTACATTTTTTATATGTTTATACTGAATTTTAATCCCGTCCTCACCTTCCTTGCCCCAGTTTTCTATTCCCAGCTGCCTGGGAGCGAAATGTTTCCAGGGTGAATTATTTTTATTTATTAATTTATGTGACAGGACAGAATAAAGAACTGTAAAGAATTAAGTAAATTGAGCTAGATGATTATTTTTCATCTGTTGCTCCTTTGATTTGAAAACACTATAAAAATAGAATTATAGGATTCACCACTAGATGGCACTACCTCCCTGGGTGAAACGGTCGCGCCTAACGTTGATGCCCTCTCTCGACCAGAAAATATTAGCTGGCTAGCTACGTGTTGCTTGTCTAAATTGCCCCAGGTTAGTAACCTTGCAAAGAGTCCGTGTTTTCAAAATAATGACAGTTCAATGTAAATAGAGACACCTTTCTCGTTCCTTCTCAGAGAGATATGTATTATGTTTCTTAGTTACTGTAAAGTACAGAAAAACTCCTTTACTCAGTCCAGTGTTAGCTAATTAGCTTAACGTTAGCTCCATTAAAATTAAGATGTCACGGTTTTCTTCGTATTTAATTTTGCTTAGCAGCTCCCTCATACTACTAATGATAGGTTAATATTATCTTTCCAGCAACTAATTGAAGTTGGTAAGGGAAGTAACTCTAGCTTCCCTTAGCTACAACAGTTTTCTGATTAGATTTCCCACTTTAGATTGTTAGCATGCTGAGTGTTGAGTAGCATCCAAACTGCCAGGTGACATTAGGCTGTTTCACTGTCCATCTTAAACTGTAGTAAATGGAAGTACTTGGATAAACAATGTAGAAAAGTAAAACTGAACTCTCAAGGACAGTAAAATTTAATTTATTTTTTGACTCAATATTGTGTTCTGATGGTTTATGTGACATGGAAATGCTTTGAAATGGAAAAACCTGTAAACATAAATGTTTTTAAATTAAGATTGGCAGAATGAGAGCATTGCTGTCTAATGTCTCATGTCATTGTTCTCTTATTTCTACTGTGAGGTTTTTGCTAATTTAGCATCCCTTTTGAAGCTGAATTTAGGACAGTGTATGTGTAGTAGTGCAGTGGCTGAAAGATAATGGAGACAGGATGGTGGTTGGCAGATAAATGATTTTTCTTATTTCTCAGAGTGCATAGAAGTCATTATAGTACTCAATTAATCATAATGAACAGAGCTCTTCTGTATATGTACTGCTTTCAGTTCTGACCACGCATATTTGTGTGTTTCAGATCTATGATGCAGATGGGACGTTACAGCACTTTATTGATGGTAATGATCCAAGTAAGTCCAGCTGGATGAGGTATATCCGCTGTGCCAGACACTGTGGGGAGCAGAACATGATGGTTGTGCAGTACAGGTAAGAACAAGTCTAGTCCTTTGACTGACATTTGGTGGGTGTTTGTCATCTAAAAGTTCCCTCTATTGTAACAAGAGAGTGTAAAAATACATGTACTACGTACCAATACCATGCAATTCTGTAATATACACTAAACTGGAGTAGGAACATTTGTTCACAGTCACCACTGGGCACCCTCAGCTGACTGAGAACAGGATTTACAAATAGCATATGTGGTGTAAAATAAGATAATACACTTGGTCATAGAGAAAACAGAATTTATCTGTGACCCCAAAACAAAGGTCCTGAACTATGAATTTTGCCAACTGTTACACCCCTGCTACCCAGCAACGCGTGAATGGACTGAATACAACACCTGTCTACACCAGTTTTCCACAGAAGTGTCAGATTGTCAGAAGTGTCTACAAACAAAAATACTTAAGCAGTCAGAATCATTTAAAAAATATTGTAATCACATCAGACCTTTAAAAGATATGTAAGGGTAAACTGGCATCCTAAAAGTGACCCCCCCCATTAGCAGTTAACATTATTGTTTAGTCCATTCAACCATTCAAATTTTTATTTAGTATTACCCCAAACTCCCTTTACGAAATGTCACATATTAACAATTACTTGCATGTCTGCAAAAACACTACTGTGGAAACACAAGATAAAAGGTGTCATTTGCTGACAGTCTTCTTGTCAATTCAGCATCAGTAAACTGAACGCGAATACAGGTAAGTGACAAGTAGCAACTTGTAAGCTCTGTGCATGTTCATATTTAGCTAACACTGTGCGGCAATACACTTATAAATTTTAAAACACAAGTAGTAATACTTACACCGTACAGTGTTTTGCTTGTGCATATCATATAACATTAATTGTTAGGTAGCGGTTTACCTGTTAGTGTTTACAGAATGGGAGTAATCTTGCTAATCTGTTGATGTCCAGCTGATGACGGAGACGCTGGGAACATGACTTTGTTTACTGCCAGTTGAAAACAGGGCATGTCAAATCGACGGTGTGGTTGAAGCGGCATTATGGCCACACCACGGGGCATCCACTGCGCTGGCCGTTTGGCCGTGGTATAATTCCTGCCCTGCTGTCACTTTGTCCACATGCTGCTCCTTTACGTCTTTCAGTTTCTCATCATGCTCTTGCGTCAGATCTCTACTCTTTTTGTGTCTATCAAGTAATGGATGATAGAAATTCTTTGAGCCCTTATAAAATGCACCTGTTTTGTCTGCTGGATGTGAACGTGAATAACATATCTTGCAAAACATCTCTGCACTCATGGTTAGCTTAAAGGTACAGCACATCTCTGAGCCATCTGTCAGACAGTCTTCTCTTTTGCTCAGGTTTGATTTGATGTTTCCTCGTAGCTGCTGGAAGTAGCCGCTTAATGTCTGTTATTTTTTGACATCTCTCACAGTAGGTTTATTGCATAGACAAAAAACATGTAGATCAGAACATTTGCTACCTTCTTCTTCTTCTGTTGAGTTTTATGAAGGTTTTCATCCCTAAGTGTTGCTTTACTGCAGTGTGCTGGATTGAAACAGCTTCACAGCTATTTACAGTGTCCACTCAAAGTGGTCCCTTTCATGACATTATCCACTCTATAACCTAAACCCAATTCAGTTGCTGCCTGCTACCCCAAAGGCACATTTTAAAACAAATAATGTTAAACATTTCTGATTTTTGTTGCGCATGCATACCTGCGTACCACTTACGTGTGCCCCAGTTTATAGACTATAGCTAAGGCTGTTTTCACAGCTATTATCTGAATGAGTACGCTGATAATCTGCACTTTTCTTGTAGAGCTGTTAATGTATCAGTCAGGGGTTGTCGTTCATCATAAGTTGTTATTTTTTGCAGTGATATTATGGTGGTTATCATTGTAGTCATCAGCTTGAGTACCTGGGACTAATGGATTTGAATTTTGCGTCCCAAGATAAAAAAGTTAAGGAAACCCCGAAGTTATGTATGGTTAATACTGTAGCTAGCATTCACATTTGATCTGCTCAAACCCTGAGTCAACTATTCTGAGGTTTCCATTCCTTCCTGACAAGGAATTAGCATTTAAGTCCAGATCGGTTTTATCTATGCGAGGACAGGAGCAGGATTACTATGTTAGCTAACATGCTGACCAATGGCAACATGTCTGCTAAGATTGTGTGCTGAAGAACCTTTCCTAGAAGCGATTGAGAGTCAGAATCTGGTAAAACCAGCTCAAGCAGGGACTGATTATGTAGATACAGAAAGTATGTGATGAAAAGAAATGCTTTCAAGTTTAGTATCTTCAGACTGCATCAGCTGATGTGTTGGAGCTTCTTCATTGTCCTCCCTAGATCAGCAGTTAAGGAATGTGCTGGTCGCACACAGTGTTTGTAAATATTTTTGTTGTTCCAGACTAAGCAGATATCCTTACCCAGCAAATTCCATTCAATGAATTTAATCCACTCCAATAAATGAATTTGCTACCTAAACTTGACATATACCTTTTAAAAGCACCTTCCAAGAACAGTCTGGCTGTCTCACCCATTCTGATTCAAAATTAAGGCTTTAGTCTTCAATTCAAAAAAGAGATGGAAATGCAAGACAGGTCTTTGCGCGCGCACACACACACACACACACACACACACACACACACACACACACACACACACTACACACATAATGTAATAAGCAATGACAGTAAATATAGTTCATAGTTATTTTGATAGTTAGTACTTTGTTACCAGTTTATTGGTGCACCTTTTTTAGATAAATCCTAAACAGTCCATCCCTGGAAAAATGCTTTCCTTTAATTTTATTTATGACTGTCAGAGACGATTTACTTCAGCTCGTGCTTGAATGTCAAAATAGTTACAGTAACAAAAATAACCAAACCATTCGAAGTACCAATGGTACCAAAACAACTTAAATGTCATAAGAACACATCTTCACCACCTCTTTCTGGCCAGTTGATGTACCTAAAATCTATACAGATACATTTTCAATCTCATGTTCTTTTATTACAGGACCAGTGTGTAAGATTTAGGGAGATCTATTGGCAGAATCTAATATTCTGAAGTCTGTCTAATATTGATAATGATGTCACATTAGATCAGATATGGTGTGATATAATACAATGTCCATCTTGGTTTCGCTCCAAAAAATGAAATGGAAAAAGGAAACAATTTTGAAATGTCATTTAATGGTATAGACTGTGCTTCCTGTGATTATACAAAATCTTCAAAACTCGATGGCACACATCAGCTCTATAAGAAAAACCCCCCCCAAAATATTAGACCGACAGCCATTGAAACACCATATTTACTGTTGTTCAGTTTTATTCTGTAGTTTATTAGCATAAACAAAGATTCATTTTGGGATTGATCAGGTAAGAACATTTTTAAAAGTTATTTCACCTTACATAAAATAAATGTACAATCAAACATGACAAACATGGTGTTAATCTTCTGCAACAATGAACACAACTGAACCAAAGACAGGACATTAACTTTGTGAGACTGAAGGTTTTTATTATTACAGTTATTGGATACCTTTTAAAATAAGAAAAAAATAAACCCTGCTTTTTAAAGTATGTATCCTCTGTGTCAGGTGTCACTGATCTTATCATGAGTCACCATTTATTCAAGCTTTTAGTTTGCAGGTAATATTTGCTGCAGCATCACTTAATCTCTCACAATGTCAGTTTTATTTAATTTGCAAAAGAAAAAAAATACGACCATTTCCAATGAAAGACGTTGTAGAACAAGCTCATCCACAGTATTTGTATGTCAATCCTTGCTTTGATTGAGTAATATAATTCCTGTACATGAAGGACTGGATAAAAGCATTAAGTGTACATAATCAGCAGATAAACATTGTACTCGAGTTCAACAGGATAAGAAAAACTGTGAAATTCTGACTTATTTCACGATTTAAGTCTTCAAAACCAAATTTTCTCTCAGATACATAAGTAAAGCCGTGCTGCCCTTGAGACCTGTAGGCAAAAAGACAGCATCTCACAAAATGCTGCAAGACTTATCTAAGGCTTTCTCCGCAGTTTCTTGTACCCAGACATCGACTTCTTCATCATGTGTTTTCTTCAGCATTTTGATTTCTTCATCCCGATTTTCTTCAGAGACTGTTCGTTCGAGCTCATTCAGCTCTTGTTCTTGTTTCTTCTTCAGTCTGTCGAAGTCTCTCTGATGCTCCTTTTTCATAAGCAGCCGTTCCTTCATGATTTCAGTCTGCTTTCGTAGCTTTTGGTTCATGTCCTCCATTTCCTTGCCATGCTTTTCCATCAGAGCTGCAAAGTCTGTTGTATATTTCTGTCTGAAGTCGTTGAATTCTTCAGCTTGCTTTCGAGCCTCCTCTGCGTTTTTTTTCTTCATTTCTTGCTCTCTTTTCTCATAGTTTTCTCGTGTCTCTTTCCATTTGCTTTCCTCCACTTGTCTTCTGAGTCTATCTTCCTTTATTTTCTTTTCATATTCATTTCTTTCCTGCTCATAGTCTTCTCTGAGCTTCACGAGTCGTGATTGCTCCTCCTTTCGTCTCTGCTGGTCGTCTCGATGTCGTGTTTCCCACCATTCTTTTCGTTCTTTCTCCCAAGCCTCTCGTTCTTGTCTCATCTCTGTTCGGGTTTGCATCAGCTTTCTGTCAGCATTTGTGTTTTTTTCTGACTCAGATTTGATTTTTCCCTCTAGAGCTTCAAGTTTTTGCTCCCATTGCTGTCGAAGATGTTCTTCATACTTTTTCCAATTCCTGTTGTCTTCCTCTCTCTTTTCCTCTTCTCTCTTCCGTTTCTCCTGTTCTTTGTTGAGGTGTTCCCTCTTTTCCTGAAGTGATTTGTCTCTCTCTGCTCTTTCTTGTTTCATTTTCCTCTCCTTTTCTTGAATTTCTTCTTCACGTTTTCTTTCTAGCTCCTCCTTTTTTCTCTGCATCTCTTGGTCTTTCTCTTTCAGGATCCTCTTCATTTCAGTTTGAATGGCTGCCTCAGCCTCTTGGAACATCTCTGTGGTGTAGCAACTGCCACCATTTTTCTTCCCCATTGTTTCTATGTTGTTCAGCAGCTGGTGGACTTGTGTAGTATTTTTTTGATCGTTGTTATTGAAGACATGGTACCTTCCTCCACAGTCAGCAATCAGTTTTTTGACAAACTCTTCACTATCTTCTTCCACGTAACTCTCTATTGTTTGGTCTTTAAGATCATCTCCTCTGGTGAAAATAACAATGACAAACTCTTGTGACTTCTTGCCAAAAATTCTCTTGATCAGTTCCACAGTGTCTTTTTCCTCTTTTGTAAAGCGACCAATCTGCAGCACTAGTAAGAACGCATGAGGTCCTGGAGATGACAAGCTGATGCATTTCACAAGCTCCTGTTGAACTTCGTAATTGGACAAAGTCGTGTCGTACAAGCCTGGTGTGTCGACCACAGCGACAGGCCGCCCATCAATCTCTCCTGTTTCTTTTTGGCAAAGCCTGGTCACTGACGTCATGCGGGCTTTAGCTTTGAAGCATTCTTTTCCCAAAATGGTATTTCCAGTGGCACTTTTTCCACAACCGGTCTTCCCAATCAGCACCATCCTGAGACACTCTCTGCTCTGATTTTCATACTCTGGCACCTCTGGTTTAGTAGTAGAAGTTACATTCCTTCTCTCTCGAGGCTGAACCATCATTTGTTTTGTGAAGCATGTGGATCCCATGGCTGTCATCTTGTCCACAGTATGCAACACTTCAGAGACCTGCTGCTTGTCCTTGATGTTGAAGACAATGTATCGTCCTCCACAGCTCCGACAGAGCATCTGGATGTCTCTGTCCCTTTTTACATAATTAATAACATCTGGAGAATTGTAATCTGTTTCCACAGTGAACAGAATCATGGTGAAGTCATTCACTCGAGAGGTGAATGTCCTCTGGATGGTCTCTAACTCTTCTTTGTCTTCATCAATGAGGGAATCCACAGGAAGGACCAGGATGAAGGCATGGATGCCACCGGGATCACAGAGGGAGAAACAACTAAATATATCCTGCTTGACAGCCTCCTGAGGTTTTCCATACAAGGCAGGCAGCTCCACTACGGAAACCGAACGTCCACACACCTCTGCCTCATTTTTAACACACTTCAAGTCAGAATGGGAACCAAACTTCCTTTGTCCCAGAATGGCATTAGCTGCTGAAGTCTTCCGGGACCTGGATCTCCCACACAACACTAAGTTCAGAGGTTCAGATACTGTCATGGGATCAGCCCCTTCAGTGCAGTTTAGATGTCCTCCCCTGTTGTCAAACACCATTTTCTCCATCTTTTCGATGAGTTCTGCAAGTTCAGATTCTGAAAGATCTTTTTTATCAAAGTTCACTCGGTGCTGCCTTCGTCTGCAATCTCGTATGAGTTGATCCACTGGCAAATTCTTTCCCTCCTCATTATGTGTAAAGATGACTATCGAGTATTTAAAAGAATCTTGACCAAAGAAACCGAGAATGAAATTTAAGTTTTCTCTGTCCTGTTCACTGAAATCAGACGGCTTCACCAACAGCAGGAGAACATTTGGTCCAGGAGGGCAAAGGGCCACACACTTTTTCATCTCATGTCTCACTTTTTCCATTGTTAAACTGAAGATGTCTGAGGTGTTCACTACTGTTAAGGGTATTTTCCTCCACTCTCCTTGAGTGACTGTAGATTTCATGGGCATTTTCAGAGGAAGGAAATCTTGTTTCCCTGTCATGAAGTTGATTAGTTTTGTCTTTTTGTTCTGACTCTTTCCAAACACCACAATCCTGAGATTAGATGCTGTAAATCAACAACAGCAAAAAGCATTATAAATTTCCACGATGACTTTGATCATTGTTATTATCTGCTTTCCATTTGTGTCAGTAATTCATGCAGTGCGTCATTAAACAGGTTAGTTTTGAATTAAATTTTGATTCTCTCTCTAGCTCTTAAAATTCCACCCCCAATTAATTTGGCTGCAGTCATTGGGTTCACTCATAGATTTCAAAAATAAGTATCCCTGCAGGTTTTCAAGACAGATATGAGTTGCTCTTTTAATGGGTGATGTATGTATTATATACTTTGTATGTCACCTGATCCTGTCAGTTTAAGTTTGTGTTTCTCAGTTAAGTGTTAAAGCTGTGGAACCATTTTCTCTTCTTCTTAACCCCCTGAAGGTCAACATCTTTCATTTCTTTCAGCTTGAACCTGGCTTGCAGTACATTTAGCACACTGCCATGTCTTCCTCCTTGTCTCTGTGACCTCACTGTTGTCTTTCATTTGTTATAGTTTGCGTTCTCACTGACTGTATCTGTGATACAGTATGAGTTGATAAGTCTGACTAGACTTACCGTGAGTTGCCGATGCTGATGCTGCCATGATGATGGAAGCTTGTCACAGGGGTTCAAGGTGACGGGCTGCTGGTGTCTGTTGGATTTCAAGAAACACAATGCAAAGTTATCAAAACATAATATTTATCACAGATGATTATTGAATGGAAAACCTTTTAGCAAGAGGTTCTACAAGAAATATACAAAAATATATTTCTATCAAATTTATATTTTTAATAGAAAGTTTGTATTTTGGTCACAAAAATATCAAAGTAAATGTAGAATTTAAATATATACTAAAAGCATATCTTACATACTGTATGAGCTGTAATGCACAACCTTCAGTGAGATGGCGTCCGTTTATTACAACTTAGTAAAATTAGTTGTAGGCAGAAGTGAATAAAACATACTTCAGATAAGTATATTAATTCAGCAAACGCTTTTCATAAAATGTGCTTAATAATATCTTGTTCTTGTTATAAAGCATTATGAATAACTTTTTGTCAGTAAATACAAGAATAATTAAAAAATTAAGTTATAAACAGATATTTTAATTCATTTCAAAATAACATCCTATTTCTTGCAGGCTTATATGATGGTAGTATTTTTTTTCTCCTCTATTTTCTTTCACCACAGTTAAGAAAACGCTGCATTTGCCTGCAGTAGTTTTCAGTTGTTTTTTATACTAGTTTTGGTTTAATCATTTTGGCACAGCACACAATGTGTTTCTCTACAAAATATTGTACTGACTCTGACAACTACAAACTGTGATGCTCATCCATCCAATCGCCAGGTCTGCACGGTTGACACACCCAAGGGTTACCTACAAACAGTTACAATTAATCAATTTAATAAGGATGTCTTCTTTTATAATTCACATATATCAATGCTATATATTTAGTGCATTTATTTCTGTTGAGTTCACTCACCTGTGCCACTCTTCCTCAAAGCTCTTCAAGGTAAGAAACAGAACCACAGTGACATAGGCATACCCGACACCACCTTTTTATTACCAGAATTTGTAGGCAGGGCTCTGTACAGATATGACGACAAAGAAACAGCCATGGTTGATTGACTGACTGATAGCTTGAAGACAGCATTCTTTTTGCTCAGTTGTAGCACAAAGACTCACGATCAATCTTCGGTTGTAGACCTTACAAAAATGCTAGCACAAGTCTGGAATCAGCCGTGGTGGGTTTTATCTTAGATGTGAGTGGGAATGTACACAAGTATACTGGTTATTATTGGGCGAGCCCTTATATCAGTTTTGAGACACCACTATATAGCAGGACATGTAAAGACCTTATCTAGATCTCTAATCACTGATCAATGTCTGTTTGCATAGGTGTGCAGATGCATCAGCTCAACTTGAGTCACGACAACTCTCCTGGCACACATGTAGACAGAGTTCACTAGAGAACGCCCTGCAGGGAAAGGCCACATGGCAACAGTGTCCACACATTAGTCTTCACATAATCATTCTTTTCACATGAGTAGATTGAAATTAAGTAACTAGAATTTGTCTGGGGTAGGAGCATATTATCAATAAAAAACTATTTTGTACCAGGGTAGAGAGAGCAATAGCAAGGCCCTGTCCCCTGAAGCTAGTTTTATGGCACACGAATTTGACTGATTATCTGCATTCATGTGACAAACACTAAACCTACATGAATAAACGATTAAAACAGCTTATCTGTATGCTTTCCCAAGGAGCAACGAGAGATGTCCCCAGCTAATGCTAAGGATCATTTCTGGGGCGATTCACACATATTTCAATGGATTGGATACAAGTGAAGTAAACCCTATCAGATACCTTTTGTCCACCTCAGCTTGCTAGTGTTGCAGTGCTGTTCCCCTTCCCGAGAGCCTACAGTGCATGCATTTATTGTATGTGTGAGTAAAAAATCAGCGTGTGAACAATTATTTGGGGGCACTAATACAAGTGACTCTGAATTCTGGTGTCCAGGTTGGTAAATACATGGATTTGCAAAGCTCTGACTCTAACGCAAAGGCAAAGAGCAGGCTACAGACTGATGCATTCACTGGTTAAGATGACAAATGTCACAGGTCCTGGCAGGTCCTATCATCTGTCACCAATTAAGACACAGTTAATTGCAAGTGGACTGTGTTGCTGTTGTCAAGTCCATTTCAGGAGTTCTAAACTTGCTTTCATTCAATTTACATTTTTTGAACCAATACCTTTGGCATTTAGATTAGGTAGAAATAAAGTGTGCCAAAAAGAGTAGGCTACACCTGTTACCTCACTGAGCCAGATACCAACATTAAAACACTCAGGTTGGGATCACAGTCAAGATCAAGAAAAACCTGATGTTGGCATCTCTAGAAGAAACTTCTTGTTGTCATGTGAATCATGACTGTCCCTTCTCACAGGCAAAGGTAGAAGCAGTGTGAACACCTTAGAGAGGAGGTTACAGTGAAGTGTTGGTCGTACAAGTGTCTGAAGTTGACACTGGAGATGTCCCGTGTCCTGCTACCAGTTGTCTTTTATTTCTTGTAACCATTACAGCCATCTTTCTCTAACCTTAACCAAGTAATTTTAGGTAGTAGTAGTTTGCCTAAACTTAATGGCTGGGAATCTTTTCTAATCTCATAATTCAATTCAATTAAGATTCTTGATTTCACAGTTCTTACTTCAGTGCAGTGTGTACCACACATTCATTCATGTCTTTAGTGTATTGAACTGCAGTATGAAACAAACAGTAATAAGCAGTTTAACTGCTCTTGATGACGTTAACTGCAATACTTTGGAAGCCTGTTACAATATTGTGCTTATATGAGAATAATGAAGTGATTCCTCTCAGACTTTCCACATTTTTTATTCCATCAACATAATGTTATTTACAATGCTATTTTTTTAAAACCATCCCTATTGATTAGACCCTAATCTTAGAAGAGGCAGAACACCCATATCAGTCATTTTTGTAGTGTAGACTTGTAGGAGCTGGTGCATTAAGTAAAAATGGCACAAGATAAAATTCTTATTGTCTAACTCTTCACCAGACTTGATAATTAAAGTAAAAGTTTCACGCTGAAATCAGCTCACCTGAGATAACCTTCTCCAGAGTTAGAAGGCAGGGCTCTGTTCAGGTATGACAACAATGAACAAGCATGGTTGACTGACTAACTGGCTTTTCCTGACTCTCATGATGTAACATTCTCATACATTATGTCTCACTTGATTAGTCTGCTATCTTACGGAAAGCATATAGTTACGTAGAGTTAAACTTTGGGATCAACTGCTGTGAGTTTAACTTTAAAAAAGAGCGCAAACAATTAGTGTGTTACATGCACACAAGTATCCTAATTATTATCAGAGTTTTGGAGTGTATTATGTGTTTGCATGGTTTCAGAAACCTAAATAAGCCATTGTCTATGTTAGGAAGAGTACTGAGAAATCAGCATATTAAGGCACGTAAAGACCTTATCAAGGTCTGATCATTGGGTACTGTCTGCACAGGTGTGTCCTTTAGCACAGTCAGTAAGTTAAACAAAGATATGATGATAAATTATTTAATGAGTTTGAGACACATTTCTGATAAAGGTCTACTCCAAATGTAGTCAACAGTGGCATAAAACTAAAGTAAACAGGCTGAGAAAGTGAAGCCTTCTACAGTCGGAGCAATGTTGTGGTTTTTTCTTTACCTCTACTTGTTCATTCTTTCATAATCAGCCTTTTGTGTTTCTGGTCCTTCTGAAAGGAACTTGTTAGCAGTTTGAGTAGTCTTAGTAGACCCATACATGTTGGCAGCTAGCTGGTGAGAAGTGGTGTTTGCTGGTTTTTTTAGATGGTTGAATCAAAGGCTTGAATGAATCGGGATGTTTGTGTAATTGTAAATGTTATGTTGATGAGGGCTTACAGCATGGATCTGTATATTTTTTTATGAACTTATTTTTTGGTACATTTATTTTGTGATTGTCTGCTCACCAAGTGAATTTGTTTTTGTCTCATCTTTCATCAAAGTACGCCAAAGGACAACCTTTCAAAATTTCACTCAATTCTAGAGGCGTGCATTACTATAACATCAACAGTTGGATGATAACCTCGGCCTCTGTATTTTTCTGTCAGAGAAATATGACTTGAGTGTGAGCAGAGATATTGGCATGAATCTGAGAGCCTTCAATTACCTGTTAGAATTTCCCTGAAGACTGGAATAGGCGTGGCTGAGCACAATTGCTTTCCCGTCAAGACAAACTGTAAGTGAAACCTGTCCACAGCAGGGTGCCACCACAGGTAAACATGTTATTAAAACAAACCAATGAAACTGACCTCACTGAATTCCTCTGCTTGCTTTCTGGCCTCTCCCTCCACTGTACTCTGATAATTTTCCTGTAATTCCTTTAATTGTTTTTCCTCCTGACCCCTTCTGATTCAATCTTCCTGTCTTCTTTTCTTGTCTCTGAGCTTTTTCAGTCGTGTTTGTTCCTCCTCTTGTCTCTGGTGGTCTCCTCGATATCGTTTCTCCCACCATTCATTCTTTTTCCCAACCCTCTTGTTTTGTCCTTTTTTTGCATCAGTTCTCTGCCTGCAGTTGTCTTTTTCAGATTAAAATTCAAAGTGAGATAAAAAAAAAAAAAAACCATTGAGGTTTCTCCCATTTGCAATGATTTTGAGATACAGAGAAATACACAGTTAAAAAAAGGACCAGTTTGCATCGAAAGTGTCAACCTTGAGAATGTGCTGTAAATACTTTTATGTGTTTGGTGCACAAAAGCTGAAGGCAGATTTTCCAAGTTCAGAATAAGCCCGCAGGACTTGCAGCGTAAAAATGTTGTGGTCTTGTTGTGGTTCTGCATAGATTTTATATAAGTTGGTGAATGTCTAATATGGGATTCGTGGATATGTGTTTATCATACCTCTGTGCCAGAGAGGATCAACCAACTTGGTGGTGAATGTCATAGGAATCTCCAGGCAATGAAGCTGAGGGCAGAATGATAAACTGAGTGTGGGGGTTTGAGAGTGGAAGCAGCAGCATGTCTGTAGATTCTATCACCATAGTCAAAGACTGATGGGAAGACTACCTTAACTACAATTCAAGGGGAAGCTGGATCTGTGTCTGTACAAAAATCTGGGTTTTGTGATAAGTTTTTCAATATCAAGTTTAAATGTAAATGATTCATCAAGCCAGGCACCTCAAAATTTCTACACTGTGACTCTCAATATTGCTATCATTGAGTGTGGATGGGTGTAGATTTTGTTTTGCTTGCATTAAGTATCAGTTTAAGGTTGACGAGTGCATCTTAAAGAGCATTAAAAGAAAGTCTCAACAGTAACTTGTACAGACTCAGCAAAAAAGTGCAAATGATTGATGCATGAAGAAAAGTGGAGTAAAGAGGTGACATGACAAAAGATATGTTTTCTTTTTTACCTGTGGCCTTAGTGCTTTTCTTCCTGCATCAGAAACTCTCTCGTTGGGTCACTCTCTTGGGTTGAAAGTCAAGATGTTCCACTGGTCACTCCCCCGAGAAGCTTGGAGAGCTTCTGTTCTGTATTTGTTTTCGAAGTTTGTGTGTTTTAGACTTTGTGTTGTTTCTGTATTTGCAGCGTGTTTGTTGTTAATGTATTTGTTTTGGCATCCTGCTGCATGCTTTGTCATTTGCAACACACTTCTGTTGTCTTTGTTTTGGATATGTTTTTGAATTTGCATCATTTCTGAGGCTGCAGCATGTTTCTCCAAAAAGACATGTTTAGGTACATTGTAGCACATTTGATCTTGTCAACCACCGTACAGAACAGTGTCATGCAAGTAAAGATGGACATTATAGATCCTTCTAGAATACCTTTCTGTCATGGGTAAAAACTCAGATTGGATATTTCTTCCTTTGGCACACTGAAAAGTGTATTGAAATAACATAAGCAGCAATGAATGTTTTTATATGTATTTATAGAAAGACAATCTGTATATTTCAGTATGGGCACTTCAGTAAAGACTGTTCTGTCACAGTAGAACATGCTCACTGCTTTTCATGTATCAGCTCTATGAAAAAAAGTTACATCAAAATGTAATGATTCGAGCACTTTATTCATCTGTGCATTTTCAAAATACTGAATTGTGTGTTAAGAAACAAGATAACATATTTGCAGATTGTGCACAGGAAAAACATTCTATACGACTGATTAAGACATCTTATTGTGCATAAAATGTGGTAAAAATGACAAACACAGTATAAGCCTTCTGTAATTATAAATACAGCTGAACTAAAGAATAAAAAAAGACATTTACAGTGTGATCCTGGTTGTTTGCTTACATTGTATGACTGCAGTTACAAATGAGAAAAGTAACTTTCCTTGTAAAACAAAAATAAGGATGGGATTACATTCCTTACGCATTCATTTATTTGCTTCTGTCATCAGGTTTCACTAGTTTACGCTGAACATTTGCTATAATATCTCTGAACTGTGAGGCAAAGGTAAAGTAGCTAAATGTGAGATTACAGGTTTTGTTTAACTTGAGCAAAAGACTTTTGTTTCCTGACATGCTGTCTGTTACACACTAAACTTTACAGCTAATGTACATGCACAAAGTTAAACTTGATCAGGTATTACAATCAGTTGAACGGAAGTTATATAAACTATGAGCTGGAGTAAATGTTAACTGTTCACAGAAACTCCACTTAGCACGATAGAACATTATTTATCAGATTGTTATTTTTATGTCCGACATAGGTTAAATACAGGAATCTGAACACTTTGATACATGAGTTCCTATCACCGCATATCACTGTGACCAAAAATGAAACATCTCATAAAATGCAACAAGCCTTGTCTTCTGTGGCTTTTTTCACATGTTCCTGCATCCAGTCATTTATTTCCTCCCTGTGTATTTTCTTTAGCTCATTGAGTTCTTTCTTCAGATTTTCCTTTTCATCACCATATGCATATTTCAGCTCATTTATTTCTCGATCTTGTTTTTCCTTCAGTTTGTCAAAGTCTTTCTGGTATGCTTTGTTTCTGCACAGCTGTCGTATCATCGTGTCATTTTGTTTTTGATGCCTCTGCTGTAGAGCCTCCATTTTCTTTCCATACTTTTCCACCTCAACTGAAAGATCGTTCATGTATGTACGTCTGAATTCATTGCATTCTTCAGCTTGCTTTCTGGTCTCCTCTACGTTTTTCCTCCTTATTTCCTCTGCTTTCTTTTTATAGTTTTCTTGTATTTCTTTCAGTTCTCTTTCCTGCTGTTCTCTTCTGATTCTAGCTTCTTTTCTTTCATTTTCGTATCTTTCCAATTCCCGCTCGTGCTCTTCTCTGAACTTTTTAAGTCGTGTTCGCTCCTCCTCTTGTGTCTGTTTATCTTCTCGATATCGTTTCTCCCACCATTCCCTTCTTTCCTGCTCCCATGCCTCTCGTTCTTGTCTCAAGTGTGCTCTGTTCCGCATTAATAACATCCTGGCAACAGGTGCCTTTTTTTCTGTTTCACATTTTAGTTTTTTCTCCACAGTGTCAAATTTTTGTTCCCATTCATGTCGATGGATTTCCTCCTGCCTTTTCTGGTTCTTTTCCTCCTCTTCTCTTTTTTCTCTTTCTCTCCTCATCTTTTCAATCTCCCTCTGTATATGTTCCTCCTTGTCTTTAACTAGTTTGCCTCCCTCATCTTGATCAAATTTAGGTATTAATTCTGGCAATTCTTCTTTCTTCTCTTGCATTTCTTTTTGATGTTTTCTTTCAAGATCTTGCTGTTCCCTCTGTATCTCTGGTTCTTTCTCCTTCATGATCTTATCCATTTCCTTTTTTATGGCTGCCTCTGCTTCTTTGAACATCTCTGAGGTGTAGCAGCCACCGCCGTTTTTCCTCACCATCGCCTCAACCTTGTTCAGCAGCTGTTTGACCTGAGAACGATTCATCTGATCATTGTTATTGAAGACCTGATATCCTCCTCCATATTCAGTGGCCAGTTTTTTGACAAAACCCTCTCTGTCGTCTTCTATGTAACTCTCTATTGTTTGGTCTTTAAGATCATCTCCTTTGGTGAATATAACAATGACAAAGTCTTGTGACTCCTTGCCAAAAAATGTCTTGATCAGTTCCACAGTGTCTTTTTCCTCTTCTGTAAAGCGGCCAATCTGCAGCACTAGTAAGATTGCATGAGGTCCTGGAGATAACAAGCTGATGCATTTCACAAGCTCCTGTTGAACTTCGTAATTGGACAAAGTCGTGTCGTACAAGCCTGGTGTGTCGACCACAGCGACAGGCCGCCCATCAATCTCTCCTGTTTCTTTTTGGCAAAGCCTGGTCACTGACGTCATGCGGGCTTTAGCTTTGAAGCATTCTTTTCCCAAAATGGTATTTCCAGTGGCACTCTTTCCAGAACCGGTCTTCCCAATCAGCACCATCCTGAGACACTCTCTGTTCTGCACCATCCTGACAGACTTAGTACTCGGCACCATCCTGAGAGACTCTTTGCTCGACACTGTCTTAAAGGACTCCTCTCTTCTTGGCACCATCCGGACGGACTCGGTTCTCAGCACCATTCTGAGAGATTCTTTACTCTGTATCCTCTCGAAGGACTCTCTGCTCTGCACCATCCCAGAGGACTCTCTACTTGGCACCATCCTGTGAAGCTCTTTACTCTGATATTTAGAACCTTTTGCCTGATATAAAGATGCATGCCTTGTAACTGTCGGAAACAGATCTTTTGTGAAGCCTCTGCATCCCACCACTCTCATCTTTTCCACAGTATCTAACACCTCAGAGACTTGCTTCTTGTCCTCGTTGTTGAAGATAACATATCGTCCACCACAGCTCTGAAAGAGCTGCTGGATGACTCCGTTACCTTGTAGAAACCTCACAGCCACTGAAAAGTTACAATTTGCCTCTGTAGTAATAAGAATCATGGTGAAATCATTGACTCTAGAGCTGAAAATGTTTCGGATGGTCTCTAACTCTTTCTTGTCTTCCTCACTTGGGGGATCTAAAGGCAGAACAAGAATGAAGGCATGGACACCCTCAGGATCACAGTGTGATATACACTTTAGTGATTCTTTCCTTGCTGCCTCCTTAGGTTTTCCATACAAGGCAGGCAGCTTCACCAGGGAAACCCACCGTCCACACACCTCTGCCTCACTTTTAATACACTCCGATGAGTCAACAGGTGGACCAAACGTTCTTTCTCCCAGAATGGAATTAGCTGCTGAAGTCTTCCAGTCTCCATGTCGCCCACACAATACCAAGTTAAGAGGTGGTTTTGGACATTCAGGTGCTTCCATGAGATCAGTCTGATCAGTAAAGTTTAAATATCGTCCCTTGTTTTCACTCACTATGTTTTGCATTTTTCCAATCAGTTCTTGAAGATCATAGTCAGCAAAATCAGCCAAGTTGATTCTGTGCTGTCTTTGTCCACAGTCTTGGATGAGTTGCTTGACTGAAGAATTCTCTCGCATATAATTTTGTGTCATGATAATCATCAAGTATTTAAAAGCATTTTGACCAAAGAGGCTCATGATGAAGTTACATGTTTGTCTGTCCTTCTCAGTAAAATCAGAAGTTTTCACTAACAGCAGCAGCACATTTGGTCCAGGGGGGCACTGAGCAACACACTTCTTCATCTCATGTCTCACTTTATCCACAGGCAGACTGAAGACATTTGCTGTTTTCACTACGGTTAAGGATTGGTTTGTCCAGTCTCTGTGCATAGATTGCTTCAACATTGTATGATGAGAACAATCTTTTTTTCCAGTGATGAAGTTGCTTAGTGTTATCTTTTCATTCCAGCTTTTTCCAAACATCACAATTCTGAGTTCAGATGCTGTAAAACAATAACAATAACAGCATTACAAATTTTACATCATTGTTGTCGTTTCATTAATGTTAGTCACGTGGACTTTTTAAAAGCAATTTAGAGACAAGTTTTGTTCTTATCATGATCTTATCTGATATGCCGATGATATTGTGCCATTTATCTCAGTTTCAGAAATGTCTATATCTGCTGTCCTTGGGTTGTACAATTTTTTAATTGCTTTTTTTAATTGCTGGTCAACTGGGATACCTCAGAAATCACACCCTTTGACTTGACACTAACTGTCTAATTCTCAGCAGGTAGAGTGCAGTGGGTTTAGCAAACACTGAGTCATCCCTTTTACGTTACGTTACAACGATTCATTTAAAACAATATTGTGTCAATATTTAAAACACTAATAGTGTTTCAGTGTAATGGCATCATTTTACAGCTATCTTTGTGGATAATAAACAGGTGCTGTAAGAGAAGAAAAATAAATTAGTTTCTATGACAAAAGCTTCATATCTGCTGTAGGTGCATTGCCACTGCTTTATTACTGTACCAAAACCACAGAAGACCAATTAGTCTGTAACGATGCACAGTGTTGACTAGTGGTTTTGATTCTCAACCATAGTTGGCTATTCTGTGAAATACCTATTTCGTGGTAGTATCAAGAATGACAGTGTGGTTAACAGCAATGTGCGCCTCTACAGCAAAGGCAAAAATGTATGCCATCAGAATAAATTGAAAGATGATATTAACACATTAAAACTTGAAGGTTGTTCACTTTGCATTTTCCTTTTCCATTTTCCTGCTACTGTCACAGACTAGGTTTGGCCCACTGCCTTCATTCATCTTTTTTATATGATCTAATTTCTGTTTGTGTAATAAATTTTATTAAAGCGTTCCTCCTTGCTGACAGACCTATCTATGACATGAATTCATAATAGACTTACTGAATGTTGATGTTGCCATCTTATGTTAGAGAAATTACAGGTATGTAACTGAAGTTGGTGCCTGTTGAGTTCAAGGAAACACAGAAATTTGTTAAATTATGATAGTAAAACTTAGAGGTAAATAAGACAAGTAAATATAACGATTCAAGCACTGAATTATGTGTTTTTCGTATTATTTATGTGTGTTAGGCAACCAGTCAACCGTGTTGCTCAGTGTAGTTTTACAATTATGTCCACATTGTGCCTTAAATATACGGAATATGCTAAAACTTAACAAAAATATACTTAATCATATATAAATATATATATCCTTTCACTTATCCTTTCCTCTTCACATAGTCAAACATGTTGCACTTACCTGAGGTTTATTGCAGTTTTGTCATAGTTTTGGATGAGGTCATGCCATGTCTTGTGTAACAATATGCTGTAGTTAGTCTGATAACTACTGTTACATATTCTGGTCCGTCATATTGCCAGGTCTGAACAGTTGACACCTGCAAATTATCAATCAACTGTTTTGATTAATCAAGTTAAGTTTGTAGGCTACACACATTCTGTATATTTTTCTCCTTCTCATTGGTTATCTGTTGCATTTATTACATGTTTAATCTACTCACCAGATAAAAATCTCACTCAGTCTCAAAGCGCGTCCCAGCTCATAAATAAAATCAACTCATCCACGACTATCTTTTTGCCAGCAGTTAGGTATGGCAGCAATGAATGGGCAGGGCCTGCACACAGAGAGAGAGACTTTGAATGCCAAGACGCATTGATTGTTGTCATTGCACAAGTATGACAACAATGAAACAGCCCTGGCTGTGTTTGGTGGGCTGATTAACTGCTCATGACTTGACTTTTTTTTTTTTTTGCTCTGTTTAAGATAGATATTCTGTAGATGGATCATTAGATCTGCTGCCTTGCACACAGTTAGTATGACTGTGTGCATGGGGTTAACTGAAGTGAGTTTAGGCTTAAATGTGCAAACAGAACAATCTTGACTAAAATGCCACACTAGGGTTATTGAAACCTCTTATCTTGTAACCAGGGTGGGGCATATGGTGCAAACAGGTGGAGTGACACCGAGAGCAGTTTGGCGACAAGGTACGAGCACAGAAAATGCACACCTCTAAAACAAAGTTCAAGTAATAGATTAAATAGCTAGGTAAGACCTGTGGTTGTGCTGTATTTCCATCAGAAAATGGGACCCCTGTAGAGACTGACATTAGCTTAAACTTGAGGGCCTCCCACAGGAAAAAACCCAACATATTACAGAATTTGGAATTCCCCTTAAATGGTGCCTGAGTGCACGTGATTTCTCATCAAGGCTCAGAAAAACTGGTAGAGCTCATCCATGCCACTATACAGCCAGAGAAAAGAATCAAAGTGGCATTTGGTTACCTGTATGATGCACATAAAAGTTTTCCAACTTGAAGTGCAACTGATCAGTCTTCAGTCTCCCGGCTTAAAAAAGAGACCCTTGATTGTTGGAATTCAGCTTTCTTTACGGGTACTGATGATGACATCAAGAGAGCAAGTTTTCAAAAGAAGTGACAGCTAACCCCTTTATTCAAACCCAGCCTGTCCTGTAGCTGCATTCCATTCTGGTTTATTTCCTTCTTCTTTTGGTTAGAAATTGGACTTTGAATATGCCCAAAATGCTTGGTCAGAGAAAAAGTTCAAACATCAGTTTGAAACATTGAAAAATGGACTGAGGGCCTTTCTCCATTGAGATGTTTTTTATGTTTTCTGTTGAGTAGCTTTAATAAAAGTTCACTGGCTGTTGCTATTTTTTGCAGCTCTGACTTGTTAGAGGATGATCTAATTGCCTGTACAGTCATTTTGGATGTAACTCAGCAAACCCCTGAAAATGGCCGTTGAGTTGGGCCAGACCACACTAAAGTTGTGGACTGACTTTGTTGAACTTTGTCAGCATAAATGTTTTAGATAAACACAATTTTACACATGTAGACACATTATTACACTTTGTAAGGTATTTGAGTTGTTTGATTTGTAGCCTCACAGTGTTCATATGTAGGCTATTATTTAAAGGCTGATTATACAGCTATTTTGGCTTTGTATGAAAACAGAGAACAGAGGGAAAAAAAATCAGAGAGCTGATGATACTGTGTCCCAGACGAATGATTTTAAATTCAACCACGTTGCTGGACGCAGCAGGGACCTTTATTTTCATACCTGAGAGTCTGTTGGATGTGTTTGATTTATAACACTGCCCTGCCTGAATGTAGCAGCATGTATATATTAAACACATACATTTGTTTTAAATGCATACAAGCCGCTGCATGTTTGTGAACCTGATGTACTCTATTTATCCTAGGAGGTCATATGGTATGTTTGATTTACAGCCTGGTCCCTCCTGGCTGTGTTTTCACATGGGCCCAACAAACACCCCACCCCTCCCCGGTGTGGAAAGAATTAATAAAACACACACACACACACAGGCAAACAGGGATCTTCAGCAGGCTCACTTTGACTTGTCTGGCTCAACTAACTGCTCTCCTCAAATGTTTCTGATATCTATCAGCACTTTCACTTACTGTCATTAACAGGGAATGCACAATTCCACTATTGTGTGAGATTGTAAAATACTACTATTAACTCTGAAATACAAAATGACATCACATCCTATTTGCTTTGGATTTTATACACTTCTTTGTGTATTATTCATATAGAATACACCTAAAAACGCCATAAACAGGAGGAGCTTTGTTTTTAAACTTTTTGACAGTTGAGTAGGTATTGCTATTGTAGTGTCTATGAATGCAGTGTCTGTCAACATGCATTCATGTTGTCATACATGCTCTGATTTCTTGTGGGTGTTAATGGTCAGAGTCGTTTTATGGAGGCAAAATTTCTGTAAATGTATACACAGCATAATAGTGAAGGAAGGCACTGACATCACTACAGAGAGCCTGGAACATCACCATCTTGCCGGCCATTAAAGGAAGATGCACAGTGGTGATCCCACCAGCAGCTATAAGATGTCAGAGGGGACAGCCTGGCCTTTTTGGATTATGCAGTGCACATTGAAGAGGACAGGAGTCTCAACATTGACATACATAAAACCCATGCACACTGATAAGTATTTGTTCTTCGATTCTCATCACCCTCTTGAGCACAAGCTGGGGGTTATCAGAACCCTACAACATCGAACTCAGAACATGCCCAGAAGGACCGACGGCAAGGATAAGGAGCAGAAACACATCAGAGAAGCGCTCAGAATATATGGCCACCCAAACTGAGCCTTCATCAAGAACCCAAAAAGACACCGAACAGAAAGAGAAGGAAAGCACAATAAATTGAACAACAGTGTCATCCCTTACATTGCAGGAGTATCTGAAAGGATCTGAAAGATTTTCAACAAACACCAAATCCCTGTTCACTTCAAGCCCAGCAAAACATTAAGGCAGAAGCTTGTCCACCCCAAGGACAACACACTTAGACACAAGCAGAGCAATATAGTTTATGCAGTACAATGCAGCAAGGAATGTACAGACTTGCACACTGGGGAAGCAAAGCAACAAAACAAAACAACCGTTTCACAAGCATATGGTACAACACAGGAGTGCCAACACCTCAGGTCAAGACTCAGCAGTCCACCTACAACTCAACGACATCGGACATTCCTTTGGGGACAATAATTTACAAAGTATGGCCAGGGAAGACTGATGTTTTGAAAATGGAGTGAAAGAAGCCATCCATGTCAAACTGGAAAGACCATAACTGAACAGAGGAGGTGGTGCTGATGCTGGGTGGAGCTATGATCCTGCCCGCGAACAAATGCCTGAGACTCCTAACCAGTCGGTGAGAACCGAAGAAGCCTTTTGGATGAGAGGCGAAATGTCTTCTAGAACCACAAACAAGTCCAGTTGCCTTTGGAAGCACTTAGAAGTATTCTCCTCTAGAAATACATGTATAATATCCTTCTTCCGTCAGCAGTATTTCTCTACTTGTTTTCCTGTTTTGAATTCTTTTTCTCTCTTTATTTTCTTTTTTCATTTCCTCACTCATTGTATTTTAGCTTGGTGTGTCTTCACTTCATTAAATAAGCATAATGTCACACAGCTGACATTTCCCCACCTTCCCCTCCTTCTTACAATTTTCTGTTTATTTGTCTTTTTTCTCATTTAGTTATTTATCCTCCTCAAAGTCTCTTTCCCATTGTTTATTCTCCCCTCTTCCGTTGAGAGTCACTTTGACAGAAGAAGGAAAAGTTGTCCGGAATGTGACTGTGATGGTTCATCTATCTGCAGATTATGCAAGTCTTTCATAGAAAGCAAATGAAACCAATTTATGCCCTGAAGGATGGAAAACGGTGTTTAAAATACATTGATTGATTTAGAAAATGGTCAACAGGACTGTAAAATCAACATGATTTTTTACATATAGTGGGCTAAAATGTTAAAAACCTCCAGTATAGTTGGTTAGATTTGTGTATTTCTTTACTGGGCAGATTTGGATTTGATGGTGAACTTTGCTTTTGGATGTATTTTAACAATCTGATGTTTAAATGGAGCTTTTGATTGCATCAAGAGGCATTTTAGTGAACTGAAGTCAAACTTCATTAGTTGAACGTTTCTCATATGAAGACATTCAATGTGCTTTGAATTATCTGGACATTAAAAATCAGTTATGCTTTGGATTTAATATTGTTTCTTTTCACTTTAAGTGGTTGTCCCAAGCTGTTTGCAAAGAGTAATTAGTTTTCTGGCTCGAAGGTACTTTGGCAGGAAAACATTAGAGTCGTGTGGGAGTTGAACCTGTGACCTCACAGTTATGATCTGGTCTGTCTGACAGCCTGTCAACCTGATGGGAGAAAAGAACATTTGGGAAATTGTTTAAAAATAGTTTGGGATGAATGTGAAAATGTGGTTTTGAACGTGGAGTTTGCTCATGTTGTTAGAATGATGTTTTTGGGTGGTTGAGGTGTTGTTTTAGCAGTGGTGTGACCCAGGATCCGTCAGCTCACTGGCTGTGTGTTTGAACAACATTACGGTCATTAGTTGGTCTGAAGAGAGTGAGAGACACCAGATATTTCCCATAAATCATTTGGGTTTGGTCAGATGTGAAATCAAGTTGTTATCAGATGGGAAGCATTTCCAAAATCGGACCTGGATAGAGTCACTGACACCTCACACTGTCCCGTCTGCAGTTCTGTTGATCGGCACTTTGCTTTTGCCCTGTTTGAGACATTATTTCAGGATGATTATAATGTCAGACTATTGATTTGTTCAAAACTTTCATCAGGTGAGTTATCCAAACACACAGTGGCCAGATATACATGAATTTATCTGTGGATATTCATGGTCCTCAGAGGAGAGTTTTCTCGATGATTTTAGTGACCCTCTGACCTTTTCTCCAGCACCCCCAACAGGTCAAAGTAGAAATTATCAAAACCTAATTTTCAAAATGCTGCAGTTTGCCTTGCTGCATTTAATGTGTAATGATCTTCATGAGAAAACAAGAGTAAAATATTATGACTGCTAGCAGAGAAAAATTTGTATTTCTGTGCTACTGTAAATCAGTGGTTGGCAACTCTTTTAACTTGTGACCCATAAAATCAGAGCTATGTACCAGTTTGTCACTGGTTTCATACATCTGCCAGTTATGACCAGTTCTAAAAAAGCAAAGATTAGGGGCAATCTGGAAAAAAAAAAGAAAAAAAAAATTATATAATTTAGTATAATTTAAAGGCTTTTTCTGCTTATCCATCCTCTTAATTGTCATGTGAGAGACACCTCAAAGGATTGTGAGGTCTGTGGGTAGCCACCAGGACAAGCTGGCAGGGTAGGGTAAATTGTACCTTTGTGGAACTTGCTGTCTCAGTAGTGGTGTAGGTCCCTGAGGGCTAGCAAACTGCTGCTGAATCTGGTTCACCTGGATACTCTGCTCTAAGGCCTACTGAACTGCTTGGCCAAAACAGCTCTTCTGGAACTACAAGGAGAATGCGAAGAGCCCTTTGGCTTGGCTCAGAAAGTTGGGATTGGGCCAGCATTGTCTTGCAGCGAGTCATGGTAAGTACTGACATTAGCTTACCAAGCTCACTGGTCATAAGGGCGAACGGCTGCAGAGATGCATCACTGAGGCTCTGGGCTGAAGCATCCATGCTGGAGGATTGCAGGGACTGAGAAAGGGCTACTATCAGGCAGCAAAGAGCATGTCAAGTACAGCCCTTGCATTTCAGCACATCATAGCATTTCACTACAAAGTCATCTGTAATGCAACACTGTGGCCTGGGACAGCAAGTGTCAGGTCTCAAGACCTCATTGGTTGACACAGTGAGGGAGACAATAGATGGATTCGCAGTTGGCATCTCGCCTAGTCCATAACTGCTGCCATTTTGCATGGAAGACAATGCCTTGCCATTTCTTGTGTGGTGACAAAGATTTAGGATCTGGCCAGCATTTGTGATGCTTCTAAATGTATAGCTTGAAGGGCATCACATAAAAATGGTGGGAATTCACTAACGGAGTTGCTGCAGACGGAGCTTCATCCATGCCTCAGTGTGCCAGCCCCATATGGACCACTGGTTTAACTGTGTCTGGGGCAGCCTGCAAGCCTCTCCCTGGAGGGAGGGGAACAGGAAGCATGGGTGGAAGCCTCTACTCCTCCATGCCCTGGTCCATTCTTGCAGAACTGCCTACAGGAAGCCCTTGTAGACAGGCCATTCTCATCCTATCATAGTGGTGCAGGGGTCCTAGCATGTGGGCTATCCACCCGGGTCACAGCCCACCTACCTGGCTGGAAGTTAGGGAGCAAATCTTTGATCTCAGCAAACTCTGAGGCTAATGTGTCACCTGTAGCTGCTTAACAGTCGACTTTCTTGGCCTTTTTCCTAGGTGGGGCACATTCAGGTGGGGAGTGACTTGGCCCGCTCCATGCATTTGAAGCTACACCAGATGGAGGCAGCTGGCATTCAAGCTGCCATGCTTCCACCTGAGCTAGTTGGGCTAACGTCAGTTTCTGCTGCATGAAACTGTAATTCATGCACTGACTGTCAGGCCTGGCTGTCAGGTGTATAACACAGAGGCCTGTGGGGTATTCTTCATGGCCATCGGTAGCTACCAGCTGAGCCATGCAGGAGCAACGAATGTGAACCTAACAATGGGGCTTTTCTTATGTTTATGTGTGTCTTCTGTTATTCTTTCTTCTCTCTCTCACTTTATGTATTTATTTATTTTTTGCACAAGAGAAATAAACAGATGGCACCGACTATTCCAAATCAAGCTTGCCCGTCACTGCAAGCACAAACACCTAACTGAGTGACAATAAACTTCAAAGGAGGCCCAAAAATAGGCTCCTATAAAAAGCATAACTTGTCTGAAAGCTAACAAAGTAAGCATGAGTTGAACATGAGTTGATGTATGAGTTGATGTATTTGATGTTTTGCAAGATCCATAAGATAATAACAATAGTAAAACTATGTTTTTGTGGCACATTTCAAATGAAATGCGTATGTCTCTGTGTTTTATTGCAGGTCCTGTATCTTCTACAGAGCGTGTATGGATATCCCCAGAGGCACAGAGCTGCTGGTTTGGTACAATGACTCCTACACTTCCTTCTTCGGTATCCCGCTGCAGTGCATCGCTCAGGACGAAAACTGTGAGAGAACACTGCTTTTTTTCTGTCTTTCTTTTTTTTTTTTCTTGGCTTCTCTATGTTGGAGTTCTCTGTTTATATTTAATCAGCATCAGCTTCAAAATATGAATATGACAGCTCTAAAAATAATCCTTGATTTTATGGACCCATGCGAAAGAAAACAAGACATTTAGTGTTGTAAGATTACATTGTCTCTTCTAAAACTCCAGCAGGTCACAAGTTTGATTTCCCAACTGCTGTAGTATGTCTTGCTGAAGTGTCCTTGAGCAAGAAAGCGAATTTAGTGAATTTCCCCAGTGTGCAATCAATTAAGTTTGTCTTATCTTAGCTGAATAGGTAGGAAAAATTAAAGCAAGGCACTTAACGCTGATAAAACCACCAGCCAAATGTTTCAGATGTAAATGTGACTGTAAAATCTATGTTCTGGCTCTGCAACTGGTCTGTGTGCAGGAAAAAAGCTGCAGTTTTCTTTGGATGGCGCTCTAATTTCATTACCGACAGTATTTAAACTCTTAGACTGGAGAAAAGAAAGCTTTTGGCCCGCCACAAAAACAAACGCAGTGAAGGCAGGTTTTTCACAAACTTGCCACTGTCTGATTTATTTGTCTGACCAACTGAGCCAGTCAAAACAAGAATGGAAGAAGTCTATTGTTTGCTAAAACATGGGCACTCTGTGGCCTGGTGTCGTCGTGCTGCCCCTCTCTCCCTGTTTCTCTCCTCGCTGTAACACCAGCGTTTCTCGATCCAAACTTTGCATCCTCTTCTTCGGCAAACAAAAGTGCACACATATGTGAGCCTCCATCTTTTGACTGGGACTGTCCGTTTTAGTCCATCTCATGTCTGATGATTCATGAAAACCTCATAACTCCAATTTTGTGATGTTCATGTTTTGACTCAGTCTTAGTCCACCTGGTTCTTGTTTGGGTTGGCAGTTTTCAGGGTATGTTACAAAATCAAATGACTCATTTTGAATAAATATATTACTTTTCTGGCAAGAGTTGAAGAAGAGTCCTGTCGAAACGGTTCATACAATGACTAAAAGGAGCAGTTTGTGTTTTACCGTCACTTGTTCAAGCTCTCTGTTCATGTGTTTTTTTGGTAAATCTTTGAGTCTCTTCTAGTTTCTATCTTGTTGTAGTGAAGAAAATACTATGGTGTGTCTGGCAAAATATTCATGTATCTTAATTTTAGTTTAGTTTAAGAGTCACAAAATGGTCTTAACTCTGAATTTCTGAGATCTTAATTTCAGTATAAACATTTACTGTGATTCTTGTTTCATTTTTGTCAAAATTTGTCTGATAAAAATTGAATTTCTTGAACAAAAACTAAGCTTTATAGTGTGTAAAAATCCAGGCATGCATAATGCTCCCTGTTACATTCAGCTGCTCGCCTTACTCACTGATTGGACTTAAATTACCGTATATTTATTTGTAAAACAGTCTTAAAAGGTTTTATAAACATTAGACTGCTTATAAACAGATGCTAGTATGACACTCAAAGTCAAGCTGTTTGGTGAAAGTTTCCTCAAAGTTGGCATTTTGGTGATTTCAGCTGGTTGAAATGTTCTTGAATGCTGGTGAAGTTTTTCTTCTGTCTTTCTTCGTCTCTGTTAGTCACAGTCCATTTTCTTTTTTTTTCTGTCTTTCCTGGCCTTTGTCTCTTCTTTCTTCCTCCACCTCGCTCCCCTCAGTCCGTCCTCTCTATTTCTGTCACTAATTTATTTTTGTTTATATCTCCCCCAGTTTTCTGCTCAGTCAGCCTGTTTATATCTTTTCCATTCAAACTGTTTTTCTGTGGATTTGACAGAGTAACTCCCTGCAGGGGGAAAAACAAACTTGGACTCCTTTTTTCTTACACAGTTACGGAGCTAAAAAACAAAACATGAAGAAGGAGTTTTAATCTTTGGAATCTAAATTGAAATGAATTGAATTAGGAGCTCATCTTTCACAGAGTCGCAGTTAAATGAGATCGTGCTGATTGCAAATTAGAGACGTTTGGCCACAAACTGGTTTGTTTTACAGATGGAACGACTCTTTTACATGACATCGTTCATCATGACAGGACCGTGGCAGCTTCTGCACACACACGCACGCACACACACACAGAGTTGTATTACTATGCTTAGGAGGACCTGTTTTGCCAGTACACTACTAACAAAACCTTTTTCCTAATTTAAACAAAAGAAGTGTGAACCACAGTAGCTGTGTGGCTGAAGTGATGGGCATGTCTGTTGATTTGTACAACATGTTAACACAAAGTAAAATATTTTGACAATCACAGGATAGATTGACATGAAATGTGGTAGAGACAGTTTGTGGTCCTCAGAGGGTGGATCCTAATGACTTTGGTGATCCTTTGACTTTTAGCAGGTCTAAATCTCCATTTGTTCAGCACGTCAGTCCATAAAAATAATGACTTTATTTATGTGACTGATCGTTTTTATAAGTCCCAAACATTATCACATTGCCTGCTTATCATAGCTAATATATGTAGTGTAATGTGCACACTGATGTCTACCAGAGTGTGTTTGTTACTAACTGACTGAAATACCTCAGTCCCTGTTTCATATGGTAATACTGTGTGTATGCTAAAGTAATATGGTGTGCCAGAGTGAAGAATCCAGGGATCTATCAGTTTGACATGGATGATTTTGCTGTCAATTCATTCATCATTTGAAGGCCAGCACAACAAACTAAAATCCTGTGCTTCAACTAACAAAAACTCAAACAATAAAAGTTGCCAAAATGTCCTCATTAACTGTATATATGACTTAAATTGTCTTTATCCCTGTAGTCCTCAAAAACATGGATGTACAAAACACACAGTTCTACACACATACACACATACATGGTATACCTACACACACTGGCAGAAGGCAACGAAAGACTGGAGAATTTGCTTTTGCTTGTTGACATCCAAATGAAGTGAAATTAGATTATGCTTCTTTTGTACAAACTGAAAGACAGCAGCTCTGCTCTAAATTAAGGACATTTAGCTACTAACTGCATTTGGGTTTTCCGTGGCATCGTTATCTGCTGATTGTGCCCACAAAGGATGAGTGTGATGTCAAAACTCTGCCCTGGAGATGGCAGAACTGTGACTTTGTGTCCTCAGTGGAACAGACATTTAAAGTTTTGACCTTTATCAGTGCAGAAAGCGCCAACAGAGCACATTCAGACTGGAAACTGTCCTGTAGAGCCACAGTTCTCTGTACCTCTGTACTTGTCTGTTGTATTTGGGTGCTACAATGTGCACCCTGCCAGTGACAGAAATTTAACATGTCAGAACCCATGAATTGTCTGTCAATGAATTTGGCAAATCCCAAACCTGCTGCATGAAAATAACACCGTTCTGTGACATTTTAAACCAAGATAGAGACATAATTGATGTGTGTGTGTGTGTCAGTATGTCTGCCATCCATTGAATTAGTCAGTTTGCTTCATTAAGAAAAAAACTGAAAGATTGAAGGGAAATGGGTTAAAATTGTAAAATAGATCCTTCTGACTGGCATCCTCTCTCTTGTTATAAACACACCACACCTGACGTTGACTTAAATTGTGACAGAGTCCACTTTCACACAATGACTTTATATTTTCAGAATTCATTATTAAACAAGCTTGAAGCACAGTGACACATTGTGTTAAAGGCGTATTTAGATTGAAAATACGGAAGGTAAAATACATACATGCTTGCATTTTCAGGTAAATGTTCTGCTGTTGGTCACCATGTAGCTCTGGGCCAGTCTGCAGTTCAGTGTCTTGCCAAACAGCTCTCAGGCAGCAGAAACAGACTGTTTGTTATCAGTGTAAGTCCAGAGATTTTAACCAGCAACCACATTCTCACAAATCTGAAGCCACAGGAGGCAGGAGTGGAGCAGCCGGTTCATTGAGACTATTCATTTCCAGTAAAACTTGTAACGCACCAGGCAGCTTTTTGAACTACACAGATCATCAGTATTCTATACCTGGATCACATGGTCAGAATTTCAATTCCACTGAGATCCACCATTTGAAATGCAGAGACACCTTACATGTTCCCTGAGTGAGTTTTGGAGATGTTCATCTGTACATAACAGTTTAATGACCAAACCTACTCTAACAGGGATCATGCAGCATTTAGGGAGACACACAAACTCACCGGTGAGTAAAAATGCAGTCGTGGTTGAATTTCTAGGTTTTAAGAAACCTTAGTTAGAAAAAAATAATTCAGGCCAAAAAAAGCCTTAATGTTTAAACCATGTTATGGGATCATGGAAACAATTCATTAAAATAATTATATATAATGCAGTTAGAAATTCAACAAACAGTAATGAATGGAACAAATCCTCACTCACAAAATGGGAACAGAGAGGAAGACAAAATGCTTTTGTTGCACTTGTTCTAATTTAGATTTAAACTGAATAAGATGAAACTAAAGAAGTTCATTCAAGACTGAATCCAGAAAATTAAGGGAAAAATAATGTAAAGAAATTCTAGCTGGAATAAGCCTGAATTACAGCTTTATAAAGATGCCAAAAAATTGACAGTAATGTTTCATTCATTTAAGTCAATTCAAATACACACACACACACACACACACACACACACACTCCTTTAAACACACATTCCCCTGTACACATGCTTACATACACATACAAGAACTCATAAATACACACAGAACATGAGCACTCACTCTCTCTCTCACACACACACACACACACACACACACACACAATAAAGACAAACAGAGAACACATTAGAGCCAAACCACACGCCAGCACACAACAGAGAAACACACACACCCTCCCAACACACGCACACACTATCAAAGCACACACACCCTGTGGTTGTTTACTCATGCACGTTCCATCCAATCACAGCCTGTCGGCTTGACGCTGCGCAGCCCGGCCGCTGCCTAACAACAACAACATGTGCACTGACAGAAAAGGAAAAATCTGTCTCCTCTTCATATATGTCCTCTTTGTCTCTTCATCCTTCTTCTCCTCTACTTCTTTTCCTCTTCTTTTCCTTTTATCCTCTGTAACACGTTCTTCTGTCTTCCTCTCCATTCTCTTAACTACTTGCACTCCAGCATGTAGGAACGTGAGATGAAGACGAAGAGGTAAAAAGCAGTGAGAGTGAAGTGAGAACAGGAGAAGAAGAGAGAAGAAGAAAGGAGGGAAAAGAAACTGGTAGAAGACAGGAGAGATGAAGGCAAAAGAAGAGGGAAGCGAAAAATAGAAGTAGAGGATGGTGGGAGAGGAGACAGGAAAAACAAAGACGATATAGAAAGAGACACGAGTGGACTCAGTAAAAAGTTTGAAGGACAGACAGAGGAGAGAAGAGAAGTATGGTTAAAAGAAATAGAGAGGGAGGCATGAGTTCAGAGGAGGACAGGACAGAGAGAGGGAAAATATATGTGAAGCAGACATTTTGTCCACCTCTGCAGTAAACTCCTCTGTACTTCGTATTCACGTGTCTTCTTTATTTAACAAATTATTATTGCCGTTATTATAATTACCTGTATTGATTTTATGAGACTTTATCATCTTTGGTAACTTATCATCATCGATTACTGACAGTGCTTTGGCAATATAATCTGAAATGTACTTCATAGAAATAAAGAGCAGAAGACAGGGACACATTTAGAGGAAACACAGACACAAACAGGGGAATCTCTGGGGTCAAAGTCAAACTTTTTCCTGTTGCACTTTATTGATGTCAGTATAACAATACATGTATAAATGTAAGTACAACCGCAGAGCCAAACCGGCAATGAATGTATGCTACCAAGAAGTATTGTGTGTATATCAAAGTCTGATCTGTCTGCTTCGTCTTCTTCTTCTGTGCCATCGAGCTCCATCGTTGTCCAGAAACTATTAAAACACATCAATGAGCCAGAGTTTAGCCCCGATGTGACATGTTTTTGTCATTACCATACACTGACTCAAAGTAGTTTATTTTCAATCAAGACCCAAGAGCACCAAATCAGAATGAATTCACTAATAAAAATAATTCCCAACAAATGCACAGCATGATCAAAACTATAGTGTTAAAGTATAGCATAACATTTTGTGATCAATGTGATTGTGTTCCATGTTCAGTCATGTATGCAACTTATCCAGCTCATTGCTGTTTGTTCCTCTAAGCAGTGAGTAAAGATCATTTCAGTTCTGCTCAGATTGTGAAAGAATCTTTTTGATTTTGAGGACATAAAAGTTTATTTTCTCCAGTCTGTGTCCACACATGCTTTTCAGGAGGAGTGTGACTCCATCCCACAATCCGAATCAATTTTGTGTTTTCTGTGGAGCTTTTAGACTTCATTGTGTTGACAAGTGTAATGTACATGCTGTCAAACCAAATGACAAAGAGAAGCAGATATAAACAAAAAATAAAACACAGGATGGGCTGGGAGGGGTCGTCATGTGGTTCTCATTAAGGAGAGGAGGAGGAGGAGGAGGAGGAAGAGTGTTAAAATGAGGCTTGAACTGATAGATGAACAGAGAGGCTGATGCAGAGATCGAGGGTCGAGGGATACTCCACCCAAGTATCAAACACTTACTGCCTTTTGGCTTGAAAAGTTGCTTTTAAAACTTTGCACTCGCTCCATCATTGAGATCAGAGTCTGTGGTCAGTTTGTATTCTTGTCACACCTCTATGGATGAGAACACACCCTTTACAAAGAAAGAAAACACAGACTCTGCAAACTGCATCTGCATAATTCTCCCATTTCGATGATGCATTTCATGCACAGCCCAAACTGTATTGACTTGCATTTTTTGTATGTGCGATGTTTGTTGCAAAATGAATTAAGTGTTGGCGAGCGGCGCGTAACGTGGGCGTCGATAGTGCCGTCGGGCAACTTACAGATGGTGTAATTATCTCCTCATAAGGTTATTAGAGAATCAATGGAGCCTGGTGGCCTGATGGCAGAGTTGAGCTGATGAAGGATGGAAAATGGTTATGATGACTCCACTGCTGATGTACAGCACGGCAAAGTTAGAGTGAGGAGAATAAAAACAAAAGCAAAGACAACATAGTCTTCATGGATTAGTGCAAGGCATGTTCCTAAACATATCCAAACACTCAGATGTACTGCGGGTCCTAGAGAAGCAAAGTTGTTCTAAGAGGTGTTGGACTGGTTTAACATGGTTATTAAAAAAAAAAGAAAAATATAGTGACTCTTCTATGCTGGCCCCTCAGAATGCTTTCTAACTAAACGACAAAATAATGAACCAAAGCTAAAGCTAGTTTTGGAAAGAGCAAGTCAGATGATCCCACTTCCTGCCAGTCCATATGCCAAGTTTTTCCAAACAAACCAGCTTTACAGAATGAAAAATGAAACCATCCACAGTGAATTAAAGTAAGACAAGCCCTTTTTATGTCATTTGAAACATAATGAAGGATTATGAAGTCCAGGTCTGTCAGTTGGTCAGACCACAGAACAGAACACAGTTGAATTCTGGGTCAAGTGAGGACAGCTGGCATCAGCTGGTTCAGCCAAAATCTAATTTACACACTTTTATACATTGTGTTTTTTTCCTTTTAATGTCATTGTACTTGACTGTTTTATTCACCAGCAACACTTCTGTATCCTATATCTGTTCATCTACCCGGCCTAATACATTTATCTTGCCGTCTTCTGTTTTCATATTTTTGTTACAAAGCACTTATCAAAGCAGAACTCCCAGAAATAAGAAGTGTCTCACAAAACACATACAGTTATGAGCACAACATAAAAACCTTAAGAATACATTACACAAAGGACAATTTATAATAATTAAAACAATAATTGAAATAAAATATGGACAGCTCAAAGTAAGACTGTTCTTAATGTTCTCGCACTAGTTCTGATACTGGTTGTGGAAATAGTATTAAGTAATTGTAGAAGCCAAAGCAGAGGTAGTAAAAGTAATTGGTCTTCTGATAATAGCAGTATTCTTAAAGTATCCATTGTCATCGTAGCAGTAGTAGTAGCAGTAGTAGTAAGTAAGTGCAGAGGTAATAATATTAAGAGTAGCAGCATCCTTTATTACAATAGTAATAGCATCAGTAACAGTTGACATTGTGGGTTTGTCCAAGTAAATTCTACAGAACTGCTATCATGTGGTACCCCCCCCCCCAAGAAACAGGCAGGAGGCCCCGCCTGGGCCCTGAACTGTAACCATAGTTTGAGAAACATTTCTGTGGTCAGAGAAGAACAGCATGTCACTGTAACTGTACTACCAAACTCCAAACAGCCTAACTAGACCCGTAATAAATTCATGCACTGGTAGTGGGAGCTGCAGTTTGCCCTGGGCTAGCCACGCGGATCTGGCCCCAGTTAGGACATTATGGCTGGCTTTCTGGTTCCATCACAACAGCAAAATCAGAATTACTTGTATTCATCAAACACAGCACACAGACAAAAATGTGTCCTGGTGACAGATAAAACATAGACATGTAGAGGGCCACCTCAAGAGTTGCTTTGAACTAAGAATGGGTCAATTGATCCACCCGTCTGTACAGCAGGAGAGCAGCTAGTGTTCTGGCCAAAGCTAGATTCCTTCCCATCAGCAGCACAGCTTCTATCATCCACTGTCACCAGACACATGTTGGGTGTCTTTAAAAACCACAGATATTTTGGCCTGAATTTCATTTTGGATTGATGTCTGTCCATCTTTGGTTTGAGAAAGATTACATTCAGAATTTGCTCTTGTTCAGAAGCTTTTCTTCCACTTACAGTAACGTGACAAGCTGTAGTCACCTCAAGTAATGTTATCCTCTCTTCACCTGTCTCTCCTCTGCTCTGCTCCCTAAATCTGTCCAGTAATAGCAATACAGGGAAAGCTTGCTTGGCTACCTTAACACACAGAGCAGCGAACAAATGTGAACCAACGTCATGACATACAGGGCAAGAATTGAAGGCAGTGGAAGGGGAAACACTGAAACCACCAACTAACTGCTTCACCAAATCATTTCTGTCTTTTCATTTTTTGTGTCCAGTAAACGTCCCAGGCACAGTGGTGGAGGCCATGACCAGGCAGGAGTCTCTCCAATCCTTCAGCAAGAATGGCAAACCTTCCTCGTCTTCCTCCTCCTCCACCCCCACCGCCGCCCTCATGCGCTCCATGGTCTTCCCCCACTCCCCCTGCTCTCGGAATTTATCCCTGTTGGACAAGGTCGGGGTCGCGGTTCAGTCGGACTCCAGTTTCGGCCAATTGGGGTCAAAGAACCAGCGGATCCTGGCGAGCCCAACCTCCACCAGCCAGCTGAGCAGTGAATTCAGTGACTGGCATCTGTGGAAGTGTGGCCAGTGCTTCAAAACCTTCACCCAGAGGATCCTGCTGCAGATGCATGTCTGTCCGCAGAATCCAGACAGGTAAGACAGCATCTATTAAGATTATTTCTGTATGAATGCTGATGCTGGATAAACCCCCTACATGGAATATCGCGACCAGAAAACTATTACAGAGACAAAAGATGGTTTTCTTGATGTTTTCCTACAGATTAGATGAATTGTTGTGGAAGAAAATGTTGACATGTCCTTCCCAGTATAAGTCTGTAGTTCCAAAAAAGTTTGAATCATCCATCAAATTTCTCAACAGAATCACCAGATCAAGCCAACTGTGTTGTATTCACACTGCTGCAATATGAGTCCAGAGCCCAATTCATTGCATTCTATTTAATTTTTGTGCCCTATTGTGCAAATTGTTGATTACAAAACATTCAGACTATGATGCACACGCTGTTTTATTGGCTGTTGCTGTGCTTCAAAATGAAGACCACGTCCAAGACCAAGATTTTTACTGCTAAGCATTTTGGATAAGTGTAATTTGTATAGCATAGACAGCCATCGATTCCCAAATATTTTTGTTATATTATATTTTAATGCAAGACTCCAGCTAGGTTTAAAATTGTCTCTGTAACTTCTAATGGCATAAGAGAATAAAATTATGGAATCATGGAAGCATAAATGACACTTATACAACTTCAGCACCTGTATATATTTTTATAATAAAGCCAGGAATACTCATATGGATTACTCATTAATACACTGAACATGAGACAGCATTCAAGTTTTTAAACCTCTTGTTACAGTTTTTCAGAGTCAGCTGACGAGCCAGACATTCAGTTGTAATTTACGACTTTGGTTGTCTCATCATCGCACCATTAGTGTGTGACAGAAAGTGGGAGTTTGTGGATAAGCTCGAAAAGAGTGTAAAAGTGTTTAGAGAGTGTATAACATCTGCCAACTTAATTATATACAGCATGGATGGAGGAAGGAGGGAAGAAGAGGAGATTTGTGTGTATTTGTGCGTGTGTGTGTTGGGTGGACAGAGGATGTATTGGAAATTTTTTGCTTAGCTTTATTTTTTGCGGGGAGAGTCAGAGCAGCGTATAAATCAGTGCTGTGCGTCAGTGAGAAATACCTCGCCTTACGGTGACGGGGCCAGGAAAACAGATGCCACTTATTCAATAAACTAATACTCATAGGGAAGAAAAATGTGGGCTGGATATGGAGGAGGGAGGGAGGGTCGATGTGGAGCTGCCTGTCAATAGGAAGGTTTTATGGGACAGAGGAGCAGATAAAATTCAGCTGAACAAGCCAAACAGACCTGAGTCCTGGAGCTCCAAGGCTGCACTGTTCCTCGCACTGATGTGGACTGGAGTTAGACCAGTAAGCCCATCACAGCATCACTCTGCGGATATAAAAAGCTCAAGTCCTGCTCTGGCCCTAGCCAGACAACATATTTTCAATGGCTTCCACTTGAATGTTGATGATACTGAACTATATGCAAAGGAAAAAAATCATATTGCCATTATTTTTACAGATACTGCAATTGTGATATGATTTGTAGGCCTTGGCATCTCTGTAGCACCACAGTGCTTCATTTTGTGACAGCTTATCAAAAAAAATCACATTTGGATGTTGCACACGACCATATTGCGATTAATTGTTCAGGCAATTGTTGATTCAAATTGTCATTGTCCACAGAACCCCAGAGGATGACAGCATGGTAAGCTGCACCATATTAAAAACCTGTAGGAGAGTAGACTTTTGAAGAACCCCCAAAATATTCTAATCATCGGACTAAACTGGGAAGTCAGATCAGCTTCAGTTGAAATTCGTCATGTACAGCCTTTGCCCTAGCATGTTCCCATTGAGAATTTCCTTTATTAGTGTTTCTAAGAGGCAGTTATAACAGTTATTTTTTGCAAGCATTCAACAACCACAAATCCCATGAACCTAAGCCGTATGCAAACATGAAAGCACTGTCAAAACCTCATCAAAGCTTAAGTTGTTTGACTACAACACCACACTCTTTTTCTAAGACTCTTAATGTTTTGGTCTTCAGTTAGTGACAGTTAGTTAGTGTTA
Source organism: Chaetodon auriga (assembly GCF_051107435.1). Lineage (NCBI taxonomy): Eukaryota > Metazoa > Chordata > Actinopteri > Chaetodontiformes > Chaetodontidae > Chaetodon > Chaetodon auriga. The sequence continues at coordinate 8,293,556 of NC_135078.1, forward strand.
ATGTAAAGGAGCCACAAAACAAGATGAGTTTCAGACGAGGTTCTGCAATTGGTTCCAGTGGCCCTTGAGGAAGTCTTACAGGTCCTTTAAGTGAGAAGTGTGGTCCTGTTTGTGTCCTGTAGGTGGTTCTAGTGGTGGTTTAGGGGGGTCCTTGTGGTCATTGAGGAGCAACTTCGATTATTGTAAGGAGTTCTGGTTGTCCTTTAGGAGGTCATGGCAGTCATTGAGGAGTCCTTAAGGTGGTTCTTGTGATCATTCAGGGAACCTTGAGGAGGCAGGCAGTAATAGAGGAAGTTGTACAGTCTTTTGGGTGGTGCTAATGGTCATTTAGGAGGTTGAAGGAGTCCTTTAGGTGGTTTTTGCGGTCCTCAAGGAGGTTTTAGATGGTTGAACATCCATGGCAAGGAGCATTGATGCTGTTGCCACATTAATACCCTTTGTTTTTCTACTAGATTTAGTCATCTATTTGTATTATCATCGAAGAGTCATGTGTCAGTCTTTAGACATTGAACCAGTATAGCTGCTCTGTGAGTACAGGAGTCTGGCTTTTCCACCATTTGCCTCCCTCTCTTTCCCTTCTTCCCTTCCCTTCCCCTCTCATTCTCCCTCTCTCCCTTCATACATATTTATTGATGTTTACTTGATGGGAACATTTGGAGTTGAAGACTGATGGCTCTTTATATCAGCTTCAAAAAAACACCACACACCTCCTCTCAGCTCCATCTCTTTTAGGTTTGTTTTTTTTTCTGCTGAGTGTTTCTTTTTCTGAACTTTTTCGTCTTCCGTGTCATTTTTCCCCCTCTGTGTCATTTCAACAGAATCCATCATCAGAAGAGCAGTTTGTTTACGTCAATGAGGCCTTGGAAGTGCTTTCGCTTCAGTTTTAAACTGGTGTCGGGATGCAGGATACTGTTTAACTTTTGTGATGGCGATGAGTGATGAATCAGGAAAAAAGTCAGAGCAACAATGGACTACGAAAGCAACGCAATATAAACCACTGCAATGAACACAATTAATAACCACTGCTGTTATGATTGATGTGTTTACTGTGCTGGTGTTTAAAAGAGTCATTAGTGCTTTTACTGAAAATGGGGTATTTTTTGCTAAGCACTTTGATCTCCAGTGTTCACGATTCAGGTCTCCTTCTGGTGGCTGATGTTGTTTATGAATAACGCATGTATGTGTATATGGATATAATCACGCTTGTTTATCAAAGGACAGAAAGTTTATAGCTGATTGAAAGTGTGTATCATCATCGAGTTGACTCTATAGAGGAATTAAATGTTCATTTTGTCATTTGTTTTTACCATCCAGCAATGCCTTGTCAATGATTTGGCCTCAGCACATTGTTCTTCAGTTTTTCCAGTGATGCATTAAACATTCAACATTCTCTATTACTTGTGTAAGGACTACGATAATCTCAAATGAGTAATGTGGTGTGTTAAATGTTTAACTCTATCACTGGAAAATCTTAGAAACCCTGAACTAAGACAATTGACAAGGAAATAAGTCTTCCCACTAATGAGAATGAAAAAGCTTTCGATTTTGATGTTTTCTTGTATGTCAGTGATGTTGGATTCATTCTCATGATGATATTTTCATTTAATGGTGCTTGCAATGTTTGGTGGAGCTTGTGCTCTGAGAACATACAGAATAATAAGGAGCATTTAGGCCTTGATTGAGTCAGATTTTGCAGGTAAATCATGCACACGTACAATACAATAATTACAAAATATCTGGGACTGGCAGCAAAATGTGCAATGTTACTCAAACACAAGTAAAATATACTTCAAGATGACCCCCACTTTAGATGCAACCTTTGGCTTATTCAGGTGAAATAACAAGGAAGTCTGACCAAATGTGACGGTGCAAAACACTGAAGACGTGAGGTTCCTCCAGAATAGCAGCAGTTTCAGGACGTTTAGTGTTGACATTGGTGTTTTCCACCTACACCTTTGGGATTCCAGTGTGGCTTCCAACATGCTAATTAACATCTACAGTAGAAATTCCCAAGACACTTAACACTGAGTCATCACCACTTATCCAATCGTGGTTAAATTTTGTTTATCTACCAAAAATGTCTGTCAGTTTTCATTGAAGTGAGCGTTTACTGAAGGTCATTTGTTGAAGGATTGTAGTTGAGTCCAGTTAGCCTTCAGTGATCGACTCTAATGATCTGCTTTTTTGTGTTGTGTTCATATTTTAAGCTTGATTCACAAGCAAGCAATTTTGTTCCTTGTAAGGAAAGACTCACATTTGCCATTACGAAATGATGATGATGATGATTGATTGAAGTTTGACACATTAATAGACTGGATCAACTTTTATAAAATTTGAGTGATGGACTCAGTTTATTTATAGTTAAGACAGTGTTAATTACATCATCTGCTCGTCTTTCTCAGAGATTGTTAAATGATTTTAGTTGAGCTTTTCTCCGTTGGGCTAACTGCTCAACTCACTGGTAGTTTTGAGGTGAGATCAGCATTGTTGATATTCAGCAACATCTGACTGAAGTGTATCCATATAGAGTTAAATCTAATCCAAACCTGCAAGGCTGACTTGCCGCTCTGTGAGCTGAGAAAATTCACAATAACACAATTAACTCAAAATGTTTGCATGTCAGGCTAAAACAAGACTGTTTCTCTTTGTTGCTAAACAGTTGACATTTAGGAGATTTATCACCCAACAGTGAGGACATATTTGCATTTAACACTAACACAGATGTGTGTTGTCCCTGCTGGACTCACAGATGTGTTGAGAAATGACTTTATTCTTTTTTCAGTGTGTAGCCGAAGGAGTAACTAATAATGATCCATCACTTTGATGGACGGGCTTGTAGAAATTCCTTCAAAGTCTATTTGTATCTGTCATGTTTGCCACTATAATAAAAACCTACTTTGTGTTACATCTGCATACGAGTGCATTTTAACGGGTTTTAGTAGAGCTCTGTGTAATGCTGTTAGTAATATAAATTTCCCATTTTTCTGTTTCAGTTGCTGTATTGGACCTGATTTTGTTTAATTTGTATTTTTTTGATGAATCTATTTATTTAGTTTTAATGTTATGGCACTTTATTTTTAAAGCATGACCAACTGGCTGCCAGCAGGCTATCAGATATCATCTCTTGCCTTTTGTTGTATTTTACTGTGGCTGGGTCCAGTGCCTCTGTTTGGTGCCACAAGACCCTTCACATGTTAAAATGTATGGCAATGTATGGTAACATATGTATGGTGAGATAATAAACTCTCCCTAATGACTGCAATTTCTTCATAAGCTATAATACCCATAATCCAAACACAGCACTCGCTGTGATGACATGATAGTGGCTGTTAGCTTGGTTTGTCGTTCTGGCCTCACTTGATGAGTTCAACTGGTTGATGAGACATAATTTGAGCTTTCTGCTTTAATAGCTCAGTCAATACAGTCAAAGAGAGAGAGGAAGAAAGAGAGAGGGAAACATGGATGTGGTGGAAGAGACAGAGCAAGAAGCAGATGAAGGAGTTTTATGTGTTTCTATGGGAGTTTACCAGTCATTTTATTTGTGCACATGTCTGCTCACGCACATGCAGTGTGTGTGTGTGTGTGTGTGTGTGTGTGTGTGTGTGTGTGTGTGTGTGTGTGTGTGAGTGAGTGAGTGTGTTCAGAGAGCCATTGATTGTGTATTGATGAGACGGGAGCAGTGATTTATAGCTGCTGGTCGCGGGGGAATAATGTCTTCATACGCGGCGGACAGAAGAGTCGTCCTCACAGCACAGATATAACTCCATATGGATTAGACGACTCCATACGGGTCAATCAACACACTTCATTCTGCATCACTGCATGCTGCAATCACACACAGACTCACTGCGTCCAGGCTCAACTTTAAGGCTCAAAAACCTCTTTCTGCTAAGAACAGTGTTTGACCTACAGGGCACACGAATGCACTGTGTCTGTGATGCTTATTGCAAATTGCTAGTGATCCAGTGTTGTTTTGTTTTTACTTTCGTTCATCCTGCAACTTCTGTTTCTGCAATTCTCAGTGATAATTTATATTTTCCATTACGCAGCCAAACTGCTGCTGAGGCAAAGTCCTAATAGACGATGTATATATTCATCTAGAAATGATGCTCACCCGTCACCTTACAAGTTATATTGACATTTGAGATTTTAATTTAAGAATTTGTTTTCACTAGCTTCTGGGTGTCAGTGATGTGTTGTACAGATTATGTCAGCCACAGATAACACTTGTTTTTTGGTCTCTTTATGGGTTTGATTGATTAAAAGAAGAGTATCAGCCTCATCCTTAGCTGGAAGTAAGTGTCAGTGTCTTGACACATGGCAGGACAAGTTAAATGACTTTACTATCAAGAAAATGATGCTTGATTCAACAGAGTTCATCCAACAAGTTGATTTGTGTTGGAAACAGTTGAAATTATCTAGTGGAAAATTTTCATTTGTTTTCATAAAATAAGATTTCGGACAGTGTTCTGACTTGTTCCTCACATGCAACAACCAAACCTCCTGCTTCTCCACTCATGACCACCGTCTTGACCTCTGACCTCCCTCTGATGAAATGAAAATGTGTCTCTGTGCCAAGAAACTCCATTCCCATGTAGTCTTAATAACTGGAGCTGTGAGGAGCTGGCTGGCATGCAGTTTGGGTCTCACACACATTCTGTCTTTTTCATCAGCTCATGTGTTAAAGGTGCGGACATACAGCGACACGTTGACACCCACTCTGTTGTTGTTACCACATGTTGTGTTGAAAGGCCACACAAGGTTTATTGTCCTGAACTGCTTTTCACAGATGTGTTGAAAATGACAAATTTTATAGATCATGCACACACACACACGCACACACACAGACAGGGCAAACTGGGAACAACATGGCAGCCAGTTCTACTCTCATCGCCCTTCCAAACCAAGTATTATTAGTTTGCCTGTGAACCAAATCCAAGCGTCTATTTTGTGTTTTTGTTAGCCTGTCGCTGTGTTGACTCTGAACATATGTGGCTGTCTGTGCTGTCAACAGACTGTAACACCATCAGACTGAATAACTATGTGATGCTAATGGGCACCAAGAGAGATGCTGCTCAGTTAGCTGTCCAATGCAACGGCCTAAGAGGAACAGGCTTGTTTGTAATGGAGATTAGCAACAAAAGAGAAAACAGACATGATTTTATATCATCAGCTTTAAGATCTGCTGAAATATGAGTGAAAGAAAAAGTGAAACAATCAGTTGATGAATATGCAGCTATGTTGATAATAGACTTGATCATTTTGACAAGCACGTATCCAAAACATTTGCTGCGGAGGATGAGGATTTCCTTCTCTCCTCTGAATTTTCTGACATTTCATATGATTACATATATAACTATAAATATATGAGATATTTGTTAGTTATATGTTCAACTTGTAACTTCTTTTCTGTTGTATTTGGACCAGAGTCTAACCAGAGTCTCAACTAAAGAGGTTGCTGATTTGGTACCTTGAAATCTGTTTTGAGTGACAGATCCATGTGTTTGAGGACATCAGCTCACAGTCTTTTTTATCAGTGATCGATCAGGAATGTGTGCTTGCCTGTCTTTGACCAGTGCAGTGTATTTGCAGATGTCGTTGTGGCAAAAGTTGAGGCAAAGTTGTGTTTTTTGCTGGGACCCGCTGCATCACGATCGTCGCTGTGTCAACACAGTTGTCTTATTGATGTGAAGGAGGGGACTTCACATCGTGTTAATGGTACATGGACGCAGCCTGAATATATGTTTGCATTTGTGTGTTTTTGTATTTGTGCCACAGAAGAGACTCAGTGTCCTCATACATTTGAGATAACATGAGGATCTTTTCCCGTCCTGCTTGTCTGTCATGGTTACAGCTACAACTTGGGTTTAAGTTCCGTGAATTAGTCTGAGGGTTTGTCGAACTGTGAGCTGCAGGTTTTATGAGTATGTACAATGTACTAAACAATACAGTACAAATACCCAAACCATGTGGTAATTCATGTCTACATGTGATTGTTAGCAACAGTTTGCAGATTGTATTCATTTGTGCACAAGAACATATTTGCGTGTGCTTGTACATACAAATATTTTGGTTACATATGCACATACCTGTATGTGTGTGTGTGTGTGTGTGTGTGTGTGGGTATGTGTGCATGCATGTGTGTGTGATGGAGGTGTTTATGCTTCACCTCCTCCTCCTCCTCTCTCCACTGTAATAAACAATAACCGGGCATTAATCTCCCGGCCTGCTGCCTTAATAAATAATATCCACACATTCATCAACTTAAACTATTCACAATCAATGCAGCTCTTCATAGAAAACCCACCTAATAAATAGTGGTGCGGCCCACTGAGGCGTGAAGTTATAGACCAGCCGGCTGATAAATGAACCGACCCCCACGGCGAGACGCCTTTTATGTGGAAAACTGCAAGTGAGAATTTTTCGATTTTATATTACACTATTTTACTCTTATTACTTTCCTCTGTGCGTGTGTGTGTGTGTTCTCGACATCCTCTCAGGGTACAGTAGGTGTTTGTGATTTATTGAAGCGGTGAAGATGTTGGTCTATTTGTTTTATTCTAGTTCTGGGGTGTTTACCTATTTGTAAGGTACTGATGTCAGAGTTTTGTCTTATTGGTTTCAGAATAAGAATCACTTTATTTTCTGACTACAGGCAGCACACAGGATTTTGTCCCGGTCGCACTGCCGCAGAAACACTTTAACTAACACGGTAGAAGAGAACACAGTGACAAACAAGGTAAAGTAAAGACATATACTGTATATGTCTTTACAGGCACGATACGTAATGTACAGAGAAAGACATTCCTGCCTACACCATGTGGAATATGGTGATGAGAGCTGCACAGAGGACTGTAATGTTAAAATTCGTCAGGATTGTAAGGTGAAAATGCTGTTCAGTATGTGGGGAAAATAGACATATGTACTTTAAATAATTTTTTGAAGAAAAACTGAGAATTTAATATCAAAAACAATCACATTTTGTCTTGGAAAAAAAGGAGTTACTTTCATCACTCAGCTGTGACTGAAGTCACTTTTGTGGAATTTGAGGGCTTGAGGTTGAAGCTCATTAACACAGTCATAAGTTAGAGGTGGTGGTCAGACCATTAGTGTTGTGTTATTGTTTGTATTATATTAAGGTCAAGGAGCAAGTGTAGTTACGATGATGTTTTTAGTCCATAAAAGTACTTAAATAACATTTAATGCATTATAGATTACACAGGTATTAGTTACCCTTTACTTTTACTGAATTTGATATTTCATTCCATAAATGCTGTTGCCAAATCTTCCTAGCAGGGGAACATTTTTGACAAGAGCTGTCTGAACGTACCATTAGTTTTGGTTTCTATAAGGGCGCACTCTGGACTGTCTGCTTCTTTCCTTTTATGCTTTATTTGGGAAGTGGTTAGCTGCAAATAGAATAATGTGCCTCTGAATATTTGAGTTGAGTAACAAAGAAATGGCCCTGATTTTTCATGCTTACAAGATTGCTACCTCTTAATATTTTGATTAGGAATAAGAGCAGGTTTCCCATGTCTGTAAATGGATAGAAACAGGAAAGATGATAAGGGAAAATTGAGAGAGGATGCAAGATATGAGCAGGAAGTGATCACACTGGAAGTGTCGTGGAAGTTAAATCAAAATAAGTAGATAATGATAACAGACTGTGTGTTGGACTCAATAAATAGAAATGGTGTAAGATTAGATCTGCTGCTGTATGGAAGCAGGACACTCTATTAGCAGACACACAGCTATTGTTTGGCTGTTTGTTTCAGTCTGGTTCAGTCCTACTGCAAGTGCCCATTTGGGACCCCCCCCCACACACACACACACACACACACACACACACAAACACACGCACACACTAACACACTCAAACTCACACACTCAGTCTCTTTATATCTATCTCTATCTTTTTTTCTTGTTCTATTGCTGTCTCTATCTTACTCTCTCTAACTACACACACACACACACACACACACACACACACACACTCACACACACACACACACACACAGTGATAGATGGTCCAGTCATGATCTCGGCCTGCATTGTTGATGAGGGTCATGCTGCCATGGTTACCGGAGCAGTGTCTCCTGCTGTGTGCATGCGAGTGTGTGTGTGTATGTGTGTGTGTATGTGTGTATGTATAGGCTATCTGTGTTTGCAGACCTTACATTATGGTTCCTTGCCTCATGCCTCTCTGTCTATTTCTGTGTCCACATGCTTAATCTCTGTATGAGTTTTTTGTCTAATTAGCTGTATTTGTGAATCTACTTTGCATTCAGTCACCTTTATTTAGCCCAGAATATCAAGTTTGTCTCTTGGCCTTTACAATCTGCATAATATAAGACACTCTCTATCCTGATGTCTTCGATTTGGGAAGGGCTAAACTCAATGAGAAAAGAACTGCATCAGGAGAAAAGTTGGAGAAACAGAGCAACAGCAGGCAGACAGTAATAAAGACAAACTTATCAAGTATCTTTACGACAAAGTACAAGAAATGAATGAATGAATTATTCTTTTGTCTTTATATTTTCATGTTGCACCACTGAAATGACTAATCTCCACAAGATAATACCTCATAAAAATAAGACTTTCAGTAGGTCAGTGATGTTCCATTAAGAAACTATTAATCATTTTAATAATAAAAACAATTGTTGCATACTACTGTGCATGATCCTAAACTGTAGAAAAGAAAGTAATACATGTTTTACACACAAACAGCAAAAAGACATACAATATGAAAGCAACCAATGCAAACAGATTATCTGCAAAGGTCTCCATTTTCTGTCTTCTTTTTTGCTGGATACAATAATAGAATTACATCATATAACAAGAGCTATAAAGAATCAGAGCTGGTAGCACAATCACAATATAATTACCGTAAAAACAACATTTAGCATGTATTCAAATTTGCCGAGCATCATTGAGCATCTTCCAGGTTCCACCAAGACCTCCATCATACTTCCAGCTCTGCACTACAAGACCTGGAAGGAGCACAGGCCGCACAAACACACCCCCTTATTTTCTCACCTGTCTCTCTCTCAGACCATACCAGTGTGGCCACTGCTCCCAGTCCTTCTCTCAGCCGTCAGATTTGAGGAACCACGTTGTGACGCACTCAAGCGATCGACCCTTCAAATGTGGATACTGCGGCCGTGCGTTCGCTGGTGCCACAACGCTCAACAACCACATTCGTACGCACACAGGGGAGAAGCCGTTCAAGTAAGTAACAGTGAGTACCCCCCACCCATCCAACCCACCCAACCTTCTGCTCCCTCCTGCCTGCTTGCCGCAGACTCCGGCTAGCCTGACCAGTTTCACTTACCTATGACACCCAGCTAACACCTACTGACATCCTCTTAACCACCTACTGACACCCTCCTGACCGCTTCACCTGGCAACTTGGCTGTCTGGGATCTCACTTTCTCTACATATTGCATAATTCATTTTAAGTGATCCAAATACAACCCATGCAGCCTCACCATGAAGGTTAGAAAAAATATATTTTAATGTGCACAGAGTAAAGCATTATGAGCCCTTTGGGGACTTTAAATACAAATTTGAAATCTTTATTCTAGATCTGTCTTCCTTCTTGACATTTTAGTTCTTTAACTCAAAAGAGGTGAGGGTCCGGTTCGGGGAACAAAACCAACAAACAAACAAAAAACTGCTCTGCCTTTCTTGGACCTTTTTTCTTGTTGTAGCTCTTTTCCATTATTCGTGATCCCTCTGTGGTTATGTGAGTATTTTGTTACATCTGCTGTCATAGCTGCTGTGACCTCAAGCCTTTGCTCTCCTTACCAATGATTCCTGTGATGTTGGCCATTGAGGAAAATCGTGATCCTCTGTGGATGAGAGCTTCAGTGAAAATGCATACACATCATTCAGTGTAAATACAGAAGCGGCTCAATCACAGCACTTAGCAGCTTGGTAATGAATCTTTGCACCCTGAGATTGCTCATTTCCATTTTTACTTGGTGAAGACTGATATAAATAGAGGGCAAGCCACACTGCAATTAGGGGTTTCTGAAAGCTGCTGTTGTCATGCTGTCATCCCGTCAGTGGTGGAGGACAATAAAGATTCCCCCAGTGGACACACAGGTCAGCATTCAGGGAGAGGGCAGGAGGGTGAGAGAGGGGAAAGGGCGAAAGAGTAAGAGATACTAGAGAAAGTGAAGACAGCAAAATAAGGGATTTGAGTTGTGGGAAATCTGAAGGACACATATCAGGGGGAAGCAAATTAATTTCCTTAATAAGCAATCAGAGGAATCCGAACTTGTCATTGACGTGGGGAGCGAAAGGGCAGGAAGAACAAGTAAGAAAATGAGATAAAGAGCGCAGAGGAACAAGAGATCACGGTGTAAAAAGTGAAACGACAGGCGCCGGAGAGAAATCCGGTTAAAGCAAATCAGCGTTCTTAATAAGCAATCGGAGGAAACCCCGAACCTTTTCATCAGCACTTCAGAGTCTCAGTGGAGGCGGAGCGGGACAAAGACAATCATGGACGGGCGTCAGAAATCTTTAGCGGATCGATGGCCTTGGGGAGTTATCTCCTTTTGGACGGTGCGGCAAATAGATTAAAGCTGCCACTGTCACTTTGTCAGGAGGAAAACGCTCAACTTTATTTTCCCGCTGAGGAGACAGAGGCAGGGATTCTGTGTGGTCGGCAGCTTTTCAGCACTGAGACTCGCTGGACTGTGGAGCCTGTCAAACGGCTGCTGCTGTTCTCGCCGCTCTTCTATTGTTCTACTGTATTCTGTGTAAGCACTTTGTCTTTCCCGCTTGTTCAGGGCTGCTTTAAACTGCAACAATTTAAACTTTTGACTTCCTGTAGCGCTGAAGCTCAGCATTGGAGTATATGCAGTATGTTCTTTGTTGTCTGAAGAGTTTAATCTGATCTCTGAGCAGTGGCTCCATCCTTCTGTGTGAACAAAAGCCTGATTTCTCTCCTGTGATTGGTGGGACTTGAGTTGCACATGCAGTAGCTGCATTATACTCTTCTTACTTTTACAACTTTTTTTTTGTTGTTTTTTTTTATGACTCAAACGCACAGAAACACAGCACCTATATATCATCATCTGAAAGTAAAGTTTAAGTGATAACAGATCAAAAACAACTGCGTACATCCACATCCAGCAGATGTATAACAACATTATAATCCCACTGGAGCGTTTGTGTCCTCCTGATGAATGTTGAATGATGAAAGTCCCAAATTCAGAGAGACACATTATCCCTTTACATGAGAAATCAAGATTTGTTTACACATTATATAAAAACAAACATTCATGCAACACTCATTCTCAATCTCAACACATTTAGCACTAAAGAAAAAACCTAAGACACATGAAATATGGCAGTGTTCATGTCCTGAAACCTCTCACCAAACGCCTGAAGGAGTTTTCTCACTCAGCAGCATATTCAGATGTCATAGCTGCTTTTGTTCTTGCAGAGCAGGAACATGCACCGTGTTTCCTCTTGGTAGTTTCCACAGTTTTAATTTCACTTCAGATGATTTCACATTTGAAAGCAGAGAGCTGAGAAGCTGCTGGAGCTTGAGGTTCAGCTCTCAGAGGTTCTTGAGGATCACACTCCTGATCTAGATGACACAGTAGAACAGCTGTTACTGAAGAAAGCATTTTACAGAAAAAGACAGGACATTTACCAAGAATGGCCTTAAAGGTGGAATGGTACAAATGAATCTCATCTATCTTTATCAGCTAGTTGGTGTTTCTATGCTTTTTGGTGCCAGGTTGGTTGTGTACTGTGGATTCAGAAAATGGATTCAAATGGAAGTTTGGTGAGAGTCTGAGCGACGGTCTAACTGTAGCAGGAGAACTAGAACTATGAACTAAAAGAAAAAGAAAAAGCTGTGATTGCATGATTGTGTGGTTGTGATTGTCAGTGGGTACAGCACAGACAGCAGCACTTTCACATTGCTGATGTATTGATATCAAAGATATTCACTCAGTAGAACTTATAACAAGAAGAAAAACTTGAGTAAGTTGCAGGTTCATCAGAAACACTCTTACAAGCATCAGATTCTGGGTCAGATTTAGTAAAAACAGATGTGATGATTTGTCTGAGCAGCTGCCTGAATGCTCCAACAGTAAATTTTAACCCTGCTGTTAATGGAGATTTGTACACGTCCCCCTGCCTCTTTCTGGTCCCATCAGTCCTATCAGTATGTGACTGAACACAATCTGTACTTGTTTACTTCCCATCCTGTCCCCTTTATAGAAAAGATTAAGAAGTGAGCTGAAACTTCACTGATCCTTGAGGGAAAGTGATTAAAGCTGCCTCTGTCATTTTGTCAGGACAAAGTGCTCAACGTTATTTTTCCCCGCTGAGAAAAGAAGGATTCGTCCGGTAACAGACAGTGGCTGGTCGATAGCCAGCGGACTGTAGCCGCCTTGTTTCAGCTCCGCTCTTTGTTGCGCCAGAGAACCGTCTTCGTGTCTGTCCTGGTGGATAAGTTGCTGTGACAGAGAAGCTTCAGAGGAGCTTTGATGTCAGTCGCTGTTGCGGGTTTTGTAGATATACAGATGAATTAGAGCAGGAATGACCACCTTGAGGGCAGAGCAGTTCAGTTCAGTCAGGGCTCTGTTTTGTTTTTCTTGTGCTGTAAGAAAATTTACAAAATGAGAAAGACTCAAATGGAAGGTCCATCTGCTAAACGTCTTTTCAGAACGAATGCTGTTGTGTACAAGACTGTAAGATGTCTCACACATACATTTAAATATACTTAATTACAAACTGCAATACTTGGCTTTCATGTAATAACTAAAAAATACTCCAACCTTCTTTAACAGATGCATTCATGCAAGGTTATAATATTCACCACAATCAGTAGTGTGATAGGAAGATGTAGAAAATTAATTGATTTCTCTTACTCTCTGTATGTTTTTTAATAAATTAATTATCTGTAAGAAATAGTTACATAACTTAACCAAAGTGTGGTTACTTTAGTTCAAACTTTAGAGTTCAAATTTGTGTCACTGACTAATACCAAAACTGTCGTGGATCTTTCAGGGCACCAGAGAGTCCAACACAAAGTCCAAAGTCAAAGCTACCATGTCTGCAAAGCATGGGAAACATAATGTGATATTAGCGTGCTGATGTTAGCTAACTTTAGCTTGCTTGCTAACATGGGAAAACTGCTAGCTCGCTAAATATTGTCTTGAGTGGATAATGCCCTCTAATTAGTCCAGACTCTCAGGGCTGACCTGGCTGGTAAATTGGTTATCTTGCTGTTTGCAAACTCTATCAGCTAATGTTATGAAGGAACCAACGCCTGATCTATACAGCGTAGCTAAGTTACAGCTCGCTGTTCGTTGGCTAGCTTGCCGAAGTACTACACCAGCTGACGTGATCCCTGGTACTAACTAATGTATTATGACAAAGGGTGTTACTTTTAGCCTCTAAATGCCAAATAATTATGAATTATGTATGACCATGAAGTCAAGTCTCCAGCAAAAATCTAACTTTAACCAGATTTTTTTTCCATTGACACAAGTTTTAACACATGCGATTAACACTTAACATTGACTTTTACCAGGTTACTAAATTATTAGCAGACTGATTTTTAGTTTATCTCTGTTTTTTATGAAATTTAATGAGCAAAAACTCAAGTTTAAGAGCTTCAAATTCCGATTGTTCAACCGGCAGTTCTTATCTAGCATGCCCCTCCCTCCCCCTCCTCCTATCTATCTAACAGCATGTTAGTCTTGTTTCAGGGCTGCTAAGTCCAATACCTCAACACAGCTTTCTCTTTGAAGAGCACCCCCCCCCCACACACACACACACACACATTTATATACATTTAACTGCCCCCTAACCCCCATCCAGCTCACACTAAAAGCTCCCTCTCTTCTCTCTTTCAATTGAAAGTGACAGTGACGCTGCTTTATCAGGCCTTGAGATGTCTGTGCTTGTGTGTGTGTCTGTGTGTTTAAGTGTGTGTGAGATGGGAATACCCTCCCCAGACCACTAGATGGATTATTGACAGGTGGACCCTGGTGTGTGTGTGTGTGTGTGTGTGTGTGTGTGTGTGCGCGCGCGCGCGCACGCCTGTGTATGTGTGTAATTTGTTGGTCAGGTTGTGAAGATCAGGGCAACAATTACAGCTTGCTGCTCCACTGGGCCTCACACACACTTTATACCGTCACTGGATATTAGAGTTAACAGGGAGATATGTGTGTGTGTGTGTGTGTGTGTGTGTGTGTGTCCACGTGTGTGTCCACGTGTGTTGACAGATGTGAAGGTGGCATCTGTGTGTTTGTTCTGTGTGGTCCTGTGCTCTTCCTCTTCCACAGTGTTGTGTTTTTCTGAGCTTCTCTTCATACAAACTCTCAAACTAATCACTGTTTCTTATCTGTCTTTTGTGTGTTTCTCTTTCTGTTTGTGTGTTTCCGTGCGTGTGTGTGACAGGTGCGAGCGTTGCGACCGAAGCTTCACACAGGCCACTCAGCTCAGCCGCCATCAGCGACTGCCCAATGAGTGTAAACCAGTGAACGAGAGCAGCGAGTCCATCGAGGTGGATTAACCCCCGAATGAAAAATACTGACACCACACCCACATTAAGGCAGCTAAATTTGAAAACGCGTCTTTCTCTCTCTGTTTTTGGCCCTCCATCCACATTAACACTGCTGATTTAAAAAAACAAAAAAGCAGCGGATGAATCTGAAAGTGCTTGCTTTGTGTTTTACGAGGGATTCAATCAAAAGTGACATGAGTCCGCACTGATTCAGGCCTCCATTGTGTTGTTACTGTCCAGGGATGCGGACATGCTGTCTTCGCCAAATGATATCAGCAGTTGAATGGACAAAAATGATTTTACAGTCGCCTCCATGATTTGCACACAGGAGGAGTTTTTATTTATTGACTCAATGATTTTATTTCCCCATCTGCTGTAATATTCCTATCGTGAAACCAGAACACTGATCAGTAGTTACAGATACAGTTAATGAGCACACAGAAGAAACTGAAACTGAGCAATTAGAAAAGTACAACGTAAGCCTGTTAGATTACGGCAGCAGTCTGTCGCCTCTGACTCATTCTGTGATTGCTTACTTTAAATGTCAGTGTAGGCCTTCTCAGGGTGCAGGTGTTGTCAGTATTTATACTGATTTTGTCAGCTGACTTCAGCGTCAAGAAATATTGGTTTTATTGTGTAAGTAGCAGCTAAACTGGTAGCATTTATGAGCCAGAATCCAACCACGATTTCATACTAACAAAAAAGACTAAAACTAAATCCTGAGAGGGTCTGAATTGAAACACATTACAGTCCAACTGCTGAACACACATGAGCCGACCAAAAAAGGAAGGCAGACAAGAGATTTTACTGTCCTGCTGCTGTCCTGGTGTTTCAGTGTGGACGGAGTTCTGAAAATGGACGTTGTTCTTTAAGAGCGTTTTCAGATTTAGCGGGTTTAATGTGACCATCGTCCGACTGTTTTGACCTAACTGACTGACTCCTGGAGAGGAGGGACGCTGAAGAAACCTTCATCCTGCTGGAGAGAATCCCGATTCAACCAAACCAAAGATCCTTTTTTTTCCAGCAGAGAAGAGATAAGGGGACTGGACTAATGAAGTGAGCGTTTTGTGGATGAGGATATTTATTGGAGACTTTTGGGAATCCCGTCAGGTTTCCCTCCAAAGAAAACTCTTTCTTGAAACTGGGACAAAAACAATGAAATACCAAAAAATCCAGACTGAAGTTCTGTCTGTAGCTTTACTTCTCAGTTTCTTTTTTCTTTTTGCAGCAGCGATGCCAAAGGAGGGCGTGACCAAAGCGAACAGACTGAGAATGCACAACAAACAACGACACAAACATCACAAAATGAACAAAATAAGATGACGAGAAGTATGTATTGTAAAAAAAAAAAGTAACAAAAAATAACAAAAGAAAAAGAAAGGACAAAAGAAACAAAGTCTATTTATCTTGTTGCTCATATCATGCTTCGGCCACTTTGTTTTCAGGTGTTGCTAATTTAAGTTGCAGGAAGGAGGTGGAAGGAGAGAATACTGACATGATTTCTTATAGAAATAATCCCACAGTTCATAACGAGCTGTGCCGAAGATGAAGCCGACACAGCATGTGTTTAAAATGGATTTGGGTTAAAGTCGCTCCATGTTTTTTCTCATCTGAGCAAGTGAAACATTTCTTCCTCTGTGCTCCGTCTGCTCAGTTATTTTTAATCTGACATCTGATCATCTGAGGCACAAACATCATAAAATCCAAAAAGGGCAAATGTTTCCGGTTCCATAGATCCTCTCTCATCTCATAGTAAGTGTTGTCTCATAGAGTATATTTGCTACGCAATACGAGTTTGAATCCATTCACAAGCAATCTCAGATTTGTAAATAGTCCTGTGTCATTACGATACACTTTGTATGAAACCGAGTGAGGAGAAAAGCACAGTTATTACATGGACACCAAATAGGTTTTTGTGCCTGAGAGTTTAAAAAGCTTTAATAATAATAATAATAATCTGAAAACTGTAACTTCCCAAAGACCAACAGAGTGTTGAACCTGTAAATCTACAGTCCAGACCAAAACTCAAAGGGATGTTTCACTGCAGGAAAACACCTTTAATGTTCACACACAAGCGTCTGTAAGAGTTCCTGAGCGGCTTTGGTCACCGTCAGAGAGTCGACATGAAGACCGAACCTCCACACTCGACCTCAGCCATTCGATTATTGTGAATACAAACTGCAGACGTGGAAAATCTGCTCACATCTGAAGTTTTAACTTAAAATAATAAAAGATCTGTTTTAATAAGAAAATCATATTTAAGTTTCTAAATTGGAAAGCTTTTTTTCCCCATGTTTTCCGGTGAGCTCTGAACACAACAGTAAGCCTTGAACAGAAGCTTGATGCATGCTAGCCAGAAGTGTTTCAGACGCTTTATCTCCGTGTAGATCAGTGCTGCGCCGCGATGAGGCGTCCTGATGTTTGTGCTGTGGTGGCAGATCCACAGGACAGACTTTGAACAGCTCTTCAAACTCTTCCAGACGTGTTTGTGTCACTAAAAGTAAAACCGTTTTGAACCAGAGTGAGACATCTCTTTACTCAGAACGCTGATTGATCCAGTGCTGTATATAGAAAAATACAAACCATGTGCTTTTTATATGAGGGGTCGGTGGGACAGAGGTGAAATAATCTGACTCAAACACAGATGTGAATATGAACCAGAGCTCTGAGCAAATTCACCTTCTGTTCACATCCGTCACCATCCAGGACGGAGCTGGAGAGACAAGCCGTCCTCCAGCTGCCCTTTGTTTAAGATACAAGCACACCCGAAATTTCTGACCGAACAGAGACGACCTGGTGACATGTTTACATGTTTCTATGAGAACACATTGCTACAAGTCATTCTGGGAAATGTAGGCAACCCATGACTAAAGTACAATTACACCTGTAAACTCACTGTTTAGTCTTCAGAAGTGAGAAATTCAACCCAAATTTGGTGTTGTGTCATAAATTAAAGGTTCCCAATAGTGAAGAAAACTATAATTAATATGCAGAATGATTTTTTCCTCAATCGGCTGAAAACATAAAAGACTCTCTGTGGATGGAATCGACCCTTTGGATCAGCTGGACAGAGGATGAACGTTGCTCAGGCCTTCTGATGATGATAATCATTTCCTCTGTAATATGACTGACAGACTCTGATGGGACAAACCTGTCATGCCAAACAGAAAGACTCTGTGAATCTGTTTTGACTCGATCTTGTTTGCATGATTTCTCTGACTCCTTTCCCCCCCTTTTTTTTAATGAATGACAAAATGAGATCAAAAACCAAAAAGACGTTGTTCCATAGGAAATAAAGCTGAAATCCAGTTTTGATTCTTATCAGTGATTCTCTCTGTGATTTTATTGCTCCTCTGTGTTTAAGCAGGCAGCTGTACAGAGGATATGTTAAAACCAGCGATAACAGTCTTTTCTGATTCTGCAGCACGACACCAAACCTCCCTGACTTTCTCTGCGCTTACAGGGAAGCGCCAGCAGGAGGTGCTCAGAGCAAATTAGACAAATTGAAATGCAATTAGACCAGCTGAAAAAAGCTGATCCTGGTTTGAGCTGTTCACTCATAAGTTTTAAAGGAGTTCATAGGCAGATGACGACCTGCGGCCCTTAGCGCTGAGCGTTGGAACGGGAGCTAAAGATGCTGCGGTTGTTGCTGCTCCGATGCGGAGAGAGCGAGCAGCGTAGCGCTCTGGTGGAAGGCTACAGGATTGGCAGTGGAGGCGAAGGCGAGAGGCAAACCAAGCCCAGGACATGGATTTTCATGTCAGGCAGGTCGGGCTGGATGGCGTTGCCTCTGGGCACCGTTGGCGAAACTTCTGAAATTTAAACCGGGATAAAGAATCAGCAGTTTGGTTATTCAAACGTGGAATATGAGCTGCTCGAATTATGAAGTTACCCAAGACAGATGACCATGTACGGCCTGATGAATCTGTTGATAAATGGGACTGAGGAGTGTCCTTTGTTGATGATACTGACAGTCGCCTCGTCACAATATTTGTTTCCAGTGTTTACCCCACAGAAGACAAGCAACGACAATTGGGTATATTTCCATTAGAGCTGTGGAAGAAGTGTTAGCTGGGAAAGATGACAGTTCCTTCAGCCATACATCAGCAAACCACTCATTATCAAAAAAAACCTCCAAAACCAATGGAAGGAGCTGCATCTGTGTACAACTTGAAAGCCATTCCATTCGTCAAGCAGACGAGACCTGAGGCAGAGCTCGGACCTGCAGCCTTGCGTCCAAGATCACCATATCATGAAGTTTCTCTACAGTTTTGAGGGGATCGAGAAGCCTTTAAAGGAGCGAACGTGGGGATTAACACGTATGGCGAAATTAAGAAGCGCAAGCAAGGAGAGCAACTCTTTTTTTTAGAAATGGCTCCTTGAATGTTTTTCATAACTTCACTGATGCAGTTTAATTTTTCCAGAGGCAGGGAGGCCTGCATCATGTTGGTATCTAAGGTGAAGCCAGATCTAACGGACCTAACGTCACAAAATCATCCGTGTGACTGAGAAATCCAACACTTCTCTACATTTAACAGCAAGAAGATGCCACTGCGTTGGTTCTGAAGGCGTCATTGTGATCTCTGCCTTGGCTCGCCATGCGCCTGAACTTGCGCTATGCTTCTTTTCATGCTCAACTGTGATTGGAGCATTTCAAAAAGGGGTGTGGCTTCTGTCCTGCACCACGCAAATCACCTGAGATTCTCACTTAAATGTGTTTTGAGCTGAAACGATAACATGAACTCCCACACAGGAGGTTTACTGACCGATCAACAGCTGCCTCTACTTACTGTTAATAATCTGTAACACACACACACACACACACACACACACACACACACACACACACAGAGCGCCGCCTTGACCTCAGCTCTGTCAGTCTGCACACACACAAACTGGACTTTCCACTTTCCAGTCTGATTTCAGAGATTATTCCTGCGAGGATTCCACAAATTCACCAAAACAAACACAGTCAGAGCTTTCAAACATCAATCACAGCTGTTTTTTCACCGTGGGAACCGGATCCCAAACCCCAGGCCAAACACATGATCACACAACCAAGAGTTTCATGTCTTTCTCCTCTGTGTGTTTTTTTTTTTTTTTTTTTATAAAAACGTTCGAGTGAGTCCAGATTAGATTACGTGTAATGAGATTATGGAAGTGGTAGTTTTAATTAGAAGCAGTTAGTGTGAAGGAAGGAAAGCAAACGGAGAGAAAGTGCTGACTGAGAAACAAGCGTGAGGAGGACGAGAAGGGTTTTAGCTGGTCGAGTTTTATTTATTTGAACAAGTTGACATCAGAAAAGACATCAAAGTAATGTGGAGGGAGAGGGAGAAAGCCCTCAGGAAGGGCCCGTTCACAGGCTGAGTAATCGAAAACACTCACAATGTGAAAGACACGTCCAGATACACCGCAGCAGAGACGGCTGCGCGAGTAACGGCTCGTTACATCATTACAGTCAGTGGGTGCTCAGACACCAGGTTGGCGTGGGGGAAATCATTTTTGATGAGAGCTGCAGACAACAGCACTGACATCTGAGTGTGGGGACGTCGATGTACTCAGATTACAAGTCATGGATGGCTTCTGTAAACAAAGATGAAGTCAGTGATATTTAGGGGAAAAGTCACTTTTAAAAAATGCTCCTGGTGTGAAAAGTCAAAGTAAATTGTAAATCTAAAAGAATAAAATCTGCACAAGTGCCTGACAGTTGGAGAGCAGCATGATCATCCCTCTGCAGTGCTGTTTGTTTGTGTCTGCCTGATGAGTGGAGGTCCAGTCTTCACTGAAGGAAGTCTCTGCTGCTGAACATCCACCGGCCGCTTTCTGACTGTGTCTGTGCTGTTTGGTGCTGAGCTGGTGCTTCTTAAAGCTTTTCCACTCAGATCGACTGCCTGCTGAGGCTGATGATGGCAGTCAAGTACATTTATTCAGATAGTGATATCATGTGCCTTAACACAAGAAATATGAACAAATAGAATTGAACATGAATGCATATTTAAATGTATGTAAAGGGAAAACGTTCATAGAAGTCATTCATCCCCTTCCTGGAGTCAGGTGATAATTGTCCGTGGGTCCGTCACTATGAGTCATGTGATCCATTGTTAGCAAAGAATATTCATTATAGGTGCTTTAAAGGCCCAGTGTGAAGGATTTAGTGCCATCTAGTGTTGAGGTTACAGATTGCAACCAACTGAATACCCAATGACTCGCTCTCCACACATTGGCCACTGAAACACAAAAAGGCGCTCATGTTGTGTTTGTCCTTTCTGGGCTACTGTAGAAACATGGTGGAGCAACATGGAAGAGGACCCGCTCGCTGTAAGGGAACGAAAAACAATGAAGCTTATTTTCAGGTGACTGCACACCAATGAAAATATGACTAAAACCTGAGTTTAAGCTCTGAATCCTCAGTTTAACTACAGTATTTCTTCATGTCAGCAAGGTGTGTGTGTGTGTGTGTGTGTGTGTGTGTGTGTGTGTGTGTGTGTGTGTGTGTTTAATGGGTGTAATGGTTTGCTTTTGGTGGTATTTCCTGTCAGGGAGGAAAATATTAAGCAGGCGAGAGGTCGCACTTTCTAAACCAATTAGACATGAAGCCATGGAGGGTTTTTTTTTTTTTTTTAATTGGAAACATGTCAGAGGAGAAAAGTGGGAAAGTTTCACTGTGAGAAAATCTGTCTGCTGTTAACCAACCCGACCACCAGTTCAAACATGAGCGCTTTCACCTTTCGTACTTTAAATCAAGTTAACTGATCACACTTGTCATTTTTAAATCAAATGCAGGACTTTTGCTTGTAACGTAGTATTTTTACATTGTTGTATTGGTACTTTTACTTCAGTCCAGGATCTGAGTGAATGAAAGAATTAAAGTTGATTTGAGAAGAAGAACAAACGCGGACACACTTCTGCCTTCGTCTGTTAAAATGTTTGCTCTCATGTGCCTCTCTCACTCTCACATCACCAATAGCCTCTCAAAATTAAACGTGCACATCAATGTTACAAGAAGAAAACTTGCAGTATCAGACGTCAGACAGCGTAGCTTTGAACTGAACTTTATCGAACCTGCGTCACTGACGACAGATCAGTTTCAGTTCACAGCTCCTCCATGTTCGTTACTTCTTCCTCTGAATTCTGATGAATGTCTGACGTGAACAGACACAAAACTCAGCAGTGACGTCTGATCTTTTCTCATATTTTAAAAAGGTTTTACTTTCTCTAAACTTGGCTAATCAATGGCCACAAAAATCTGGTTTAATGTAATGATGTTAACAGTCAGACACGACAGTCATCTCCTCTGTAAACTGAAAACAACTCTGTTCTCTTCAGAGTCTAAGTGAACATCGCTGGTCCCCCCCGTCAGCGTCTGTTGAGTCCTGCAGCAGTGGTGGGTGGGGTCAGCATGTTTTTCCAGGTTTGATTCACAACAAATGCAATCCTGTCCCGTCTCCAGTGTCGCAGAGTGTAAACAGGACCCAAACTCTCCACCGGAGCTTTAAACGTGGAGCGTCTTCAAGTTCCTCCGCAGGAACGTTTCTCCACTGGTTTCGAGCCGTTTGGTTGAAATGTTCTACAGCAACTGAGAACAAGTTTGCACCTCATGCATGAAACCTGTGGTGATAGATACGGAGGAGGAAGTATTCACATCATTTACTTAAGTAAAAGTACTAATAGTACACTGTAGGAATACTCTGATGCAAATCAAAGTCCTGCATTGTCAGGGGTTAAATGAAAGTTTGTAGAGCAGCCTCAGCATGACCAGGAACAGGGATGTAGAGTATTAAAAGTAAAAGTACTCAGTACAGAAAAATGTCTCCCATGACTCCTCTTCTGTTATATTTTCTGTCATTAGATTATTATTAGTGGTGCATTCAGGTAAAAGCAGGTTTTTACTGCTGTAGCTGGTTGAGGTGAAGCTCATTTTGAACTACTGCAACTAATGATTATTTCCATTTAGTGATTGTGTGTTTGGTTTGTGAAAATTCTGAAAATAGTGTGAAATGTCATCACAGTGTCACACCCAGAGCCCAAAGTGAAGCCTTCACAATGTGTGCTGAGCAAAGAATTCAAAAGAAAAACAAATCTCCACATGCTGCAACCATTGACAAGGTTTTACATAAAATAATGATTTAAATGTCAAATTAGCTGCCAACTAATTTTCTGTCAACCAACTCATTGATTAATCAACTAATTGTACTTGAACAGTTTAATTTCAAATAAAACATCCTATTTTATCAACTTATTATCAATGCCATGTCATGGTTTGTAGCAAAAGTCTTTATTTGTAAAGTAATTAGTAACTAAAGGAGTAAAAAGTACAATATTTCCCTCTGAAGTGATGAAGTGGAGTACAAGGAGAACGTGACAATGAAAGAAAATACTAAGAAAATACTAGAAAATTCATAGCTTACAGTACTTGTGTAAATGTACTTCGTTGCATTCCAGCGCTGTGTGTGTGTGTGTATAATCTGCTGTGTGTATGAGCTCGTTATTTGAGCTATGAGGATAAACTGTGGCGTTCCTTCTGCTTCACATGAATGAAACAAAAACTTAAAAAAATGTTTAAGTCAACTAAAGTATTTTAGGATGCAGAGCTGCTCTGGTGCAAATGGACCCTGAGCGTAAAGATGGCGGAGGAAAACGCCACGAGTCACCCAGTGGATGCTGGGGGTCAGAGGTCACAGCGCCTCTGACTCAGTTATTTACAGCTGAGACTTGGTCAAACACACTGAACTATGATTCATCCAGTTTGACATCGTAGAGCCGTTACTTTGAATATGATTAGGATTAATTATGTCCTCCATGTTGTTTGACCTGATGATCAATGTGTGTTGATTTTCTGAGTTTGCGTGATTTTTTTTTTTTTTTGCTTTGTGTTTATTCTTTGGTTTTGTTGTACTTTTCGTCGTTTCACAGGTGATGATGTGTGTTTGATCATCAGCCACAGAACTCAGATCAGAGCTAACAGGTTTACAGATACACACACACACACACACACACACAGCTATGGACTGTGTGTGTGTGTGTGTGTGTATCTGTAAACTTTGTTTTTGCACTAATTTTAAGTCATGTTAAGCCAACATGCCCCGAAAAAAAAAAAAGTGAACATCTGCAGTTGTTCGACATCAGAGGAAACTGATCATGTGATACGTTTTATTTCAGAAATCCTGAACAGATGGATCCGCCCTGTTCAGTCACGTGTGTGTTTGGTGTCTGCAGTCAGTGTGTGTGTGTGTGTCAGTCAGTTATCAGTCAAAACAGGTTTTACAAGCTTGAATTCCAGATAAAAACACACACAGCTGATAAGATATTAGAGGGGGATTTCACTTGAACGTCACATTTCTTCTTTTGTCTCTCGTTATCTTCACCCTTCTCCTCTTCCTCTCAGTAGATGGATGAGTTGGGAACATCTGTTCAGCATCAGCGCAGAGGGCCCAGATGTCAGCGCGCACACACAGATGCAGTAGAGTGTGTGTGTGTGTGTGTTAACATGTTGTTGTACATGTGATAACGTGTCGTCTGTCTGCTGTCGACCTCCAGCCGCTTCTCTTCTCACAGCTTCAAGTTATCGGCTTTTAATTCCAAGTGTTATACTTCATAATACAGTTTTGTTTTTCAAATTTATTTCTTCTTTATTTCAGGTATTTTCTGTTTACTGGACTTTTTTTTTTTTTTAAATTTGCGACAAAACCTTTTATTTATGTGCAGGTTTGCATTTATTCAAGCACTGTCCTCTGCAAAAAGAAAAAATAAGTTTTACATTCAGGAAAATGCACAAATATTTAACAAATCATATATATATATTTATTTGTTTACATTAGTTTTAGTCAGAAAAATCTAAAAGCACTCCTCCACATAGTTAAATGTTTCAATATTGCATATTTTCATATGTAGTTATTTTTGAAAAGCTTCAATAAATCAGAGCAGAGGCTCTGGACTCAGTTCATACTGGAGCAGGAAAAACATATAACTAAGACACACAAACATCGTCAGTAAACAAAATATGATTGAGATAAAAGTCAGCTTTTACGTGTACTGAAGAATTTGCACTGAGCAAATGAAATGACTAAAATGATTTAAATAACACAGTCTGCTCCTCTGAGCTGTAAGATCAACACTTTAATTCAATATTCAATGAAAGTATGTGAGCATTTCCACAATGTGTGAACCAAAGGAAAGACAAAGGATGAGAAAAGAAATGATCTTTATTTGTTCATCAGTGTAAACATCACTCCTGTGGCTCTGACCGCCTTCACAAAGCAGAAATACATAAAAACTCTTCAGATAACAAAAACACACATTTACTCAACAGATTTCATCTGAAAATAATTTATTGCAGACAAACACAGAAATCAGCGTCGCTCCTGATGCTAAAAAATAAGTTAATGTCTCTCAGCGTCTGCAGGTCAGAGGACTGTTTGCAGGTTTCTCTGAGGCTGTAGCGCCACCTGCTGTCACATAAAATCCTCTCATCAGAGCAGACAATACTTTACAGAGTGTACATGAACTCATCACCACATCTTCTAATACCTTAATCACAGATTTGACTTCCTGTTCTGTCACTTCAGGTTCAGTGATGCTCCAGATGTGAATCCTCTGATACTCAAATAATCCTATTAAAGGAACAGGCAGCTGGTTTTGCATGTTTAAGTACATCAACTACTAATTTGACAGCATTTATCAAATGAAATATGAAATAAGAACAGTCAGTGTTTAGTCTATTTTACATTTCCTGTGTGAAACTTCAATTCTTGTTTTGTCTCTTTGGTTGATGCTCTGACATGAGAGCAGAGTCAACTTCCAAACAGCTGTGCCGCCTTAAACTCTAATCCACACGACCAACAAGCAGATGTGGATTCATCTGCCAATTATTTGCTTTATTCATGTTCTGTTTCTAAAATGTCAGTAAATATTCGTCACAAGTTCACAGAGAGAAGATGTTTTCAAACAGCTCCTTCTGTCTGCCTAGCAGCCTGAAAACTCAACTTATTCAATATCGTACAAGTTAAAGAAAACCAGCAAAATATTCACATTTGAGATGCTGCAGCCACTCGTGGATCAATGTTCTGACAATCATCAAGTTGATAAATCGACTAAATCGACCATTGAACGTTGTGAAAAGGACTGTGCAGATCATAAATGTCGGAGTGTCCTTGAACGCATCAACAGGGTCGGTCGTGATAAAAATGTCCAGCAGTTTTCAAAGAAAAGGTTCAGGTTCTCAGATCTGTCTTAATGCAGCATCACACGCCCATGTGGACAGTTCCAGTAATCATCACTGCATCCATTTTACAACCAAGAGACTCCCCACTCTGATGGTGGATTTGGTCTCACTTTCAGGACCAGTGTGGACAGAAAAAACAGCTACAGACACCAAAACCCTCTTGCAGACATAAGAGTGTTGCATTCAAACTGTGGACCTCTTCAGAAGAATGTTGTCTGAGGATTATTAAAGTATGAACACAGACAAACAAAACATCACTGATATAAAACACATGAGCAGCCAGAGAAGAAGAGAGATCCCATCTGTCATCTCCTTCAGCACACGGACACAAACACACAAACAGCCGTCACAGCTCCAATCTGGAAAAGATTCAGACATTAGATCTGAACAACTTTATCACCAGTTGTCCCAGTTTGGTTTAATGGCACTAACAGGAATCGTTAATATACTCTCATCACATCTTAAACAGTCTGTAGTCTGAAGGAGACCTGAAGCATCTTCTGTGGTTCATCTATGGAGGCCTGAAACTGACAAATTGTGGCAAGAGTTTATCAGACAAGTCAAAATATAGACGAATGCGTCAATATATTCTAATTTCCCCTCAGGGATCAATAAAGTGTTCTGACTGATTCTGGAGTAACATGGTTTGGTAAATACTTTATTACAGAACATAAATTATGTTGTAAAGTGATCAACTTGAAGCTTGTAAAGGGAAAAATAGTATTTTGCTCTTTCTTACCAAATAAATGGATGTTAGAAAGTTTAAAGCTTTATTTTTCTTTCTTTATTTGAATGATTTAAGATATTATTTACTGCTGTACGCAGCAATCTTTTTTGACTTGTCTGACATGTTAAAGGAACAGTGTCATCTCATGACTGTGTGTTGAGTACACAGCTGGTGTTGGGATGTAGGTAGCCTAGCTTAGCATAAAGACTGGAAGCAGGGGGAAAGATGAAAAATACACTGACTGACAGCTCTCTAGTTAACATGATCGTTTGTGCACAAAAGAAACTCCAGCATGTAACTTTGCCTAAAAGTCATTCCTCTCCAGTCTTTATGCTAAGCTAGGCTAATGAAGCCCTGACTCCAGCTGTGTGTCCAGCATGAGACTGACTGAACTCTCCCTTTAAATATTCACAGAACTTGTTCATATTTTGTTTCAGCCATAAATTGAACCAACACACATCTGAGCTGAATTGTGAACCTGTACGATGGCGGCTTTCTTCATCTGTCACATCATCTTACCTAACGATATGTGTTTCTGTAACAGTGGATGGATCACATTAGGCACTTTGAGCTGCAGAGTAAATGCTGCCTGAGAGGATGAATGATAACCTGCAGCAGACGTACAAACCCCCTCAGAGCTCAGGTGAGTCCTTCTGCCAACAGCGGGGTTAGCTGCAGCCTCAGGTGTGACACTGTCTCTGATTGGTCGGTTCCAGCAGCTGTCAGAGATTCCCCCTGTCCCTCATGGCGTCCTGTATCTGTCTGTTTAGCTCAGCGATGATTCGGTCCTCGTGGGTGTAGACTCCGGTCCTCAGCAGAGTGTCTCTCTCCTCCAGCAGGCGGCTCAGGTGTTCGTCAGCGCTCTCATTGACACTCTGAGCGGGGGCGGGGCCACACAGGGAGGAGGCGGGGCCTAATCTGCCCTCCTCCTGCTGCTTTAATCTGTGAGAGAAAATATCAAAATGAAAAGCTGTAAATCTTCACAAATGAGAAGCTTAATATTAACATTATTAGATGATTATTATTATTATTATTATTATTCAGATTAACTGATTGACAGATCGTTTCAGCTGTACACATTTTGATGTGCTAAAGCCAAAGGTTTAATCAACGTTTGTGTATAAATTTTGGACTCACTGGTGGTTTGAACGCCTTTAGTAAAATGTGAAAATGTATCTGATTTCATTTGTTTCTCAGTTTCATTTCTAATGAGGCTTCTGATGCTGTGATGCTGCACTTTGAACCAGTTAATGAAACACGATGATCTGACGTCGTCGTCACCTGTTGAGTTCGTTCCTGATGCTGTCCAGCTCCTGTCTGTCCTGCTGAACAGCCTCCTTCTGCTCTGTTGCTAGGTAACGCAGTCTCATGGCCTCAAGCTCCGCCTGCTGCTTCTTCAGACGCGTCATGGCGTTTTCCTGCTCCCGCTGCAAACACACACACACAAATGAAGCTGTGAATATTCGAGTAACTTTTACACAAATATTTTTTGGTTTTCTCGAGCAGACTGACTTCCAGTTCAGTGATGGTTAAAGACTTCAAGGCTTCCCTCATGGTCACCTTCAGGACCATCACAGTGATTTCAAACACATTCGACTTCCACAGCTTGAATCTAACTCGAGTCCCGACGTCCTGGACTCGTCTAAAGATCCAATCTGAACTGAGAATATTTCAAAATAAACCTCTGACCCCGGTGCTGAAATGTGTGCGTTAAGATGCCAAGAAACTGTTTTTCCTCATTACACAGAGCGGAGTTTGGTGATAAATTTGTCTGGTTTCACATTTTCATAAAACCTCCCTGAGAAAATGCTGCAGGAGCTGAAGAATTCACACGCAGACCAACACCAATACAATGAGAACAGAAAGAAAACTTCATAAAAACGTCTAAAAGTCGTATTTCTCTCAGCTGCTCCGGCCTCCAGCGCAGACTTCCCAAAGTGACCCATAATACCAATCTGGGCTCTGTCTACTGGCTTACAGCTGGATGTTAATACATCAAGGAAACAGTCTGAGATGGGAAAACAAAAGTCTAATCTTTCATTATAAATCAAATGGGACGCAATTTAAAGGTTTACATCCAACAACCTGCTGGGAAAATGAGGCTTCAGAGAGTGACCATATGATCAATGACTTGCGCTGACGTTCCTTCTTCAACGGAGCTCATGACGGCACACAGCTGAGGGCTTTCTGGACGCAGTGTTTGAGCCTGGACTGTCTGCCTCAGCTCGCTCGTTTCTAGGGGTCGCTGCTCCGTCCAAGCTGGACAATAAACAAGGTTGTGAAAAATGTCCAGCCGCTGAATGCTGCCAAATAGTATTAAAACAACACAAACATTTATATTCCACTTACACTGGGGGAAATAACTATTCCACAGGTCTACATTTCTTTCATCAAACATGTTCATAGTGCAGATATTCACATGACATTGAGACCAGACGATGGTATTAACTCGATAAAACTGCACAGATAAAGAAAGCGGAACATTCCAATCCATAACAAAGTGACATGTGATCAAGTGGAAGGACACAGGATCCCTTCCACAAATGTCCTGTTAGGTTTAAGTCGGGCCACTCCAACACCTTTACGTTCTTCCTCTGGAACCAGTTCTCCTCTGCACCGTGGTTTGGACTGCTGTCCTGCTGGAAGGTCCACCTGTGCTTCACCTTCGTCGTCCTGGTGGACACAACAAGTACACGGCTCCATTCAATCATTTGGGTTGTGCCCGTACAATGAGAAGAGGAACATCCCCAAGCCGTGATGCTTCTGCAGGTATGGTTCGTATACTGTTTCTCCTTCACACGTGGTGCATTGTGATGTTGCCAAAAAGAGACACGACATTCTCCAATAATCTACAGGTTTCCACAAATGTAGTGAAGCAAACTTCCAAGGAGCTTCAGTGTGCCTTTTCTTCAGTGATGGAGTCTTGTGGGGTGATGCACTGTATCTGCTGCGTCCAGGTCTGTCTGCACCTCTTTTTGAGTGATTCTTGGCTCTTCGGCAACTCTTCTGACTGCCTGGTTGGAAACCTGCGAGGAGCTCCTGTTAGCAGTCGGTTGATGATAATGTTCCTTCCAGTTGGGGATCTTGAGTCAATACTAAAGTATGGTCTCATTTTCATGTGACTAGCTGCACTGGAAATATGTTTAATGAAAAAAATGTTGACATGTTGAATACTTGTTTCTCCCATTGTACAACTAATTTCTTGATCAGCTTAATCAAAGCGTGAGAATGGGTGAGAAAGCAGTGCCCTTTCATGGCAGTTTATCGGTGTCACCGACAGTTTATCAGTATGTGACTTGAAGTCAACTTCATCTGTCAGGCTGCATCTAACTATTATTTTCATTATGGATTAATCTGACAATTATCTCCTTGATTAACTGTTTAATCCTTTGGTGTATAAAACATCAGAGACCATAGAAAATCACAGTATCATAGAGCACAAGGTGTTTTTCTCCAGTCCAGTCAAAATATTTAAAAGATATTCATCCTTCAATAATGCAAGACCAACAAAAGCTGAAAGTTCTCACAATTGAGAACCTGGAGGCATTTCTTAGGTTACAAAAGGGAACATTATAGTTTACGGAATGACAGCACACGCTGCTGCTCAACCCAGAGAGTCTAAAGATGAGTATAGCATAACTGACTGCAGACTACAAAAACCTACAATCCTAGCTGACTTTTTAGATTTAAAAAAAGACACAAAGTGGGATTTGACCTCTTTGGCAGAGCGTACAGACAGACACTGGCTTGCAATTCACATTTATCAGATAACAGCCAAGAGTTTTACTCTGTAATCTGGTGAAGTCACGATGGAAAAGTTGATACAGCTCGTGAAATCTTGAGAAGTCTGCTAACAGCATCGATCCTGCCTTTGATTTCATGGATGACGACTGGGCTCAGGGAGGCTGTAATGATGGAACACTCTCTTTTTGACAGTGATTACTGTCCACTCTCATTACAGGAAATATCTTCTCATGGACTGAAGTGCAGGAGGAACAGACTGACTAACAGACATCTCCACCCCTCAGCTGCTTTGCTAACCAGATAAAAATGGAAAACGTGCCAACCAGCAGGCTGTGGGCAGTGGGAAGGTGATTTGAGAAACTGGAATCTGTCGGTGTGTTCTGGTGACACAGAGCAGAACGACCAGCCGGCTGATTCTGGATGGGAAAACTAACATTTTCACATTACTGCACGACTCTCTCACACACACACGCGCACACACGCACACACACACACACACACACACACACACACACACACACACACACACACACTGCTTCCATTTTCACACGCCTGATCACCTCACCTCCAACAAGAAAAAAAAACATACATTCACAGACACACATAAAAACACATACAATCTCTCATGAACACATCATTTACACACACACACACACACACACACACACACACACACACACACACACACACACAGACGGTGTGTTGACACAGGCTCAGCTCCCTGTGGACCATTAGCAGTCTGTATTACAGGCCATTTTAAGGCTAATTACTACAAAAACAAACATGCTAAACATTTTCTCTGGTGCCCGCTGCCAAGGACAATCTGAGGCCGAGTCCTGAAACAATTAAAGGACGAGGGGTGATACTGAGGCCTCGACGGGAGGGAGAAGAGGAAGAAGGGGTGAAAGAGAAAAGCTACTAAAACTCAGTACCCTGCAGCAGATATTTCACAGTTATGTCATGAATCTCCCAGCCGCTACAGCTGACACCATTGTGGCGAACAGCACAGGACAAAAACCAGAGAGTTTGTCATTCTTGGTTCAAATTAACAGCAAAATAGGATCAAATGTTTCATGTCTGGACCGAAGGAAATGAAACCTGATCCAACAGAGAACAGCAGGAGTGGGCGGGTTTCTGTCCACCTGCTTCTTTGTGCAATTTATCAATCACATCAATGAGGCTGATGAGGTCAAACATTAAATATATTGTCTTTGTGCTGTTTTCAATTGAGTGCATGTTAAAAGGGATTAGCAAACGATCCCATTCTGTGTTACTTCTCTAATATGTAACTCCTGTTAACCCTTTGCACCACGTATAAGCTCAGCTTTGGAAATGCACCTGGCTGCTATTAGAGAAGTTATGTATTATACAAGCTGGGTACCACAATGGCAGCAAAGCCGAGTGGCGGCGCCGGGTCTTGATGAATACGGCTGATAATCATTCATTAGTTAACATTGGTCCCCACGGCTGCCCTGTGGGGCCGCAGAAAGTTCAGCGCTTGTTTAAATATTTTTAAAGAGTGAAAAAATAAATGAAGAGAACATTCTTCTGAACATACATGAGATCACACAAGAAACATGATATCAGGCGTCATGCTGCTCAACACAGAGGCAGCAGAAAATGACATCCACCGGTTCAAACAGGCACGACGATGCTTAACTAGACAAGCTGTGAGTCACACAGGGACTGAGCGCTCGGAGAGGAAGTCCAGGCGAGCAGGATCGAGCTCTGAGACAGTCAGGGGGCTGATTTTTGGGATGGATGACCAGAGAATGACTTCTTCTCCCCCAGGTTCCCCTCCGTCTTCCCTCCATTACTCACCTCTACTTTCAGAGGTCAACAGTTGGAGCAGCTGTGAGAGGACGTCTCATACAAACACTTTCATCCCATCGCTCACACGTGGACACACTTTTCTCAGCTCAGATGGAGTTTTTCTGAGCAGCCCACCACCTGTGGGAGTTCACGGTGAGTTTTTCAGCACCACTGTGTGAGGTTTTTCGGGGATGTGATGGATAAAAAATATTGAAAGGGACGACTGGGACTCACATTAGAGACAAATGAGCGTGTTTATGCAACAGCTGACAAAAATATGGATACATGTAAAAAGCCTGTTTTCTGTAGAGCTGACAGACTGAAACGGAGGTAACTCTACACCTGAGGGGGTTCAAGGGGAGTTTTCCGGCTCTGATGTACAGTCAAGTGAATATCATTAGAACTTATGAGAGGAAAAGAAAGTCAAAGCTGCTGCTACCCAGGACTGATTCAGGCTGAAACCAGAAAACCTACGACACGACTTTTCGCTGTGCGAGCCACAACCAAAACTTTACTTGGTCTGCATTACATTGCAGCACCGTCAGCTGCAAAGCACCCCTGTTTACTACCTGCCTCTTCGTAAATCACTGCATTATGACTGTGATTCAACTTTGAACACAGCGACGAGGAATAACAGCACAGCGGCACAAAAAGCCCAAAGCAACATTAGCTCTCTCCATATGAAAACAGTGCAAATGATTTTGTCACTACTAACACACAGAGAACTTCACGGTGGTCAAACCAGTCACAGGTTAAAAACTGCTGAAACTGAAGGAAAATACACAAACAGTGCCCAGTTGTTGTGTTGTGATGTTGAAATGTATTGCCAATAGATACTTAAGTGGAAAAAAACATAATCAGTAGCTTGAATTAAGCTATAAGTAACCTGTCTTATCCAAACCTTGACTGCAGCTCTGAGATCAGATTTGTCCCACACAGAGTTAAATACCAATTGTCCAGCAGTGCTGTATCTGCTGTAACTGCGTGGATGTAGTGTCTGAAAGGTTAAGATCAGTATTTTCAGGCTGCTCTGTCGGGTTTTTAGACTGATAAGCCAGAGATAAAACACACAGGAGCTGAGTTTAAGAATGTGGTCTGTTTGTCTGAGATAGAGGCCGCTGGTCTGGTTGAAACGCCTCTTAATACAAAGATTAAAACCACAGATCCCACTGCTGTACTCCTTTAGTATTCTCTGACTACAACTGGGTATATTATTATACTAATACCAATACCAGGCCAACACTTTCTTCTTGTGCCATACAACAAGCCAAAGTTAATAAGTGATCATATTAATGAGTGAAGAAGTTATGACTTCAATGTTCAATTGATTATCTGAAAAGTTGCTGATCAATGTTCTGTAGATCGACTCATTGTTTCAACTCTATCTGACAGTTTCTCTGTGCTCTGAACACATTTCAGTCGGTACCAACAAAGTACCGAGGTTTGATATCCAGCCCTGTCTGTGATTCAAACATACTGTATCTTTAAGCTTCAGGCTGTAGCTGTTTTTTCAACTAGTTGAACAGTTTCCACTCCAGCTGGGGTGACAGACATCTAATGTGGTGACTGTGAGAATCATTCTGGAAAGTAAGTTTGAGTAGGAGGCAGGTACCCTCTGAGGCCCAGAGGAAAGATTTGATGGGCCTCGTGAGGACAGGAACACGTCAGAATGATAATGCCTTATACTAATAATACTGAAATAAAATCTATAACTAAGACAAACTTAATGCAAAATAAATATGTTCAGCATGTGATCATCATCATATCAGCACGCCACCTCAAACGATTCCCTCTTTATTTCTGTGACAGTGCAGCCCTGCTCTGATGACAAACGGGTGATACAGCAGATGTATTATTAATATTTTCTAACATTTCGTTTTTTGTTTGTTGATGTTGGTTTTTGTTATATTCATGTGAAGTGTAATATTTCTGGAAATCCTTAATTTTCTCAAGTAAATGTTTCGACCTCCCTGACCTTCCCCGTCTGGAACATGCCCCTCATACTGGAGCTCCATAATATTCCAGGAATGACCACTGGGAACCATCAGAGAGTCTCCTCTGAGACCAGCAATACTGAAATTCTCCCAGTCGACATGTTACATCTGCTGTTTGACAGACAGATTTATACAAACAGAGTCCCAGCATCATGTGAGAGGACAGTTTTGGTGCAGACGGCCTCTGAGGGATGTCACAGCGTGCGTGCTTTGGCTCTCTGAAGTTATGATGAAGGTGAAGTGGTGTGAACAGGACAACTGATGACCAGGGCCGTATCGAACCTACTGAAATAATACTGATATGTTTCTGAAATGTGTCACTGAGTCTGGAAAACTGGGAAGTACCAGAAACTGGCACTGACTGTTTGTTTGGACTTGTTTACTTCTCCTTCCATCAAATATTTCCTGATTTAGATCAGAATTTTGCTCATTTCACACAGGGATCCAAAGCCAGTGCTCTCTTTGTCTCCATATACAAAACTTTCATGTCAATGTTCTAAACTTTTACAGACTGATTAAAGTAATTTAACTTGATTAAACAGAGAAAACAAAGACAGGTGTCCTGATAAATGAAAATAATGGACAAAGTGGAGTGCTGTCTCCTCCACCTAGATCTCATTCACCAAACATCAAAAAGCATCTTTACAAATGTCTGATTTGTAACATCAGGACTTTCATTTAAGCTGTCAGATTCTGATTTGCTGCCTCAGTTCAGCTCCACGCACTCATGACATGACACCTGCAAGGCCAACTGGTGCCTCAGCTCACATCAGGGCAGCAGTTCTTTCATGGGGTTCTGCTTTGGTGACCTGTACTTTTGTACTGACGGCTCATGTCACTGTTGGATTTACAGATAGAAACATGTTATGAATTCTTTCTTTATGGCCCTTTAAAATGACCAAGTTTAGTTGTCTCTCCCAAAGCAGCTTTTAAAAAGCCAAGTTTAGTTTCCTGACCTTCCACTTAGGCTTTAAAAATACCAAATTTAGCTCCTCGGCTCAGAACTTTAATCTCTTTGTCCCAATATTTTTGCTCTGAAAAGACCAACTTAAGCTCCTTGTCCCAATATTTTGAATTTAAAAAGAGCGAGTCTAACTCTCTGATCTAATACCTCAGTACTGTCTGGATATTAATTCTCGCTCTGCCTCTCCGGCCGCCCGCACCTCCTGGGTTGAAAAGCACATTATTCCTCGGACAAGAATTTTTATGATCCGACTTCAGCTAAACAGAACGCCATGCGAGGCGCTGAGAGGAGAGAATAAATAGGCGAGGAGAGGCCGAGAAAAACCAAACAAGCGCCGGCTTTAAAAACCACCGAGCGCAAAGATGGATGGTCGTGTAAACACAGGCCTGATATTTTATAAAAAGCGAGAGTGTGACATCTGAATAGTTAGCGGCTGGCTAGCTTATTGCTCAACACAATCCCATGGATGATTAATAGGTGGGGGGTGACACTCGGCACTGAACCCCCTTAGAGCTGCATAAATCACACTGTGTTTTCTTTACAATGATGTGGCACTTAGAGGGAAGGAAGGAGGGATGGGAGGGGTGAGAAGGAGAGAGAGAGAGAGAGAACAAATAGAAAGGAAAGGAAAAGACAGGAAGAGAAGCGAAAGACTGAAAACAAACGCTGATTTCAGACTGGGAGACAAAAAAAGAGAAAGGGCATTATGACCACAAAGAAATGAGGTGTGAGACGGACAAAAGATGGGAAAAAGAGGTGTGAGAGAGAAAGAGAGATCTGCATACAGGGAAATGTTAGATAACGTGGAAGCTATAAAAAAAACTGACAGAGACTAAGAGAGGAGGAAAAAGATGGCAAAGAAAGAAAGAGAAAAAGATGGAGAAGGAAGAAAAAAGAGCAGTAAGAGCAATAAAGACTGAAGGAGGCAGAGAAGGACAGAGAAAAGGAGTAGATGTCAAACAAGAAAGAACGAAAAGGGGAGATAGGAGAGGTGACTGAAGGGAGAGATGGAGAGGAATGGGACGGATAAAACAGAAAGAGGAGAAGTGATCGATGCGAAAAGAAAAGGGAGAGAGAGACAGAGGAAGAGGAAAAATGTCTGTCCACTTTTCCAGCTGGTTAATGTCGGTAACAGTTATTAGTTTGTCAGAGAAGGTCTGTGTGTGTGTGTGTTTACATTAGTCTTAGGCTGACTAAAGCCCCACTTAGTGCTGTGTGCATGCCTGTGTGTGCCTGTGCATGTGCATGGGTGTGTGTGTGGTGCTGTTAAGAACTGATGGCTCTCACACATTTCATTGTCTACTTCACCTCAGCTAAATATTTGGCTCTGGTGTAAAAACATACCTCTCACTCGTTCTCTCCCGCTCTTTTCTTGTCTTTCCTTTTACACACACACACACACACACACACACACACACACTCACTCACACACAGATAGCTGTGCCGTGCTGTGCCGAGCCGTGTGCCACTGCCAACCCGAGAATGTCTCCTCCCTTCAGCACCTAAGCTCATGTGTCTTTTTTTTTTTTTTTTTTTTAAAGTCTGTCTGCTTTCATCTCTCAGTACTTTTGTGGTTTGGAGTTTAGTTTCCTGCTTGTATTTTCAGGTATCAGCCTTATTCTACTGTTTACTGATTTCCTGTAGCTGTATCAGACCTACTTGTATCTACAGCTGTCAAAATTGGCCTAAAACGACATTCAATGGTCAGTGGTTGCTTCTAAAAACACACAGGTTTGAACCACTGGATTATCTATCTTTGTCCTTAAGGGGGATAACCAATACAACAACAGACACAGTACTATTATTTCCAAATAAACATGTCTTTTAAAAGGTCTACATACCTACACATTACAGAAAGAGCAAATAAAATAATGTCCTGTAGCTTGACTTCTCATTGTCAGTCAATCAAAGTGCGGTTGTGTGTGCAGTTTCCAATTGGAGTCGGTGTCCACGTGTCCTGGACGATTTCAATGTCCCAGACAAACAGGAGAAATTCTGGTCAAATATTATCTGATTATGGACCCTATTCTCCCATGTTTTTCTATCTAAGTGACTAATGGAGACAGCATTTTTGAGGTTATTCTAGTATTGAGTAAGAACGCAGCTGCCAGGAGACACGAAATGTGCTGCAATGTAATCCGTTTGGATGTTTGTGTACCATCACTGTGCGTCCACCAAAAGTGTTTGTTTTCACCACTGACAGATTCAGACTGTCATTCTAAGTGTCTGTCAACATTATACAGAGGATCCTTAAAGAGATACCTTCATGTTAAAGATCCTTTTTGTTAAAGCAGAAACACCTGTGTCGCTCTCTGCAAAGCCACCAGACTCCATTTACAGAAACAACAATTTTATCATCGTAAAATATGCTTCATTAAAGGCAACAAAAACAAAAAAAGAGATGCAGCGAGAAAGGCGTGTAGAGCCGGAATATTGTCACAACGAACTCGGAAATTAGTTTCACCGGACATTATGACGGGAGCGATTTAAATATGTTGGACTTAAACAAGTAGTTTTTCCAAAAGCGAATATTCATTTTTACAGTCGAATGCATGGATGCATTTCCACCGGTGGTTGTTTTTAATCACAGGTATGTCTGTATGGTATGTATGTGACTAATAAATATTAGTTGAGAAATGTGATACGTTTGAGGTCGTGTACAGTCCTTATCAGAAATGTTTATGTTGCAAGAAAGAAAGTTGTATAAAAATGTAAAAAAAAGATCAGCCCATATATTCTTAACAGATATATATATAGTTAATATCATTCATTCATTAATTAATTTTACTATTTAAAATATTACATCCAAAAAAATAAAGGCTCTTAAAGTCTGCTGCATTGCTGCACATTACATTCTGAAAAGAAATGATACAGCCTCTGCTGCCTTTACACACACCGATCACTCACATACCCACTGTATTTGTACACTCGTGTGTTTGTAGACGCTCCCACAGCCACGGTGTGATGTCAGCAGACAGATGACGGCCGGGCTGAGCTCAGTTTCCTCTGCTCGCTCTGTGTCTTTAAACAGAGCTGTTAAATGTCCCAACATTGTCAGCTTGTCTCCAGCAGCAGATTAAAAACCTGCAGCATCTGAACTCGCCAGACGTCCCGACACAGAAAAACTACCATTATCTGCTGTGAAATATGACTGCTGTCAGGACACAGAGGCCTGGGCTTGGCTTTCCATGTTGTCCTGATTTTGGTTGGTAAGATTTGTCTCAAACATGCATCTTTCAGTTTTGTTAGTTTTTTACTCGAGGTAGAGTTACCTGGATTCCAATGTTTAGATTTGTATCCTTTGCTTTGACTTTACAGGACTGGGATTGTCTTTCATTCTAGCCCATTAACTCCATTTTGCAGCAGTGCTGTCCATCAGTCTTAAGGACATTTTCTATCATCCATGCAGTCCTTGGTTTCACTTCATTTCAATGCACAGTGAAAATAAACTGGGTGAGACTTCACATTGATAATCCATCACAATGAACACAAACACTTCTCTGTGACAGTGACATCACCGTCATGTGCTCATTCATTTTCCACAAGTAAAACTTTCTCTGTTGGTGCGTTCAGGGAGGCTTGGACATCACCCACCTCTACTGTCTGTCTGTGAGAAAAACTGACCTGCTTTTATATCAATGTGCTGTTTTATCTCTTAACACGGCTCTGCGTAGAGCTGAAATGATATGTCAACAGATATTAGCTGTCAACTGTTTTGATAATAAGATCAGATTCACTGGTTCCAGCTTCTTAAATATGGCAATTTGCTGCTTTTCTTGGTTTTCTGTGATTGAAAGTTGTATATGTTTGGGTTTCGGAGTGTTAGTCAGAAAAAAATTGAAAGTCAAAAACTATAACAGTATTTTGAAAAGTTCTTGGGGATATTTTATAGACCAAAGAATGAATCAATTAATCAGGAAAATAATGGGCAAATTAATGGATAATGAAAAATATTATTCACTGCTGTCCTATTTCTGTTTGGCAATCTGATGTCTTTTTTGTGTCAAGACTTTTGGATGCTCCATTTGAAAAGAAACTCGATTTAGTTTTATACACTCATTTCCAAATTCCTCCAGCTAAAACAATACTGCTTAACAAGGTAACTAATGATCTTTTGGACCACAATGTTAGGCCTTTCAAAGTTAACTCTCTAAATCCTTAATGGCCATTTTTCACTGAAACAGCTGAGAGTTTACTGTTAACACCGCTCCCTCTGGATAAACAGTACCTGTTTGAACCTGGCCAGCTCTTTCAAGGCGCGCCCCCACTGCTGCTTGTAGTGCAGCTTTGACTTGGTGGTGGACTCCAGCTTCCTCTCCAGCTCCACCTTAATAACCACAAGAAAAAAACATCAGTCACACACACACACACACACACACACACACACACACACACACCTCTAGACCTGTAGTGCTACTAAAGGTCAAAAACTGGACACCCATAAATGCTGAAAGCATTGAAATCCTGAATGCTGAAAAATAAATACTGAATCAAAAACCTACATGTTCATATAATGTTGCAAAGCAGTCCTTGATGTGCTGCACGTGTATACTGTCAGTGTCGGAATGTAACTTACTCACTCATATACTTACTCAAGGACAGCACTTAAGTACAATGTTGAGTACTTTACTTGAATATGTTCAGTTTATGATACTTTGTACTTTGGCAAATATAGTACTTTTAAGTCCACTCTACTCCACCAACTCTGCTACTCCAAGTATATTTTTAAATACTTTTACTATTACTTGTATTTTTATGTACTTTGAATGCAGGGCTTTTACTTGTAACAATGCGGCATTACTACATTTATTTAAGTAAAATATGTCAGCACTTCCTGTATAAAGTATAGCTGCAACTCATTTCCAACTTTCATCACGTCTGATGTACCAAGTACTAATTACCCTTGGCAGTACTGATGTGGAAAAGCAGCTGATTACCTTCTCTAGAGTCAGTAAGTTGATCTCTGACTGCAGCCTGAACTCAGGCCTGATGTTCTGTTGTTCTCTGTAGAGCTGGAACTCTTTTTCCAGCTGCTTATAACGAGACTCCCCGTCTGCAATCTGGACAACAGAAACACAAGAGAAGAGTAAAAGAAGCCATTATTTTTAGGTAAATTCCCTCTAATGCAAACAAGCGTCCTCCCTCCGTACCTGCTGCAGCAGCCGGGCTCTCTCCTCCTCCATCAGTCGCACTTTGTCTCTTTCCAGGGCCACCCGGTGATCACACTCCTGCTGCAGCCTCCTGCTGCTCTCCTGCAGCTCCCTCTGGGTCAGATCGTGCTCTGCCCGCAGCTCCCTCTGCAGCCTCTGAGTCTGAACATGGGAGAAGAGTCGCTATCACAAAGAATCACTGGAAAACAGGCTTAGAGCGCTGGCTGAGTAAGCTGCATTTTGTGCAGAAAAGTGGGTCATAATTTGATAACATTGTTATTCTGAGTGCCCAATGAACACATTTATAAATGTATTTATTGGACACGTTTAAGCTTCAGTGCTGCAATATGGCACGTTTTAATTTTGCAGAACTGCGTTCATAACCGTCTTTTAAATATAAATTCTACATGTCATAAAAGTGAAAAACTAAAGTCCAATTAGTAAAATACTGCTGGTTCATTTCATATGTATCTGATTCATACAGACACAGGTAGTTGATGACAGAAAATAATTTGCAACTACTTGATCAACCGTTCAAGCCAAATTTCAAGAAAAAACACTGAACATTCACCTGTTCAAGCTCTAAATTCTGAGGATTTGTTGCTTTTGTTTGTTTTATGTAATAATAAGCAAAATGTCTAAAGTGACTGTTGGTCAAACCAAGACATTTGAAAATGCCACCATAACATTTGATAAACCAAATGAATATTAAGATAATTACTGGCAGATGAATCAATAATATAAATAACCATTAGTTGCAGCCCTGTATTTAACAGTATTTGTTGTCAAAGGGAGAAATTTATTATGATGTTTCAGTCAAAATGACCTTCAGACCTGAGCTATAGTCTTTTTTTTAATTGTTATGAATCTTTTCATTCACTTCTGCGTCTGAACTCCCATTAAATTCTACTGATAAGTGTTGTGTGAAGTGTCAGAGGTGAGTCTCACCTCCAGCTCAGCCTCAACCAGCTGTTTCTCTCGTTTCTCCAGATCAGAAAGAGTCTTCTGGAGCTGCTCCTCCAACACATTATACTCCACCTCCTACAAGCAGATGGATATTTGGGGATAAAAAACATGGACAGTCACTATTTGAAAAAGAGTTTTAGCGCCTCATTAAATTCACATTTAAGTGCCCCATGAGTCTGTGTGAGGAGGAAATCTTGCAGTACATCATGTAAGCTTTGTGTGTGTCTGTGTGAGGAGGTGTGAAGTCTCCACCTTCTTCTTGACCAGAGCTTCCCTCTCTCTGTCTCTTCTCCTCCACTCCTCTGCCAGAGCCTGCATGTGGCTCAGCTCTTTCTTCCTCAACTGAAACAAACACCATATTTTTATACCTTTATTTGTGCTCATATTTAATTTGAAATTTTCATTTTGTGTGAACCCAGAGCTTCATGTTGATATAAAAAACGACCCAGTGCTGCTGATCTGTTGCTTTGTTGACATTTTTCCACACGTGAACAGATTGACACACAAACTATGACATAATACTAAAATGCCCATTATGTTCTAAATGTGTCTTTAAATTCTGCCTTTTGAGTAGAAAAAACCCGTTGAAATGTCTAACCGTTCATAAATGTGAATGAAACAAAGTGAAAAAAGTAACATCATTATATCTACAGAATATTAGATATACGACATTGCTTCATTTAATGTTGGAAATTTTTGCGATTCAGTCTTTTTATGAGATTTTTCAGCTGCCTTCAGTCCTGTGTTTACCTGATCATCAAACAGATCCTCCTGCTCTTCCTTCCACATCTCCAGCTCTAGAGCCGTGCGGTACTCCAGGGTGTCTCTGGGGGCGGTCGGAGCCGTTTGGCCCAGCGAGCTGGGGTTCAGGCTGGGCGCAGCAGGTCTGGGTGCTGCAGGGTGGGAGGGTGGCTGCGTGGGGACTGCAGGTTCGTTCTGATGGCATGATGACAAAAACAGGGAAAACATCTCAAGAGGTTTACAGACTCATTGACCGCTTTTTTAGGGACACTTGTAAAATCTAATGCAGTCTAATAGAACAGCTCAACCATAAATTCTCCCTGTACGAAGTAATGTTCAGTTTTGATTGCCATTGTGAGAGCTATTAATTAAACTACAGGTTTACTGCTGAGGTGTAATTTGCAGTAGTGTCTCTCATCCAAAATGAAAGAAAATTCAATATTTTGACACAAAATGTTTAAAATAAATGAAAAAAGGCTATCTAAGACCTATTTAACATTCATGTGCAGATCAGATGAAATGTGAGAATCCAGACAAGTGGGTGGTTTAAAATAAGACATTTTAAAATAATATACACATTACTAAAAACATAAAATAGCATGCATCAGCACATATTCCTTCCTTAGGGTGTCTGAACTCAAAATATTTTATCGTCTATCAAAGGCTAAGCTGTTGCTCAATTCTGTATCAATCAAATCAACCAATCCAATTCATGCACATGCAGATGCAGACACACACACACACACACACACACACACACACACACAACTGTCTCACCTGTGAAGAGTCGGACACGATGACTTCTCTAGCTTTAACCAATCCCAGGTCGTCCAGTGTTGCCACATAGCTCAACTCTGCCACCTTTTCACTGGGTCTGATGGATGGAAACACAGTTGTTGAACAGTGGTTAACAAGTACCATGTGATCAGTCTGTCAGTCAGTGATGTTTCCTACCGGTGTGTTTTGACCACAGGGACCCGGTCCTGGTGAGTCTGTCTCCAGCTCTGCTCTCCTGTTGATGCCAGTAATCTGCTCCTCTCAGAGCGCAGCAGGTGAGACAGCTGGATGGAGGCTCGTCCTATCAGCTGGTCTCTGCTGGTGGAGTCTCTGTGCCAAACCTCCACCACCAGAGGAACTCTACAACACACACAGATACACACAATGAGTTCAAACGCACGGCAAAAAAGACAGCACCTAGACTGAATGCCTCACAGAGAAAAACAATGCCAACACAGTCATATGGCACCACCTGCTGGACAAAAGTGATTTTGCAGAAAACAAAGAAGTGATCATCACAAATCATCAGCAATCTGTAAAGTAGCACTGTTAGAATAGAACACAACTTTATTGATCACCAGGGAGGACAAGTGTCTTTGGCCCATCTTTTCAAATCCATTAAAACAATGTAAAAATAAATACCCTTGGTGACTGAATTCCTTTGCAGATCAACTATTTAACTATATTTTCCTTGATATTTTATGAAAGATTTGGTTAT
Source organism: Chaetodon auriga (assembly GCF_051107435.1). Taxonomy (NCBI): domain Eukaryota; kingdom Metazoa; phylum Chordata; class Actinopteri; order Chaetodontiformes; family Chaetodontidae; genus Chaetodon; species Chaetodon auriga. Next base: position 8,336,909 of record NC_135078.1, read on the forward strand.
CCTTTATGCAAGTATGTATTATTTTATTCTGACAAACACAGCAACCATAAAGGTGATATATTAAACAAAAATGGAAGTGAAAATGTATTAATTGATTTTTGTATTTGCGTTAATTGTTGCTCCTTCCATCTGTAAAACTAACTGAGCCTCTAAGATTCTACAATATTTTACATAATATACAATACTCTACCAACAGGTCAGTACAGTGCATGTAGATGTGTATACAATTTAAGCATGAAGTATGTAAAGGAACAAGTTCTACCTGTGTGTGTGTGTGTGTGTGTGTGTGTGTGTGTGTGTGTGTGTTCCTACCTGAGGAATGTGTCTTGTAGTTGTTGTGGCAGAGCAGCAAAGTCAAAGGCACAGTAGGACTGAGGCAGAGACACCTCCGTGTTCCTCTGCAGCTCTACTGGAGGATTGGTCATGATGGGAGCTGGACTGCCGAAGAACTGATACGAATACCTGAAATACAACAAATACACAACAATCATTAACCAACAGAATGTGATTGAAACGTGTACCGCAATGAACGGTTGGGCACACTTTCATAAAGGCCGTGTATAAAATGGTTTTGCCTGTTATTTTGATCTATCAAATGTGATTTTGTGTCTTTACAGTGAAGCTTGAGAGTAAGCTGTTATCTCACAACCTTGTGGAGGAAGGTGGGATTGATGTGCGCAAAATATCTACCCATATACATGAACACATTTCACATGTCACATTACAATTTATTTTTTTGCATGAAACCTGAGTTGTGACTCATATAGAAAGCACATGAAGTCTTTCACCTGAGAGTGGCAGCGATGGGGTGAGTCAGACTGAGCTTTCCCAGGCTGCGGAGGTCCAGAGAGAAGCAGAAGTGATGGGCGGAGGATGGGATGGACACTTTGGGAGCCGAAACACTGACAGACGATGCTCCACCCTCAGCTGCAGCTTCAGTCTGACTCTGGTGCTGCACAGGAACCTCCAAATCTGCAGCTGGACACATGACCAAACAAGTTCAATGTTGCTCCTCTTGGTCATCCACAGGCTGACTTCATTTGTCTAACTTCTTGTATGAAAGCTACTTGTGGGATTCCCAGGCTCACCTGCCAGTCCTGCCAGGTCTTTGCCATGTTGAAGCTCCTTCAGCAGACTCTCTGCTTCGCTCTCTGTATGAGAGGAAGGAGAAAGAGGAGGACCAGGAGGAGAAGAATCCGGAAGCTTTCGGACTGGAGAGGAGCTTTGCGGTCTCTGCTCAGCAGGAGGAACAGAGGGAGGGACAGTTGGGTTGGAGCGTGTCTGAGCTCCACTTTCTTCTTTATTCATTAAAGACTGTAAAGACTGGATAAAGGACAGAAGGTCATATGACTGTCAGTCCAAACTGATGCTGAGTGAAGGCTTCTGCTGCGCTGCTGCACAGATACAGGATACTTTTCTGTCCCAGACTGTTGTTATATTGAAGTGAGGGTGACCAACCAACATAACCACCAAACTGAACGAAAACATATGAGAAATCACCACGTGTGTCTCTGTCCCCTTTCATCTCAGCTCCGAGTTTCATTACACTATTGGCATAATCACAGCTTGATTTTACTTTATGCAGAGTAACAAGAAAAACCCAGCTGATACAGGTTCAGGTGTTAGGGGAGCCATCATCATCTTTTGAAGACAAAACTTTATCTATACTTTCGCATGAATCAACATCAATTTGATTATATACTGGCAGTCATCAAAGAAGACATCAGTAAGAACAAAACGAACTTCATAGAGCCTATCATTGCCAAAGAAGGTTTGGCAGTATGGCTCAGGTAAAATTACATTTTTTTTTGTGGAATTTGCAGTCTAATATTACGTTACAAGTTTTTAATAAGTTGTATACCACACTAGCAATCCTCATGTCTGTTAATAAGAGAGAGTTTCTATAATGAATGAAGAAAGACCTCGTCAACACGAAAAACCCGCTTCTTCAGGGATTTTTAGTGCGTGCACATGCACCAAAGGACCCCTGACAGATATGGTAATGTTAGTGAATGTAAACTTATTGGAGAAAAATATCCAAAAATTTGCTTTTGGGTTGTGGTTCACACGTGAAACAAACATCTAGTTCAGTGTCATCTTTGTTTGCCAAGGCCCTCATAAGATGAATCATGACATCATGTCCTTTACTGGGGTGTGGAGAGAAAATAAAAATCCACTGCAATACCTGTGGTGCGACCTCTTCCCTCCTGAGAGTAACAGCCACTCCTACGGTCGGCTGCAGGTCAGCAGGCAGAGCCGGCAGTGTCTGCCTGATGCGTTTAGGAGGTTGTAGTATGAATGCCCCCTCTACCGTCGCTGTCTTGTTCTCCAGATCCACAGAAACAGCAGACAGGGCTGAGAGAGAGATGTCTGTGCTGCCCAGAGACTGATTCCCACAGCACAGGTGGATCTGAGGGGGACAGATGGGGACATATGTTGATACATGGCCAGGTACTAACAGGTAGCGATGACTTGTTCATCACAGACTCTACCTCTCACCTGGAAACTGGACTGCTGCGACAGGAAGGTCTGGAGGATCTGTTTGCTGCTGCGGATGCGCACAGAGGCGCGCTCCGGCTCGAAGTCGGGGCTCAGCAGGTTGTGGAAAGGTTCACTGGTGATGTCGTTCCCCAGGAGAGTGTAGTAGAAGAAGAACTCTGACCCCTCTGCTGACAGTTTCATAGTGCTGGGAATCAACTGAGGGAAAAAACAAGAAGGCACATTTAGCCGTTTTTGCTTGTTCTAAAAATTCATACATTGATACTCTGACTCAATCGAATTGAATCTGACTGAATCGTTTAAGTTTAATATTGTTTGATTCATCACATTTTCAACTGAGGGCTTTCTACTGAACACTACATGCTGTCCCTTCTCCCTGCCATGAGAAAGAACAGGTTCATGTCACACAAGAAATTGGTTTAATTTGGCAGCGACGACAGTCTGTGTCTTCAGTGTCTTCTTATGACACTCTGGGGGACAGACTGTCCTTTCTGAAGTGGTTGAGAGTTAAAGCAATAATGTTTAAATGACAGTTACCACCTGAGATGTTCTTTCGTTGTTAGACGATGATCAATCTGTGAATTTCAGCACATCTAAGAACTCATTTTCTGATTAACTGTTGTAGTTTTATTTCTTCAATTCTTTGCTCAGCGTCAGTTCAGTTGTCAGCTGGGTTTATTATTATGTGTGAAAAGTGGAAAAAGCAAAAATGACTGTCACAGTGAGAACAAATGAGCAAGTTTCCAACCAAGAAAAGAGTGTTTCTCTATTTTCTGCTATCAGCCATGTTTCCAGAATTTCCAGAAGCAGAAATTTCTGTATGCAGCATCACGTTGGTCACATTATCTAAAGTTATCTGATGAAACACTTCGCTGCCTGGCATCAGCTCAGGTCAGAAGTTATCAATCAGAAGTCAAATGAGTACTGTCCTCACCTGTTCTAGTTTGGTAGCAAAGGCCACAGTGACGGACAGGACGAACATGTCAGAGCAGTGATCTGCAGGTCCAATTTGATGGTAACCCTGGTCTGGGATCAGTACGGCCTCCAGGTTGTCTGGGAGCAAGTCAGTTACTGCAGGAGAACCTATAATAACAGAGTTAAAACAGGAGAGGGGCAGGAAGCGCAGAGAGCAGAATGAAAGGTGATAAAAAGTTCATGTAAACAGAACTAAGTGGTGCAAGCAGAGGAGGTCAAGCCAGAAAAGCGCTGGTTCTTTGCAATAACACAAACAACTCACTTTCACCATTAATTCACTGTTTTTCTGCACTTACTGAGGTGGTTCATTTTACCAAACTCCCATACAACAAAACTGTAATCAAATAGGTTTTTTTTTTTTTGCTAGAGCCAGAGTAGTGACAGGTTTATTTTTCAAATCTAAAACGTCCCACCCTTTGGTATAGAGTCACAGTCCTTAAATAATGTAATTTAGGGGATCGTGATCAAATATGCTGGTGTTGTATATTGACATTTAAAAAATGAATACTGGCTCATGTCTTCATCAGATTTTTAAACTTTTAATTATCTACACTGACATCCAGTATGGGTCATAAGACTTACACAACAACTGGAGCTGAACCTGAAGTGACCTTTCACAACTACAGAAAACACTGATGAGCACAATCAATGTTTAAACAGGCTGGAAACATTTGTAGCAGTGCAGACCAGTAGGGAGTGAAAAAGTCAGACATATGAGATATTTTTCAGAGTTTTAACTGTAACGAGGCACTGATAGCAAAGTACACAGCACATGCACAGTTTCTGATATTGAGCACATACTGTACACAGTGTGGGATGTTAACACAGGTCACAGGCTGGCTAATAAATGGACCAGACACTTCAGCATCACAACAGCCATTATTCCGATATTATTTTTAAAGCCCTCATAGCGAAGAAATATTATTACATAAGAACATTACAACTTCACAATTAACTGTGTGGGATATTAAAATTCATCAATTAATTAACTAACTGTATCAACATGTATCACTTTCTAGCTAAGTTTTTGTTGTGTGCCCTGCCTATGTTATATCTTAAAATCAAATGACCAAAATACTTAAGTTTGACACACAAGTAATGGGTGAAGAGGAGCTCTTACAGCACTTTGAATGTAAAAGGTTCTGTACAAAGTGACAAATCATCATCACTGCGCTAAGAAAGGATCTGTAACTTTTACTTTACAAACTGCACATGACAGGGATTTGAGGGATCTGGATCACTGCAGAGTTTTGCAAATATCACACAGAAAATCTGGTGTGATGCAGCACTGACAGCTGGCCAGAGAGACAGAGCAGACAGATCGTAACAAAAAAAAGTTAGTGGAAAAAAAGTGTCTATCTTTAAGAGGCTGTTTTTAGTCAGAAACTTTACTGATGAACATGTTATTTTCCAACATTACACTGATTTACAATCAAATAACCAGTGAACTGGGGTCTCAGTGCCTTGCTAAAAAGGCACCTGATTTGTTAACTTCCTTGTCCCTAGACTTCCCAGTTTGAACCATCACCTCTACATTATGAAATTGCTGCATGGATCAGGGAGATAAATGAGAAGCAATTTTCTGAAATGATATCAACTAATAAATTTACAGCACATATAACATACACGAGAAAAAAAACTGAAGTGAGAATAGCACAAACAAAGCAAGCAGTACTGATGAACCAGCTGACCTTGTCGGGGCGGGGCCTTCTTGGCTTTGAACCTATCAGGAGAGGGTTCCGAGGGCTTGGTATCATTTTCCAGCACCATGCTGAGGAGGAGGGCTGGTCTCTGCTTGGTGTATTTACTGCTCAGCAATGGATACCAGCGAGGCTCCTGGAAACAAATCATGTATTTCCATCACTCAGAACAGGACAAAAATATATTTCTACTAGTCCCAGTGACACTGGATGTCACTGATTATAACACAAATCTCAACAACTTCAACATGTCACCCAGACAGACGGAGAAGAGGTTTACCGTCTTGACTTCCTGTACAGATCGGAGGTCCAGTACGATGTAGCCGACACTCTCTCTCTTCTTACTCACAGAGTCAACAGTGAAACACTGAAGTTTGATGGGAGTCCTCTGCAGTCTGAGAGGATGGAGTTGTAAGATGCATCAATATTACACAGTTTAGCAACATTTTTGCAAAATCCAACACAAGAGATGGATAGAAAAAAATGACATGCCAACAACTATAAATACAGACAGATGAATTATAGTTATTTCCTTGTGGAACATCTAGCAACAGTGATTTGAAGAATAACTTTTCATTGCTACAATTAAGCACAGTCCGTAAACTGAATATCTTTGGATTTTCAGCTGTTTTTGATTGTTTGGCAAAAGCAAAACCCTTGATGATGTCACATTGGGCTGCGAGGTATTTGTGATGTGTATTTTCCATTGTCTGAGGTTTTGTAGATCTATCAGTTAATCCAGAAAAACAGAAAGCCCATCAGACTGACTGATTATGAAAATAATGGTTAGTTGTAGCCCTACAGTCTATCATTAACTAAATCTAATGGTACTTCTCGAGACATCTTCAGACCTGTGTTGGTGGAGCGTCCTGCGGTCGAGCTCCCAGGCCAGCTCAGTGCTGAACTGTGGCTGATCTCTGTGCTCCACTGGGTCTGTGGAAAGCTGCTCACCATCAAAGCCTGCCTGGACCACCAGGCTGAGCCGGGGATTCTTCGGGAAGTGACGACCTGGGGAAGGGAAGATGGGTTTACAAAGCTCAGCTGAACAAATTTTCACTTTAAGTCTCAAAGCTGGTAAACTACCACAAGTCATTGGTCAAACAGCAAAAGATGTTGGAGTTGTCTGGTAGACTTGCTTATCCAGCAGTCAGTGACGCATACCCTTGTTTTGAGTCTTATCTATTGTTGACAGTGCATAGCAATAGATAGGTAATAAATATACAAGTGGTCAGCCTAAGTGGCTTTCTATGTGTGAAAGCCCATGTGACTAGCCAAACTTAAAAAAAAGTTGATTTAAAGGAAAGTCTACTCTGCCTGACTTATCATGAATCAAACAAACAAAATCAAAAATCAACAAATAAGTGCTAAAAGACTACAAAACGACAGTTTTTTGTGAAAAAGGTGCCCATGTCAAACTCACGGTCTGCAGACATAAGAAGCATAGCATAACGTGCAACACGGGTACACATACAGTGCTGTGGCTGCATTTCCACAAGAAAGAAACCGTTCCGTTGTAATATCTGTTTTGTACTGACAAAGTTAAGTTTACATTGCACCCTCCAAAAGCTCTCTCTGAGCTAAATGTGCCTTTAAAAACCGGGTGCTTGGTGACAGATTTAGAAAAGGTCTCCAGCTCTGGAGGTCTTACTGTAACAGAGAACAGCTAATTCCAATTCAGGGTGGCCAAGTTAGCATAACCAGCAGCAACAGGCTGCATTTAAGACAACTTACGTTACAAACCACATTCATGTAACTTCAGCAATGTTACAAATGTTCACTGTATATTTTATTTAAGAAGCTAACAGTGTGCTGTAAACAGGTTATAATCCACCTTCTTGAACTACTTACCCTCCAGGATGGACACAACGATAAGAAGTTGGTCTGTCTTTGTAGCCATGGCGACATTTGACAGCTCTGCCCGAAACTTTTCAGCTGCTTATTATGATCAAACTGCGAAACTCCCTTTTAATTTAGAACTCACTCGTGAACACGACACTTCAACACAGCAGAGATTATGTTTACTCCGGGGTTAACTGTCCGTTGCAGGCAGCAAACGGCCGCTCAGCTTTGTTGTCAAGCTTTGGCGCCACCCATTTTGTTTTAAAAGCGGAAGTGATGACGGAGGCACTTAAGTGTTCAGCGCCCTCTGCTGGTAGGAGGTGGAACAACAGGGTGAGGACAGTATTGGCACTAAGACGTTTTTCATGCAGGACTTTTATTTGTATTTGTAGTATTTCCGAGTAGTAGTAGTAGTAGTAGTAGTAGTAGTAGCAGCAGCAGCAGCAGTAGTAGTAGTAGTATTGCATCTTTTACTTTAGTAAAAGATCTGACTACTTCCACTACTGGTCATTAATCAGCCCATGTTACTGCACTAAACAGGAAAAAATGAGTGTTAATAACACTGATTGATAGTAATTCATTCACTCAATACTCAATACATAGTCTTTTTCCTAATGTTTTAGATAGTCATGAGCCATTCAATACTGTAATCTTAAACTATGCATCACATTTTTAAATTCAAAGCATAAATGAGTCCTGCAGTAGCCTACTGTTAATTATTAAAGGATTAATCTTACTGTGCAAGGCTGTGTCTCCTTTTGTTCAACAAAAACAAATACTGACTAACTCCATAACGTGACTATATAAGAATACTATGGTGGTTTACCATTGTAGATAAAAGTTGGTTAATGTACTGTAGCTTACTTACAAATAGAAAACTCCACAGACAAAAGAATATATATAAACATCCTTTAATCATGATTGCCAAACATATGAATTAAGGCATATACAGTATAAAAAAGCAACAGCAGGTTTCATGTTTATACGATTTCAGTGTGTTATTAACTGGATACACCGGGTGGATGAACTGAACATACCAAGCAGCCTTTATAAGACAACACTGTGTCTCCCAAAAGATGACAGCATTTTGTAAACAGGGTTCATAGCACTATATTCAAGTAATAGAATGATCACTGATACTATGCAGGTAAGGTGTTGTGTAAGTGAGGCAGAGCTGCTGATAGACAGGTTGGGCCATTGGGTTTGGGATTATCCATCCTGTAACTACTTCAACCCCACATGATGTGAACACTACATTACGCTGCATTATGCTACGCTGGCAGGAGTGCTCCTGCATTATTCCAAGATGGTTACCCCTAATGCTAGCCATACCATGACAATGATACAAATAAAATCAAGCCTAAATTAGCCATATTTATTGTGTTACATATTTGTAGGACTCATTTTAATTATCTGAATCAATTGTATAGTGTCAATATACAATTGTACTTGGATGTTTGCAGTCAATTTGACACTTGTCTAACTCTTTTAATTACAGAAAATTCCTTATGTCTCTGGCTCAGAATTACAACAAGCAGGCTAGCCTGACTGGTTTGACCATTGGGCTGCTTTGAATTATGGATCTGTCACATACCATGTGAAGGCATTGTGGTTGAAGTTGATAAACTAGTGGCCATATTGGACTCAGTTGCGCATACAATATCAAATGGCTAGCTAACTACAATATCTGATGAGCTGTCTGTGGTGTTAGTTTGATTAGCTGTTTTATCTGATTCGTACAGTAGCTAATGTTAGCAGAAACTAGTGTTAGCAATAATTAAGCCTTACAGAAGCTAGCAGAAGTTAGTGTTAACATGTTAAGATTAAGGCTCACAGTAGCTAGCAGAGGTTAGTGTTAGCATGTTAACATTAAGCCTCACAGTAGCTAGTAGAAGCTAGTGTTAGCATGTCAATATTAAGGTTAACAGTAGTTAGCAGAAGTTAGTGGTAGCATGTTAACATTAAGCCTTACAGAGGCTAGCAGAAGTTAGTGTTAGCATGTTAACATTAAGCCTTAAAGTAGCTAGCAGAAGCTAGTATCAGCATGTCAATATCAAGGTTTACCGTAGCTAGCAGAAGTTAGTGTTTCATGTTAACATTAAGCCTTGCAGAAGCTAGCAGAAGTTAGTGTTAGCATGTTAACATTAAGGCTCACAGTAGCTAGCAGAAGCTAGTGTTAGCATGTTAATATTAAGGCTGTGTCTGAAATCACTCCCTCTGCTATAGAGTACACTACATTTACATTTACTATTTTATACAATTCGTAGTGTGCAAAAATATCCACCATACAGCGCCCTCAGAAATTACACAATGGAACAAAAAAGTAGTGTACATACCAGGGACTTTCTCCTAACAATCCTATAGTGCAATGCAGCACATTTTGTATAAAAGTGACAATTACAGTTGTGTGATTCAACAGATGTCAGTGATGAAGCAAAATGACGAAGATTAATACGTTTCTGAAAGCCCTGCACACTGTTGAGCCAAGTATGTCCATTATATAGAGATTAGTAAATGACTGAACAAGGGAGTAATTTCCGATGCAGCTTAAGCTAAGTTCCTTTGCTAAATGATCCTGTTAACTGGTTAGCGACCTATCTGTAATTTCTGCAAAAATGCTGCATACAGCTCTATTTATGTTGCTTCAAAGAAACTTATTACCACATTACATGAACAAACATGTTGTGTTGTGAGCAAATGTCAGATGGACACCACAAGTAACAATATCAGTGCCAGACAGAGCGAGCTTTAGATTTACAGTGTGAGAAAAGGACAGAATCAGAAAGATATCAACCACAAGCCAGTCACAGGCAGCCAGACTAAATGTTGCTGGATCCAGGATGAATGATGCACCAGAATCAGCCCAATTCTTGATCCTTTTTTATAGAGAAGTGGCAGTTGCTTGGCACCAATGGTAAAACCTGACAATACTGTCTAGCAGAGGCTCTGCAGTGAGCTAGTTAGCTTGTAGGAGGCATGAGAGCAGGGGCAGGGCAAAGGATTGTAGGACTCCTGACAAGGGTGCTTCCACACGGACACCACTAACAGGAAAAATGTTGGCATTTTACTTAATGGACAATTCCAGTGTGATTTACTGAATTCCTGCACCGTCATGTTGTTTTCTATTGCTGTACTGTGGGTTTTCCAGCTACTGTAGTATGTTGAATTATGTCTTCTATTTCTCTGGTCCTGGTTATTATTCAAAACAATATTCTGAAAAAAGCACTGTTTTAAATTATGACTTGTTACCAGTGAAGAAGAAAGCATCAGTTTTTGGAGCTGTTAGACTATACTCAAAACTAAACTGAATTAAGCATGTTCTCAAACTGCTGTTGAATTATGGCGCTGCAAGCAAATACTTTTAAACACAACTTGTAAGTTCCTACAAACAAGACACACATTTACCAAAGCTGGTGTAACTCTGTGAACTAAACTCCTATGGCCAGTATGAAAAATTGACAAGTTTGACTTACAAATGATGAAGCTTCTTTTTGGTCACAAACTCACTACTATACCTGAGCAAAACACCAAATTCCATTTAGTTTGAGTATAGTGCTGAATGGAGAGGTAATCAGAAAGCCAGAGATGCTGAAAATGAGCAAAAACTCATGTAAACACTGGAATTGTCCTTCAGACAAGCTGGAATTAAAAGTATAACTGGCACATGTGACTTTCATGTTCAAACAAATGCCTTTGGCACGCACTCACTGGCATCCATCATTCACCTAGCCCCAGGCTGTACCTCTCATTTGAGCATTTTCACATTAGAAATCTCTGCTGATGACTGTATGTTGATTATACTCGAGTCAAATACTAAAAGAAATGAGTCACAGTTTCAGCGACAACCCAGCACATCATTTATCAACCCTTAGCACTTTTTGAAGTCATATCCAAAATCCTTGCACACTCTTTTATTCTATATTTTCTCTGGTGTGCACTGAATTTGACACAAGGCAAGTCTCCACTCCTTGACCTAAACAAAGATGACAACTGGAAATGATAGCTCCAGGTTCCAGTTCCAGTCCAGTTGCCATATTTCTTCTACTTTGTTGATCTTGGGAAAGATCAAGGGTTGGGTGAAAATGAACAACTTGGTTAATGTTAAGGCGCTTAGTTTTCACTTGGCATAACAATCTCACCATACGGTACATTTAGCACCTGTCTGGAGCTTTCAATCATATCACATGTGTTTGCAGTTCAAACATAACCCAAATGCAGGAAACCAGGCAGGCAGGTTGATAAAACAAAAAATGAGCTTTTAATAACATAAAAGCTGATTCCAGAAACAGAAAAAGGCAGGAACAAAACTTCTGGAGCAGACTGAGGAGTAACCTAAAAACACAGGAGAAATATGGATTGCTAAAATAATAACTGACTGAGATGACACGAGGAAACCAGACAGGAAAGCTGACAAGAAATTCAAACCATGAACGCAGAAGGCCTGACAACTGAAAGAGGGAAAACATATGGACTAAATACACAAGAGGCTGATTAACTACTGAAACACAGGTGATCGAGAAAACAGGTGGGAAACACAGAGAGGCAGGAAGTAAAAGAAAACCTGATGCATGAGCAGAGTAATCTTCAAAATAAAGCAGGAAACAGACTAAACAAACTCCCCAAACCATAACACAATCACCCAATGCCATGAAATTGAAGGTGGACTACACGGTCCATTCAGAAAAACAACTTTCAGTCTCACCTATGATACTAACATGGACAAGGAGTCCTTGAAGTGCTCACAGGGATGGAAATTTGAATATCCATAATTCCATGGCTGCTGAGGAAGATGGTGTAACATGATTGAAAGCTCCAGATCAGCTGCTGAATGAACCTTATGATGAGACTGTTTTGCCAACTGCTGCACCATCATTAACTGCTGGTGGTAGACAGGAAAGAAACAGCAGCCTCCCGTGTCACAGTAGCATGTGACATTGAATTGGATTGTTTGTTTGTTTTTGTATTTTTGGAAGCCAGTGTCCAAAAGCTCGAGAGGCACAAACTGGGACTAACATTCAAAAAATGACACACATACCCTAAGCTGTAACACAATGGGATATGAGCAACATCATATGTGCAACACACTGTGAATTAGATCACAGGAATATGTGCCTAAAGTACAAACTGCAGCAGATTAACTGGAGTCAGTCAAAGAAACAGTGTCACATAAAGAAAAGCCACATAAATGGGTACTGCGGGTCTTCCCGCTCTGCCCGCTGCCCCCCTGCATGGCTGATGGAGATCAACATAGACTACAATAAAGCATGTTAGTGCTCTGCCATGAATCTGTACAGAATATATACACCACTGGGTTCCTACATGGCACTGGGCAGGTCGATGTGAAGGTTTACTCTCACATAAAGACAATACAATCAACATGGTTACGCTCAAGTACAGGTTAGTAATACAAATGTAGCGTCAGCACTATGGAGGGAGGAGGACCACTTCAATAATCATAATGAGAATAATAAGGATAATAATAGACTTTTTAGCTTCCTAATGCTGTATCCCAATAGGAGTTTAAAAAAACGATCAACACTATTGGGATAATGTAAGTCGTCATCAGTACATTCAGTCATATCATCATCATCATAATACACTAGGATAAATGTGCATTTTATAAAGCCACGGCTGGGCTGAGTGCACTGGGTTGTTTCATTTTATACATGCCGCCTGCTTCTGTCAAAATCCTGCAAAACTGAAAGCTTCAAAAGTCAGTGATCTGGAATCGTACAGATAGGTCCTCCTTCAAAAAGGTCCCGATCCTGGTTTCTGTCCCTCCATCGGCCCGTCTGCTCAGTGATGACGTGTTATAAAACAGGTGGTTGTCATTAGTAAGAAATGAAAGAGGTTTTTAAATGTTTGTTCTCTGCCTCTCAGCGAGGCGAAGCTTATTCAACACCATGGAATTGATGTCTGATAAATCTGCCGTTCCTCATGTGAGACGTGGTCACATGGTCCTACTTCTTCCCATCGCTCTCTGCGGAGGCAAGAGGACAAAACACAGACATTCAGTCACATATTTGCCCTTCAGCTCAGCAGTAGAGTCAATACTTAAGGTGTGTTCAGACTAGAAATGGTGCGATTGCTTACAAAATCTAACAAAAGACATTAGTGCCGGCAGGTTTGCTTTAAGCAGGGCACACTGAAGGAGAGAAGCGTCCATAGAAGCTGAAAATGGTTGAACTTGAGCAGTCTGAACACACCGTTACAGAGCATTCCTGATAGAGCGCACAGGTGAATTTCACAATTGAGAACTAAATCTCAGTTCGAACTTGCAAACATTTGGGAAAAGCTTTCAAGATTAACATAGACAATGAAAAAAAATTCATGAAATTATTGACGGCAACGGGAAAAGGGAAGCCTGATCATCAAGTACAATGGCAACGTCTTCTACAATACAAATTCTGAAGAAAAGGGATGCAAGCAAATACATTTCTCAGGAAACCTGCACCAGTCAATCAAATGCTCGCTCATCATAAACACACCCACAAGTTTGAAGCTCATCACAGACAGACGACCGCCTGCCTCTGTGTAGGTGTGTATGTTTTTTCCACCGGTTATCTAGAACGGTCATATTCAGCTTTTAAGCCCATTTTCACAACATTTTGTAATGATGTCTTTATAACATTAACAACACACCAAACAGTTTTCTTGTGATCACAACATAAATGTCCCTTAAGCCTTCAGATAAACTGATAGATCCAGAGGACAGCAGCCTCGAATGCAAGATGATAACACACACAAGTCCACACACATTAATATAACCATTATGATATTTTCAGATAATGACATAACGAAGTTGTGATTGTAGGAAAACGGTTTATTCACAAGATAAGAGGATAATTAATTAGTGATCGTCAGATATCAGGCCAAAACTTTAGAAAGCGCTGCTGCTTTTGGCTTCTGTGGAAAACTCCTGGTATTCTTCTTCATTCCTTGGCCATTGTGTGCATCCACTGTCAGCATCACTGCTGTTAATCTCCTCTATTTCACAGCAATTACCATTTATAGATAACTGCAGTCATTGCAACAGTAAGGCAATCATCACATTATGCTGTTTAACTGCCTGGCAGGTTCCCTCTGCATTATTTCACACTTTCAAACAAAGGCAGTGATTTATGGCTCCTGAAAATATATGGAAAACACTGCAAAGCAGATAATGATCTACTGGATGGCAATTTAGGCAACAAGACACAAGCCTCAGAGAGCCGATTAAGCTGTGAGCTGTTACCCAGAGGAGAAGGCTTAGATATTTGATTTATTGACCCACCAGAGAGGACGAGACAGTTCTCCAGCTTATTCTGTTCCCAGTTTGTATTTTATGATTTTTCTTTCAGCAATTCACATCATACGATCTAAACTCAGTGGATAATGTATGAGTCTTTGATCCACACTGAGAGTATACCTGAGCTGAAGAAGAAGATTCTGTGCTGAATGCACAGAAACTCACAAATCATGGTTCAATCAACCAGTGCTATGCATGCTATTTAATCATAACCTGATTGAGTGAGCGCTATTAAAACTGACATTTTAGAATATGTGTTTATTTTATAATCTCGTGTACAAAGCTGTGTTATTCAGAATTTGTCCATTAAGCGAGTCTTTATCCCATTTTTATTGTACGTTTTCCAAACACAGGATAGATAGATAGATAGATTTTAAATTTACTAAGATCCAGACAAGCAGGAGCATGGGATAAATTAATTAATGTAATCCAGAACTATTATTTACCACGTTAAACAGGCAAACCCCATGACTAAAGCTATCTAAAATATTGCTTTGAAGCACAGACACTCCCTGGAACCCCCCAATATCTTTCAGGAACAACAGGAAAGCAGAGGAGCAATAAATAATCATGCTCCTGATTGTCACAGTCTTGTATTAACAGCAGATACCTTCAGTCTTTCAAACTTACCAGAAGAGGAATGTCCTGACACCTGCTGACTGGAGACCAGCGACCTGGAGCTCAACCCTTCAACACAGTGAGAAAAGCAGCTGTGAAACATCACATTTCAATAGGAAAAATGTTCTGCAATGCTCCAAATACACAGACAGTGAGACAGCTCAGCCGTTCATCCAACTCTGAGCAAACCACTGACAGTAGCAGATGCTGCTGGGTGAAAGAGAGCTTAAATAGATTCTGCTGAGAATGTAAGCTGACTGATATGGCGGTTGTCCAAACAGGAGGAAAACCAGTTGAAAGACAGTCAAGTCAAGAAGAACGGCTGGGTAGAAATTAGCCGCTGGCAGTCACTTTCAGTTTGACACATTTTGGGCTCAGCTCGTCGTACCTTGGTAGATGTCGTACTGTCCTGACATCAGGTTGTAGCTCATACCCAGGTGTGTGTGATGGTGTGTGTGCAGGTGTCGGGCGAATGACACGTGGTTCCTCTCTCGCTCCGTCTCTCTTTCTCCCTCAGGGGAACCCTTCTCGCCAGGCTGTACCAACACACACGTCTGCAATTACACTTTTTCTCAACCTTTCCTTTCTCCAGCCCCACCAGCAGAGACTTTAATCACTGCATGATCTTACAGTAAAAACACACACACAGCATCTCAGCATCTTTTCATAGTGAATTTAACTCTCAACATCTCATTTCATGTCAGTTTGATTGTTGGATTTTATTATACTTGTTTCATTAAGATGTCATTTGTATTGCCTGAATTTGTGTTTTCGGGCTCCGGTAGGTAAAGTGAGACAGAAAGCAACTCTGTATGATACAGTTTGAAGCCACAGCAGTCATAAAACTTACGCTGCAGCATCACATCATTATCAAGTGGTATGGAACAGCACAGCATGCACACAAGTAATGAGTCACTTTAAAACAGAACTTAAACGATCATATAGGAATATTTGAATGTTCTGTTTTGTGTGTTTTCATCAGCTGTTTTCCAAACTGAGCTGTAGTATGTCAGATCTTTTACAATGTCTTTCCTTCCAGGCAGCAATCAGTTTTTATCTGTCTCACTGCACTTTGAAATTCAACTTGAAGACATCTGAAGCATACTTGATACGGCACACAGTCTCAACAAATGCAATGCCTGCTGTGGTGTCAACGCACGGTGCTGCAGATGAGTGTGCACTACTGCACAAGGAAAACATACCTTTACTTTGACAAGAAAGAAGAAGAGTAAGTGTTTCATTATTTATCTCAAGCAGTTCTCAGCTTTCTACAAGTTGAATATCATTCTGTCGTTAAACTAATGGAAATCAACAGCTGCCTAGAAAAAAGACCACTAAAGGGTTTAATCACACTGCAGTATGTCTAACAAAATGCTCAGCAGTGATGTTGAGCATTCTTAATTACTTATTATATGGGTTAATATGCACCAAAACACTGGCCTGCTCCTGTTAATATTCATTTGTTGGCAGACACTGGCCAGTGTTTTCTTTCTTTCTTTCTTTTTTTTTTTTTTTTTTTTTTTTTTTTTACAATTTTTATATATTCTGATAATAACTCTGCAATATTTTAACTCTCTTTTTCCATTTCTGATTACTGTGCAGCCGATCAGTCTGTTGTTGGTCGCTTGTTCGAAATGTGTCTTTATTGATTTGTCTTCATTCTTTGTGTGTTAATGTAACAGTTACAGTATGTGAGTGTCACACTGGTGTATGTGATGTATGTTCTAGACTCATCATCATCATCATCATTTTCAATAGAAATGTACTAGTGCAATTATAGTGCTCATGTATCAAGCAGCCTCTAACAGCTTCCTGTGTCTTGTCTTTTTAGTCTTTACTTTTTTGTGTGCGCTCATCAGGAAACATCAGATCTGTGCCGTGTGAATGAAAACAAACATCAGAGTGACGCTGTGCTGCAGTGTGGACGTGGCAGTAAAGTGAGCGGTGTCTCACAGCAGGTGATTTTCCGTGGTACTGATGGCTCTGCTGCTGCAGCAGCTCCATGGCCGAGGATGATGACGAGTCGCTGCTCTGCTTGCTGCTCACCACTCCTCTGCTGGCTGTAGTCACCTCCGACTCCTCCCTGCCCGCCGTCTTACCATACAGAGGGTAGTGGAAACCTGGTGAACACAAACAGAGATACATACACAGAGCCACAGAAAAACATGTGCACAAAACACGCACACACGCACAATGACTTTATATATCTATCAAAAGTAAGTTGTACATTTTGAGGCCTTTATTTGCTATATTTAAAGGTGCAGCTGCTGAATATGTCATAGTGTCTATTAGTGCAACCTATTGGATATTCGAGGCTATCAACACAAGGCAGTCTATCTTGAATGTGGGTGTGAGTGCCTTGAAAATTTCAGCAACTTCTGTTGTTTTTAAATGTGCTTTACATAAAGGAAGTGATTTGCTACATGCACTTTGCAGCACCTTCTTTTGCCATTGGCTTTATAATTTCTGCATTTCACTCTTTTGTTTTTTTCTCTGTGTCTTTTATGCTTTAAAATTTTTGTGAAAAACATACGGACCATAAGAATTAAGAATTTGTCTCTTTATAGGTCCCTTTATTTTTGGTTAAAAGTGTAAATTCAACTTAGATATTTACAAAGCTTTTTAGGGTGACTGATACATACATTCATGCATTATATCATTTTGAGGAATTATGTTTTCTTGTGAATGAATTACAGATCTTAAGGGTTTGAAACCCCTTCATTTTCCGAGTAATTACAAAATAAACATTCGTATGTTTTCAGCTAACTTCACTGTCTTGTTAACAAATCTGCTTTGCAAATAGCAAATATGTGGCTAATAGCTAGGTGGCTATCTAAAAGTTTAGGCTTAGAGATGCCTATTTACACATACTGCAGACACAGCGTGACACAATCCCAGTCCCGCTGGATCGGACAGTCTAATGAATATAAATCCAACATTCTTCTTTTGGATCTCTTTTGGTCTCCACCAACTCCTGAGAAAAAATTCTGGCTCATTACCTGCTAAATGTTCGTTTTCATTCATGTTTCTAACTGTGTCTGTCTGCTGTTTGCTGCTAGGCAGGAAGTGTGCAGTGGGCAGAGCTTGTTTGAAGAACACAAGGGCCTTACAATGAGCTAAAGGGGATAAACAGCTGAGTCGGGCTTTAGAGCTGATGGCAATTCAACTGCTTTCATCTCTCACACTTAAACTGACAGGACTTTTGACTTGACTGCTTTTGACATTTGACTGCTGTCAGTACTTAAACATAATCTGGCATTTCAATTGCTTAATCTCTTAATCTTCAAGTGTCAGGTCAAATACTTTAAGCACTTAGAAACAAACTGAAAATCAGCTGTCCACAAACAACTGCAACTTTAAGTGCTTTCAGTACTTATACTTCGTACATATAGAGTACAATACACTTCAACTGACATATCAGACCCAGTGCTTCTACTTCAACTTACACTTCAACTCTGTTAATTCCTTCACTCATAATGTAGCACTAATGCAATATTATGAAGTAACATTTTAGGACATTTAAGGAGTTTTTAAACCTGGAAATTTCCTGGTAAGAGAACACATGAAAAAAACAAACTTTTTCTTGATCCCTGCGTGTTTGTCGCTGTCATTGCATCACTGCATCCACTGTTAATATAAAACGTATTGGTTCATGAAACTTAAAAGGAATAGTTCGACATTTTGAGAAATATGCTTATTTGCTTTCCCAAAATGGTCAATAATTCCTTCAAAGTAAACACAAACTTTTACTCAGACTCCTACCTGGGTAATTGTGGACCAGGGTTGGGGACACCCCTCTATAGGAGGCCCCGCCGCTCTCACACATTGCTAGGTAGGGTGGGTAGGAGGAGTGCTGGTACTGGATGTAAGGCTGCTGGGGGGTCATGGGAGGAGACACTGCTGCCCGGGCACTCTGGGACTCCTCAGACAGCCCTCCCATTGGTTCCTGGCCTTGATCATCTAGCCCCTCCAGCCGGTCTGACTCCTCCATGTCGATGCTGGGCAGGAGATCGTGGGACCCATGGACCCTGGATTTTTTAGCATCCCCACACACACCTCCTCCCCTCTCTCCTCCACTTCCTCCTCCTGAGGTCATCTTGGCTCCGGTAGGCTCCACGGTAGCTCCCCATTCTTTTCCCCTGTCTGCTTCACCCTCCTCGGCCTCCTCCCCATGTTGACTCTGTAGCTCTGAGTATTTGCTGTGAACCAGGCAGTGAGCCCAGGCCGGGCCGTCTGAGGGCTAGATCGATGGGGACAAGTGTTGGTGCTAGTTGCAGTGTTTCCCCTATAATTCTTTGTTAACAGTGGTGGGTGGGAGTCATTTTGGGGTCAGTTCAACTTCGGTCCTCGTCTTTGTCCCAGTTTTTGTTCATATGGCCAGTTGCAGAGCTAAAACTAAATATCTATTTCATAAGTCAAAATGTTAGCCCTTTGGCGTTTTGTCTCTTTTGGGGTTTTTGGAGGGAAAGGAAGGCTAATTTAAGACTTTCATTTGTGCGTTTTCTTTTTAGCAGGGTTGGAGAATTTCTTGCTGCGGTGGCCCACCGCTGCTGAATGACTATAGAGGAAACACTGTGTACTTGAGTGAACAGAACCATAGACAGACCACCTATCACTGGCTCTGGGTGTGATGTTGATGAAGGATGACGACGTTTCAACAGCAGGCGGCCATTCACAGGTGGGATGTAAGGAGAGTGGCATCCGTCTCAATGACACAAATCAAGACACGTCTCACACATGATCAACTGCAGAATTTAGGCCAAACTGAAGGTAAAAACAAACTACCCTCCCAAGCATGGCTTTCATTCAATTCATACAACCTTTTTATATGACCCAGCATGGCTAGAATTAGCAGTTAACTGCATCATGAGATGACATGGTTAAAAATCTGTACAAGCTTTCTGAAAAAGCAGCTCATATCAAAACCAACACTTATGTATTAGAAATGTTTCTTTTGTTTCTTCCTGTGTTTATGTTTTACATTTACAGCTAAAGTGAATTATACATTTCCCCCTGTTAATTCTTACTCTAAACATTAAAAACATTTGCATCCATCAAATCAAACCACATGATCTTGATTTCAACCAAAATGACTAAAGCAGTATGTCAAATTCGAGCTACAGCACCACAGAAGCCACACGGTCTTTGTTATTAGCACCTATTGGTTTGGCTGTACACAATTTGTGATTAATCTCTTTGTGACACTCAACAACAGTCATTAAAGCACACCAACAACACCATCAGCGGCGGCGGCAGGTTATAGACAGAGGGAGAAACTTACACTGGAAAAGGAAACATTTGAGTCCAGATCTGTCTGACTGTTTGGGTTGTGGAGTGATGAAGAAGAGGAAGAGGACGGTGACTTGATGTCATCACAGTCTTTCATCAAGACCTGGTGCTGGTCCACCATGCCACCATGCACAGCCTTTATGCCCAGACTCTGTCCCCTTTCTCCCCTCTCACTCATCTCCACGTAGGAAAGGACGGGTTTGGGACAGCAACCTTTAGCACCATCTGGACCTTTACCTAGCATGGGTCCGCCGGCTGGACCCCCAATCATATGTTTATCATCCTCACTGTCTCTCACCCCCTGTCCTCGCTCACCCCTCTGCTTGCCACTGTGCATCTGGTCACAGCATTTGGAGGCCAATAACAGCTTCTGGTCCATGTATAGTCCTCTGGAGTACTGGCCATAGTATAGTGACTGAGCCAAGGCGGTCTGGGTCTGACTCATGGCCAGCTGGAGCTGAGACTGAGGTGGCCCGTCACTTTTCTTTGAGTCAGAGAACTCATGGGAGGAGCTTTTGTCATCCTCTTTCACCTCTTCCTTTCTGTCTTTCCCTTTCCCATCAAGGGCTGAGCTTTTGTGGAAAGCAACATTGCTGCTGTTTTGCCTGTCTGACTGCATGTACCCCTGCAGGTAGTAGGGCTCGTAGCTGTGGTAGTATGGGGATTGGGGGTCTTTCGATGATGGGGCAGACGCTGTGGGAGGGGTTTTACCAGAGCTACCGTGGTTACTGTTAGAGCTGACCTCTGAAGAGGTTGAGGAGCTAGACTTGGATCTGATTCCATCTGAGCGACATTCGGAAGATCCCCCATCATCTCCAGCATCTGAGATGTCAGAGTAGGCGGGGCTGTTGTTCTTGCTGTTGCTGTCTGTTGTTGCCAGGCAACTACCACTGGGGTCAAGTCGTGATGAACCACCAATGGAGGGACTGGGGGCATTGTCAGTGAAGGTGTAGACCTTGTCAGCCTCAGCTCGGATACTAGCCATCCTGCTCTCCTGGCTCTCTGTGAGCCCATTCATTACATCCTGCTTGCTGAGGTGCTCCTTTAGAAGACTTCCAGAAATTTCCTTGACACCCATTTTAGAACCACAGCCACCATCTTCCATTTTGATTCCAGTGCTGTCACCATTTGGCGTCCTGGTTGGTGCATCTTTATTATGTTTGTCCTTCAGCCTCCGTTTCTCTTTCTTTCTGGTCTCTTTGCTGCATGTAACCAGGGTGGCTTTGACAAGGCTTGGTTCCACAACAATGCTGAGCTTTGGTTTGATGGGTTTCAGAGGAAGGTTTTTACTGGTGAGGCCTACGGCTGCCATGGGTGAGGGCTGCTGTGAGGTGGCAGTATCTGCTGTGCCAGTTGGATATGCTGTATTGGGTATGGCAATCAGCTTGGGGGGAGCAGGGGCTGGAGCAATCGGCCGGTTGGTCCGTGACTTGGACAGCTTCTCTACCTTCCCATTGGCCTTCTTGCCCTTGTCACATGCACCTCCCTTTTTGTCGATCAAACCTTCTGCTTCGAGTTTGGGCATCTCAACCGTGGAGTTCCTGTCTGGTACCATGCAGTTCTCCAGAACCACAGTCATGTTGGAGATGATGGGCAGATTACTGAGGTCATCAATCAGCCCATCTTTCAATAATGAGGTTCTTCTGGTCTTGGAGTTAGCTGTGGGCGTGTGGTCAGTACTGAGGAGTAGTCTTCTGTTCTTAGGAGATCCTACCGTGGTCACCTTATAGAGAGGAGCAGGTTTCTTAGACGAGCTGTTGGCATTGGTGCTGTTGTTTGTCTCTAAGAGGTCATATGTCATGTTGCTGATGGTGTCCTCACAGTCTGATAGTCGTTCCTCACTCTCCCCATCCTTCATGGTTTCCAGCTCAGGCTTCCTCTGCTCCTCAACCTCCAGGTGTGCATGCGTCTGGTGGTAACGCAGGCCGTTGATGTGCTTGTAGCGTTTAGTGCAGTTGGGGTGGGGGCAGTCAATGAGGATGGGCGGGGGAGGTGGTGAGGAGGCACAACCTCCTCCAGGGTCCATGAATGAGGGGTCAGATTTGCCCTGTGGTGTGGATGGGGCACTGCGGGATTTGGCTCGGATCCTCTTCCCATTCCCGTTTTTAATGTCGTCAGTGGAGACCAGACTGAGGTCCAGGTCAGCTGGTGGTTTGTTCTTTCGCTTCCCAGAGGAGATAGAGGAGGTGCTATTGGCAGGTTTCACCTCCTCCACAGTGAAGAAAGAAGGAGGCGTTCGGCAGTTACTGTTGATGAGGTTCAGGCTTCCTCTCCGTCCCTTGCTGTGGATGGGTGCAGTGGTTCCGGCCACACCACCTCCACGGCTCCTGTGCTGTGATAGACCCCTGACTTTGCCAGCAGGGGCCGGCTCAATGCAGGGACGCTCAGCCATGGCCATTCGCATCCGTTTCCCACGGCCACGCCCACCTGGCAACTCAGGGTCACTGGAGGGGGACTCACAAAACCTGGACAGAGGATGAGGAAAAACAAGGGGTTTAGAAGAGAGTTCCTGTTAATAATCACTTACTGACAGGCTGGAAATGCTTGATGATCACATCATGTTGAACCGTATCACATCTTATTGTTTCAAATTGCATTGTTTTACATCGTATTGTATCATATCTTATCCTATCACATCTTACAATATTGAGTTGTCACATTGCAATGTATTGTATCACATGATTTCATATTGCTTTGTTTCACATCATGTTACCTTGTATTGTATCGTGTCATGTTGTTCATGAAAGCTTTTTATGTCCTGATAGATAAACTGAAAAACACATCGAACCATCAAGCTGAAAAGAAGGCCATTTTCCTTGTTGATGCTGTTGTTCTTGAAAGGTTTTAACCCAAGAACAACTTGTTCATATCATCACCCAAATTGAATTCTTGTACCATCAGACAGAAACCTTGGAAGATAACAGATTATCATTCAAGCCTCATGTGGACCACT
Source organism: Chaetodon auriga (assembly GCF_051107435.1). Classification (NCBI taxonomy): domain Eukaryota; kingdom Metazoa; phylum Chordata; class Actinopteri; order Chaetodontiformes; family Chaetodontidae; genus Chaetodon; species Chaetodon auriga. The sequence goes on from NC_135078.1 coordinate 8,360,070, forward strand.
TTACCAAGACATCAAGGATAAAAAATTGATTTTTTTTTCTGCACAAAGCCTGCTTCTCTTTTGATAACAGAAAAAAAAACTTGTACAATCCACAGTTATCTCTGCATTTGATATTAAGGCATTTTGTATTCACATACCGTCCGTTCTGCTTTGAAGTCTTTTGATGCTGTTTACCAGAGTGCCTCACATCTTAACACTGGAGATGCTTTGTCACACTCACACATTGTTATTTATATCAAAAACCTGTCTGCTTGGATGGGGAAAATGCATTGCTTTATATTTATCTACACAGTTATGCTCTATTTTCAAAGCTGGACCCTGAACCTTGTATCTGTGCTGGCCTTTTAATGCATTAATTATGACACTACATCTCAGGACTGGTTGGTGTTAAATACTCAGTGAATAAATTCTGACCTTGGAAAGACTGTTTTGTGCATTAATCACCTTATTAATGGAACAGACTGCAAAGCATGTTGAGACTAGACTTTCTTGTCCCCCTCTGCGATTTTAAAATGATGATATCTCACATTTCCTGTGATGTTTGTAATTGCGTTTTTACATCAGTGTGTCCCTGAATGCCACTAAAGCTGCTGGAATGTCCAGCTGAAATTTTATGCATTTTCTTTGGCATTTCAAGGGTATTTGTTGCTCTCATGCCTCTAATTGGTTTTGTTTTTAATCTCAAACTTGCTTCCCATATGTGTTTGTTACATTTTCGTGCTTTTAATTCAATCATTGCATCTTTTATCTTGGGTTACAGGTTCATTCAAAGACAGATAATGACTCATCGAAGAGGAAACATATTATTCCACTGCATTATTTTATATAATAAAGTGTATGCGGTGACAAGAGTCCAAATGAAAAAAGCAATTTAGTCCCTGGGTTCTGAGATTAAGCTGTAATTGCCATGACAACAATCATTTACATACAGGAGCAATAATTGAGAGGTTTCAGCCCTGTGAGGAGGGACTGTCACATTTTCCACTCAGCAATTACAAAAACCACTCTCCATTTGTAAAACAGTTGGGATGCAGAGTGGAGAGTGTTTTTGTTAAAGCTCATCATGGAACAACAGCTGACGGCCCCAGAGCCAATTTAGCCTTTTTTTTGTTAATAATAATTTTAGCAACATTAAAGCACTTTAAAAAAATAGGTGCTTCTTTCAGCTAATCAAATAAGCAATCAGCAGCAAATAAAAGTCAATAAAAAAAACAATAAAATGTTTAAACATGATAGATCAAACAGCGTAATATGCCAAGCAGAAGTGAGCCAGAATAATTATATGAGGCCTGTCATTAAATGTGTTTACAATTAGAATAAGAGTTGATGTCAAATATAATGTTAGGCCTGATTTCACCAGGCTGAATGCTCACTACATGTCTGACAGTTGCGATGGACAGAAACGCAGTCGCTGTACATACAGATATTTCTGATCGAAACACACTGTAAAGCATCACCTCATATTCAGTTTTTTTCCTTCTGCGTTGCCTTGTGGTGATGTAAAGAGCCAGTCGCAGTCAAATCTGAGGAAAACAGTTCTCTGTTTTTTGAACTGATATCAACAGTCAGTGGCAGCTACGAGTGTCCAAACATAGAACCAAATATCCTACATGAACAAACGTCATGGAAGCAGTGTTTTCAATATATTAGCTGATGTTTTGCCATGACCATGATGTTTGTGTCCAATTAAACACTGACTGGCTGCATACTAGCTACTAAACATGGTTAGTGATTTACATTAACATTTTCTGCAACCCATGTAAATAATGTTGTATATGACAAGGATGAACAGCTAACCATGCTTGCAACAAACAGATGCTGTGTCCTCAGCTTTATCTCAACCTGTTTTGGAGAGTGTTTGGTACGTAGCCAATACTGATCAACAAACAAACAGTATGCTCAAATCCATTTTACTGTTCCAAATCCAAAATGACTATAGCTGCCATCCTCCAAGCATGAGGATAACTTCTCAACAAGCTAACTTTTCAAGCGCAATTATTTATTTATTTATCTATTAATTTATGTTTACCTAGGAGGAACAATTACTTTTTAAAAATCATTCCTCATTCAAGTCTGCAAGGCCAATCTCAATTAATGTTTAAAGACTGTTTCAGCCACTCATGTAATGTTCACTAACTCAGTGCTGAGTGTTTGGAGTGTTCACTGAGGTTTGATTGTGCAACTCTTTCTTTTTTAGTGTTTCGAGTGCAGTCTGCTGCTCACAGAACTGTCGACCTCCAGTATGGCTGCACTGACTACATACTTTAGCTTTCATAGTACAGGAACTATTTGCTACAGGTGACAACTGCTGGATCATAGTAAATGTTAAAACATAGTGTAACGGTCACACAAGTACGGACGACTCATCACATCAGTCACTCCATAGTATCACTTACACAGCAATATCTATTTGAAGTTAGCTAACATTAGGCACCGGTCAAACCAGACCAGGAGTGCAATTAGGTGACAGTTTTATTGCTTGTGAATTAAACTTTTCATTAGTAGGGTGAAGAATATGTTTTCTTTTAAAAGTTACATTGTATGGCTGTGATTTTTCATAGATCCAACCAAACATCCCAGCTCACTGTTTCTCATAACTCATCTAAGCTCCTCTCATCTTGAGTCTCAGCAGTGAGCTTGTAGAATTTTGAGAATGCTATAAAAAATATTACAGTGTGTCTTGTTTGGTGTGCCTTTAAAGTTCCCTGTGGAGAAGCACAGAGGCAGAGAAAGACAAGAAAAAGTACAAACAGAGTATAACATCACCTTGGAGGAGCCCAGTCATGTTTGGTGCAGTCTAACAGAGTTCCCACATAGGTTCTCTTCCTCCACGTCACATTCACCACCAGAACACCTGTCAATCACACAGGACAGAGACAGAGCGGTTAGTCCTGGATCCGCTGGGACCATAACAGGCTTCTATATGAGTATCAGGCTTAAGAGGTCAGAGAGTGCTGCAATTCTTGGCAACACAATTCACAAGTACATACAAGGTACAATAACACACAACAGGAAAAAAGGTCTCAAAATGCATTTTTATATCATATAAGTTATTTCACAACACATCCAAGCCTGTCTGACTGTCTGAAGGGAGCTTTCTACCTTTTCCTTGTCTTTTTCAGACTTTCTGAGCAGCACGTCCTTTCTTGCATGTATCACCACTCGTTTTACCACTGCACACATTCTAATTTCTTTGTTCTCACTTGTATCTAATGAGGAATCAAGTGAAACACCGATGAAAGACAAATGCACAGAAATCAAAGGAGAGCACTGCACATTAAAAGAAAGAAAAATCAATCTGATGAGCAGCAGTTGGCGGTCAGGAAATGAAAAACTGCAGCAACTCAAAGAACGGAGGCGACTGCTTTAAGAGGCTCAAATTGTTTTCAGAACGGTTCTGATTTTTAGTTACAGTCTGGAAAATTGCTCAAGCTGATTTTAGTCAGCAACATCTGTCGAGGAAAATACAGTCATCCGTTTCTCTGGCCAGGTTTTGGTTGGAAGGAAAGCTTAGTCTTCATGTTTTAAGCTCTAATCTAAGAGTTGACGACCCTTGAGCCATCTAAAATAAGTGTCTCTCTCTTTCTCTTTCTCTCTCTCACACTCTCAGACTGACATTTGAAAACCATTAACCTCCGTTTTGTGATGCGCCAACGGCAACGCTGAGCAAATCAAATTTTGGATGCATTACAGCCTTAAAATGAGGTTTGACTGCAACACACGACTTCTTGCTCTTCAATTAAGACTGATGGTCACCACCATCGCAAAGCACTCTCACAGATAAATGAGAGCTGAGAAACACTGCTGAGTGTGTCGTTCATTTTCACAAGAGGTGCATGGTGATCAGGAAGATTTTGGATTTTCAACAGAAGGCACTAAAATCTCCAAGTAATGAGCTGGATGGATTTGACTAGTCAACAACTTAATATTCCCAGTGTTCTTTAAACACCTCCTTACTAAAGTTGGACACCTTATAAAATATATTTTCTACATTGTACGACAACCTCACATTTATATTCTGTATCACTTTATTCACTGAAGCCATAATGACTGAAAATTTAAACCCAAGACGTTGTGGCGTTTTTCACACCTGCAACATCACATCAGAAGGAAACATTCTACATGAAGTTACTGCATGTAAACATCATATCTTGGGCAACTATGCTTGGTGGAGTGTTCCAGAGAAATTGGAATACTAAATATCTCACCTGGGATATTACTGTCTGTCAAATGGCACTAAAACTGAGTTCGGAATTGTGTCTGATGAAATTTAAGTCATAGCAGAAACATTGGATTTTATGACGACACTGACAAAGACACAATATTTCAGTGTGTGAGTGACTGGATGCTGAGTGGTCAAATAGCACATCTGCACAAACTCAAATTCATCAGAAACCATAAACTTAGAATCACAAAGAAAGTTGTAAAACCAGGTTTCTCATGTCCCAAACATCATATCCTGAATATGATCAAAACCAGTAGTGCACATGTAAATACACTCAGTATGTTCTTCAGTGTTTTCCAGCACAGCGCAAGTGGAACTGAACTAAATCAGTTCCAGTCCACCTTTTGGAATTTGGCCCCATGTCCTCAGAGTCTGTTCAGCTGGACTGAGTTGTTGTCAGGTCTGTTTGGTTTTTAAAACATCTTTGGGTTCTGTTAAGACAGATGAAGGTCTTTAATGGTCAGACATAGATTTTGGAGTTACCATAAATTCCTGTAGTGCACAAAGCCTAGCGTGTGGTCTATGATTTTATTACTTTAAAAGGATTTAAGTTTGACTAAGTTGGCAAACAAACACATACTGACCAACAGTGGTGGAGGAAGTATTCAGATCCTTTACTTAAGTACGAAAAATATCCTGTTACAAGTAAAAGTCCTGCATTGAAAATGTTACTAAGTAAAAGTATGTATGACTAGGAAAATGTAATAATGCAGTTACTAAAGCTAACAGTGCACACACAGCTCGGCTTTTGTTATCCTGAATTTTGTGGACAGATGTCCTAAAATTTTGGTTTCCCTTTCATATATATCCATGATGCTCAGACAGTGATCCTGCTGCACGTCACAGCTGTTTGCTCTTCAGTGGTAGATGCTTCTGTCAAATAAATCAAGATCAGTTCACAATTTATTGTTACTCTCTCCACATATAGCACATGGAGTGCAGAGAATATGATGGTGAGAAAATAGTTGTGCTTAGATGAAGTGCAACTAATGGTTATAAAGTGCAGTCTCACATTTATGCATTGGTTTCATTGTGTACAAATCAACTCTAAGTGGGTCAAGTCTGTATGAATACATTGAAAAATGTATCTTGTTCTGGTTTATTTATGTCCTGTGTTCGCCCACTTTCATTTATTATTGAAATCACTGACGATAGGAAGATTTTCCTGCTTTTTAAGATCTGTTAAGTTCATTTCAGTGACTGTGCTGTAACTCCTGTCCCAGTTCAAGATCTGCAGCCTACAGTAGAGGTTCTCCTCTCCACTCTCATGTACCCAAAAGCCTTGTTGGGCCTGAAATGTGACAGTGTTTCTATTTTTAGTCAGCGTCACTCTGTCTCTTCTTGCGAAGACGCCAAAACACAGACAGTTCATCAGTTTTAGTTTCACTGCCATTAATGTGGGTGTTCATGAAAATATAATGTTCTTCAGAACTTGTATGTCCCTTAAAGCCTGTTTTCAAATTTCTAAATCCTCATGAAATAAACGTCCTGCCTGCTTCACAGTCTGTGCAGAAGCAAACAGTTCTTTTACATGAAGGAGAGCAACGATCAGAAAGTCCTGGAACCAGCTGTCCCTGAATCTGAGCATCACTGACTTCAGGGTTTGTTTGCTATCACTCGATGAAGAAGAGAATGTTCTCTCTCTTCGTTCTTGCCTCCCCACTGCACATATGTTGTAATATCAAACACATCAAATGAAAAAATTAAAAATGAAGTCATTCCTTTTTGCAGGCCGTTTTTACAGCCTCTCTGTTTTCTCATCTGTTGATTTTCTCCTGAACTGAGCCTCTGATTCTGCTGCTAAAATCAAAGAAAAGCTATCACAAATGGAGAAAACCCTGTGAGCCAGTTCAGGCAGTTGCTGCTAAATTCGCATGTGGCATGCCGCACTCTTTGCACCACCAATCCAACGCACTCTCTATCTAAGCTGAGTCCATACGGTGGCCGACAAGGGCAAAGGTGCCCCAAACGGCAAAACGCTGCAAGAGAAAAGTTCTGCAATCACAGAAATGAAGCAGAAGCAAAAACTTACAAACCCACAAAACAAATGCAAAAGAAAAATGCTGCAAATATCAAAAAATACACAAAACCCCAAAACAACTGCAAGAAAGAAATGCTGCAAATTCACTCCACAAAACGGAAGTGCGCCAGGCCACTAGGGGGATTCGACCTGAGGGATGGACCGGTCCCATGGGACCAGACCCTCTTGAAAGACATGAAGAAGAAGAGTTTGCAGTGTTTTGCCGTTTGCCCTTGTCAGCCACCGTAAGTCCATCTTTCCCTCTGCTCTGTCAATCTTCTGTCAATCTGTGTCTTTGCTCTGCACGTATTTCCACAGTCGTATTTTCTGCTACTGCTTTGCTTTAAGCTCTCAGCATGGTCTCTGCTATTCAACAACACTATGTCTCCTAGAAATTACATTTCTGTAGCACTGAACTGTTTTCCCAATTGTGCTACCAAATACAATCATGCCTGGACTTTGTGTAGAGGAAACATTTCTTTGAGTGATGAAGCGCTGCCTTTAGGTGCCACACTAGAGTCGCAGGGAGGTGGTGGGTGATGTGAAGGACTGTGAAACCAACCGAGGTTCATAGTCTGATCCCCCTCTGTGCTCGGTCACAGACTGTATAAAGTCAAGTGGATGTAGCCTCTGGGTCTGAAAAGTGCCTTGAATCTGCATTTTCTCAGCAAAGGGAAACTCCACTAGTTGCAAAAAAATGTCTGGGTTTCTTGAAGTCTATGAGAAAATGACTCCCCTTCTCACTTTTTCCTAATGACTTAATTTTTTCACCTGTTAGTTTCAAGTCTTCTTCAATACAGCATGATGTTCATTTTTTAAATTATGGTCAAATTCAGAGTAAAAAAGACGATAAGGCAGGGTCTGCTTTACGGCGTGGCTACCTTGTTATTAACAATTCACGACCACTGCTAAACGTAATTTATCCACCTATTCTGTTTCCTTTTTTTTAGTGGCTGTATGTCGCATGATTTCATAAGTGAGTTCTTCGTGTCTTTAGGAATAATTTTGTTGCCTGTTTGCGGTGTGTTTTGGAAGGAGGCAGAATGGGAAGGGATTGGGTTGGTCGTACCACAGATCAATGAGCCAATCATCAAGACAGAGCTGCAAACATACTCTGCTGCTCCCTGAAACTGCTCAGAGCCAAGAATTAGTCCTGCATAAAACCAGAGAAAATCGGACAATTTTTTACATTTTTCATTTTTACACTTGAGTTTTGTACAGATTAAGCTAATGTGATATAACATGTTAATCAGTGAGCTTTAAAGGTGCTGGTTGGTAAATTTTGTGACCATTGGAAAGAGTCAGACTAGCTGTTTACCCCTGTTTCCAGTCTTTATGCCAAGCTAAGCTAATAGACTATTGGATGTAGCATTATACTACATTTACCATACAGATATGAGAGTGATATTGATCTCTTCATCTAACTCTCTGCCAGAAAGTGAATTAGGGTATAACAATGCACTTTTCCTTTAATGGCAGATAACATAAATTAGCTACAGTAAACTATACAACTACTGCTGAGTCGTGGTCAAGTCGTGCCATGGACATTGGTCTGACCGTCCTCTTCGTCAGTGATGAGTGGGAGTTGTGCAGTAAATGTTGACAGATTCTATATTTCCCTGATGACCACAGGGGCCACAGACTTGACCTCATCATCCACAGGTCAAAATAACTGTAACAAAATACATAATCAGTGGTGGAATGTACTTTACTTACTTACAAATTTGAGGCACCTGTACTTTATTTATTTCATTTTAGTTACTTTGGAGGTGAGAAAATATTGATATAAAGCATGAATCAGCAATTAATTCTGATGTATAATCATAGATTAAACTACCCAGCAGTCTACAAAGTCATTCAGCTTGTGTGTTTTACTTGGGAAAGGTTTTTTTCTATTCATTATTGCAGTTTTGCATAATAAATGTTCTTAAAATACCTCTGTACTCATGAAATATGTCCCTGTTATACAGTCAAGAGTGCGGTAATAGAAATTGTAAGAAACACGAACATACCGTGATATATACTGTTACTGTCTGTACTTCAAACTATACCGTGATCTAGATTTTAGGTCATACCACCCAGCTCTTCTTCTGACTGTAATCACGCACAGTCCTTGTAATTAATTCATCTGTGGCACCCGGTCAGACAGACAGAAAAACCGACAGTGAGACAGACAGAGCATCTTGAAGTCAGACAGTCTGTGGAGCTGAGCTAAGAGTCGAGCCAATCACCATCTGATTAGTGCTCATCAGACTCCGGCCTCCTGCAGAGAGGAGGAGGGAGGAGAAGAGGAGGGGTCTGAAGCTGAAATGGTGGTCTCATCTTCTTCTTCTCCTCTCTGTCTTTCCAATTAGTATTCTGCTTAATTAACATGCAACCAGCATCTTCCCCTCGTATCCCTCCGCCGTCACGAGGAGGGGGCTCCTGAGCGATAGTCCCCGAGCAGCAGGGAGGACTCCTTGGGATGAAAAACACAAGAAGAAAAAAAAAAAAAACTCTCTCCTGTCTCTTTCTGTCTTTGTTGTTCTTCCTCTCTCTTTAACTCTGACATTATCCATCGAAATCATCCCTCTTCATCCCTCTATCTGTTTCTGTCTGCCTCCATCTTCACATTCCTCTCCATCTCTCCGTCCCCCTGGTGGTTTAGAAATATAGACAAAACCTCTGTTGCCATTCTGTCCATCTTCCCTCTTCTGTCTCCCTCTTTCATCCGTCTATGCACCCATCCTGTCAGCCTGTTCAGACACGGGCTGAATCCATTTTCTCTTATTTATCTCTCCTTCATCTCTCCATCTTTCTCCTTGTTCCTCAGACTCTCCCTGTATTTTCAACAAAACACAGCCTGTGTGTTTGGATGTTAGTGCTGTATCTGTTTTTACATTACAGTGCATTATTCTATATCTGTGTTGGATATATTTGCTAATGGCTGTGCAAACAGTATGTATAACTCCAGGTTTATCATATCTATGTATCCCGTTACTCTGCTTCACTTCACTATTGCTGCTTCTCTTTGTTTACGGACACAAACCTGGAAACATGACGCTTTGATGTTTTCTGTGTGCATTCATTTCCTCCACTGAGGAGACGATGCGTTCAGTGCTGCTTGTTTGTTTGTCTGCTTGTTTGTGAGCAGGAAATCTCCAAAACATAGGAGCAGATTTGAGTGAAGTTTGGTGGAAAGTCCAGCCACGAGCTGCAGAACTCGTTTTTAATATGAATCCAGGAATCTTTCAAAGGACTTCATTCCATCGTGAGATACATGAGGGTGCTGCGGAACATCTGGACTATTTTCCCATGAACTGCTATTCCTCTGACACATGAACAATAAGGAATTCAATTAAAATCATTCTGACATAATTAGCAAATTATGTGTATAAAAAAAAGTGTTTTTGTGTCATATGAAACTTTGAATGTATCATCCTGATGTGTCGTGACTTTCTGTACCGCCTTCCACTCCCTTAACCCCAGATCTACAGACAGCAGTTCAAAGTCAGTCAGGATTACAGGCACTGACAACAGTTTGGCTCACACTGGAGAGCCAGAGAACATTTGACATTTTTCCTTTCTAAATGGCTTAAATGATTAAACTGTTATCAAAATTATAGTCGATTCATTTCCTGATGATCGACTAAATGCTCAGCACCACATTTTTTTATTCTTAAAATCTGGAGAGATGTGCAGCCTTGGATGAGGTTCTGCTCTTTTGAATGTTTTGCCTGAACACTGAAGCTTTATTTGCATAATCTCAGTGTTTATGATCAACATATAGTCCCTTTATGTGTTTATTTTTTCTTTTTTAAGGTTGTCAAGGTCTGCTAGGAAACATTTTAATTCAATTTTGCTGACTGTCTCTGTGGCCTGTCTGGAGAAGTTTTATCCTCCGTCTGCTTGTCTCTCACTTCAGAGTCTGAAGCAGAAGATGTATTATTCACTGTCTATCTGTCCTTCTCTCCTCTCTCCATTTCTCTGGCCTGTTAAGGAGCACTCTATGATATATTCCCTTGTGTTGTGTTTGTTTTTTCTTCTTCTTCTCCTGTTTTATTTTTGCCCGGGCAGAGTGAGCAGCTCCAGTTAATTAATACTGGGCCGGGAAACAAACGCCTCTCCGCCAAACTCAACACTCCACTTCAGAGGCCCCGCGGCTGGCAGAGCGAGATGGGCACTGAGAGATGGGATTTATTCATTAGCAGCCTGCAGTAAGGTATTACACCTCCGCTGAGAGGCCGCAGTGCTGAGCGCTGTCCTCGTTAACGGCCTATCAAAGTGCAGTGGCGTCGAAATCGGCGGATGGATCATCAGGCCGTCTGATCCATCGCCCGGTACTCCCATGGTATCATTTTGTAGTGTTGGACGGGTTTCTGGTTCTACTTTTCTTCTTGTGTTGGACTCGTGATTTTGTGCTGCTCAACGCCAAAGCTGCTCTTATGAGGATACCCAGTAAATGTTTAAAAATAAACTAGATTTTGGTTATTTTTCTTTGGAAAGCACAAAGTGTTTGGAATGATAAAGATGAGAACCATACTTTTTCTTGTGGCATATGTTTTTCAAGGCTGCACAAGTCGTAACAATGCCCAATTTTACTTGGCCAGGAGCGGTGAATCTCTTTAGAGGCCAAACTGTGCTGAGACATTGAGCTTTTTCAATCCGCGTTTTCTCTGCAGAGCAGGTGATATTGACAGGTGATGTTCTGTCTGTGGTGGCTGAATGAAGGAGTAGATGTAACACTGTTGTTTGTCCCCCAATGACAAAATACATCATAGTACACAGTACATCATCAAAGTTCATTTAATCTGACACCTGATTTCATCAGGACAGCACTGTGTGTTTCTGCCTTCCGAAACTGTTAAAAAAAAGTGGTTCATGTGACTGTTTTCTGATCTGCCACATCGATGGTTAAGGTTTGGTCAGGGTTAGGTAGAAGAGCTACTCTGTGAAGCTGAGGGCAAGATAGTTGGTTACAAGGTTAAAAGTCACCAACACAAATTGTTGGTGACCGTTGTTTGTGTCAAATTGTTGTTTTTTTGACACGATTGTCCACCCTCCAACTTCAAGTGCAACGCAAACCCACTGTGGCATCACTCATTGGTTTGTGTACTGCTGTTTTAAAGCCTTGAGTTTGGCATGATGACCCTCTCCATCTTGATTTTTTTTGGAGCTGGGGGGTGGAGCTGGGGAGGATACGCTTTGCTACACCTCTATCCTGATTGGATCTGACTGAGAACCTGAGGACACACCGTGGTAATGACTTGTCAATTACAAGGTAGCCACACCCTTAAGCATACCCTGTGTCATGTTGATTTTAGTCTAAATGGAACCACAATTTACAAAATGAACATCACGCTGTATTGAAGAAGATGTGAAACTCATTAGGAAAGGTTTTCTGAGGAAATAAATCAAGTGGGAAGTAGGGTCATTTTCTATAAACTTACATACAACTTCTTTTGGTAGCAAGTGATGTCACCCCCTGCTGGCCATCAGCACTATACACAATACACTTCTGCATTGGCTTCACTTTTCAGACCCAGAGGCTGCGTCTGTTTATACGGTCTATGATATTTCGATTGTATTTCACTACAGAAATACAAATCAAAAACTCTTGCAGCAACTTGCAGGCTTGTCGGGGTCTTCAGATTCCCCACGCTGATAAAATACAGCCAACATCGTTCAGAGGGATAAAAAATAGAAAGCAGCAGCTTAACAAATTAAACATGTCCTCAGTTTGTCTTACTGTGAACAGATGACGAAAAAGCACAACACTCTGCAAAACTTCATCAGTGTTAAATCCATCAGTAACAAACTCTCAGAGGCTTCACAGAGAACACCATCTCCAAATTTTCAGCAGTATTTTCCTGTAAACCTGCCACCCACAACACAGCTGGGACTTGGTAGAGTCTCTGTCTATGTGTGAGTGGAGAGCAGTTTTACTGCATCTGCTGGCTAACACAGCACAGACGCCAGCATGTGCAAATGTGATAAAATTGCTGCTTTTCTGTAGAGTTGATATTAGAAAATAGGGCAGTGGTGTATTCTGATGCTTTGATGGGACTAAACCAGCGATGACTCAAGTAAAACAACCGGTGCAGGGACTTCTTGAGGAAGGTCACACACCACTGGAGTGGCGTAACAGTGTCATAATGCTGTTCACTGTTTCCTCAAGAGTCATAATTTGCAACCGATGACCATTGAATTCTAAAAACACCAGAGCAAAACCACTCACAGCAGCGACTGGATTCAAAGCCATCCACCAGCAGACAGAGGACGACCAGAGAGGGATCAAGAAGGACATTCACATCTTTGAACCGAGGCAGAGGTTATCATCCAGCTGTACAACTGACCAGAATTCCACATTTAGGTCACATGATAACTGAACCAATGATTCAGAGTTTGAGTGGATGAAAACTCTGGAAATATAGTAGTTATGATTACTTTGTCAAACAACCAACACTGACAGTCAGTCTCATCTTGGAAAAACAGTCCAGTAAACCTGAAAAGCCACTTCTAAGGAGGCAGAAATATTTGCTCAGCTTTGAGCTGTCTGAAAATTGGATGGTGTCCCTTTACAGCTTCTAAATAAAGAGTCTCCAATTACAGCTTCTCCTGCAAACAACGCTGTCTTTAGTTTTAATGAGGGACCAAAACAAAGCATTTGCTGGAATCTTGCACTTGAATGTTCACACCTTACGGAGATTTTGGGGAAACGGCCAAAGTGCAGCTTTCACTCAGGCTGCGTTCAGTAAAAATAGTCTCATCTTGTGATTGTCAGTCTCTTCATCTGTTTAGAGTCACAGATTAAATGGGCAGGCCAAACACAATATCCTCAAATGAGAAACAGTAAAAAAAAAAACTCTGGAACAAAGTGCTGCACCTGACAGAGTGCAGTGAAGGGTACGTCTGGGCTTTTCAACACATCGAGCCAAACAAAAGTCTTGTCAAAGTCAAGTCAAGCTTGCAGATCAGAGAAGCTGCTGACGCCTTTCCACCATCTTGGCTTTCACTGAGGCATGACAAAAGTATTTTATTTAGCCATGTCTGACATGTGAGACTATCCGCATCCTCACATCACAGACTGTTTTTTTTTTTTTTTTGGATACACTCCTCTTCTGTTTCAAGACTTTCGATTTTTTCACATCTCTCAACACACAGGCACACACACACACACACACACACACACACAAGGGGAAACTATATCACTGCTTTGACACATTAACATATTAAAGAAAATTAACAGTGTTTTGGCATATGTTAATGGAAAAATTACAAATAAATGTCAACCACTGTCACCAGAAAATGAAACATTTCTAAATCTGTTTTTGTTCTTTCAAAGACAGTCATTGGTCCGCTGACATCCTCAGGTTAGTTCCACAAAAAACAATAACAACAGAAAACACAAACAAAATAAAAACTGGAAAACTGTGGGCATCATATCTGATGATGCCAGACTCATGTTCATGTTGGATTAAACATTTTCAGCTTCAGGGCAAAACTTATGCTTTGGAAAATTATAGTTATAAAAAGTTAGCATTGTCCTCTAAGTCCTTGGCACTTTAAAATGAAAAGGCATGCACTATTAATAGGTCAGTCTGTTTAAAGACACATTTGTTTGACTTATTTTGGCAATGAGGATATTCCTGGAACTTGGAGCGTATATAACATGATATAATATAGTATAACATTCCTTACCTTCCTCAGTCTCATGCCAGACGATGCCCTCCAGGTTGACGCTGGTCCCGGGCTGGCACGGCCCCAGACAGGCTGAGTCGCCCTCCAGTGCTCCTGAGCCGCCTCCATCCTGGGTGTTTGTACCTATAGACCTCGTCCTCACCGCCAGCTGCTTGGGGCTAGAAGTGGGCATGGCCGGAGGGGAGAAAGAGGGGGCCGAGGGCAGAGAGGATCCAGGGGCCCCGGGGTGGCCTGGAGCAGGGGGAGCTGGTACAGTGAACATGGGGTCCACCTGGAGAGAAAAGGAGAGCATTCATTAAAAATCAGAGAAAGATGCTGCCATGCATGGTGAGATGTACTTTCACTTGAGTTCCACTTTAGTTTTGGTCTTAATCTTTCAGCTCAATTCAGCTGAGTTTCATTAGATTTAATGAAATTTTGGTCAATGTCTGTGCTGAATACTTCTCCAGAAAAAGTGGAGGAGAGAGCGAGAGAGAGAGAGATGATCCAAAATAAGTAAAAAGCTTATTAATGTCATTTTAATATTACTGATGTGACTCTCTAACTCTGATTATTTGAATGTTGGATCTCACTGTATAATGGAAGGACATTTTAGAAGAGGAGACATTTTCTCCAAATGTCATATCATTCATTATTCTATCCGCAGTCTGCACTTAGCAGCTTCCTAATACTGAGTGGCAGCTAATCAGCTCTCGACTAGAAAAGCTTTTTTTTCACCCTGTCTGTTTCGATTCATCTACATGTCTCTATCACGAGTCCATAAGAGGCAAAGATTCCACCCTCGTTCACTCGCTATGGGAGGAGAAACTCCGTTTCCTACCCACACATACATACAGAAGCTGCACATTATAATTAGCTGCCACTTTTGCACAGAGCGGCTTGGCAAAATGTGCAACAGTATAATCAGGCAACATTACTGGAGCTCATCCAGTGTGACTATAACAACGAGAATGGTTTCTCTGTTGACATGGAAAATGAGATTTGTATGCTGTTTAAGTCTTCTGTGAGGATCAGCTTCTCCAAACAGGGGTTCAGCAATATGCAGATTATTTATTGATTTTTGTGGTCTATGGAGAGTCATTCTCCGAGTTTTTGTCCTTGGAATCAGTTGTTCATTCAGCATTTTACGAACCACTTCTGTTTGGGAAAAGCCAACTCTGGTAAGAACGGCTCTTTGTGATAGGATCCTCCTACGACTTTTCAGAAAAACTGCAGTGTAACGCAAGTCAGCTCATACAGCAGCTACAAGGATTCCCAGTGTTCTTTTGATTGGAGTTGAAGTGTTCATGTCACAGCATTTCTGTCTCACTGAAGCTTTTCTGCTTCTTGCCACATTCAACATTTTCTTGACAGAGTCTGTGTTTCCCAAACTTCGACCATTCGTCACATATGACCAATATCCAAAGTAAACATATTTTAAAAAAGTGTACTTTGACAAGTACCAGTATTGGCCTTCAAGGTGAGCCCATGTAACTTTTATTGAACACTAGCCTCCACATGGACAAGCTAATAATACTGGTAAACTGTTGGATAAATGTTCACATATTATGTAACTGTAACACAAATAGTTGTCAGTGAACTGACTCAATGTTCTATACTCAGCAGTATCTACTTACATTTTGCTTATGTTTGCTAACATTGGCCATCTTAACATCACATGCAGACCTAGTTTGGCAGCATCAGCAAAATCCCTGAGTGTACTGAACAGTGCATTTTGTTGCTTCAGAACGTCTCATTTGAGAGAGGAAGAATAATTTCTTCTTTCACAGGTTAAACAGTCTCGCTTCAAAGCAACATTCTGCGATGTGGCCCACTGCAAAAACACAAGCCTGGATCCGCTGAACTCTCAACGTGACTATCTGTTATTTTATTAACAGTAAGCAGTAATTAAATCAAACACTGCAGTCATCCCAGAGGCGATGAAACGCCTGCCTTCAGTTAAACAACTGATTCAGGTCCGGTCCGCATGCAGACTTCCTGTTTTCCTTGTTTTTGAATGCCTAAATGACTGGATTGCCCCGAAAAGTGAAAATGAAAAGTAAATGAAAAGTGAACTCAAAGCTGCTTTTGTTTAGGGGAGAAGAACCCTACAATAAGCAGAAAAACACACAGCACTGACATGGCTGACATGCTGTCAAACAGTTAAATGTCTCTGCATCCAGGCGGTACAGAAAAACATTAACATGTTATTGGAGTGATGTTGGATTTATTGTTAACATAAATAACCTGACTTGTTAAACTTATGAAAGAAGTAGCAGACAAATTCCACTTTCAGCCAGATCTGCATGTGGCATATTAAATGGCTCATTGTCTTGTCACCATCTTATTAAAGACATTTTGCTGCGTCTGTGATCTCTGCCTTGCGTGTAGTTCAGCATTAGTGCAAATAGGGTTAGAAGCTATATGCAAACTGGTCTTCTGTAAGGGAACCAGGGGCAGGCAGGACTTGTTAGAAGATAATAAGATCCAATCCAAAATGAGGTCTGTGAAGACCTCTAACTGATGGCACAGACCAGTGTCAACCCATATTTCCACTGTTTCTAGACTATCCTCAGTGTTTCATAAAACCAAGAACATCATTTTTCAGATTTCAAAGGATGTGAGTGATCTTAACCACTGTAATCACCATGGTTACATGTAATGAAATACTAAGTCACTGGTGCCTATAAGAGCCTCACTCTTATCTTCACCACTTATTATGGTCTCAATTACAACAGCTCTGGGAAATAATTCTGCTGAGAGAGCAGCATCAATCAGCGATGAAGGATTTTTCTCGCCGTTATGACTCAATAAAGATTACAGGCTTGACAGATAACTTGCTGCACGATGTTCTTGAGCGATTTCCTGGTTTGAAAAGAAAAAAAAAAACGTTCTATCCGAGCTGAGTCTGTAAATACTCGAGAAAACAGCAGCGCTTTGTCAAGTCCAACACAGAGCTCTTCTGTGGCGTTTGGTGTCCCAGATAAAGGAGTTGCTCTTCTGTTGTGTTATTATGAAGATCAATGAGTTACTCACACAAGTCGCTCTCGAACCTGAATAGAAAATGCTTCTTTTCTTACTTCTTCGGCGAGAAAAACAAAAGATTCAGAGGTGCTCTGTGCTTTTATCTCAAATGCCTGTGACATTTTTCTTCTACAGCAACTAACACTGCCGAGGTTACTGCCAAGGTTACAAGTGCAGCTCCAGCCCTGCGGACTGGATATCAGCACAATGGGAGCTAAAAAAAACTTTATAGAGACGTCCCTAATCAACCGTGATGCCTTCAGCCATTTTTGAGTGAAATTTTCCACCATCATTATCTAATTGTCAAAATGTTAGTGAGTCAATTTAGGGGGACAAATGGTTTCTGTGAAAATATTTGGGTTTCCCTATGTAGTTACACCTGTGCTCGCAACTTGCAAAACAATTACTTTTCCTTCCGCTGGTCCCAGTGTGGTATGTAAAAGGAACTCACCAGTACTTCAGTGTTCGGGGTTTATTTTTCTATTGTACGGTGTCCCATGCTAACAGTGTCTGTGCGCCAGGTATTATGAGGAGCTTGGCTTCAGCTGTTTGTTGCACTGCATTTATGTTAAAACCCTGATAAACAATGCAAATTTATCATGCAAAATAGTAATAAAACAAAAGACAGATGATCCCTTGTGCTTCATGAAACCGTCTGTTAACTCCCACACAGCTGCTGACAAAGACCACCCAGGATTTCTTCTGCAAAATCACGAAGCAAATTAACTATAAAAGAAGAATCATTATCCCCGGTGATTTCTGTTCTGCCGTTAACGCCTTTTCCTCCCTCATACACCCAGAATAACAACGCTCAATCGCAATTCACACAGGCTATTCAGCCTGGATGCAGAGTCACACAACAAAATAACAATAAAAACACAAGCTGGCTCCCTTGTGTGTTGAATGCTTCAAACAAATCACCCTTTCTCACACTGTTTCTTAATTAAAAATCCTACAATACACACTGAAAAATCACAACATAACCGGACTGCAGATAGCTTTAGCATTAAAGAAGCAGGCCTGAAAATGTGGGAGCACAGTATAACCCAGTGTGACCCTGCCACTGAGCAAGCCAGTCAAAACAATAATCAGTGGATTTATTTCCTTCATAGTGATACATGTTTGGATTCTCTGTGGCTGACTGTAGAGCCGAACAATTAAACTTCATTGAAAGAGACAAATGTCCCATTTCCCACTGTTAATGTGCATCAAGTCTCTAGAAAAGCAGTAATTATGTCAAATTCCAGCTACCGTACTTTGGCTATGGGTTGAATGATGCATCTGTTCTGTTCTAAACACATAAAATGGTGCAACGTTATGTGACACTGCTGATGTGTGTTGCTCAAGAGTCGACTGCCGTGCTAGTTGGTCTTTACTGAAGCTGTAGCTTACTTATGCGGTGCTTTAATGAATGCTAATGTTAGCACGCAAACATGCTCACAGTGAGAATGCTAACATGCTGACATCTATGATGCTTGAGTTTGGTAGTTTCACAGTTTGATGGGAAATACACTTTCCTGGACAGAGTTAGATGAGAACATCAATATCGGTTTCATGTCCTTACAGTAAATTTCACACACAAAGTATTTGTCAACAGTTGAGGCTGATGGGTTTTGGTAATGAAAGTGAAATGTTGACCTGATCATAATCACTGAAATTATTCAAAAATGATGGAGAACAGGAATGTATTAACCAAACCTCATGGCAATCCATCCAGTTGTCGATATATATCACTCAGAACCGCAAATGTCAACCTATGGTGGCATTAGAGGAAAAAGTCAGGGGATCACCGAAGTCAGTACGAACTGATCCTGTGGGGGCAGGAAGGTCTGTACAAAAATGTCATGGCAATCCATCCAAGAGCTGCTGAGATATGAGATTCAGTCGCAAGCAAAGTGGTGAACAAACAGCCGCCAAAATTGGCATCCCATTAACTATACTGCTGTCCTGGCTCAAAATATGGAGCAGATGATCCAGTAAAGTATCATGTTTATATAGCTACTGTATGTTAAAATACTTCCACCCTCTCATGGTAGTTTCTTTTAACCATGAAGATGATCCTTTCCAAGCGGTAAACAGACCTTAACCACTGATTAGAAAATGTCCATGTGAGTAATTCTGAGCAACAACAACTTATTGTGTTGTTTGGGTAAGAGGACTTCAACTTGTGAATCCATGAGCCACTGGTCATGTTTACAGTGTCAGTCTTTTCTCTCCACATCATTCTCTCCTCGCACCAGCTCAAGCTGATTAAAACTCTGTATCACCATTCTCGCCTCAAGCTTCTGCTATCATTGATTTCGGCTGTTGTATTTTTTCCCAGACTCTCCAATATCTTGTTTTGTGAGCCCTTCAGTTTCTGAAAAAGAGAGAAACTCAAGCATTGCTGCTTTAACTAAACCACACAGGAGAGCGCAATACACAAAGACCCAAATAACACTAAAATATGCATGGCCCCTGGAGCCGTGCACAAACACAGAAGCTGTCTTCCTCACTTTCTTTCAGATAAAATCCAGCCCATCCCTCCTCACGGAGGAAGTTACAGAATCACCAAAGTATGAAATCTTTGTGTTCCACAAGAAAAGAGATGTTTTAGTGGGCTTCTTATTTTCACAGACATAGTACTCCGAAACAACATAAAAAAGGCACTCACTCAGAGGCGATAATGGTCAGCAACTCCAGAAACAAAAGCTAATTTTCTTGTGATAACGAGTTAATTATCTGGGAAAAACAAATGTTAAACAATATGACCTTCTGTTTTTTTGGGAGAACTTGCTTTGTATTTATTTGGGGTTTTACACCAGATGACCAGTTCGTCCTCGTCTTCAAAACTAAAGAATGTCATCATAACTTACTTTCCTTCGTATCCATGAAATCCACAAATATCCTCCTCCAATGCCACCTCTTAGCTGTAATCTCTGCTGTCTAAAAACACCTTTCAGTCCTCTTGGTCCTGCTCTCATTACAAACATGTCTGAATTGCCCACAGTCCCTTGTCCCATCCATGGATTTCTCGCTTTTGTTGAGCTGTGACATTTCAGCCATCTGGTAAATAATGCTCATTAAAGGTCAAAACCAGAAATATTAAGTAAACAACATTAGATGGCTTTTCAAAGATCACGTGAGCCACCGCACACACTGTTGAGTAACGCCGTATTCAGACCGCACAATGGCGACGGACAGTGTGTCAGATTAGGTGTTTACAGAGCCATAACTTCATACTGTGACTTTGCCGAGAGACATGACAGACTACACGCTGATCCCCAACCAATCATAGCTTCCTGTCTTTCCAGTCCAGAGAATGACTTTCGGGATGTAAGCAACAATGGTGTCTGAAGTGTGTGTGATGCTGGCTGTCTTGTGTTCTGAAAAAGCCTGAAAAAAAGAAAGAAAAAAGAAGTGTAGCCTCTCCTCTGCTCATCAGTTCCACCTCGCAGCACCGACATCATTCCTCTTTCACTTCACCATGTTTACCGTTGGAGAGCTATGCCCTCGTGCCCACTCGCAGGTTCTGGATTCGCTTTGGCTCTGCGTTAACTAGCTAGCTCATAAAATCCATCAGTGACAGCTGTCATTTCAGGAAAATGGTCAACTGTCTCCAGGTAAAAACAAGAAGCTGCCCTTCTCTATGATGGACATTTAACATAATGGACTCATTGCTTCAAGGAGCGCCTAAAAGGTGCAGCACTAGATTAGAAAGATGGACAGGTGTAGCAACAGCACTGAGGTAAGTGCAGTGTCAGTTCAATTCACTCTCAGGTTCATGGCTATGTTAGATATAAAACTTTATATAAAATCAAAATGGAAAATCTGCTGTCATAATAATTAAGAAGCTGTGTGTTTAATCGATTTCCCCCCTTAAATCCATTTCCGTGTTAAAAGGCAGAGAAAGACAGATCCACTGCAGTTCAAGCTAAAGCAGCTTTGTGTTGAGCCTGAATCACAAACAGCCGTACTAACTTGCATACAGAGCTGGATTTATCCAAATTAATCAGGAGAGGGAGGGGTGGAGGGGAGGCGTCAGGGGAGCCAGCTGAGTTTTCCATTAATTCCGCCTCTAAAATCTATAATTAAACAAAGAGACATTTTTTTATCTTTGGTTTTCATGTTTATTTTTTTAAATCTTCAATCACATTTTTATGCACCGCAGACTACACAGGAATCATGTTGTATGTGTTAAAAAAGAATTTTAATCAAGCCAATGATCCAATTATCCATCCGTCCTTTCATTTATTCATCCATACATCCATCTACCCACCCCCTCACCCTGCACTGTTAATGGAAGGAGTGTTTGGAGAAGCTGCTGAATTTTGTCGACTCGTTTGATGAGAAACTGCTGCCTGAACTGTTTTAATCCCCTCTTCTTCTTCGGCACATCCTGTCCTCTGATTTTCCTCCATCTCCGATCATCCTTCCAACATTCCTTCACTCCTTCACCGCTCTGCTTCTCTTTCTTTCTCATTCCACTTCCTTCCTCTTCTTCCCTTTGCTCCATCTCTTCTCCTCTCCTGCTTTTTTCATTTTTGTCTTGCTTGCCTCTTTCCCTTTTTTCTCCACCTCCTCTTTGACTTTGCTTCCTGGCTTTTTTCCTTCCTCTGCCTTCCTCTTTCCACCTCTACCTCTTCATTTTTTTTCCCTCTTGGGCTCCTGTCCTCATATCTTCTCATCCTTTAATCCTTCTCTTCTTTTCACTCCTTTCTTCCACCTTTCTTCTTAATCCACCTGCTCGGATACTCTTCCCTCATCCTCCCATCCCCTTAATTTTCCTTCACCCTCTCCTTTTCTTTCATCTTGTCCACCTCTGTTACTCTCCTTGTCCCTTTTCTGAGCGTCTTTTTTCTCCTCTCTGCTTTCTGTCGGTCTCTTCTACTCTCCTCTCCACCACTCTCCTTCCCTCATGTTATCCCCTTCTCCTCCCCTTTTCCTTTCCTTTAATCCTTTATTTCTCTTCCTTGTCACTGTTTCATCTGCTCTCCTGCATTAGTCCCACTTGCATCGGTCTTTCTTTCTTTTTCCTCCTCTTTCCTCTCTTCTACCGTCCTTGCCTAACATTCTCCTTTCCTTTCTTCCTTTTTCTACCTATTTCTTGTCTGTTCCTCTTTGCTCCTCCCTGCGTCTTCATCCCCCTCATCCCCCATACACCCTTCTTGTCATCTCTTTTTACATGTTCATTTCTTTCTCCTTTTCCTCCGTCTTTCTTGCCTCGTCCTTCCTTTCCCCCTGCTTGTCCTCATGTTCTCCTCCTCTCTCTCCTCTCCCTCCCCTTCTATTAAATCCCCCAGTGAGCAGCCACACTGACACTTTTTTCCCAGACAGAAATCATCCCTGTCTTTATTGTGAGGCTGCTGAAAAAGGAGGCATTGTGTGTGTGGCGGTGTGCGAATGTGCAGACAATCTGTGGTTTGTGGAGTGTGTGTTTGTGTCACACGTGTGTGTTTTTTTGTGTGTGTTTTTGCGAACGGTAGCCATCTTTCTTTCCCCATTTTCCCTCTCCAGCCTCTCTAATCTCTCTGCTCTCTTTTTCACTCGCTACAGTATCACCATAAGAGTGCGCACACACACACACACACACACACACACACACACACACACACAAACACACACCACTTACCTTTCTATTGAATGACAAGCTCTAATGGCATGACATTACTCACTGCCATAATAACTCCTGCTGCTGCTACAAAACATTTGAAAACTAACAACCACTTTCTTTCCTTCAACAACCACTGCTGCACAATCAACCATTAACAATAATTATGTTAGCCCAATTCTGCATAAATTAATCTCGCAGAGGTGCCGTGTTTGCAAGCAGCGTTTTCATAATGATATAATTATAAAGCATCTGAACTGAGACAGACATCCCAGGCTTTAAATCTGGCGGCTGATGTAACACCAGAGACAGTTTTAATATACAAGAGACTCAATCAGGTTACTGCAGGGAAATCTTAAACCTTTAAGATGGCAGAGCTGACTGGACAAAAACCTGCAACAGAAATGTGAAATACTGCACAAT
This sequence comes from Chaetodon auriga, assembly GCF_051107435.1. Taxonomy (NCBI): domain Eukaryota; kingdom Metazoa; phylum Chordata; class Actinopteri; order Chaetodontiformes; family Chaetodontidae; genus Chaetodon; species Chaetodon auriga. The sequence goes on from NC_135078.1 coordinate 8,383,011, forward strand.
TCAAGTGAACGGGACGTGCCTGGGACCCATTATCTTTTCAAAATGACATTTTAATAACACAATAACCCCAGATGTGACTGTTAGCTCCCTGGTGTGGACTGATAATCCTGTCCCCGAGAAATGATTCTTATATACAACTAATTTGCAACTGCAAATATGTTTTGAAGAAAATGTAATATCTCCCAAATTATGAAGACATGTTAATTAACATGTTTGCCAAGTTCCAAAATGCTGATACGGAACAAATCAGTGATATGTTGAATGACAGTGTATTTCATATATTTTTCTACAACAAGTAAAGCATGACTAAAATAGTGTGTAGCACTTCCCACACTAGTAAAAACATAATCACCAACACAACACCAACATAATCCAGGCAGCAATTATGTTTCTCCTCAGCATAAATTAGGATCATATATAATCCTAAATTTATGAGTTAAGATAGAGATTGTGTTGGGGCTGCACACATGACTACTGACATTTGATACCATGGCAGCATGGGTGACATATCAATACTGGGCGAGACTGAAAATCAACTCAAACTCACACCTTGACCTCATGTTTACATTTTCCTAACATGGACATGTTGTGGCCAATCAAACAACTGGTGAAAAGAACAACTAAACCAAGTAGTGCTTCTTTTTATTATGACTAAGATTGTTGCTTCATCAAGTTTTTATGCCTTAACCTAAGCAAATGGTGGGGGCAGATGAGAGGGCAGTCATGAATCATTTTTGTAGATGTTGCACGTTTGCAGCCAATGGAGGCATCATATCAGAAAATGCTCAAACTGCAGTTCTATCTTTTAGCCTCTTTTAGCTCACTGATTTGATTCTCTGGCAGCTGTGAGCTCTACAGTTGGTTCATTGGCTGTTTGTGTCAAATTTGAGCTAATGACGAGGCCAAACCTCGTTTTGTTTCTGAACACACCCTTAGACGTTTCAAAAGGACTCACATCTCTGCTACATTAAAGTTTACTCGTAAATACAGACCTTTGGACAGAAAACTGAAACTGTTCTGAAACCATTTATGGCGAAAAACAAAAATTCCGAGTTGGTGTATAACTATCAAACACAGACCTGTTTTTTTTTTTTTTTTAAATAAACATTTTTGCATAAAAACAACATTTTTGCACATAATGTGGTACATAATGTGTACTCAGCTATACCTTCAACAAACAGGAATGTGTACAGCACATTATAATACTCGACAGCCTCTGAAACCTGAGAAAATAAAGGCTGTATGAACAAAATCTCTTTCATGCCATGAAGAACACTTTAATGATCCAATTTTAACCACAAATCCAAAACATTGTTTGACTTGACAAATTTTCTCCATTCATTTATTTCCCATCCATTTTCCACCATACTGATTGATTCAGATGAGAGAATCTTAAATTCGATTTTAGATGAGACACTGACTTCCTGAGCAGAGCTGGAACTTCCCTGTGAATGAAAAGGAACAAGACGTCGGGAACGCTGCGGTTAAATAACATATGAAAGGCAGGAAAGAAGAAGACATGATTCTTAGAAGATAATGCCGTACGCTGGGCAGTGATATTATGATGCATTTTCTTGATTTCAGTGTTTCCTTCAGCAGCGGAGGCTGTGGTGAATGAATGCAGATGAAAACCTGCAAGCCCGCAGAGCGTGTGGGCGTACCATCGTACCATGAAGCCCTTTCACACCAGTTGGCATTGATACTTTGATACCTAATGGACTCACAGTCTTGCAGCCTTGACACGAGCTGTTGTACTGCTCTGAAAACACTCCTCTGTGCCTCGAGAAGGGAACAATGTCGAGCAAACAGCTGTCAGCGGTGCCGTTTACTCAACATGCACTTGTTCTTCTTCTTTTGTATTTGAGCTTCTGCACATCATCAAGTCAAGTGAACGTGTTGTTCCTACAGCTACAGTACACCAGTTAATCAAAATGTCAAGATATTGAGGGAATTTTGACACATTTGCCTCTATCAGCTCTGATGATGCAGATGATTGATCACATATATATTATGGAGCTAATCCACTTAGCACCGCCTCCACTACATCTTGTTATCAGCCTTTTCTAATTACTCAGTTACTATTTCTGACATTTATTTTCAGCATATCTATGTATTTATTAAAACAGGCCTCAGTTTTTTTCCCTGTGTCTAAGCAAATTTCTACATCCTCTACAGAATTCTCAGAAAACAGTTTCTATTTTTGATTTGTTCTCAGCATCAACCATCGCTTTAAAGAAAAAACATTTCAATGATGCGTGAAATTAAAGTAAGGAATTAGATGCAGCAAATTATAATTTCTCTTAGTTGTGTTGACAATTTAAAGTGAAGACAGAACCGCCATGAGCCACCAAAAATGTTTGTATTTTTCTCAAGTGCAGGTAAATTATTAAATGATCGAGCACAGTTCATGAATCTACTTTGTAAATGGACAGAGATGAGGGGGAAAAGGAGCTAGACATGACTGATATAATAGAAAGAACTTAAGTTTCTGGTGAGCTCTGAGATCAGCCAGAAGCTGAGCTGAACATCAGCACACAAGACATGTTTCCATCCAAATATTATTGCAATATTAAGCAAATGTTCCTCAAAAACTGCAAAAGACCATGCACAAATTTATGCCTGTTTCCATCCACAAAACACACACACACACACACACACACACACACACACACACACACACACATCTTATAGATATACAAACCAGATATAGGCAGGAGTCCACATCTTCCTCTTCTTTTTTTTTTTCCAGGTACTCAAGTGAGTACCAGGAAATTGGTACTTAACCTGTATAGTGTAGTCTTAATGAATACAATCTTCCTCACTGTCCTCCTCTGTGTCCTCTGCTTCAGCCTCCTGCTCTCCGACATGCTGCACTGCTCAAAGGCAGTGCAAGAGACAATTTAACCACCTTGTTGGCGCTGGAATAACAATCTGGATTGCTTGTATTATTATACTACTTGGACCAAGTCATAATCAGAGACTTAAAGCCTGCTCGCTTTAAGTGCATCCATTCTCTCACAGTGGACTCTCTGTCTAGTTGCAAGGTGGCCTCATACTTCAGAAGAATGGCACATATCGTTGTGTTGCTGAAATAGTGGAGGTCTTGCCACATCTGATTTCAAACTCGTCAGTTAAACCCCTGAGTAATGTGTCTTGTCCCTATCAGCATCAGCACTGGAAACAGTGTGTGTCCTGTGGCCCTCACCATCAACTACTGAAGAGTGAACTGTCCAGTGACCACCATGATCATCATCTTTACATTGTCCAATGGTCAACTTCTTCATCTGAAACCTGTTGGATGTGACCCTCCAAATGTTGCCAATGTCAAGCATGTTAGACAGAAAACACTGAAAATGCTCTGTGCAGATGGTCACTATTACTGTCACTCACTGCAGACCATCTGATACTGTGAGACTTCCCCAGTCACACAGGTGTCAATTCTCTCCACATAACTTCTTCAGAATGGAAGTATTTTTTGCTGCACCTTTTTCTAAATAAAAGCAACGCAGCAGGACAACAGAGCCATTAAATGTTTCACAGTCAGGAACACTGCCATCAGCTGATTTCATGCAGTTCTTGAGGGTGTGTGCAATGCACCAGTTTTGCTAAAGTACCGCTGACAGCGGCCCCATCTGTGTACATGGCAACCATCTCTGTAGTCCAGGCACCCAAACCATGTACAACAATGCACCATGGAAGAGCTTCACAAGTCCATTATGGCCGAGCTCAGTCAGCACCCATCTCAATCAATCAAAGGGAGTCTGAGGTAAACTCACTGTTGATGGACGCACATGCTGTGAACAATCTTGCACACGCACGTTCTAAAACAACTGATGTTACGCATTTTTGTCGTGCATGTGTACCTGCCTACCAGATATGTGCACCTCTGACTACATCACATGAAACTTTATGAAACTATAGGCCTTAATGTTCAAACAGGGTCCCACGCTCTCCATTATAAAACAGTGCTAAGGATCCATACTAAAAATGCAGGTATGAACAAAAGCTGATGGCGTGCATTCATCAACCTCATATCCCGCCCTCTATACGGCCACATCCTACCATAAATGGCCAACGCAAAACAACACATGAATATGCACATATATGAGCCTGCTGATCAATGGCATGTTAGGATGAATCATGGCAACAACTGAGAGGGAGACAAGGAAGACAAGGAATTTTTCTGACACAGAAATTGAGGTTCGTGCTGGTGACGCAGCAGTCAGAAAGCACATATTGTCTGATGGCCACAACAGTGGGGTCACAAAACGAAAGAAAATGCAGTGAGTGTGACAGACAGGACAGGACCAGGAATTTTAAAGCACGGGTCAGATCTGAAAGTGGAGGCAAAAAAAATATAATAAAAAAGGAAAATAATTGCATCCTACCATCAGAGCATGTCTGTGACTCGCGGGGGCAAGGGCACACCAAAACTCAGACCACTGGGAACACAAATAGACTCATGGAAGCAAGTGTGTGCGGCAGACACCATAGTGTCTCCAGTGCGCTCTATCCACCTGACAGCACAGCCGTGTTCACTGCAGCAAATTTACACCCAAAACAATACAACAACTAAAACACTACTTGGTGATGATACATAGTATTAGAGGATCTTACTAAACACTACTGACGGTCTGTTTTACAATGCTTTACTGTTACATATTTAATCTGATCTTTGATTTGTACAACCCATAATCATCACTTCAGCGGTTAGTTAGCATACAGTCTAGCCCTCTCCTCTGTGGGGAATGTGATATAATATTGAGCAGACTTTGATCTAACATTTTGTTTTGAATTATATCTTTTCATATTGAAAGATGCTTATGAAATAGTTATGGCTCACTATAAGTGCAAGTGAAAGTTACACTGCTGGAGGCATCGTTATACAATCTTCACCAGCTCACAGAGGCTGCATTGCCAAAATGTTCGTACAACATGGGTCACAGTTTACGTACAGGTGTAAACCGTTGTGTGACATACGCCTGTTTTAGGCCTCATTTTGTACATATAAACCCCTGGACACCAAACTTTTCCACTGCTTCTGAAGGTCACGTTTGCCTTGTCAAAATGCAACTAATCAACATCACCATGTTTTTTTGGGGTGAAACGTGAATTTGTTCAGGACAAGGAGAATTAAAACTCTTTGTTTTACACCTGCAGATCTCCATCACAAAATTTCCCTCAGGATGGAGACATGAACTGAGGCATACTGATGAAGGTAAGTCTTCAAGAAAAAAAGGCGTTTCAAGGTCACCTATTCATTTGAAAAACTTCAGCTTCAGACTCTTCTCAAATTCACTAGGGGGCTACTTTTGTTTTCTGCCTGTCTGATTTCCATGTTTTCAACCAATAATCTCCCATCAATCACTGCCCAGTGGAGCAGAGAGACAAGACAAAAGCAAAACTCATCCAAGAGCAACAGTCTGTACTTCAGCACTTCAGCACATTTTACACAGAGCGTTAAATTGATGATTGTTCTTCTTTAGCAAAAGGAACAAGAAACAAAATAAAGGCAAAAATAAAGATTTCCTAACAAGGTAAAATATCAGAAAACTGTATTCTGGGATGGAAAATGATGAATAAGGAATAAGCATGACCTTGAACATATCGTGATTGCCCATTTCTGAGTTGTTGACTGATAAGGATGCCTCTCACTGTAGTGCATAATCTTCTTTGTACCTGGAAATCTGAAGAAATAAGTCATTGAGTCGCATACATCTTTTAGGCACTGGGCAGAACAGAGGTCTCCACACCACGATCCAAAAATCACATTAATAACAAAAACTGTTCAAGTCCTGATGAGAATTATGATGTAGTGATACAATGCAGCATTTTTCATGCAAAACTGGAAAAAAAACTGTCTGGTTCCAGCTTCCAAAATGTAAAGACTGGCTGGTCTTTTTCTTTTGTTTTATTCTGTCTTACATCATAGTTAATCCAATATTTTGGGGTTTGGGCCTCTGGTTGAACAAAACATGAAATTTAAAGATGTCACCTTAATGGACTTGGACTAATGGCTATTTTTCACTATTTTCTGACATTTTACAGAGCAAATGATCATTGATTCATTAAGAAAATAATTAGCACAGTAATCTATAATGAAAATAATCCTTTGTCGCAGCCCTCATTTTCATTGTGTAAAAAATGTCCACAGATTGTGTAGGGTGCTCTGAAGTGCAAGAAAGACGTGGTGAAAAGGGAACGAACCAAAGCTAAGACAACGAGTGCACGCAAATACATCAACACAACAACACAAAATGAACAATCATGTTGGATGTGAAAAGAGGCAACTGTTTCACCATATCAGCTAAAAAGTGTCAAAAAAGTCAGCATTTACAGTTGTTCCACTGCCATCAAAGTCTTCTCTCAGGAATGTGGGCTTGAAGTTACCTGATCGGATCACGTCACATTACGTTACGGCAAAAGTTGGGCCAGGTTCAGCTTTTTGCCTGAAATCCCTGTTTGACTGCTCTGAATGTTGAGATTTGTCATTGTTTTACACAGAGAGGTACAGACCTTTTAAATCAATGCTCACTCTTTGCAAAAATTGTGGATGTGACTCAGTTTAACAGCTGTAAATGTTTTCAAGTCTTTGCACATGTCAGATCTGACGTCTCAGCAGACGTGAGTCAAATCCCCGGCAGTTTGTGACTGTTTAGAAATCCACATCAAGAGTTAGGAGTCAGACATTTTGTGCCTTTAGGAAAAGTGTTCAGTGTTTTGGAAAGATGTCTGACGGGCTGCCTGTTAGATAACTGTCTGACCACGCTGTCTGACCGAGGTTCTTTGAAAATGAAAGCCTAAACAACATCAAAGCGCTGATGATTATCAGCCTCAGGTGCAGACTGGACACATGTGACGTGGGTTTGAATCCTGCTGAGCCCCGGTGACCTTTCTCTGATGATAACACGTGAAATAAAAAGGACGATCCACTATTAGCTCCTGTCAGCAGAACTCAGAGGGTAAACCACCGCTAATAGTTAGAGTATGATTATATTTTATTCTTCTTTAAAATGATTTTTAAATCATTAAAATTTGTTTAGTGCTACTTAATTTCTGCCCGAAGAATAACTGATTTTAATTCACAACATCTCTGCCTTTGTCACTCTGTAATAATTCATGTTGAATTAAGAGGCATCATCAACACGTTTCAATGTTTTTCCCTCTTTAGCATCATTAACACATTGTAAGTGTCATGAGGTGAACATGAACAAGGTGCACTAAACCCACACAGCTGCTCTGCAGTGTCGTCATCTACAGGCTGGTGGTTTGGGGCAAAACACTTTAAGTGACAAAATGAAAATCTGTGTTGAAAGTATTACCTGAAAGCTCTGCAGAGGCTCTATTTGAATGTCAAATCAACACATAAAAACAGTACAGTAATAATGTTGTATTTTTTGCACAAAGACTTAATCTGTGTTTCAGAACATTAATTGTCTTTTCTTTAATCTTAATGTGTTCACTCATACAAATCTAATATTTGAACTAAAGAGAGATGCAGTGATTAAAGTGTTTTTTTTTCTCAGCTGTGAAATTGGGAGACGCGTTGGCCCGTTGGCTCTAAATCCTCAAAACGCTTATTGAAAAAACTGTTACATCACTGCTCAGGAAGCTTCGCTCCAGGCTGTTGTTCACTGGCATGATTGTAAGCTCACTGATGCAAAAGCAAAAACAAACTCATTCTCATAACCTCCTATGTGTTGTCTTTGTATTGTACTGCAAAAATGTCCAGACAGTGAAGTCACAGTAGATGCACCTGAATATGCAACAATATGCAATAAACATAAAGCTTGAATGGACACAATCAGTATGATAGTTTTGTGCTTTTAAATACTGAACTTAACAGCATCTTAATCATATTTATTCTTTTTTAATAACCATTCTAAAAAATTCACACATATTGTTAACCTGCCATTACTGTTATGCCGTTATTAACGTCACTGTTTGAACACAGAGTGAAACAAGGTGCTTACTCTGAATTAAAAAGCTTTCATAATCAGCATATAATGAGGTTATTAAGCAGTGCAATAAGGAATGTGCATCACTAACTGAACGGGTTTCATTTTGTCTGGCTGCTGTGAAGTCGCTCACTGCTGTGAACTTGTTTTCTACCAGATTCTTGTTTTTAGTGATACAACGGCTTTTACTTAAAGTAACTTTATAAAAGTAACAATACCATAGAGTATAAATACTTGAGTTCAAGTAGAAAACTATTAACATGAAATGTACTTTAAGTACCAAAAGTAAAAGTATTTATTTTGCAGAATGGCCCGTTTCTGAATCATATATATAACTAGATTAAGATAAAATAAGATAAGAAATTTCCCCACTGTGGGACTAATAAAGGTAGATCTTATCTTAACTAGATTATAAATACTATTGCATATTTGTTCAGTGTCACAGCTGGTTACAGATGTGCCTAATTTTTGTGAACTGCTGGGTATCATTTATTTGTTAATTTTTGGAGTAATCTAATTAATCAATTGTTAGGATTTTGCCTGTAATGATCTGTGTTGCCTTTACATTCATTATAATAAACCACACCTGAAGTTAAATCTATATTTATTGATCCATGAGACGGTGACAATTGGGTTAAAAACACAAGTCAAAGAGCCTTTTCTGTGTGGTGAGTCTGATTTAGCTGTGAGATTTTGATGACATGAATCAAAACAACTGTAATGCTGCTATAACACTTCATAATTCACAAGCCTTTTTTTCAGTGTTGTCTGTTTACCTGCATGGCTTTCTTGTTCACACTCCATCCTGATGCTGGCTCGCTCTGGATCAGCTGTTTATAAGCGACATCACACCCCAGTCACAGCTCTCCCTGAATAAACCAAACGCTGTCAGCGTCGTCACTGGAAACCGAGCCTATGCTAACCTGTTGAAGCTCACCAGGTAAACAGGACGATGGTTTCACAACGTCTCAGCCCGGCAGTTACAGTAAACAGAATATGATGTTTGCATACAAGAAAATAAAACTGCTCAAGAGTCCTGAGGAATAACCGGATATTGACAGGCATGTTAGCACTCCTGTGGGGTGATCAGAATTCAAGATAAACTAATAAAATCCAACAGGAGCAGAGTGTGTTTGTTGTCTCAGCGTCATCCAGCCTGCAGGGATCCAGACTGACAGACAGAAAGTGAGAGCAGAGCAGCCGCTGTCATTCACAGAAAAACTCAAGTGCATCTTATTGTCATGCAGATGAGAGTCTGAGCTTCAGCAGCCACAGAGCTGCTTTTCTTTCTGTCAACAAGGCTGGATCAGAATGGGCGCTTGATTGTTTCAGCTGTTATTTATGATTTTTTTAAAAATGCGACCCTTCTTTCATGATAGTGGGTTGGCTCCAGAGATGGCAATGTTGGTCAATCAGTCTGACTTTGGTCCAGACTGAAATATCTTAACAACTTATCTTAACAGCTACTGGATAGATAGGCATGAAATTTGACATTCATTCATGTTACCACAGGACGAACCCTAATGATTTAGGTGATCCTTTTCAAATGTACCTGCAAAACTACTGAGAGCTTCATTCCTCCATCTATTTCTACATACGATGCATTCAAGCACGTAGTGCACGCAGGTATATGATGTATACCTCCTTATTTTTCAGTCTGCATTCTGTATACCTACTTCTAAATCCCCTCTGTGATGCATTATTCAGCAGTGTGTGCCTATTTTTTCCTCCGATGGCAAAGGTGGGCTCTGCTCTGACAGCCTAGTACTTGGTGCCTTCAACTGGCTGGGTTGGTTAGGTTTACGCATGAGGTTGGTAGGTTAAAGTATGAGGAGTGACAACTGGTTAGGATTAGGGGTAAGAATGCCAGAGTAAGCCAACTGGAGTAGAATTGGGCGGGTCATGTCTTTGCCATTCTCACATGGCCCTACCTGCCCTGTTGGTTCACCTCAAATGATAACGCAACAAAATATGGCCTTTGGTATATTTCATTAATGAAATTAATAGGGAGGATGAAGCAAACTACGCAAACCAAAATTTGCTATGCAATGCTACATCTGTGCTGTTAACCAGCAGCTCAGCTAATAACAGTCCATCACCCGTGCCCTCTCCATCCCGGACCCCAGTCAGAGAGGAACTTTGAATGAAGACTTGAACCGTGGTGAGCACGTTGCAGTAGCAGGAGCTTGTAAATTATGTTAATAACATGTCAGGGCTCAACATTACCATTTGCCTATTACTGTATGTCATGGGAAAAACAGTCAGTCAGTCACATTTGGAGGACCAATTTGGCAACAGGGGGTTTTGGGTGTGTTACAGACAGTGCAGTGCAGGCAGACAGCCGACTGCTTCGGGGGAAATTGAAAACCAAATAAAACAGATTATTAGGCTGACAAATTTCCACTTTTGAATGTTGGGGTAGGATGTGCTGCCCCGTCAGTAATTACGCCAAGGCCACTGGTGAAAAGTATGTTATTGTCACTGTTTGCAATGCAATTAAACCTTTCAGTGACCACTTGTCCTGCATGCTTGGAAGGGGGCATTTTCATGAGAGATGAAGTTTAACAGTTAAAATGTTTTTTGTTACATGTACCTCACCCAAGAAAAGGTATCCCACACCACAAGAGCACTTGTTTCCACATAAAAATACAATAAAATTGCTTTCAATTACTTGAATGCCTCCATTATTTTGACAGCTACCTACAGGTTCCAGTTAGCTTAGTGCAATGTTCATTTCATAATGATCCGATCTCAATGAAGTCAAGCAGCAGATGTTAAGTGACAATGTGCAAACACTACTAATATACTAATATAGAGTCATCTTACATGTTACTGTTTATAACACGGGGCATTTACCCCTCACTGAATAGGTTGCTTTAAAAAAATAACTGCCACATAACTAAAGAGTATACCCACTTCTTCAGGCACCACTACACCACTGCATATCGGATACATCATCAGACGTGCACGAGACGGACTGAAGAACGCGGCTGAAACGACTCCTGTGCCGACACACTGAGGTATGACGACAATCCTGAAGTTGGCTTATAAACTGAGCACACAAGCACCTCTGCCTTCTCTGTACATATATCCAGGCTTTGTTCAACTATTCCATGGAGCCTATTCAGTGCTTCCACAACCGTTCCTGTCAGCAGGGGTGTAATGATCTAATACAATTGTGATTCAATTTATATCAAATGCATCATAAAATCTCATATTCTGCTGGTGATTTGAGTTAATTCAGTTCAATCTTCCAACGACACTAAAACTGTACAATTGAGAGAGCAATTAAAGTGTTTGATTCAATAATTAAACACATCCAACCTCACACCAAGGGGCGAAGCGAGGAGTGACATTTATGGTATTTTGAAAGCCGACGGCAACCCGGTCTGTGAAAGGAAGATGAGAGGTAGGAACGTGTCAGAGCAGGTGGACAGCAGTCTGGACTGGATTCAAGAAATGAAAAGAAACGCGATGCTTCAGCCGTCACACTTTCTGCTGTTTCAAAAACAGAAGCAAAGACCATGATGGCAGCGTAGCGAGTGGTGCGTTCAACCAATCAGGTGTAGGGAGGGTTCATGTTGATGTCTGGGTGAAGGCGGGAACTGTCAATCACTGATCATCCAGTTGACTTAAAGAGGCTCCTTTCTCAAGCAAATATCACTTAAGCCTTTCCTGTTCACGACAAACCTTAGGAAACATTTCTGCAACCAGTGGAAATCAGAAGGCACTCTCAGAAGAAACTGTGGCCAGGCTTTGTAAACACTCTTTGACAAAATGACTGTATATTCAACCAGTCAGTCTTTTATAAAACCAGCGTTTTGGCACAAATCCATTTTACAGGTTTGGATGTTTTCAGGAAGAGTCTTTCATTTTTACAAAAACCTAAAAATGCAATTTAGCTGCAGATAGCATTTTTCTTTCGTGTTGCCTGTGTTTCCCTCAAGCTGAATTATTTCTGGTGCGATATCAGCATTATGTTTTCTTCAGTATCTTATTTCAAGGAATATAAACACACACACAAAGAAGCGCAGCAGTGTTTGATCTCGTCTCAACACAAGCAACTGTAGAAGAACTCGTCTCAATAAAACCCATTCCTGCAGTATACTTGGTCAAAGTCTTAGCCTGGTTTACTTATTCTATTTGAATGCAACTGGCTGTGCTTTGGTCTATCTTTGTTTTCACACATTTTGGTCGAAACAAGTCCTCAAACACAACAGGATGTTTGTCAGTGCCTTCTAAAAGGTTTGGTTAGCTTTAGACAGATACAATTACTGGGTAAAGATTAAAGACGGAGGTTAAAAGACACCATTGACTGTCAGTGAAGAGACATTCTTCTCAATATAAACATAATGTTTTAGCCAAAATGCTTTTTTTCCCTTTTTCTTTTTATTGTTTTCCATTTTTCACATCTCAAATTACCTCAATGTGGTTTCATTTGAAGTGGTGTTTTTCAATTGTCAGGGCCAATAAGATTAAAGAGGATTGGTACTGACACAAAAATGATCATCTATAGTTATCTTTCTTGAAGGAATTTTTAAGAAAGGAAACATCTGATCAAAGGTGAAGAAAAGAAGACTAAGAATCTGACCAAAGTATTCAAGTCAAGTTCTTAATGCTATTTGATTCTCCATGGAAAAGACAACTCTATCCACAGCTTCAGAAGCACCCCTGCAGACACAGGTAAGCATCCCGCGGTCAATATGAGGTTTTAGAAAGCGAAATGGATTATTATTGACTGTGTCTCCAGTGAACCATTGTTTGTGCCAACAGTCAGTGGGTTATATTTAAATCTTCACATCTTAATGTCAAAATGAATCACAGCTTTTAGTGTTTTCGGGTGTGAAAGCCTCTGGAGCGGCACTACAACCATCACAGGACTCTAAAACTCTTCAGTGGAGCCCAGATTACTGTTGACAGGGAATGAATTACAGTCACCACAGAGCTGAGGGTGAGTGTGTGTGTGTGTGTGTGTGTGTGTGTGTGTGTGTGTGTGTGCGCGCGCGTTTCACCGCGGAATGGGAATCCTTCAGATCAACAAATAAACAAAGCAGCCGGGGCAGGCCAGCGTTCCTCCTGTCAGCAGCATCTGCCAGCAGCAGGGAGGACGCTTCGGTTTTTCCTGCCTCCTCTAATCCTGCATCCTCCAAAAAAAAAAAAAAAAAAAAAAAAAACCCTCCTTCTAGACATCCTCCATCTGTTTCTCTTTTTTTCTGCGTCTGTCAGACTCTTTCAGCCTGTGTCCTCTGCTGTCACGTCCAATTCCACCCTCTCTATCAAACATCTCTTTCCCCACTTCACCTCTCCACCCATCCCTCCATTATCCTCCATCTTTGTCTCTCTTGCGGATGACTTATTTAAACCCAAAAATGATTTCACAAGTGGCAACATCCCTGCTGCACCCTTAAACGACTAGAAAATGGACCTCAGAGTGGCTCGTTAAACCTCAGCAGCCCAGCCTGTCAAGCTGCAGCATTTCTGTCTCATTCAGAAAGCTTCTGACCCTCACTCTCACACCTGATTAATCCTGACATGATGTGTATTCTCCCAAATGAAAAAACAAAGCCTGTGCAGATGCAACACAAAGGTGCATATGGAGAGGAGGTTCATTCTTATTCCCTCTCATCTTTGTTGAGTTGATGCTGCACATGTAAAGAGTTGCTTTCTCCTTTAATCTCCAGCAAAAGCAAGGAGGACTGGATTAAATGGTTCCGAAAGGAGGAGGAGGAGGAGGATGGAGATGGAGGACACACTGCTGCTGCTGCTGCTGCTGCTGCCTCCCTCCTCCTCCTCCTCCTCCTTCTCCTTCTCTCTTCATCCCCCCTCCAAAAAAATAAATAAATAAAAAAATCTCATCTCTGTACATCAGCATGGTAAATATCAGCAGACAGACAGTGAGACTGGGAACAATGACACCAGCTGGGCAACAACAATAGGAAATAAATATCATGTGGCAGGCAGGCGGTCATCCAGCCCTCCATTTAAACATTCCTGCTCTGTGTCTGCTGCTGTACAGGCTTCTTTGTGGCCTTCACACCTGCATCTGTCTGACAGTGTGTGCTCTGAATATCAAAAATATTTCATTTCTCTCCTTTTCTTCTATTGCCTCCGACCTATGAATGAAAGAATTGCGCCTGAAACTACTGAATAGAAAGACGAAGCATAGCTGCAGGTGTGAGGTGATAACTGCTGTGTTTGACTTCAAGTTGATGTCTTTTATTATTGGCCTCCAGACAATAAAAGCTGCTTACCTTCTCGGCTCCTCTGTGTTTCTTGGCCGCCGGCGTGTCGTCATGCTGCCGTCTGACAACAATAGCGCCGCCGCCGCTTTTAACTCCACAATCAAGCGCCGTTTTATTGGCAGCGCCGCCGCCGTTACTCCCGCAATTATTGTTATTGTTTACGTTGTTGGTGTTGCTATTATCTCCCATGATCCTGGAGTCCGGCGCGGCGCAGTGGCAGTGTCCGGGGCCGTCGCGGCACAGATGATGCTCGGGCAGGGCGGACGACGGGAGGAAGACGGAGGGAGGAGGAGACGAGCCATCGCTGGGCTTCTCCTTCCTCGTCCGGACTGGAGGAGCAGGAGGAGCGGCGGCGTCCCTGTCCCTCTCTCTGTCTCTCTCCCTCTTCCAGCCCCGGATCACGTTTTTCCCCTTCCTCTCCTCCTTGCCTTTGGCGCAACTGGCAGGAGAGGCCGTGGTCACTTCGGAGACGCCGTTGTTGTTGTTATTGTTGCCGCCGCCGCTGCAGCCGTCCGCGTCTCTGCTGACCGCTGAAATCATCTCCAGACCGTCTCCACCGACGCTGCGTCCTTGAGCCTCCCGACGCTGCTGCTGCTGCTGCTGCTGCTTACCGACCCCGACGCACAACTCGCCGCCGCCGCGCACCGCGACGGCAGCCGCTGATTGATCCGCCGCCTCCGCTTCCTCTCGTCCCTCCCGGCCGCCTCGGCTGCGTTTAAGCGCAGATCGCCTCGGCTCCGACCCGCCGCTGCCGCCGCCACCGCCGACAGGTCCCCGGGTCTGGAGCGAGGGCAGGGCCGCGTGTCTGTCGGCTGAGCCAGCGGCGCTGGAGGAGGAGGAGGAGGAGGAGGTGATGGAGATGGAGGAGGAGGAGGAAGAGGTGGAGGCGGTGTGGATGGGTGACAGCTCCCTGCAGTCCGTCAGCATCCCTCCATTCTCCCCAGCTCTCAGGAAACGGTTCATCTCCTCCTTTCCTTGTGTCCTTTGTCGATCTTCACAATAATCAGCATTCAAGTCATTGTCAGCCCGCCGCAGTGTGGCAGAGAGCACCGAGCTATAGGTGGACACATACAGGTCTGTTATAGGCTGCTGGATCAGGCCTGCTCCATCACAAACTACAACACAGGCTGAGTGACAGCTCTGAGACAGAGGTGCTGGTAGGTAGGGTATTATGAAGCCAAGGTCCCATTTCTAATAAGAACAAAGAAACAGACAGGATGTAAGCCTACCCTGTATTTAACAATGCTAATAAAACACTAAAACAAAATGTACTCATTTCTTTCATCACATAAGAAAATATTGT
This sequence comes from Chaetodon auriga, assembly GCF_051107435.1. Classification (NCBI taxonomy): domain Eukaryota; kingdom Metazoa; phylum Chordata; class Actinopteri; order Chaetodontiformes; family Chaetodontidae; genus Chaetodon; species Chaetodon auriga. Next base: position 8,398,514 of record NC_135078.1, read on the forward strand.
GATAAAATAGTAAAATAAAATTATAGTATTCTCGTGCATCTGTTTATTTTCTGTGATAATAATACTCTACAGAGTGAATATATTGTTTTGTTGTTTTTCCTCTCCCAATGTGAATAATATCTTGACAAATACCAGAAGCCACAAATTTGATTTAGCAAGGGAAATAGAGTGACTCCTGTCAGAAGATGGCACTGGTTGGCCACACGGAGGCGCTGCAGCGTTTCCTTTATTGTTTAACCGTCTACTCAGGTGTAGCTGATTGGATGCCCACGAAATTTAATGGCCTGGTGCATCTCATCAGCTGCCCCTCTCCAGATCTTTAAAATTGCACGGATTGGTCGCAGGGGGCGCTATAATATCAGTCTGCTTATATTTTCCAACATCATATAGTGAGGGTCTCCAAAGGTAGTCATGACCCTGATGAGGAGCTGAGTAAAACATTTCACTCACGTCCACGTTGATGAAAGATTCTTGTGAACAGTGTACACAGTCAATACCCCAAACATTTGTTTTATTTTATCTGAGGATATTGTGCTCATTTTGAAATTCACTGTCAAAAGTATAAAGGAAAAAAATATAGATTTGTAATGTCATAGGTTGAAATAGCAAAAATCAAAGTGTGAAGTTCTGCAAAGCAGGCGTGAGACACAAATTACGGTGACAAGGAAAAAATAAACAGGCTTAATTTAAAATTTGCACATAAAAATCTAATGACAGCCTTTGGGAGTTAATATTAGATAAAACTGTAACTGCAATTCATACAAAAGCAGTTCAAACAAAAAACTGGGAGGCAGAAGAATAGCAAATATAAATGTATATGTATACAAAATAAAGAGGGATTAATGTGCTCTGATCTCCACAGTATAGAAACCTAGAAATCCTCTCAGCCTGATAGATTAAAGAGCGAGAAAGCAGAATAAACAGAATTAAACTGACGTGAATGAAACTTGTAGAAATCCACAGGTTATTGTCACTCAGCTCACTGCTGTTTGTGTGTGACAAAGTGATATCCAAAGAGACCCCGTCTGTCTCTGTGGCTGTGTGGCGGCGTTGAAGAAATAGTGTTTTGCAAACCAGAACAGTCAACACATAAAGGAATTCATTATCAGACTCACTAAAGGGACAAGTCGAATAAATATAGATAAATGACAATTCAGAGTCATGCAGTAAATACACCAGGAGCCCACAGAGTGTATCAAAGCATTTGATGACAGAATATGAAACTTTTATCATCCTCAAGAAACTGAGTAAATTAAAAAGACATTAGACTTCTCGAACAGTGTTTAGCTGTGTGTGTTTCAGAGCGGTGATGCTGCAGCTGTAGAGGGAAGCAGAGTCGGCGCGCTCTCTTTGTGAAGAAATTTGTTCTGAAAGAATTGGATGCTGGATTTATTGGGAGTTATTGGTTTTAGAGAAGCTCTTGACAGAATGGAAATTATGCCCAGTGTGGGTTTGTGAAGACAGAGACTGATACATCAATATTTTTAGTCTGAGAGTCAGTATTTTGTGCCGGTAGTCATAACTCTTTAGCCTTGGCCCTCATTTATTCTCTCTCCCACAGGACTCATAACTCTGTCACCTGCTCTCATTAGAATTTATTCTTTATTACGCTAAGAAAGGTACATTTTGAGCCCAAGTGGTTACTTCGTCAGGTACAGATGGATCAAACAGGCTTAGGTGTGTGTCACTGGAAAAAAATGCTTTAGTATCTTAAGCCTAACACTGAAACCTAAACCCCAACCTCTAATCCAGCCAACTCAATGCTTGCACATCTTCGAGCATAATTTAAGGTAATAACAATAACAAAAACCAGCATCACACCTATAGGGAATCAGCAGAAACAAAAACATGTCCTGGATTGTGAGCATACAGGTAAGTGTCCCTTTCTTGGAAGGGTCCCTTAAAATTTAAAGAAATGTTTTGCAGTGAAAGTAGAAAACACAGTCAGCTTGTCTATCATTGACCAGAGTCCCTGATAAGAGATTTGGGGCAGGAGGAGGAAGAGGGTCCAGTGAAATGTCTACAGTAAACGGCTGTTGCACCGTACTGTCGTCAAAACCAGACAAACAGAACCACTGTGACACACACTGAGATCATGTTTATTTTGCATGGCTCGAGGAGGTGTGTCATTTATGAACCATGACATGTTCTGCAATATATTGAGGGAAAAACATGTTCGAGAGACAAATGCGAAAGAAATAATCTAAAGCAATGTGACAAGGTCTGCTGAACTGCCTGGGAAAACACGGCAGGGTAGAAGGTGGGTTTATTCAGACGCCAGTGTGCCACATGTCACTGTAAATCAGGCTGATACACAGTATATTAGCTCAGAAAATCTGGGTCAGCCAGTGAAAAGAGCAGCGCAATGGAGAAGTACAGTGCAGACGACTTGTTTCTATTTAGAAGGAAGAACACAATGAGTAAACCTTCCTGCGCTCCGCTCAACGCAACCAGACATCATCATCACCGGTAAGAAAACTTTTTGTGTCCTTTTTCCTCTCAAACGTTTCACAAACTGAAAGTCTCCAGCTTTGATGTTAAAATGTTCTGCAAAACACTTTCCCGAAATGTAATTTAGTAGGTGTAGTGGCTTTCTTTAGTTCTTCTTCTTTTGGGGAGCCACAGTGGATCGTCTGTTTCCAGAGCAGGCCCTGCTGGGATGGAAAGCTGATTTCTATGATCTGCGTATTTGAATTGGCAAAGACTTTTTATACCGGTTGCCCTTTTTGACACAACCCATGCACTGGCTTGTGCATCATCCCCGGTGAAAGGGGAGCAATCCGGAGTCCATTGTCTTGCCCAAGGACCCTTTGACATGTGGACCGGTTTGAACCAACCCTGTGATCAGTAGACGCTGATCACCCCAGCTGTTAGCTTTGTCCATGCTAAATAGCCCCTTTTTCTTCTTCAAGTGTGTTTTTTTCCCTGGAAATTACATTGTAAAATTGAGCTTGGTCTCATAATTAAGGAGTAGACATGAGTTTATTTTGAATAGGATGAAGAGTGTTGAATTATGCGTCTGTAACCTTAAACAATTCCTCCACTGTTTCAGCGTTTTACTCTGAAACATCGTCAGACGTGTGGACAACAAAAAGTATCAAAATCGATGCAACAGCTATCATCTCCTTAATTCCACACATTCTTTGTGAAATCTGGTGCCTACATTACCCACAGTGCAACAGTTCCGCACTACTAGCCTAATATGTTAGTAGCAGCAAATACGGCTAATGTAGCCTGGAGCCTTTAGCCTGCAGCAGAGTTGAGGAGTGGGCTGCAGAGGTCAGGTCAGATCACTTCTGTCTAACCTCACACCCCCAGATTTTTTTTTTTTTTTTCATTTCCAACCAACTCAAGCTGACTCAAATGTCACTTGAGGACATTTATCAGACTTCACTCAGCCTCTGCCTCAAAAGACTGTATACAACATCTCCACATATGCAGTAGTACTCCTCATCACTGGAAACACACTTTGATCAGTGAAGTTCTCTTTTACTTGCTGAGCAAATTTTAATCTGTGCATTTAAACTGCGTCCTCTCAAGTTAGCTTCAAAGTGTCCACTAAAGCCAGGACTGTTGTGTTAACTCGTGCTGCCTGTGGAAAATAAATTAATAATTTATAAGCATCTACAGCGCAGGAACATCTGTGCTGATAAAGCTGTGGTTCCCACACTTCCCCTCCTCCCAATTTACACACAGGCAGGCACACACATTGTTTCCTGTGAACTGGACACAACGACTTTAAAATATTGTCTGAAATTTAAGGTGTACTCCAGGCATTTAGTACTGCATTTCTATCTCCAACTTAGAGGACAGATTTAAAAGAAGCGATCAAATAAAAGTCTGAGACAAATGTGTTGATATTTCATGTTTTTTCGCAGCAGCTCCTGAGCTGCAGTTCATACGGGTTGTGTTTGTGTTTCAAAGGGCGTCTTTCCTCTGTTTACACACCGCAACATGCAGGAGACTCTGTCTGCAGGAATGATTATGTCTCAATATATGTCACTACATCTTAACAGGAATCAAACAAGCGAGCAACTAAACTAAATTGCATTTCACAGCTTTATTTCCAGAGCAGGTGGAATTAAATTGTTCAGCACTGGCTGCTGTAGCATTCAATGGTATTTATTGTATTTCAAAGCAACATGCACACCACCAGAGCAACAAGGGATCCTAATACTACAACGTGAGATTGATTGATATTTCATTAGAATTTGGACAAAGTAAGAAATGAGATTATAAAGAACACAGAGACAAATAAAAATGAGAATACCTGCAATATATGTAAAATGCCAAGAAATGATTGTGTAGCAATATAATACTCATCTCATCATTATCTAACAACACTGATACATTTTTGTCTGGTCTTCTTCTTTCATGGACTATTCAAGCGTTCAGACTTGGTCTAAAGGTTAAAGTTGGTGTAAATAGTCTGGCTTTAGACATGTTGGTAGGCGTATTGACAGAGCCAGGCTGCCTGTCCAAAGAGCCTCCAGTCTTCATGCTGAGCCAGGCTAACCACCTTCTGACTCAAAACACAGACATGACATTTCTCAGTGTTCTCATTTCACTCTCAGAAAGAAAGTGATTGAGCATGTTTACCAAAATCTCGAAATGCTCCTTTAAGGTTAGACTTGACAGACAGAGAATCAGAGACTGACATCTAAACAGTGAGAGAGAGACTTCCTAACATGTTTGTTTACTGTCATTGTGGTCCAGTGACCCACACCTGATATCAGTCAGCCCAGATTACACACAGCCATGAAAGGTAAAAAAAAGTGAAAAAAAGGAGAAGAAAGTATTGTTCCTGTGTAAACTGAGCCAGAAAGAGCTGCAAGGGGAAACACCATGTTCCCACTGACACCAAATATCTCCAATGTCTCTGCCTGTGAAGATTTTATGAGCACAGACCAAAACAGAATAGAATAAGATGCAATTTTAAATTGTGCAGCAAAGTAGGAGAGAGCAAAAATGAAACTTTACTCTCCAAACAAAGCTGGGGAAAATGTCACTGATCAAAGGTTTAAATGCTCACACACACACACACAGACACACACAGACACACACACACACAAAACAGCCAGTCCTGCTGTGTGATTGGCTGTGACATGTGAGACCGGGAGGCCCAGCAGACACTCCCACAGGGAGGTGAAGCAGAGGATCCGGCTGCAGGGTCAGTTCACATCTCAGTTCTCGCAGCAGCAGACAGACGTACGGGACAGCACGACAGACGGGTGTTTGCTTGATAAAACTGCTGAGCGTGATGACAGAGCAGTGTGTGAACCAGCAGACATCGCAGGCAGATGCCAGGAAGTGTAACAGAGGGACTGCAAAGCATGAGGAAAGGGATTATCAGTGAGTTTGGGACTGCAAGCAGAAGATGTCTACATTGTAAAGCGATGTCCTGGAGATGTTGGTGTTAGTTGTTGTGGTAGGAGTAATAGTAGTGTTGTTATGAGTTGCAGTAATGGCATGCTGGTGTTGCGTGTAAGATTAATCAAAGTTGTAGTTGTTATAGGAGTACTAGCACCTCCGTAAGTTCTGAAACAACCAGTCGATGAATCCCGACTGATATAATCAGCCAACGGGCCCTTATCAAAGATTATATTAATCCTTATCTGTGTATACAGACTGTTCACTGATAAGTATAGAAATGTCAAAGATATGTTTAAGGTCATTTAGAAACAGAGTTTCCACTGGACAGTTTGTCCAACAGACACAACTGATCACATTTAAAGCATTCTCAGCAGAAATGTTTGTTTTGTTTGTTTAAGTTATGCATTCATGTTAAAAGTGAATATCAGCTGATTCTAATATTGGATTTTTGAATTCTCACATGTCTGTAGTTCAGATGTAGAAAATGTGGAGGACCGGCAGAGATATGAGAGGCCAATCAATGAGTCTCTCCAGGCCACTGATCTGGAGCAGCAGGAGCTCTCAGGCAGGAGGAAACCAGCATTAGTCAGGTAAACAATGGCGTCATGACAGATCCAAACTAAATACAAAACTATTGTGGTTTTAAAATCACTTCAATCTGTTGTTGTTACTGTAGGTTATAATCAGCAATAATCTGACCAGCACTCCCTCCCTGTAATTTTCATTTTATCCCATCTGGGTGGACAGATCAATTAATATTCAGCAACATGTTATAAATAAATATATTTGAGTTGGAGTACCAAGGGTCACAGACAAGCAGACAATCAAGGTGTGAGGTGTAATATAACTGTTTATTTGATATTGTGTCAGTTGTGTAACAAGTTAATTTTTCTCTGTTTGTGCTTTTAATTTTATTTTGTCTGCAGGTCAAAGACCTTCGATCACACCCTGCTCACGCAGGTTCAGATAGACTCAGACCCCAAGATAGAAAGGAAGAAGTCTCACTACAACCAGGTGAGCATTCATTAAGAATAAACTCATACATATTTTATTACACCTATAAACATTACAGCATGGGCTATATCAGACTGTTGTTTTTTCCAGCTGAGTGATATCAGATATCAGATATCATTTCTGCTGACTGTCACCTGTCAAAGGTTGCTTCAAACAAATAGGGGGCAGCCAGAGTAACCGAAGGAGGCCAGTTTGACAGCAGGGATCACAGTACTGATGTGATTCACAGCAGCTCGGACCAAGACTCTGAGAGTTTAGATTTGCTGTTTGTGAAACAGTGGAAAGACAAAGCAGTTTTGTTGAAATTTATATTGTTTCTGTCAAGTTTGAATGAAGCTCATCTTATTTCAGGGAAAGAGAGAGACTTGAATTCAGAAGGTGTCCGGTTGAATTTTGTTTAACAAGGAAAATATTTGGTATTTCCTTTCTTGGAATTTTATGAGGCCATTTTGTTTATTCATTAGACTCCACAGGCTAAGACAGCTTGTTGAACTCAGCAAACTCTCCACTGGCATACATCTCCCAGATACTACAGTGGTCTAAACTAACACACTATCACCTCTTGAATCATATTGGTCCAAACTGGGAAATACAGGACATTTTCCGGTGCCCCGCCTTGGATCGTCCCACCACCTTCCACTGTCCACATCCCCCCTACATTTAGACAAGGCTACGCAGTGAATCCTAAAATCACCACTGGGGAACCACTTGCTTTAAAATATCAGAGCAACTAGGACTGAGCTAAGTAGTTCCTGCATGAAGTGACTGCAGTCAGGTGGTCAGGATCAGATACCTGGTTGAGAGTGAAATGCTGTGAACATCCCTGCATTATATCAATGAAAACACGACAAGGCAGATCGATTCAGCACTGAATTTATCTATGTATGACCTGATTGTTGAGAGAGGCTGCTGGCAAGAGAGACGATCGGTAGGATTGGGTGATAGTGAAAATGGATGTTAGAGAGTATAAACACAGTCATTGCTGGAGCATGTTTCTGCACCTTGTGGATGCTCTTATGTTTGGCAGATTGGTTACTTTTCCCTCCATGTGACACGCTGAAATGCGTCCCATTGACGTCACAGACAGCCTTTTCTTTTCCTTTTTCTTCTTCTTTTTTTAAATATGGGATATTTACAGGACAATATTTAAAGAGGAGGTATGTCACTGCATTCTAACTGTGTGTGTGTGTGTGTGTGTGTGTGTGTGTGTGTGTGTGTGTGTGTGTGTTGTGTTTCAGCTTTCGAAGAGCAACTGCCAGTACCATAAAATATTTAAGGAAATCAGCAAAGAGGAACAGCTCAGACAGAGTAAGTCTTTAATGATCACAACTATCCCTTCCACCTTAAATACTGAATGAGGAATTAGATAATAGTTGAACAGGATACCTTAAACTCTAGATGATGATTTCAAGGACAGGCTCACATTTTTCAGAAACTGTATAATCTGTACAAATATGTACACAGAAATAGTTTTTGGTTACTGTAACTGTTCTAACCTCGTCTCACCTGTTAGAATAAAAACGTACACTTTTACAAAATGTAGTGTTTTGCAGATTCCCCTCAGTAAACTGATGCCATGCGCTCCTTTGTCAGGTTACACCTGCGCTCTGCAGAAAGACATCCTCTATCAGGGACGAATGTTTGTCTCCGACCACTGGATCTGCTTCCACTCCAAGGTGTTTGGAAAAGACACGAAGGTACCGTGAACTGCAGCAGAACTTTCTTTTTGTGTGTGGTGGTCTTTGGAGCAGAGTCCTCAGACCTTCTGACTCACGGCTCTTGTTTCCATGCCAGCATCTCAAGCCGACATGGCACAGCGTTACAGATTGTGTTTTCTGATGCTATGAGTGTAGGCTGGGTGTTATCACTGCTTTGTGGTGAATACAGTGAGATGTCAACAGCAGCAGTTTGATTTGATGAGAGATGTTGGTCTAAATTATTAACATTCACCTGGAGTCACTTCACAGAAGACTGTCAGTGCAGAGCAGAGATAACAAGGAGCATTCATTTTTATCAAAACACACTTTGTATGTCATCTACTTGGCACTCAAGGACAAGTAAACATAAAGATGGGGTAGATTTTTTTTTTTTTTGACTTCTTGTCATTTTGTTTAACTCTTGTTTTTCTCTGGCCTATCTTTTGTTTACTGTTCATGTCCTGAAACCTCTCACCAAACACTGGAGGGAGTTTTCTCACTCAGCAGCATATTCAGATGTCACAGCAGCTTTTGTTCTTGCAGAGTAGGAACATGCAGTGTTTCCTCTTTGCAGTTGCACTTGCCACGCGTTGTTCACTATTTTATGTTGTTTTCCTCATCACTGAACAAAAGGAATTGCTTTTTTTATATTTGTGAATTCAGATCCAATTACAGATCAGTCTTATGGGCTGTATGCGGCCCAGGGGCCAGAGATTCCACACCCCTGGTTTACACAGTGTACATTTCCACACACCTATAACGAAACGATGTGGATTAGCAAAACATGATAATATGTTAATCCGTGGTGTAGATTCCATATGTGGGAAGTCAGTGAGAGATCATGTTCTGCACTATTGACTCTTAAAATAAAAAAAAGCGTTCTTATTTTATTGGAAAAACTATTTGTGTATCTTTGTGAAACATATGGTGCCAGAGGATTAGGGACCTACTGGCTACTAAACATGCTGCTGCTGTGAGCTACAAAAGCTCAAGTCTGCCACTTTCACAAGCTAGCTACCTTGATCTCTAGTCAGCTAGATTTACAGTTTTTTTTCCATGAGTTTAGCATGGCTGATGGCTCTCAGTACTGCAATACATACTGTAGTAATTGCATTCATCCAAATCTGAATTAAATTAAATAATTTAAACTGCAGATTGTGTTTTCAGTTTTCTCAACAGTTTACAACAAATGTATTTGGCCATCAATCTTCACCGTGCCCCTGAAGTTTTTATGTCCACAGCTGGTACCTTTGACTTTTCAAGAAGCAGATATTTTCTAATACAGTAGTCCACCTCCTATACTGATAATTCAAGCATGAGAGCTTCATGTCAGTCCAAACTGTGTAAGAGCTCCCACTTTGAGTCACCTAACCTTGTCTATGGACATAATGACTTGGAACTTATACTTCCAGAACCAGGGGAAACACATCTCTGTGGTGGGGACTTGATGTATCCAGGTTTACCAAAATTGAGCTCTGCACAAAAACTACACATAAGTGTGTGTTTACTTGCTTACTGTTCACTTTACTTACTTTACATTGTTGTTATAAATGCTGGTGTGATCAGGCCTTTAATCGTGTCTATGACAGTGGGACCACTGCCTCCAACAGGATGAGTGATACTGTACCAACAGAGAGTAAACTAGTCCCTGAGGCCTGAACTGTTCATCCTGGTATTTGTCCGTCCCAGATCGCCATCCCAGTGATGTCCGTCACTCACATCAAGAAGACCAAAACTGCCATCCTGGTGCCAAACGCTCTGGTGATCGCCACCGCCAACGACAGGGTAAGAAGGACGACTCTTAGTTCGTCTTATCAGGATTTCATTGCTCACACATGGACACGTCTTTCGCTAACCTGCCAGGGCTGGTCTTTCTGTGTGTAAAAAAAAATGAAAAACACACACACACACACACACACACAAAAAAAAAAAAAAAAACCCTGCAAACTTAACAGTTAACCTGGTGTGCTTTTGTTGCAGTATGTGTTTGTGTCCTTCCTGTCCAGAGACAACACCTACAAGATTTTGATGTCCGTCTGTCTTCATCTGGAGGTAGGACAGACTTCCCACATGCAGCTATATCTTTTTCATTAGTCACTGTTAGAAGGTCACGGATAGAAAACCTATTAAATGCAAATTTCAAACTATTTTCATGGTTTCATTGATTTTCTGTAAAATTTGACCTTTTGTCTCATCAACCACAAGCAAATGGACTCACAGATGCATGCTGATGAATTTAAAGTGTCACACCCACATGTGTGTACTAATTATTCATGGAAAAGGAGAAACTCACTGTTTTGTTAAAAAAGAAAACTTTGCTTAAATGAATGTAAAATTTAGTGTACGTAGTTCTACTAAATGTTGTATTCAAAGATTTATAACATGACTGTTGCATTTGACTGCATTAGAGTTAGCTAGGTGTACCTAATAAACTGGCAGCTAAGTGTAGCCGTTATAGTGACTTTTAAATGAAGTTGTATTTATTTGTGTAATTGTTTTGCATTTGTTAAGCTTAGTGTTTGTTCATGGAAACAAGCTTTTGTTACTAGTATTGAGATGAATTTCTCTCCAGAACTCTGCAGGCGTCTGTGCAACTGTTTGACTGACAAAAGTTAAAACTGGGGAGAATCAAATCACTTTTGACTTGAGTGAAACTGCTAAGACTTCATGTTTTTCTCTTTTTTAAAATGAGAACTTACAAATATTTTGAGCACAGAATCATATTATATTTGATTATACATCATATGTATATGTACAGGAGAAGAGTCCATGCAGCAGTCCCATCCCCTCCTCAGCTGAGAGCAGCTTCAGAGGTCAGAGTTCAACTCTGTCACCTCGATTCCCTCTGGTAGGTCAGACACATGCTCACCAAAACCACTGAAACACCAGGACAGGGTGCAACACCAGCTACAGCATGATACTGGTGCTGATCATTTGTATAACTGAGTCAATCACATCACTTTGTTGTGCTGCAATATAACAAAAACATCACTTTTCCAATGTCCTTCCCAACGAGTCAGAACATTTTAAACATTATGTTTTAAATAACAGCCAAGTCAAAGGTGAAATTACTGCCATGGAGGGATGGTGACTTGTTTTAGACCAAACTAATGTTAATTGTTTTTTCCTACTCCACTGCATTCAGCTTACATGAGGCTTGAAGCATGAAGCAGATCAATGGACTCATGGGAGCCAGAGTTATAAAATACTAATGAAATACTTGATTTAAGGAGAAATTTATCTTGAAATATGGACAGAAAGAACTCGTTGAGGCTAGCCAGCAGATGGAGCAGAATAACAATGTTCCAAACAAACTAAATTACTAAAAAAAAGACTCATCAACTATCTGACATATTCTCTGTGTGTCTGTGAAGAGTTTTTCAGGTGATTTCAGCGATCTGGACGGAGCAGTGAGGCAGAGGAGGCAGGAGATGGAGGAGAGCAGCAGCTCTGACTCCCAAACCCACGACTACGAGAAGATCGCAGGTATCAACCGACTAATTAGCACCAGAGTAGCAGCCACACGTTACAAATGACCAGCTCATACTTATGAGGATCCACAAATAATAAATAAACTGAAGGATGTAGTGTTTCTTTATGGGTTGTCAAGCTGAATGAGTGATTTAAAAACCCTCTTGGTTTAAAATATATGGTCACAAAGCTGAAAATAGTGCTGTGTTTCTGAGCTGATGAAAACTGTGACAGATGATCTCATAGAATATGATGCATTGCTGGTGATTAAACTGCCCAACAGTATATAAAGTAGTTAGAATGAGCTCAACCTTAAAGATGTACAGCAGTAAAATGCACATTAATGCAGCTGTAATATTAATCCAAAAACATCATATATAATAATAAAACACTGACACAATGAGTACTTCAACTTTTGATACTTTGAGTAAATTTACTTCCATACTTTTACTTAAGTAAGATTTTGAATGCAGGGCTCATTTTCATTTTCCCTTGTAGCACCTTATAGATTTTCCAGAGCTTATCCAAACTGAGGATAACACATAGATGACAATACCAGAACAAAGCCTGAAGGACACGTCAGCGGGTTGAAATACCTGCTCAGAGTCCGGTTGAGCCCTGGTTTTCCAGTTTTAAGTCTTCCCATTCACACCGCTCCTCCTGCTTCTCGTCTCTTCAATGCTGCAGAGTTCCCCGTTCCTCCGTTTCTGGATGTGTTGAAGCACACAGACAGCGCGGCTCCTCCCGAACACCCAGACCACCAGCACAAAGTGAAGAACCAGCATCAGACCCAGCAGAGCTCCGACAACAAGAAGCACGACTCACACCGCGCTGGTACGAACACTGTCCTGACAGCATGAAGGCTGAGGGGTTCTGATCCCACAGATAATCTGACTTTTAGGTTTTTATTCAATATTACTTCAAACTGTCCCATGTTTCCTGATCTTACAGTCCAGGTAACATTTTGTCTTTAGGGTTACTATTTTATACAAATCAACAAAGGACCAATAATCTTTATTTTAATCTCAGATCAATAAGAAAATGTATGTCAGTTTGACAAACTGAGTATTTTTTCTCTTTCCAGGCTCAGAGCTGCTGATTGACGGCAAGACTCTGAAACCAGTTTCTCTCAACACTGTGCTGTTTATCTACCTGTTTCTGTGAGTTTCATTCATTCATTCATTCAAAATTAATGTATTCATTCATTTATTCAGTTCTTCTCGGATTCTTCCATTCATTTTTATTTAGTTATTCAGTCTCTTCGTTCACCAGTACGTACGATGAGACAATTATTCATTTGAATCCCATTCATTCATCCATTCAATTTTATATTCATTCATTCATTTGTATATTAATATATTTATTCATTCACCAACATTTCAGCATTCATTAATCATTTATTTACTCTTCATCATGTATTTATTCATCATCCAGCTGCATATTCGTTATTATTCATAAAAAATGTTGCACTCACTAATTCAGCTGTTTATTAATCTAATAATTCATTCATTCATTAACACTCTCCTTCACTCATTTAGTCATTAAGAGTTTGTTTTTTGGACTATTTCCACTCACACGTTCACTCTCTCCTCTCACTTAATGCATCTTGTCACCCGTCCATCAATCCCTTCTCCATTGACTGGTTGTGTGTGTATGTGTGTGTGTTTTCTCAGAGTGTGTGTCCTGGTCTTGTCTTCCTGTTACCTGGCCTTCAAGATCATCTCATTGGAGCAGAGACTGACAACGCTCGGCTCCATGAGCGAGCTCTCCCACCAGGAGTGAGTTTATGCCTTTTTTTCCAGGAAAACATGGAAAAAACCGGCGTGAGAAACGTTATTCAAACTGATGTGGAGGAGCTTTTTGAAACACCTCGCCTGCCTTCTTAGATCTGAGTGAACAGTGGAGTCTTCAGCTCTCATGACACATACAGTACAATATTATCAATCATATCCTGGTGACTGCAAAACGCAATCTTACATGATTTGCTCTCTTTTGTATTCATCCTGGATGTTTAGGGACACATCTCAGTCTTTTCTCAGGATATTTAAGAATGTCTGTCCTCCATCGTGTCGCTTTCCTAGGAATGACTTTCTGCGGGGGAGTGACGTGAACACAGAGCTTTTCTCTGAACTCCTCACCATCAACCTGATGAAGCTGGAGAAGGTCAGTCTGTCTGTCTGTGTCTTCCCAGTTGGATTGTGAATGAGACTAAAATATCTTTTCATAGTGATTTAAGTTGAGAGAAGATCAGATTCTCCTCCACTGTTCAGCTTCTGAATCCATTCATTCTCCGTAACTTCAGAAATGTTGGTGTTGACCATAGTTCCATCGTTTTTCATTTGTCTTTATAAAAGTCTTTCTTTTTCACATGAACCTAAAGCCCAATCAAAAAGTTTTTCTTTATTTGATGCTGTAATTATCCAGTTCCATTGAGTTTTGAGCCACAGCAAACTTCAGTTCACTCTGTTTTATTTTCAGTTTAATAAGCTGAATTACTGCAGGGTAGGCAGTGGGTAAAACTGTGTTATGGATGTTTTCCCCTTCCACAACATCGCTTCTTCAACACCACACATGTCAGAAGCAGAACAGGAAAGCTTTAATTTCCCAGAGAGCAAAGTGTAACCAGACGCTTGTGGCCGTTGATCAAACATTTATAGTCAGTGATCTGTCCATAGGGAAGCGTGGACGTCATCTGTAAGAAGAGCTATCAGTCAGAAGGAGGCTGACACTCGCCTCCTTCCAAACAGCAGCAGCTGACAACCACGACCATGTTGGAAATTGTGCAAATAAAGTTCACTCTCAACAACAAATGCAAATTTATATATATTAAAAATAAGAGTGAACAATTGGAAATGCAAATATTTATTTATGTCAAATTATACAACAGTGGTGAATTTCATTTCCAATTTCCGTTCCAATGCCCCCAAATATTTTGATAAGTTACACATGAGCAGTGTGTGACAATGTTCTGTTTTATTCATACAGTATGCTGTATATATTTAGATTAAATGACATATGTTTAGATTTTGTTTGTGCTCTGATTAAATAAGATCCAGCATGTTCATCACAGAGATCGGTTTGTTGGGGTAGTTTGTTGCTCAAATCTCACTTTTTAGTGAGGTTGGTATTGATCTTCTCCTCTCACTCTTGAAAAGGAAGCAAATAAATGTATTTACAAAAAAGGAAAAATCAACTCATTAGAATGATGGAAGGCACTCACAGAGCTATAGGCTAGAAGGCCCAGTTTGGATTTGGCATGTTAGCTCGCTTAACCAACAAACCCAGATAACTGCTTGTGATGGATTTAATGTCATTTCATTTTGTCAGTAAATAACATTATCTCTTCCCTCCTGGGTGTGCTCTAATAAGCTCTGCAAGCAATGAGACATGATTAAATTACAGGAGATGGACTCTTATGGAAATGTACCTTTAAAGTTGTTCTGGTCCAGTGGCTATGAGCTACGCTTGATCAATGAAAATATATATATAATGAGATGTAATATAATTACAGGTTACATTAGAATACAATATAGAGTTATCATTATAGTAGATTGTATATTAGTTTAGCCTGTTACTGTGCATTTGAACATCATGTCATACAGCGTAGAATAAACACAGTGTCTGTTGTTCCAGGTACAGAAGAACCTGCAAAGACTGCTGGACGAGGCTGTCTGAGTGTACTGGAAACCAGCATATGAAGACGAAAGTGCTGTATACTGTTCTGTAAATACACTGTAAATATATAGTTTATCGCAGTGGATGTTACAACGTGACAATACTGAGACGTATTGGACAAACATAAAGGGCTTGAAAATGATGATACGCACAATCACTTTAAAAGCTGTTGAAAAGTAACCTGACGCTGGGTGAAAAAGCAGTGTTTCACTTCAATCTGTGGTGGAAAGCTTCACCTGTAACCACACCCAACAGTGATGCCATTGGATACTAGCACACCATGGAGTACACTTCTAGATCACTGCAGCAAGGTGAGAAGTTAAACCTCTGCAGCTGCAGGCCAACCTGTGGTAAACAGCTTACAGGCTGATCAGAAATCAAACCTTCCAGTAGATTTGTAAGTATGATAGTATTGCAACAGTATTGCATGTGCTTGATGGAAATGTAGTGAACACAGTAGTATTTTTTTAAAGACTCACATTTTAAGAGATCAGGTTTGGAAGGCAGTAATATTACTTTCTCTCCATAAAATCTATTTTCACAGCTACTGTTGCTTTATCTACTTTTGGAGCATTGAAAGCTCAGGTTGTGTTCTCTTTATCTTCTGACTTTTGCCTTGTTTGACTGATCATACTGATGTTCTCAGATAGCAAACACAGAAATGTGTTTACATGATGACATTTCTGACTGAAAAGCAGCTCTGGACTTTGGCCCACGCCGACTTGGCTAGAACTGCTTTTACAGACACTGTAGATACTTCACAACCCCTGACTGGGTCTTCTTCATGTTTACCTCGTGCTGCCACAGAGCTGGACACACTGTCATTTCTGATGTGGAATAGAAATGCATAGAACCTAGAGTGCAATGCTGATTCTGCCTTTATGGAGACCCTAACAGCCCTTTTCCACTTCAGGGACTTATCTATCCCATAACCTAAGGCTGTTCATAACGTGAACTACATGAATTTGCAAGCCTTTGGTAAAATCTTCCTCCTTGCCTTCTACAATCTTGATTTACCTTGTCATTTTTCCCTGTCACTGTTTGGTTGTGTGTTGACCCCTGTTTCTGCAAGATGTTGCACTATGATGTGACCTCACATCCCCTTGACCAATCCCAATCAGCAACATGTCTGACTGCAGCTACCTGGAGCTTGCCTTGAGGACCATCACCTCATGAGCAGAGCACAAATTTATTTCTAGAAACTCGAGCAGAGAACACTGAAAATGTGAAAGATATGAAAATCTTCAGCAAACAGCAATGACAATGTAAAATTAAACAAACAAACAAAAAAAAAAGAAGTAATAATTCAGAGCCAGGTCTTATTTGTACCCAACTCAGGAAAAAAATCTCTCCTGCATTCAGGGAGTAGATCTAGTGTCAAGTCTACACATCAGTGCTTCCATCATCATCTTACTGTTCACCACTGACAGTAAACGATGTATGAGCGGCCTTCAGTAAAGTTAGTATGTGCAAAATTTTTATGTGTTTATAACATACTGTAGAATTTTTTTTTTTGTAAATACAAAAGCAAAAAAAAAAAAAAAAAAAAAACAAAGAAAAAAGACAGAGACAATCCCACTGGCCTGTACTGCCACCTGCCACAGTGTCATTCTTAATATGACCACTGGGTGGCGCAGGAAAGAATTTCTCAAATCTTAGGTAGTGGCTTTAAAAGGTCCACACTGCTCTTATGTATGGATGCATCAACTGTAAACTTGACATGCAGCTGCAGCTTCATCAGTCTGATTCTGATTCATTTCCTGCCTGTCTGAGATCCATGCAGTGACTGTTACAGAGATAAAGATGGCTGTGATTTGTAAATATAACAGATTATACACAGAGGGTCTAAATACAGATTTAATGCTGTGATTTTTTTTTTCCTCTTTTGGGGAACAGAGTTCTGAAATAAAGTTTATCTTTGCCTGTACATTTCTGCCTCTTCTTTTCTCTCATTTGCCACTGTTAATGTGCTGTCACTTGTCAGTCTTGGTTAAATGCATTTATTGTGTTAATTCAACTCTTAACTTTATGCTGCATTCAGGTCACATGGGAGTTACTTTGCCCAAGTTTGTGCCTCTCATGTTTCAGAATTTGGGTCACAGAGGAAACAATCAATATCTCTAAAAGATAGTGGAGGCAGTGAAGAGCTCTGCTCCACTTTGTGGTTTAAGAATGCAACAGAAAAGTCATGTGGGGAAAAAAAAGAAAATTATCCATTAAGAAATTAATAAATTATTATTGTCTTTACCAACCAAGACAGAAAATACTGAAACTTCAAGACATACCTATTTAACAGCCGGTCATACCCAGCAGAATCTAAATTAGACCTCATTCAGCTTTAAGCAACACATCACTGATTCGTTCCCAAGGTCTCTTCTTGTAATCCTACCCACTACCCACCATGCACTGGGAGGTTTCTAAGGCGACCCTCACAGTCAACAAACATGACCGCTGCAGCAGAAAGCCCCCACCAAAATGAGTGAGTAATGTTATGGAGTTTTTTCTCTTAAACCCGGTGGCTCAACAGAAAAAAAATACAATTTGGACCTTTAACGAAATACAAATGTTTGATTGCTATAACACAACAGTCAAATCTCAATTTTTAATTTTGAGATAACACAGGAAACGAGGTGCAGTGTGAGCTTCCATCAGAGTCACTGAGTCAGCTTAAGCAAATTAAAATCCGAAACCTAAGAAACTTGAATTTAAGAAAAGAGAGAGCGGATATAAAAAAAAAGAGCAGAGATTTGTTGGACTCAGTTTCTAATCATCCTCCATAGTTTACTAATTTGGAGCCAAACTTTGGTCCACAGTGCCTGAAAGGTAAACTGTCTCCTCATATTCACTCCAAGGCGATCCTCCCACATCCCAACATTCTCAGAACGACATCCCATGATACCCAAACTGTATGTGATGCCATGGAAACAGGACATGAAGAACCAGAGGCTCCTGATGAAGGTAGACACCAGGGGAGGAAACAAACTCACCTCACTGCAAACCATTCAGTCAGAATCATTGAGTGTGTGTGTGTGTGTGTGTGTGTGTGTGTGTGTGTGTGTGTGTGTGTCAGAATGCAGCTCTGGCAGGAATCCCTGTGGTTCCTCTCGAGGAGTCTTTGTGTTTTTGTGGTCGAGAGCGTCTCTGCCCCACTCAGGACTCCACCTCTTCATCCTCCTCTTCCTCTTGTTCCTCGGCTCCTCTCAGCCAGACAGGACTGCCAGCTCATCACTCCTCCCACTTCTCCAGGTAAAACACCTCAGAGACTGAGGACAGGAATCAAGAAAAGTCAAGTTTGCAGGCTGTCAACTGACATGTTAGATTTACTGAATGTTTACTGAAAGAAATCAGTCATGAATAAAATGAAGTATTTGTCACTTCTCTTTGCCCTCTCTGCTTCCCTGCAGGTACAACAGCTCTGTGGTGACGACCAGGCGCCTCTACCAAACCTGAAGACACGTCGCACAAATACTTAGAAACATGCCTGCCTGTGGTTTTCATCACAGCTGTGGATTTTAATGTGTTTATGCAAATACAGTAACAATAGGAAATTGTTCCTTTAGTTCAGTTTGTAAAAGATGAAGTCCCATTTTAAATAAAAAGGAGAACCTGCAAGCTGCACAGTTTTTTAAATGTCAAAATTAAGATTCAAAAGCTGCACAATACAGCTGAGGTAATAAGAATGAGGAGGAGAAACTACAGAGAAGATATGTGAAATACTGTGGCCATGGGAAAACGTATACAGTATACTTATACTTCGTAGGTCTACATATGTCTACATAAAAACTACTGAGACATAAAAAACAAAACAAAAGCAGGCAGAGTATTATGCCCATGTTACTTCCCTAGTTAATTATTATTTTTTATTCACTCATTTAGTTACAGTATTTCTTTAAAATGGCCTTTAAAAGGCCATTGTCAGTATAACAGATGCAGTCTGGTTCTGCAGTTCGCATAGTGACCACAGGGTGTCAGTGTTTGTAGATGTAACCCATCACAGGAGCCTCAGCACCACAGACAGAGCACGTGGTGTATCAGTATGAGTTTTAATAATCTCTGAAATCAGAATTATTTTGACAATCTGATAGACAACATTTCCCCTGTGGTGTTCAATGTGAATTGTATGCCTACTTAATGTAATCAAGTGTCCCATAACAAAATAAGAAGAAAATACAATTTAAAAGCACTTTAAAATTCAGTTACTTGATTGACTTGAATTCATTTACTTTTTATGATTATGTGTTGTTAAAGCCTAACAATTGAATGCAAATATAATGAATAAATTTATATCTGCATTTGAACTCGACTGATTTATTAAGTGACTACTTTAAAATGCTGAAAAAGTTTGTACTTTCTCTAGTGGCACACTCAGGACTAATCAACACCATAGCAACATTGTCAAATTAACAGAAATAACTGCTGACATCATGATAAATACAATCTGAACTTTTAAAGATAAACTGGTTCCTGTCATGTCATGTATGTATTGTCCAGTGTTTGGCTTCAGCATCAAGCACTTTGACAGAGAAGGCAGCTGTTGTTCCCTATGCTAATCACACACACACACACACACACACACACACACACACACACACACACACACACACACACCGTTTGCCTCCATGCGTGCGAGTCGAGGCCTGTGTGAATGTCTCAGTATGTCACCAGCAGTGATGACAAATCTCTTTGTTTCATGCCACCACACACACCAGGTTTGGTTCACTTTGTCCCAACACTTAAATGAACAGATTCGTGTTTACTTTGCTTTATGAGATAAAATCTCTGTTGCTCTCTCATCGTTTCAAGAGCAGTCTCTCTCTCTCCGTTCCTCTCCTTTTCTCTCGACTTGGATGCGCGAGGACGCGTGCCAAAGTGTGGCGCGTAATGGACACCGATCCATCGTTTCGTCTCATGCCTCCTCCTCCTCCTCTCCGCCGTGTTCCCGACATGCTGGGATGTCTCGAGAGTCCAGAGAGAGGAGGAGAGAGAGAGAGAGAAGGAAAGACATGACAATAAATCGTTTGACTCACATCTGCCGGGACGATACGCTCGCCAACTCGAGGATGGATGGACAGATGGACAGATAGAGAGGAAGAACAGACAGTGAAAGGGAGAGTTGGTGTCCTTTACGCACATTACGCACAGATCTTTGCCGTGCGTCCTGGCGCTTCCAGTTTGCAAGAGGCCAGCAGAGGAGTAAATGACTGTTAGTGTGTAACTTTTGCATCTAAATGTTTAGTTTGGACTCCAGTTTTATTACTTATTTCTCCGTGTCTCTGCGGTTGTGTGCCTCCGCTCCGACTCCGTGGTACTAAATGGTGCAG
Source organism: Chaetodon auriga (assembly GCF_051107435.1). NCBI lineage: Eukaryota > Metazoa > Chordata > Actinopteri > Chaetodontiformes > Chaetodontidae > Chaetodon > Chaetodon auriga. The sequence goes on from NC_135078.1 coordinate 8,419,065, forward strand.
CGCTGTTTCCTGGACGTCCCCGTGGTTTTGGAGCAGGTGTTTATTTCACGGTAACAGTTTGCGTCTCGGTGCATTAGTGACTCTTTGCACTTGTTTCATCGTTTATTCGGGAGGACATGTCGGGACAGAAACCGTCCTTTAAGAGCGGCGGCTCCGCTCAAAGCCGGTTCCAGGTGGATGTGGTGACAGAAGCATCATCCGCGGCCACGGGTTCTGCTCCTGCACCGGCCACCACCGATGGATCCAAGCCGCCTGAAGAGTCCAAAAGCCGGTTCAAGGTGGTGGGTTTTCTGGATTCCGGCGCGCTGGGAAGCGCGATGGACATCGGACTCCCACCTGATGTGACCCACGAGCCGGACACGGCGAGGAGCGACTCGGTCAGCCTCCATTCAACCGGCACGGGACACACGCACATCTCAGACTCCCACTCCAACACCTACTACATGAGGACATTCGGACACAACACCATAGACGCTGTGCCCAACATCGACTTCTACCGGCAGACTGCTGCGCCTTTCGGGGAGAAGCTGACAAGGCCGTCGCTGTCGGAGCTGCACGATGAACTCGACAAAGTAACGACAATAAACCCTGTTTTCAGTACATCCATCACTTAAAATGACTTCAGATTTCACAGCAAAAGCAACATGTTTCAGTGGGAATATTATGAATATTCAGATCTCACAAGTAAGAACAAGTGAAGGTAGAATTCAAACTTTTTACTTTACATTCAAAAGTTTACTTAATTTTTACGAGCAGTCAATTAATATTATTAGTGACTTCATAAGTAATATCAACATAACGCAGGCCAAATATAAAATCTTACTATTTATGGAAAGATAAGTTCATATAAAGAATAACATTTATGATTAAAGAAAATATGAAAATGACTCAAACAGCTCAAACACACTTGCAGAAATATTCCAGTGAGAGAGATGTGGTATTTTACACACTGTAAGTCCTTATAAATTCTGTTGATTTTCTGTATATAACACAAATTTAAAGAGTCAACCGATTACACACCTGAGCTCAGTGTTTAGTTTTCCACAATAATTTGTTTCTTTGCAGAGCACCACCTAGAAGAACTGCAGCTCAAAGTGCTTTACAACAAAGAAATGACATGCACCAAGTGCTTCACCTAGAAAAAAGGCAGAGAATGAACAAAAAAAAAAACAACTTGATAATAATGGTGAAACTGATGCAAATAAGGAGGAAAATAGAATTAAGAGACAGCCTAAGATGGAAAATAAAACCCCTGAATAAGAGCAATAAAGTTAGAAACAGAGTACATAGTATGTAGTCGTAGTATGTAGTCATCATTTCTGTCTTGTCCACCTGACAGAAGTCAGTTTATCTCAGTAAACAGACGTCTTGAGCAGAAAAGCTTTCCAAGCCATCCAAGAGACCCTGAGTGGGTTCAGTGACATCACTGGAGGCATGACCCCCAACACACACACACACACACACACACACTCACACACAGACAGACACACACACACACATGCATGCATGCATGCATGCACACAGGCACACAGACAACACACACAATGCTGCCTCTCATGACCCTGCAGGCATCCCCTGCCACGCTCCCACTCCTCTGACACAGCTAGGTAGCTGTAACATAGACGTACATTGTGCGCTGACAGTGAGCAGTTAGAGTACTCTGACAGCAGGATGCTGGATGGCATTTGAGCTCTCCTTGCAATGACTTCAAAGGTGAAATAACACAGTGTGTGGACTGACATTTTTAGCATGTCACATGGTTAAAGAAATTACATTTTACTCATTTCATGGTGCTAAAATCAACAATTAAATATGAGCAGACCCTTGGATAATGTCACACACAACTCACTGAGGCCTCAACCTGGACTCCACTACAGTATGAATTAAACATCACTGTGTGGTTGGCATGATGAGCACTCATGTGTTCACATTACATACATTCTACCATATTTCTATGCACAGTGAGTCACTTCAACCAGTTCTGAGAAAGTAAAGCTGGGATTTTAGTCTTTGTTAATCCAATTAATAATCATGGCTGGTGGGAGTTTAGGTTCATATTAACTAAGGTTGTCTAGTTAATCTCTTTCTGTCTTTCTCATTATTTCAATATGCATACAACACAGCTTGTGCATTTATATGTATCATGCAGTTAATAAGAAGCAGGACGATGACAATGTTGTGCTGTTTCTCTACTCCAGCATCCTCAGATTTGAGGTGAACAATGAGCAACAGTGATAGGGCATGTTGTAAAATTTGGGCATGAAGGACAATGAGTCTACACTGTACACTTAAATGTGAGCAGCCTCAAACACCCTTAAAGATGAAAGTGGGCACTTTTTAAATTGTCAAAATGGCAAATGCTCATCACAAGTCACCAGATCCAACATTTCACAAACTAATTCAACTTTTAAATCCAAAATTCATCTATTTTATTTAGAATTCAACTGTTAAAAAACACCCTGTTTTAATAGTGTGCTCATGATAATATATGTATCTCTTCACAACTAACAAATCTGTGTGATTTTCATTCATTAATGAAATAAAATAATTCATCAAAATTCATGTTCAAACCTAAGATACAGTATATTGATTTTCTGTTGATAAACAAATTGATTACCATCTTTTCATGTCCATTAACTGTCCACCTCTCTGTCTTTCCTTCATTCCCATCTTGGCTGTGATTGGTTGTCAGGAGCCATTTGAGGACGGTCTGGCTAATGGAGAGGAGCCATCAGCAGCTGAGGAGGCGGCGGCCTTGGCGGCAAAGGAGGGAAAAGCAGGAATTGTCAAGTTTGGTTGGGTCAAAGGAGTCTTGGTTAGTTTTCTGTACACGGAGAAATGTTAAAGGAGCGTTCTGCTGTTTCTCCCTGTGACGTTCAATGTAATCTGATCAAATACAAGTTAGTAACCAGAGAGAGGACCACACCTTGTTTCACCATTGTAGTTTTACTAATCTAATTGTGCCACTCACCTTCTATCTGGGAATACGTGCTGGTCCTCACAAGATTGCCTGTGTATGTATGTGTGTGTGTGTGTGTGTGTGTGTGTGTGTGTGTGTGTGTTTCAGATCCGCTGCATGCTGAATATTTGGGGTGTGATGCTCTTCATCCGAATGTCCTGGATTGTCGGACAGGCTGGAATAGGTCAGTACAAATAAAGTCTGACTTGAGGAGAGGTGTGAGCGCAGTCTCCTTGAAGGGGCTTCCTGCCTCCAGACTGGCCAATCAGGGGAAAACTTTTCTCTGTAGATGTATTATTAGGACGCAACATGTAGTAGATGTAGTGGTTCAACAATGGAGAAAAGTTGGGTTAGCGTGCTTGCTAAAATGGTCAAGTAAGTGTCATTAAAATCTTTTGTTTCGGCAACTTCACTGTTGTTTTGTTTGTTTGTTTGTTTGTATTATTTCCATGTGATAGGACTGACCATTGCGATCATTCTGATGGCCACTCTGGTCACCACCATCACTGGTCTGTCCACCTCTGCTATAGCAACCAATGGCTTCGTACGAGGAGGTGAGACAGCAACATGTACACAAGCTTTTCATTTGAAAATGTTCCTGTTTTGTTAGTTTATCGTCCAGTTTAGTCCTGAAATACAGAGGATTCAGGGTCTGTTCGAACAACAAAATCGAGGTTTTTGAAAACCTTAACCAGCTGTGAAAATATTGGCAACAACAGACTTGCAGACCAGTAAAACATGATCAGACTGCAGAATCGCTCACAGTTGTCTAGTTATGAAAATCCAACACACTTGATGTACTAATGATAACTGCAGTTGCACCAAGGCTCCTACAGGTGGTCATAGGAAAAGATGCATCTTTTCAACAGATGTAACATCCCTTGAAAGTCATGACTTTACCAGCATATTTCAATTTGAAGCAAATTAAAGGCCCCTGTGTTTGCACCTATTGTCCCTGTAAAAGTCTTTCTGAGTAAGACACTTGATCCCTAAAGTTAACCAGTGCCACATAATGGAACAATGATTAACTCCCTATGCTACTGCTGGCCAGGAGGAGCATACTACCTGATCTCCAGGAGCCTCGGGCCGGAGTTCGGAGGCTCCATTGGTCTCATCTTTGCCTTTGCCAACGCCGTGGCTGTGGCCATGTACGTCGTAGGCTTCGCAGAGACAGTCGTTGAGATGCTTAATGTGAGAAGTACTTCTGTACAACCGTTCAATCATCTGTCTGTCTGTCTATTGAGCGCTGATTTTGATTTTGCTCGTGTTCCTGCTTTGGTTGTTGGTTGCAGGATGTTGATGCTCTGATGACGGACGAGCTAAATGACATTCGTATTGTCGGGACTTTGACCGTTATCCTGCTGCTGGGAATCTCTGTAGCTGGTATGGAGTGGGAAGCCAAGGTAGGACTGTCAATCCACAAGATGACAGAAAACAGTGGACTCACAAAGTCCTCTGCTGACATCTCAAAGACTGACACATGATGCACATACTAAATTGTTACGGCCTTTAACAGCTGCTATAGTGGTGTCCAGAAAACATGCATCAAAGTCAGACTGTAACTGAATTTTCTTCACTTTTTATAGAAAGAAATCTAAACTAATGATACTGCAGCTATTGTGCAAATTTTTATATTTTTCACACTTTTCGTCCAGCACCACCGTAACTATTGGATGGATTATCATCAAAGACGTTCAGGCATTCATGTTCCCAGCAGGATGAATTGTAATTGCTTAGACTGATCCTCCATCTCATGCTATCATCAGATCAATGTGTCAATTTCTTGACAGCTGTGTCCTGGTATAAGCCAATCAGTCAAGTGGTTGGTATGAACACACTGTGTGCAGTTTGGTAACTGTTGTTGCCAGTTAGGATCACCAACATATTCAAATTCTTAGTGTAATCAGTGTGATGGTTACAATCAGGACCCTGATCAGTGATTCTCTCCAGGTGTGAAGTAGCTCCCCAGATAGCAATGGGATAATTTGATCTGAGAACATCAAAATATCATAGCTTCCCTTACTTATACCTCTCTTCCCAATTCATTCTTTCTCTTTGTCTTTCCGTCCATCAGGCTCAGATTGTCCTCCTGGTGATCCTGCTGGCAGCCATTGCTAACTACTTCATAGGAACCTTCATGCCAACAGAGAGCAAAGAGCCCAAAGGATTCTTTGGCTACCACAGTCAGTCTGCGTGGGCTTGGTTTTGTCCAGACTCTATTCTACATATGATCTAATAAGTCAAAAGTGTCCCCTACCTAACAAGTGTTAGAATTTTAAAGCCTAGCCTATGTATTCCTCTGTTTTGGCTCTCTCCTCCTACAGCTGCCATCTTGTTAGAGAACCTGGGTCCAGACTTTAGAGAGGAGGAGACGTTCTTCTCAGTGTTCGCCATCTTCTTCCCTGCAGCCACTGGGATCCTGGCTGGAGCCAACATCTCTGGAGATCTCAGTGTGAGGTTTACGTTTTTCTCCTTTCTTTAAGTGCATTTTATAGTGTTTGACATGCTTATTATGTTTGATTGATGGCTAACAGTGAAAAACAGCCCTTAAAAGTAGAGAAACAAAAAATTAGAATGATGCTGAGAATGTTGTTTTTTGCTGACATGCTGAACTTGTAGCTCTCATCTTGCTGCACTGACATAGTCAGTGGTCAGTACATGTATACTGATTTCAGTGTTCAGTGATCTCAGAGGTGTAGCTGATTCAAAACTTGGAACAATCTGTGCATCAGGATCTCTGCCACAGTTCTGGACTTGTTTTGGTCTTACCTGAGAGGCTGAGACTTCTTTGTTTCGCTTGCAAATGATCAGAACAAACATTTCTTGTGGTGTGTTCCAAGGTTCAATCCTAAGCCCCGTTCTTTTCTTTCTTTACACACTGCTGTTAGGTTCTATTACCTGAGAACATGGTGTCAGTTTCCATTGATATGCAGATGAACCACAACTCTGTATCTGTGATTCATCTGATCATTTCAGCTGTGTCAACACTCTTGTAAATTGAACTGCAGAAATCAGCGATTGTTCGAGAAAAAAATGCTTTTTACCACTTAGAGAACATTGCAGTGAAGTCAGTTAGTGAAACTTGGTATTAAGTCTTTGAGCTGCTTGAGGCTCAAGACAAATTTGCACTTTGAGCTGAGCAGTAAACAGTAAACCTGAATCTCACTATGTCTCCATCTTCAGGACCCTCAGTCAGCAATCCCTAAAGGTACTCTGCTGGCCATCCTCATCACAGGAGTCACTTACGTGGCTGTTGCCATCTCTGCAGGTAATGTTATACACTTGAGGTCAACACTTTTATTGAAGTAAAACAGAAAATAAACTACAAATAATCTTGTATAAAATTTAAAGACCATAGCAGATGTCTGTGATGTCATTGATGTCTGTATAAATCAGAGGAAAATGTCCGGTGGGAGTGCCAGGTGTAACTACATGCAGAATGCACTGGGATCAGAATGTGATCAGATCAACCAGAGCACATCTGGACTCTACCTTCCAGGCTGCAGCAGGTGGAGGCAGTGGAGGTAGCCTGTCCACTGACTGTTTTCACAGTAATGTCAGTGTTTGCATTGGTTTTCTCCCCCTGCAGGCTCCTGCATCGTCCGGGATGCCACCGGTGACCACAACGACACGGTGAGTGACACGGTGAACTGTACCGATGCCGCCTGCACATTGGGCTACGACTTCTCCATCTGCAAGGAGGGAGGCTGCCAGTACGGCCTGATGAACGACTTCCAGGTAACACTGCAGCTCACGATGACACATTCAGCTCAGGGGTAGAGTTGAGGAATTTATTTAAAAGAAAAACTTGAAATTGTTTTAATTGTTATCTTCATAGTTTTGAATGTATTTTTTCTTTCTATGTCTGCACCGACTGCATTATTTGTGTACAGGTGTGAGCTGGTCTTGTTGCATATTTGAAACTGATTTTGGGTTGTATTATGTGTATTTTGGATGTCATGTGGACCCCACGAAAAACAGTTTCAGCCTTGGTGAGACTAATTGGCGCCCTAATGACTGAAATTGAATTCCTGTGTTATTTTACATTATCTCACTGATTTCAAATTAGGTCAGTTTGAAACAAAGAACTCATTTTGTCACAAAATTGTGTCGACAGATGACAGATTGGAAAGTAAATGAAACCTTTGCCTTCAGTTCCTCTTCCAAATAAGTTCCATTAAACTGGGGGTTTGTTAAAAACTTCTATTGTTGTGTGTTATGGTCTGACAGCTTGTGCTCCTTACTCTGTTGTAGCCATGGTCCTGACCGGTGATTAAAATATGATTACAGCTGATAGCACTGATGAGGAAATCTGCAATGCTAAGGTCTAAGATTCCAAGTTGACTTGTACAATACTCACAAGATGTGATATTTTGAAACGAATATTTAAATATATTGATATGAAAATGTGGTAGTAGCATTTTGGGATGGATAGTAGAGAGGTAGCAAGAAATAAGGGGAGACGGGGGGAAAGAGGAGGGGAATGATGATGCAAACGAGTTGTGAGTTATGTTTTGGTTACAGTGCAAAGTTTGTGTGTTAACCACTAAACCACAGGTTGTCCTGATAGTATGGATATTGAGAAATAAGGACTTGTAATGTGATGAGCAACCAGGTAGACGCTTTTATTGTTTATTTCTCTCAAAGAGCTTAACAAGCTCAGGAATGTGTGTTACATAAAGGCCAACACACACTGGCAGAGTGTGACGTGTATCAAAACACCCACAGCTATTGTTTTCTATGGAAGCCCACACACTGGTGTCAGGATACGTTTCCCATCGTCGACACGCATCAGCTGTCCACAAAAGCAGGAATTTCATCACCCTCACTCACTGGATTAACAGATTCAGGCAATTTACCCTGGCAACATCCTCTATAGACATGTAGGTTAGCAGGTGCTGCTTTGAACATCACCTGATGATATAACACAGTTACAAAACTCTCTAAAATTACAATATATGTTGTTTCTATAGCATCATGAGCCTTTTGTTTTATTTGTTCATGCTTTATCCATTGTATTCTAGTTTTTAACAGATTTTTTAAGGTGGGTTGTCTCTCTTCATAGGATCAAATGTTTTTCTTAATATAAAGTCTCAAAGGACATTTGATTTTGCCACAATATTAATTCTGTTCTGATGGAGCACCAGGCACTTCGGCTCAGTGGGTGAATATTTGTGTTTTAATGACAAAAATGGAAATGAGGTGAATGAGTTGAGCTCGTTAACAGACTGTGTGTCAGATTAGAAAACACCTTCAGATGCTGTTGTGACTGTTAAACACGAGTATGAATCGTGTCAGACTGCTGCTGTGATCCTGTTTCTCTGCATGTGGTCATAGATGCCTGCACTGTGTGTGTGTGTGTGTGTGTGTGTGTGTGTGTGTGTGTGTGTGTGTGTGTGTGTGTGTGTGTGTGTGTGTGCATGCGTGTGTGTGCATGTGTGTGAGAGACAGAGCTGTTCTCAAACAAAGTGCAGCAGTGATAATAGTGCCTGTTGTCTTCAGTCACAAGGTTCTTGCTGGTTGGAGCCAGAGCTGAATGAGAGCATTGACAATGTCCACCTACACACACACACACACACACACACACACACACACACACACACACACGCACACACACCTCATTGCCACTGATATCGCTGACATGGTGCACAGTCTTGTCCATTCCTACAGACACAAACGCTTCTTGGTTAATTATCTTCATTTTAGAATCATAAACAATATTATTATCTGCACACAGTATCTGATGGAAGCAGCAGACAAATGGGGGCTGGGGGGGTTGCAAGTTGTGTTCTGGTGAACTTGAACTTGACATTCTGATTTCTGAACCCTTGATAAGGTATTGTACGCGTGCATATGGCGGGGCTGTAGAATACACCACCGAATCACCTCCACACCCACATCCAACTAAAGGATGATGACTAGAAAACTCAACCCAGTAAACTACCTGAGTCATGTGACTTGTTAACAAACCTTGAATGCTTTGTAATTGGTCAGTGTGAACCTAAAGGTGTGTGTGTGTGTGTGTGTTGTCCAGGTGATGAGTCTGGTGTCCGGCTTCGGTCCTCTGATCTCTGCAGGGATTTTTTCAGCCACGCTGTCTTCAGCTCTGGCCTCGCTGGTCAGCGCACCCAAAGTTTTCCAGGTCAGAAATCGACAAATTGTGCTCAATTTATTACTAGATAACCAACAAGAGCATGACTTTGCACAGACACAACTTGAAATGTTAACAATAACCCATCATTGTTTAGGGTGGCCATCAGTAACTACACCTCTCGAAGTAAAGAGCACTGTCTTTTATTTACAAAGCCATAATTAATAAGCTACATTTTATTTATCATCACTTTGAGGACTTTTCAAGATTCATGGAATCTTGGAATTGGAAACATGAAATAAGAAATAGGCGTTCACCTATAATGCTTCACATAGGTGGAATAAGCTTCATGACTAAACTCATTTTTCACTTTTGAACAGTTGAATTTTCTGTTGAATGATGTTTTATGTAATGAATGCTCCTGTTTGTCTTGATGCTTTGTCCCTCTCTCATGTACATGAAGAAGACTGGCGCTTTTGCTGACTGGTACTTGTTGATTATGTATTTGCAGGGCACCATTCCCGTGATTATGTAACCCTTTTCACCATCGGCTCGTGAAATGTGAAACCCTTTACTTAACACTAAATAAAGAATTAAAGCTCCTCAAACTCAAATTTATACTCATATGGTGAAAGAGACATCTCAGTGTAAATTAACTGTCTAGGGTAAATTATGACTCTCACTGTCTTGATAGTAATGTAAATAGAAATACATAAAACACCATGAACACGAGGCAAAAACACACAAACACTGAATCTCAGTTTAGAGAACGTATTGACAATAGTTTAATACAAATGCCAACCTTTTAATATGAAAAATAAAAAAATAAAATAAAACACCCGGGATTTCTTTAATAAATTGTCTTAGTTTCTGAGTGCACTCTTTAAGTTTGATTTAGCAAGCTTGCTTTTGGATCGTTGGCGCGCATTAAAAGTTGGAGCTCAGGCAGACAACAGTACCTCCGTGTGGGAAAATGGAAACGGCTCCTACCGCAGTGAAATCCTCCTTTGGTCTCTCGTCTGCAGCAGCAACAGCAGCAATGAGCAGCAGTATCCACAACCTCTCCAACCAGAGGGAAAAGTCGGTCCTCGGCCCTCAGCACACACAGCCACGACATCCGCTGAAGCTCCTCAGCTCAGGCAGCCTCCTCCGACGTCCGTGCGGGGAAAGTAATGCGACAGCGTCTCTCCCACAATGGCGGCGGCTAAGCTAACTCAGCTAGCTCAAATTTGCAGCAGAAAACAGACACGCTCGGTCGGCAACTCACAGTCCGTAACTCTGTAATTTAAGAGCGTGTCGGCTGACAAACCGTTAACAGTCTAACTGAACAAAAATAAAAAAAATATAAACACGGGGTAGTCTGTCTCCTCACTCTCGTGTCTCTCTCCATGCGCTACGCCATTATCCTCCTGCTTCTTCTCGTCGCTTCTTTTCTTTCTGCGCACTTTTCTCCTACTTCCTCTCACACCCAGGTGAACCGGAAATGAAACTTTGAAGATCATTACTACAAAATACAACTTTTAACATTTTTAAAGTATCGAACCAGCAATGAAATACATTTTTAAAGGCACATATTTTAACTGTAAATTAAATATATTTTAACCTCTTATTTATCATGTGACTTTGAATGTAACCATGACAACTGAATAATAATCAGGCATCTCATCAACACTTGAAAATATCCACACATTTAAATGACAAGAAAACAATATCTAAATAGAACTGATATTTATCAGGTTATTACACTCTCCCCCCACCAATGTAAGGCATGCCCTCATGACTTGGTAGTTTTCAAAACATAAACAACCATGGCACAATTTGGTAAGTGAGTGTTAAACAAGAATAACTGATATGATTAGGCTACCACTGGGACACCTATATACTTGTAAAAACAAGAAACATATCTCACTGCAGGGGCTGCTACGACACTGGGTTGCCCTGGGGCATCATATGTTAACTTTAAGGGGGGTCTTCTGACTCTCTGAGTTCGTCTAGTCATAGTGTCAGTGTCAGTCTCTGTGTTTCTTTGTGACAAGGGAGTCTCTACGTCCAGGGTTTCATCTCTCTCAGTCTTTTCTTGGGTCTCACTTGTCTCTTGTAACTCAATGTTCCCTTTTGTCTTTCCAGACTCAGGTCCATTTCCTCCGTTGTCCATTCCTTGTTCCTCCACACAGTCCTGTGTCACTCCTTGCTCAACTGCTTCTTGTTGTCCAACTTGATCATCGAAAACAACATCCAGATCCAGACTGAATGGTTCCGACATTTCATCATCCGTCCTACACTTGAGAGGGTCAACAGATAGTTCATACCACATTCCATATTCCTCATCCTCTGAGTCTGTGTACTCATTTCCAGCAGCATCATCTGGTCTGATCTCTCCTCTTCCAGATTCCTCATCTATTGTCACCTGTTGTGTCTTTTCCTTTCCTGATTGTTCTCTGTGTTGCCTCTTTTTCCTCCGTCGAAGGACTCTCCTACTAGGTGTAGGGTCTACATCAGGGACTTGATCGGGGGAGACCTTTTGTGCGAGTGGCAGGAGATGGTTTCGATGGAGGATTTTGATGGGTCCATTTCCATCTTCTGGTCTCAACCGGAACACTGGCAAGTTTGGCATTTGACTTTCCACAACATACGGGTTTGAGGCCCAGCGGTCTGCCAGCTTATGCTTTCCTTGTAATCCTAGGTTCCGTAACAAGACTCTGTCTCCTGGCAATAGCTGTGAGAAACGGATTTTCTTGTCATATCTCCTCTTGTTGCCATCATTTTGCTTGGTAGCAAGGGACTCTGCAAGTTCGTAAGCAGCTTTTAACTCCTTTCTCATGTCAGTAACATACTTGAGATAAGTTTTCTGCTGTGTGCCATCACTGGATGTTCCAAAACATAGATCCACAGGCAATCTGGCTTCACGCCCAAACATCAGGAAATATGGTGAAAACCCAGTGGCTTCATTTGGAGTACAATTATAGGCGTGGACGAGGTGTGAAATGTATTGACTCCACTTTTTCTTCTTGTTTGGCTCCAAGGTCCCTAACATGTCTAACAATGTCCTGTTAAACCTTTCAGGCTGAGGGTCCCCTTGAGGATGATAGGGTGTCGTTCTTGATTTCTCAACCCCAAGTGTGCTCAGTACTTCATAGATAAGGCGACTCTCGAAGTCTCTCCCTTGATCACTGTGCATTCTCTTTGGCAGTCCATAGTGAATGAAATACTTCTCAAGTAACACTTTTGCCACTGTAGAGGCCTTTTGGTCCCTCGTTGGAAAAGCTTGAGCGTAGCGGGTGTAGTGATCGGTAATGACCAGAACATTTTCTGTGTTGCTCGAATCTGGTTCAATAGACAGAAAGTCCATACACACAAGGTCCAGTGGGCCATTACTTTGCAAATGAGACAGAGGAGCAACTTTCTTTGGAAGGGTCTTCCTCTTTATGCACCGCACACAGGATTTGCAGTACTCTTCAACATCTGACTTCATCCGAGGCCAGTAGAAACGATCTTTGATCAGGCCATAGGTCTTGTCAAGGCCCAGGTGACCTGAATCATCATGCAGTGATTTCATTACCATGTTCCTGTACTTTTCTGGCAGGACTAGCTGAAAACGGCTGGATTTGCCAGGCGGACTTGTGACTCGGTACATGACTCCTTGTTTCATGTTTAACCGATCCCACTCTCTCAAAAGCAGGGAACAGGTTCGATGTTTTGTCTTGTCAACTTGGGTTACATCTCCTTGGCTCAGGGCTGACCACACTTGACTGATGCCAGGATCCTCTTGCTGAGCAGTTGACAGCTCAACTGGACTCAGGACAGGCATTTCCTTGACACACAGGGTAGTCAGATTGCAGTAGGCTTGTGGGATAGCCTGCATAGAGAGCCCCAAGTGGTCAATCACTCTTCCTGAGAATGAGTTCCTCTTTATAGTCACCACAGACATCTGGCACATAGCTTTCACACCTGTGGCAGGTATGTCTGTCCATTCTTGCTTTTGAGTTGGTGTCGGATGTGGACGGCGAGAGAGAGCGTCCGCATCAATGTTTTGAACACCCGATCTGTACTTGAGACTGAAATTGTAGGTAGACAATGCAGCAAGCCAGCGGTGACCTGTTGCATCCAGCTTGGCAGATGTCAACACATATGTCAGTGGGTTGTTGTCTGTCCTCACCTCAAACTTTGTCCCATACAAGTAGTCATGCAGCTTATCAACGACTGCCCACTTCAGTGCCAGGAACTCCAATTTATGTGCAGGGTAGTGTCTCTCAGATGGGGTAAGGCTGCGACTGATGAAAGCAACTGGTCTTAACCCTTCACCTTGGTCTTGGTACAACACGCCACCTAGTCCTTCTTGGCTAGCGTCCACATGTAGCACATAGGGTAGCTGTGGGTTTGCAAAAGCCAGCACAGGAGCTTGAGTAAGCCTCCGCTTCAGCTCTCTGAAGGCTTGTTCGCATTTTTCATCCCACCTACAACCAAAGGGCTCAGATGGATTTAGGTAGGTGTCACCCTGTTTCATTTTGGATTTCTTGGCAGCTGGTGGGTAGCCGGACAACAGCTGGTTGAGGGGGTGGGCTACTTTGGAGTAGTCCTTCACAAAGCGTCTGTAGTATCCACAGAACCCAAGGAACGACCGCAGAGCAGTCACAGTGCTTGGTCTGGGCCATGTGGTTACAGCTTCAGTCTTTCCTGGATCTGTTGATACACCATCTTGGGATATGATGTGCCCAACATAAGTCACTGACGGTTGACAAAACTGGCATTTATCCAGTGACAGCTTGAGACCTTCGTCTTTGAGGCGGTCGAGCACCTTTAACAGCCTGGTCTCATGCTCTTCAAGCGTCGCTCCAAACACAATGAGATCATCGAGATAGACCAAGACCTCAAGCAAGTTCATATCTCCAACAGTTTGTTCCATTATTCGCTGAAAAGTTGCAGGAGCTCCTGTCACTCCTTGTGGCATTCGTTCAAATTGATAGAAGCCAGCGGGACAGATAAAAGCCGTCTTCTCTTTGTCACTTTCATTCATAGGCACTTGATAGTAACCACTGCGGAGGTCTAGAACACTAAACCATTTGCTTCCACTGAGACAAGCCAGAGCATCTTCGATTCTTGGCACTGTGTATTGGTCAGGTACAGTGCGGCGGTTCAGAGTCCTGAAGTCCACACACATCCTTATTTTTCCGGTTTTCTTTCTCACCACCACAATTGGCGAGGCATAAGGACTACGTGACTCAGTGATGATCCCTGCATCTTTCAGTTGTGACAGATGCTGTCTCAGTGCCTCCACATCTGCAGGCGCCAGCCGGCGAGACCTCTCTCGAAATGGTTTGTCATCAGTGGTTTTGATAGTGTGCTGTGTGCTTTTACTGCATCCTACATCAAACTCATGAGTAGAGAAAACCTCACTGCGTTCCATCATTTTTCCGACCAATCTTTTCTTCCATTCCTCAGGGACAGGCGAGTCTCCAAAGTTAAAAGAGGAAGGGGTCACTTTTTCAGCTGACTTAGTGTCGGACTCTTCCTTTGCAGGAGATGATGACACAACGTCGACTGGGAACAAGTGGGCAATTGGTATCCCTCTAGTCAAAGTGATTTCTCGGGAAGACACATTTCTGACTAGCACAGTAATTCTCTTAGACATCACAACAGTAGAAGCTTGCAACTCTGGTCTTACCAGGAGCTGTTCTGGAAACCTTGATTCCTCTGCAGGTTCCTCAGGTGAGTCCACGAGAATGGCTTGAGTGCCCGGCATTCCTCGGAACTTTGGCACACCAGTCACTCTGGCTATTCCTCCAGGCCGCAAGGTGACAGGTTTGTTTTGAGTGAACCACACAGTTCCTCTTTTGTGACTGTCGTCATCAGGTGGGAGTTCTGAAAGCTCATTGAAAACTTGTTTGAATACTGGATGCATGTGTAGGGTGCTCACAAAGTTTTCTCCTCCTTTTTCTTTGCAGCATTTGAGCAGTCGTCTCACAGTTGGTGTGTTTGTGCCAACAATGATGGAAGCTTCACCTCTCACAACTGGGTCGGGACAAACCAACACAAGGGCATCAATGGTCTCAGCCACTCCTACATCAGCTTCCAAAAACTCCAGCTTAAGTGACAGATAGCCATCGTAAGGGTAATCAGCAGGACTGAGACCCCATATCTCTAAGACGCTGATAGGTGTCAATGGCAAATGTGTCAAATATCTGTCGTAGAAGGATCTGTACAGTAGAGTCACCTGAGATCCAGAGTCGAGTATGGCTTTAGAATAGATGCCTTCAATTTGCACTGATACAACAGAGCTAGGGCCCACTAAGCCTTCTGGTATAGTGTCATCCACTTTTTCATCTGGGTTGATGCACCTGGTGGAACGTGTTTCAACCACCGGGAAGCCAGGCCGTTCCTTTACTGGTTCCCGCGGTAGTTTCCCGATTTCTTTGTCAGTTTGATGAGGCGCTTGTTGACTTTTTGTAGGTTTTCCTCACCTTCACAGTCTCTTTTAAAGTGTCCATCCTCCCCACATCTATAACAAAATATTCCAGATCTATCCCCTTCATTACCAGATCTTTGTGGGGTTGCATTTTTTTTGTATTTTGTCTTGGCAGGGATTTCAGATTGTGGTCTTTGGGTGTCTGACTGCGTTGCAACTGTAGCAGCTTTGAGATTGAGCATTTCAGCTTTCATGACACTGATGTCTTTTTTCAACTGCTCCACTTCAGGACTGACTTTGGTTTCAGGAGCAGACTTGGAAACTGAAGTGACAGACTGTGACATCACTGTGCTCTTAGCATCATTTCTGCTCTGAAGCATATCCTCTTCTTCCCTCACCTCCTTCAACAACTCATTGAAAGTGGGAGGATCTCGCAGCTTGTGTGTCATGCGGATGCGAAGTGCGATCATGTCTTGTTGCAATGCACCTCTCACAACTTGCTCAATGCGCAGCTGGTTCATGTCAGACAGTTCCACTCCTCCTTTCCGGAAAACACAGTGTAACAGTTTATCTAGCCTCAACAGGTAGGTAGACAACTTTTCACCTTCATTTTGATATGTGTGTCTGAACTTGACGAGGAGATCAGCTGGACTCTCAGTTGTTCCAAATGCTGTTTCCAAAGCTTGCATATAGTCATATGAAGTTGCATCAGGGCTCTGTGCTCTTAGAAACCTCACTATGTCAGCAGCAGGACCTTTAAGGCATTCCACTATCCTTTGTTTCTTCACATTGTCACTGCACTGCCACTCTTCCAACAAGTTCATTGTCTGCTCTGCCCATGCATCATACTCTTCCTCCCCACTAGGAGTGGGTTTTACTCCAGAGAACAGGCGGAGCTTTCGGTAACTGTGATTATCAGCAGGCACTGTGTTACATTTATCCACTAGGGAGCTGATGGCATTTATCAGTGCAGTGTTCATATCAAGGGATGAAGGGCTGAGTAGGCCTTTAACATCAGTGATAGTCTTCCCTTCATTTTCCAGAAACGACATCAGTTTAGCTTCAAACTCTTGACTTTCTACAGGAGCTGTGAGCACATGAGCAGGCCAAGGCCCAGCCTCTCCAGGAAGTCCAACAAAGTCAGGTATGGTTTGCTTAGTCAGGTCAGTGGATGTCTTAATCAGGACAAACTGTGTTTTGGAAGCTATGTCAAAACAGCGATCAGCTATCTCAGCTTTCCCAAATGCCTTAACGTGACTCAAAGCTTGAAGCAGAATATCGTCTGGGACATCAGAGCTAACATCACTCAAAATTACTGCATTTTCACAAGCTAGCTGCTTCCTTTTACACCAAGCCCCAATCTCTGTAGCATCCATTTTCTCAGCTCAAGACAGAAAAAAAATTCTGTAAATGCAATTACTTTATCAGTGCACTCAATATTGCAAAATGTTAGCAATACAGCTCAATATAGACTCAGGTGTGGAAAAAAAGTTATCAATTTTTCAAAACAATCCCGGACGAGCCCCCAAAAATGTAACCCTTTTCACCATCGGCTCGTGAAATGTGAAACCCTTTACTTAACACTAAATAAAGAATTAAAGCTCCTCAAACTCAAATTTATACTCATATGGTGAAAGAGACATCTCAGTGTAAATTAACTGTCTAGGGTAAATTATGACTCTCACTGTCTTGATAGTAATGTAAATAGAAATACATAAAACACCATGAACACGAGGCAAAAACACACAAACACTGAATCTCAGTTTAGAGAACGTATTGACAATAGTTTAATACAAATGCCAACCTTTTAATATGAAAAATAAAAAAATAAAATAAAACACCCGGGATTTCTTTAATAAATTGTCTTAGTTTCTGAGTGCACTCTTTAAGTTTGATTTAGCAAGCTTGCTTTTGGATCGTTGGCGCGCATTAAAAGTTGGAGCTCAGGCAGACAACAGTACCTCCGTGTGGGAAAATGGAAACGGCTCCTACCGCAGTGAAATCCTCCTTTGGTCTCTCGTCTGCAGCAGCAACAGCAGCAATGAGCAGCAGTATCCACAACCTCTCCAACCAGAGGGAAAAGTCGGTCCTCGGCCCTCAGCACACACAGCCACGACATCCGCTGAAGCTCCTCAGCTCAGGCAGCCTCCTCCGACGTCCGTGCGGGGAAAGTAATGCGACAGCGTCTCTCCCACAATGGCGGCGGCTAAGCTAACTCAGCTAGCTCAAATTTGCAGCAGAAAACAGACACGCTCGGTCGGCAACTCACAGTCCGTAACTCTGTAATTTAAGAGCGTGTCGGCTGACAAACCGTTAACAGTCTAACTGAACAAAAATAAAAAAAATATAAACACGGGGTAGTCTGTCTCCTCACTCTCGTGTCTCTCTCCATGCGCTACGCCATTATCCTCCTGCTTCTTCTCGTCGCTTCTTTTCTTTCTGCGCACTTTTCTCCTACTTCCTCTCACACCCAGGTGAACCGGAAATGAAACTTTGAAGATCATTACTACAAAATACAACTTTTAACATTTTTAAAGTATCGAACCAGCAATGAAATACATTTTTAAAGGCACATATTTTAACTGTAAATTAAATATATTTTAACCTCTTATTTATCATGTGACTTTGAATGTAACCATGACAACTGAATAATAATCAGGCATCTCATCAACACTTGAAAATATCCACACATTTAAATGACAAGAAAACAATATCTAAATAGAACTGATATTTATCAGGTTATTACAATTAAATAATGGTTATCTATCTATCTATCTATCTATCTATCTATCTAATTATCTATGTGCAGAACACAGACTGTGACGATTTGAATAATAAAAGGATTTATCGTCACATCACTGATCACTGAGAGATGTTCTGTGTAGATCCAGTTACTCAAAAAAACAAGCAAAGGCAAAACTCAAGAACAAGCATGGCCGAGACATGTTACTAGGTTAGCAAGTACAACAATCTGGCAGAAACTGGTGAGGAGATCCGGGATTTTATCCCGTGGCTGGTGATTATGGACTGGCTGCAGCTGTGGTGACTGATTGGCATGGGGAGCAGGTGTGGGAGCCATGACTGCAGGGAACCACCCAGTCCAGACACACACACACACACACACACACACACACACACACACACACACACACACACACACACACACACAACACACAGTAATTGATGTGAAATACGAAGAACCCTGAACTCAAAGTCACTTAATCGCTTTTTTCATAGCTTCTTCATAGCTTTTACTTGCGTCTCAAGGTCCTCATCAGTGAACGAAGTTTGCTCAGTTGTCATGGAGGTGGCTCAAAATTTGGACCACATGGAATCCACATTAGTGCTACACAGGCCTTTATTTTCATCCTGAGCCTGATCCAGCCACACCAACAGCAAAAAGTCAATGTTTTAATGTCCAGTCTCTGTCTTCAACCAGCTCCACAAATGAAATGGATGAATGAATAAAGGTTGTTGTGATTCCAGGCTCTGTGTAAGGACAACATCTATCCAGGGCTGGGTGTGTTTGCAAAGGGTTACGGAAAGAACAACGAGCCCCTCCGTGGTTATGTCCTGACCTTCTGCATCGGTCTCGCCTTCATCCTCATTGGTAGGCTGCTGTGTGTCGCTGCTCCATCCAAATACAAACTTTCATTTTTATTCTTTGAATGACAGGACAGTAGCTAACGCTCCTGATGAATACGCATAAGAAACAGAATGAACAATTGCTCTTGAATATTGAACCTCTGTGTTGTTGTCTGTTAGCCGAGTTGAACATCATTGCTCCCATCATCTCCAACTTCTTCCTGGCCTCATACGCTCTCATTAACTTCTCCGTCTTCCATGCGTCCTTGGCCAACTCTCCAGGTAAACTGAACTCTTACTGGAGCCACGCTTTCACTGATTCCAGTCTTGATATATGATGACATTTACCTGAGACATGCCTTGAATTGGGTTCTAGTGATGTAACAGTTGACTTGGCCTTTTAAAAGGTGAAAAGGTCTCGTTTTTAATACAGAAGGGTGAAAATGACAAATATTATCTTATTAAAAAAGTATTTCCTCTGTGGTACTGGGGGATTGTTAGGTTCAGGTCTCAGGATGTCAGACTTTTGTCTCAAGACTAGATTAAAGTCACCTTGGATACAATCCTCTTTCTGCTCAATTGGCCTAAATTTAAAATACTTGCATGCATAAAGTAGCAAATGAAATAGTAGGGTAAACGTCAACTTCTGGTCTTAGCAAGGTATTTCTTAGGTTCAAAGCCGACATTGCTACTAAAAGAGAGCCTGTTGCCTGTTGTCTCGCCTTCAACACTGGTAGTATTGGATTTTTGGAGTGACCCAAACTGGCCAAAGTCTGGGTTGTACAATAACAAGTATATTTTCAAAGCTAGAACTGCACTTGAAGCAGAACTAATATAATTGGCTGAGTTAAAAACTAATGAAACGGTCTGTACAGCTTAGAGTTAGTTTAGTGGCAGTTTAATTGGAAGAACAATTTTAATAATAGTCTGTGTCAAAGGATGTGTGGATTGTTAAAACTGAATAACAAACATGAAATTTAAAAAAAACAATTTAAAGCATTGACTTTTAACTTGCTAGCCTACTTGTACGGCCAGTCTGAAAGGCCTGCAAAGCTAACTAGCAATCACATTTAATTCAGCCAGTGAAGTAACTCCTGCCTCCATCAAGGCTTTGGGAAATATTTGCATCATTAAAACTCTGGTTATCTCTGCTAAAGATAGCTTTAGCAGTCATTTTGTAGAATATCTTGCTGTCTGGCTCTTGTAATTGCATTCTCGTCTCTCACCACAGGGTGGCGCCCCAGCTTCAAGTACTACAACATGTGGGTGTCTCTTGCTGGGGCGATCCTGTGCTGTGTGGTGATGTTTGTCATCAACTGGTGGGCAGCTTTGGTCACTCTGCTCATCATCCTCGCTCTCTACATCTACGTCAGCTACAAGAAACCTGGTCAGAACGCCATCACCTCACATCTTATCTTTTCTAACTGCTAACGATAAAACTAATCAGATACCAGCCACAAGAAAAGTCACACTGTATTGTACTTATTCCACTCATATTTGCTTATCTACCTTGGTCTAACTGGTGTCTGTGCTGTTTCCTGTAGACGTGAACTGGGGCTCATCCACTCAGGCTCTGATCTACAACCAAGCTCTGACTCACTGTCTGAACCTCACAGGAGTCGAGGACCACGTTAAGAACTTCAGGTCAGCTTGAGGGTTCGGCTTTGATTCTGGGTTCAGACTGTTGCACTGTTGAAGGTTTTACACTAACTCAGACCCCTAATGCTAAAATCTGTATCAATTTATACTGTTTTACAGGGATTTAGATACAAGTTCCAGCAGAAAACTATTTAAAGAAATAAAAATGTGAAAACCAGTGGAAAACAGCTAGTTTAAAAATGATTTTACCTCAATTTCCTGATTTGACAAGCGCACCGTGTGATGTCTGCCAAAAGCAAAGCTGAAAGTCCTCTTAAACCTGCTTGAATCTGATGTTTCAGGGAATGTCCAAGTGATTGACTTCCATGTTTACAGGCCACAGTGTTTGGTGCTGACTGGATACCCAAACTCTCGTCCTGCTCTGGTTCAACTGGTTCATTCTTACACCAAGAACGTCGGCCTCATGGTCTGCGGTCACATCAGGACTGTATGTACAGATTAAAAGTTTTAGGAAACATCTCACCATGATCATCACAATCCACTGGAGCTTGTTAAAAGTCTTGCCCTTCGTCCTCTCCTGTCCTCTGTTCAGGTGTCCCGTCGGCCGAACTTTAAGGAGTTGTCCCTGGATCACGCCCGCTGTCAACGCTGGCTCAATAAAAAACGCATCAAGGCCTTTTATACAAGCGTTTTCGCTGACAACCTGAGGCACGGGACGCAGTTCCTCCTGCAGGTATGAACACCTGGCTGAAGATTATATGTCAAACCTCTTAAGAAATGCTGTTTTCTTGTGGCGTTGTGCCGTCAGGTCTATCAAGTGAACGTCTCATTAATTGTTAAAATCATCTCAATGTGGGAGCGATGGCAGGATTTCATGCTGGGTTCTTAATTTCATTATTGGCTCTTCTCCACTTTGATTTGAAGTCTTTTTTTCAGCTGCTCTGGGAATTCAAAGCAGCGACAGGAACAATCCATGAAGCAAATTTCTCCAAACTTGCATTTTTCTCGACTCAACACACATTGAACCTGTTCATGCACTTTCTCATACACACCCCGACTTTCTTTCTCTATTTTCTTTTCTTCTGGGCATCTTGTTGTTTAATCATTTTATACCATATTTTCTAATTAATTTGAGCTCATTAAAGTAAAAAATAACTCATTATCATAGTTAATGTATGCATTGTCACTTCTCTTTCCTCTGATTTTCAGGCTGTTGGTTTGGGACGTCTGAAGCCCAACACGGTGGTCATGGGTTACAAGACCAACTGGAGTGACGGAGACATGAGAGACGTGGATATTTACATCAACACTATACAGTAAGGACTGATGTGTCTTTTAAAAAGAGGGCAAAAGACCCCCATGAGTATTTTGTACAGTACAGGGGAAAAAAACAGCCTAACATGAGTTTATCCAACAGTTTGTGGAATGTATGTAGATGTTTTTATTTAGGAAGCACATTCATTTTTCATTTGGAACTTCTCTACAACAAAAGTCACTAACAATGGATTCATCATGATGATAAAAATCTTATATATCATTACATTAAAGAATATGAGCTATGTTTACTGTGCTATATGAGATCACACCTATTTGTGTTCTCTGTTATGAACATTTAGTTTTTGCATTCCTGTACAATAATAATCTGAAATGGAAATTATTATTACTCAAATAATTAGAGGTTTTTTTTATTAAAAGACTAATGAAAGCAGGATAGAAAGTAAATAATATTATCTGTTCTTTGTTTCAGCGACGCCTTTGACCTGCAGTTTGGAGTGGTGATCCTTCGACTGCAGGATGGACTGGATATTTCTCACATCCAGGGGCAAGGTACATCTGTGTTTTTCTCTCTGTCTATCTTCTATCTACCTAAGGCATGGACTGTATCCATCTCACTGTCTGTCCTCCTAGATGAGCTGCTGTCGTCTCACGAGAAGCCACCAGTGGGCAGTAAGGAGGTGGTGGTCTCTGTCACTCTGGCTAAGGACTCAGACTCTGACTCCTGTCCTTCAAAAACCACCAGCAACCAGAGCAGCCCGCTCATCATGAGAGGTAAAGCAGGAAAACTGAGTCACTTGGGAAGACAGAGAACAGGATTTCTTTATGTCAAAGTGCTTCCTTGACTTCACCTTGTGTCATATTATTTCATGTGATGTTTTCTGCTACAGAGACCAAGTCTCCTCTGAGTCTGACTGACCAGCGTCTGTTGGAGAGCAGCCAGCAGTTTAAGAAGAAACAGGGCAAAGGAACTATAGATGTCTGGTGGTTGTTTGACGATGGAGGTCAGTAAAGATGGTTTCAGCACAGCAAAGCTTGGCTTCAGACCTGCTTAAAGCATACATGATGCATGCTTTAAGTTGATAAGTTTACTGTGATTCTTCATTTCAGCAGCACAGTGTGACTTTAAACAGCAGCCATCTATCATCACACTTTAAAAAGTCCAGTAACAACAAGCAGCTCATGTCTTCTGAAATCAAATGACAATTACAGGAAAACATGAGCTGCACATTTTGCTCCAGAATGAGGCTAATATCTGTGAGGACGATAGTGCATGAGATCAATTTTGTTTTCAGTCTCTCTTCAGTCACGTGACCACAGTTTCAGTCTCGTCTGCTATGTCACTGAACCTTTTTTGTCTCTAAACTCTTTACGACTAACTGCTGATTTTTTTAAATTTTATTTTTATTGTTTATTTTTATGCAAACAGGAGAAGGATTGAAACCGAGCATTAACTTGTAGCCGTAAAGTGTTTGTTTGTGTTTGCAGGTCTGACTCTGCTGATTCCCTTCCTGCTGACCAACAGAAGCAAGTGGGGTGACTGCAGGATCCGGGTCTTCATCGGCGGCAAGATCAACCGCATCGACCACGACCGGCGAGCGTGAGTGATATGAGCTGTGATCTTATTCACGGGTGGAAAAAAAAAAAAAAAAATCTTCACAGCTGTTTCCCCTAGACTGTTCTTCATCCCGACTCCCCTGTTTATTTGTACTCTCTACATACTGCATGTTCATTGTGGTCTGTGTGTCCCGTCAGGATGGCCACACTGCTCAGCAGGTTCAGAATTGACTTCTCCGACATCAACGTCCTCGGGGACATCAACATCAAACCCAAGAAACACAAGTGAGACCTCTTGAAAAAAACAATAAATTATTAGATTTTTTAAAAATGACATTTTAGTTGGGAGTCTTTGTTTTCAAGTCACAGGGTGCCATCTTCACTGAACATGTTCAAATGCTACACAAAGCAGCTTTAAAATGAAAAGGAAAAGATTGTTTCGACGCCTTTAAAATGCAAGAAAAAGCTTGAAACGGTTGCCGATTAAAGATGGAGCTGTTACAGCTCTTAACGGTGCTGTGATACAGTGATGTGTCTGTGTGGTTTTGCAGTAAGCTGACTTTTAAGGAGCTGATCGAGCCCTACAGGCTGAAGGAAGAGGACATGGAGCAGGACGCTGCAGAGAGGCTGAAGGCCCAGGAACCCTGGAGGATCACTGACAACGAACTGGAGCTCTACAAGGCCAAGGTCCACCCACACACTGCACACATATCAACTCTGACCAGTCGCACGGCTGTGTTAGTGCTGTTTAAGAAGGGAAAGGTGATGTCATGCTGTGTGCGTTTTTCAGACCAACCGTCAGATCAGACTGAACGAGCTGCTGAAGGAGCACTCCAGCACAGCGAAACTCATCGTCATGTAAGAACTTCAGATTTTTGTTCAAGCAGTTCGTCCTCTTCACCATCAGTGTCAGATTAAAGAACTGCAACCACGATTATTTTCATTCTGCGTTCATCTGTGGATTCTTTTCTCAGTCCTACATGGCGCAGTGTACTGCTTTGAAACACACGTAAATCTGTGTGTGTCTGTCTGTAGGAGTATGCCTCTGGCCAGGAAGGGCACGGTGTCGAGCGTCCTCTACATGTGCTGGCTGGAAACTCTATCCAAAGACCTCCCACCTCTGCTGCTGGTCCGAGGAAACCACCAGAGCGTCCTCACCTTCTACTCCTAACACACACACTCACACTCACACACACACACACACACACACACACACACACACACACAAACACACCCACACTTTTATGGGGTGTGTGGTCTTGGTGTTTATTTATTACAGTATTACACTGCCTACAGCTGCACAAGAAAAAAAATGATCATGCTTCAGTTTTGTGTCACACATCTGAAACTCTCCTGCTATAAAAAAGTGTTTAAGACTAATTTTGGTTGAATTTTAGTAAATTTCTCATATTAGTTAAGTTCCAGTTAACAAAATAATCAACCCAATCAACATTTAGATGGCCGTTTCTTTTACCTTCAACAGTAACAGGCTGTATATTGTGAGGCTTCTGTGCATTTTGTGTGAATGAGAGTAACTGCAGTAAATGTTAACTCGTTTTGTCCAATTGTATTTAGAATGACAAAATCATGATTTCAGAATGTTTGTTGGTATTGGAATGAAGTTTCAGGCAGCAGGACACTGTATCTCTGCTAACATTTTTTTGTACATCATTTTATTAAAGTGTTAACTAAACCACATGTTTCTGCCCAGTCTGTTTGTAGTTGGCTTTTAAGAATTAATTGTGAAGTATTTTTGTGTCTGGACCCCAAAATGTTCCAAAGAAATTGGTATCAAGGGAGGAGGAGTTTGACACCAAGCTAATAAAGTGCTACCTGATCAATAAACATGAAATAATCTTAAAGCAGTGACAGAAGGTAAATAAGTACATTTAAGAAAGTACTGTACTTTCTGAAGGATTTCTGAACAAAATGACTGTTGGACAACTCTACAGCTGTCAGTGATGACGCTTTTGACAGTTTGAGATGAGGTTTTAAAGTCGGTGTGACTAGACATTTCTTCCATGTTATCTTAGAATTAATATTATTTGGAATGTCCCCTCGTGGGACTAACAAAAGACATATTGAATTGAATTGAATTGGGAATCATGTGGGCCTTGATATGTGCCCAGATTTACACTGCTCCCCTGTTTTGTCCTCAGAGGAGAGCTGGTCCTTTTTTAAAATAGGAGGCAAGCAGCTGTGCCTTGATATGTTTCTTGACTCCAACTTGAGGTCCCTCAGCTCATCTGTGAGCTTCTTGTTCACCGCTGTCACTTTGTCATGGTGTGCCTGGAGAGCACAGAATTCTCCCTCTGATGCCATGAACTTTGTCTTGAAGTCTCTCAAAGCCCATTGGCACTTTTGGAGCTTGTTTATTGCATCACAAGGCTGCTGAGCCAATATGCGCCTCAGCTCCTCAATGTCCTTGTCCTTTTCCGTCAGTAGTTCTAGTTTTTTCCCAGAAATCTGGTTCTGACAGTGCTGGCTGTGCACCACATGGTGAGATGAGAATGCAGCTCTTGCTTTATCCCTCATTTTCTCTCCGCTCAGCGTGATATTAGAGATCAGTGACACCTGTGGTGCTACGGTTAAGCTTAAGTGTCTTGTTCTCAAGCCCGAGGAACTTGTTGCTGTTGCTTTGTGGAACTATAGCTCTTCTTCAGCAGGACCAGCGCTGAAGTATTCTGGCTGATCTCATAACTCTGAGCTCTGAATTGATCATTCATTTGTGCAGAAGTTGTTTTCATCACATGTACTTCCTCCTGAGCCTTGATCAAGTTTTGACTGCAGAGGTTTCTCTCAGACTTGAACATTTCATTTTCATTCGGACACAATCAACAAACTAAGTTGAGTTAGCGAGCTTGGTCATTGACATTTAACTCATGTTAATTTATAATCTATTCAAAAGTCCGAGGTAAGATGATCCTCCATTGATTTGTTGTAATATCTACATGAAGGACCAGGCTCAACCTTAACATTTGTTGAGCTATTTCAAGTTTTGTATGATTTATTGTGTTGCTTTTCTCCCCATCTGTGGTGAGAAAACTTGTAATTGTGTTTTGTTTCTTATGATAAAACAGTTCAGAAAAATGAGACCATTGTTTCATAATGATGAGACACAGAGGTGATGATCATGAGGAGATCCTAGAATTTTTATTCTGTGAATGCATTATGTGCAGTAAATTCTTGTGTAAGTTGTGTAGTTTAAAACAGAACTTCATCTTTACTATCAGAGTCTGACACCGATTTACTAACACAGATGAATTCGCTTTATTTTTGACAACACAGCCTGCAGGCTGCGTTCATAACCAGCAAAGGCAGCCGACCGGAAAAAAGTGTTGCAAAGTGCTGCAAAGCCTGTTCAAAGGGCGAATGTACTGCATTCAGGGCTCCCTGTAAAATCCAGGCTCCATGTTTCTGAATGAACAAAATCAATGTTCGTCAGACATCACAGCTTGAACAAAACAAGTGTTACATAAAAATACCATTTAAGCTAGACATAATAAATGCAATCATGATAAAATAAATAAAACAACATGAAAGCAAAATAGAATAGTGCGACAAATAAACAAAAGAAATCCCTGAGATAAGTCAAACAACAATTCTCTGGCGGTTCTTTTCATTTGCCTTTGAAACATCATGACTAACACTAAAACAATTTTAGACAGTGAATAACGAAACGTTCAGTGACAGAGGACCTGTTGGCATTTTTGTCAAAAACAAAACAAAACAAAACAAAACAAAACAAAACAAAATAAATTGATGCTGTCGAAAATACTGTATCTGAAGGATGACTTGAAGGCATCACCGTTATGTTGTTGTGTTGCGCCGCTGTTGCTCTTGAACGCAGCCCGTTAGCCTTTGTCCCAGACAAACTACCTTCCGGATAGACAGAGAACAGCTGAGAACAGCCCGGAACTGAAGGCAAGGTAAGGCCTTTAAATTGTTTCACCGTAAAATGTTCAAATGAAATATCGTTAATTGAACGCAGCTTCGAATAAACCAAATAAAGATGTCATTTCCAGGTTCGTGCAGGAAGCAGAGAGCTGCTTCAGAAGAGTTTAAAACCTTGTCAGTCCTTTCTGTTAGCACTCACTCACTGATGTGTCAGATATCCAGGTGTGACTGAATGTAACAGTGCTTGTCCTGCTCTGTGTACAGTCTGACATAAGGACACCACAGCAAAAGCACCATAAACCTGCGTGACGTGAACTTCACCACTGTGGCAACGTTGACACTGAAACACGTGTTTCGCAACATGCAGCCTGTAGCTAAGCTGCGTTTTGTAACAGTGTGACTTCACAGATGGATTGACAGCCGTTTGCACCTAAACCAGAGAACTTCGTATCTCTGAAAGACGTCATGAGCTCAGAGAGAACAGCCAGTTATCAGCTGTGTGATGATGCATTTTACAGCTAATCCAGGAGCGTTTTTAGACAGTTTTTAAAGAAGTTGGAGAACTTTCTCAGCCCACCTGAGTAAATGTACTTAGTTACATTTGACCCCTGGAAATACTGAGGTCATGCAGTCAAATTTAAAGAAGTCTGAAAGATGCTGGAACCAGCTTTTATGTGTAGATTGTAAACTCTACCAAGGCGGATACTTTTTGTTTGAACTAGTTTATGTTATGTTGTTACGCCTTCCTCCCAGATCTGTTTTTGTTTGTGATGCCTGCTCACATATTTATGTGACGTCATTTTCATCATCCAGTCAGAATGATGAGCCTCCAGCTGAATATGAAGGAGGAGATGGTGGAGAGGTTTCTGGATGCTGCAGCCAGAGGAGACTTGGCCCAGGTGTCCACGCTGCTGTCCAATACCCCCTCGCTCATCAACCAGACAGGATACAGCAGCTGGACGGCGCTGATGTTCGCCGCTCGTAATGGACACTACCATGTGGTAGAAGCGCTGCTGTCACATGGGTACAGAGAGACGAGATGAAAACAGAGCATAAAGAAATGTGTATTTGAGTATAGAACACTCAACCTGTAGCATTGTGTTCCCCCCATGTCTTAAACAAAAGCTACACCTTCGACTCATTGCTGTCTCTAATCTCTTTGTTTTTAATCTTCAAGCTGTGACAAGTTCTCCGTGAACACTTCGTCACAGACCGCCTACGATATCGCCAAGTTCTGGGGCCACAGACACATCTCCAACCTGCTGGGCCGGACAGACGACGGCTGCCACCGAGTCCTGCCGGGCTCTGACCTCAACCAGCACGAGAACTACTTCAGCAGAGAGATGCTGGACCGGCTGAGTGGGAAGAGGACAGACCAGGTCTGGTTAGAGGCCAAACAGAGCCACCCAGATACAGTCTTCCTCCTGTTCTCCAACCTCAGCCCCATGGTCAGCAGCTCCCGGGACGAGGACGGCGCAGAGGTAGGCGACTGAAGGCAGATGTTACTGATATTTTGGAAGCAGCTGAACCGTCTCCATGTTTGGAAATGAGTTGGGATGCTCTGCCCAGATTCTGCTGAACACATCTGAAAACAATCGCACTGCGTGTATTAGCAACACACAAGCAGAATATTATCAACATTGAAGTTGACTCCCAAAGCACCAGCCAGGCTGAGGTAGAGTCTGGTGGGAAATACATTTCCCATGGTAATTAATGAACAGTTCCCAAAGGAAATTCTCACCAAAAACCAGAGACGGTTGTGAAGCTCAGAGGAAATGATATCAGGAAACGATTGACAGAAATATTCAGAGACGTTTCCCTCCTGCAGCACTGCTTTTCAGTCTGACGTCAGAGATTCAAGTTGTTATCTAACCACTGTGATCCGAACTCTAACAGGTCGAGACCAAGCTGTGTCGGTTCAGATGTGACGCAGTCAAAGACCTTCTCCAGAAACCCGCCACTGTGATCATCTTCCTCGGAGTGGAGAAGAAGAAAAAGCCCTCCTCCTCCTCCTCGTCTCAGACACAGGAGGGCATCCAGGAGCCTGCTGCTTGGTTTGCCCTCAGCACAGATGAAGACGCTGCTGAACTTCTTAAACGCTGCAGAGAAAAGAACTGCTCCTTTCCAAAGTCGCCCAACAGAGATCTGCTGAACTTCACTGAGGAAGAGGCTGGTGAGGAATTAGGGTCTTGGCTACCAGTGTGTTTTTACATACTTGAGTATTTTCAATACATGTTAAGTGTACTTGAAAGCTAAGGATGAACAGGATGGACTGTACATAAATGTCCTCAGGTGTCTTATGCGTTCAGTGCACATTAATGGCTGCTGGTCCTTGAAATATTTGGCACCTCTTAATCATCTGATCCTTGGAAAATATTGCTCACTTCTGTTTTCATTCTCACTGACAGCCTGATACAGCATTGTGGATGCTTGGACTTAAGATATTAATAAAACAAGCTTTACTGTAGTACATTTATTAAAAGTATTCTTTCAATCTGTTGAGAGTAAGTAAATATTTAGATATATTTTAAGTATGCTTAAGTATATGTTTTTTTTCTCGGGTCTTCGTCCTCCAGGAGTTGTGGCTCAGGCTCGATCGGTGTTGGCCTGGCACAGCCGCTACAGCTTCTGTCCGACATGTGGCAGCAGCACCAAGCTGGAGGAGGGAGGATACAAGAGGAGCTGCCTGAACTCTGACTGCAGGAGCCTGAAGGGCGTTCACAACACCTGCTACCCACGAGTCGGTACGAAGCTCCAACTGCACCTAACTCATGTGCTCTTGTATAAATGCCAGTGACACTATATAATATAATCTAAAATTACTTGTCAAATACTCAACTGGTCAAGCAAAACAAGTGATTTGAGTGGGAACTTTTCACTGTTTTCTGACATTTTTAAGACCAGTTCATTAATAGATTAACTGAGAATGATCAAATGTTCTTAGGTCTACTTCAAAAAGGAGCATTGTTAGGAAGATGAAGTGTGACTGAACGGTATAATAATGAAGTCTGCGGTAATGAACAACCTTCTTCCTCTGTCCTGTGTGTGTTTTCAGATCCAGTGGTCATCATGCTGGTAATCCATCCGGATGGAAACCAGTGTTTACTGGGAAGGAAGAAGATCTTTCCAGTTGGCATGTTCTCCTGTCTGGCTGGATTCATAGAACCTGGTAACTAACACAGACACACACATTGCATTGACTCACATGCATTGAAACGTTAACCCTGAACTTGTGACTGACTGTGTACACCAGTCTGTCTCTCTGCAACCTGATAAACACACTGTACAGAAAGAAAAGAGGGACCTCGTCTTCCCCTCATGTCCTGCAGGGGAGACGATGGAGGAGGCGGTGAGGAGGGAGGTGGAGGAGGAGAGCGGTGTGAAGGTGGGACCGGTTCAGTATGTCTCCTGTCAGCCCTGGCCGATGCCCTCCAACCTCATGATTGGCTGCCTTGCTGTTGCCTTGTCAACCGACATCAAAGTGGATGAGAATGAGATAGAGGAAGCTCAATGGTTCACACGGCAACAGGTACAAACATAACAAAGTCTGCTACTTCTACTGTTAGCACAAAATGTTGTTTGGTGTTTCTGTATTAAAGCGAAGTAGAAGTGATGGTGGACAGCCAGAGGAGACAGACCAGAGGTTTACGATGAACAGTTCTACAGAATGAAGAAAATAGATTTTGTCTTTATAAAAACTAATTGAAAACACTTGTTTCGTGTAAACAGTCTCAGACAGACAGAAATCTCACTTTTTGCTTATTTGTTTAGGTGATTGAGTCCTTACTCAGAGGAGCTCATCCGGCCTTCACTGTCCCTCCCAGACAGACCATCGCCCACCAGCTAATCAGACACTGGATTGGCATGAACTCAAACCTCTAACCTCCAACCTTTAGCACTTGACCTCCAGCAAACTGAGGCAGACCTGCAGGTGGTCAAATGGGTCTGAAAAACCAGCAGATGTCTGAACTGTTGCTCCTTTATTGTGAAAAACCAGCTGCCAGTAGAAGGAATCACAAAATTCTTCATGTTGTACAGGAGGCAGCGCTTTAGCATGTTTTAACAGCCATTTACTGTTAAATGACTCCAAATCATTTAACGCACTGCCTGCATGTGCACTGATAGAATCTGTCAACAGTTGGAGGCAAAGACAGAACTGTACAAAATGGAAAAGATGACAAAGAATACACTCCTAGTTGAAAGGGACTGGAGGTACACTTGGGAACTGGCAGTGTGACGATGGATAAAATAAAAGGCAACAATGCAAAGGTGAATGAGAAATGGTGAAAGTCCACTACATGGTTATAATACCAGACAAATGCAGAAAGCCTTCATCAGTCTGTGCATCACACAGCTGGAACAGAAACAGGAATGTGAGTAAGTGGACCAACCACAACTACACCTTCACATTCTGATAAATCACACTAGAGACTTAAAACACTGCAAAACAAACATTTTAATGTTGGAGCATAATTTGAAGTCAAAACCAATATAAAAAAAACCCTCTAATTTTAATGAATGTCTGAATAAGTACAGTTTAATGACTGCTCATAAGTTGGCATTATGTTCAAGCAACACTGAGATTTTCTATTTTCTTTTACACTTCACCAAAAACATTTATATGGGGTCCCAATTTTAAATAAATAATAAGTTCTACCATCCATCAGAGTCTCAGCAATATAAATCCTTCACAAAATCAAATGTCAGCCATCTTTAAAAATGCATTGAATGTAGCTTAATACAGTATTCACAAGCTCAGATTAACTGATTGATAGAAACATTGAAACAACTTTGATTTTCCCCTGATAAATCCTCTTGTACAGTTTTACTACAGTGGGGTCAAAACAGCGAAATTCCTGACCACTGATGTTGATAATTGATGTGCAAACTTTCGACAAACTGAAATGAACTACAAACATTAAATTAAAAACTAATTCTTATCCAGTTCTCTGTGTCTGTGGCCACGTTTTGTCCAACCTGTTACTGAAGTTAATGTATGCATGTTACATGCACGATAACATGCTAAACATTACATACTACACATTAGCATGCTAACAAGATAACTGATGCTGATTCAGTTGTATTGCATTATACAGAGAAGTGTTTGTATTATTTAGCTCACCCTCACTGACACATATAAATGACACTGCTAAATATGGTTTGTAATAGATTACATGTCAGTCGGCAGTGTCACCCACCTCCTGTATTCTGTATATGTTGCTCAGATGCCTGTTGGCCTGTTTCAACATGTGGCTGCTGTTCCCTTTTCTTGATGCTGTTTTCCAGTATTTAAATAATAATATGATGGCTTTCAAAACTGTTCCCTTTGATATTTTGATAAAATCAGATTTTTTTTCACATGAAGTATTTAGATAATAATGTATTAATTGATTTGAGGGGGGCCAGCAGGGGAGGCCAGTTAGGTGGACCATGTTCTTGAAGCATCCAACCAGATGTTAGGGCTGACCTCCTACACAGGCATGGTCACTGGAGCCTGTGTGTGCGGCAGCTGCACCTGGGCCGTCTACAGGTGACGGGGCATCATCACACCTGTCTGAGTGGAGCCTCTGTCACACGTGTCCTGGGTGCCTTTCTCCTGTCTCTTTTCCTCCTTTTGCCCTGTAAACAAAAACAAACAGACTATCTGGTGTCAGCTGATGAAGAGTCTTTGCAGTGACTGTGTTTCATTTGCACTCGTGCACTGATGTGTGAGCTGGGTGTACTTACGTAGTTTTCCCCACTGGTCCTGTCCAGGTGTTGCTGGGTGTGGAGGAGTTGTTCTCTCTCGGCCTGCTCTTAGTATTTGGCCTGCTCCTCCTCTGACAGAGACTTCCACTGTGGACAGACGACAACACAGTGCCAACACACACGCAAACACCAACATAAAAACATTCACAGACACACAACTGTGAGCATGTTTTTTTTTTTTGCCTTAATTTTGATTGTCAACAGTTGAAATAAATGTGGGGAAACAGAAAGAATGCGTGAAACAGGGTCACAGTGGTGAGACTCTTTGGCCATTGCTACAGTATGATCATTTGTAACCATGCTATCAAGCTAGCATACAATGTCATGCATGTTCTTATGTTAACATTAGCATGATAAAGTGCAAATATTACATGGAAAATATCACTAATGTAATTACTGACAGTTGTTAACATGCCAGCTGTAGACTTGTTAGCATCTTGTTTTTAGCATTCAATTCAAAAAGCAAAGATGTGCCAGGCTAGCTTAGACTGACAAACAATTTTAGAGGAGCCATGACTGCATGTAAAGTCAATGCAAAAAGACCTTAATGGATGAAGAATAGCTAAGTTGTCTTCAATTTGTATCCATGTAGGAATTTTGTTTTCTGCTGTGTAATGGACGTTACAGCCACAAGGAGCGAGCAGCACATCCATAGTCTTTTACTCTAATCTATCCATGTGAGCCTTCACCTCGCATGCAGCACTAATGGTTCTGTCTTCATCTGCAGTTTTTGCACTGTTTGCTATATAATCAGTCTCACAGATCAGATAAGAACACTCAGCCTGTCCGCTCACTGTACTCAGAAAGGAAGAGTTTATCATATACTCAGCCTCACTGGTCATCTGATAATCACAGTGACTGTTTGTGTCAGCCATGCATTCAGGAAAACTCCATGTAACAGCCGCTTCTTTCTGCTGTAATATCTCAGATAAGTCCACTTCTCTGCTCTTGTCCTCTTCCGGAGGAAAGCAGCTGTTAGCTTCCTGTGTCTGAGGCAGCAGAGCAGCGTCAGCTATGAAAACTGCATCTGGATGATGGCAGTTCATGGCATCGTCAGGATGATCAGACTGGGGAGAGACCAGCTGGTGCTCTGTGATTACTGGAGAATCAGAAACGTATTCTGTGACCATTTGGAGGGCTGACAGTTTCATGATGAGGACACTGACTGACAGTGGGGAGGTGTCTTCATGTAGGTCCTCTGTTGAGGAGTGCTGAGAGGTCGGACCAACTGTGATGAGGTTTTTCTCTCCGAGCACATCGGTCACCTGGAAGTCCTTTATGTCCAGGACTTTTCTCTCTGTCATTTTCTGTTGAAGGGAACAATTGATTGGATTTCAATCAGGAAAGATTAGAGCTCGAACAAATGCATACATCTTCCCCTAAATCTTCCCCTAAACGGTGTGAAAATCAAGATTACAGGGATGGATCCCATGATCTGCCAGCAACATAGCTGCTTAAATGCTCCAAAATGAGCAGAGTTGAAAGGTTACACTAAAGTAAAGACTTGCTTCAATCATGTTAAATTAAATCCAGGGAAATTCTTATTTACTGGATTCATTTTATGATGACTCAAAGTTTCACGCTGCTAAACTACCCATCTAATAATAAACCTCATCTATCTGCCAATCAGATGAGTTCATTTCAATTTTATACATAATATAAAACCAATATGTTTTTCAGAATTGTATACAATCACAATTTTTTGTAAAAAACCAAAAGGTTGAATTTTTCTTATTCATACTGAGATGGCACCGCAGATGTTCGCCTCAGTGAATCTGCTTCTTCATTAAGGAAAGTTGGTGCAAAGATGTCACAATGTTGAAGAAATCAGGTTTGGATTCTGATTATTTTGTCTTTTCAAGACACTGAGACTAATTTCCTGAAAAATCCTCAAAGGATCAAAACTGCTCAGAGAGAAGATGCAGAGTTTGTTCTTTACTTTAAGAAAAGTCGGTCTTGAGAGCTGAATATGAGATTAAACAACTGATGGCTCCTGAGTTCTTGTTGGATTTGGCTCTAACTCTCAGTCTGGCAGAACACTTGATATGAAAAGCAAGCCAGAACCACGACGACACCCCGGCTTTGAGAAAAAGAAACTCTGCTGTAAAGAGCAGATCACCTGGTGGCTTGTGTCCATCAGCCACTGGCCTGCTGTGCTGCTCCAAGGGCTGGAGATCGGCGGGAAGAAGTAGGACTTGTACCTGCACAGTAATGGCAGAACAGAGACAATTTATTTGAACACTAAAAAAAGAGAAAGATAGTCAAGTCATTTTGGCCTTTTGGAGCGGACATGAGGCTTGTCTTATCTTTTGAACATATTGCAGTTGTCTTTCTTGACATTATATTTGCCATTTGGTCTGTTGTTTGTTCTTTATTGGAGCATTGGATGTGATCATGTGTGTGTTGACTCACATCGTCCTGGACAGGATGGAGATGATGAACACAGTAACAGCCAGCAGCAGCAAAGGAGTCACTGCAGCCACAGCTGGTACCTCATCTGAAACACATTCATGGTTAGTTCCCCTCAACAACTGAAGGGAGTTATTTTGAAACCAGAATCAAAGGATTACTGTGTGTAAAAGCTCCTTTTTCCTCCACCTGGAATCACTCTGTAGATAACCCACTAAACCAGTGATGAGAAACACTGTATCTGCATCTTATAAAACATACAAAAGTATCAGTGACTAGCTGCCTGGACTGCTGACCAGGGACCACTGAATCATGTCATCAAGTACAGAGGTTTCCACTGATCAGAAATAATTTTCCAGGCCATGTCCAGGCATTTTTTCTTCCTTAATGTTGCACATGTGGTATCACATTGGTGATGCTTTATTAATTTGCTTGTGCTTTGTCGATTTGCTTGTGTTTTCTTAAGTTGCCATGCACTGAGCTCTCAGGGACACCGTACATATATGTTGTATATGCCTTAAAGCAAACATGAGTGGGTAACCAACATCACTACAAATGTATGTCATGAAGGCTATAAAGTTACACCATTATTACACCAAACAGGAAATGACAAAATGCTTTAATTATTTGAGTAGCAGGTCATATTTTACTTGGCAGTATTTCAAGTATTTGTTGGCTCTCTACTTTATTTAGATTAGATTATTATTAGATGATATTCTGCTTTTAGATAAGGACCAAGACCAAAACAAATCTTCAGAACAACCAGTTGTATTCACCAAAGTCTGTTCTCACGGGGATGATGTCTCTGGAAACATTATCAGCCAACAGGAGAAGAGAGTACTCAGTGTTGGGCTTCAGGTTGAGCAGGGTGTGCTGCCGTTGGTCTGGCCACAAAGACAGAGCTGGAAATGAGAGAACGTTCTCTGTATTACAGATAGATTCTAAAAAAAACAGCTTGCAAATCTGTCTTAAAACACATTCAAGTGGGATTTCGTATTAAAAAACACTGTCACATACAGTTAGTTATGAAAATACAACTTTTCATTAAACTGAACAGGAAACCCAGACTGATGCTGTGCCACATTTCAGAAGAAAAGCCCTCTGTAAACCTACTTCGTATCTCTGAGTCTTTCCTCAGCATCACTCTGTATCTGTTCACTCTGATTGGTCTGGACTTCTTTTGCCACAGCCACACAAATGTCACACTCGTCTTGGTCACGTCGATCACCTTCAGTTTGACCGCCTCCATCAGAGCTGAGAAAACACAAAAAACATGTCCTGTCAGACGTCTCTGTGACAGTATATCAGATATATCATATAAAAGCTGAGGATCCCATGATCAACAACACTTCTATTGGGAATCATGATGAGCAGCACAAGTTTTCTTCTGACTGGGATCATGTTTACCTCCCTGCTGCAGACTGGCAGGCAGTGACAGAGGAGATCCACAGTGCTGATTGAAGACAGGGAACACAGTGATCAGGTGGGACTCATCAGGGTCCACATCTGTAAACACACCACACACGCACGGTTATATGCTTGTACATGCTGTAAATAGAACATACTGTGTCGGAATAAACATATGCAGCGTGTTATATCTTCTTAATCTGTATTCACCTCAGTTCAAGAGTGAACAGGTCTTTGCTTGAGATTCCATTTTGCTCACAAATCTACACAGTAGTTTCATTTATAAAAATGGCTCAGTAATTTCCTGGTCAGCATAGTTTTAGTCAAAAAGGACAAAATGGTGCTTTTGACCTGTCACATAAACATGCATCAACAGTGCATCTGCCTGATGAATTTGTCACATCTTCACACTGACTGATGCATCTTTACCTAAATGACTGACAAGTATCTTCTCTGGTACATTTGAATATTTTTCCGAATGAATAATTCAGAGAAACAGTGAGGTTTTGAATATTCCAACACAATTGCACCTTGTATGACAGTGGAGGTGGTGAAGCTGTCCACTGTAGTCCAGCGTCTGGGGGATGGACGAGTCTCAGAGTGCCACTGAACAGCAAAATGACTGACAGGTGGGACAGAGGGTGGGGCTGTGAGGTTCACCCATTGCACCAGAAGGCCTTCAATAGCAGGGAAAGAGCTGGAAACCCACAAGTTTCTGACTGAGGGGAGAGCTGCAGAACAAAATGATTGCCATAACCTGCATGAATATCAACATACCAACATACTGTAATTAGCTGCCAATTTTCAAATGTCTTATTATGGAGATGCCTACAGGCACATTAACACTCCATACAGGCTGTCCCAGCTGACAATGAGCAGGAAGCCGGATTCATGTGGACAGGTTGTGGGTGACAGGTCGATAAATCATGATCTCAGTATTAACTAGAGACACCAGCCACACAGCACCATCCCACACGCTGCATGGCTTAAAATGCTTTCTTTTAAATAACCGAGTCAAAACACGTGAAATAAGCATCATTCAGCTGCTGCATTTCTGTTTCAACAAGTAAACATCAACAGAGAAGTTTGACTGGAGAAGTGCTGTGTTGCAAGAACTTTTATCTGAGCATCATGTTGCTTCCGTCTCGATTAGAAAACACACAATTGTGAACGGACAGCCAGGATATTGCACAAATAGAGAGACAAAGTTTTAGATTTGATAGTGTCAGTTTAAAAGTTGCCAATCATGATTGTCAATTTAAGAGATGAACATAATTCTGAGTATGTGTGTGTGGGTGGGTGTCATGATGTGGAGACATAAATCTGTTTAGACAGTCACATTGTGGGGACTTGTCTTCCTTATGTGGACAAAATGCAGGTCCCCCAATGTAAATCATTCAATTTTAGGCCGAAGACTGGGGTTAAGGTTAGGGTAAGGTTAGGGTTATGCAAGTAGCGGTTATGATTTTGGTTAGGGTAAATCTCCAGGAGATGATTCTCAGTCTAAGTCTCTAATTAACTATTTCCACATAATAACCAGAGTGTCACTCACCGTTCTGTCTTTGTATGTCAATGCTGAGATGTGCAGCAGGTCCGTACCCAGCCATGTTGAAGGCTGTAACTGTGACACTGCAGTTCCCCTCCTCCACCACCAGGAGTGCTGTCACCTCTGTGACGTTTAGAATTAAAGGGCCCTGCAGCAGCCGCTTCTTCACCGGCTCATAGCTCACCTGGTATCCAAGGATGTGACCTCCGGCATCAAGGAGGTCGAGGTCCTGCAGAATCGGGATGTTTAGCTTCAGTCTCTGGATGAAATTGTACATTATTTGTAATTCAAATTTTAGTTGTTTGTTTGCTGTCAGTTTGAGCCTAATGTTAGTAACAAAAAAATTTCAATTTTAGTCCACAATTTTTTTTCTCTCCTAGAACCTGTAATGTTAGTTAACATTACTGACAGAGAGAGAACTTTTCCGAAACATGAGATGCTGCTTATTAGTGCAATGTTATGCCTGGTCAAACAGCTAAATCAACTGCTTTACTAATCAGGAGCTCCTCTACAGTATGTGACTCCACAGATGCATGCAGATCTTCCTTTGTGTTAAAACAGTATTTAGTTCTTGTCCATGTTTCATATTGTCATTTAATTGTCATTTATTGAAGAAAATATACATTTTGTATACATGTATGAATGTCTGTTTCTTGGGAAATATTTTGACATATTTCAACCGAAGGACAATTTTGGCTTGGACCATCAAAGATAAGTCAGGAGAGGCTTGAAATGACTTATCTTTACATGCTGAAAAGGGCGACCCATTTGACTTTTCCAGCTACTATTCAATGTACCTTCCACATGAGATGAAGGAGAAATGATCCTGCAGAGTCTGTTTCCTCCACTCTGTAGCACACCTCTGGAGGCTTGGAGGGAACTGGCAATGAAAACTTTAATGTCAATGGTTTATTTCATTGTGCCAGGTATGGATGCTTCCTCTCAGTCTTTCTTAGCATTCAGCCCTCAGCCGATAATTCAATCTCTGGTTGAACGTAAACTCTTACCCCTGTCCAGCGTCCTCATGGTGACGTCAGAGCTCCAGTCACTCCAGATGCCAGACTCCTCTCTGCAGGCCACAGCAGCTCTGTAGATGGTAAACGGCAGGAGGTCTCTGATTTTGTAGGTCAGTGTCTGATCTCGATGTGCAGGGACAGAATCTGGAGCCTGGAAACCAGCAAAAAACTAGACTAGATCCAGAGAGCATTCTTGAAGCACATGTTCTTCAATGTCTCCATCACCCATTTTGAAAGAAACGTTTATTTATTTATTTTAGGGTTAAAGGCCTTACACAGCATGAGCGGGAGTGTTTGTATGTCCTGGGTCTAACCTGGGTCCATTTGTTAGTGTGGTTGACTCTGTAGTGAAGTCGACAGCTGCCGTCACTGCTGCTTCTCCAAGACACATCAACAGAGTCCCCAGTGGAGCCGAGTACAGTTAAGACGGGCGGAGACGGTTTGACTGAGGACAAGAGACAAGGAGAGGAGAGGACTTTATCTATTTAATCTTAAGTTCATGTTTGTCCTCAAGTCAGTCTCTGGATGGAAATTTCACATCGGAAATGGCAGAGGAAGACAGCTGTTAGTAAGCTGGCATTATATTCATTGGAGGAGTGATCAAATGTCTGGGCCACTGACCTGCATCATAAAGAAACACAGTGTGAGGATGGGACCAGATCTCACCGCCCATCATGTAGTTTCTTATCCTGGCTGTTATGTTGAGGACGGCTGCCGGGTTGAAGATTCCCTGACAGGATACGATTTGATCCATGCTGAAGAAGAAAAAAGAGAGAAGGCAGAGATTAAGACCTGAGGGATTAGTTTTCAATATCACACATGTGATAGAAAGAAAAAGATGCAAAGTCGCTGAATCTATACACTTTTCTAAATGAAGAAAAGCAGCACGGACTAGCTCCTGTACTTCTGAAACACATGAAATCATTAGCTCTTGGTTAAAGCTGGAGTATATACAGCTTTATCACAGAGCCTACAGCTGGAGTATGATTTAAAGTGAATTTTGGTAGTCAGTCATCTCCCTCCAGTCAGAGTTTACCTGCGGAAGATGAGCGAGACCTCAGACTCAGTGTGGCGGTTTGACTCCTCAGTCCACTCACATGCCATGGATCTATGTGATATCTGGTAGTAACAGGACATGTTCAGGGTCTCTGCAGGACAAAGAACAGGAAGGTCCCGTTTTAACAACACACAGCACTCATAAGGCCACTTTTCATTAAAATGAGAAAAATGGTGGTTCCAGTTGGACTGATGGCGTTAAATAAGACTTCTGATTG
Organism: Chaetodon auriga; assembly: GCF_051107435.1. Classification (NCBI taxonomy): domain Eukaryota; kingdom Metazoa; phylum Chordata; class Actinopteri; order Chaetodontiformes; family Chaetodontidae; genus Chaetodon; species Chaetodon auriga. The sequence goes on from NC_135078.1 coordinate 8,459,831, forward strand.
GTATTGTGACTTACACTTTGTTGGGATAAATGAGAGAAAATGTTGTAAATGTGTGTGGATGGTCGTGTGTATATGTGCACACATGGGTTCATGTGTGTGTACTCACTCTGTATAGATGAGGGAGGTCGAGGGCCACAGTCTCTGAGGTCAGTGACACACTCTCGCTTGTCCTTTTCACACAGCTTCAGATCAGAGTCCCTCACCGTCACCTCTGACACACAAACACAGAGAGGCAGGACTGTCACTCTCTGTAGTGACATACACGGAGCCTATAGCTAGAGCAAAACAAAGCCTGATGATTCAGCTTTTTAGTTAGAAATGACACCAGGACAGGCCTTTAGTCACTGCCTGTCTGCATTAAATGTGGATTACGTTAGTGGCTATCAATCCCAACCTGGGGGTCAGGATGAAAACTTTCAATTTTTTTTATTTTAGTTTCTTGTATTTCTTGTTTGTACTTTCTTGTAAAATACTGCATAGTTTTAAGGCCTTAAAGCCTTGAATATTAAATTCGAATCTCTTTTTATTGTTGTTTTTATTTAGTTGACACACAGACTGAAAAAAACAAACAAAAAAAAAACACTTCTGTCTAGACCTTAGATTAATCCCTGTCTGGAAAACCAACCATCGGGTTTAACATTTAGATAACAGCAGAATGCCACATGCAGCTTTTATTGAGAAAGGGTTTTGGGTAACTCACCATGGGAAAACACACAGAGGAAGTTCATCACTGTCCAGGCAGCAAGGTGCAGTTTAGGAATCCATATGTCCATCTTAACTGGCAAAAATGACAATATGTTCAAAAGGTCAGTTCATGAACACCCAAAAATGTCCATACGTGTCCTACACCCACCATCTAAATGACCTAAAGACAGTTCAGAAAACCTACAGAGAACGTGCTGTTTTTATCTCTGAAGTGTTCATGATGAGGAAGCCTCTACAGATCGAGTCGCTGAGGTGGCTGTAGTCAGGAAATTGCTCCATGCCTGTAAGCGACACCCATCAACACATCAATGCGTGTTAGAATTTTAGTTTCCTCGGAGATGACCGCTGTTTGTCTGTCGCCTCCCATGAAAATGAACCTGCACTGCAGTGAAATGACCAGTTAATTAAAACAGTTAAAGGTGTAACACGAAGAATGAAGAATGAAGAATTTCACCCTCTTCTCTATCGTCAGCCACACAGCAGCATGGCTCTGGGATTTCACCGTCTCAGTCTGGGATTTTCTGCATTTGTGTTTGAAAGAAGCTACATGAATGCAATTTCTTCTTCTTCTTCTTCTTATCATCATCAGTGCTCTCTCTTGTGGACCAACGACATCATGAAGACCTTGCTTCTAAATGAAATCAACACTGACATATTGCCTGTACGAACATTCACTGTCCTGACAGGATAAATCTCACTGGTTGAGATTCTCATGCTCAATCAGTGATCTCCTGTTAGCAGCATGGTCTTTGACCTCAAGCCACTCGTGTCATATTTAAGTTATTTTCTGGACTATTTAAATATGTTTTGAAATCATATGAACAGCTTTTCCCTAAATATCTAAATACTATATGGTGATGAGTTCCAAATGTGTGGATGGGCAACGCACGAAGAGATTTTTGATGGATTACCAGCCCGGGCCCACCGGAATCACCTTCATCCTACCTGCTCTCATTGACTATCTCCTCAGAGTAAGCTCCTCATTTATAATTCATGTCATCAAAATGTCTAGAAGAAGAGCCTGTCACTCAGTCTGTGGTTCATGAGCTGCTGGAGCAGCAGAAGTCTTTTTACAAAGAATTGCTTGAGCAACAGGAGAAGAAATTGAGAGAGCACATGGCATACGAAATTATGGCTACACTGAACCCCCAAGACCAACTATCCTGAAAGTCCTCCTGTTTAAAGATAAGGAAGAAATCCTGAAATGTTTAGTTGATGTAGCACTGGTTGTTTTATTATTTTCGTTTCTCTTCAACGACTTTGGGATGAAGGTGAGGCTTCATTCCTCTCCTGACCAGTTTTTAACTTCTTTGTGTGTAATATCTATGTGTCAACGCACAATCCTCGAGATGGATGCTGACATGCATTCCACACATGGCACACATTCTCATGGTGAGTCTGTGAAGATTCTCTTTCATCCAGGTCATGGTACGTCTAAGTGCTTCCAAAGGCAAATGGACTTGTTTGTGGTTCTAGAAGACGTTTCGCCTCTCGTCCAAAAGGCTTCTTCAGTTCTAACTGGCTGGTGGGGAGTCTCAGGCATTCGTCCTCTCACAGGATCGTAGCTCTGCCCAGCATCATGCAAGTCGTCAGAGTTACATGAGTCAAGGTGTTGATGGCTCCACAGGTGTTGACCCGCCCACCCATCATGTGACTCAATGGGGTCACATGCCTCCTGGTGTGAATGGCTGTTAAGGTGCCACCTTAGACCACCTCCTCTGTTCAGTGCTGGTCTGTCCAGTTTGACATGGATGGCTTCTTTCACTCCTCTTTCAAACCATTGGTCTTCAATGCCCAAAATATGTACATCATTGTCCTCAAAGGAATGTCCCATGTCCTTGAGATGTAGCTGGACTGCTGAGTCTTGACCTGTTATAGATAAGTGGATGTTTTAGTGTTACAGACTGTGTGACTGGTGTCACTGTTCATCAGTGAGTAATGGGCTGAGAAGACGCTGTTCTTGTGTCTGATTTTGGTGTGCAGTGCTCTGTAGCGACTAACAGAGGGGGGAAGTTGGAACAGGTTGTGTCCAGAGTGTGATGGACCTACAGTGACTTCTTACATGCTAAATGCAGGCATCAGGTAAGACTCGTGCAGAGCCTCACAGGGTCACTGTGAGGGTTACTGAGCTGATTTCATGTTCTACATCTTCTGTTTTTCTTCCCTTTTATTCAGTGTGATTTGTGTCACACAAAGATCGTTTTTGTGTTGCACAAACAACATGACATCTGTTTATTAGGTAATAGGTTCTTCTTCGAAATGCAATATTCTCTTGAATAAGGCATTCAACCTGCAACTGCTGTCTCTCTCTCTCACACACACACACAAACACACAGAGTGAAGAAATGCCAAACAGTTAATTACCAAAACTCAACTGTTCCTCATTTATTTTTCACTTTCTTTTCTTCGAAGGCAAATTTTCAGCTCCTCTCTGCTCATTTTTTTCTTTTTCTTATAGAAAATGGAAACAAAAATTGCCTTGTATAAACATTTAAAAATGACAAACAGCAAAATAAACAAAGAAAAAAAGAAACAAACAAACAAAAGAAAGAAAGAGGATTAATCCTTCCTATGGACTTGTCTGTTGTCTGCCTCAGTGTTGGTCTGCACACTGTGCAGTGAATTACAGCAGTGAACAAGCTTTCTAAGCTCACACTCTCCATTTATATACACACAACGAACTGGAGTGCATTACTGCTGCTGGAGACAAAAAGTCTAAACACAAGTAGTCCTTGAAGTTCACTGAGGTGTTGTTGGGTTTCATGACCTTGGGGCATTTGAAACCTGTTAAAACATCAAGTTAATGCATGTCAGACAAACGTTTCCCCTCTCAGTCCTGAAAAACAGATGTCTTTGCAGTGGTTTTTCCAGGCAACAGAGATAAAAAATAAAGATGGGTACAGCAAAGAGAATCTGGTTATTTACAAAAGAGACAAGAAGTGAATCAGACCAAAATAATATGTGCTGAGTAACATTTCCCCACTGAACGAGAAGACAATCCTACGATCACACGTTCAACTGACAAACCATTTCTGTTGGATTTGAGTACAAAAGCTGCGCCACATGTTGTGAGCAGAGTTGATGATGTTTGTGAAACTACACGTAGGAGAGAATTTTGTCTTGGATTACCTCGATGGCCCGCATACAGATTTGCAAAGACAAGTGTGAGACACTGGCGCTCAGGAAGACTGACGTCAGCACGATTTTCTTGAGCAGCTACTGATATTTACAATCGATCTGTTTGGAGGTGACTGTGGCACAAATTTACAGTAAAAGAGGTTCAGGAAGTTCCAGAGAAACATGCAGACCAGAGGATTCACTGTTCAGGTTTTGTGTTTTCTTACTAAATACCCGCAGACGGGCAGGAGGAGGTGATACAGTAAATATGATAGAATCTGAGATGTTAAGTTAAAGGTGAAGATCTGTCTGAAAACTGGGTTTGGTACTAAATTCATTCATCCTACACATTACAAACTTCTTAAGCACACTCATACATCGTTGACAAAACGGCTTCAAAAGATTTGATTATCTTGATTTTAGAGGCGCCGATGAGGTTCAGGTAACAAAATGAACACATTGTGAAGAAGACATGACTCCAGCTGTTTAAAAATGGCGTCTAGTATGGACAGCTTGTACTGACGTCTAAAATAGTTGAAGACCAAGATATGACGAATCCGTGTTCGTGCACACCTACAAGGGATTCCTGCAGCGCCACAAGCTGATAATCAGCCTTCTGATTTTTATCGTGTTATTCACTCTGACATTATGGTCAAGTGTTGGCTGCTGTGCTTCCTCCTATTTTAACATCTGAGCTGCTAAATGTGTTCTCTGACTTAGGTGTGGATTTTTTGTGGCATACAATCAGCTGCAAAGGGACATAAAGGCGAGCTTTTCTTCATTACTTTAATACCTCAGATCCCTTCTGACTCCATTTCCCAGTGGCCCAGCCTGTATTTTCAGCTTATAAATTAAATCTCCAGAGCTGATCTTTGATTTTTTGTTATCTTTTTCGCCGTGGCTTCGCATTTTGGTCTTAGCATGGTCACTTTTAAAGACAGCCAGTACACTCATCACTTCACTTGTTGGCAGTTTCAGTTAAGAAAAATCATCATGAACCTTTAAAAAGCGGGTTGAACCTCTGTCTGGATGTTCTTTCACTGTGCACATACAGGTGTGTGGTTATTTCTACACACAAAGGCATCACTTTGGTACAAGCATATTGCTCCTTTACATCCATTCTGATTTCTATTTGTGTGTCTCACCTCTGCTTTCTCTCTGAAGAGGGAAATGGACTCGAGAGCGATGCAACAGGACACACACAGCTGCTGATCCTGCACGTGGCAGGACTCAAACCTGTGACCCTTCCATCACCGTCTCTCTTAAGTTAATCTTTTTAAGTTCATGATTAGGAGTGCAGGAGAGAGGTGCATAGGCCAGAAAAAAACACATTTAGCAGGAAAAAAAGACAACATGACAGTTCAAACTGAAGCTGTGGTAAAAAAAACGAAAAAAACTAAGCACCCACATTTCCCCAGTGAGCGACAGCACGGAGAAGCTCCAGCGCTCGAAAAGGACTGGCTGTTATCAAAGTTCTCCAAAACACCCTGGATGTGTCCTTCAGCCAGTGCAGTGTTTCAAGCTCCCTAAGTGGAGGAAAGCAGTCAGAGTTTACCCGAACTGAGCGGAGCCGGGACGAACCAGACTGGTTTCATGATGAGTCCAAGTGTGTGTTTGTGTCAGTATGTGCATCTCTGTGTGTGTCTGTGTATAGCAGTGTGTGTTATTTGTTGCGCAGCAGCTCCAGCTGGTCCTGGTATTCAGTGAACAGTCTCTGGAATCGCAGGTTTTCACCGATGACGGGTAAAACCTCCCGCAGCAACTCCCGCTTACGCAGACCCTGAACACACAGAAAACAAGGACGGCAAACAGTGAGCAGCACGTACGCACTCGGTGGAGGGGCGGCAGAGCGAGCTGTGGCTAACATATTAGCACTGAGAGCTCTGTTTGTACAGGCCAAAACAGGAACAAATAAATCAACCACACTTCTGATAATCAATCACATGTGGAAGGCAAACTTTTTGAAAACAATCAGAAAAGTTTCAAGTGAAGACAAAACAGCAGACGGTGGAGAGTCGTACCAGAGTGGTGGGCTCCCAGGCTGAAGCCGCTGATTTGTGGACGGGGCCCAGCAGCTCCTTACAGAGTTCTCTGAGACGATACTCGGAGCCTGTAGGGGGAACACACACGCGCACACACCGTTGGTGTTTTTTTTTTTACTCTTGTTGGTCAGTAGAAAGTGTGTTAAATCATTAGACAGTGATAGTTTGTTACCTTCGTTGACGAGGAAACGGGCGTAGATGAGCAGCCAGTAGCGATACTCCTGCGCTGACTGGAGAGTCAGAGCAGACGCCAGCTGATTCTCCAGGAAGGCCAGCGTCATGCTCTGCTGCAGGTGGTGAGGGGTGGAGGAGAGGCGGGACGCCAGACGACCAGCACTGCAGGGACCACAGAGATTCATTTACTGCTTTATCACTTCACCTGGAGTATGAACCGGTGGTAAGATGAAGAAATTACATGTCATTGTCATACTTGAGGTTGCGTCCCTGCATGACAGTCAGTGGCCCTGAGGACACAGGTGCATCGTGGGTAGGTAGGCAGCTCCTGAAGTCAGCACACTGGACCAGAGAGTCTCCTTTATCTGCTATCAGAGTCCTGAGAGAGACAGAGTGTCATTCTTGAAGGTTATATTGGAAATCATTCCGTTAGTGTCCTCAATGGATGCCTTGCAGTTTAATCACAGCGTAGAATCGCACACCATAGAGTCAATCAATACAATACTTCATAACACAGCCAAACTCCTCATCAGTATTATTTGTAGCAGCTGTGTCAGTGTGTCAGACTGCGTCTCCACTCTTTAGCTTCTCACCATGTCTCCAGTGACAAGCTGAAGCAGTACGACTTTCCGTTGGACAGTCCAATGATTGGAACTCCCTGCTGAGTCAGCAGAGACTGAGACACTGTGATGTCAGCACCTACAGGCACAAACAACATGTTTTTAGGAAGAACAGCATGACTGCATTCTCCAGACTCAAGAATATTCATTGCTACCTTAGTCAATACAACGTGGTTTGAAACCATCTTCATGCAACATCTCAGTCTTCAACTAAACTCTTTTTATAAATGATCATGTGTTAAATGTACATATAGACTAGAAGCAGGTAGCGTGGTCCTGTCCACAGCTCAAAAACACACCTGCTTACAGCTTTAATTTAAACTCTGAGTATCATTTATTTAACACATATTAAAAACTTGACAATTCAGAATTGTAGGGGGAGGCGTGCTCTGGAACATGCTGCAGTGTCTCACCAGATAAAATGGTCAGCAGAGACTCGTTCTTCACCAGAGCCTTCTGTTTCTGAACGTCCCTGCACACAGACAGATAACAGTCAGATAAGGCTACATGAAAACCTTCAACTGACGCTGCCTTTCCATCAGCCGGTGCAGAGGAAAACAGCTCTGCAACAGGCTGAAAATGACATCGACTTAAATCCATGTTTCTCTCAACATGTAAATATCTCTGGAATTTAAGTTATGCACCATCATTTTCACCTCGATTCAGGATCAAGTGTGGAAAACTCAACCACATGACATTTCTAAAAGAACATGTGAGCACTGACCAGACGGACAGCGTCGCTCCAGCCGTCAGAACCATGACGAAGTGGGCGGAGCAGTGCAGAGCTGACACGTGTGTGGCCAGCTGGATGGCCGGAAGGAGCCGCCGCCCACAGGAAGAGAACACAGACAACATCCTGTCCTGACAGGCGACAGCGAGGATGTCACTGAGGGGGAGGAAGAGCAGAAAGAACTGATATAGTATAATTCAGACGGTTATCTATTATATGACAGTGTTTTTCCACAGAAGTGCAAGTGAAACAATTCAAGCAGAAAGACAAAGTCTATCTGTTTTCATCACGACATGAGACGTGTTCTACCTGCTCCCTGCTGCAGTGACCACCGAGCTGGGCAGCAGTGTGTTCCAGTCCCGTCCATCTCTGGAGCATCGCAGCTGGCTGAGCCTCGTACCTGCGACCACCGACACCTCGTTCTCCACCTCCAGAAACACTGACGGCTCCATGCTCACCTGCACACACACACACACACACACACACAGACACGGACATATTCCATTTACAGCTCATCAGGTCTGTAAACAACAGCCTCATCCTAACTGACTGATACGTGATGTTAATATGGGAGATCTGTACAGAGTTACCTTCCTTTGATCTGACTGAGATCTCTCTCTCTCTCTCTCTCACTCACACACACACACACTGCGTTACCTGCAGACTGAAGGCCTTCTTTATGCTTGGTGTTGGTAGTTTGAGAGCAGCTGCAGCAGCTGGAGGAGCTGGCACCCTGGTGGGCTCTCTCTCTGCTGGGGGAGTTATCTGACAGGAAGAGCAGGCACAAAACACTCTTATTTCTCTCTTCCAAGGACATCTGTCCTCCAGGAGCTTAGACAAACCCTTTGTAATCCTACTTGCCATTTAATTTTAAAAAGCTGTTAGATTTGAAACATTTCTAGTATAAAATATATCAAATGAAAAAGAGGATTTGACTCTAACTACAGAGATAAAAACTAAATATGTTCTTCCTTTTGTTTATCAATGTCTTTATAAATTAATAAATGGACCTCTTTCACTGATGTACCAGATCAGTGACACCTCCATCTATCCATTCATCTTTCCCTCTGTCTCTCTACCTGAGTGAAGGGTTGGGCAATGGGAGCGGCCATCTTGTCTTTCCTGGGCCGACCCTTCTTCCTCTTCTCCACCACCTCTCCTCCATCCATCAGCAGCTCGGGTTTCCTCTTGCTGAATGTCAGGTTTTTGTTGATAGCTGCCATCTTGTCTTCGCTGTCACTGCTGGTGTCTTCTTTGGATTTTATGTCTTTCAGGGTAGAGATGCCATCTTTTTGCCTGTTGGACCGACAGAAAAGTCATCATTTTCCATGTTGTCCACCCTGCACATCTTAACTACTTCACTTGTACTGAGTCAGGCACCTGTCCAGAGGCGTGAGTCCCGCGGTAGAGGAGATGGCGGCTGTGACCCCCGGCGTGGCCTTTGACCTTTCTGTGAACCTGGAGTCCAAAGCTTTCATTGGTTCAATCTTGGAGGCTGAAGTGAGCAGCAGGCACGGCTTCACGCTGGAATATCAGAAAAGAAAAAGAAGACAAGGAGGGAATGAGGAGAAGGAGAAGTCAACAGACTCAGAAATAATATGGCAGAAACAGGAAATAGAACAGAAAAGCAACAGCTTGCTGTCAGCTTGTACCCATCCTTGTTGTCCTCTAGGCCCTTGGCGGCGCTGCTGGGTGGAGGTGAGGTGAGCATGGGGTCGTGGCTGGGCCTAAGCCCCAGAGAAGAGGCCTGTCCTGGGCTGGAGTCAGAGCTGAGCTGGGAGGTGAGCTGGTTGGACATGGAGGAGCCAGAGGGCAAGATGGGAGCGCTGTTGAACAGAGCCGGCGAGAAGTCCCTGCAGACAAAGAGGGACAGTGATCCACTGCCGTTCTTATGTTTTCTATACTACAGCTACTACTGCTAGAATATGAGCTGGGGGTCACTCTGACTCAAGTAGAGGTCTTCACGAGTCCTCTCAGTTCCTGGTAACTAGAAGAGACCCGTTATGCAACCACAGTCTAAATCATATTCAGTCTAATCAGATCTGACAGAATCCAGTCCTGCCTCTGTGTGTGAGTATGTCTGACACCCCACTAATATCCAACCTCTATCATGTCTAATCAGATGGTGTGATCATCATCATCATCATCATCAGGAGAAAAGAATGTTTTTGGAGGCACAGACTGAAATGTGTAATTCAGCAAAAACGACACACTGCTGCTGTTATCCGCCTCTGCTGCTCATTAACTGGCTGGTCTTCTCTCTCTGTTAGGTTCTGTCACAGTCCACCATATTTTGAATCTGGTCTAATTATCCTTGAGTCAATATATCAGACCCGTTGTGCTGTTACAATGTTGTGGTGGAGAGTTTTCACTTTTTTTCTGTTTCTAGGGGTACAGGCAGGTCTCTCTGTTTCTGTTTCTGTGCGATCAGTCATCTTGTAAATGAAAGCTCTGTCCACCAGTGGAAATCAGGTGTTTTCTTACCCTGTGTCCAGCTGAGCGATGCAGAGCGGCGTGATGCGTCTTCTGCCGTCTGCGGTTCTGGTTTCCACCTGCTTCTTCAGAAGGTTCTGCCAGACAACAAAAGAAAACATCTTAGAAATAAATTTAAGCTTCAAAACTATCACTGTTTTGACGGCTTTCGAAAATGGAGCCCTGGAAAAAGAATAAATATGTATCTAAAGAATAACAAAATGCAAGCTGAGCCTTGGAATACTGCAGATTTCTCCATTAATCCATGCAGAGTCAAAAACTCTGCTTCAGTTTCCCACCTTCCTGATGTCCTCCAGAGACTCTCCGTTCATCATGCTGTTCAGTTTGGGGGCTGAGGATTCGGGCCCAGCGCTGCCCGGTCCTGAGTTGGCCTGGGCTGAGTTTTGTCGCTCCTGCTGGTATTTGAGCATCTCGGGGTTCTCTATGATGGTGGTGGAAAGCTGAGCCTCTGTGCTGGTTATAGCCAGACTCTTACCGTAGATGTTCTGGTGGATGCTGTTCTGTATGACAGACGAAGACAAGTTTGATTGATTAAACACACAGGTTGGAAACTAGTATTATGACATACAGAAGAGGACAAAGACTTGAGGTTAATGATGCTGAGACAAGAGTGCAAACATGATCTGGTTTCAGTATAGGAGTCATTTGTTTTGTTGAGGTAAATATTGTTTTTTTTGGCTGGAAAGCATACACTCTGATGATCAGAACATGATCAACCAGATGTGATTTCATGATGTGTGTCTAACCTTCTCCTCCTCACTCAGTGGGTCTCCCAGTTCATCCAATGAGAAGTCTAGATAGGCCACAGTGCCATCCATGGAACACACCAACATCCCCAGACCTGTCAGAGTCCTGACACACACACACACACACACACAAGCACACACATCAAGCTCAGAGATACAGAGGGGTGCACCAGTGATGTTTTATAGTCTTCTTCATAAGTGTAACACCATGGAGAATAATATGGAATAGAGGTGGATACACTGTGCCAGAGCCAGTCCTCACTCTGCACTGCAACCAAAAACGTCCTGAAGACAACAAGTTCTCTTCCATAGATTGTTTGTAAAAACAGACATTAGTAAGACCTTCTGACAGGACACCTGGAACCGCAATCAAGGTCAAGTATCACTCTTTCTATTCAAAATTAATTAAAACCATGAAAATGTTTTGTAAAACCTTCTCAAAGCCTGAAGGAGCAGTTGTTATGTGAGTGATGTCACCTTAACATTAAGTCTCAGCTCAGGCAGGGAGACACTGATGTGTGTGTGGTTGATCACATAATGCCTGAATAACACTCACCAGGAAATGTCCATGATCGATTTATCAAACAGATCATGGATGACCACCAGGGGGCGCTTCAGAGAGGTCAGCTGAGGATGAGAAGCAGACAGCCAGCATTAGTGAGACACCCTTCATATGTTTATCCTCATTTAACAGTTAAGAAAACAAGGTCTAATCACTCAGTTAGGCTCAGTGAGGTAAAGACACATGAGAGTTACTTCCGGACTTTACAGACTGAGGAACCTGCATCTCTGGAAAAGACTTCTATGGTTGACCATTTTTTATGCACTGCAAAAGAAAGTGTGAACTGACCCAGACGGAGAGCGATCGGTCTTTGCTGCCGACAGCGCAGCAGCAGTACGGACAGCTGGGTTTGGGAGAGCTGCCGTTCTTCTGCTTCTTCTTAAAGATCTTTGGGTTGAATTTCTACAGGAAAGAGAGAGACCAGATCAGTACACAGACAGATTTTGGGTGAAGTATGCCTTTAAAGGCTGAACAGGTGACTAAAACGTCCTTACCACCACAGTGACAGCTTTACGGTGGCCCACAAAGTCCATATTAGTCTTCCAGCCGTCTCTCTCCACGATCTGAGCGGTGGGACCAGAGTTGTTCATGGCGTGTGCTGACACCAAGTACTGACCGTCTGGGGACCAGGACAGACGCAGGACGTGAGTCGTCCCACCACACTGAGATACGGAGAGAGAAAACGGACGTGTGACGAATCAAAAGAAAACCTGAATAAATGAGTGAAAATGCATAAGAGTCCAGATAACGCCAACCACCTGCTCCCACAGAGCAACACACACATCTGACAGCCCGTTTGTACCTCGCTGAAGGGTTTGGTGATGTTGGCATCCATCTGCCAGTCCACTGTCCTCCACACTTTGAGACTGTGGTCGTCGGCCTGGGAGGCGATGTACTTTCCCACTGGATCCCACGTCAGACCTTTAACCAATCCAGTGTGTCCCCGCAGACACGTCACCATCTCTGGAGAGACAAAGAGGACAGAGACATGAAGGTTATACTGGATAGTGGCTCACTTCTAAGAAACAAAAAATCACGGAGTCAAAGGTCACTTTCACACCAGAGCTGTTTGGTCCCCTTTAAACGGACCAGAGTTCGTTTCCTCGGATAGTCCGCTTTGTTTGGGCAGGTGTGAGAGCTCATCTGAACTCTGGTGTGGACCAAACAAGCGAACTCTGGTCCGCCTGAGAACGTGGGTCTCGGTTCGCTTGCAAGTGAACCCTGGTTCGGTTTGTATGCAGTGTGAAAGCTCACCAGACCAAACACAGGACCAAATGTACATAGTGACGCTATATGCAGTGCATCCAGGGTAGAGGAAGTACAGCGCGCACTCCAAACCAAAACAAACATGGCGAGAGGACAGACGTGGACAGATGAAGAGCTCAAAGCTCTCCTTGAAATATGGTCAGATGACCACATAAACCCACATCTGACATCCACTCACAAAAACAATGACATTTTTAAACAGTTTAGTGAGAAAATGGGGGAATGGGTTTTAAACGAACGAACTTCACATGATGCTCCATGTTTACTGTTGTTTTTCCGGGCCGGGAGGGAGGGATTTCCCCTCGTACTTTGTCCAATCGACGAGCGCCCCTTTCAACCACGTGATGCTGCTCAGAAAGCTTGGTGCACTTTAGAAATCACAGTGTGAAAGCAGAACTGAAACAAGTGATAAATGCAACAATGCTGCAACTTTCAGCTCCCCAATCGAACCGAGTCTGCTTGGTCAGGTGTGAAAACGACCAAAGTCAAGTGGGGCTGTGCAAAACGTTTAAGATGTCATTATTATTAGAAATGTTACATTTTAAAATGTAGGTTCTTTTCACTCCAGACAAACGTGTTTGGACTGATTCACACAGCTGCGATGCTGTGGACAGGGTGAGCTCTGCTTTCAGTGTCTCCTACCTGGAAACTTGCGAGCATTCCAGATAACGATGGTGTTGTCCACGCTGCAGGAGGCCAGCCACACGTCATGAGGAGACCACGCCACGTCCATCACATCTGAAACACACACAATGAGTGTATTACTGGTTTCACTGTGGAGTTTTTGATCTCTAGTAGTGCTATGGAGTGGTTTTTCTACGAGTGGGTCACCATTTTGCTTATCTCGTGCACACACACAAGCACAGTCCTTCCAATGGTTTCACACTGTTCCACTGATCTACAGGTGGATATGTAGCAATGCACCAACAAAGGCAGGAAAGAAGAAGAGCGCAAGCTCATAAACATGACAAGCTAGTAAACAATGCTGGATTAAAATTCTTTAAACATCTAGGATGGCTTTGTCTCACCTCCAGTGTGGTTTCTCAGGATGGTGACACACCGCCACTGCTCCACATTGGCCAGCTTACTGCTCGAGCCGAACACTGTGCTCGGGCCGATGAAGCTACCAACAAAACACACGTGCGGTCAAAATCAAACGGCTCCCATCAGCAGCATTTCATTTCATTGAAATTTACAACCCTGTCCGTGGTCGAAAACAACCAATAAATCACCTCAAAATGCAGCATTACTTTCTAAAATATATCATGAGCACTTGCACAGTATTTGCATGTGTGTGTGTGTGTATATACATACGCAGCTCTCTTCCACACCATGACCAGCTTGTCGTCTCCTCCTGATGCCAGGTACAGCCCGTTGTTGGACCAGCGCACACAGTTCACACACGCTGCAGAGACAAGCACACTGTGACTGTTCATTCCCGTCATAGACATAACTTGCATCGTGGATTTGTGCTGACAAGGCTGTCTGTCACGGTGGCCGTTAATGATACCTGCACTGCAAAACGATCTTATTTTTAGACGATCTTATTGTTAGATTGTTCTGACTGCTTGTACATTTCTCCTGTTCCTGCGCAGTGCAGCAGCTTGTGTGTTGTGCGGGACAGATGAGGCTATTTTAATCTGTTTTGGTGCCTGTTACAGAAGCAGTGTCTGCCTCTATGTTGATCACAGAGACAAAAAAAGTGCAGCAGGATTTAAACAGGAATTTGAAACTAGTGGGAAGATAACGCCATATTTGGCGCGTCAGAATCAGTCGGTACCAGAGTGACGACATCAACGCTAAAAAAGAGAAACGTGAAACAAGTAATCTTTTGATAGAAGATGACTCAATCCACAGCGGCAGTGTTCCTTTGAATGTTCTTTTATGTCTTCCTTTCTGGAGTCGTCTTTCCTCTTAACACTTAATCCATGATGATGGCCCCACCATGAGAATCTGGGTCTGTTTCTGGGCATGCAGAGCTACCGCGAGCAGCAAAAATGAAATAATACATCAGTAAAACATGGCTTTTTTTCCTTCTTGTGTGCATCTCATAGATGTTCTATTGATTTTCTGGTGCCAATCCGCCTGCAGCCAGCTTCTGTCTGTGTCTGTGACAGGACAGCTGGTTATAGAGACAATAACGGCACAGCAGAGGTCGGAGGCAGCAGGGATTGAACAGATGGACACTTGCGTAGTGCTTTCATGCTTCACCGTCACTATTACTGAAAGCAACTGCACTTTCAGTGATAGGAAGGCATATTTATGTATTTCGTCTGAGTTGTGTATCCAAAAGGCGATTCGCTTACTCAGCTTTTAGAGTCTTATCTATTGTCCTTAAAGATGCCTCAATCAACATTTGTGTGCTGTATTTTATTTGCTTGGGATATTCAGACTGTCCGTGCCATTATGTGGTCTTTGTGTGTGTGTGTGTGTGTGTGTGTGTGTGTTATAATGAAATGCCAGACCGCCCAAACACAATTTTTCCACATATTGTGCAGAATGAAGTTTGACAGTAATGAAGGGCCTTTTAGACGTGCTGTGCTGACCGTGGTGAAACGCTTCCTTCAGCTCAGAGTGACGCATAATCCAACCTGCTCTTTCTCTGCAGAAGCGGCAGCAGCAGTGTTTGGTGCACTTTGAGAGTACATACACTGCTGATAGTAAAGCTGTATAAGTTTTAGAGCTGCACACAAAGGTGTCTTCATGAACAAATATATCAAGTAACCAAACATCTACATTCAACAGGCTTATTTGAACCAACATGAAAATGAATACAGATAAGGCTGGTTACCTAGGTGATTGTCCATCTGGCAAAGCATTTTGGGAATATTCTCGTTCTTCTCGTCCTCCTCTCTCAGGACCGGTGCCATGTTCCAGATCATCACCTTGCCAGAATCCTCTCCTACATTAAAAAAAACAAAACAAAAACGTCCTATTCAGCCCTGACTTATTGTTTCATAACAGGATGATAAAGACATCTTTGTGCATTCATTTGAAAACCTCATCTGAGGAATGAAAAAAAACATGTTATGGGCTGCAAAATAAACCTGCAGTCTGCAGCTGAACATGGTTCAGAGAAGGTGAACTATGGTACTGATCTTACCTTGACCACCGGTGGCAAATTTTGTCCCATCGGGGTGGATGTCAACTGAAAATATGGGTTTGCCTGTGAAACACATAAGTCGACATCTAATGACATTTATCAAACCACAGTTTTCATGGATTCATAGACGCAAGCTAACAACCCATAATAACTGCGAACAGACAAAACAAAGCAGTTGTTCAGGGAGAAAACATTATATGGGACACGTTTGAACACAACGCAGGAGCATCACAGTGTTTCATTACGAGGCTTCGTACTGCTGGCCTGATGGAAAATTCCTAAACTCGCCTGTGATTTTCCACAGCTAAGTCAGAGCACGTCCACCATCTCAAAGTGTGCCGTCTGTCCTGGTTTTTGTCAGTGACTGGATTAGCTCAACATGCATTCTGGGATTTTTCTGTAAAATGGACCAATATGTTTAATCCTCTAAAGTTACTTAGATCATATATTTAATGTATTTTTATAGATAAGATAAATAACTAACTTAGAAGTAAGTATGTTTGCAGGTGTATTAAATAGTGTTGCCACGTCGGATGTCTGGGAGTAAAAAAGAACATCTAACAGAACAACAGTATCTTTGAGTTTAGACTGCTGGTCAGACAAAACTACACATCTGAAAATGTCACCATGTGTTCTGAGAAACTCTGACGAGCATGTCTCACTATTTCATGATTATTTTCAATTTGTGGGGGCGCAACTCAATAAATCAGTTAATGCTTAGTCTATAAAATATCAAGAGTGACAAATGTTGATCAGTGCTTCCCAAAGCCCAAGATGATGTCCTCAAATGTTTTGTTTTGTCCAAAACGCAAAGATATTCAGGTTACTGTCAGAGAGGATCAAAAAAAAAAGCAGAAAATACTCACATTTAAGAATCAGAGGATTTTGACTTAAAAAGACAAACTGATGATCAGATTAATCAATTACTCAGTGAAGCTCCAGTAACTTTATGATTGTCATAAAAAGTATTGACAAATTAATTGACATAATTGCAGCCCTATTATATTATTTGACTGCAGCTTTTGTTTCAGTTTTTACTTTTGCCTTCATCATTTCTCCATGTCTCTAAGTAAATGCCGATGTAACGCATTATAACTCGCACACACTGGAAGGAGAAGGATGCTAGTTGATTTTTTGAGTGTCCAAAGTGCGATGAGTACTGAAAGCCAGCCAAACATCTCCTGGATGCAGTTTTTAAATGAGGGATTTGCTTGCTGACAGATATGGACCGCTAGTTAAGATAGAAATGTCACTTGTCCATTTGGTTTTGTGGGATGTTTTGTTGCACAATTGCACATCTGTGGGCTGCTTCACAGCCTCAATGACTAATCTTACACACTATTTATTTTGCTCTACTCTCATGACAACAAACGCTAGCTGCAGCCTCAGTTCAGGCCATTTCCCCTATCGGTTAACTTTCCAAACTGACAGCTTGGACATTTCACCAGCAGATACTCTTTTTTTTTTTTTTAGCTCTACGTCAAGCTTGTCCGCTATCACTAAATAACACGTGTCTGCTAAAATGCCGTATGCGACATCGAAAGCATGAAATAATAAAGTCACTTTACGACAGCAACTTCGATATGGGTCATCTGGCAGGTTAAGTTAGCTAGCGTGAGAGCATCTGAGCTAGCCGGGGGGGGCTAACTAGCTAGCTAGCTAAGGTTAGCAAACACTAATACATTTGGAACAGCGAGAAGTGATACTGATAATGACAAAAACAGCAGCTGAGTGTGATCACTTGTTCAACTGAGTCTGGTATATGAGTGACTATTCAGTGACAAGCAAGTCAAACAAGTCACACAAGTGTCGACCACCACCATCATGTCTCCTTATCAATTCACCCCCCTCCCGACAACAAAAGCCCAACTTGGTCCAACAGATTCCTGCACAAGCTTACCGTTGTGGCTCACCCAGCTCGGCTTCAGCAGCTTCATTTTCAACCCGATTTTTTTGTTTCCTCCTCACTTATTTTCAACAAGCAATCCATCCAGCGATCAGTTCACTTGGAGAACTAACGCTATCCCCCCTCCCTTTGTCTCAAACTCTGACCGACACTTTGTTGTTTTTGTGATTCAACTCCATCTCTGCAGCAGCATCCCAGACTCTCAGAGCCGAGCTGCAGCAGACAGGATGCCCCGGACGACAGGCGAGGTGACACCAGGAAGTTCAGCAAGTGTTTCCGTTATTTTTGACCGCGGACCGGAAAGCGTGCGAGGCAGCTGTCATAATAATTTCGCGAGGAGGAACTTTGTCAATTTTTAAAGATAGAATTCAAGAAAACAGTCAGTGCCATGTTTTTATTGATTTAATGTCCTTGTTTACTAATAGTATTAAACCTTGAGAGCAAAGTATCTATAAAATGCGTCACATCGGTGTCAATTTTTTTTCATACGTTTTTTATTTTGAAAAGTCATATAAACTGTAGTGCGCAAACTCAGAATTTAAAAGTATGAAGAGGCAGTGGGTATTCTATTACTGTATTACCATTTCAGTCGATTCTTACAGAAAATATTTACTTTGATGAAAACACGAGATAGATATGGAAAATATGGTGTTATCTTCTTTCTGTAAAAAAGTCTCCACTTAGGTTTACTGCTTTCTGCAGGCTGAGAGTGAGCTTGGCTTTGCACCGTGGTGCTGTAAAATCTTTCTCATCAAATTTCTGTATATTTGTGGAACATTTCACATTCCAGGAAAAGAAGTCAAGAACAATTCATTCCAAGCCAAACTGTGTTTCAACTTTTTTTCAGCAGAAAAGTACATTTTAATAGTGTCTGTTTACGTGTAATTTCCTATTATCAGTTTTCTCCATTTCTTTCTTTCTTTCTTTCTTTCTTTCTTTCTTCTTTTTTTTTCCAGTATTCAATTTATTGCAATCGCTATTTTTGTTTTAGGAGGTAGAAAACCGTGTAATATGTTCTTAACTGCTGGGTTTTATGGCACTATGCTACCATTCAAAACCTGAAATGAAAGTTACATGTTCTGTTTACAACAATTTACTTTGGTAAATCCATCTATTTTTAGACAAATATATCATCATTTTGATGAACGTCTGCTCTGTGCATCACATGTCCAACAATAATTAAAATTATTAAAACAGAAAAGAAGATGAAGATCCTTGAATCATTACTGCACAGCACAAGATGTTCAAGACAACATTGTGATTTTATTCACAGTCACAGTTAATGGAACAATTCCGTTTCACACTGGAATAACGGAACTGAGAGCTTCATTTGAGCCTCGATTCCGAGTGAATTTGTAAATAACATATATTACAAACATCCAGCCAGTGGAAAAAGGGCTGAAAGAGTGGAATAATTTCTCATTTTCATGGCTTCAGTGAAATTCAGTAAACCAGTTATTTATTCCCACAGAGAGATTGAGTTTTTCTATTTTTAAAAATCAAGTAAAAGTATATACATAACCTATAAAAAGAGAAAAAAGAAAGAACAAAAACAATCAGGTTTCTTCAGAGAAGTTTCTTCTCGAAAATGATATTGAGTATCATTACTATCCCAACTGTGTATAAATCAGATCATACATGGTCAAAATATTTCTGTTACAAGACGATCCCAAAACAAAATGATTACAAAAACACATCCATATATTTTCTTGTGAGATTTACAGTTGGTAGTTTTTAATTGTCTTGACGATAAATGTTAATCAAGTTTAGCATCACAGAATCTGTTAAATTTCACTTCATTTCTCTGATGATGAAAGTACAAAGATAAATTAACAGTCAATACCGTCAGTGTAAACAGCAGATGTCCAAAACATCACTCAAGTTTCTGCAAAATTGAGTTGTAGGAGCAAGGACACCTGATATTATTCTTATCTGGTAATGGAAGAAAATTATGCTACTACTGCATTTGGCACCAAATCAAACCGAACCAAGGCTGAGTCAAAAAAAAAAAAAAAAAAGGCTTTGTGTTCCCTAAACTCTGCAGCATTGTACCAGCATCTGCATATGGAAATCAATGAAGAGAAACAGTATTTCTTCTTCTCGACCAAACATAATCTCAGTGTGTTTCAGACAGGTTTCACCCTGCACAAATAACTAACTGAAAAGGTTGATATATGAGGATTAAGACAGACAATGTGTTCTAAACTGTAACTGCTCAAAACTGGAATATGTATGAATAGTGGAAAAGCAGATCATTCTGGTTTGGGAAACATTTATTATTGATATTTGCAATTTTTCCGCAGTTAAAGCACATCTGAATCTTTTATACCTGACATTTATTCAATCATACCACAGACAGATTTGGGGTGGAGTACACCTTCTAGTCCTGAAAGTGTAAAGAGCCCAGTGCTATATTTAACTTTCATTATGTACCTGATTATTGGTTTTATAGCATTCTATAAACTAGGTTTACTGTCTACAGGACATTTTAATTTCCTGCAGAAGACCTCAGCTGAACTGAATGTGCAGACTAGAGGTGAGCTACAGTACTGAGACCTGCAGGGGGCAGTGTAGAGTTGTATTAGTGGAGGTAGCAGCACAGTTCATCTCCACCACAGACAGTGTCCCATCCGATCCAAGTCTGTTTGAGTAAGACACAAAACTTGTGTTGGATCTTCTCACAACAGTGTTTAAATGAGCACTTTAGTCCAGTTTTTGAAACACTTTTCTGATTATTTTCTTGGAATCACTTCTCCAAAATGATTTGAGCAAAAACTGAAAAGTACAACCTTCACGAAGGCAGGACTTACGATAAAGTGTTTCAGCTTTGTAGCCTTACGGGCTTCACAAGATTTTAAAAATGCCCACACAGTATCCTGAGGACCAGTCAGTTCCTTAATATGAGGCCTGAGATCTTTCAGTTTTTGAGATGTGGGATGTTTTTTGGTAGGTGGGGGGGGGGGCTTCATGGACCTGATGTCCCTCTGAAAGTGGCTTCGATTTGCTCCAGTGTCTTGCCCTTTGTTTCCGGGATGAAGACAATGGTGAAGATGACATTGACGGTGCACATAGAGGCGAAAAGCCAGAAGGTTCCAGCGCTGGTGAGAAGATTCTGGAAGAGGTCACAGTTATATTGACGTGGATGTCGCAGTGATTTTGGAAAGGCCATAGATGGAGGTTTGACAATAGATACACTGTATATACAGCTAGAGCTACAACTACAGATTATATTATCAAATCATTTGTTGATTCATTTTTCAATTACTCCATTAATCATTAATTATTTAGTTCATAAAATGTCAGAAAATAGTAACAAACAAACCCATTTTGACAATTTCCCACAGCCCACAGTGAAGCCTTAAATGGCTTATTCAGTCAAATCAACAAAAGCCAAAGATATTCAGTTTATAAAGATATAAAAGCAGTAAATTTTCACACTGGAGAAACTGGAACCAGACAATGTTGAGCATTTTCTTGATAAATGACTAACAGTAAATGATTATTTGAATTAAATGTTTCAACTCTAATTTTAATCAAACTGGAAGAGTGGACAGATCTAACACAGCCGAAACATAATGCCCCTCAAAGCATCTGAAAATAGGGAAAGTCACAATTTTTACTTAAGTAAAACTACATCAGTATTAGCATCAAAATATACTTAGATTATCAAAAATAAAAGCACTCACTATGCAGAATGGCATGTTTCAGAAAAATGTATATTATATAATTGGATTAGATTATATTGTTGATGCATAAATGTGTTCATCACTTTGATGCTGAAGCTGGTTAAGGTGACTTAACTTGACATAATTCATCTACAGAGTAGCTTGTGAATTTCCTCTTTGGGATCAATAAAGTTTTATCTTAATCTATAATATTACATCCTAATTTATTTGTTGATTATAGTTTGTATAATTATACTAAATATGCAAAGTAAGTAGGTACTTAAGTTTTCAAATAAATGTTGTGGAGTAAAAAGTACAATATTTGCATCTGAATTGCAGTATAAGTATAAAGTATAAGTACCTCAAAACTGTACCTAATTACAGGACTTCAGTAAACGTATTTAATCACTTTCCATTACAAATTTTGAATTTGTGAGAAAAAGAGGGAGGGGAGTTTGTATGTCTATTTACATATACTATATTATATTTTGCGATGTGTATTATTTCGTTAATCAGAAAAAAAACAAAACCCTGAAATAGTGTCCGGTTGAGGACTTACCATCATGTCTTGGAAGGTTTTGGTGACAACGAAGGCCATGCTCCAGTTGGTGAGGACACAGACAGCGCTGGCAAACCCCCTTACTTTGACAGGGAAAATCTCTGACATGACCAGCCACGGGATTGGACCCCAACCAAGAGCAAAACCTGAACACAATAACAAATTATTAAGGTGGTAAGATCCATATGTTCTTGAAAATTACCTTCACCTGTGTAGCTGCCCTAAATTGTGTCTAAGTTGACTTAGCTCCTCTGGGGGATTCGACATTTTGCAGATGACACTCAACTTTAGCTCTGTGAATTTGCACCTTTGGACTCTTGATTCATCATTTTGATCCAAGCAATTCAATATAAAAACTTTCTTTCTTTCTTTCTTTCTTTCTTCATTAATTTTGCCTGAATTGGAGTATCTCACCTGTGATGAAGACACCCATGCTGGCCAGTGCCAGCCAGGCCAAGTCAGCGTGAGGTTCTTCGGCAGCCTTACTCTGGATGTCCAGCATCAAGACGTTCAGCGTGGAGGTGCTGTGAGGCTTGGACATCAGGTAGAAGTAAACACCGAACGCTGAGGTGCTGATCGTCATGGCAACACCTTTATTATCGGGAAAACAAACAAAATCTGTCATGACAGACACGACTCACATTTGCTGCCTGGGTGCCTCCCAAAGGAATTTTTTATATTAAAAAAGCGCATTTGTTTGAAATACCAAATTTGATAGAAAATACCTGAGATGATGAGAAGGGCTTTCCTTCCAGCTTTGTCCATTATTAGTGCTGCCACTCCTGTAAAGACGACCTGAACCAGACCCACGATCACTGAGGCCAGGTCACTCTCCTGAAAAACAAGATCCACGGAAAACTTACAAAAAGGTGCTATGGCTTTCTGACATGTTTGTCCATGAAAGTACACTTCTGCGTGTGACTTCTGAATTTCTAAAACTGAGTTTTGTTTGCATTCAGATTCAGTTGTAGGCTGTTTTTTTAAAGAGGAATAGTATAATCTTAAAAGTTTAACGATTGAGAACATTTCATCAAGTTCTGACTTGATGAGTTATCATTTCAGTTATCATATACTCTAGCACCAAGTAATTCATTAATATTTTCACCTAAAATTGCATCTAAGCACTTTATCAAGTACCAGAGGACACGAAAAGAGCTCAATTACAAATAAAAATGAGAGGACCAGGACAAAATTGACGATATCGGATGATTGTTGTGTAGTGCACATGACAGAATTACACATTTTTAATTTGTTACTGCCTGGACAGCTGAGACCCTGTGTTAATTTCCCATTAAGAAATAACAATGACCCCCTCACCTTAAAATGTGCCTGTTCAAATATGTTCTCAGCGTAGAACATGATAGCATTGATCCCCGTCATCTGCTGAAATATCATCAGCATGATGCCGATCACCAGAGGCTTGTAGACACCAGGGTCCTTCAGGTCGGACATGTGGAAACTAGAGCCCTGAGAGGAAGCAGGTCAACAATACAGTCAGTGAGACCTTTCATCGTCCGAGACTACAGACTAGACCACTTAACTTCAATGTTTCCAACAGTGGTGGCATTAGCATTAAGGAGAAAGGTGGTGCCTTAAATTTTCTTGTCATTTGTTTATTCAAGCCTTGACTTCTGCAGTGCCTCCTGTGGTGACCTCACTCAGTACTCTGTCCGTTGCCTTTCCCTTTCATCAAAAACCACATATTCACTGGCTGACACTGTCCACTGGATCACAACCAAGCCAACCAACCGCAGGCTCACCTGCTCATCACAGGCGTCTTCGATGCGGGCACACTCCCATTCGACGGGGGCGTCCGGTCCTCGCAGGAAGCGCAGCGCCTCCTCAGCCTCCCGCCTCTTGCCCTGTGACAGCAGGAACCGGGGCGTCTCTGGCATGAAGCACATACACACCAACAGCAGCGTAGGAGGGATGGAGCTGCAGATCGCCAGCCAGCGCCAGTCCAGGAAGAGACCTGCGGGATGAGTTCACACACTCAGGATTAGGAGCTGGCTCTGATTCCTCTCCAAGAATTTAGATTTTCCAATAACTGTGGAAATTCTGTTATCGACAGTGACAAATACGCTGTCTGCAGTTTCACGCTCGTTATGCTGCTTAAGCAAATACTAATCTTTCAACCTCTGCTCAGTGGTTAGTTTCAACTAACTGATGCTACGTTTCTATGTCAGTCACTGTTAGGACTCTCGTAAAGTAGAGTCCCTGCTTAAAGAGTAACTTAACACCTGTGTTGACCTCCAGTGGTTCAATTTCTCTGCTTGCTGCAGTGATGGACAGGTGTAGTCCAGGATACCATGACCTCACTGATGGGTGTGGTTACAGGTACAACAAAGTGCTTTTCTTACCACACCTAACCACAGCCACACCTTTTGACTTGCTAAATAAACTGTTTTCAGTGTTTGTACAGGCTATTGTACTTTCTGTCTGAGTGGTTATCCCCATTTTTATCCTCACACTGTTGCTGCTGCAAACACCTAACCTCACATGACTCATAGCATGACTTAATATTTTATAGAGAGTAAGACAGAACTGGAAATGATAGTTTTCACTGAGATATTTAAAGAATCGGTCTTTCATGTTGCCCAGCCTCCCTTTAGCTGATAACATCCTAACATGTCTCTTCTCTTTGCTCTTACAATTTCCATACTTCACAGATGTTACACAATTAGACATGTTCTTAGCCTCTAGAAATAGAACTTTTATTCTATGTAATATCATTTGTCTCCTTAAATAAAAAAAATCCAAGACGTGAATGTCTTTTCTTGTTCCCATGTAGACCTTCATCTAATGAGAAAATGGTACAGCAGCAGCTGCAAAGATATTTTTCCCTAACATCAAATGAATAAAACACACTTCTCCTATGTTGCTTCTATATTCTGATTTCATTCATCTGAAGTATGGAAGGATTGGTACACTAGAAGAACCCTGAGGTGCTGACCCCCTTACGGATTATGGGACCACCAAACAGAAAGGTGAATCCTGCTGAAAATTAAAGGACAATTAAAAAAATTCTAAATTCACACCACAACAACAGATGCCTTTGTCCTCTAGTCCCCATTTTGAGTTTTTCCGCCAGCTGCGTTCAAAGGACGCCAGGCACTGAACTGTCCATGTCAGACTGAAGTCTGTAGAACACAGCGGAGCTTTGTCAAGTCCAGGTTTCCTCACAAATGTTTTCATGTGCCGCATCTAAAAATATGCTTCCCAGCTAATCTGATCGTTCCACTGAATTTTCTGCAATGTTCACCTTTTTGCTGAACAGCAGCTGGTTTGTGACTAAGTTTGCTAGCTATCAAACAAGATTACATGGAACATATTTCCTCATTCTACATTAAGTTATTCCATCTGGGGATTAAGTTCTCTTAACTGTGACTGAGATAAAAATGTGCCATGAAATGTGAGGAACTGTAAGCAGATCTTCAGTTCATGGAATCATTTATTTGGTAACCTGATGCTTTTTTCTCATCCTTTATATGACATTAACTAAATAAATACCAAAGTTGTTACACATTAAATGGGCCATTTAATCCAAATGACATAACAGCCACATTTTTTCACTGACCTCTAACACAAGACAATTCAGCTCATGTGACACACCAGCTTGTATTGAGTAAACGTGAATGCCATGCAGTTAACAAGATTAGCAAGAAGCAGCAATTTTCCACACAGGTCAACCAATGAGGCTGCTGTTGAAGTGGCAGCACAGGACTGTGATCATATCTGAGGATGATCACGTCACATGATGGCCGGGATTTGATCATCTCTTCTCCACAGCCTCTGATCCAGACAGTGAAACAGTCCAGCAACCTCGGGAAAAGCACTTTAAACTCAACTGTGTGCTGTCACAGGGTGTTTGACAAAGCAGCAAAGAGACTTAAGACAGATAATAAACCAGAAAGAGCAGATTTGTTGCCTGCATTGTGGAGCCGGTGGATGTTCTCTCAGTGATTCAGCTTGTAAACCGCCGTGTTAGAGTGACCTCATGCTTTTCTTTCTCATGTTCATTGAAACGTTCGGCCAGTTTCAGAAACCTGGAGCCAAACTTGAGAGATTGAAGGATGCCACAAACACTTCAAAGCTGAGTTGACATACCTGCGAGATACACTCCCATGATGCCTAGCACCACCATGAGTTGCACACATGTGCCTAACGTCCCGCGTACCCGCTCGTGTGCCATCTCAGAGATATACAGCTGCATGAAGAGAGAAAATCACACAGGAATCAGAACATCAGAGTGACTGACAGCAACTGTCACTGATATTTTAGCTATTTTACCAGAGGCTTTTCTCCATAGAAGCAAGTAAAACGCTGCTTTATAAATTACTTATATGATTAATTGATTATCAAATAGTTACCAGTTAATTTTCAATCAATGATTAATTGATTATCTGACAAATTATTTCACCTCTAAATTCATTCATCTCATAAAATATATTCTAGAAGAACAATTAATTAAACAAATTATTGAGACATTTTTATGAATATGGAAACTTGAAAACACTTTAAGATATGTTAATATCCTGTGTTGATGCAGAAACGGGACCAATGCTAACTAACCCTCACTGGACAAAACTGAAAAAGACGGCCAGGTGCTTCTTACCGGGACGACCAGCGACGTGACTCCACTGGCGAGGCCGGTGAGCACCCTGCCGAGGTAAAGCATCCACACGTTCTGTGCTGCGATGATGATGGTGAAACCAAAGACGAACGGCAGTGAGCTGAACATCAGACTGAGTTTCCTGCCGATCCTCTCCACCATCCAACCGCCCAGCAAGCCGCCCACCGCTGCTCCCACGGTCACTATGGACTGAACAACAGAAAAGACAAGAGATGACTTTGATAATTATATTCATATTGGACCAATTCTAATGCTCCAAGTTATGTCGAAGTAAGAATTAGATGCGTAAGTTGTTGCCTTTTTATTAAATGTGTACTTTTTGCTGACTAGCTTTTCTACTATTAATGATGCTGATTTAATTCTGAGTGTGACATTTGCGCTCTATGTAGTACCTTTAAAAATGTCCACAATATAATTAAAAAAAATTGTAAAAAGCAGCACATTTGCATTTAAAAATTACATATATTCATCATCTACTCTTGGTTTAAATAACTTGGTTGCATTTTCAGGAAGTAATCCCTATTTAGCCTCAAGCATGTTTCGCTTCATACATGAGTAACCAAAGTCAACCAAACCTTTCATTTTAATTGTGTTTGACTTTTTTTTACTATGAGAGTTCTTTTCTGTGTTTCTTCACAGTGCAACTTGGTTTTGAACTCAGTGAATCCAACGAGTGCTTGGACAACATGTGATGACATTTAAACTGCTGATGAGTGAAAAACACACTGCCCAAAAGTTGTTGTGCTTTGAGGCATGTGATATTAAATCATACCCCAAACCAAGAGGCCTGGTTATCATCCAGCCGCAGCCGAGGATCTGCAATCCTAGTCAGTTCGGGGATGGCGGGAGAGCTGTATCCCAACACAAACCCGAAGCTCATGGGACCCAGGACAGATGCAAACGTTGCCAGGTACAACTTCTTGTTCTTTACTTTACTGTGGGGTGAAAGAGGAAGGAGGAGGTAAATGTCAAAGGTGAGTGTGCCAAACATGATCAAAGGACAGTTCAGAGGCTTACACAAGTACGCTTGCACATTAAAATGCCCTTAGTTAAAGATTAGTAACCTTAGGTTCTCTGTAAGATGACATTCTGAGGAGTCTAAGAGCAGTTTAAGAATTAAAATAATGTAATATATATTCTGTCTATGTTCTTTTTGCATTGCATGGGTGCATTTAAAAGGAGCTGCATGTTCTAAATGTTTGCTAATGACATACAGTGAAGCATCCTAAAGCATCCTATCCTAGCAAAGTAACATGACTCCTAACGAATATTTTTAAGGGTAAGATAAAAACAGAGTTGAATCCATATTGTATGGTGGTGTCTGAGGTTTGTCAGCACACTGATAATGTGGTAGAAAAGGATTTGGAGTGTGATGACACCGCATTTCAATGACCTCCCCATTGTGCTTGCAAGTTTTAGCTCCACGACTACAAACAATGCAAACTTTCCATTTCTGCTGAGCAGTTCTGCATGCAGGTTGTACAGTTATACATTATGAATGTATATATCCTACTGCTGTCAAACCTTGTTGGATGATGTGACTGTTTGTCTGGGAACTTGCGAAGGACATTTTTCACTATTAACTGACAGTTTATTGTCTCAACGATGACATGACGGCTGCATAGTAAAGCAACTGAATTGGGCAGAGTGATTACATCAAAACGATCATGTAACGTGAATTCAGATATTTTAAACTTACCAGCACTGTTTGCCTATTGATTACACGTGACATGTTAAGGATGTGCTTTGGAGGAAATGGGCTCAAACATGGAAAACCACTGGAATGTTTCTTCAACAATTCGTCTTTGTCTGTTTATTTAGATAACCCTCAGCTGAAGTAGCAAAACCAGTAGCTACTCTTCCAGTTGATCATGCAGGATACAGACTGCAGTTACAGTGAGCTAGCTGCGTAGTTGTGTGTTGACTGACCTCAGATAAGCATCCTGCTCAGACATGAGCCCAGATGGATCCTCATCTCCACCCTCCGCATCCAGCAGCCTTCTCCTCTCGTCCTGGATGTCCATACTGACAGCAGTTATGTTCCTAGTTGTTTTTCTTGTTCACCTTTTACAAGTCAAGCAAGACCGAAACTTAGCAGGTACCGCACAAACCGGCGACCGTGCCAGGATGAGGTGGGTTTCGAAAAACAAACGACGGAGTATTACAAGTAGCCGTGGAGTAACGTTAAGCATCGGTCATTTCAGTGGTGACAAGCTCACCAGTGACACATCGCCGAAGATATCTGAGAGACTCCTCGCTTCCTCCACCGGCTGCCGACCTGCTTTGTCAACATTTCAGTCAGCTGATCAAAGTGCGTGCCTGTTATTTCCCGTTTTCAAAATAAAACACTTCCTTTTGCTTCCACGGCAGATAGTTATCCGCTTCGCCAAAGACTCGTCCCACTTCTTGTATAGGAACTACAGAGGTGCGATTTAACCACTGTCAGCTTTAAACATTAGATTGTCTAAAGAAATTTTGGCATGACCTTTTCCACAGAGGATTAGCAGCTAGCCTAAACTGCAGCCATTTGTAGTGGCAAAGCGACGAGCTGGTAGCCTTGACGTTGTTATACGCTACTTAAAGTTTACATAGTAGCTATAACAATATTAACAGCGGTAGACACTAAATTTTACATGAGTTGACTCTATCCTGGCGGGATTGAAACGGCACCGGAAAGAGCAGGAAGAGAAGCTCTCACTCGAAGCAAAATAATCTTTGTTTAGAAAATAAAAGTCTCTGACTCCGCGGCTTGAGTGTTGAAGTTGGTTTCCATGGTGACGTCGAGATTTACCCTGACATAGCATTTCTAAAATGCCAGCAAAGTAAAAATACACAGGGAGAAAGTGACTAAGCTGATGTAAAGCTTATATCAACAATTTGAATGACACAATGGACACTTTTCAGGAGAGAACTGACCAGTCTGTAAGTGTTTGTTGCAAAACAATGGCAAAGTAGCTATGTGGAAGTTACACCCAGCTACAGTAATTTATATGTGGCGACAAGCCCCGTTAGCATAACGTAGCTACAGTTTATGAGGTAGCTTAACGTTAACAGCAGAGTTACATGAAAAGAAGTGCAGAAGTTGAATTGCTATTTTCGTCTATGTCTCATTGAAAGGCATTTGAACTGTACTCTTCTTCTTCTTCTTCTTCTTCTTCTTATTATTATTATTATTATTATTATTATTATGAATATTATTATTATTAACATTAACATTAAGCACAGTTCTCAAACTGTTACTGATGCTGAAAACTACACATGAACATAACTGGATGCCAAAATCCACAGTATTTTTAAAGAAGTAGACATGCCTCACTAAATGTCTTGTTTCTGTTTTTTATTTTACTATTATTTAGGAAATGAATATGTTTTGATTGTCAGTCTAGTCCTTGTTTTGTAGGCTGCCCCCCCTCAAGTAAACTGAAATGTTTTGGTATTTAATGTAAAATCTTTGTCAATCGATTGTCCTCCAGCAGGGAGAAGAGCACAGTTTATCTTCCAAAGGTGTGACAGAAGAGGAGCTGAATGACACCAGAAGAAAAAACACCCTCAATCAGTTTTTTATTTCCAGTAAAATCTTCCTGGCACCGGCAGATGAACGTCCCCAAAGACCAGAGCTGAAGGGGAGCTTCATCATTCAGAGCAAGGCTGCAGAGCAGTGAGAATCATTAACCAAATGAAATCAAAGATAGACACATTTTCAGGAATGAATGAAAAAGTTCTACCTTAGCCTCACTTTCAGCTACGTGTTGTGAATTTACACCATAGTATTTTCCTGTAAGGTTTACTGAAATGGCGATCAGGTGTGTTTTCTACAAGAGAAGCAAAGATTGAATCTCTGTTACAAATACTAGAAAACCAAATAGGAGGGATCTTTTCTGTGTGTGATCAGGGTTGGATAATGCTTCTGATGTTTTTCTTTGCAGTTACACAAATGGAAAACAGGCAATGGGAAAGTGTCAGTATGAAAAGGCTGTGATCTGCTTCTCCAAAGCCATCACACTGCAGCCAGAACAGGTGATGGACACAAGGTTCAAACTTACTCTACAGGGCAGTACTGACACACGGCATTTTTATTTACATTGTCTTAACCATTGTTATGTTAAATTGATCATACATACATGACACATACTCAGCTCATGCTTTCAGTTCACCTGTGTGCTTTCACTTCTGGTATTTTTGCTAGTGTCTGCTTGTGTGAGATGTTTCAATAAGCTCCAGACACACTGTTGGTATATTTTTATTATTATTATTATTATTATTATTATTATTATTATTATTATTATTATTATTATTATTATTATTTTAGACTCAGCTGTATGTGAGCCAGGCTGAGGCCTACCTGCAGCTGTGTGACTTCCAGTCAGCAGCAGTCTGTTATAAACGGGCCTGGCTCCGGGAGCCAGGAGCCTTCAGAACCCGTTTGGCCTTCGTCTATTATCTCCAGGTAAGAGTCCCCACAACATTTCTCTGTTCTCACTGTTTAATGGTACTTTTACACGTACAGTAACAGGAAAAATAAATCGTGAGTTACGCATCTGTCCAGAGCCATGTGATATAAAACTGTTGCATGATTTAATGAATAACCTGTCACATAAATCATGTAGCGAAATGTGTGATGATGCTATTTTAACCTTTCATTTACATTCTTTAATCCAAGTAGAATACATTTTATATACTGTGAAAAGAAAAAAAAAACCTTTAAAAATTTTTTGCTCTCAATGTAACATTCGAAAACTGCAATGATGCCCAGT
The DNA here is from genome assembly GCF_051107435.1 of Chaetodon auriga. Classification (NCBI taxonomy): domain Eukaryota; kingdom Metazoa; phylum Chordata; class Actinopteri; order Chaetodontiformes; family Chaetodontidae; genus Chaetodon; species Chaetodon auriga. Next base: position 8,490,906 of record NC_135078.1, read on the forward strand.
GTTTCTCTGTCATGCATGTTCTTAATATCATTCACCTTGGAATTCAGCTTTATTCTGCTCTTGCAGTGATTATACCCGTACCATTCATGGAATTCTCAGATAAATGCCTAAACCTAAAACAATTCAATGGTTATCTTTCCTGTTTTCCTCAGGGCCAGTGTTTGTTTGACAGAGGCCTTTTCCTGGAGGCTCTGGAGGCCTTCAACAAGGCTGCTGAGGTGAAGCCTGGCTGCAGGGCGTACGAGGTCAGAAGGTCAGGAATCTGCGTACTAAGATCTCAATCAGTGTTGTGCATTTGTGCTGTCTATGGAGATATGACATCAGATCCATGCTGTATAAGTTGGTAGATTTCAATGTAGCAGACAAGAAATTCCAGTCACTTGTTATCTGATTATGGACCCTACTTTCCCATGTTTTTGTCTCTAAGTGACGAATGGAGACAACAATTTTGTAAGTTTTTCCAGTATTGAGTGAGAGCGCAGTAATGTAATCCCCCTGAGTGTTTGCACACTGTCAATGTACATCCACTAAAAGTGTTTTTGTCACTGACAGGCTCAGATTGTTATTCTAAGTGTCTAACATCATGAAAGGGTCCCTACAGAGATGGACCTTTTTCTTAAAAAGTAAGATTCTTTTTGCTTAACCACAAACAGCTGTTATATCGCTCTCACCAAAGCCACCAGAGTCCATTTACAGAAACGGTAATTTTATCATTGGAAAACACTTCATTCAAAGGTGACAGAAACAATATAAAACTCATCGAAACCTTCTTGGTTCATCCTTCAGGGTTCCAACAATCACCACCAGTTCTGGATTTGTTGAAATAAATCCATAACTCACCATATTGGGAGAGGAACGAGAGAGAGGGTGGACATCAGAAAAGCAGAGGGGGAAATAGTGTGTAGAGTCAGAATATTTGGGAATTATTTTCACTGGACATTAGGACAGGAGAGATTTGAATCTATTGGACTTCGACAGATTTTCCCAGTAAAATTAAACAGTAATTACATGACAACAGAAACTCTAACTCCTGTCTGTCATGCAGTGCACTCAGCTGTGGTGGTGCTGCTTGTTTTCGACATTGATTGATTTTTTTATTATTCAAATACATATTTGGATTTAGAATATTCGTTGACAGCCCTAGTTCTCATTCTACTTTTGTTTCTACTTCACATGTATCGTTCATTAATGTATTTCGCATCTTGTATCCCAGCCTGGCCTGTCTGACAGCTGCAGGTCACCACTCTGACTGTCTGAAGCTGGTGAACGACTGGATGGTGTCAGATGGTCCCACCTCTGAGCTTTACGTCCTCAGAGCACAAATGCACAAACTGCTTAATCAGGTAACAACTGCAGGGGCTTCTTACACTTCAAATACAACTAAAACCAGCAGCATATACTCTTTACATGTCAGGCAGTTAGCTGATGCTGTAAAGGATCAGTTAAATAGGACAGCAGAATGATCTTAAACCTGTTGGGCCGCATCCCTGCAAACAACCAATAGCAAGGCCACAGAGAACAGAAGGAACAAAATGTTTTGTATCAGGACTTAATCTGTTTAGTTTCTCCAACTAACAGTACAAAAATAAAATCAGAAGATTTAGTTAGTTTAGTAAGTTAGTGCTCTGAATAAACATATTTCAATAATTAATATTTGGTGTATCTAAATATTTAGACATAGAAAATTAGTTGGTACAGACTGGGTTAGAGAACACTCGTACTATAAAAAATTGCATATAGTGTCTTAAATATACTACAGCTATTGTAAACATACAATTAGTGGTTTCCCTCTGACCCAGACATCACAATGTTATCGAGATGTGAAGTCAGCGTTGGCTTTGGACCCAGTGTGTCCTGAGGCTGGAGTCCTGCTGCTGCAGCTGCAGGAAGCCAGTGAACAGGCCAGACAAAAGGCCTTGGACAGAACTTTGAACGGCCAGCTGCCTGAAGCCCTCTGCATGATCAATATCGCTTTGGAGAACTGCCCACAGGACGGACGCCTTTACCTGTTCAGGTAAGACATGAGGGGTGAAATCTGTAGGACGCATTTCATGGTATTCTTTGTTATTAACTACATGAATCAATTGACAAAAAAAACCATTGCTTTATTAATTAACTAATAAATCAGTTTAATTCAGATCCAGTTGAGCTAAATTCGATTCTGTTAAAATAAATTCTCTCTAATTCACTCTAATTCTCTGTCCATTAGAGGGACTCTGTACCGACTCCTGAAAGACTTCACAGCAGCCATCGAGGATCTGGTCCAGGCTGTGGAGCTGAGCGAGGAGGAGGAGGAGGGTGGAGGTCAGGCAGAGGCCAGAGATGGAAAGGATGACTCTGTGCAAGAGGAGGCACAGTTTCAGCTGGTCCTCACCTACAATGATTTTGCTGTTCAGTGCTTCAGCAGAGGCCTCTACGCTGAGGCGACACTGCTTCTCAATAAGGCCATCGAGGAGGAGAAGGGCCAGGCGGGCCTATACCTGAACCGAGGAGGTGAGGCTACGGACACTTGGTCCACGAGTAACCGTTTCTGTGTGTGTAGCTGGTAAAATTTGAGCATTCACTAGTCACCCTGTGTGTGAATGTGTGTGTACATATCTTTCTTTACACACAAACACAATCATCATCATTCAATGGAGAAAAGTGGTTTAAAAGCCAGGAATAATCCAAATAACTGTTGAGTCATCACTGTGGATCAACAACACAGTGAATCAGAAAATACTTGCTAATTTTCCCTTTCAGGCTGAATTCTGTCACTCCCTGCATGTCGAAAGTGTCTAGTGTCAGACAGGTGCGACCTGACAAACCTGATCAACATTCCTCAGCAGGAGAGTATGAAGAGCTTCTCCAGCCACAATAAATAAACAGTTAATAGTGTGTCAACAATCTAACTGAATATCATGTATTCACTAAATGTATTTTGGATTTAAGTTTTAAGCTGCTTGCCGAATGAACCCGGTGTTCTAAACATACTAATACAAAAATTATTCGGCAATTTATCAATTAGTTGATTGACAGAAAATGCATAGTTTTGATGAGTGATTAATCATTAATTGGTCCTAACTTCTCATATGTGTTGATCTGATATAATTGGAAACTGAATATTTTAGGGTTTTGGACTATTAGTTGTGCAAAACAAGATATCTGAAGATGTCACCTCGGGCTCTGGAAAGTTGTGATGGCAAATTTTCATTGTCCTATAACATTTTACTGACCAAATAATTAATCACAGTAAGAATACTAATTTGATTGCACACCTGATGTATGAAATCCTGAAACTCTGGGACCTATATTATTGGTTTTCAAAGTAATTAAACTGGTTAGAATCATCCAGTTATTTATCAGTATGTGGTTTTGTGTCAGACTGTTTCTTTAAGCAGGGTGATTGGTGTTATGCTCTGGCTGACTACCAGCAGGCTGAGGAGATGATGCGGCCTGATGACCCTGCTCTCCGGCTCCGCCTCGCAGTCCTCCACAACACGCTGGGCTCTATCTGCTTCCAGGATGGGTCAGAACCACACAAACACACACATGAATGCACAAATTAACACCCACACAAACACATTCAAACAGTGAAACCTCGAGAGAAAGGTCATTAAATCTTGTTCAGATGCTATATTTGTCAGTGGGTTTGTGTGTGTCTGCATCTACAGGCATTTCCAGGAGGCAGCTGACATGTTTTCTCTAGCCATCCAGTACAACCCCGCAGCCAGTCAGTACTATGAGAGCAGATCAAAGGCCTTCCGAAAGCTCCTAAACATGAAGTGTGCCAGACGGGACTTCATCTGCATGTTGGTCTTGGATCCCACCAATGAGGAGGTCAGAGCTTCATATCAGCATCCACTTACACATTTCTGAAGGATTTTGGTCAATTAAAGCATTGTAGAAAATTGTCTTTTAATGAGATTAATATAATTTGAACTTTTCCATGTTACTTTTGGTCCATCAGTAAATATGGCACACCAATATTAATATGAATATTGAGATACTGGTGTGTCAGTTATCATTCTTGGGTGAAAACCTCTCATATTATGCATTCAGTTGTGGTTTATTTCAGATCAACTTCTTTACATTAATGCAATTAAGATCTTTTTGGTCCAAATCAGTAAATTGTTTGTGTGTGTGTGTGTGTGTGTGTGTGTGTGTGTGTGTGTGTGTGTGTATAGCTGCCTCCTATGCTTATGAGTCTTTTCCCTGGCTGCAGCTTGTCTGATGTTTTGTCCAGTCCAACAGGACAAGCAGTCAAAATTCAGCTGATGGACACCATCCAGGCCTGCACCTCCTCCTCCGATCAACAAAAGTCAGCAACACAAGAGTTCACTCACACACACACGTTACAAGTTAAAAAATCATTGTATCTCTTTGGTACCTGGGAGATTGCAGTTTGCTGCTGGTTGCAACCGAGCAGCTAGATGGAAACACCCTGACTAATTCTCTTTCTGCAGTGACCATTGGTGTTACTCACTCATTTACAGTGAGTGCCTCCAATCGTGCAGTGGTACTCCAGCTGAGTGAAAACATGTAGAACTACACAAATGATACTGATATGGTCTAAATTAGACATGAATTTTTGAATGTTTTTATTGATTGAAATGACATTCAGCTCATTGTCAATGCATAAAAGTACAACTGTTCCTTGTTTCTCCAAATTAGGACTGCATGTAATCAGCAGGGTGCTTAGACAAGTGAGTCATGTGTTGTGTTATGTTCTTAGACTGAGTGAGAAGCTCCAGAAGATGACTCTGACCAGCCAATCAGAGGAGCCATCTGAAGCACAAAGGGAGCTGAAATTGTGTCTAAACCAAGAGGAGATGGAGATAAACACAAAGAGCCCTCTACAGGTATTGATGGGACAATCAGAAACAATCACAGTAGTAGGACTACATGTCCATTTCGGTTTTGTTTCTGAAAGTTGATTTGAATCGAAAACAAAAATCCTAAACAGCGGATCAAGATACTTGTATAACTAGACAGAAAATATTCATATTTAGCAAGTGACACCATGTGAAACCATACAAAGCATTCTAGCCACCCAGAAATAATACCATGATGAAAGTCCCCTAAACACAAGCTACAGACATTTCAAACCTCGTGAGTATTTAATACCCAAACTTTGTGTGTAAACATTTATAAAAGAGAGTGCAACATGCAAGCTTTGATTTGCAACGTGAGATAATTTCCCCTCTTGTTGAATTTGACACATTTCATCAAAACACAGCGAAAGCCCTGTCACACTCAAATGTATGCAGTGTAGTGTCATTCTGAACTACAGTTGTTCTTCTGTGTTGACTGTAGGTTAAGAAAGCGGTTTCTATTGTTACGCCATGACCCACCAACTGCGCACCACGCTGGGCCACGCCTCGCCACATGCCACCCGCCACCGCCATTCACACAGTGGGACAAGACCAGTCCACCTTTACATGAGAGGAGGTTGTACTACAACAAGATCTTTGAGGTGTTCTCAGAGCCTGTCTTAGAAGCGATAGTGGAATTTCACACAGTGGGGAAAAAATAAGTTCTAAATATTGTTTTATCTACTTCTACATGCTTGTTACATCCATTTCTCTTTGTGACAGACTTTAAAATTGTACTACAAAGACAAAAAGTAAATGTTACACCTTCATTATCTTAAATTCATTCCTACATAAATGAGATCAGTGAGGCAGACTGCAGAGTACAAATCAGCAGTAGCAACACTTTTCTGAAACACTGTGTTATTATCCTTTAATTAGGATACTACTATGTCATGTAGACCAATAGGTGGCAGCAGAGGCACAATTTTCATATGAAGGTATTTCTTAGGCTGCTCTACTGCTATGTTTGACTCTCAATATCTTGTTTAATGCGTGATGTGACATCTAAATATCTGGGGACTGGTTCTGGAATTTCAGCACTTACATTGCTCTCTGTTTGTCTTTATTTCTTAAAGCTTTTTTCATGTCTTTGAGTCAATATCTCTTTTTTTTCTTGCGTATCAAGGTAGTATGTGTATCTTCATAAACATTTAGAACATTAAATTCATTTCTCCACCATATTAACAGCACCTGTTCTCTAAAGCCAAGCAGTGTCTGACTCAGAGTTGTGAAGCCCCCAAAGGATGTACCGTGACAGAGGTTGACCCTTTCAGTTCTACCACAGATCAAATCTGAATTAGTCTAAAAGGGTATTACTTTCTCAGACAATTCCTCACGCTACACCAGAGAGCACATTTATTGACTGGTAAAGTGCAGCAGGGTCTCAGCTCAAGCAGAGAGCTGTCTTATCCAGCTCAAACTCATCACCTGTGGATCTGAAACAGTGGTTGCGTGGAGAGCTTGAGAGAGGAGCTTCAATCCACACACCTGGGTAATGTATTGAACTGGCACTGGTGTTGGATTTCTTGTTTTAGAAAGTACAAAGATGATCTGATGATTCTGCTGGTGAGGTGTGTGTGTGTGGAGGGTGGGTGTCAGGTGTAGTCAGATGACGAGCACCTTGTTTAAAGGTCAAAATCAAATTGCACCTTAATGACTTCTCTCCAGTGACCCGAACTAATACGCTGGGTTCTGTTGTTCAGCACAAGTAGTGGGTCTGATCATTGGTCAGAGTATATCACAGGTAATGAAGCTGTGTTGTGGCTGCAGATCTCTGAGATGCAGCTGACCTCACAGCATTAACAACAGCTGTGGCAACAACTGACACGCAAAGAAGGGGCCTGTGGCACACTGGCTGCTGACTCACCATAGAAAGTACCCACACCACATAGTTAAAAACACAAACATACCGAACATACCAGAGTGTGTTGCAGTCACTTCACGTCGTGCACTTTGGTGCTTAATTAACTCTATTGAAAATGGATACAGCATATTTTCTCTTTACTGTCTCTGAATAGGCCACCACATGTGGAATATTTGAGAAAGTGCTCTTTCCTAGTGTAGAAGTCATATTTTTTTTTTTATTTATTCAGATGTATTTATTATATTTCGATACCCACTGAAATTCCACGCCGACATGGAATGTGGGTGCAGACGACCACGGAGGAGACGACCACGCTCACGCTCGTGTCAGTCAACGCATATTGTGTTGACACTGTCGTCTGCTGGGCACTGCGGCCGTCTAATACGACCTGCGGCGGACGGGCGCGGGCTCAGACCCTCAGATGGTGTGCACGTGATTGTATGTTTCCGATCCTGTGAGGACCCCGGGTCATCCTAAGGGTCAGTTGAACCATTTTGCTGGTTCTCGCAATGGCTCTGTTAAGGTTGGAGCTTGAATTTGGAGTCAACATTCGGATTTGGTTGGTGTTTCTGCACGTGTACTGTTAAGGTCAGCAATTAGAGACGGTAAAAAGTCTTCACAAGTACAGTAACACAGTCTTAAATGTGTGTGGGCTTCAGCCCCTCAGTAGAGTGGATAGACAGTGGTCGTAAAGGAGCTGAAAAGTGTTTCACACTTGTGCAATAAAAGGCTCAAGTTACCGTCCTGTCAGGGCTGGGAGGCGCAGCCAGCCGGGTCGTGCCGGTGGCCCAGCCAGCCAGCCAGGTTTCTGAGGCCAGACAAAAACACCATTCTTTGGGCACAGGAGCTGACGGCTTGGCCCCGGATCAAAACATTCCCTGGTGGAGGGGAGGTTCATTCACGTTTTGGCTGGAGGCTGTTTTGTCTAAGATCCGCAGAACACGTTTGTAGTCTTTGGGTAGTGTTCGGAGCAGGTGACGTGCGTGGACGCACAGCTCCATGTCCTCCTGAAGCGAAAGTGGAAGGGGATCTGTGGGCTTGGAATTGGATTAGTGTTGTTAGACTGGAGTGAGCCTTGAAGTATGTGTCAGTCAGAGTTTTTGAAAGTGGTCGACTTCTGCCAAGTACATATCACTGCGTTATGATAATGGCTTGGATGGTCGAGCGCGTTAAAATTCCATCCTGTCCTTATAGATCAGTTAAAAACAGGGTCACAACATTTCATTTTATTTTCAAAATATTACAAAATGATCAAAAACAAACACACACTACGCTGAATATGCAGTCTTCCATACTGCAATAAATAACATATTAATAAAGGTTTTCACCAGAAACATTACACAGTCTGAACAAAGCACACTGGAGACAGAGGTCATAGCCAAAGCTGCTCGGTGAGTGAACTAGAGTTAAGAGACAGAGGAGTCCACCTGCTGATCCAGAAACACGTCAAGATGCTTCTGTCGGGTTACAGACTGACGTCTGAGCCGCCGTTTCCCTTCGCACCAACGTGAGATGCTCCTTATGACACGTTTGGCACGTTGAGGATGTATAAAAACAGTAAAATTTGCTTTACAGTCTTGTAATTCTTTCAAATGAATTCAGCCGCGTGCTTCCTTTCTTTGAGAGAGATAGGAAAGAGAAAGAGGAGGGGGAGGGACAGACAGGCGAGCAGACGAAGGGTGTCCCCTGAGGAACATTTCTAAAGACAATTTATATATTTTGGAGAGATAAAACATCTGCCTGTTTGTTCTTCTCATAAATTTTCCAGTCAGTTTTACTGGCTTGTCTCAGCCACCGTCTCCCTGTTCGTGCTGTGTGTGTTCTTTCGTAGCGTGCTGCCTGTCCTCAACTTTGGACAAGTGCTTCAGGCAGCTGCGTTCTTATTGGGTCTTTGAGGGCACCCGAGACCCGATTCGCCCTTTGTTCTTGCCCTTCAATTTTAGAACCTCGTCAGGGTGCTTTTGTTCCTTTACATGCTGGCTACAGTAGCTTGTGGTTTCCCAACAGTCACTGCTGACCTTAAATATTCTACCAGCCAAAAATGATTCTTTGGAGAAGAAAAGGAACTTCCTCATGACGGTTGGTTTCCTGCTAAAGCAGATTAACTTACCAGCCACATACAGGTTTATCAGCATTTGGCTGACAGTTATTTGGTGATATTCCCTTTTCCCTCTCATAGCCAACCACTATCTCTGCCTGTTCTTCAGGATGAAGTCCTCCTACGTTAGACCTGACAGTTTTTGGGTTCACTTCCAGCCGTTCATCTCTTTGAGCTTGCTGATACTGGTCCCTTTGATAGGCGTGGAGGGTGGGGGGTTGTATAGAGGCAGCGTGGGGGTACTACAGCCTCGTGTCCACAGTTTCTCCGTGGGGACTGTCCACACGGTCCGAGATGATGACTTCTTTGGCTTGCCTGTCTTCTCTTTAGAAGTACCAGGGGACATGGACTGGAGAGGGAACAATGAGGAAGCAGAATTAGGGCGACATAAAGGACATTTGAGCTTGACTGACAGTGGATGATGCTGCTACCACACAGTCAATTTCTAAACTAAATAATACGACCTTTCACTTTCTATCTAGTCCATGCAATCTAGTCATTCATCCTGCCCTGTCCAGGTGCTCTGAGCCTCAGCTCTCCTTCTTATTTAGATATAATAAATGTAACATACGCAGCAGCAGAGAGTGAAGCAGCTGAGCTTTGCAGCATTTTGTCCCGTCCCTGCATAGCGGTTCTTCTTTGGCAGCAGCAGTATGAAGGACACAGCCAGAGACAGATGGTAGAAGCTGTGGACATAGGCATAGTCCCACTCCTACAAGGGAAAGAGTACAGCACATTCAACTTAAGGTTGATAGTTGGCTGCCTTTTTAATAGTTGTATATTAATAAACAACACCAACATATTTTGTTAAAAGATGAAGCTGCACATGAGCAAATTCACTCTTAAATAGGACTCAAAACACTATGTGATTGGTTAATGGATTACTTACGAAATATTTAGACATGAGGTGGAAATTGATGATCTAGTTTAACTATAAATAAGTGAGAATGTATGGCAAGAAACAATCTCACTATCTACACCACAAGTATGGTATTTTCTGATACGTAGGTGTTAGTGTTACTATGATGATCGTCACCTCAAAGTAGAAGCGCAGCATCAGAGCGAGAGCACCAAAGCAGCAGCCCGGACCGACTTGCTGTGTGTACACTTTCTTCTCTGGATACACCGCCCTCAACTGCTTCATCTTCTGCAGCTGAAATTACAATGATATCAACAGATTAGACACACATGAAATTCAAGAGGGAGATTGGTTGATTTGATGGCAAGAGGAAAGAGAAAGAAGAAAAGTGGAGGCGAGGGTGGAGAAAAAGAAGAGTGCAAGAACAGGATCAAAGAGCTTTTGAGAAGAGAAGAAGAAAAATGACAATAAGTAGAAAGAGGAAAAAAAATGACTCGAAAAGTGAAAGTGGCCAAGGGTGGAGATCGTGAAGGAGAAGATGGAAAACATGGTAAATCAGAAGAATTAATGAAAAGAATGAAGGAGATGGAGTAGAATAAAGACACTGTGTTTAACACCAACTCATAGCTGACTGTGGACAGGAACCTGCCATTCTAAGGCCACTCACCCATTTGACAGTAATGATGAAAACAGCTGATCCGATAGGTCCAGAGTATATCCCATAGCCCCAGCGATCCTGGTAAACCCTCACAGCAGTCGTCAACACTCCAAACATGGTTATACTTGAGCGCTGGGGTTCATCAAAGTCGCCCAGAGCTGAGACAAGGACACACATGCTGCATGTGAGACAGGAGTCATACTTTTCCACTGGGCCACTGAAAAATTAATGTAACAGCGTTGCATTTATTTTTCATATCAGACTAACAGGCAGGCTAATTTTTGTTTAATGAAAACCAAACTTACACTTGTCCTTACTTATCTAGGGACCTCGAAGCTCTTAGAAGTCCCATAAATCCAGTATGAAGCTTAAGAATCTGAAGGTTTTAAGTTCGGCAAAAATGACATCAGGGCCTTTTCACAGTTTGCACTCTGGTGTCTTCCATGAGGATATTTTGCATGTTATGTAATATTTAACAGCTGAACCATGAAAAAAAAAAAAAACACGAGAATATCCTCATCCCCCAAATATCCTGGAGGCTTACCTGCCAGGCAATAATGGACTTGCAAATCAATCCAAATCAATGCGCCACATCAGAACAGCTCTCAAATACATTGGCCCGGGCACAACAGATGGTTTGCATCATGTCCATTTGAATGAAAAAATCTCTATTCACTGAGTGAATTTTTGAATCTCAGCTTGGATTTGATATTTAGCCAATCATTTTTACACGCAGTACCATCCGACAAAGAGGGAGGACCAATCAGTGAGGTCAGCTGTCGAAGCAGTTGGACCTTTACAGCACACGATTTAAAGCCCCTTGTTGCTAAACCTCAGAGGCTTAGATGGGCAGATGGGAGAGGAGCAAATATATTAGTGTGTATATGTGTGTGTATGTGTGTGTGTGATCATATGAGAGAGTAACAGCGAGCATGTCTGAACACATGTGATTTGACTTCAAAGACACTACAGACGTTATCAACAACTGTTGCAGAGCTGTTTTTTTTAACCTTGTGCTTTCCAAGTGTAGCTGTTGAATACTGCTCATATTGTTATTTGGTAATCACATGAAATAATTCAGTGTTGTTTTTTAGCTTGGCTGTACAAAAAAAATCCTATTTGTCAGAAAGATCAACAAAAGAGACCTATGCAAGGATACATTTTTGAATGAAGACAAATGGAAAGATGTGTAGGTGGTCATTGTGTGAGCAGGCTTGGAGCTTTGCATCCTTCTCAAGGTCGTGATTTTGGCCATTCAGACAGTAAACCTGCTGCAACCAGTAACCAGTCAAACACATTCTGTAACATAGTAGAGTGTGACAGACTGTATGAGGACTTACCTATAAGTGTGACCCACATGGACAGAGCTGTCCCGTAAACACTGAAGTACTCCAGAATGTCATATCTCATGAAGCACAGGATGGAGAGGCCTGGTCCATCACATGCATGGTAGATCTACAGAAAGACAAAGAAGTTCTAATACTGGATTCGGATTCAGCAAAATGCTTCTGAACCCTAGACTTACTTCTGCTCGTATAAAGACTTTACAACTTCCAGGATACAAATGCTGATTAAATCGGTGAGCCGGTGAGTTGAACAGCAAATGACAAACAGAAAAACGAACTTGAGCCATGAGCGTATTCTCACCGCAGTGAAGAACATGGTGAAGAAGTACACCATGGCCTCCATGTGGAAGCCCCTCTTGGCCGCCACGCTGGCTGTAGGCAGGAACACCAGGCTGCTGACTGTAGGAAGCAGCATCTTGGCAATAAATGCACCCATGGTGAAGAGACAGCAAACGCAACTCAAATACAAACTGTGTATTTGACAGGAAGGAGTGAAGAAGATAAAGTGTAAGCTGTGTACACAATGGGATGTCAACTAGGAAAGAAGATGTCCTCAGGTCCCTTAGTCCTTATTGTGTGTGATGGTTGAGTCTAGTAGTGTGTGGCTGAACTAGAGAATGCATATGCAGCACATACACTCCCACGCACCCTGAACACACCCAGCTGTCCAGTTCGGTCCTTTAAAGTTTAAATGTCCCGCAGGCTGGCAGGTCTACAGAGGCCTGTATGTGCAGTGTCATGATTGGGCAGCTGTTTGCATACCAGTGCAACATGGGAGGGGCAAGGGCTAGGATGCCATGTTGTCGCATATCTGTGGACTATTCCAAGATGGGGATGAACACGGTCAGCTAAATTACTCTCAGTGATTGTTCTGCCTGTTGTGGCAACAAACAAAATGGGTTTGTGACCGAACATCAGGTTGGAATGAGAGTGTGAAACCTATTATGGCAACCATCCCTCCTTGAGCAAGACACTGACTCCCAATCCAGTCTCCATACTTTTAATACGCTTGTAATGTTCGTACTAAATGATTCAGTACATAGTTCATGTGCAATGCCACTGTTGAGGATATGGTTGTCATGTTTCAAGATACTTCCCATTCAGTTCAGTGAACGGCGCTCACCCAGCATATGTGCCAAAGAAGCTTTCTCACTTTGTGGCTTTCTTCCTGTTACCTGTACATACGTACATACAAGATTAAAGTATTTAAAAAATGTTATTGAAAGCACTGAAGGATTTTGGTGAACGGTCCATTTAGTGTGTGGGACACTGAATCCCACAAATGATCTGGGCTTGCTATCTGACCTATCATCTCCTTATGGAGGTCAGCATGTAGTTTCAGTTATTGTCTAGACAGCTTTGCACGGCGACAAGGAGTAAAGCTTGAATTTCAGTTAGCAATGCTTTCAGGCCAGTCTCTGATGCTTTATATCAGCTGGATGAGAGAGGAAAAAATGTGCAGTTGGTGAGTCCAACTTTCTACAGACAACATGTTTGCTCACTGCTGTTTGGAGACAGTTTGTAGTTTTTATTTGTCACTTCCTTTGGAGAGCAGATTTTCATCCTCTTATAATTTAAACTTAATAATAATAATAAAACAACTAAAAAAATATAGTGCTCAATTCAATTAAAAGAAACACTCAATTATTATTTTTTATTTTTTTTGCAAATTAGATTTTAACCAAGTCTGGAGTACCACTCCAGGTCAACAGATGGAATCTTGTAGAGGACATTAAAACAGCTGTCATGGGCTTCTGTTTGTTGTGGCCATGTGACGTGGCGTTGAGCCCAGCCTGCTGAGTTAGTCCCATTAAAGTAAAGACATTCACCCAGCACTGGTCAGGGTGGTAAATACTTCTGGTGTGGAAAATGCCCCAGTCTGCTGCTCTGGCAGTGAGAGAGCAGTAAAAAAACACACACGATTTCATTTTCATTTCTCTCATTTTTCATCTCAATATGATTCTGACGACACAGCTGACTCTACTGCTGCTCTCTTGGCATTTGAAAAACAGACTGACCTAATAATGGCCATTTCCATTCATTCCTAATGTCATAAATGTAGTTCTGGCCCCAAATACTGCCTCATCCAAATGTCTTGGCACTCACATGAGCAGTACACTCAAAAGGGATATCAGCTTAGTCCACATCATCAGAAAGCGCAGCAGACAACCCCTCAGCTCATCTGTTCAGTCTGGTATAACAGCTGAGATTGCCAAAAAGAAAAAAGAAAAAAATAATAGCTGCACATTACATGTCCCAAAGAAACTCGGACATTGTTCTGGAGTGACACATTATTGTACATTTTAATTTTTTTGTCACAAACAAGATTGCATTCACATACACTTCTGCAGAGGAGGCCAAAATGTCAAAACTTGGAAACATAAAACCAAAACAGTCTTCATGGCTACATAGAGTTGAAGACTGGAGACCCAAAGTGGGTCTTTGGAAGACTTACTCATACTGGACATCCATGTGTGAATGCATAATTAATGAATAAATAACTTTGATTGGAGAGGGACTGAGGAAAGTCCAAAAAGAGCTGAGAACAATCAGACCCATGAAGACCAGTGTATACCACAAGAGCGAAGTGGAAACTTAGGTTTTTTGTAATATGAGAGAACTGACCCTTTTAAATCATAGTGGAGTCAAAGCACTATGTCAGTTGAATGTGCAGTAAACAGCAACAATTTCTTGAAAGTCCAACATTTTATATAAACAGTGGCCACCTGCCATATAAGGCTAATTTCTGTTACCTCCTCTTAGTGAAGCCATATTTGACTCTGTGCTGCACTGTTGGTCCCAGCAAGGTTTCCAGTATGAATGTCTTCAACGATCCCATGATGGGGTTGAGGCAGCAGTTGCCCTCCTCTCAGCTGTTACACCTGCTCATGGTGTTGAGGCAGCGACACAAAGGGTGCAGTATTGCTGAGGGGTTTCACCCCATGCCTCAGATTCTCGGAGTGTTTCAGTAACCTGAGCTGCCGGGGACGAGACTGGAAACAAACTCTCAGGCGTGATGGTTTTGGAAACGCTGCTGTGGCCTAACCACGCCCTCTGCCGGGAACTTCTCTGCAGATTTAAAGCTCCTCTTGTGTTTCAAATGGGTCTGCCATCTTTGTGTTCCCACCTAGAACCTACCAGGCTGATAAGTGTTTGCATAAGAAGACATAGTTTATAAAGTAGTTTGTATTTTGTAATATGCACACATTAAAACCCTTAGCTCAGCATAATGAAATAAATGTCATTCTTGCAGCCGAACTGGCACCACTGTGGTTGCAGGTTGCACTTTCTATGAGAGGAATGTGCATGTGTCCCACCCACCCACCTGTGGGTGAAAAGTAATTTGCCACAATGAGAGCAGAGCAAGTCTTCATTAGTACAACTGTCATTGATGGCATGAGTCAGATGACCTTAGATGACCCCAACCCAAGCCCATACCCACCCTCCAAGACTTGGTCAACGAGGTCAAGTCTGGTGTGGACTTTGGAATGAACCATGTGAAAGTTGGAGAAAGGCTGAAGGCCCGAACATGCTCCACAGCACACACGGACAGTGGCTGCACAGGCAGTTCTGTTTATATTTCGTTATGTGTGTGTGTATTTGAGGACGTGTCTACGCATGTGTAGACTGCTTGTACAGTTTGTGTGTACAAGTCACGCTGTCATAAATTTTGAGCTGACCCTTAAGGCATGGACAGGTGATGAAATCGACTTTACGTTGTCCCTTGTGGCTACACTGACTGACGTGGAAGGTGTGACTGATACTGGATTCTTGAGGCTGATACTAGTATAGCTAGTTAGGTTTTTTTTTTTTTTTTTAAATCTGATAATGATTTATCAGCTTGACATAAACAAACAATCTTGATACTGATCACTTGGATTTTTTTTTTGAATAATAAACAGTGGGATATTTTACAGTGCAAAAGTCTACTCAGTGTTGACAGTGTTGTTTCTGAATGTACACAAATCTAGTTTGGCATTTCTGTGCTGCAAATCCTCGTTACTTATTGATATCTCACAGATATATATGTATGTGTTATTTATTTTACTTATTTTTAATTAAGTAGCTGAATACGAACTACTACTACTACTACGAATGACAACTGTTGACCACAGTGACAATTTCTTGATACTCGTGAGATGATTTTGACAAATATATATGAACACATCTTTGAATTTATTTCACTGCAAGAAAAGAAGAATTGTCTGATGGAAAACATCATTTTAAGTCAAACATTCGCTCTGGCAGAAGGTCTGTGATGGACGACATCGGTTTTTTCCGCTGATGACCATCCTGGCATCAACGCTCACTCGGATAAAAAGTTAATCTGCAGCATGTCACTCAGCAGCCATCACTGAGAGAACGTAGATACTAGAAAAGCTCATCTGGTGTCACCTTTTCATCTCTCCAAATGTCTAGTTGATATGGACTGTTGTGGCAGTGAAATGTGAGGACCCTCAGTTCTTCTTGTCCAGGAGAGTTTGTGGCCTGTGGTGACTTTCACCTCAGGACCTCTCAGTCTAAACACGGCGGGTTAGTGTGGGAATGTAGAACAGACTTCCTGGACGCATCTGAAAAAACACTGGGCTTCCTTTTGATTCAGTAATAAATAGCTGTGACCTCTGACCCTCGGGCCTTCTTTCACAAATAATTGGAGGGCAGTGCTTATGTTTCAGCCAGCTAGTCACTCAGGACGAATGGGAACCAGTGTGAGTGGAGCACTTCACCTTAATTCTGGTGTTATTTTACCTTGTCGGCGAATGGTCATCTTGATCGTGACATTTTATATGTTGCTTTTAATTCATCAGATATTTTATTCTAATTCTTTGTTTTGATATAGATTCCAATAAAACCCTCTATTTGCACTGTTAATTATATAGCGCAGCTTAATAAGCAGGAAATTATATTTTTCCTTCAGTTTCCCTTACAGAGACTTTTGGCTGCTCTCCTCCCCCATCAAACTTTAATTAAATGCTAAGCCTTGTTTTTCTCTGGATGCTGTCATTTGAAGGATTGTTTCAAAAAGTCTCAGACCAAGAAACAGCCGTCTACAACAGTGAATTGCACATGAGTGAGATAATGTATAAGATGTACTTTAATTCAACAATGCCATCTGCAAAACTATTCATGGCACAAAATCAAGACAGAATCGTGACAACGTAACAAAGTAACAGTATCTTCAACGTAACGTTCAGCGTGGCTCCAGTTCATCATGTCTTTTCGTTTTCCCAGGAAAATTTCTGAGTAGTACAGGAGCTGATGCATTTCATCTTGACAGCAGACCAAAACTAGAATTAAACCTCATTAATTAAACCCTTTGACCTTTTGGATATAAAATGTCATCACTTCATCATGTTATCCTATGAGGCTTTGTCATAATTAGCGTATGAATTATGTATGAATTTTGACCAAAAACATGTTTTGTGAAGCACAGTGACCTTTTACCTTTGACCCTCAAAATCTGATCAGTTCATCCTTGAGGTCAAGGACATAGGGACGGACAGACAACCCAAAAAATAGTGCCTTCGGCCATGGCTGTGACTAGCACGGAGGCATAAAAACTGCTGCTTCTCTGGACTCAATTTAAGAGAGTCAAAAAAAAAATATAACACGCCAGCCAGAGTGAACAGTGAGTGGTTTTTAGTACAGAATGTCAGTTCAGTGATCACTGATATCAGTAGCAAAACACCAAAGCAGTGATCAGTTATTACCAGATGTGTTGCAAAAGTGAAGAACTCAAGAACTCTGTCATGTGAAGAAAGTCGTTCCAGCAGTTAAATGACTCTTATAAAATCCATATTCACTTAACCAGCAGAAATACTCATGTGGTTTAACCAATGCTGTTTAAAATATGAATGACAATTTTCTCTTTTTTCGAGTTTGTCTTCCAGTCCAGTGTTTTCAGGAAGAAGTGTGTTTTGTTTCACACATTTTGACGCTTTTTTTAATTTCATTTTTTTCTGCTTTCTGCGGTCGTATTTATAACGCTTTAATTGCTCTTTTGTCTGCATGCCCCAACTCTAATGACTCCAGACTTTGTTTGGCATGCTGCAAATGGGCACACACAAAAACACACCCATGGGACTGTTCTAAGCCCTCGTGCAACACGTTTTCTCTACAGCTTTCATTTTTTTGTCGAGTGGAGGGTGGTGGGCTTTAATTAGTGGTGGTGGTGGGCAGGGCTTGTTCCTCTGGTCTGGCAGCCACCCTGATTTTTGTCTATCTGCTTAGAAATCTGGCAATGGAGCAGAGGGACGGCTAATGTAGCCAACAGACACACCAGTGGCAGACTTAGAAGAAGAAGAGAAATAGATGGAGAATGAGAGAAAGTCAAAGAGATTAAACATTTTTGACAGGAGTAGCAGCTCAAGGTGTGTTTGCCAAGCCCAGTGATCAATACATGTGTCATTTCCAATGAAACTCTAGGTCCTGGATTATTTAACTCCCCCAGGAACCACATCACCAAGGACAGAAACCTGAAGGATCCCAGCTTAAGCACGTTACATAAAGTCTGTGTGAGTATGTGCTGAGCCGTATACATGAATGGAATTAAATGAGGGATCAAGAAAGAGAAAAGGGAGTAATCAAGAGAACAAGTGCAAAGCTGCAAAGAGACAGCTGAAGAAACACAGAGAAGCGAAGAAAGGAGTGTGACCAAAAGAGTAGAGAAAGAAACATTCAGCGAGGAGGAGAGGGAGGGGTGAGAAATAACAGCAGAAAAAGGGAGAGAAAAACATGGGAGAGAAGAGGAGAATCGTAATAAAGCCAGAGGGAGGGAGACAGACAGATGAGGAAAAAGAGGGGAAGACGACATGGTGGGCAGACATGGTGGTCCTCAGACGTCTGCTCGTCCTCCTCTCATCATTCACTCTTCTTTCCTCGCCTCTCATTCCTCTGTCTGAATTGCTGTCCTCCCATCTGTTTTTGGCTTCCTCAGTGTGTTTCGGAGAAGTAGGAATCCCAGATCACCATCACTTAAAGGAGTATTTCACCTGAGGAAGGAAGTAGTTCATGTTGCAAAACTGCATCATATCATGTAACACACTGTGAAGTGTCCACTTACTTCAAAACAACTGGAGATAAATTGGTCAAAGTTCTTTCAAAATTGAAGGGGTCCTTATCAAAATTGCTTCCTGATATTCAGCATTTATGTTAAAAAAATGACTAGAGGACACTATATCTTATATATACTGTATATGTCCTTCATATATCCTCTTTAGACTCCATCACCTGTCTGCAGATCACCTCAGTTGTAACTGGTCCGTCTGTCTGTTGACACAAACGCCACTTTTAAGTTTGCACTCGTGCCATACATCGTTGGAAGGCAAACGTTCTTATGATTCAATTGATGCAAACCATTTAAAGATACAATTACAACAGCAATCAATCCCAACAACAACCAAACAAACATTCATAAAATAGAGCCAACTCACCTACTGTATGAAGTCTCATAAGTAATCCACCAGTGGTGAATTTAAAAAAAAAAAAAAAAAAAACAGAGAAAACAATCTGGTTACACTTGCAATGGCCCAGATGATCCAATCCAGTAAAATATTCATTCCAAAACTGTAATAATCCACAGTAAGATGTTTTATCATCTCAAATTAGCTGGCAACATGCTAATTTTCCCTGTTTCTCCATTATAATTCCAGTCAGCATGTACACATTGGTGACATGTTGGTCTAAAGATGCCCACAGCACACAGACTTTTTGACTGACACCTCACTTGACCAATTATGTTGTTCCATCTCCAAAGAGTCTGCATTGAAAGGAAGGACCTTGCTCTCTTCTTTTGTGTAAAGATCAAGGCAGTTGAAAGCAGTTGTGCAGATGACTGGTACTTTGTATAGCCAATGAAATTCCAAAAATGAAGATATGCTGCTTCAATGGGTAATTTACAGCTAGGAACAGTGCAAAATAGGGAAATTACACAGGGTTTGAAATGATAAATATTGTAAATGGCCTAACTATAAAGCTATAAAGCTTAAATGTAAGGATACCACCCCAAAATGTGACTGTAGATGGCCTAAATATAGATTGCCTGAATATAAATATAAATATTTATCAAAAAATGCCAAGACATACCATTAGAAAAACATGTAAAATATTCATTTTCTGTGCTACTGTTCTTCAGTTTTTATCAAAGTTGAGCTTGGGTAAACCTTCATGCTGTGGTCCCATTGTGTTTTCCAGCCAATAAGTCCCAGATAAGTTAAACTGCAGACATCTATTTGCAAAAAACAAAAAAAAACAAAAAAAAACAAAAAAAAAATTCGGGCAGAAGTAAAGACCTTCTAATCTAGTATGTTCAAACCTCTACTAATCTGGGGATAAAATTTACATTTCAAAAGAGACCAAACATCCAACTCGAAGAAAAATATGAAACAGACAAAATAAAATGTGTGCATGGCAAGATAAAGAAGTTTTTTTTAACTTAAAATAGTCAGAAAATATTGAATCACATATGACAAATGATTAGGGACAGCACTGAAGTTCAGAAAGACAAAGTTGGGGACTACTCGGTGAACATAACAGAACATGTGGCTGTGAGATAGAGCCTGATACTTTTTTCATGAGATGGTGGAGACCAAACCAGAGCTAACATGTATGTTGGATAAAATGAATATGATTTCAATAGATGAGAATGTTTCTTTGTGTCTATAAGATGTGTAACTCTACTGCTGACCACCGATTGATTACACATCCGCTATAACAACTTGATAAGATGACAGCATGTCAGGGCTGCAGTTTTAAGAGCAGCAAAATCATCAGGATGTCATTTTAAAAGATCTTTATTAACTTGCCCCACCTGCTGCTGCTCGCTCATGTCTGTCAAACTGCCATCTCCTCTGGCATATCTGCATCCACAGGATCTGCATACTGAGCTCATGTATCCAATTCACTCAGCGGTGCAATATCAGAGGGAGGCTGGCAACTGTTCACATGGTAAGTTTTTACACGTCTGTAGATCTAAATTGTGTTAGATGTGATTTTTATCCAGTCTCTTTTGTGGTGAAATGATCTGCCACCTGTTGCCATCACTGGAGTAGAAGGATAAAATACAATTTTCAGAACTCCACTTCATCCTAGTTCGTTCCACAAATATGAAAGAATAGCTTCAGTTATCATCAGTTGGGAACTTGGGAGGTCACATATCTTACACCATTAAAACGTCAATAGTTGTTATTGTTGGGCAGATATGAGGCTGAAATACAGTTCTTGTGTCACATTAACTACAACTATCATAAAAACATCATGGTTTTTGTGTGTGCACGATTATACTAGTACTCAATATTTTGTTGGCTTCCAAAAACGCCATATCAGGGCAATCTGAGAAACATGAATGAGAGTGTTTCTTCCGGAAACTTGTGTTTCAGCTCATTATGGAGGGAGAAGACCCAAGGGAGTAGAGCACTGTGGGAAGTAGGTTATAGTTCCTCTCTGTCTCCAATCTGCCTGTCTGTGTCTTTCTATGTTTGATTGTCTGTCAGAGTGATACTCTTCATCCCAACAACAGATTCCTGGGCAAAGATGGAGGCAGATAGTAGGCAGGTGTGATAGAGATATGAATGTAAAATAAATGTGAAGTTTATATTTGCACGGATTTTTTTATTTCCAGTAGACTTCAGATGCTACAGTGATTTAGAGAAAAGCAGTCAGTGTGTGTGAAAGCAGAGCAGCCAGCCCGGGTTGCTCCTGTTTTTTTTTTTTTTTACTCCTCTGATCCTCCCACCTTCTCCCTCTGCTGCCACTCTGCTGCTCCTGCTGACTGGGGAGGAGGAGGAAGAGGGATGCAGGGAGAGCACACCTTACCTCCCTCCCTTCCTCTCTTTCTTCCTCCCTCTGTCTGTCTCTCCCTCTTCACTCCACAGCGACAGCAGCACTCATCAACACACCACAACACACCACCGCTGTCG